>NC_058080.1:192235163-193474252 GCF_014858855.1 Bufo gargarizans
GTGAGCAGCTACCACAATGGGGTACAGCTCAAACAGTGCCGAGGAGTGGAGGAACCCTGGGATTAGTACCGCCTCGGCCGGCCATCTGTCTGCAACCCAGTGTGAGCCAAAAACAGCGGCAAACCCTGTGCCGGCTGCCGCGTCCGAGAAGACTAAGGGGGACTGGCACGACAGCTTGGGGACGAATAGGGACACCCCGTTCCACTGGTCCAGGAAATGATCCCACATACGGAGATCCGCTAAGGCCTGGCTGTCCAGACGCACTGGGCTGTCCTGTTCTGGGGCGGTGCTTAGGAGCGCCAGCAGGCGGGATACAAACGTTCTGCCTTGCGGAATGATGCGCATAGCAAAATTCAGCATACCCAGTAGCGACTGAAGGTCAGTCTTAGTGACCACCGACGTGGCTGAAAACCTGTGGATCACTTCTCGGACTCTCGTTAGCTTGTCCGAGGGTAACCTGGCTAACATGCGTTGGGAGTCCAACTCGATGCCCAAAAAGGTGATCACGGTGGACGGGCCCTCTACTTTTTTGGAAGAAACAGGTACCCCCAACTGGGAAAAACACCTTAGTAGCTTCCCCAGCCCCAGAGGGGCAGCCCCTGGCCCCTCAATCAGTAGGAAGTCGTCTAGGTAATGGATGACGAATTCACAGCGCACCTTGTGTACCAGAACCCAGTGGAGGGCTTGGGCCAGCTGGTCGAAGAGCCAGGGGCTGCTCTTGGAACCGAAGGTGAGTTTTGTGGCAAAGTAATACAGGCCTCGCCACCTGATACCGTGCCATTGCCAGAGTGCTGGCATAATGGGGAGCAATTTGAAAGCGTCCGATATATCTGCTTTGGACAATGCGGACCCGGGACCTGTCTGCATGATGATGGCGATGGCTTGGTCTATGGAAGAGTACCTCATACCCACTTCTTCCGAAGGAATGAGGGAATTGAGACTGGGAACCTGTGAACCATGTGGGGCAGACAAGTCAATGATGAGTCTCTCCTTCTTACTGAACTTGCCTGTGACGACTCCTACGGGACTGACTCTCCACCGTTGAAATGGGGGTACTTCGAAAGGACCGATTAAGAACCCTTTGACTAACTCGGCTTCTATGAGTGTGTCTACTGAGCCAGGATTCCTTTCGGCTGACTGAAGGTTCCCACACTCATGTGTGACCTCTGGGGTCGTGATTAACCCTGTGTGGAAACCTTCATGGAACCCTGACACCAGGAACTGCACGAATCCTGGGTTGTGATGACCTTGCAACATTACTTGTAGGCGACTAGTATCGACCACGCTCATATAATTCTTCACCGATTTTAATGAACAAGCTACTCGGGGGTGAGCCCTGAAGCAGTTGGTACAGATATGCAACAAGCGGCACTGGCCGAAATTACAAGACGCGTAATTAAAATTGTTGCATATCTGTGCCCTACCTAACTGGACAATGGGTCGTCCTAGTTTGTCTACTGAACTGGGGGGCCTGAAGATGTCGAGTGGTCCTGCTGAGGAGCCGGAGGGGTATGACGTCGTGCCGACTGCCGACTTATGGCACCACTCTACTGAGTGGAAGATAGACTGACAGGCCGAACAGGAGGGAGCCTTCAGGCCTGCAAAGTGTCTGCAGAACAACTCAGTGTCCAAGACGGACCAGTCTGTGACATGTTGAAACTGGGACAGGGCTGCAGCTGCTTTGGCTGAGAACGAACAGTGGTAATCGTAGAACGCATTCCCACCATACCTATGTCCCAACTCAGTGACCCTAAAGAGGTATAGGTCTAGCTCCTCCCTCCTGTCCGGCCTGGCAGTACAGATGACGTCCCTGAAAAGGCTGAAAGCCATGACGAACTCTGGAATGTTCAGTTTGCGATTGAGCCGGTGGTCGCGGCTTCTCAGCACCACCGAGACTTCCCCGCAGGCTATGACCTTGTTGTCGGAAAGGTCCCTGGAGGCTATTAGTAGCGAAGCGAGATTGATGTCCCTACCCTCTAGGATGTCCTTTCTGATGTTGATGGGGACAAAGTGAGACGGAGCCACGTTGGGGACTGGCTGGGCAGTGCGAATGTCTGCTGCCGCCGAGGTGGAGGCGACCGGAGGCTCGGGTGAAGAAACCGACACTGCCGAGTTGTGAGCCTCGACTGACTCGAGTCTAGCCTGTATGGACGTGACGGCCGAAGTCAAATTGTTCAGCATGAGGTGTAATTGGGCCAGCGATGTTTGTATCGTGGCTGCGGGGGGATCACCGCCGCTGGGCACCAAGGAGTCTTTCCATAACCGGTACAGCTCTGCCTTCCTGGCTGACGCCGGGAAAGGAACACCCCGTCTCGTCAGCTCCGCCATCAGCTTGGGGATAGTCCAAGCACGCAGGGATAACGTGCTGCCCCCTTCGGACGTCCCTGCAGCATTCTCATCCACTGATGCTTCCATGATATCAGACGCGTGCGACATCACAGCTGTGGAGAAAATAATGCAAGGTGACCGGCTACCCTGGGCGACCACCAAGTGCGTGAAGCTGTTTGACAACGTAGTAGAAAAAGGTGCACTGTCCCTGTGAAGCACACACCCTAACCCCCGACGGCCGTGAAAGAGTGGCCAGGAACCGCCACCTGAAGGTACACGCCAGGACCTGACTTACTTACCGACTGAGGAACACTGTGTTCTGAACCTCACGGAAGTTTTTAAATGGAAAAGGAAACCTGTACGTAAAAGAGTGCATGAGACCTCTCCCTTGCTAGTGATCAATACCTCCCGTCCACTGACGTGAGCCCCCGCTACCTTGTTCGTGGTAACTCGGGTGAATCCTAGACTGGCTTCTCTTGTGTGGATGTTTGAAAAAATGTTTTTTTTTTTTTTTTTCCCTCCTTGCTCTAACCTGGGAAACAAGCAGCACAATTAAACAAATCAACACGCAAGATACAAACTGATGGAGCGCGAGCTGTGGGCAGTGGATTTGAACAATGGATGGGGATGGTGTTGATAGACGTTTTTCCGCCCCCCCCGACTCTGTCTGTCGTGTGTGGTGGACCCCTACCTACCTAAGCAGCACGGCGGCCCGTGCCAGACTTTAAGTGTGTGTGAGGCGCTGGCCATTGCATCCCCCACCGTGTTCCACTGTACCGCGTGGGGAGCGCGGAGCTCCCTGACACAGAGGACCAAGCTGGGGGATACTTGTGAGCAACAGCTCACGCCTCGCACTACACGACTTTGTGCCACGTGGAGAGTGACGCGTGTCCCTAGCAGGGTGCGCAGTGCAGGGGCGCCCTCCGTTCGAGGGCTGACCCGCCCGCCGGCTGGGCACACCTGCCACGTGGGGAGCCGCGCAGCCCTCAGGCCTAGATCGGCGCAGGGAGGACCCCCGGTGGTGAGGGCCTACCCCTGCCGATAATGAAAATGCCGCGTGGGGGGCCTCGCCGGTCCCTGGCGGAGCGCCCAGTGCGAGGGTGCCCTCCTGCCGTCTGTGGGCCGACCCTCCGCCGGCTGAGCGCGTCCGCCGCGTGGGGAACCGGCTTAGCCCCCTGGCATAACTGGAACAGGGGGGGTCTGAACATGGCGCCGCCTTCCCCCCTGTTCCCCTAAACATCGAGCCACGTGGGAGGCCCACCGCTCCCTGGTGGAGTGCCCAGTGCGGTGGTGCCCCCCTGAGTCCGGAGGGCCGACCCACCGTCGGCTGGGCAAATCCACCGCGTGGGGACACGGTGGTGCCCCCTGGCTTAGACAGAGACGGGGGGGGGGGGCGTGTGTACGTTGCCCCACCCCGGTTGTGGTAAGGAGGGTCGTATGGAGCCTCCTTGATCCCCGGCACAGTGCGGTGGCAGGGACGCTACCCCTCAACTGGGGGGCGGGCCCGCCGCTGGAGGCCACGCCCACTCCACGTGGGGGAGCGGGGCAGCGCCGGCAGACATGGAGCATGAGACGTGCCTGTGAAGGTAAGCTGAAGCGGCGGAGGAGGGAAGGGAGGGAAGCGCGGTCTGCTGTGTGCTCCACCACCTCCATGACACGAGCGGGAGCGGGACGGGGGGCGAAGTGTTCCGGAGCGCGGGGCCCGCTTACCAACAGGGCCGACCGCACAATCGGACGTCCACTTACCTGGCCTGTTCGGCAGGACTGACAGGTACAACGCACGCTCCGGGACCCTGAGAACTTCGTACGTCGTACACATGTGGGAGGGTGACGGCGGCTGATATAGGCGGCCAAGCCCCTCCCACAAATACAGGCCAATGAATCGGCCTTACACTTATCTGGTCAGATACAACAGAAGAGCTTGTGTGACACACATTGATGAAAAAAGTAATGTTGGCAAGATAGGTGTCTGAACACTGTGTAGCTACATTAAGGTCACAGTGCAAATTCTAACCTCTGCCCACTACCAAAAGCACCTACAATCTGAAAGTGAGCATCATAACTGGACCATGGTGTAGTGGAATAAGGTAGCATGAATTGTGCTTTCTCCTACATTATGTGGATTGCAGGTGTGTATGTGTGTGTCACTTACCTGTAGAGACGTTGCAACAAGGATGCACTATCGGAAATTTGGTAGAGGCAGTCTTCTGCTGTGCAACATTAGGTCCTTTCATGTCCATTACTTTGACATTGACCACCTACCTAAACATTGTTGCAGACCAAGTACACCCCTAAATGGCACAATATTCCCTAAGGGCAGTGGCTTCTTTCAGCAAGATAATGCATCCTGCCACACTGCATAGAGTAACTAAACATTTGTATCACATTTTAACAAGATGTCCCTAATGCCTTTTAATAAAAGTTTTTCTAATATACTTTATTCATTAATTTTGTATTTTTATTATACTTTTTTATTGCTGCTCCTGCCAGTGCCCCCTGGAGGTTTACTAACTCCTGGCATAGCACATGGGTACCCTGCAGGAGCAGCAATATGTGTTCCTGTACTCACTGCACTACGGCCCCATTCATAAATTTCACACTCCGTACACCGCTGAGCAGTCAGCGATGTACAGAAAACTGAGTTTTAGGCGCACAGTGAATAGTGCTCTTTAGGGAGGTAAAAGTATAATAAAAATACAAAATTAATTAATAAAGTATATTCGAAAAACTTATTAGGCCATTAGGGACATCTTATTAAAATTTGACACAAAGGTTTAGTTACTCTTTAAATGTTTGAAAAACATAAAAAGAGCTCAAGGTTTAGATTTGACCTCCAAATTCCCCACATCTCATGCAGAACTTTTTCTCCCATATAAAATATCTCTGGATCTCTGATGGAGCTGACAAAAAAAGAAGCAAACGAATGCAAAACGAGCACAAGAAACTAAAACAACACAGTGATGTGAACGCGGCCAAACTTATGCATGCACTTTAGATGTTTGTCAGAAGATCCCAGAACCATTTGTCAGTCTAATGTTTGGGAGAGCAGTCCCACTGTGGCCTGGTGTCTGCTATTAAGTTTAACAAGCCTGAGCGACTTGGATTGTATATGCTTGTTGCTTTTTCAACCAGCAGATAAGTATTGCTTCTTATACTGTCTCCCTATAGTAATAAATATGTGTGCTTGACAACTGGATTTCGTTAGTGTGCAGACAGAACAGTTGAGTTCTTACCCCTTGTAATAAATAATAGTATAAGTTGCACATTCACCTCTTCCACATATTAAAATGTTTATAATAATGGAGTTAACATAAAGTCCCTTGTTGGTGCTAGAGGGGCTTTAAGGATCTTGATGGTGGAGGACCTTGGGAAATTGCCTCTTCTAACCCTAGTTATAGGTATACATGGCTGCAGAACCCATGAGAATAATGTATAAAGTCATGCTGCATATAGTGCTCCATGTCTGTTTATGAGTGCTGGAAAAGTCTGTGGTCTAAGGCTAGGTCTACACGGCGACATTTGTCGCACCAATGTCGCACGACAATTTTTATAATGGCAGTCTATGGTGTCGCACTGCAATATGCTGCGACTGCGACGCGACAGTCGCAGAAAAAATCCATCTTGAATAGATTTTCTGCGATTGTTGTGTGGCAGTCACAGCATGTCGACACCATAGACTGTCGTTATAAAAATTGTCACGCGACATTGGTGCAGTAAAATGTCACGCGACAAATGTCGCCGTGTAGACCTAGCCTAAACAAGCTTTATCAATTTCTGCATTGCCTGATTACCAAGTTTGTTTTTTAACATTGATTTCGTTGAACATATCCCTACTCAGGGGCGGACAGGCCATAGACCCTACAGGGGAACTTTGCGGTGGGCCGATGCCTAGGAGGCTGCTCAATCCCCTCTCAAGGCCTCTAATCGGGTTACATAGCAACTTTTAAATACCAGGAGCATCTGGTACTTATGTACTTGTATGTACTGCTGCAGGGTTGTGATAGTTAGATGCTGCGGCGGGAGTGACAGTATTTTGTACTGCACTGTGGTATCTCATTCTGCGGGGGCAGTATCTTGTACTGCACTATAGTATTGCTGGCCCTGCCTACTTATATTGGCCCTGTTTTCTGTCAATTTAGACCCGCCTACAACATGGGGCCATTTTTAGTTCGTTTTTTTTTCACTTTACGTTCCCAGCCGGCCCCCATCCGTGCTAATTACAGATTTACAGAAGATCATATATGTCCAGGGTAGACATGAAGGATCCAACCCTTCATACACATTTTATAATGGACATCTGTCAGCAGATCTGTACCTATGAATCTGGCTGACCTGTTACGTGTGCACTCGGCAGCTGAAGGCATCTGTGTTGGTCCCATGTTAATATGTGCCCGCATTGCTGAGAAAACTGAGGTTTAATATACCAGACAAGCGTGTTTGTGTCTAGAAATAAAATAGACCCTATCCCCAATCTCTTAGAACCCCTTCAATGCCAAGACCAAACCTGCTCAATAAAGAATAACAAATAGGTAAATGATAAAAAAATATTTTTACATAGATTTCCTTGACTTTGTCTTGTTCAGCCATTTGTCGGTATTATCAGCTTCCAGGAAAGCTGGATTTTAGTTTCAACAGAGGTTGTCGCTCATCTTTCCAGTTGACATCAATGGAGCTGAGCTGTGCCCAGGCCACGTTTCATAGTGGTGATGTCACTGGCCTGCGGGAAGTAGCGTGAAGGCTGCGGTTTGACTGTGAGCACTGCTGCCTTCTCAAACAGCTGATCGGCGGGGTTCTGGGGTGTAAAACCCACGCCGATCAGATGCTGATGACCTATGCAAAGAATAGAAAAAGGTAAAGAGCTCATCAACTTTATGCTGACCGTACTGAGGGCAGTATAAAGTAGTGACAGAAATGCTGATGTCAGCGGGGTGTCACACATCAGCTAAAAGTGAGTGGTTACCGAGAACCAGCATCATAACCCCACGCAACCAAAAAAAAACTTTTCGGCAGCTACTGGGCAAAAACCATTTGTCCTATACTAAATCGAGTGTGCGGATTACAAATCCGAAGTCAGAATTGTTGTAACACATCACAAAATTTTGCTATGCATAAGTATGCCTAAATGAATTCAGCACTTGGAAAGCATTGAATAATTTTGAACAGAACAAGTTTTACTCCAACAATTACCTGATCTACATCAACGTTTGCTTAGTAAACAGTGTATGAAAATGTAATGGAATAACAAAATTTTAAAAAGTCTAAAGTCTTACTTGAGCAAGGCCCAGTACTGGTAAAAGTGCTTCAGGCACCTGCTTTTGCGTTTATGAATGATCATATTTTCCCGCTGCAAAAACCAGCAGTAGTCCCCCATCATGTTGGGATTCCAGCGGCCTTGATATCTGTTCTCCATTGTAGAAATATCTTTATGGAACTGCTCTCCATGTTCGTCACTTACGTGTCCCAAATTGGGTGGGAAAAAGTCAAGATGGGAATGTAAGAAAAGCACTTTCAATGACATTCGGCAGCCAAGTTGTTCATGTGCTGTAAGCATGTTGTCTACTAATTCAGCATAGTTTGCAGCTCGTCTGTTCCCAAGGAAGTTCTTCACTACTAGCACAAATGCATCCCAAGCTGCAAGAAGCAATCACTTTGTCAGACTCTTGCGCTGATCATAAGTAGTTTATTTGCCAAATATGTAGCAGAAATTGTCTGGATCATTAACACATCTGCGTTTATCCATCTTTCAAAACTGATAGCACTATAACAGATCACTTTATCAAAATCTGTCCAGCTTGCCTTATATACTTACTGCTGACATCAGCCTGAGTGCGTCCGAACAGGTCTGGACATGTCCATTGGAATATCTCCAATATAATGCATTAATATTATAACTGGCTTTGCATGTACTTAAAATCTAGACATGTCAGGCAAATTCTGAGTTCATATTTGGAATTGGCGCGCTCATTTTAGTATAAATCACATGTTTTTCTCTCAGTAGCAAAATCATTTTTGTGTGGTGTAATCATTGCAGCCTGGGCCTTGAAAAGAGTCACAGCCACCTGAGAAGAGTCCTGGTTATTCATAATCTCCTGCTCTCTCACCCATCTGCTGATGATTGGCAGTTCTCTGCTAGAGAGAAAGAGAGAAAAACTAGGTAGAAGACTGTCAGTCATCAGCAAGGAGAGCAGGAATTCATGAATAACCAGGACTCTTCTCAGGTAGATTTGACTCTCTTTTCCAGGCCCAGTCTGCAATGATTACGATCCTGGTTCTCGGTAACCACTTCCTTTTAGCTCATGAATGACACACCGCTGACCTCAGCATTTCTGTCACTACTTTATACCGCCCTCAGTACGGTCAGCATAAAGTTGATGACAGGTTCCCTTTAGGCCTCATGCACAACGGCCGTACTGTATTTTGCGCTCCGCACTCCGTGGATCCGCAAAAAACGGAAGCCGCTCATGTTGCCTTCCGCAATCTGCGGAACGGAACGGGCGCTGGCAATGTAAATGCCTATTCTTGTCCGCAAAGTGCCACGGATGCGGACAGCACATGTAGTGCTGTCCGCATCTTTTGCGGCCCAATTGAAGTGAATGGGTCCGCATCCGAGCCGCCAAAACGGCGGCTCGGATGCGGACCCAAACGACTGGTCGTGTGCATGAGTCCTTAAGGAAAGTTGCTTAGCTATGCAGATATATCACTGTATTGCTAGGCTAATTTCTTTCTTGTTCTATTTCAAATTCTGGGAAAGCTGGGTCGGCACCTCTGTAGGAGCTGTGAAGTCAGCCATCTTGGTTGCAACTTTCCCCAAAATAGATACTAAAGTAGTAAACGGATGCCTGGAATTTTTACACTCTACGGACGTTTTAATATTTATTTATTTATTTTTGTTTTGTTTTCTGAAATGTTCTTTCAAGGAGTTACAACCGTCAGTACATGTAACTATGTAGCAGCATTGTGGCCGATATGCAAAACTGAAAGCTGCTGATAAGTAAAGTCAGTCACTGTGCCTGTGGTGCATGGGTGTAGGGTGACCCGGCTGGTTAATCAGTAACCTCTTTATTGAGAGATTCCTCCATAGCCATTCACCACAAGGTCTGTGACCACAGAGTGAGTGACGTTGCTTGGGTTTTAAGGTCAGAGCTGATGTGCTTATTCTCTCACTGCTGCCTGCGGATTAGCCTGCAATTCTGCTCCAGTGCTGGGAAGTCTTACAGGAGCCGCTTGTGGAAACGAATTCTCAGCTCTAACATGTGACTTCCTATGTCTGCAAAGGTAACTCCAAGGGACTTCCTCTCCAGAGATGTCATTCTCAGCTCCTGCTAAGTCTGTGCACTTTTACAGTCTATTTAAATGTTTCTTTTTTCCCCCTTCTCCTTCCTGTAGCATGCAAGGATTTACTGACCGCTGCCCGTGATGGAAAGCTAAACACATTTGTGCAGACCTCGGTGGCACATCCAACAGAGCAGACCCTAACCAGATATGCTAACACAGAACTAGTGGAGGTGAGCATTTTTCCTTGCATTTCTCTTCATGTGCTGCACAGGCAGGTTCCAACACATTTGGGCAGGGAGGCTCCACGTAGAACTATGTCAGGGATTATGTATATTCATGACTAGCCTTTCCCTGCTACATGGTAACAGCTGACGGTTCATTCCGTGACTGACTGCAGCAACGTCCCAATTACCTGAAGCCAGGATTACATAGATTTGACCTTTTTTTTTATTTATTCCCCCCCCCCCCAGAATGTGTTTACGGTTGAAGGCAAGGGTACGTATATGCCTGGGGTGTGTTGGAGCTCTCACACATTGCCGTCCTCATGGTTAACTGGGAAGAGAAGGAAACAGCAGTGGCAGCCAGTAAGGGCTCTGTTTACATTAGTCATGGCACCTCCTGGAAGTTTAGAAAAAACAAACAAAAAACTGCAGCCCAGGATACATGGCATGTAAACCAGCTTGCCTCGCTGCAGAATTACTTTGCGAGACACATTTGCAGTTCCTAAGGCATGTAGCCTGGGCTGAATGGGTCCAGCGTGCTTTCTATAGACGCAGACTTCCAGTTGACTGCTAATCAGGTTGGCAGCATCTGATCCTTTAGCTATTCTGCAAGTGAATGGTTTAAATAGTCTGCTACAGATCTCAGTGCTTTAGCGCTCGCTGTCTGGAATGTTTGTTTTTTCTAGCAAAAAAATGCAGACATCCATTTGCTACTTGATGAATGACCCAGATTTCTTCTCCTTCAAAACTTCTTCAGTACCAAAAGCGTTTGTACGCTGCAGTGATTTTATAACCCTTTTAAGCATCCCAAGAAGGTTGTTGCAATGCACAGTGCTCTGCCTATGTACCGCGCTATGGCTTGTGTGGTTGATGCTGGAACCAGTTTGATACTGGAGTTTGTGGTCTATCTGTAGCAGATCTACACCAGTCTGGATAGAGGGTTTGTTCAATATCGATTTATCAAACAGCGGCATGTGCTGATCCCAGATAGAAAGGAAACGTTATAGAATCTATGTGCACTCTATGGCGGCACTCATGTGAGAAATCACATCCTGACTTAAAACCAGTGAGATTCACAAACAAGCAGTGAGAGTTGACAGGTCTGCTAAACCAGGCTAATGGCCGTACTCCGGATGCTTCCCATCACTTCACTGGCATTAGCTGTAATGTAGCAGAACAATCCTGGGTATAAAGACTTTCTTGTTCTACTCCATTTCCTGACTGCTTGCCCTTTGGATGTCAACGCTGAGAACAGTATGTGTAAAAATACTCTATTATAGGATGTATTTTCTAGGTTACTAGTTTCAGATATTTATAGTGTGTACAGTGGTAAATAGATGTTTGTCTATGCTGCCTGCATTTATTATCATATAATTATATAGCACCCACATAATTAATTGCATGGAATAATTATGACTTTACATTGATCATTATGAACAAACACGCAGTTATAGATGATAATACCCTATCTCGGATGCTTGCATGTGTAGCAGACTCGTGAGTTTGTCATTTGTCACATTAATGATGACCTGAAATGTGGTAGATAAATATGCTTAGAACGTTCTTATGATATATTATTATTGCTGTCAGATTTGGTATGCCCGTACAGTTTAGTAAGATGGACTGAAAATATATACAACTTTGATTATATGAAATGATAGTGAGTGCCCTGTGTTTGCTTCATGGAGAAAAATAGTGACTGCTTTAGGCCAGTTTCCCTCTGGCGTTTATCTTTTCTGTCAGGCTGTTCCAGCAGGGGAAAACAGCCTGCCCGATCCATACTACAGTGTGCACACGTGTGCTGCTGGAACAGCCTGCCCGATCCGTACTACACTGTGCACACGTGTGCTGCTGGAACAGCCTGGCCGATCCTTACTACACTGTGCACACGTGTGCCGCCAGAAGTCCACTGGAACAGCCTGCCCGATCCGTACTACACTGTGCACACGTGTGCTGCTGGAACAGCCTGCCGGATCCGTACTACACTGTGCACACGTGTGCTGCTGGAACAGCCTGCCGGATCCGTACTACACTGTGCACACGTGTGCTGCTGGAGCAGCCTGCCCGATCCTTACTACACTGTGCACACGTGTGCTGCTGGAACAGCCTGCCCGATCCATACTACAGTGTGCACACATGTGCTGCTGGAACAGCCTGCCCGATCCGTACTACACTGTGCACACGTGTGCTGCTGGAACAGCCTGCCCGATCCATACTACAGTGTGCACACGTGTGCTGCTGGAGCAGCCTGCCCGATCCTTACTACACTGTGCACACGTGTGCTGCTGGAACAGCCTGCCCGATCCATACTACAGTGTGCACACGTGTGCTGCTGGAGCAGCCTGCCCGATCCTACTACACTGTGCACACGTGTGCTGCTGGAAGCAGCCTGCCCGATCCATTACTACAGCTGTGCACACGTGTGCTGCTGGAACAGCCTGCCCGATCCATACTACAGTGTGCACACGTGTGCTGCTGGAACAGCCTGCCCGATCCGTACTACACTGTGCACACGTGTGCTGCTGGAACAGCCTGCCCGATCCGTACTACACTGTGCACACGTGTGCTGCTGGAACAGCCTGGCCGATCCTTACTACACTGTGCACACGTGTGCCGCCAGAAGTCCACTGGAACAGCCTGCCCGATCCGTACTACACTGTGCACACGTGTGCTGCTGGAACAGCCTGCCGGATCCGTACTACACTGTGCACACGTGTGCTGCTGGAACAGCCTGCCCGATCCGTACTACAGTGTGCACACGTGTGCTGCTGGAACAGCCTGCCCGATCCATACTACAGTGTGCACACGTGTGCTGCTGGAACAGCCTGCCCGATCCATACTACAGTGTGCACACGTGTGCTGCTGGAAGAGCCTGCCCGATCCGTACTACAGTGTGCACACGTGTGCTGCTGGAACAGCCTGCCCGATCCATACTACAGTGTGCACACGTGTGCTGCTGGAACAGCCTGCCGGATCCGTACTACACTGTGCACACGTGTGCTGCTGGAACAGCCTGCCCGATCCATACTACAGTGTGCACACGTGTGCTGCTGGAACAGCCTGCCCGATCCGTACTACACTGGGCACACGTGTGCTGCTGGAACAGCCTGCCCGATCCATACTACAGTGTGCACACGTGTGCTGCTGGAACAGCCTGCCCGATCCGTACTACACTGTGCACACGTGTGCTGCTGGAACAGCCTGCCCGATCCGTACTACACTGTGCACACGTGTGCTGCTGGAACAGCCTGCCCGATCCATACTACAGTGTGCA
This sequence comes from Bufo gargarizans, assembly GCF_014858855.1. Classification (NCBI taxonomy): domain Eukaryota; kingdom Metazoa; phylum Chordata; class Amphibia; order Anura; family Bufonidae; genus Bufo; species Bufo gargarizans. Next base: position 192,248,262 of record NC_058080.1, read on the forward strand.
CACGTGTGCTGCTGGAACAGCCTGCCCGATCCATACTACAGTGTGCACACGTGTGCTGCTGGAACAGCCTGCCCGATCCGTACTACAGTGTGCACACGTGTGCTGCTGGAACAGCCTGCCCGATCCATACTACAGTGTGCACACGTGTGCTGCTGGAACAGCCTGCCCGATCCATACTACAGTGTGCACACGTGTGCTGCTGGAACAGCCTGCCCGATCCATACTACAGTGTGCACACGTGTGCTGCTGGAACAGCCTGCCCGATCCATACTACAGTGTGCACACGTGTGCTGCTGGAACAGCCTGCCCGATCCGTACTACACTGTGCACACGTGTGCTGCTGGAACAGCCTGCCCGATCCATACTACAGTGTGCACACGTGTGCTGCTGGAACAGCCTGCCCGATCCGTACTACACTGTGCACACGTGTGCTGCTGGAACAGCCTGCCTGATCCTTACTACACTGTGCACACGTGTGCTGCTGGAACAGCCTGCCTGATCCATACTACACTGTGCACACGTGTGCTGCCAGAAGTCCACTGGAACAGCCTGCCCGATCCGTACTACACTGTGTACACGTGTGCTGCTGGAACTGCCTGCCCGATCCGTACTACACTGTGTACACGTGTGCTGCTGGAACTGCCTGCCCAATCCGTACTACACTGTGTACACGTGTGCTGCTGGAACAGCCTGCCGGATCCATACTACACTGTGCAAACGTGTGCTGCCAGAAGTCCACTGGAACAGCCTGCCCGATCCGTACTACACTGTGCACACGTGTGCTGCTGGAACAGCCTGCCGGATCCGTACTACACTGTGCACACGTGTGCTGCTGGAACAGCCTGCCCGATCCGTATTACACTGTGCACACGTGTGCTGCCAGAAGTCCACTGGAACAGCCTGCCCGATCCGTACTACACTGTGCACACGTGTGCTGCTGGAACAGCCTGCCGGATCCGTACTACACTGTGCACACGTGTGCTGCCAGAAGTCCACTGGAACAGCCTGCCCGATCCGTACTACAGTGTGCACACGTGTGCTGCTGGAACAGCCTGCCCGATCCGTACTACACTGTGCACACGTGTGCTGCTGGAACAGCCTGCCCGATCCGTACTACACTGTGCACACGTGTGCTGCCAGAAGTCCACTGGAACAGCCTGCCCAATCCGTACTACACTGTGCACATGTGTACTGCCGGAAGTCCGCTGGAACAGCTTGCCGGAAAAGATAAACAGCAGTGTAAAACTGGCCTAAAACTTAGAATTTTACTGTAATCTCCTGGTTGGTTTATTGGGCTTTATTCTATTATTATGTTTTGTTGTAAGTGGATTCCAGGTTTATTTTCTAGTTAGACCCATAGGAAGTAACCTGTTGTAAACCAGTTGGCACTCCTTAGTCCTCGGCGTGGTGCCTCCAGGGAAATCGTCCCAATATACAAAAAGACTGGCATTCACTTCTTCTTTGCAAACTTCCACTAATTTATTGCATCATCAATATATAAGGCATTTCGGCTCAGATATGAACCTTATGAAAAAAAGCTTCCGAAGCGCGTCATCTGTTGATGCTGCAATGAATTTATGGAAGTTTGCAAAGAAGTGAGTGACGGTCTTTTCTGAAACTCATAAACCGTAATATTGTAGTTTGCAAATTCTAGCACAGCCAAAGTAAAGTGTCCCTAGTCTTAAGGTGTAGAGGTAGTTCTGTAGCCGACTTTTGAAGAGAACTTGTCAGGGCCTCTAAACACCCAGTATGCTGTTATGCAGTTAAGGTTTGACATCCAGATCCTTTTTCAGGATTAGCTAGAAAAATATGTTAGAACATCCTGGAGATGAGCCTGGGACTCCCCTCTGGGGGAATCTAGTGAATACACACTGTTTACAGGTCAGTACTCAGTGCATTATTGACCCTAAAGCTAGTGACAGGTTCTCTTTTATCAGCATGTTTCTGTCTATTCCACAAAAGATTCTAGTAATAGTGCAGTACGCAGCCCTGCAGGGTGAGCGAATGTGAGGTCACAGGGGTAGTTACTTACCAAGGGTGTTTTTGGTACTCACAGTTTTTATATATATATATATATACCCTGGGCAGGCGTACAGCAGTGATGGAGAGGCTGGCACAGGGATCCTCTGGGGCACTCTCCATGTATAGGGACCAGGCCGGGTGGTAGGTGAGGTGCCCTGGGTGTTGCAGGTTTAATGTGCCGGTGGCAAGATCCCTTTAAGTTTGTGACGCCAGTGCCGGTAACGGTGGCACACCAATTTATTGTAGTAATAATTGAGGAACACAGGTTGCAGTGAACCAGAACTTCCTTTTACTAAAACAGTTCAACTATTTACAGTTCTTTAGTTAGTTCCACATGTAAAATGTTGTAACAGGCAGGCTTTATATATAAACGGCAGGCAAAGTCCTTGCAAGATACTGAGAGGGAATAACACTTACAGATCAGGCTGTATTTTCCTCAGTTCCTGTCTGGCTTTCTTCAAGGCCCGTATGCCCTATTGCTGGCTTTATTCTTGGGTAGGGAAACCTTCCTTTGGTATATGTCTCCTTGCTGTAGTATATACTTATGCCCTTCAGCTCTCTGTTTGGCTGGAATAAACTTGGCTCTGCACTGTACTTTTAAAGGGACTTCAGGAGGCAAACTCTTTCCCTGGATGCAGCTTCTGAGCTTACATTTGCACAGGAAACTCAGGCAGGCTAGACTGCACTAACTAGCCTCCTGGATTAAACTCAACTGACTCTTTCCTGTCTGGGCCTAACTATATATACTAGGGGTTCCCTAGCTCCCTCTACTGTCTAGGAGGAGGAACTACCCCTACCAGGCCTGATACAGGAGATAACAGGAAAAACACATAAAAATATCATATAAAATACAATGACCATGTTCCACAGGAGGTGGAGAATAACGTGGCCACAATGACCCCTGTGTAGTGCCCACATTTACCTAGTGGGACACTACAATAGTGATACAGTACATTAGGTAATTGATAAACATAATATAATCAGAACTGTACCGTCAAAGCTTAAAGGGATTGTTAACCACTGGGGACTTTTTCTGCAGATTCTCCACCCTAGCTGGACCAGCAGTGGTAATCATAACTACCTGGTCCCTACCACTGGATTGCGGTTCCTTCATTCCCCAACTCTGTCGCAGCGCTTGGGACTCCTCGGTTCAACACTCACTTTGACTCGGGTCACATGGCTGCTGCAACCAGTGACTGGCTACAGTGGTGACATTTCACTCATGGGCCATGTCACACGTCACCACTGTGCCCATGTCAAACCAGATGTTGATGCGACAGAGGCAGGATAGTGAAGGAGCCAGAACCTAGGGGCATGGACCAGGTGAGTATAATACCCAATGCAAGTCTGGCCAATTTTTTCTATGTCATTAATGTATATGCCATACGGAAAACGGAACCGGAAACACTACTGAAACAAAAAAAAAATGGAACAGTTAAAAACGGCCCGCAAAACACTGAAAAAGCCATACGGTCGTGTGCATGAGCCCTAACTGGGCAAAGAACAGAACACTTAGATGGTAACCTCCTTTTCATATTTTTTTAGCTGCAGATCCATCATCTCCTGGGGTCCTATTCTGCCATCCAAGATGGCGCACCGCTTCTCAAACCACCTGATGCATACTGTGCATTTGATAGCCCCGAGACACTTCCTGCTGCTCTTGATGCTGGCCAATCCAAGAGCAGGACTGGGCAAGTAGGAAGTGTCTTGGCCTACCAATGCACAGTGTGCATCAGAAAAGTGGGGCGGCCATCTTTGATGGCAGAATTAGCTTGAGAATTACCGGATCTGACTACTTGCAGGGATCAGAAGGATTTCTCCATGCTGTTCTATGCACACATCTCCTCATACATTGCAGATATGACAGGTAGTGGCTTTTAATCAACAATGCTCAATAAAATGTTTGTATGTGCAGCACCTTAATAGGAATACTATTTAAGATGTAAATTAAAGGGATTATTGATATTGATCCTAAGGATGGTTCATCAATAGTCTGACACCCCTTACTGATCAGCGATTTCAGGCTGCTGCTGCACCAGAAACTGACAGTGTATAGAGCAGGAGTAGAAGGCTCCATATACTGTGTAGTTTCCAGTGTACTTGAATGGCAGCTGAGCTGTAGTACCACAGCACGGCCACTACTCGGTGCTGTCTACCTCCAGTTCCATACACTGTATAGGTCCTAGCACCTTTGCAGACAAAAACTGATGATCTGTGGGGGCGCTGGATGTAGAACCCCCATCTATCTGATATTGATGGTCTATCCTAAGGATAGGTCATCAATATCTGTAGCCCAGATAATCCTTTAATCCCTCTAATTTGCATCTTAAATAATGCCTATTAAAGTGCCTATACAAATAACAAAAAAAAAACAAAAAACAGCAGCAGCAGTCAGGGGTTTACCTTAAGGCACAATACCTTATGAAGATCCCAAATTCATAACTGTATAATAAAATGCAACATGATGCTTCCAAATATTGCTTTATTTTTCTTTATTAAATCCTTCTTTAAATATCCCATATAACAAAGGCATAAAATCCACATAGGAAAAATTCCAAAAGGTCAATAGTAGGGACGAGCAAATCGACTTCGGATGAAACATCTGAACTTGATTCGCATAAAACTTTGTTCTACTACCGTATGAAGCAGGAGCTCCGTACATTATTAGAATGTATTGGCTCCGATGAGCTGAAGTTATTGCTTCGCGCAATAACTTCATAAATTAATTTGTACTGTAAAAAACAATTTCCCGAACTCTGGTTCGTTTTCAAGGTACCACTTGGAACCGGACCTGAGTTCAGGAAATGTTTTTTTTTTTACAGTACAAATTAATTTATGAAGTTATTGCACAAAATCTTGTGAGAATTCACGAAGCATTAACTTTGGCTCATCGGAGCCAATACATTCTAATACTGTATGGAGCTCCTGCTCCGTACAGTATTAGAATGGAGTTTTATGTGAATCGACTTAGGATGTTTTATCCGAAGTCAATTCGCTCATCCCTAGTCAATAGTGTCCAAACGTACAAGAGAAGTCCAGATTTTCAAGGCAAATAATCCACAGCGAGACATAGTAGAGGGGAATCGGGCGTGATGACACTCGGGGTTGTCCCCCTCCTCCAAGCATCTGAAACGCTGCGTCTGTGTGTGATTATGCTTGATTCTCCACTGTCTCCACTGTCTCTCCCTGTGGATTACCTGTCTTGAAAATTTGGACACGATTCACACTTGGACTTTTTCTTGTGCGGATTCTATGTCTATTTTATATGGGATATTTGAAGAAGGGCTTTATAAAGAATTGAAGCAATATTTGGAAGCGTCCTGCTGCATTTTTTATGGCCTATTCACATACAAAACATGTTATTGGGCATGGCTGAATAAATGCCGATACTTGTGTAATCTGCAATGCATGTGGAGATGTGTGCAAACTATATCTGCTAATATGGAAGCTATTTTCCATGGTGAAAATCCATCTGTTCTTCGCAGACAGCATGCTCATTTAACCAAGAGCTAGAGCATCGGAATAGTGAAAAATGAAAAAGATTCAACCATAAAGCTGCTGATCTTCTCTAAAGCTATGTTTATTCCACACATCCTGGGTAGGTTACTACTGAGATACTTAGTGTTAGGGCTCATGCACACGAGCCGCAAAAAACGGATCCGCAAAAAATACGGATGACGTCCCCTAATAGAACAGTCCTATCCTTGTCCATAAGGGCTCGTTCACACGAATGTATTGTGTGCTGTCCGCATCCGTTGCTTCGTTACACGGCCCGCAAAAAATTATTCTTGTCCGTTTCGCGGACAAGAATAGACCTTTCTATAATAGGCCTCCTGTTCCGTTCCGCAAATTGCGGAAGGCACACGGCCGCAATTTTTTTAGACCTCAAAAGACGCAAGAGCCGTGTGCACGAGCCCTAATGCAGACAATAATAGAACATGTTCTATTCTGTTGCAGAACGGACATACGAAAACGGAATGCACACATGAGTAACCTGCGTTTTATTTAATTTTTTTGCAGTCCCATTAAAATGAATGGTTCCGCATACGGTCCTCAAAAAATAAAAATAACTGAACAGACACGGAAAGAAAATACATTTGTGTGCATGAGCCCTTGGGGCTTATGCACATGAGTGTGTGTGCCCCATGTTGTGGACTACAAATTGAAGTCCGCAATGCACGGGCACCAGTCATGTCCTCGCCGATTGCGGAGGCGGAGCGATTGACTTGAATGGGTCTGCGATTCACAAGAGACGCTCCGCACCACAAAAAAGTAGGTCAAATTAAAGAAATTTGGGGGGGTGCAGAGGCACAGAGCGAAATCCCACAGAAACGCTTCATATTGGTTCAGTGGACTTCTGATCTGTGCCTCCATTGCTAACCCATTGAAGTCAATATGGTCTGCAAAATGGGCACAGGGCACACACGTTCATGTGTGTGAGTCCTTAGTAGATGGCTATCTGATGTCTCATGGTTAACATGTGACTCAGATCAATATTCTTAGATGCAACTGAAACACAGAGGCAGATATTAAGGGGTTGTCCGGGTTCAGAGCTGAATCCAGACATACCCATATTCTCACCCTGGCAGCCCCCTTAATGTTAGCATCGGAGCATGTCATGCTGCGATGCGCTCCCTTGCCCTGCGCTGGACCGCGTCAGGGCAAGGGCTTTATTATTTACAATAACACGCTGCCGGACTGAAGCTTCCGCCCGGCAGTGTGTTCGGTGGCATCACTGACTCTGATGGGCCAGCTTTAGCGCTGCCCTAGCCGTTTTACAGGTACGTCACCGGATCTCCTGAAAAGGCCTTTGCCCTGCGCGATTCAGCGTAGGACAAAGGAGAGCATCGGAGCATGAAATGCCAGGAGGGCTGCCTGGGTGAAATTCTGTGTATGTCCGGGTTCAGCTCTGAACCTGGACAACCCCTTTACGAATCATGTCAATGCTTGTACTGCTGGATCAGCTGTTGTCTTGCTGCTCTGCTTTATTAGGCTTCATTCACTTTGCCGTTTTGCGCTTCCATCAGGGTCCCAGCATTTTACCGGACTAAGTAGCACAGCATTCTGCACTATTTTGTCTGCCTTTTTTGATGGAATCTACAATGGAACCTCCGAAGCAGGTGTGAAGGAGGCCTTAGCTGTCTTGAATTTGTAATTTCAGTTGACTTATGTTTGTGTACCAGCACTAACAGAGAATGTGACAAGTTAAAGGGTGTCAGCATATCCTATGACTATTCATGTTTATCCCTATTCTTGTGACAAAACAATATATCCAGTGTCGGCCAAATTCCTTGCGAAATTATCTGAATAACATCAGACGGATACAGAAAAGGGCAGGAAGTAAATGTGCCAAGTTACATTGCCCCTTATCTGCTACCTACAAGTTTAGCGCCAGTCCAGCTGAGTTTAATTATTTGAAACAGACTGGTTGCTATGGATACATTACCTAAAGCTACTGTGGTGTGTATGCAGTTGTCAGGCTGTGTGTCCCTAGCAACCAGTCTCTGTGACTCTTCGAACATCTTCAACTCAAGGCTCAATCAGCTGTGGGCAAAAAAGGCGCTTGGCAGTACTCACAGGACAGATTTAAACATTTCTTTTGGACAGTATGATTTTTAAAGTAAGCCCTGTTAAAGGGTTGTCTCAGGATAGACCATTAATATCTGATCGGGATGAAAAGGATGGCTGTAATTACACCGTGTAATCTCACTGTACCGCCGCTACAATGTAGAGAGCATGCAGATAAACCGTGAAGAGATCACCACTCCGAATCGGTTATTGATGACTTATACTGAGAATTGGTCATCAATATCAGAAAACTGGACAACCCCTTTAATAAAGGACAGTCCAGTGCAAAGCAGACGTGAATGACTCTAGAACCCAGAGACCCTGAGTTACTATAAGCACTGCTACTCTGTAAGTCTACATATCACATACAGAGCACAGCCTCCAGATGCACAAGTATATATCACCGCTGTCTCTGTGGATATGCTAATGAGCCTGGGCAGCAAATTTATGCACAATATAAATTAGAATGTATGAACATAAGAGTATTCAGTGCCCTGCTGATTTCATTGAGCATTATTTCTGTTAACCTGAAGGAATACTTTAAATGTCATGACTTTAAAAGTATACCGCATTTGCCCCAGGCAATGTAATTCTGCCTTCTTTACCACACACCCCAATAAAATACATTGGTTTTATCGAAGCAGTCTCATAAAAATAACCTCTGTTCGTATTTACTACTATATTCGGTCAATTAAACAAGCAGTGCCTTGAAAAAGTATTGATAGCCATTGAACTTTTCCACGTATTTTCACGTTACACCCACAAACGTAAATGTATTTTATTGGGATTTCATGTGATAGACCAACACAAAGTAGCAAGTATGTGTGAAGTGAAAAGAAAATGATACATGTTTTTCAAAAGTTTTAATAAATAAAAATCTGGAAAGTGTGTTGTGCATTTGTATTCAGCCCCCTTTACTCTGATACCCCTAAATAAAATCCAGAGTGACCAATTGCCTTTAGAAGTCACTTAATTAGTAAATAGAGTCCACTTGTGTGTAGTGTATAACTACAGCTGTTCTGTGAAGGCCTCAGAAGTTTGTTAGTGATTATTAGTGATCAAACGCCATGAAAACCAAGGAACACACCAGACAGGTCAGAGATAAAGTTGTGGAGAAGTGTAAAGCAAGATTAGGTTATATAAAAATATTCCAAGCTCAGAGCATCTCGCAGAGCACTGTTCAATCCATCATCTGAAAATGGAATGAATGGAGTATGGGGCAACTGCAAACCTACCAAGACATGGCTGTCCACCTAAATGGACTGCCCAGACAAGGAGAGCGCAAATTAGAGAAGCAGCAAAGAGGCCCTAGGTCACTCTAGAGGAGTTGCAGAGATCCACAGCTCAGGTGGGAGAATCTGTCCACAGGACAATTATTAGTCATGTACTCCACAAATATGGCCTTTATGGAAGAGTGGCAAGAAGAAAGCCATTTTTGAAAGTAAACCAAAAGAAGGCTCATTTGCAGTTTGCCACAAGCCATGTAGGGGACACAGCAAACATGGGGAAAAAAGTGCTCTGGTCAGATGAAAACAAAGTTGAACTTTTTGGCCTAAATGCAAAATGCTATGTGTGGAGGAAAGCTAACACTGCCCATCACGCAGAACACACCATGCCCACCGTGAAACATGGTGGTGGCAGCATCATGCTGTGGGGATGCCTTTCTTCAGCAGGGACAGAGAAGCTGGTCAGAGTTTATGGAAAAATGGATGGAGGTAAATACAAGGCAATTCTGGAGGAAAACCTGTTACCGTCTTCAAAAAACTTGAGACTGGGGCGGAGGTTCACCTTCCAGCAGGATAACAACCCTAAACATACAGCCAGAGCTACAATGGAATGGTTTAGATCAAATCATATTTATGTGTTAGATTGACCCAGTCAAATTCCAGACCTAAATCCCAATAAGAATCTGCTGCAAGATTTGAAAATTGCTGCTCACAGACACTGTCCATCCAATCTGACTGAGCTTGAGCTTGACTGAGCTTGAGTATTGACTTAGGGGCTTAATACAAATACACAGCACACTTTTTTCAGATTTTTATTTATCAAAAATTTTGAAAACCATATTTCATTTTATTTTCACTTCACACATACTAGCTACTCTGTGTTGGTCTGTCCCATATAATCAATACATATGAGTTTGTGTGTGTAACAGGAAAAAAATGTAGAAAGGTTCAAGGGGTATGAATACTTTTTCAAGGAACTGTACTAGAATAGGATCCCCTCATGATCGCCCTATAGGAGCCATAATGGAGAGCTCTTAAATAACTGTGCCTTGTTCACTCATTATATAGATGAAAGGTCTTCTATGTATGCTTTACATTAATGTAAAACATTTCTGGCCAGGACAGGTGATAACATCTGACCACTGAGGGCTAGAAAAGCTGGACCAGCAGCAGCTGTTCTTTAGACTAGCTTCCTTTTGAGTTGGTCTTCGTTACATTCCTTCAACATGTAAATTCATATTTCTCCTTTTTGATTCTGCTCTGACAATTCAATAACTTTACCTATCTCTTATCCTTAAGGGATGTAAAGAAGTATTCCCACATTAGACCTTTATGTCATATCTACAGGGTATGTAATAAAAATCTGATGGATGAGGGTCTTATCTCTGGACCCACACACAGGGCCGGTTTTAGACAAAATGTGGCCCTGGGCAAAATCAAAAGTGGGGCCCCAAATCTTGTAATAATTTGCTAAAAACACAGTCCAAAGTCCAACACCTGACAACCCCGCCGATCAGCTGTTTGGGCAGGTTGTTCACTGCTGCTGTCCCATAGACATACAGCGGTGAGAAGGGAGACGGCACATTCCCACAGCGCCCGCCGTCTCCTGAAACCGCTGATTGGCATGGGGTGCCGGGTGACCCTACAGTACCCTAGTGGTAATAATATAACCATAATGTCCCCTGTAGTGCCCCCCACTAGTTCCAATATATAATGCTTCCCCCCATAGTGCCAGTATATATATAATGTTCCCCCATAGTGCCAGTATATAATGCTCCTCCATTCCTCCCCAGTAGTACCAGGTATATATAATGACCCCCCCCCCCCCCTTTCCTGGTGTCCCCAGCAGTTTAGACATTTAGTATTAAAAAAAATAAACACCTCACTCCCGTTTTCCCCGCCGCTGTCTGCGACGCAGACCACAGTTTTATCTGTGGCTTGTGTTGCTGCGTCCTGATGTACGCGGTCCTAATGACATCACCACTCCTGCTCCGGGTCTCACGTGATGACGTCATCATGCGAGACCCAGCACAGGAGGTTGCATTGATGTCATTGTGGCTTCTTGCTCTGTTCTAATGCCTCACAGGCTTGAGGCCTAGCGGCCTGAGGCTTGTGAAGTTGGACGGCCATGAGTGCGCCCCCCCTTTTTGGGAAGTGAAGTGGTGCCCTAGGCAGATGACTACCCTCGCCTATCCATTGTCCCCGCCCTAATGCAGAGCACGTTACCGCAGGAGGTATAACAGGAGAGGACTATAACTCCCATCATGTCTAAGCCATTAGTATTTAATATCAGAACACATTACCCCCCTGTAATGTGTTCTGATATTAAATACTAATGGCTTAGACATGATGCGAGTTAAAGAGGATGGGATTACAACTCCCAGCATATCCAAGCCGTTATTATGTAATATCAGAGTACATTATAAGAGGAGGTATAAGAGCAGAGGACTACAACTTCCAGCATATCCAGGGTGTTGTAATGTATCCTTATATTGCATAATAATAGCCTGGACATGCTGAGAGTTGTAGTCCTCTCTTGTTATATCTCCTCTTGTAATGTACTCTGATATTACATAACAAGCTGGACATGCTGGGAGTTGTAGTCCTCTCCTCATACCTCATCCTGTAATGTACTCTGATATTACATAACAGGAGGTATAAGAGGAGAGGATTACAACTCCCAGCACTTCCCTGGCACTTACATTGAATCCTGCACTTTTTCCCATGCATGACTGGTCTTCTTCATTACTTTACTGCATAGCTCCACCTCCTGTTCTAATGTTCTAGTCACATGATGGAGAGGTCATCGCAGGTCCTTCATCCCCCCTCTTCTCTACTGAGCTCCGCTTTCTGCACGTGACATCATGCCAGGTTCTACAGCTCCAGTAGAAGAGTTTTGCTGGGGTCCAGAGCTGTCAGTTTGCAGAACAGCACTGTGGTAATGACTTGTGTTGTGTGCAGAGAGGGCACCTTACACTGCATTGTAAAGTACAGCTTTTCAGCTGTCCACCCGTTTGCTTCCACGGACATTGAGCAGCAGCACTGAAGTAGGGTGCCCCTTAGACCGGGACTTTGACCCCCCCCCCCCCCCCCAACGCCAGCCCTGCCCTGCCCACACGTATCTCTAGAATGGGAGTTCCCAACATCTCTCCACCAGCTGAGGCCAGCACTTATCCCTTCATTGTGCCCCTTCATAGTAGTTATGCCCTCATTAAGCCCCACCCCCTCGCAGTAGTTATGCCCTCTCTGTGCCCCTTTCACAGTAGTAATGCCCTATCTGTGCCCCCTTTACAGTTGTAATGCTCTTTCTGTGCCCCTTCAGAGTAGTTATGCCCTCACTGTGCCCCCATAACAATAGTAATGCCCTCATAACAATAGTAATGCCATCTGTGTCCCTTCATATTAGTAATGCCCATTGTGCCTCTTCACAGTAATAATGCCCACTCTGTGCCATATAACAGTTAAGCCCACCCTTTCACAGTAGTTATGATCTCTGTGCCCCCTTCACAGTAATGTCCATTGAGCCCCCTTCACAGTAGTAATGCCCATTGTGCCCCCTTCATTGTAGTAATGACTATTGTGCCCCCTTCATTATATTAATGCCCATTGTGCCCCTTTCATAGTAATAATATCCATTGTGCCCCCTTCATAGTAATAATGACCATTGTGCCCCCTTCATATTTGTAATGCCCATCGTGCCCCTTCACAGTAGTAATGCCCATTGTTCCTCTTTAACAGTAGTAATGCTCATTGTGCCCCCTTCATGGTAATAATGCCCATTGTGTCCCACTCATAGTAGTAATGCCCTCTGTGCCTTCTTTATAGTAGTAATGTCCATTGTGCCCCCTTAATAGTAGTAATGCCATCTGTGTCCCTTTATAGTAATAATGCCCTCTCTTCCCCCATGGAGTAGTATTGCCCTCTCTGCCCCCTTTATAGTAGAAATTCCTATTGTCCCTCCTCTGTGTTTAAAAAAAAAAAAAAAAACACAGTACCTACTCACCTACTCACCTTGTCCCATTCCTGAAGCTCAGATCCAGCGCTCCCCTGCAGTCACAGATTGCTCTACAGCACTGTGTGGGAGGAGCACAGGCAGATTCCCTGGCTTCAGGCTCATTCCACACAGGCAGGCAGCGCGATCTGTGCCTGCAAGCTAAATGGAGGAGCAGGGAGCAGAAGGCATCATGCTTCATCATTCAGTGCGCCTGCCTGAAGGAGAGAAGGAGCGCAGGGAGTTGTCAGTGAGTGAAAGGACCTCAGCTCCCCGGTGCTCCAGCAATTAGCACTTCCATCTGTATTAATGGATGTTCTCTTTACTTCTGGGCTCTTGCAACCCCCTGAAAGCGGGCACCCGGGGCGGACTGCCCCTCTTCCCCTAAGCACGCCACTGGACCCCCATAAATGCCAACAGTCCCAAATTTGCAGACACTTTCCCTAATTTTCAGAGACAGTCTTGCCAAATTCAGACTTTCCCAGATTGAAAATGTATGGAACTTCTGTAATCCCTGTCCATAAGTGGGCAGTCTTGTAGGATTTTGTGAGCATTCCTGGGGGTTGGACTTACATTCCCTGATTTACCAACTACAATGTTGGTAAGTATGTACCCCCAAAACAAGAAGCTAAATGCACTCAGCAGAGCCTTGTACCCTTTAAATTTTGCTTGGCTCTCCTTGACTTTCAATGAGCCCAAACACAACTCACTCCACCCACCAATCACAAATAAGGAGGCACAATGGGTAGCTAGGTGCTTCTGCGTCTTCAAGTTAGCGAATCGTGGGATCTCAGACCTTTGACCCCCAACGCTCACATTTTCTGACGTCACTATGACACATCAATTTTTATTTTATTTTTTTCAAAATGATATTTTTGAATGCAGGAATTATGGCAGCATCTACTTTTTAGACCACGGATAAGCAACATCTGGTACTCCAACTGTTCAGTAACTACATATCCTACAATGTTTCATTCATTTCTATGAGAGTTAAAATAACAGCCTAGCATATTTGCATGCTGGGAGTCGTAGTTTCATGACAGCAGGAGTGCCGAAGGTTGCTGATCCCAGCTTTAGACCTTGACCGACACTTTCTATTTGTGATGATGAAGAACTCCTGTTGTCTACTGTCCATTTACTTTTAAGATCCACATTAGTTCTTCGGTAGATTTTCTCCTGGTTTGATCCCTAGGACTCTGTGTGTAGCATGGTTTGGGCTACTCTCTGAATCGTTTCCTGCTGTTCAGGTGAATTAGACGTCCTGACGGATGCAAGAACATTATTAGCTGCATTTTAAAACAGATGTTCTCATTGGATATTTAGGTCAACTGGGTGTTATAGAATCAAGTGAATGGATAAAAGGCAACTGTCAAGAACAAAGTCGAAATATGTTCATGAACCTGACAGCAAACAGCGTTTGTGGAAATAGATATCATTGTCAGCTGAATGTTTGACTGTTTGGATGTAATCCCCAAATGCTGCCCTCATTACAGCTGCCTTCATTGGTGTGGCTTAATAAGAATAGTTTCTGGCTGTTCGTACAGATTACAGCTCACGTCCTTTCAAAAGAGACACCAAGCCCTGTGACAGCTGGCCCTAAGGAAACACTTTAAAACAACAGGCTGGCATAGGAAATAAGCAGTTTATTACCACCCACTAAGAAGGCTTCTGATAAATGGTGACAGAGGGACATTCACTCCTTTACTGAGCATCATAAGACTGTGGTGGCGCCCAAAAGCATCACCATGCCCAGCCGATAACACCAGGAGAGACGGTCGTCTCCAGACTTTGGGTGGGGGGGGTGAACAGAAATTGTTCTTTGAAATTAATATCCTATTTTTTCTCCTTCGCCTTCTTGTCTGCATGCTTGTCTGTCAGATGCTTTCTGTGCTGCCAGCAGCTGCCACCTCATTGAGCTCAGACTGTCTGCTTGTACTATACAGGGAACAAGAGATCCACTGTTTTTGACTGGTGTGACGTTTCCCTCGGAGTATCCCATCTACGAAGAAACTAAAATAAAGCTCACGGTGTATGATGTCAAGGAAAAGTCTCAAGAAACTGTGAGTATCCCGCTGGCACTTTATTCATTTCTCACTTTTTGCCTGTCTCCATCCACTTCAGAGCTCTCTAGAATGACATTAAAGCTAGAAATGGCCGGGGTAAGTGGACTGGATGTGCCATTTTCTATTTGCTGAGATCCCTAATTACACTTTAAAGTGATAAGTGGATGTTTTCATGCCTGGCAAATGCTGTTTTGGTCTATGCTCCAAGGCCACAGAGACCGAGCACCAGCTCTTTAAAAATGTATACTCTACATTCATTTTTTATGAACCAAGCCCTTATTTTTGCTGTTGACTGAGGATGCTTTTCTTGAGCTTATCCTTGGGCTTAGAAGGAGAAAGGTTAACTGCACTCGTAGTTAAAGCTCAATGGAGCACATCTCATGCTTTGCTCCGGTCTGAGAACAGGAACAGATGGATTAAATTAAACACTGCAAATAACCTTACAGGAAATATGGCTTGTACAAATGGGCCTCTTCACGGCAATCTGGTAACCTGTTTTATCAATGTTAGCAAATCATTAAGTAAGTACTCAGCCCTCTTAAAACCTGCGTTATATCTCCGTGCGTCTTTGGCTGGCAGTCTGGAAAGCTTTGTCTACCCATTTATAACTTTGGCTTGTGTTCTAGGAGTATGTCATTGCTGATGAGATCTTCTGCGGCACATTGTTTGCACTGTTTAGACCTTGGACACTCAGTCTGGTTCCTTCTCATATTATTCATTTATTGTGTTTTTGAGTTAATGTGACTATAAGATTTCTTTTTTTTTTTTTTTTCTTGGTTTGCATTTTTCATAACATTTTTGGCTGTTGTTGAGAATTAAATATGAATGAATATGTCTAGGAGCTTTGCCTGACAGTGTGTAATGCTCTGAATGAAGACTTTCTTCTGGGCAAGAGGATACTGTCTTTTGGGTTTTTTGCCGCTTTTGTAGTAAGCGTTTGGTCTTAGTTGTAGATGATTGGACAGTGATTATTGTTATACGTAATAACTTTGCAATATATAGAAAATGATTGATGTTTGTCTATAGATTTACAATCACATCTATCTCTTTGCTATTAAATACGGTGTATATGGTCTCGTCCCCATGACACAATCTTGGCAGATGAGTTAAGGCTACTGGTGACAGAGGCAGTTTTGACAAGGTCTCAAAAATATACACCAGCTTGGCTAGTTAAACACAATGGTTAGCAGTTTATCGCTGATATATGCAAACCGTTTCTGGCAATCTAATTTGTTCAGACTGCTCTTTAGACCTTAGTTTAATGGTCCAGAATATATTTTTTTGCATAATCTGTTTTACATGTGTTTTCAAGTGTAACAATATAATGCACACCAATGAATGCAGTACAGATGCAGCAAACATTAACGTAAAATGTTCCATGTTCCATTGAAAATGCCAAGTTAGAATATGCCGCAATAGTGTTTTTAGTGAGTTAAGTGTCAAGTTAATGTTTGCTATGTCTGCAAATGCAATCTCGGATTTACCTTAATGTAAGGTGGATGTCTTAAACCATGGGCATATGATTGTTGCTCATTTAATATGTACATTTTTGACAATAAACAGCTTGAAAAGTGGCTACCACCTTGTTCTCAACAAAAAAAGAGAAAAGAAACAAAGGAAAAGAAGACACAATTATATAAAATTTCTCAGATACAGCCATACCTCAGGCGTAGAGATCAGAGAAAGAAGCATAGGAGAAAAGGGGGAGTGGTAGCTATATTGACCATAGATATAATGGACAACTCATGACTGTGAACCTAGTTTGGCTGTGAGACCTGATCTGGTGGGTCTGGGTTTCATTGAAGTTCTTCAAAGGTTATGTGTTCCCCCTAAGCATGTTCTAAGTTTGAATCACTCCATTCTTGGGAACTTTTAGTGGTCCAAATGCTAGAAACTAGAGGTGGTCATTGCCAAGTAATCTAAAAAGTGAAAAAAGATTTAAAGCTAGCAAAAATCTTGCTGCTGTACTTTTGTCATCAAGCTGGTTTTAGTATAGAAAATATGTGATGGCGCTCAGATTTTTTATGAAGAGGAACCTTGTAGCCAGGTTAACATTAAAATGGCTATGTATCAGAGCTATAGAGGAGTTTATGGGGTACTTTCACATGTACTATTTATTGTGAGACAGGTTTTTATGTCTTATTTTATGTCAGTAGTTTATTAATATGTAAGGGTAATGATATAGGAAAGCATTCACTTCTTTCTTTTTTAACTTTTTTTTTTATCCATTTCTGGTTTTATCTTTAAAAACTGCATCATTATTATGTGTGCTGACCTAATTAGCCTACCTAGTGACCCTTTCAATCTGTAAATATCAAGCTTCCTTTTTTACTTTTAAAAAGGGTAATTTTAAATGGAGGGTAATTAGGAAAAAAAAGGAAATGATCCCCTTTGTGAAAGGTTCTTCCTTTGCTTATTGTTTTCCTTGCCTTGGATTATTCTGTCACTAGGCAGGCAATGAAGAGTAAAAGCCTATACATTAGTCTAACTGGGTATGAGGAGTGCATGTCAGGTCAATCACTCTTGCACTCCGGGAATGTGATCAGAAGAGACGGCTTTCCAAGTGCATCAGTGCACGGCTCACAACTCTGTCATTGTGCGTGAAAATACTAACAAACGAGCGAGGGCTTCTATCAATGTAGAACTTGGTCTGAACATATACCATAATGTCATCTGCTGCTGTACCCCTACTGGTTTATCTCATTTTCCCACCGTTCTTCTATTTGCAACTTAATAATAATCTTTCACCACATATGTTAGTGCCATTCTTGAATTCGGACATATTTTTATCACTTTTTGTAGAGCTAGAAATGTGCTAGACCTTTTTTTGATTGAAAAGCTGAAGTGAACGAGGAGGATAGTCATAAAAGAGAAAAGCGGTATTTCAGGGGTAGTGGAAATAGACTTGGCAGACAAATAGGACCACGTGATGGAATAAATGAGCATTACTTGTCTGAATCGCTTGCGCTAAATTAGCCACTGTGTATTTGTAGCCTTGCTGTTTTGCTTCATTTGGCAGCCAAAGGAAATAAGGGGTGTAATATAAGGAACTGGACAAACTGCATAAATAATTGTCACATTGATTGATGTAACCCATGGTTTCCTGTATCATTCATCATGCATGATGCTATTCATGGTAGATTCTGGACTGCTATATGTGTTTCCAGTAATAACATTAGCATGGCTGACATTATGACACTGTATGGTTTGGCACTGGTGCACATCAAATAAGGTAGCAATTCCAATTAAACTCCTTGTATAGAAGAACAATGATCTATTCATAACATTAATCTGCTTTATAATTATTTTACTCTCATTATCATACTTTTCTTGAGAAATTTACTGTGTTTCTTGTGCTAGGGAAGGAAAACATTTGGGGTCATTTATCGAACTGGTGTAAAGTAGAACTGGCTTAGTGGCCCATAACAACCAATCAGATTTCACCTTTCATTTCGCAAAGGAGCTGTGAAAAATGAAAGGTGGAATCTGATTGGTTGCCATAGGCCACTAAGCCAGTTCTGCTTTACACCAGTTTGATAAATGACCCCAATTGTCTCATTGGGGCTTATTCACACTAGTGATTGCATTTCCGCTAAACAGAATCTATAAGAATTGATCTGCATACTGTTAATCTGTCTTCTCAATCCTGGAGTGTTAGAGCTGACAGCAAAGATATGTCCTTCTTCAACTATCCTCTTGGCTCAATGTGTCCCGAGATAAGAACAATGATGTGTCTGGTATACGTGCAGACACAAAGTGTTTAAAATGTGAATTGTAGTCCTCTATGTTGAAGATTGACTCAGTAGAAAGTCTCGCAAGAGCACAGTCGGCACTCGTGCACGTGTCCAGGGTCGGCGTCCCGCTTACAAATACAAGGATGGGACCGGCACTCGCAAGATGGATGCATTTCTTATGTGTTTATTGCCACATCAGAAGAAGATGATGCGTTTCAACTCTACAATCGAGTCTTTCTCAAACAGGTAAATGTATGAAACAGCGGAAATTAAATAGCCCGCCGGTTCTGACATCACAAGCTATAGTGCTTGTGAATATTTTTGTTCACATTTTGACAAGCTGACGTCACGGCTTGTGACATCAGAACCGGTGGGCTAATTAATTTCCGCTGTTTCATACATTTACCTGTTTGAGAGAGACTCAATTGTAGATTTGAAACGCATCATCTTCTTCTGATGTGGCAATAAGCAGATAAGAATTGCATCCATCTTGTGAGTGCTGGTCCCATTCTTGTATTTGTGCATGTATCAGTAGAAAGTCTGTGAGCCCACCTCCAGTCTGTTCTCAGCAGTGAGAAGAGACAGAAGAATGTAAGGACTTTTATCTCCTCGTTTTAGGGATCAGCAGGGGTCTCGGCACTCTGACCCCTGCTACTCAGAACCTTTGATATGTCATGATGACAGAACGACTTTAAACCAAAGGTAGGGGTGAACACATCTGTGCATTTCAGTTTTCCTGCTGATGATGGTGCAGAAGTAAGTCTGAGGGAAACATAACATGCTGAAGGCTCAATCTATGAAACACTAATATAGGTAATAAAAAGATAAATGTAGCATTGATAATGGTTCTGGTGCCACTAAAAACCTAAGAGTTCAGGTAGTAAGCACTGTTTACACTGGTGTCATAGCTTTAATTAATTAGCAGATCCCATTGACTTCTATTTTTTTGTTACTGGGTCGAATAGTTCAGCAGACTATGCTATTTTGCCCATCAGTGGAATGGAGTTGAACTGAACCTATAGACCTTTTCCTTGCTGGAGTTCAGATGATATGTGCAGTCTTTCCAATTTTTTGCTGTTTTGTTGTCCACCTGTGACCTAATGGAAACATTATGGTCACTGGTGGCCTGCTTTAATAAGTACATGTTCACTGAATCAATCCCACATGGTTAAAGCAAAGCCTGTGTATCTCTGTGCTGGCCAGTAGATCCAGCACTTGTAGTAAAAACATTCTTGCTTTATTAGGATGCCAGTAAAACTAATGTTCAAAACGTGTTTCAAACTTTTCAAACCTGGTGAACAAGAACTCACAAGGTTAGAAGTGTGATGGAGTAATATGGACCACCCTTTATTGTAACTTTAATGGAATCTTAAGCAAGATTGTATTTTTTTACTACAAACACTGGATCTACTTGGATTTTGCTGGTCTGCCTTGCCTGGTAAGCATAGCTCTTTATTGTGAAAACCTCTTCAAACAACTCCCCAGAACTCCTCTTCATGAACTCTTTGTGTATGGGTATAACTCCTATAGAAGCAGTCATAGCAGCAGATAAGGGGCCCTGCAAGTAAAACGGGAGGGCACGCCTACTCAGATAAGAGGTGCATTAGTGGGTGAATGGAAGTAAGTGTTGAAAATTGAATGCAGATTGCTTTTAGTGTTATGAACTCCTTTAATGAAGATGCCACAGAGGCCCCCTAGAAATGGAAGATGGGTTACTGTAGGTTCTGGTAGACTGAGAGTTGTGGATAGAAGGCAAGTCCCACAGTCTGTGGCTCTCCATAATTCATTTGCAGCACTTTCAGAGTGCAAGAGCAACATGGAGAATGGCTCAAGCACAGTGGGAAACAATCATCTCCCATGCCTAAAGTATGTAAGACTGCAAACAAAGACAAAAAGGAGAAGGTGAGGATTGATAGTAAGCAGCTGTTGGTGGGCGATTCCATCATAAGAGGTGTGAAGTTTGAGGAGAATGGTGTTGTGAGATGTCTCCCTGGTGCTACCGCTAGCAGGGATAGACTATGGATCCTAAATATTGTTAGGCAAGCAAATCAGGAAAGGGAAGTGGATGTTATTCTCCATCTTGGGACAAACGATCTGGCATGCAATGAGGTTTCAAAGGTAAAGGAAGCTTTTCACACACTTGGAAAGGATATATGGGAGGTTGCATCAACTGTTTCATTCTCTGCAGTTTTGCCTGTGCAGAACCTTCAGCATGACAGGAAGATGCGCATTAAGGAATTCAATATATGGCTTGGTGAATGGTGTCTGAACCAAGGGTTTGGCTTTGTGTCTCATGTTAGCTCTTGTTGGAATGGAAAAGAACTGTACAAGAAAGATGGTTTGCATCTTTCTCTCAAGGGAACGAATGTCCTCGGTGAACAGTTCCAAGTATTTGCTAAGAAGCATTTAAACTAGGAAAGGGGGGCAAAAGAGTGATAATCCAGCAGTCCGACTGCCCCCCGGAACAATGCCAGAAGAGGCCAGTAGCACAAAGGTTAAGAAATGACAAGCTCAGAGTCTTGTCTACAAATGCTCGCAGTCTAGGGAATAAGATCAATGAACTTGAGGCTATAATGGCATCTGAGAATATAGATGTAGTGGCTGTTACTGAGACGTGGTTCAAGGGGAGTAATGACTGGGATACATCAATACCAGGGTTCTCTCTATACAGGAAAGACAGAGTAGGCAAGAAGGGGGAAGGGGTGGCCCTGTATGTGAAAGATAGCATGAAATCTAATTTGATACAAGTTAGCGAGAACAATTTGGAGTCAGTTTGGGTTACCTTGCAGCTTGATAATCATAAGGTAACTCGTGTAGGTGTGATAAATAGACCACCTAGCCAAGTCAAAGAATTAGATGATCTACTAGTTGAGAAAATAGCTAAAATGACATTGAAGGGGGAAGTTATCATTATGGGAGACTTCAATCTTCCTGATGTAAACTGGAAAACCAAAATAGCTAGATCTGCCAGGAGTACAGATATTCTAAATTCCCTACTGGGATTACCGTATTTTTCGCCCCATAAGACGCACTTTCCCCCCAAAAAAAATCGGGGGGAAATGCCCCTGCGTCTTATGGGGCGAATGCTGACAATTTAACATCGCTGGATGCGATGTAGCGTGAGCTGGGGCCGGGGGAGGGACTGGGAGGAGGAGCTGGGGGCCGGGAATAGCGGCGGGGCGGTGCAATCAATGTACTATAGCCCCGCCCCGCCGCTCTGGTATACTAATATTAAATGTCTTATTCGATTAAAATGTATTATATATGCCCCCTCACTCCTATATTGCTAATCGTACCTTAAATCCTATTCCTAGGTGCTGTAATGCAGGCTGGGCGGGCGGCAGCGTAACTCCTTGATGTCACGTGCCTGCGCCGCCTACTTTATGAATGAAGCAGGCGGCGCAGGCAAGTGACGTCAGCGAGTGACGCTGCCGCCCGCCCAGCCTGCATTACAGCACCTACGAATAGGATTTAAGGTTCGATTAGCAATATAGGAGTGAGGGGGCATATCTAATACAATTTAATTGAATAAGACATTTAATATTAGTATACTGGCGGCGGCGGGGGGGCGGGTGGATGATCGAGCTGATCCGTGGATGGCACAGTTAAGGGGGGGGGCTGTGGATGGCACTGTTATGGGCTGGGGGCTGTGGATGGCACTGTTATGGGGTGGGGGGTCTGTGGATGGCACATATATAACAGTGCCACCCACAGATCCCCCCCTGTAACAGTGCCACCCACAGATCCCCCCTGTAACAGTGCGATCCACAGATCCCCCCCTGTAACAGTGCCATCCACAGATCCCCCCCTGTAACAGTGTGTCAGTCATCCACAGATCCCCCCCATAACAGTGTCCGTCATCCACAGATCCCCCCATAACAGTGTCCGTCATCCACAGATCCCCCCATAACAGTGTCCGTCATCCACAGATCCCCCCCATAACAGTGTCCGTCATCCACAGATCCCCCCCATAACAGTGTCCGTCATCCACAGATCCCCCCATAACAGTGTCCGTCATCCACAGATCCCCCCATAACAGTGTCCGTCATCCACAGATCCCCCCATAACAGTGTCCGTCATCCACAGATCCCCCCATAACAGTGTCCGTCATCCACAGATCCCCCCCATAACAGTGTCCGTCATCCACAGATCCCCCCCCATAACAGTGTCCGTCATCCACAGATCCCCCCCATAACAGTGTCCGTCATCCACAGATTCCCCCCCATAACAGTGTCCGTCATCCACAGATCCCCCCCATAACAGTGTCTGTCATCCACAGATCCCCCCATAAGTGTCCTTCACAGATCCCCAGTAATAGTGCCACCCACAGACCACCATTAGTTCCAAACCCACCAAAAGCACACCTTTTGGTTAAAAATTATTTTTTTCTTATTTTCCTCCCCAAAAACCTAGGTGCGTCTTATGGGCCGGTGCGTCCTATAGGGCGAAAAATACGGTATCTCTACAGCAAGTAGTGGAGGAGCCAACCCGGAAGGAGGCCATTTTAGATTTAGTATTCACAAATGGGAATCTGGTATCTGATATTACTGTAGGGGAAAGCTTGGGATCTAGTGATCACCAGTCAGTGTGGTTTACTATAAGTACAGTGACTGAGTCACACCACACAAAAACAAAAGTTTTAGATTTTAGAAAAACTGACTTTTCTAAAATTAGATTAGTGGTACACGAGTCCCTATCAGACTGGAACTGTTTCATTGGAGTCCAGGAGAAATGGGACTGCTTAAAAGTGGCACTATTGAAGGCAACAGAAAATTGCATTAGGCTTGTCAGTAAAAGCAAAAAAAGGAAGAGACCACTGTGGTACTCAGCAGAAGTGGCCAAAATGATTAAAAACAAAAAGATAGCATTTAGGAATTATAAAAAAAAAAAAAAATGAGGGTGACAGACAAATTTATAAGATTAGGCAGAGAGAGGCCAAACAAGTTATAAGAGCTTCTAAAGCACAGGCAGAAGAGAAATTAGCTCAGTCAGGGAAAAAAGGCGATAAGGCATTCTTCAGATACATAAATGAAAAAAGGAAACTAAAACAAGGAATTACCAAATTAAAAACTAAAGGAAGGTATATGGAAGAAGATAAAGAACTAGCTGACTGCCTCAATGAATACTTCTGTTCAGTTTTTACAAAGGAAAATGAAGGAGAAGGACCTCAGTTAGGAAAGAAGACTAATGAATCTTTTGACGCATGTGTCTTTACAGAGGAAGAGGTTCTAAGTCAACTGTCTAAAATTAATACAAATAAGTCACAGGGGCCTGATGGGATACACCCAAAGCTATTAAATGAGCTCAGCGGTGAACTAGCAAAACCATTAACAGATTTATATAACCACTGGCAACAGGAGTCGTCCCAGAAGATTGGAAATTAGAAAATGTTGTGCCCATTCACAAGAAAGGTAGTAAGGAGGAATCGGGCAACTATAGGCCAGTAAGCCTGACATCAATAGTGGGAAAATTTATGGAAACCATACTTAAGGAGAGGATTGTGGACTAAAATCTAAAATCCCATGGATTGAAAGATGAAAAACAGCATGGGTTTACTTCAGGGAGATCATGTCAAACTAATCTTATTGATTTTTTTGATTTGGTGACAAAAATAATAGATGGAGGAGGTGCAGTAGACATCGCTTATCTAGACTTTAGTAAGGCTTTTGATACTGTCCCACATAGAAGGCTTATCAATAAAGTGCAGTCATTGGGCTTGGACTCCCATATTGTTGAATAGATTAGGCAGTGGCTGAGGGACAGACAACAGAGGGTTGTAGTCAATGGAGTATATTCAGACCAAGGTCTTATTACCAGTGGGGTACCTCAGGGATCTGTTCTGGGACCCATATTGTTTAATATCTTTATCAGCGAAATTGCAGAAGGCCTCAATGGTAAGGTGTGTCTTTTTGCTGATGATACAAAGATTTGTAACAGGGTTGATGTTCCTGGAGGGATACACCAAATGGAAAAGGACTTAGGAAAACTAGAGGAATGGTGAAAAATCTGGCAACTAAAATTTAATGTTGATAAGTGCAAGATAATGCACCTGGGACGTAAAAACCCAAGAGCAGAATATAAAATCTGTGATACAGTCCTAACCTCAGTATCGGAGGAAAGGGATTTAGGGATCATTATTTCAGAAGACTTAAAGGTAGGCAGACAATGTCACAGAGCAGCAGGAAATGCTAGCAGAATGCTTGGGTGTATAGCAAGAGGAATTACCAGTAGAAAGAGGGAGGTGCTCATGCCGCTCTACAGAGCACTAGTGAGACCTCATTTGGAGTATTGTGCTCAGTACTGGAGACCATATCTCCAGAAGGATATTGATACTTTGGAGAGAGTTCAGAGAAGAGCTACTAAACTGGTACATGGATTGCAGGATAAAACTTACCAGGAAAGATTAAAGGAACTTAACATGTATAGCTTGGAAGAAAGACGAGACAGAGGGGATATGATAGAAACTTTTAAATACATAAAGGGAATCAACAAGGTAAAAGAGGAAATAATATTTAAAAGAAGAAAAACTGCTACAAGAGGACATAGTTTTAAATTAGAGGGGCAAAGGTTTAAAAGTAATATCAGGAAGTATTACTTTACTGAGAGAGTAGTGGACGCATGGAATAGCCTTCCTGCAGAAGTGGCAGCTGCAAATACAGTGAAGGAGTTTAAGCATGCATGGGATAGGCATAAGGCCATCCTTCATATAAGATAGGGCCAGGGGCTATCCATAGTATTTAGTATATTGGGCAGACTAGATGGGCCAAATGGTTCTTATCTGCCGACACATTCTATGTTTCTATGGATGCCATGATGGAGTAATGGCCATTTCATTTGCTCTGGGTTCGATATTGTTGTGATCAGCTATCAATATATGTTATAGGCTGTAATTCTGGGTGTGGCCACTGGGTTTTGGAGGGACCTGTTTGCCAGCCTTTTGCCTCGGGATTATGGCCGATATACTAAAACTTTGTCGGAGAAGGTAGACCAGCCGCACAGCCTAAATCTGTGGAACTGTTTTGGGCAGTAAAGCCATGCTTGTCGTTGGTCAAATGTGACTTCCATGTCATTTGGGAACCCCTACTCAGGTCTGGGTTATTTCTGAATATGTTGTTTGCCCAGATCAGAGCGATCCAGGGATGTATAATTTATGGACATGTATGGGGCTTTGGGGTGTTTTCTGTGTTTTGAGGAAAACTGTGTCTTTTTCTGTCTGTGAGGGATTAAGTTAGCCCATTGTTTGGTAATTATATCACAGGCAGAGCCCATTGTGTTTGTTAATTGTATCAGATGAGAGCCCATTGTGTTTGTTAATTGTATCACAGGCAGAGGGGGGGTTGTCTACAATTTCTGGGAGTGTTTCCATACTGTAAATGCATGTGATTGGCCAATGTAAAAACTGTTTTGTCCCTTGCTGAAAGACCTGCATAAAAAGCTGACATGTAGCCCCATTAAAGAGTTCCTATTTTACACTCAACATAGAGACTTGTCTCATATGTGTGGGGAAAAGGCTGCATCTACACTAGGAAATGCTATACGCTGTATAGTCCCCTGGCTATAATCCCTGAGCTCTTTTAAGAGCTTGTTCCTTCATCAATCTGGAAGCCTTGTCGTAGTTCCAGGGTGGGTAGAATTCTGCGAGCTCCCAACCAAGCTGCGGCGGTTCGTGGGGTCGGCAGTACTTACGGTGTCAAGTGGAGTGCTTGGAGCGGGAAACACTAGGAGCATCCATAAATGGAGGTACCCAGTCAGGGTGCCAGGAGATTTGTTACACTGGGGTTATCAATCTTCTAGAAATCCCTTCCTCCATACTATTATCTTCTAAATTCTTTGTAAGGATTCTGTACTTATTTTTCTTTTCAGACTTTTTTAAGTGCAGAAAGTGAGAAATAGGCCAACTTTAGCATGCCTATTTTCAACACAACATTAAGTGTTAGGTCTAATAACTTCCATCAATTTCAATGGCAGTTAAGTACAAGTTTTCTTTTCCAAATAAGGTAGTTAGTGTTCAACAAAAAGAAGAATTTAAAAGAAGTTTGTGTCTTTGTGTAAGGAAGAAAATAGAGCTTTGTAAATCATTCTGCTTTCTAAACTGCTTAGTGCCATTTTTTATTTATATGTTTTGTAAAATTATGGAGCAGTCTCAGCATGTTTAAATATATATATTTTTTTTCTGGGGATGGATTTCATCTTGAAAATATTCTATTTTTCTTCATATTAAAAGGTAGCACAAGTTGAATGTGCAGGGTCTTGTAGTAAATCAGTGTGTCACAGTGACTAATCATTGAGGCTGCGTACAGTGTCTGATAAATGGCTACAACACCACGCGATGACTTAATTGTGCCATGAGAAAGAGTCCTATGGATCTGAGCTGTAGGGACTGTTCTGTGCTGTGTGCTGTGTGCTTTGAATACAGCCATTTATTGTACTTGTGTGCTTTGCCTTAATTCCAGAGACATTACCAGGAGCGTATTACTGTCTGAGTTACCCAGCCGTCCCATTCATGTTACAGAGAGAGGTTTTATATACTACCACACTAAATAAAAAGCAGCACAAACACTCAACATTATATACTGCATCACTGTGATTTCCCTTCACTAGGACTTAGGTTTTCCATTTAAACTTTTACTCTTGGCACTGCTTGTGAGCAGGAATCCTTCTCGTGGCATCCGCCAAACCCAGCTTCAACTGCCAGGTAACCAGACAATGATCTATCAGTCTACAAAATAATTTCCACACTTCCAATGAATTGTTTTAGATACAATCCCACCAACTTTCTTCACCAACCTTTTGCAATTGACATTATTGTAAGTGAGCAGGAAGGTTTATTCCAGCTTTATCTGGTGGTCATATCTATCAGTCGAGTGAAAACATTTCCATATCTCCAGTGAGATGTTGGCTTAGAGCTAAAGCTTAGCATTTTGCAAAGTGATCTCAGCATTGTATGTGACAACCCTGAAGCCCCATTCAATGGCTCTTGTGCTGATTGTTCTTCCACACTGTTTGGAATTGTGTAGTAAGAGTTATGGCCAAGTACAGAATATTTTTATGAACTATGATCTTCAGAACTATATAGGCTTAAGTTATTAATCCATTTCATGGCTGAGATGTTGTTGCTCCTAGACATTTTTCACTTCATAATAATAGCACAGTTGATTCAGGCATATATAGCAGGGCAGAAATTTGACAAAGTGACTTGAAGAAAAGGTGGCAGCACATGAAATTACATGTTAAAAGTAAGTGTGCTCTTCAGTATAATCTATCCTACTGCTAATGTATGCCAAGAATCTAAAGATATAGTCCAACCACAGTCCTCCAAGGGTGCACGGCAAATATTAGTCTGGATGCAATAATGAAAAACAAATCTAAAACCTGCACTACCTTGTGGGATTAAAAAATCCAATGTTCATCATGTGGAACTGGAAATGCAGACATAGTCAATGGAGAGTGCCTACATGTTTCAAACTGATTGGACTCAAAAGGGTTTTCCAGGACTTTATTACTGATGACCTATCCTCTGGATAGGCCATCAGTATCTAATTGGTGGGGGTCCAATACCCTGGACCTCAGCCGATCAGCTGTTTAAGAAGACATTGGCACTTCTGTGAGCACCGTGCCTTCTCCATGCTTACCAAGCACATCACCGTACATAGTATAGTGGCTGTGCTTGGTATCACAGCTTAGCTTCACTTCTGTGGGACTGCGCTGTACCTAGGCCTTGTGACCGATGAACATGTTGTCACTGACCTAAAAAAAAAGCTGAAAGAAGGCCGCAGGGCTACTGCAAGTGCCACTGTCTTCTCAAACAGCTGATCGGTAAAGGTCCCGGATCTCGAACCTCTCAAATCCGATACTGATGATCTATCCAAAGTATAGGTCATTAGTATAAAAATCTTGGAAAACCCCTTTAAAGGAGTAAAGGATTTGTTCTATGCTGGCAATGTGGATATAATGGGAAATTGGGCCAAAACGTTTGCTGTCCTATACCTACAACCTATAACCCTCTCCAAAAGTTGTAGCTCATTGAAAAATCTATGTAACAGTATAATTTGGCCATTGTATAGAATATATATGTCACTATAATGTGGGCATGTATGGTACCGTTATTTGGAACTACACTGTATAGTGGTATTGTTTAGGTACTATCATTTAGGTATTTTGGCAGTAGTATAACAGCATGATTTCCCCGATTCAAAATCAATGACAGAGGAGTTCCCACAAAGATATTGGTCTAGGCCTCCTCAGAGCTTAATCTGGCCCTAATATCTTGGCCCACAAATAATACTCTATTTGGGCATCATACTGATTTCCTTAAAGGGGTTATCCAAGATGCTGCACAATCCTGGGATCTTGTGATCCCAGCCTGGGATTACAACCTGCAGTGCATAGGTGACTCGGAATCTTTTGCTAAAGCAAAAGCTAGAAATTAAGACTCTCACTAAAGGTTCTAATCCCAGTCGGCACATGCCAGATGTACACGTGATCCCAGAAGTGCCGTCTGCAAACAGGCTGTTTATTATACTGCATAAAATTAAGACAAGACAATGAGATTCTATAGTTGGGTAATCTTTAAAAGGGTTTTCCGAGACTTAAATACTAATAACCTTTCCTCTGGATAGGTCATCAGTATCTGATCGGTGTGGGTCTGACACTTGGGACTGTTTGAGAAATCACCGGTGCTCCCTGCTTACCAAGCGCAGCGCAGTACATTATATAGTGGCTGTGCTTGGTATCGCAGCTCAGCCCCATTCCCCTATGTGGAGCTGAGCTGGGCCTAGGCCACTTGACCGATGAACGTGTCATAACTTGGTCTAGGAAAAGCTGTAAAAAAGCTACAGCGCTAGTGAAAGCATCAGTTCCTTCTCAAAAAGCTGATCAGCGGGGCTCCTGGGTGTCAGACCCCCACTGATCAGATACTGATGACCTATCCAGAGTATAGGTTATCAGTATTTACACCTTGGAAAACCTCTTGAAGGCCCCTTTACGCAAACCAACTGAGCAGACAATAATTGGGAACAAACCATTTATTCCTGATAACTGCCTGCTTGTCAGAAGAGGTGAGAGCTGTATTTACATGCAGCAATCATCTTGTCTGTATAGTGAAAAGCGATCACCATGCAGATTCATTGTTTTTGAGTAGCAAATCCCAGTTTACACAGGATCATCTGCTGCTCTGAAACAATGATTGGCTGAGGAACAAGCAGATGATTGGCAGCACCTTTGACCGGGCCAATAATTGGGAACAAGCATAATTGGTCTAAATACTCATACCATGTAAAATAGTAACATAGCTTATAAGGCTGAAAAAAGACATCTGTCCATCCAGTTCAGCCTGTTATCCTGCAAGTTGATCCAGAGGAAGGTAAAAAAAAATCCTATAAGGTAGAAGCCAATTTTCCTCACTTTAGGGGGAAAAAATTCCTTCCCGACCCCAATCAGAATAACTCCCTGGATCAATGACCCCTCTCTAGTAGCTATAGCCTGTAGTATTATTACACTCCAGAAATACATCCAGGCCCCTCTTGAACTCTTTTAGTGAGTTCACTATCACCACCTCCTCAGGCAGAGAGTTCCATAGTCTCACTGCTCTAACCGTAAAGAATCCTTTTCTATGTTTGTGTACAAACCTTCTTTCCTCCAGACGCAGAGGATGTCCCCTCGTCACAGTCCTGGGGATAAATAGATGATGGGAGAGATCTCTGATATATTTATACATAGTAATTAGATCTCCCCTCAGTCGTCCGTGCAACCCATTATTGGCCTTGGCAGCAGCTGCCGGACACTGGTTTCTACAACTTAGTTTGCAGTTCCCTAAATTCCTAGGTCCTTTACCTTGTCAGTGTTAGTCCTCATGCACACGACCATTCCGTTTTTTGCGGTCTGCAAACCGCGGATCCGCAAAAAACGGAAGCCCCTCGTGTGCCTCCTACAATTTGCGGAACAGAACGGGCGGCCCATTGTAGAAATGCCTATTCTTGTCCACAAAATGGACAAGAATAGGACATGCTATATTTTTTTTGCGGGGCCACGGAACGGAGCAACGGATGCGGACAGTACATTGAGTGCTAAACGTGAAAATGTAGAAGCAGCACCTTACGGTCTCAAGATAATGCGTCGTTCAATGCAGTAGCCTAGTAAGTAATAACCTGTACAGATTTATTCCATCACAATGATTAGCTTTGTTGATTGAATGTGGGGCGTGTTTTTTATTATGGGGGGTATTTATATGCCTACCAACACTGATGTCATTAGGCTTGACAAAGACTGGTGAACAGTCGAAACGTTGCCATTTGTGTCTGGAGGTACAAATAAAGAAGTTTTGATACTGCTACATGCTGCCGAAGCCATCTTCCTTTTTAAGTACATTGAGTGCTGTCCGCATCTTTTGCTGCCCTATTGAAGTTAATGGGTCCGCACCCGAGCCCCAAAAATTGCAGCTCGGATGCGGACCACAACAACGGTCGTGTGCATGAAGCCTTAACCAGTGTTTTACCATTCAGTATGTACTGGTGACTTGTATTATTCCTTCCCATGTGCATAACCTTACATTTGTCAGTGTTAAACCTCATCTGCCACTTCTCTGCCCAAGCCTCCAGTCTATTCAGATCCATCTGTAGTAGTATACTCTCCTCTTCCATGTTAATTACTTTACACAGTTTAGTGTCATCTGCAAAAATAGATATTTTACTGTGAAAGCCTTCTACAAGATCATTAATAAATATATTAAAGAGAATAGACCCCAATACTGACCCCTGAGGTACCCCACTAGTGACAGTGACCCAATCTGAGTATTTGCCATTAATAACCACCCTCTGTTTTCTATCACTGAGCCAGTTACTTACCCACATACAGACATTTTCTCCTAGTCCAAGCATTCTCATTTTATATACTAACCTTTTATGTGGTACAGTGTCAAATGCTTTGGAGAAGTCCAGATATACGACATCCATTGATTCGCCGCTGTCACGTCTAGGACTTACCTCCTCATAGAAACTGATTAAATTAGTTTGACATGACCGATCCCTCACGAATCCATGCTGATATGGCGTTATTTGCTTATTTCCGTTGAGATGCTCTAAGATAGCATCTTTTAGAAAACCTTCAAACAGTTTACCCACAACAGATGTTAAACTTACCGGCCTATAGTTTTCCATGTAAAGGGGTCTTTAGCTGAAAAATTGTGGTATAAAGATTTCTCTAAAGTTATTTCCAACTGAATCCTAGATTTCATGCATTCTTGCCTCCATGAATAAATGAAGGCCGTTTACTATTTTTTAGCATCTGTTGTCACTTGATGGGACATGTCTCGGGACATTGATTAGCTACAGTGTTCATTCATAACATCTCAGCCTGTCATAAGAAATGATCAAAGTCACATTTGTCTGAGGAAACTGATTATGACCATTTGTCTATCTATTACAGTTGCAAGAAAAAGTATGTGAACCCTTTGGAATGATATGGATTTCTGCACAAATTGGTCATAAAATGTGATCTGATCTTCATCTAAGTCACAACAATAGACAATCACAGTCTGCCTAAACTAATAACACACAAAAAAATTAAATGTTACCATGTTTTTATTGAACACACCATGTAAATATTTACAGTGCAGGTGGAAAAAGTAAATGTCTTGATAAACTTGAATTCATTTTTCCTTCGATGATGGCAATCCGTCCAGGCCCTGACGCAGCAAAGCAGTCCCAAACCATGATGCCCCCACCACCATACTTCACAGTTGGGATGAGGTTTTGATGTTGGTGTGCTTTTGCCTCTTTTTCTCCACACATAGTGTTGTGTGTTTCTTCCAAACAACTCACTTTTGTTTCATCTGTCCATAGAATATTTGGCCAGTACTGCTGTGGAACATCCAAGTGCTCTTGTGCAAACTGTAAACATGCAGCAATGTTCAGGGCCATCTTTACCAAGGGGCAAAAGGGGCAGCTGCCCCGGGCCCAGTTGCTCCTGGGGGCCCAAGGCAGCTGCCTCTTGAGCCCTGCTAGCCACTGCCCCGGGTGTCAGGCTGTCAGCTACACAGGGGATGCTGCCATGCCATGCCTGCCGACACTCCAGCCAGCGTACTGTGTCTGTGAGAGCTGTGATCTAGGAGCTTAATGACATCATCACCATGTGACCAGTAACCTAGCAATATTACTGGTCACATGGCTATGAGGTCATCACAGGTCCTACCAGGAGTGTTGCAGGAGAAGTTTTTAACGGTGGAGCTTTTTTTGTGAAGATTACATCAGGAAAAGGTGACAGGGGCTGTTATGCTAATGCTAATATACTGTAAACTACTGTACAGTGGGGTGCTGTATACTGTGGGGGGGCTGTATACTGTGTGGGGCCTGTATACTGTGGGGGGGGGGGCTGTATACTGTGTGGGGCCTGTATACTGTGTGGGGGCCTGTATACTGTGTGGGGGCCTGTATACTGTGTGGGGGCCTGTATACTGTTTGGGGGGTCTGTATACTGTGTGGGGGGTCTGTATACTGTGTGGGGGGGGCTGTATACTGTGTGGGGGGGCTGTATACTGTGGGGGCCTGTATACTGTGGGGAGGGCCTGGAGTGCTATACTGTACTGTATACTGTGGGGGGCTGTATACTGTATATTGTGGGTGCTGTATATTGTGTAATGCTATACTGCTGTACTGTATAGTGTGGGGGCTGTAACGTGTATAGTTTGGGGTGCTGTATACGTTGAGGTGCTATACTGCTCTACTGTATACTGTGAGGTGTTGTATACTTAGGGGTGCTGTATACTGTGGGCTGCTATACTGCTCTGCTATATACTGTGGGGTACTGTATAGTGTGGGGTGCTATACTGCATACTGTGTGGTGCTGTATACTATAGGGTGCTATACTGCATACTGTGGGGTGCTGGGGTGCACTGTAACACTAGGGTGAGCCGAGCCCCAGTCTCCTTCCTGAACTGCAGAGCGGTGCCCACTTCCAGCCTGAGCCCAGGGCACTGATCCTGAGCCGCTGGAGTCTTCAGAACTGGAAGTATTTATATCACTGTACTCTACCAGGTGTGTGGATTTTTTGTGTGTGTGTTGTGGTGGAGGCCGTGATTGCTTGCTAAGGTGTGGGAAGGCGGGATCCAGGGGGCCCAAGTAAATTTTTGCCCAGGGTCCAATCAATATTAAAGACGGCCCTGGCAATGTTGTTGTTTTTTTGGACAGCAGTGGCTTCCTCTGTGGTATCCTCCCATTAAATCCATTCTTGTTTAGTGTTTTATATATCATACATTCGCTAACAGGGATGTTAGCATATGCCAGAGACTTTTGTAAGTCTTTAGCTGACACTCTAGGATTCTTCTTCACCTCATTGAGCAGTCTGCACTGTACTCTTGCAGTCATCTTTACAGGACGGCCATTCCTAGGGAGAGTAGCAGCAGTGCTGAACTTTCTCCATTTATAGACAGTTTGTCTTATTGTGGACTGATGAACAGCAAGGCTTTTGGAGATATGTTTATAACCCTTTCCAGCTTTATGCAAGTCAACAATTCTTAATCGTAGGTCTTCTGAGAGCTCTTTTGTGCGAGGCATCATTCACATCAGGCAATGCTTCTTGTAAAAAGTAAACCCAGAACTGGTGTGTGTTTTTTATAGAGCAGGGCAGCTGTAACCAACATCTCATCTCATTGATTGGACTCCAGTTGGCTGACAGCTCACTCCAATTAGCTATTGGAGATGTCATTAGTCTAGGGGTTCACATACTTTTTCCTCCTGCACTGTGAATGTTTACATGGTGTGTTCAATAAAAACATGGTAACATTTAATTCTGTGTGTGTTATTAGTTTAAGCAGGCTGTGATTGTCTATTGTTGTGACTTAGATGAAGAGCAGATCACATTTTATGACCAATTTGTGCAGAAATCCATATCATTCCAAAGGGTTCACATACTTTTTCTTGCAACTGTATGTCAGTGATTTCTGATGTTCTATAATGAACAGCACATGACACTTATAATGCTCAGTGATATTTTTTGAGCTGGGTTCAAGTATTTCACGCATGCATTTTGTACACCACCACAAGGGAAAATAAAGGACCAACACAGATTCCATCAGGTAAGAATCTAATGACAGATGCCCTTTAAGGAGTAGAGTCCGACACACATTTGCTGACACTCTTCGGACCCTTGCAAACGAGCGTTCCTTCCGCAGCGAGTTGCAGCGCCCGGCCTGACCTCCCATCGCTGCCGGGAGTCACATAGCATTATATTGATTTATGATGCTATGTAACCCTTACAGTTCTGGAATGTACTGGATAACACTGGTATAATGCTGCCAGTGTTATCCATTACATTCCAGAACTGTAAGGGTTACATAGCATCATAAATCAATATAATGCTATGTGAATCCCGTCAGCGCTGGGAGGTCAGGCCGGGTGCTGCGATGCGGACTCGCTGCGGGAGGAACGCTCGTCTGCAAGGGGCCTTAAAAGATACTGGTTCTCTATGTTGTTGATGTAAGGAGTCTAACAATCAATACTTCCTAGGGGAAAATGTGTAAATCCGCTTCCCTGTGCCTCCAGCAGGTAGCTTACCTGGTAAGTCAATATCTGAAACATTACAGAGCCTTGAAACATGACTAGACGCCCATCAGTGGAAAGCACCTTTCCGGTTGGTCGTGTGAGATATCTTTGATACAGCTCTTGGAAGGTACTCTCTTTGCTTGCAGGGATCCAACTGCAGCTGGTATAGGGAGGCAATGTTCCTGGAGAAATATGAAAACTAGATCTCCACCAGAAGGAAGAAAACTCTCAAAATTCAGAAACCAGTACCTTCAAGAGCTGCCTCAAAGACCTCTCACTCAGCCAACCAGAACCCGACTGATTAATGTGTCTACATGTTATGTGTCTTTGCTTCTCTTTGTTCAACTCTCTGTGTGAAGCTGTCTGTAGTATCACAGTTATACAAAACACAGAAAGAGCAGCAATTTTCTTCTTCTAAAATGTATCTATTATGTGGGTAAAATGACAATAGAGTCACTTTAGTCTTTTCTTAACACAAACTGACCATTTCCAACTCTTTTGAATGTAACACAATATGAAAATGGTAAATTATGGAAGAGGTGGAAAGAAGATCTGGGAGTACCTGAAGGGTACATGATGAAGTATGTTTAAGTAGGATGACAGTGGTTTTCAGGATTTATCTTGTCTACCATTAGCTGTAAAAAGCTGGGCATTTTGGAGCTTACAACACAAAGCTCCAAACTCCACAGCTTGTCTCCATACGACATTTACTGATCTATTTTTATGTATCCTGTAAAGAAATGTTGTCAACCAAATTACGAGAAATTTGAAGTTGGAGGTTTTTTGTCATTCCTTTTTAAACACCAGCCATATAGATTGCAAGAAGAAAAAAAAAGGAAATAGCAAAGAAACCTGCCTAATTGTAATTGTTTGCAGTGTGCATATAACTCACATCAAAGTGGATCTAACGTCCTTGCCTTCACTATGAAATAAAGAATAGGCAATAGAAAGAGGTCATATTGGAGTAATGCTAGAAATTGTACTTGCCAGTTTTAGCCAACTGCAAAAAAAACATAGTGCTCTACACTTATTAGCATGCAAAAAGAGAATGAGGAATGTCTATCAAATGTTTTATGTCACAATTTTGGCCAAAAAAGTTGCAAATGATGGCATACTCAATATTGCTGCTATAATATGTAACTGTTCACTTCTTTTCTCATTTTTCCAAAGTGCCAAGAAAAGTAAGTGGGGTTTACTGGGAGAAGACATGGTGTAAATGATGGTTCCAATCTACACCAGATTATTGATGGCATAGATTTAATCTTCTGGCGCACAGACTGCCTGGAGATGTGCCAAGTGTATTAGGAGGCCTGTGCCTCTTAATGAATGTGGCACCTTATATCAAGACTGACATTTCTAATGCCAGTCTTAGTTTAGCTTTCCCAATCTCAGTTTATTTCTGAACCATGACTGATATCAGATATGTAGAATCTAGAAATTCTAGGCCACCACATCCCAGACTCAAGGATTTCACACTAACATATTTGCTACAGAATTTGGTTTGAGGTGTTCAGAGATCGTCTGTTGCATTCCTTTGGTAGAGGTTGCTATTGTTATAATGGATTTTGAAGCATTAGACCAGCTGTTCACACACAGGCTATCATATCGCTGCCATGCCGAACAGATATCCCAAGAAATCATGAAATTACTTACTGTTTTATTATTTATGGAAAGGAAGCAGACAAATGTTACTAAACCATGTTACTACTTAAGCCTCATGGACATGACCGTATCCGTTTTTTTGTCCATGTGCCATCCACATTTTTTTGCAGACCTATTGACTTAAATAGGTCCGTGGTCCGAATTTTGATGACCCATATGCTTTCCACATTCATTTGGTCCATTCCACAAAAAAGTAGAACATGTTCTATACTTGGCCACAACTTGCAGACCACGGACCCATTGTAGTCAGAGGGTGCGCAACAAATGTGGATGCAACACAGACAGTATCCATATATTGCATATTCCCAATATGTCAACCGAAAAATACATATAATTGTATGCCTATATTCTTTGATAATCTCTCCTCCAGTATTTCACTGAAGGTTGAGTGAGCAGTAAAGCTACTTTCACACTTGAGGCAGAGTGATCCGGCAAGCAGTTCCGTCGCCGGAACTGCCTGTGGATCCAGCAAAACGTATGCCAGCCGATGGCATTTGTAAGACTGATCAGGTTACTGACTGATCAGTCAGAAAAATTTATTGAGATGCCAGTGTCATCCGGCAAAACTGATCTGGCATTTAGTTTTTTCACCTTTTTTTCGGTCTGCGCATGCGCAGACTTGAAGGACAGATCCGGCCTTCCGGTATTTTGAATGCCGAATCCAGTTCTAATAGATTCCTATGGAAAACA
The DNA here is from genome assembly GCF_014858855.1 of Bufo gargarizans. Classification (NCBI taxonomy): domain Eukaryota; kingdom Metazoa; phylum Chordata; class Amphibia; order Anura; family Bufonidae; genus Bufo; species Bufo gargarizans. Next base: position 192,285,753 of record NC_058080.1, read on the forward strand.
ATTCAGGCAAGTCTTAATTTTTTTGGCCAGAGATAAAACCGTAGCATGCTGCAGTTTTATCTTTTGCCTAATCAGTCAAAAAGACTGAAGTAAAGACATCCTGATGCATCCTGAACGGATCGCTCTCCATTCAGAATGCATGGGGATAAAACTGATCAGCTATTTTCCGGTATAGAGCCCCTGTCACGGAACTCTATGCCGGAAAAGAAAAACACAAGTGTGAAAGCATACTAAGGCCTCTTTCACACTTGCGTTGTCCGGATCCGGCGTGTACTCCACTTGCCGGAATTACACGCCGGATCCGGAAAAACGCAAGTGTACTGAAAGCATTTGAAGACGGATCCGTCTTCAAAATGCTTTCAGTGTTACTATGGCACCCAGGACGCTATTAAAGTCCTGGTTGCCATAGTAGGAGCGGGGAGCGGGGGAGCGGTATACTTACAGTCCGCGCGGCTCCCGGGGCGCTCCAGAATGACGTCAGATCACGTGATCCATGCGCTTGGGGCGCCCTGACGTCACTCTGGAGCGCCCCGGGAGCCGCACGGATGGTAAGTATGCTGCTCCCCCGCTCCCCGCTACACTTTACCATGGCTGCCAGGACTTTAGCGTCCCGGCAGCCATGGTAACCATTCAGAAAAAGCTAAACGTCGGATCCGGCAATGCGCCGAAACGACGTTTAGCTTAAGGCGGGATCCGGATCAATGCCTTTCAATGGGCATTCATTCCGGATCCGGCCTTGCGGCAAGTCTTCAGGATTTTTGGCCGGAGCAAAAAGCGCAGCATGCTGCGGTATTTTCTCCGGCCAAAAAACGTTCCGGTCCGGAACTGAAGACATCCTGAACGGATTTCACTCCATTCAGAATGCATGGGGATAATCCTGATCAGGATTCTTCCGGCATAGAGCCCCGACGACGGAACTCTATGCCGGAAGACAAGAACGCAGGTGTGAAAGAGCCCTAAGGCTGAGTTCACACTTCAGTTATTTGGTCAGAATGGCTTTCGAATTTAGGGGATTTGTCCAGAGGTCTGAATTCATTTTAGGCCTCATGCACACGATCGTTGTTTCATTCCGTGTCCGTTGTTCCGTTTTTTCGTGATCTTCTGCGGACCCATTGACTTTCAATGGGTCCGTTGAAAACTCGGCTAATGCACCGTTTGTCATCTGCGTCCGTGATCCGTGGTTCCAGTCCGTCAAAAAAATATAACCTGTCCTATTTTTTTCACGGAAAACGGTTTGCAGACCCATTCAAGTCAATTGGACCGTGAAAAAACGCAGAGGCACACAAGATTGTCATCAGCGTCCGTGTCCGTTTTTTTCCTATCATTTGTATGGCAAACTTGACTTAGACTTTTTTTTTTACTTTCCTTCATGTCTGGGGATCGTCCAAAAATAAAGGAAGACACACGGAAACAAAAACGGATCACAGAACAACGGAACACAACAACGGTCGTGTGTACGAGGCCTTAGGGTCTGATAATTCCGGGGTCTTACACCATCTCTACAATGAGTAAATCTGGGCCATTATATCCAAAGGTCACATTTTTACCTGAGGAAGGGGTCATATAGACCCCAAAAATCACATTTGCTTACCTTTATTAAATGTGAAAAGTGTGAAAACTTTATCAATGTTTTAGCAAACTGAAGACATTTGAGATCCAGTGATGGAATTGCAGTCCAAAGCCTCATTCACACATCAGTGTTTTGGTCAGTGATTCCCATCAGTGATGGTGAGCCAGAACCAGGATTGGCTTCTCCACAGACATAAGGTATTACCCTAAGTTCACACTTGCGCGTTTTACAGCGCGTTCGAACACGCTGTAAAACGCATAACTGATGCAAACCAATGCTTCCCTATGGGACTGGTTCACATTTTCGCGTTTTACAGCGCGTTCGAACGCGCTAAAAAACGCCCGACGCATAAACAAGTTCTTGAGCTTCTTTGGGGCGTTTTGTCACGTGTTCCCGTACATAGACTTTCGGGCGTTCGCTTGTCTCTGTATGCGCGATTGCAAATGCCCGTACAATCGCGCATACAGAGCGCTCCTTTCAGAACGCTCAGGTGTGAACCCAGGGTTAGGGAAAGATCTGCTCCTGTTCTGTGTTTAGAGCCTCATCTGGTTTTGGCTCAAAATCACTGATGGAAATCACTGACCAAACACTGACGTGTGAATGAGGCACAAACCACATTTCTCTTACCTGCTTGTAAATAAATTTGCAATCAGGTAAACCAACTCAATGAGAAATGATATTGCTTGTTTGTTTCTCTAGTAATTACAGCTAGTTAAGCATTTTGCTCATCGTCTACCGCCTCTTCAGTGTAAAATACATATCATTTTCTCCATACGAGGCATTCTGATATCTTTGGAGATCATAAATTCTTTGGGGGTTTCATTGAACCTTTACTGCTTCGAGAATGATACCGATAGATTTTTTTACTACTTTTATGGAGGTTTTTTGCCTTTAAAATATATTTGTCGTTAAGTTTGTCTTAATTGTAAGGTTTGAAATAGGAGATGACTTCTCAGGGTCTCGTAGACTTTCTCAAGGCAGCAAACTGTGTCGCTATGCGCCATCATCGTTCCTTAAAAGGTTGAGGCTAACTATTAAAGCGAATTATTACCGCTGAATAAGGTGTTCTGTGCATGGTGGATGACAAAGCCTTACAGATGGCAAAAGCTTATTACCTCCCTGGCATCCTTCTCCGCATGAAGGAATAACATCTGCATGAGCCAGCAGTGCAAGGCACAGTGTTTCTTTGGGGCAAGAGTGCAGCTTTCATTCTCTTTATTAATTGATTCATTAGCTTTGAAACACGCACAGACATTTCTATGATGCACACAAGTTCTCACCATATATTTTAACTACATTTTAAACAGGAAAACAATCTCCATCCATGACTATGGTAAAGAGTACGAAAAAACATTTAGAATTATTTTTCCCTGGAGCTATTCCTTTTCCTTTACCTTTCCAAAGGTATTCATCTCTTCTATATATCTGGACTCACAGACACATTATTTTTTTTAAACGGCTATAACGCCAGATTATCAAACACTCTGGATTTTTGTATGGGCATCAAAAAATGTGATGGAAGTTAAAAGGGTTGTACGATGCGCTCCCTTGCCCTGCGCTAGATCACACAGGGCACAGGCTCTTTTGTTTTCAATAACACACTGCTGGGCGGAAACTTCCGCCCAGCAGTGTGTTCGGTGACGTCACCGGCTCTGATGGGCGGGCTTTAGCGCTGCCCTAGCCGTTTTACTGGATAGGACAGTGCTAAATCCCTCCCATCAGTGCCGGTGACATCACCGGGGTTCCTGGCAGCCCCATGGGTAGCCCTGGTATGTCACCGTATCTCCAAAAAATTGAGAGCTGTGGTGAAAATGGAGGTATGTCCGGGTTTAGCGCTGAACCCGGACAACCGCTTTAAAGGAAATGTGTCACCAAAAATTCTATCTACCAGTTAAAATCAGATAGCTACACAAATCCCTTTTTTCTAATCTGTTTTTATTTTCTGATTGCAGATTTATTCCTTCTTGAACATGATGATGGGGTGGCCATCTTTTCTGAGCTGTTCATAACAGCATTTAGAAAGCATTAAAAAAATTACTTTACGGCAGCCCCATGGGCCATAGACACAATGGTCAGGTGGGGACCTCAATGACTTCTATGGGAGAGTTTTCTAGGCATGCTCTGTGCCCTGTGCAGAGGTCATTGCGGAGAATAGACAATTACCTATTGTGAATGGTCGATCCTGTGTTATCTATACACAGAGGTGATATCATTACAGGCAGGATTAGAATGACAGATAAGCAGATAACTGCAGTAAAGTGATTTGTACAGATAAAGAAGTGCAGCCTATTAGGCGTAGTGTCCAGTGCGAAAACTTCAGGATTTTATGGGTTTTGTTTAAATATAGTTATTGACATGAAAAAATTTAAATAACATCATCAAAAATTCTTTAAAATGATGTTTAGCATAAAAATGTAATTTAAGCTACTTTCACAATGGCGTTTTGGTTTCCGTTTGTGAGATCCGTTCAGGGATCTCACAAGAGGTCCAAAACTGATTAGTTTTGCCCTTAATGCATTCTGAATGGAAAAGGATCCGCTCAGATTGCATCAAGTTTGCCTCCATTACATCTCCATTCCGCTTTGAATGCGGACACCAAAACGCTGCTTGCAGCGTTTTAGTGTCCGTCAGGCGAAACTGAGCCAAACGTTCTGACGCAATGGGGACAGATTCGTTTTCACTGAAACAATATGGCACAATAGAAAATGAATCCATCCCCCATTAACTTTTAATGGAGTTCAAGACGGATCCGTTTTGGCTATGTTACAGATAACACAAACTGATCAGTTCTGAACAGATGCATTAGGTTGTATTATCTGAACAGATGCTCCAGAAAAAGGTAACAAAACAGGTGTATACAGGGTATACTGTGTCTGTTATCTATTTAGAAAACCATTGCTCAGATTTACTCATTCTATAGATGTTATAAACCTAGACAGGCTGTCTAGACCTACACCAGAATTATCCCAGTGCCTCAGGCTGGATGATAAGTCTGGTGCAGGGATAGACACTTTTTTCCATACCAACTATTGGTTGGCTTACTTTTAGATGGAATTTTACACCAGAATTAAAGTGCATTTTTGGCGCAAAGTGTGGTTTCTTAGGCCACACTAATTTCCTGCAAAGCCCTGCCCCTCCCTCTTAGCACACCCTTTTTTCAAGAAAGGCTAGAAAAGAGTTTAGAAACGCTCGTTGTGCCAAGATACATGAAAATGTCATCAATTTGCTCAAATTTTTAGACAGATACTAGGCATAGACACAATAACAAATTATGTATTTTTTATATGTAAAGCTAATCTGTTAACAGGAAATAACCTTTAAATTTGGCTAATATACCTAATTCTCTAAGAAAAAAACAACGGTGCTCCCACATCCATTATCAACCCTTACCAAATTTCCATGTAGAGAACGGCTAACAAGCAGCATGACCTTGTTAAAATCCTTGGTTTTTAACTTTTATTCCAAATTGTGGGCTCCACTGCTCTATGTATGAATGATAAATATAAGGATCTAGGTTACCTTGCTTCTTGAAGGGGTTTTTCATGATTACTACAGTTTTCAATGCACATGTAATTGCTTAGATCATGTACATCTTCTCCATGCTTCAATTTTAATTTGGACTCTTCTGAGCCCTTTCCACCATGTAGACCAATTACTCTGGTTTGCTTACATTCTGTATATAGCACTTCCTATGCCACTGCTCCAGTACACCTAACAACACCCAGCTAATTTATTGCTCCCCCCACCCAGCTAGTAACATAGACACTCCCCTATCACAGCCCCTAACAATGCCCAGCTAGTTTATAGCCCCTCCCACCAAGCTAGTTTATAGCTCCTCCCAGCCAGCTACATAGACACTCCCCTATCAATGTCCCTAACAATGCCCCGCTAGTTTATAACTCCCCCCACCCAGCTAGTTCCATAGACACTCCCCTATCACTGCCCCTAACAATGCCCAGCTAGTTTATAGCTCCTCCCTCCCAGCTAGTTTATAGCTCCTCCCACCAAGCTAGTTCTATAGACACTCCCCTATCACTGCCCCTAACAATGCCCAGCTAGTTTATAGCTCCTACCACCCAGCTAGTTCCATAGACACTCCCCTATCTCCGCCACTAACAATGCCCCCGCTAGTTTATAGCTCCTCCCACCAGCTAGTTACATAGACACTCCATTTGTTGCTGCTTTAACAAACCCATAGAAATAACATCACAGGAAATAAGAGCTGCATGGACATGGTCATGTGACCACAGTCCAGAATGGAAGATAGGATCAATGAAAGTAAATAAATAAATGATTATTTTAAAGGATGTTGATGCAAATTAGAGAACCCCTTTAAAGAGGATCCGTCACCAGTTTGAGTTTCTTATTTGACTTGAATGAGCATGTGGTCTCTACATTGTATATGTGCAAACCGGTTATGATAAAAGAGGTGGGAAAGCTCAAGAAATATGCAGATACCGTATAATCATGGAGGTATGCCACTTGATGAAGCCATCTGTACTGCCCTCTTTCCTGGACAAAATCCCTGTGATGAGACCTGCAGTGGAAGATAGACCCAATGGACTCCGTGCCATTGTCACCATCACCACTGGTCTATCCAGGGGGATGGGGGGTAGTGGGGCCATCAGAATCTTAGACTTCCAAAGAGCAACCTGTGAAATGAACTCCAAGACTGTGGTGGTCATTTTGTGATCAAGCAAAGTGGTACCAGAAGACACCAACCGCACCAAGATCTGTCACGAGAAAGGCACCAGGCATTTGCCATGCACAGTCAAATATTCAGTTTGGGCTAGAAAGTTCTTTTAATGAAACCAGCCTAAAGAAAAATGCAATTGTTTTCACCCAGTCTCCTGTTTCAAATCCTCTGACAAAGTTCTGTGCTGGATTAAAAGAGTTGTATTGTAGTATAAGCTAATAATTCAACGCCGACCGCTCCACTGCAGCTTTATACCACTGTGGTATTTTATTTCAAGCATCATTACTCTTCCCTTCAGAAAGCTAATACTACATTTTTCTTATAAATTATCGGAAAGTTCTATGATAAGCCTAAAACGTTGGATACATTTCATGTTTTTACAGTTTTGGAGAGTATATAGGTTTCAGTTAAAGGGAAGATTCACTTTTGCATGAAAGCTGTGTATAGTTTGAGCACAGACTATACCGGAGTCCCCAGATTCGATCTCGGGGACCAAAGCTGAGGGGAAATACTTTTTGTGCATTGTCACATCCATAGGAAGGGACTGATGCACACAGCGTGTTCTTATGGGAACAAACTGCTAACCAAACAAAAACACAGGTCCTGGGAATAAGCTTCACATAATGTTTTTAATAAGTTTTCGTGTCCGGTTCTAAGTTTATTAACCCTGAGTTCCCTAGAGAGAAATTCCCTTGTAAAATACTATTTTTTTTGCCTATTTTTTCCCTTAGGTTGTATTTAGTCAAGCATTTACAATTCCAATCTCCTATTATATATGGCTCCTATTGTGTGTCTCTCTTTTTCTTTCCCTAGAAACTGATGTAATATCTTTTTCTGTCTGTAAGGGCTTATGCACACAAACGTGTGCCGCCCTTCCCATGCATCGAGGACTGCAAATTGCTGTCCCCAATGCACGGCACCGTTCGTGAGGCTGGCACAGACTGCTGTGGACCCATTCAACTTGAATAGGTCCGTGATCTGTCCACACCGCAAAAAAATAGAGCAAGTTGAATATTTTGCAGTGCGGAGGCACAGACAAAAAACCCACAGAAGTACTACGAAGGTTCCGTGCCTCTGTTCCGCACCTTCCGGATTGCGGACACATTCAAGTAAATGGATCCGCATCCGTGATGCAGTGCACAAGCGGCCGGTGCCCGTATATTGCGGACCCACTGTTTGCGGGTCACAATACAGGCATCGACCAACATTTGTCATGTGAATGAGACCTAAATCCTTCTCACAAACCCTATTACAGATTGTCGAGCAGGGCCATCTTTACCAAGGGGCAAAAGGGGCAGCTGCCCCGGGCCCAGTTGCTCCTGGGGAGCCCAAGGCAGCTGCCTCTTGAGCCCTGCTAGCTACTGCCCCGGGTGTCAAGCTGTCTGTGTACTTTAGCTTTGTGATCTAGGACCTTAATGACATCATCACCATGTGACCAGTAACCTAGCAATTACTGGTCACATGGCTATGAGGTCATCGCAGGGCCTATCAGGAGCGTTGCAGAAGTTAACTGTGGAGCTTTTTTGTGTGAAGATTACATCAGAAAAAGGTTACGGGGTCTGTTATGTTAATATACTGTAAACTACTGTATAGTGGGGTGCTGTATACTGTGTGGGGGTGGCCTGTATAGTGTGGGGGGTGGCCTGTATAGTGTGGAGTGCTATACTGCTGTACTGTATACTGTGGGGGGCTGTATACTGTGGGTGCAGTATAGTGTGGAGTGCTATACTGCTGTACTGTATAGTGTGGGGGGCTGTATCGTGTATACTGTGAGGTGTTGTATACTGTGAGGTGTTGTATACTGTGGGCTGCTATGCTGCTCTACTATATACTGTGGGGTACTGTATAGTGTGGGGTGCTATACTGCATACTGTGTGGTGCTGAGTACTATAGGGTGCTATACTGCATACTGTGGGGTGCTGTATACTATAGGGTGCTATACTGCATACTGTGGGGTGCTGGGGTGCACTGTAACACTAGGGTGAGCCGAGCCCTGGTCTCCTTCCTGTAGAGCGGTGCCCACTTCCAGCCTGAGCCCAGCTGCCCAGAACACTGATCCTGAGCCGCTGGGGTCTTCAGATTTGGAAGTATTTACAGTCATTCACTGTACTCTACCAGATGTGTGGATTTTTTGTGTGTGTGTTGTGGTGGAGGGCGTGATTGCCTGCTAAGGTGTGGGAAGGTGGGATCCAGGGGGCCCAAGTAAATTTTTTGCCCAGGGTCCAATTAATATTAAAGACGGCCCTGTTGTCAAGGAGAATCAAAACTGGCCAAAGAAAGGGAATGTGTTAAAATAATGATCAAAGTCATAATCACCTGTTCATTCCCCCTTCACTCCAGCTCTAGTGCCCAATACTGCTGAGGCCATTGATTGGCTGCAGTGGTCACATGGGGGTATATTTGTATCTCACTACTGTGGCCATGTAAACAAAGCCTCCTGGAAGGACTAGAGAGGGATCGATCCAGTGATTATAACTTTGTTTACTATTTTAACACCGTTCCTGCCTTTGGCTTGTTTTTTATTCACCCAGATAACCCCTTTAAGAAAATATTATTTGGTTATTCATAATTAAAGATGATTGGAAAGCTCTGCATACTACTGAAGACACTATACATTGTGCACTGCTCCACATAATACAGTATGTTGGTCATATATAAGCAGTGTTAATCCCTTCCTGACAGTCGAGCTTCACTTTCCTGACACAGACTGTTTTGGGAAATCTGACATGTGGAACTTTGTTTTAATAAGTTTGGAATGTTTTTACTTATGCAAGCCATTCTGAGACTGTTTTCTCGAGATACGTCAGACTTCATGTTAGTGGTAAATTTAAGTTATGTTTCACCTGTATTTATAAAAGGAAATCCCAAATTTACTGTGTGAGGGCTCATTTTTTCGCAGGATGAGTTGCTATTACCATTGGTTCAATTTTCAGTGTATATATGACTTTATAATAAAAAGGCAGCAACTTTGCCATTGCTTTTGGGTCTTGTGTTTGCAGCGTATACTTTGTGGGAAAAATGACATTTTTTTTTCTTCATTCAGCTGGTCAATACGATTACAGAGATACCAATTTTATATACAGTTACAGAAATGTTTTGTTTACATTTTACCACTTACACAAAGCATTTTTGAAAAAAAATGTTTTTGTCACCATTTTCATGAAGCAATTTTTTTTCTTGAGATAGTCTTCTATGAAGTCTTGTTTTTTGCATAAGGAAGTGACGTTTTCATTGGCATCATCTTAAAGTATATAGGAATTTTTTTGATCACTTGATTTTTTTTTTAAGCAAGCTGACATTATTTGTATTTTACGGTGTTCACTTGATGGGATAGATCATGTGATATTTTTATAGAGCCTTTACAGAAGCAGCCATACCAAATATGTCTATTTTTGTTGTTACTTTTTAGTTTTACACAATTAAATTATTTCTGAAAACCTTTTTTTGGAGATAGTCTTATGTGAGTGCTTGTTTTTTGCAAGATGAGTTGATGTTTTCACTGGTACCATTTTGGGGTACATAGTACTTTTCAATCATTTGATATTACACTTTTTCTAAGGTAAAGCTGTTCTGGCAGAATTTAATTTTTTTATTTTTTCAGCGTTCACCTAGCGGGATCATGTGATGTCTTTATAGAGCTATGTGCTATAGAGATTTTATTTACTTGTGACATTTTGTATTTCAAGAGAGGGAGCCCCCTCCCTCTGTAAACTCCTTAGATATGGAATTAAGCATTAACCGCAGCATCAAATGGGTTAATTCGCCAGCACCAGAGTTTTCACTGATGGCATAAAATACTTTAAAAAAATAAAAAATGGTAAGTTTTATTTTTGTCCCACTATGGGACTTTAACATTTGAGGGTCTGATCTCTTCTACTGTGCATTGCGATACATAGTGTATTGCAGTGTATTGTAACTGTCAGTACTACACTCACTGTTGCCTATGAGACCCAGCCTGGGTGTCGGGCTTCATATTCTGAAGCTGGCAGGCCCCAGAGTCTTTGTAAAGCCTTGGGCTGCCATAGCATCGGCTCCTCACAATTACACCGAGGGAAGCCGATGAGTTGAGAGAGCGAGCCCTATCCCTTTGTAAACCCCTTAGATGCCACTGTCAATGCTGACTGATGCATCTAAGATGTTAATCCACCAGCAGATACAGCAGGAGCCTGACTGTCACCTGCTTCATTATGAGATAAGTATGCCAGCACTGAGAGGAGAAAGAGAGCAGGGAAGCTACTAAATGCAGAAGAATGTGGACCAGGTTAGACAGGGAGCGCTACCGGAGAAGAAAATTAAATTTACATGAACAACCCAACAATAGTTTTCTGCATGTTTAATTTGATACCTTATTCATTGCATAGTAATACTTTTCATGGAATAACCCCTTTAATGGATCTTTTAAGTGTTGCTGTGGACAACTAAGCCAGTTTTCCTTTACACCAGTTTTGATAAATCTCCACAACAGTGTTTTTGGCCTGCAAGGCCCTTTTCACACAATAGTGTGGTGCTCAGTTATTTCCATCAGCGATTGTGACTTGTGAGATAAAACCAGGAATGCGGTGTGCACAGAGTTAAGGTATAAAGGAAAGATATACACCTATTGTGTTTTTTTTACCTTTACCTGGTTTTGTCTCACAATTGCTGATGAAAATCACTGATCAAACATTGACAGTTTGAATTAGACCATTGACAAACTTGTATCAAGAAAATGTCTTGCTTAGGCTACTCTCACACTTGTGGCAGAGTGATCCGGCATAACTTATGCCAACTGATGGCATTAGTAAGACTGATCAGGATCCTGATCAGTCTTAAAAATGTCTGATCAGTCAGAAAAATGCATTGAAATGTCAGATCCGTCTTTCCGGTTTCATCCGGAAAAACTGATCCAGCATTTATTTTTTTCACCTTTTTTTTTCAGTATGTTTGTTCCGTTGCCCTGCAAAAAATTTGTGCATGTCCTATTTTTTTTCTAGTTTGAGGACAAGGATAGGCATTATTACAATGGATCCGCAAAAAAAACTGATCCGCAATTAGCCTTAGGGTTAGATCACATGGCACGGTTGAGATATGGTCATGATGTGGGTATGGAAAGCATGTATTATCTTGCTTTTGGGGTGCGATCATTTATGGATTGTTTAAACTGCTGTTATTTTTTTTTATTTTTTTGTGGTTCATTAGCATTCTAATTAACTTCAATTAGTGACATGTGGTAAAATATGCTAAACATGTACCGTAACTAGCTGATCTATGGACAATGCGATCAGCAGCCGCAAGCAGCAGGACAACCGCACGTACTGTAAATCAAGTGCCAGGTCTGCCTCAGAAACCTATTTCCACATTGACTTCTATTGGGAAATGGGTTCCTAAGCCAACGGCGCCACGTTGACCTTTTCTAGTCCTATGCAGGGCTAAACTTAACTGATCACTTCTCTAGACAATCAGGCAGAGTTCCCCCTCCAGTATAAAATGGTAGATCATGAGACAGACATCGTTTACACCTCCTCCCCTCCACGCGACGCAAGGGGGTTCTCCCGAAATGTCACGTGGAGGGGAGGAGGTGTGAACGATGTCTGTCTCAGCATCCCTCATGATGTTCCATTTTATACTGGAATGTATGAAAGAAATAAAAAGAAACAAAAGGTTTTGTACCAGCGACTTGTGAGTATGACTTCTATTGCTCACCCACATATAATATTGGCACATTGAGGTAAAAAGAACACACAAGTCTGCATGTTGGAAAGTCTGCTGGTGCTGGGTTAGGCCTCTTTCACACGAACGTGTGCGCTCCATGGCCGTATCGCAGACCACATTTGCGGAATCACAATACACGGGCGCCATTCCGTGGGCATTCCGCATCACGGATGCGGACCTATTCACTTGAACGGAAGCACGGAATGGAAACTTACGGAAGCACTACGGAGTTCTTCCGTCGGGTTTCGTCCCGTACTTCCGTCCCGCAAAAAGATAGAACATGTCCTATCTTTTTGCGGCACGGGCAGATCGTCGACCCATTAAAGTGAACGGGTCCGCGATCTGCTACGGCTGCCCCACGGTTGGTGTTCGTGCATTGCAGCCCGCAATTTGCGGGCCACAGCACGGCCGCACACGTTCATGTGCAAGAGGCCTTAAAGGGAACCTGTCACCAGGATTTTGTGTATAGAGCTAAGGACATGGGTTGCTGGATCGCCGCTAGCACATCCGCAATACCCAGTCCCCATAGCTCTGTGTGCTTTTATTGTGTAAAAAAAAAACACGATTTGATACATATGCAAATTAACCTGAGATGAGTCCTGTATGTGAGATGAGTCAGGGACAGGACTCATTTGAGGTTAATTTGCATATGGATCAAATAGTTTTTTTTACACAATAAAAGCACTTAGAGCTATGGGGACTGTATATTACGGATGTGCTAGCGGTGATCTAGCAGCCCATGTCCTCAGCTCTATACCCAAAATCCCGGTGACAGGTTCCCTTTAAGCAGAGCTCCCAATGTGGACTTGTATTTGTTACAGGTGGCTGAAGCGCTACATATTATACAAGAGGTTTCCCTCCCCTCATCCTGTCTATCATTCAACCTAGCATTCATCCTCTGGGGGCACCCCATTCCTCATTTATCATACTAAGCATTAAAAACAATAAAACTAAACATAATTTGTATTGCTGTGTCCAAAAATGTCCAGACTATTAAAATATAATTGTATTTATCCCACATGGTGATTGATCATTGTAAAAAAAATCTAAAAAAATCCTGATGCCAGAATTGCAGTTTTTTGGTCATCTCGCCTCAACAACGAAATGGAATAAAAAATGATTGAAAAGCCATGTACCCATCCGAAATGGTAGCAATAAACACTACGGCTCATTCTGCCAAATAACAAGCTGTCACACAGCTCCATCGAAAGGAGTAATACAAAAGTTATGGGTGTCAGAAAATGGCGACGCAAAGCAGCTTTTATTTTTTTAAGTAGTAAATTATAATAAAATCTGTATACATTTAATATCGGCATAATTGTACTGACGTGCTCAATAAGGTCATCATGTCGTTTTTACCACGTCGTAAAATGTAAACCCCAAAAACAATAGCAGAATGAAATTTTTCTCCTATTTCATACCACAATTTTTTTTTTCCAGTTTCACAATCCAGTTTATGGACCATTAAAAAAAAAAAAAAAAAAAGTTCAAAGGCGAGGAGCAAAAATCTAAACAGTCATTGCCAGAACTGTCTTGGACCTAAAGGGGTTAAACATGCTGCCAACCCCAAGTAAAAAATAATAATAGTGAGAGGGAGTTTGAGGGTGACCCCGTGCCATAGGGTGAGCACAGAAGGGACCTGACTTCAGTTATATACAGTACTAAGACATTAGCCTTTACCGAATGGCGCCTGCGCAGTGAAGGCCGCCTTGTCTCAGTTATTATTATACATTATAGATTCGTTTTTAATATTACATAACCACATATCAGCATATGAAAGCAGTCAAGTATATTCACTATTCTTTTTTCTGCTTTCAATTGTATTACAAAAAAGCAGGCATGAATATGATGTTTAAATCCAATTAAAGTGCCTCGGCCTATAGTAATTGCCATCTAGAATACTCACATTTTCTATGCGTCACATCTTATGGTTAGACTCATTTGAACCCTGCGGCAGTATCATTTTGATTGTAATAGTCAATTAATTTCTTTCTTTTATTTTTTTTTTTTTTCAGAACAGTGTCAAAATTTATAGCAAACCAATTATTCCACCTTGGGGACAAGGGACAATCTATCGTCACAATGCATTACCATCTCTTCTTTCTAGGCTTTGTCATGCAGTAAACCATATTAACAAACCTGACACTCAGAACGAGCTGTGGACTTCATTAATGGGACAGCATAGTGGACTACTAAAACTGTTGTTCTATGAGACATGTTATTTAGCCGTAATTTAACGTGGTATCTTATTTAGTGCATCGGCTTTCCTCCCTTGCATTCTTACATTTTATTTGAATGTGTAAAATGATATTTCTATACATTTCTGTAAAGCCAGATTTAAATGTGACGTCTCTAGGTCATGTTTAAGAGGACCCGTCATATCTTCTTCCCTCCCAGAAGGTGGTGCGATGTGGTGACACCTTGCTCTACTTATGCCAGGATGCTGACTGTGCGTGGTCCAGTGTCCTGTAGGCCTATAAGAAGGGGAATAGTAAGGCAGGGAGCCTATGGAAATTCTATCACGGAATGCATAAAGGAGTGTCTTTAGATATATAAAAATGTCTGTTTATTCCGTCATAATACAAGTCTATGGGCTGCAAAACGGATCCGTCCTGTTTTCCGTTATGCAGGTGAGTCCTCTCCTGCATAACGGAAACGGGACAGATCCGTTTTGCAGCCCATAGACTTCTATTATGACGGAATGAATAACGGAAAGCCTCTAAAGGCATTCCGTTATGCATTCCATCATAGAATTGCGTTTTGGTCCGTGGTAACAGAATCCATAACGCAATTCACCTTTTACCAGTAAACAAAGCGTGAACGAATTTCATAACCTGAATAAAAGAGGAATGGTACAACACCGTTACGAGAAAATATGAACCAGAATTGTTATTTCTTTGCATTTGGGCTCATTTTTGCTCCCACTTCATGTAAGTGATTTTATGAGCATTATAATAACGGTGACAGATGTATTTTATTATAAAGGGGAACATAAGCCTGGGTTACTTTTAGAAATCCTTCCTACTCTCATGCTAGTTAAATTCTCACTTCTATAGCTCCAGTACAATACTGTAAGACCAGGAAAACTGCAGAATCGTCATGGGACTTTCTAACGAAATCAGGACAGACCTCCGCAATATGTGTAGCCTCCTCATATATATATATATATATATATATAACCTAAATCTGTCTGCTTCTATGCTGTTATATATTACTTAATGAATACCGTTATATACAATAAATAACGTTAAAGGGGTCTTTTGACATATTTTAACTGATGACCTATCCTCTGGATAGGTCATCAGTGTGTGATTGGTGGGGGTCTGACACCTAGGATCTCGCCAATTAGCTGTTTAAGAAGGCACTGTTGCTCACAGTGGCACCGCAGACTTTTTGTAGCTTTGTTTAGGCCATGTGACGTCATGTTCATTGGTCATATGGCCTAGGCTCAGCTCAGCCCCAGTGATGTGAATGAGGCTGATCTGCTATACCAAGCACAGCCGATGTACAATGTGTGGCACGGTGTTTGTGAGCTGAGAGAAGTCTGGGGCACTACTGCCAGCTCCAGTGCCTTCTCAAACAGCTGATCTGGCCTCTACATAACTTTGGCGCATCCAGCGCCAATCTACATGTAAGACAGCTCCCTTGCTGCATTTCTATGCCTAAAACAGGCGTTGAAAATTATGAAAGAGATGGGTCTGCATGTCTGTCCCTTTCCCCACCCACGCCATGCCCACCTTTTTAGAGCTGGCGTTACTAGGGAAAAGTCACAGATTGCGACGCACACAATCTGAGCCTGAAATACACCTAATATAGGCCTATCTCTGGATAATAAAGAACCTCCATGGGGTAATTCTAATAGACTCCAATGTGAATCTAATGATTGCTTGTTAGGGTAAAAAAAGTGTAAAAAAAAAAGAAAAAAGTTTTTAAAAATATAATATATATATATATATAAAAATTCTAATCACCCCCCTTCCCCAAAATTAAAATACATAAATAATTAAAAAAATTAACATCATAGGCATTGCTACGTGCCAAAACACCTATACTATTAAAATATAAAAATATTTATTATATATGGCGAAACGCGATTTTTCTGTCTTTTTACCTCCCACAAAAAATTGAATAAAAAATGATCAAAAAGTCATACACACCTAGATGAGAAGTACAGATTGTTCCGCAAAAAATGATCCCTCACACAACTCCATACACATAAAAAAAAGTTATAAGGGTCAGAATATGGCAGTGCAAAGGAAATATTTGTTTTTTCTAAAGTTTTTGATATTTTTTTTTTGTATTAAAACACAAGCAAAAACATACATGTGTGGTATAGTTCTAATCGTAATGACCTGGAGAATAAAAGTAACAGGTACATTTTTGCCGCATAGGAAACGGTGTAAAAAAAAAGCCAAAACATAAAACTGTGGCAGAATGGTGTTTTATTTTTAGAATTCCCCACCATTTTAGAATTTTTTTCCCACTTCTCACCACATTGTATGCAACCGTGAATGGTGCCATTAGAAAGGAAATCTTGTCCCGCAAAAAACAAGCCCCCATACTGCTATGTGAATGAAAAAATTTAAAAGTTATGGCTTTGGGAAGGCTGGAACTAAAAAATGAAAACAAAAAAACTGAAAATTATTCGGTCTTGAAAGAGTTAAAAACAATTTGTCATTAAAGTGGAAGTCAGCTCTTGGGAATTGCTCCTTTTTGCAGTGGAGGGTTCTCATTAGAGAGTACATAATCCCCAAAAATTTGCCAGTTTACTGATACCAAGATTTCAACTCTCAGGACTGTATTTCTCAATTTAAGACAATGGAGGCTCTGTATGAATGTATATTCAGAATTGCTGTCAGCCTCTGAGTACCGGACTCCTAGGCATAGAAAGAGCAGAAGTGCATTACAGTTTACATTTAATGACTATTTTCCCACAAACCTACAAATTAATCTACTCCGCTCCTCCTGCTCTATGACATGCTGCCTGCAGATTGCACTGCATTATTAACATGACAGTTTCCCTTTAAATGATTCCATTGTGTCTATAAAAAATATTGGCTGTTCGTGATTTCTGGATAAGAAAAGAAAAACCAGGTTGGCATCCCTGAAGGTTATAAATGGCACAGTTAGTCAGCTGTGACTGGTACCAGTACAAGTGAAGAATGCAGAAGTCAAGTAGGAATTTAGAAGTCAAGATGTACGCTAAGTAAAAACGTAAAGAGAAAAAGTTATTGTACAGTCTGATTGCTCAAGGAAGAGCATCCCAGGTACAGGTAGGAAGTTAGAAGGCTTAGAAGTTTAGAAGCTATTTTTCAAATTTCAACAAAATTTCCAAAACCATTTTTTTAAGCACCAATTCAGTTATAAAGTGATTTTGAGGGGCTTACATAATGAAAACCACCCATAAATGAACCCATTTTAGAAACTACACCCCTCGAATGATGCAAAACTGATGTTACAAACTTTTTTAACCCTTGAGGTGTTAAAGGAATTAAAGGAAAATGGAGCTGAAATTTCAAAATTTTGGGGTAGATTTTTTATGTTTAATCAGTTTTTTCTTGCAACACAGCAAGGGTTAGCAGCAAAATAAACCTCAATATATATTACTCTGATTCTGCAGTTTACAGAAATACCCCATATGTGGTGGTAAACTGCCTTATGGTAATGGTCAGAAGGAAAGGAGTTTGGAGGAAGATTTCACTAGAATGGTTTTTAGGCACCATTTTTTATTTGAAGAGACCCTGACATATGCCTACAGTGGAAACCCTCAAAAAGTGACCCTATTTTAGAAACTGCACCCCTTAAATAATATATTAAGGGGGGTACTGAGCACTTTGACCCCCTAAGCGTTTTACGGAATTTGGAAACACTTGGCTGTAGAAATTAAAAGTTTTGTTTCTTCCAATAAAATGTTGCTTTATCCCCAAATTTTTCCTTTTTTCTAGGGGTAACAGGAGAAAAAGCACCTCATAATGTGTTACCCATTTTATTCTGAATACGGCAACACCCCATATGTGGTGGTAAACTGCTGTGGGAGCACATGGCAGGACTTGGAAAGGAAGGAGCGCCATATGGCTTTTGCAGCGCAGATTTTGAAGGATAGGTTTATGGGTGCAATCGGTTTTTATAGTGATTGTCTTATGTGGGGGATCATTTTTTGTAGGATGAGGTGACGGTTTTATTGGTACCATTTTGGGAAACATAAGATTTTTTGATTGCTTGGTATTAAACTTTTTGTTTGGCATAGTTATTTTTTATTTTTTTTACAGCATTGACCTGAGAGGGCATGTCATGTGATATTTTTATAGAGCAGGTTGTTACAGACGTGGTGATACCTAATATGTCTATAATTTATTTTTTTTGTTAAGTTTTACACAGTGAAATCATTTTTAAACAGAATAAAATCTTGTTCTTGTGTTGCCATTTTCTGAGAGCACAATTTTTTTTATTTTTTGGGTGATTGTCTTAGGCCTTTTTCACACGGCGTCCTGGATTTGCTCCTGATGCATAGTGTGTGCATTGCGTTGTTCAGTTTTTATCACGCGGGTGCAATGCGTTTTGCACGCGCGTGATAAAAACTGAATGTGGTACCCAGACCCAAACCCGGACTTCTTCACTGAAGTTCGGGTTTGGGTTACGTGTTCTGTAGATTTTATTATTTTCCCTTATAATATGGTTATTAAAGAATTCTTCATACAGAATGCTTACTAAAATGTGACTTGAGGGATTAAAAAAATAAAAATAAATTAACTCACCCCATCCTCTTGTTCGCGCAACCGGCATCGTCTTCTTTCTTCTTCTTTCAGGACCTGCAAAAGGACCTTTTGATGACGTAATCAAAGGCTGGCTCTCACGGATGACAGCCACAATGCCTAAGGAAGGCACCGGGCTGCCTTTCCTGCCATCGGGTCTCCATCACAGCAGCTCGGGACCCGATGGCCACCCCACCCCCGGCAGGATACCGCACGTGCTGCAGTCAGCGCTGACCGGGGCAGAGCAAGGGTTAATGCGCCAGCTTCTGTGTTTTCACTGATGCCGGCACATACAGCAGGGGTACGGCTATCAGTGACTGCTGGACTCCTGCAGCTGATCGGGCAGGCACAGCTCCAGCGCCCGCCTGATCAGAGCACCATAGCTGTACGGTGCTGGGATTTCTGTTCCAGTTTCCAGCACCATACATGTACGGTGCTGGTATCCTACGGGGTAAAGCTAATTACATTTCACAGCTTTTTGAGGCAGAAGACATACCACTACATATCAGTACAAGTTAGATGACTCACTGAAAAATCCTGATGTTAAAGCATATAAATGTGCTGTAAAGGGTTTTCCATCACTGGTTTCAGGTGTCAAGCAAAAGCACCACCGAATATAGAAAGTTATGGTATTGAAGCCAAATGCCATTTCAGTGTTCTGCTCCTATACAGCTTAGCTTGAAAGGTCGAGCGGTGTTGGTCCTATCCATCTTCACTAGTACTTATCCATCCTCATACAATGAAGCTATTCTGCAGGACGGATGGGCACCAATGTGCAATATATGATCTCTGTAATCAATTTCTCTTATTCCAAAAGTCTACAAGTCAGAGGGATCTATATTTCTGTAATATGTTGTGTAAATGCCGACATGGTTTGTGCTTTTAAGGCATCTAATGTAGGCCATTGATATCTAAAATGAAACTTGCCTCACTCGCACATTTGGTGATAAAGAAATAAAATTTGGAAGCTGTATTCATTTGGCACTGCAAGGGTTGGAGATGTTTGCTATAATTGTAGTAGTGTGCAACGCAGCGGTATCCTCTACTCATTTCTAAATTGAAGTTGTGAATCCTGAGGTCTCTTCTGCGGTGAATATGACATTTAACACTCTACTGGCAGGAAACTAAGGGTCAGGAAATATTTTTGGTGTGTGTGTGTGTGTATATATATATATATATATATAATTATTATATAGGGAAGCTTCACTGGGAAGCTCCTGCTACTGGTATCAGTTGCTGTACGGATCCAGAACTTCAGCACAGGTCCTCCAGAAAAACAATCCTTTTCACAGAAAAAAATCTCACTCAGACTCCTGCAGCACAAATAGAGACTCTTACTTCCTGCAGCCTTTGAACACAGTCCTGCCCAGCTCTCAAGGGACACAGCGGCATCTGGTGGCTGGAGTTAGTACTACTGGCAAGAACAGTCTATACGTTCCTAACACTTAACTGATGCAGCCTCTGTGTTTCATAGGAGCACCCTGCCAATAATCCCAGTTCACATGAAGGTCCACTTAAGGGTATATCCTCGCCCTCTCACACATAAGTTGATGGCTGGACTTAGCCTGGCAAGGCCCAAACATCACCTTTTTTATACTTTAATGGATCAATAAAAATGTTCCTGGTTATTTGGTTCCATGATTCTTTACTTGCAACATAGAGAATTGGGTATAGTTCACATGTGACAGATTGTTGGAGAAGATTCTGCAACTGAAAAATGCAAATAGGATTATTCTATAGCATGTGCAGCAAGCTCCCTAGAGATGAATGAGACATTGCAGAAATGATTCCACGAAATCTGTCTTGTGTGAGCATACCCTTAGAAAAGGTGGAGGAAACATTGACCACACCATCGGTCTACAGAAAATGCCTAGTTCACATGGAATGTTCTAGGTTAGAAACTTTCTTATTGCAGTTTTCTTTAGCATAGTGTCTGCTTCTGAAAAATGTAACTTGGGGTACATTCACAGTGAAAAAGAAACAGATGTTAAAAATGGGTAAACTGTCCGTTTTTAACGCTCCTTTTTTTGGTCATTAAAAATGGTCCCTTTCAGTTGAATGGGGGCTGTTGGGCAGTGAAAATGGACAAAATATGGACATGTCCTATTTTTTGATGGCCAGTATTTACGATACATTAAAAAAACGGACGTGTGAATATGCCCATAGACTATCATCATTCTGACAATGGCTGTGTACATAAAAAAAAAGCCATTATACGTCCGTTTTTCACTGTTAAATGGAAGTCTTAATGGCTACTTATGACTCGAGATGAGTATTGGAAAATTTGATCCGGCTGCTCCAACGAGTTTTAGAAAAAAAATCGCTTTGTGTCAAATTATTTAGTCACGAAGCTCATTTCTTTGTAAGTAGTGGATGGAATGACGGGAAATTGCAATTGTGCGGCTCCCCATCATTGCACCCCTTAGATCCGGCATTCATAGCTGACTTCAGCATATTACAGTGTAAAATTTAAATAAAAAATAAAATCATACTTACCCTCATCCATGTGATCGCGAACATCCAGCCTCAAAATCTCACACGGCCGGTGGTGACGCCATACATTGGGATTTCACGCAGGATCTTCAATCAAGATGGCAGTGGCCGGCTTTTCAATCTAAAACAGATTAGGTTTTTTTGCTTTTTGTTTCTTTTTACCACCATTCAGGGAAATTCGATTCGGTACCAAAAAGCACGAGGAAATTAGGCTTTGAAGCAAATCAAATTTTCCTTGAAATTTGGATCGAAGTCCACAACTAACACTACTTATGACTTTTCAAAATGAATTTGCGACCATGCTGATAATTAATGCTCTGGGTGGTACATTGTTAAGCAGATTTTACATGCTGATTTAAAATTGGGTGACCCCCAAGATGAGCTCGCAAGGACTACATTTTATTACACTGCATACTTGATAAAAATAAACTTTAGCGCAACCCAGATCTTTCTTTGTGGCAGGTACTAAAATAAGTGATAATTTTTTTTTTGTTCTATTAGGGATCTCCAGTACGGGTCTAATAATGGGTATGTCTGCATCAATGTATCTAAAGGGGATTGTTTAAACATTAATAGGAAAGGTAATGAGTCTGTCAATATGAAATCAATTATTTAGCCTGTGTCCTCCCTCTCACAGCGCAACATCATAATCTACTATCGGATGACAGCCAGCTGACCTCCTATAGATGTCTCCGAATATAATTATAGGCAGCAGGCTTTGTTAATGCAATTATCAGTGTATCTGCAATTAATCTTTAGTATGAATATCATCAACGAGAACCGCATAAAATTAAAGTAATCACTTACAAACTATATTATATAGTTGGATATTGTCGCATTAAGGCACTTTTCCTTGATGAATTAAAGGTTATTAAGGAAAACTACAGTACCTTAATTGCTTGGGACCTTAGTCTAATGCCAAGTTGAGTTTAGTGTGTCTTTGGTGTCTTCCTGATACAACCCCTTTAAAAAGAAAGCTGAAAAAGCTGGGCTTTATTGAACACCCATACTTGTGTGCATCTCCCCACCTCCAGCTACATCACTTACCTGACAACCTCCAATGACAGTGATCTTTTTTCTTTCTTTTTTTTCCTCCTTTATTATCAAGTTTTCTTTTGACCACACAATGTACTATAAAAACACATTAAATGACTCATGCCAATGGTCACAAAGTCATTTCTTACTTTCCACTAAGAAATGAAATTATTCAATATTTCTAGTCTGTACTCTTCCAGCCATTGGCAGACTTGGTAAGACTATGGTGCTTTCACACAATATATGAAATTGACCCTTTGGGCTCCTCCTTACTATGCCTCGTGGCCTCTGTGTGATCATTTTTATCTTATTGGTGGATTATTTATCCCTGTTTTATGATTATTCTGCCCAGGCTGTAATGAAAATCAGCTCTCAATGGAGCTATCCCTAGAGCTGGTCTGCCTAAGCAGCCATGACCGAAACTTTAGCGCAGTGCAACAGTCGCAAACAAAATCCTCAGTCTGAAGCTACCCTAAGTATGCTACATTTACAAAGCAAAAAAAGAAACATAATGAATTCATTACTTGTTGAATAGATAAAAATTGAGTAATGATATCCTGATGATATAGCGTGATGATGAGACATATTTCCTGGGTAGTTATTTTTTTACCTTTAGAAACAGTAATATTAATTAGCATACATTTTGCTGTTAATACCATAACTTTTTGTAACCCTCATTGTAGTGTATAAAGAAAAGTACATGGAAATTAAAGTCTAGGGAGATAAAGGTGTGAGATTTTGGTGGAAATGTGGCGCAGTTTGGCATATCAAGATTTAGAGAAAGTATTAGCCTAGCCCAAAAAGGAGGCATGGCTTCACTGGAAAGAGGGAATGACATAATACGAAAACTTTTTGCCAATTTTTGGCACATGTACCTCGTAATACATACCTCGGCTGCTAGAGAACATTATAATACACAACTTGGCTGCAGAACATCACATGGGTATTAAAGGGGTGTTCTCACTTGAGCATGGTTATGACCACCCTGCAATCCAGCAGTGATCAGGACCATGGGGACTGCACATAGGTTGGTGCTTTTTCCTATAGTGTGCAAGCCCAGCCACCTATGCTGAATTGCAGGGTTGTTGTAACCTTAGAAACGAGCAGTGTATAATGTGATGGAAAAATGAATCCAGCCAGCAAAGGAGACAATATGGACAATCACAATACATTAGTAAGTTCCCTGTATTAACTTTCTTTACATGATAAATGTCATTTACTGAAGTGAGACAATCTCTTTAAAAGTCTTTCCCACCATAACTCATCGCTGATCTCCAGGACAGATGATAAATATATGATTGGTGGTGGTCCAACTATCATGAGAATGGGGGTCTTCGTGTCCCTGAGTGACTAGAGTGACGGTCATGCATGCACTGTGTTTTTCCATTCATCACTTTAGGACTGACAAACAGAAACCAAGAATGGTGCTCACCTTCCTCCCATACAGTGTTACTGTCCCTCCATTGACTCTGGGACTCAGAGACCCTAGTTGTTGTACCTGAACCCCCACCAATCAGACACTTATCACCACCCTGTGGGACAACCCTTTAAGAGTCACCCAATCTCTCTTATTGGCATCTTTCAAAGTTGATTGAGTTCAGCTTTAACTTACCTGCTATATACGAAGGATACCAGTTATGTCTCCTGACCCCCTCCCCCCATCCTGTCCAGGTGCACACTCCGCCAAGAGCTGACAGGTCCTAATTGAAGATACTGTATGTTGGTATTGACAAGTTCCTAATACTACGTCCACCTTTTTTTTTAATACTGTATGGAAATACTGTGATGTGTTATTTGTAGTATTCCATTTGACTTCAATAGAATCTATCCGGTGAAAAATGAGGTATCGTGGTGCAGGAACTGTAACCACATGCCTCAGTATTATGCCAAATCAATGGTGTCTGTGTCCCTTCCGTTCCTGTGCCTCCGTTCCAGATAAATCCTGTCTTTTGGGGTATGCAAATAAGCTGTTTGGTGCGACAAGGTTACCATTGCACCTCATCTCACTAAAAGCTCTGCTCCCTAACTTGGATAGCCCTGCACCCCCATTGACAGGGCCAAGCAGTGGCAATGTATTCTCGTCTGGCCCTGTCACTCAAATACGGGGTTGCGGATATTCACGATGATGGGGGATGGTGCTTTTTGTGAGAGAAGGATGACACTCGCCCTGAGTGCACCAAACAGTGAACCCTTCATTTGCATATCACAAAAGAAATGATATCTCCAGAATGGTGGCACTAAACTGGATGGGGAAAGAAAGTTTTGACTAAGGAGACCATAGCGGATCTAACAATTCACTTGGCCTAATATTGAGGTATCTAATGACAGACTCCTAGAAGACTTCCAGTGACTAATGGTTCTAGTTCTTAAGCATACATGTAAGGCTATGTTCACATCTCTGATGGTGGCTCAGATACGCTTTGACAGAACCTGATGGATAAGTCAGTGGTTTCTGTTGGGAGCAAAGTGTGTCTGGCATATAACAGACCCGCCACGGCAGTGTGGTTTTCATTCTGAACAGAAACCAGCCTTACTATCCGTATAGGACTTTCTTTGTCAAATACCAGACCATTAAAGATATACAAGAAAATATTTATGGGAAGCACACCAAAATAGAGCATGGCCTGCTACCATCCAATAGCTAGACATTAAAGATATACAACAGTAAAATTCTTGCAGGCAGTTATATTCATAACAGACATAGGGATCCTACTGATTGTTATAACTGTACAATCGCTCTTATGAAAAAGAAACCTGAAAAAAAGGGATTAGCTGGACTCAATTCTAAAAGAGATTTACTTTTTATAGATATAATTATATGTTTTGCTGCATGAACAAAATGATAGATGCCATTTTTCTGCGAGAACAGATGCTGCAAGATACCTTTAAAGGGAGTCTTTCACCTAAACTGACCATTATAGAACACGAACACCATAATTTGTGTTATAGTCCCCATATTGGAATGCCACTCGCTGTTTAGCTGTCCGTCCCTTATTTTCTTTAAAAAAAACACTTTTATTCAATATGCAAATTAGGTCTGAAAGTGCCCAGGGTGGCGTTCAAGCAGCCCATGCCAAGGCCCCTCGTCGCTATTCATATGAAACCCCTCTGGCCTGTCCTAGGTTCTTCAGAAATCCAGCACCAGCGCCGTTCACAAGATTCGCCGCCCCTGCGCACTTCATTCCCCATTATGGGCAAAGGCACAAGAGCATTTAATGCTCATGTGCCGGAATGGGGAATGAAGTGCGTAGGTGCAGCGAATCTTATGAATGGGGTGAAAGGGGAGGGGTTTAATATGAATAGCGACGAGGGGCCTGGGCACCGGCCCCTTGAATGCCGCCCCAGGGCACCTTCATACCTTATTTGCATATTGAATACAAGTGTTTTTTTAAGAAAATAAGCGACGGACAGCTAAACAGTAAGTAGCATTCCAATATGTGGACTATAATGCAGATCATGGTGTTAGTGTTCTATAATGGTCAATATAGGTGAAAGACTCCCTTTAAGTTCATTGGATTCAACATCAATGTCACATCTTTCGAGTCTCGGAAGACAGAAGTGAGTTATGTATATTGAAATATAAAAAATAAATAAAAAAGTGAGTAAAAATAGATAGGAGTTAGAAAGGAAAAAACTAATCGCGGTAAGAAATGCTCATCTTCTTTTATCGTGGCAGGAGCGTATGTACTCTACCATCTTTTGTTAACGGAATAATGACGTTCCAAGATTGTAATGGGATCTTAGTTGAGATGCAGACATGCCGTTCTGTACATGGCCTCTTCTATAATATAATAGGCAACAATTTGCAAAGACTCAAGTTGGTGATATGTGTGGGTTCATCTCAAGGAACGGCTTGAAGAGAATGGATATGTATGTCAGGAATTGCTGATTATACAGCTCCACTAGATGTAAAGCTACACTAAAAGACATTAGCAGCTTGACTTTGCCTCTTTTAAATATCATTCATTAGCCCATGTTTGTTATAGTAGGACTATGTACAAAAATTGTATTTGTCATTTTTTTGTCATTTTTGTTTTAGTACTATGCTTAACTATATACAATTATCTATCTAAATATTGCCCCTCAAGTACATACAGTATACCTAACTAAAGTTATGTCTCTTTCTCACAGTCAGTGTTTGATCAGTGATTGTGAGCCAAAAGCAGTAGTGGAGCCTATGGAGAGAAGAGGTATAATGCAAAGATTTACTTCTTTTCTGTGGCTTGGACTCACTAATGAAAGCCACTGACCAAACACTGACTGTGTGAAAATGGCAATAACTGCTGGATTTTAAAATATTGCCTGTTTACTCCCAACTATAAATTGATTAAAGTTCTTTGCCACTATACAGCAGCTGGATTTAGTTACACTGAAGATATAACATAGGAGTTCAGTGTCGGACTGGGGTTCCTGGTGCCCGCCAGAGGTATAGACCCTAGTGGTGAATGATTGCCTCCAAATGCTGCTGAATGGGGTTTTCTCCTAGATCAGCCATGCCCAATCTGCGGCCCTCCAGCTGTTGCAAAACTACAACTCCCAGCATGCCTGGATAGCCTACAGCTATTAAGGCACGCTGGGAGTTTTAGTTTTGCAGCAGCTGGAGGGCCGCAGGTTGAGCATCACTGTCCTAGATCTTTGAGGCCCATTATGATATCAGAGCCTGGGCCCACCGAAGGGTCCCCTGGTAATCTGGTGGGCCAATCCGACCCCGTAGGAGTAAATGGAGCAAGCTTATGAAATGTTCTGTTTGAAGGGAAAGATATTGATAAATTGTTTGAAGAGTGACTTCCAGCGTGTCTAAAAAGGGGGGTGGTTCTCTTTTTTCTCTTCCTTTACTACCTTGTTATTATTGGGGGATTTAATTTCTATATGTAATACTGCCTTATTTCTCATTCATAATTAATTGCAATGTATTAAAACCACCCCTTAAAAACAAACTAGGGAAGATTGGGCAGTGTGATATGGTAACAATCAGTGCAGAAAGTGCACATTTTAATAGTCACAATCATATATATATATATATATATATATATATATATATATATATATATATATGTAAAAATGGGCAGCACTCCAAAAAGTAAAATGTAAGAAAACTTTATTTACCCCAGTGGGAAATGCGCGACGTTTCGGCTCCGAATCAGAACCTTTCTGATTCGGAGCCGAAACGTTGCGCATTTCCCACTGGGGTAAATAAAGTTTTCTTACATTTTATTTTTTGGAGTGCTGCCCATTTTTGTATTTTTGGATTGATCCACATTGGGTCTGCTGCACCCACCAGCTTGCATTGAGGACGGTGCTGCCATTGCTTTTTCATTTCTATATATATATATATATATATATATATATATATATATATATCATGCCAATATTATAAACTGCAATGATACCAGAATCAAATGTTAATCCAACGCCGTTCAAACGCCATAGTATCAGTCCCCACACTACCCTACAACAAGTAAGAGTCTGTTCTTTTAAAACTTGCTCCGTGCAGTGGATTAGTGGCTCCCTATTAGAAGAAGAAAGCTTAGACTGATACAAAGATATATTAAAAAAAGGGGGGGGGGGTGTCATCAGAAAATGACGTATTGTTTAAATCAGATTTTAATGTTTAAAAGAAAATTCTCAAAAAAATGTTTAATTTGTAATGTCCCTGTATTAAAAAAATGCTGAAATTTTGCAGTTGCCCACTGAGCCTCCCCACAGGCTGACACTTCGAGTTCTGTAGAGATCACTTGCCCATAGTTATCTCATTATCATCACCGTCAGGATTACATTCATAGAAAACACCTATGCATAGTTAACTGCTCCATTCTTGGGCAGATTAAAGCTAATGATCGTTCATACGAATACTAGTTAGCGATAATCTGCCTGCGTAAAGGTGCCAACCATTACCCAATGAATAAGCAAAACACTTGTTCATCGGGTAACAGGGTTGGCCAAGGAGACATCTAAATCATTGTTTACCGGCAGCAGCTCATGCCATTTAAACAGCACTTTGCTGCAAGTAAACAATGATTCTGTGTGGGGATGATGGAACTAGTGATCACTCCACCCCATACTGTGGAGGAGATCTCTGCATTTAAATATAGCCTTCTCTTCCACGGATGAACAGTTGATTGTCAGGAAGGAATGCTTCTTTCCCAACATCTGACCATGTAAAGGGGCCTTTACACAGGACCCTCTAATCACAATAGGCAAAGGTCACTGCTTACCTACTCCCCCTCCCTGCACAATGGCCATTGTACAGGTGACAGAGCACTCTCCCATAGCAGTCAATGAGTCATCTACAGGACCCTATGGCTGATGTGACTGCTGCAAAGCATATCTTTAAATCTTGTTAATAGCAGTTGAGGCAAGGTGTCCGCCCCCACAATCACATGCAGAAAATAGAATAAAAATATCCAGCAGCAGAAAATAAAAGCAGATTAGAAAAATGAATATTTATCAGTATCTGGTTTTAATTAGCAAAAAAAAAAAATAGGTCATACATTCACTATAAGAATTAAGTCAGTGCAGAATATTAAATTAAATTCAAAATTGTTATTCAAGGGCAGATATTCACTTTAATTTTAGTAAGTCACCTTAGTTATCTGTCTCAATATCTTTAAGACCAGCAAAAGTAGGATGAGCTAATATACTCCTTCCCAAAAGTCAAGGTCATTTCTCACTTACATAAAATATCCCAACACTTTGACCATTTACTTGTAATGGTATGTGAAAGTATTTTCATTAGCAGTGTTAGCTTGTCAATGAAGCCCTCTCTTTTTTTCTTTTTTTTTTTTTTGCTGTATAGCGCGTTCAAGAATACCATTTCTTTTCGCCCTTTTTGCATAGATTCCTTGGAGGCATTTTCCCCTTCTTCTCGTGTAAATCTATCAGGAAAGTAAATCTGATTTCCCAATAGATGACAGTTTTCTGTACGTCAGTTGACTTTACATTGTTACATGATCCTTTAAACGCTCATTTAAAACACTTCAAGCTGTTATCCTGAAGGCATCTTGTCGCCGCACTTGCCATAGTAACACAAATGTGTGTTGAAGGTTGGCCACTGAAGAGGTGTTGGATGCCTTCTCTATAGAATGAAAGAGGCAGCTAAGAGAAGTTGTATTCTATTCTGTGATGAATAAGACCACATACCTGTGCTGCTCCTATAGGCGGCCATTGCTTCAAATGCATTCTGTGTAGTATTTACCGGTTTATGGTCCGTATACAAAGTGATGGCACGGCAATTTGTAGAGCTTCACAGTATCACCTTGTTCAGTGTCTGTCTCCAGTTCTCTTTTAAATTTGCAGCATATTTACGTTAGTAGGTAATTATTGTACCTTTAGTATGGTCATCTTTCCTTTAATCATGGGAGGCGATGCCTGTTTTTGTGCCATCGCCTCCTTGCGATCATATAAGTAGGGGGATTAGCTGTTTAGTCTATTTGCTGGTCAGATCGCTGGACCAAAAGTTAAGTAGTGCGTGCTCCAGTGTGCGCTCCACCTACATGAAGTGTGGTGCGTTCCATGATGGAGCACAACCGGAATGGGAAGTCTAGCAGCTTTTGGCACGAATTCGCTTGTGACATGGCTATTTTAACCGGAGCTTCCGGCCACACCACAGGTCCTTTTCATCTTGGTACCTCTGGTGGGGCTGGATGCCCGCTTAAATTGTGAGTACTGCTTGTATTCTTACTGACTGACTCACCAGGGTTTCCTCCATTTATATATTTTAGGATGAGCCCAGTCATCTTGACACTGAATCATATTCCACTTCAAGTATTTGTGTATCAACCAGCCCCACCTCTTGGCTTCACTTTTCCTCTCCTTCTTTTCTGTTGATGGAAGAGGGGGGGGGGGAGTGTAGCTAGTGATTAGCCCTGTTAAGCACCCTCTATGTGTACCCCCTGATGGGGAAAACGTGTTGGTGTGATAGGGTACTATTGTTAGGGTGTATTAGGGAAATCCAGGGCAGGTACACAGACGGAGGATCACCATCTTTAGGTGATGCCTTCAGGCTGAGGACCAATCAGGAACATTATAGGGAAAGGAATTTCCTCATATGGTTGTTTCCTTGCATACACCTACTCCTGGGCCCTTGATTGATCTGAATAAGAGCATTGTTGTGTATTGTTTACATCTCACTATTTATGGTTGTATTAAGGATATCTATTAAAGCTTATGTTTTAGGGTTCCACTACTTTTTTTCGATTATTTTCTTTAATTTACTGGGACTCACTATATCCATTTGATTAGATAACTTATTGTTTGTTTTTCACAGAAAATAGCTTTGAAGTCCAACACCAAATAAATTAGTGTCCATTTTATATGCGGTTGATATGTTTTTTATGCTTTTGGCTAGATTTGCAAGGCTGAAGATTCTAGTCAATTTCCACTAAACAGGCCTATTTCTCCAATAATTTCTAAGGCTGTGTTTTCACCAGTCAGATTTAATCCAAATCAACGTGAGATCCAAGTACAATCTGCCTTCAATTGATTGATGACAATCTGGTCAATCAACAGCTACATCTCTGTAAAACCAGAGCACATCTACAGCAGAAATCGGAGAGCCAGTCTTAGATTTCTGCACATAATTATGTTTTTTGTTGTTGTTTTTTTTTCATGGTATCAGCACCTTTCCCATTAGACCCAAGTATTTGTTTTAATAATCAGCAACCTTTCATAAGGGTTAATAAGCTCCTACTCTATGTCACTTTAGATTTCTGAGACCACACGGAGAGGAGAGCTTTCGATACCTGTTCATATTATGCAGAGCTGCATGGTGGCTGTTGTGATGCTGTGCCCAGGTTTGGACTGGCCCACAGGGGTATAGGTGAATCCCCCTGTGGCCCCTAGTCTCCCACTCTCTGCACAAGTAGCACATAACACAGTAGACTTACTGCACTACATACATATATTCAATGTACAGCACCTCAACCAGCCTATGTTGATAAAAAAAAAACTAGGTAAATTATTTAAGAAACTGCCCAATTTATTATTGATATAATTAGGTGACTGAGACAACTTCTAGGAACAGGGTGTTCTGTCCCCACATGAAGGCGAATGAAGATATAACTGATAATGGCTGCGTGACTTCCTACCTTCGTATCCAAGCAGTGGAGCAGACCGGACCGGCAGATGCTCGGGTTAGATGGATCCAAAATGTAGACACGGGAATTAAATCAACGTGGGTTTATTTGATCCAAATACAGCGACAACGATGATGCAACACTGTAATGTAGTAGTGGTATTGGTGCTGTCCTGTTGGTGTCTTTCCTGAGGCTAACTGCTGGTCAAAAACTGATGCCTTCACTAGCTCAAAAATGTTAGAATATCCAGTCACACAGCTACCGTATACAGCACTGAAAATGGCTGCAGGAAGTGACATCGACTGAGGCAGCTAAAAACACGCCCAGCAGAGAAAAAACTTTACTAGCAAGAGCAGAGGCATGCAGCATACAATTCTGGCTAGCAGAACAATACATAGAAACAACATGGTAAAAGAAGAATTAATAATACAGTGTACGATTAAATATGAGGAGAACAGCACACAGAGGCCACTAGCCAGCATTCACTACAGGAACCCCCATAATCAATCTTGTGGCATCTTTCTGTGTGACCAGGTAATATTTGAATCTATCCCTACGGTGGACCCCCAAAATAAATTTTACTGGTGGGCCCTAGGCATTCCAATCCAATGCTTGCTGTGCCTGTGGGTTGGTGCGGCCCAGAGCTATGGGGGCTTAGCCTGATAGCAGTGGTGTTGTTGGGCTGTCTGCAGGTGCTGTGTTGTGGCAGCAGCGATCACCATGTGGTGCTGCACGATAATAGAGTAGGGACCCACTCATAAGAGGCCACCTTGACGTGGTAAGTGGGACTATGCATTTTGATCAAATCATATACAAAGTGCCTCAATGAAGATATTTATAAATGATGCTTAAAAACATTACATCAATTGATGGCTTGTGGATGTGCGATCCTTGTGTTGTTTTCTATGGAATTATTATCCGGGTGAGCATAAACAAATATTGCATGAAAGCATCCTTCAGCTATTTTCATCATCTCCCTGTTCTGGATGTTTCATTGCTATTTTCCCATTCAGTTTAGAATTGGCACTAGATGGTTGGTGAGAAATCGCCGGTTTAGATCTAAGAGTCTCCTTTGGGGTCATTTATCAAACTGGTGTAAAGTAGAACTGGCTTAGTTGCCCATAGCAACCAATCAGATTCCACCTTTCATTTTCTAAAGATGATGTTCAAAATGAAAAGTGGAATCTGATTGGTTGCTATTGGCAACTAAGCCAGTTTTACTTTACACCAGTTGATAAATGACCCCCCTTGGTCTTTTTCTTTGATTTTAAAAGGGCCAATACGGTTTAAAAATAAGACATTACTCATCCTCATCGATCCCCTACCACTGCCATTCCATTGCTACTATGGTCCCCACTACTTTCCACTTTCTTGTCATGGCTCAACACCCAGAAAATTGGTGGAAATGCCCAGCCAATTACTAACTGAGGTGTGTAACTGTTGTGGCCAGCGATTGACTCGGTGGCCATTTTTATAGCCATTACCTGTGTGTCAAGTTTATGCCATGAGTAGCAGGGACGGAAACAGAGTCGGATCACTGAGGGTGAGTGGTGTTTCTTTTTCTATTTTTAAAACAGTCTGACCCTTTTTAAAACACAATGAGGGACATTTATCAAGACTGACATTACCATCCGCCAGTCTTGATCTCCATGCACTGGTGTGAGATGAGCCTAAGTTTTTTTAAGAGGCAGATGCCTCTTAATAAATTAGGCGTATCTCTGCCTTTGAAGTCTAAGCCAGCTTCAGGCTGGTGTAGACTTCAGCTATAACCTATCACTTTCTGGAGAAAGTTATAGTAAATGCTGGTGGTAGGTGTGAAGCCCCACCCCTCTGCTAAGCCCCATAAAGGTGAAGAGGAGGTACAGAAACGGCGGAGTGAGCAGCCCTCCTCTTTCGGCACATCCAGCCAGCAGTTGGGCACACGCAAATTTTAATACATAATAACAAAGCAGTACTGAAATATATAAAAGGCAATTTGGATAAAAATCTATATTTTTAAATATTTAATGGATAAAGACTTTACAGTTCAATTTGTTAAACGGCTTGAAGCAGCTACCGTATTATAAAGTCTGAGCTTCCTAGTGTAAATCAGGGCTTCACACTGTACTGAACACAGGAGGCTGCATACTCGGAAGCTTTTTTCTCTGATGATACATGTCACAGTTCACGCAGCATGACAATTCGCTAACACTTGTTTTTGTCCTTCGCTTGCTGATGCCTAGCTTATTTTTCTATTGCCATCCATGCATGTGTATGAATAAAACCGGATTTATTGTCACAGCTTCTTTATGACAAATATGTTTTTCTCATTTTTTTTAATGTTGAGGAAATGATGCAGCATTTTATTATCAGCCGAAAAACAGCTGTCAGGTGTGTGTGTATCATAAATATATCATCGGCTGTTGGTAATTCTGCTTTTAACAAAATCTCACAAATCTAATGAAAGAACTCTTTCTATAGTTATTCAGTGTCTTCTGTTCATTCCTATACGTAATACTCTACTGAAACAGAGATATGCAAGTCAGTTCTCCTTCCAAAAGGACAAAAGTACTGAATGTCACCATATTACCTTTTTCGGAATGACATGTGCAAGTCAGTCACTCAGTCAGTGCTTTTGCATAATAAGATTTTCCCCTGGTGGTAGCCTCGAACTGTTTAATTAATGCTTTTTTATGAAGGAAAACAAGTTTTCATACTTTTGGGTATCTGTAAAAGATATTCAAATTGCTTTTACAGTAAAATTAAGATATGATAATTTGCATATAATTGTATATATTTGTATATAAATTGTGTATAATTGTATATATTTTGCAGAGCAGTCTTGTCTGGACTACAGTACCACTCATGCATACTAAGTTGTCTTCCTAATGAGAAAGAGCACCCCCTAGACCCCGATAAAGGCACCTCAGCTAAACCAAGGCAATTGTCTTGAGGCACTCAGTACACTTGTCCTTTTGGAAAGAGAACTAACCTGCATGTCTCATTCAGAGAAGTGCAATATGGGGACATTCCATGGTGTCC
The DNA here is from genome assembly GCF_014858855.1 of Bufo gargarizans. NCBI lineage: Eukaryota > Metazoa > Chordata > Amphibia > Anura > Bufonidae > Bufo > Bufo gargarizans. Next base: position 192,320,085 of record NC_058080.1, read on the forward strand.
TTTTGGAAGGAGAATTGACTTGTACATGAGTGTGTGACTTGTATTATGTTATGTGTAGCTTTCCCTCTCCTTTTATTAGTACTTTTGATATAGCTAGAATTGATTCATACCCAATATGGATTTTTAGAATAATTTGACAAATCACACTGAAATGAATTTTAAGAAGTTCAATGATCTCTACTATGAAACCTAGCCCTGCTAATCGAGAAGGAGGAGCAATGCGGTGGCTTGGGTTCCTTTCCCCGTCCACAGTGCACTAGACTACTCATTTACATATGGATTTAGTACTTTTTCCACAAAAAGAAACAATGTATGGCTAAGTGAAAGGTACATTCAGCTGGGCTAGCCTTACAAGATATTGTATGTGCTATAACATTGTGTCTGCTATAGTAAATTTTCTGATGACAGAGTATTTACAAAATTAAACATGAAATGTTGTACATGCATGTACTTCCTGTTTATATTTTTGAATATTTTTATCATAATTGTTAAATATGTAAATTGTCCATAAAAAGGCATATTGGTGCTCACTAAGGAGTCTTAGTTAGGGCCGGGCAGCGGAGAGTGGAAGCTTGGCTCTAACATTTGAGCCGTACTTCTGCTCTAATGGCCCAGACTGGCAATAGCACTGATCCAGGCTGTTTAACCTCTTACATGCCACAGGTGCTATTGGCACCCTCTGTCTCCCATTGGCACCCCATGAATGAGATTGCAGGGTACCAATGTTTGTGCATGCAGACCAGGGCCTAGTGAAGGGCGCAGCCTGATGGTGAATGTCAGTATAGCACCAACATTAAAATACATTGCACTACAGGAATGGTGCAACGTACATTGGAAGCGATCAAAAGATCGCCTATTACAGATTCCTTGTGGGACGATTAAATGGTTTAAAACAGTAAAAAAAAAGTATTAAATAAAAAGATTCCAAGTAAAATTAAAATACACTTTTTTCCATTGAAAAAAACACTTTTCAATGTAAAAAAAATTGCAAAAGTAAAATCTCCACATATTTGGTATAATCATGTCCATAACGACCCTCCGTACACAATTATCATGTAATTATTCCCGTTTGGTGAACTCATTAAATTATAACCTTTTTGCTTATTCACCACCAAAAAAACACACAATAGAAAATTATCATAAAGTGTCATGTACTCAAAAATGATACCAATGAAAACTACAAGTCGTCCCGCAAAAATCAAGACCTCATACAGCTCTATAGAAAGAAAAATACAAAAGTTATGGGTCTTGGGATATGACGATACAAAAACATTTTCTTTTTATTTATTTTTATTTTGCAAAATTAGAAACCTGTATGTATTTAGAATCTATGTAACTGTACTGACCCAGAAAATTTATCATGTTGATATGCCAAAAAATGAAATTATAAAGAAAAAACGTTCCATTCCCCTCCCAAAAACAGTAAGCTATGTGTATCCCAAAATGGTGCCATTAAAAAAAAAAAAATTGCTTGGTCATTAAGGCCCAAAACAGGCTGATCACTAAGGGGTTAAGAAGCATAGTTTAATTTTTATGTTTTAAACCATAGATATCTATTAACATGGTGTGGATTGTACAATACTGGTATAGGAACAGACTCTGGTGTACTCAGTACACAGCTGCTGTGATACAGTACATTGATCTGCCTGCATGAGAAATATTATTATGGCCATACATTTTTTGCTTAATCTAAATGTTCTCAATATGCGCTAGCCTCTTTTATTGCTACAAACAAATGCAGATATGTTCGAAAAGAAATGGAGGAGAAATTAAAGGATTAGAATTAGATTGTGATACCTTGAAGACACAGACTTAATGGGGGAATGTCCGGGTTCAGCTCTGAACCCTGAAAACCCCTTTATCACCCAGGCAGTCCCCCTAATATGAGCATCAGAGAATTTCATGCTCTGGTGCTCTCCATTGTCCTGCGCTGAATCACGCAGGGCAAAGGCGTTTTTAGGAGATCCGGTGACATATTGGGCTCTCCATAGGGACTGCTAGGTGGAGGCTTCTGCCTAGCAGTGAGCCCGGTGATATCACCGACACTACTGGGTGAGTTTTAGCTCTGCCCTAGCCTGTGAAACGGCTATGACAGTGCTAAAGCTCGCCCATCAGAGCCGGTGACATCCCCGGGAAGTCTCCACCTAGTAGTGTTAAAAACATAAACTAAAAAAAAACTTGCCCTACGCAATCCAGCAGAGGCAGGCATGAAATGCTCTGATGCTCATATCAGGGTGCCACAGGGGTGAAAATGGGGGTATGTCCGGATTCAGCTCTGAACCCGGACAATTTTCCAGGCTCCTGATATTGATGACTTATCCTCATGGTAGGTCATTAATCTCAAGCTGTTCCTGCCTCAAAGAGTAATGGTCATGCCAGATTACTGCAGCTCAGCTATCGTTGAAGTGAATGGGACCTGACCTGCCGCAATCCGGCACTGCCACTATACTTTCTTTCCCGTTCAATTTACAGTGCTGGAGGCTGCAGAGAACAGCTGATTGGTGGGGGTGCAGAGTTTTGGACCATCAGTGAACGGATACCAATCGGCTATCTACTGGATAGGTGATAAGAATCTGAGAAACTGAGTACAATATATGAATGGAATGTCATGCATGTGCAACTGTTGCTCCAAGCACTTAGGACCCCCCCCCCATTTTTGTGATCTGTGAGGATCCCAATGATCAGATCACAACCTATCAGATACTTATTACCTGTCCTGTGATAAGTTTTTAATCAAATATATATACAGTATGTATGTGTGTATATATATATATATATATATATATACTGTGTAGAATCAGGGCAGCACACCTAGTAACAAACCGATGGGTGCCAGCGGTGTAAACACCTTACCAAGGTGTATGATATAAAACAAGGAAAAACACTGCAGCACATCCGTAGGTGAAAAATGGTGGATCTTTATTCACCATTCGCAAGGGTGAATAAAGATCCACCATTTTTCACCTACGGATGTGCTGCGGTGTTTTTCCTTGTTTTTATATATATATATATATATATATATATATGTATATATAAAATTTCCTATATCTAAGTTTATGGACTTTCAAGGTGAAATCCATATCATTGTAATAAAACTTGACACAGACTGCAAAAGGCTGATTCCATGTCCTCTTTGAAGGAAGTCATGATAAACTATAGTCCAAGCTAAATTAAGTTTGTTTTTACATCACCCTGAAATACATCATCACTATTGTTAAATGTTGATGACCTCTCTCTGCCAGATGAATGGTACCATTGACTTATGCAGGACTTGAACCTGTTGTGACCCTTAACAAATTCAAATGTCACAGGCACAGGCTCCATCTGGCCATGGTTGCTTTTCCAGCCAAGTTTTATAATGAGGATTAATTGGTATGTGACGGTGATAAATTCCGGCCTGCCTCTAATGCATTTTATTGAATAACTATGTTCCTTTTGGTACAAAATATGTTTTTTTATCTACATTTGCAAAAAAAAGTGTTTTCTTGCCTGACTCTTACTAAAACATTTAACTTGTTTTCGTATAGGGTAAAAAGTTACATTTGTAATGCATTTATGGTAGGTGACCAAAGAGAATAAACTATTTGAAATTATATGAGGCTGTCTAAGATTAGAAAAAAAAAAATTCTTACCATAAATGGTCCAACTCATGCAATATGGCTGCTATTGCAGCTCAGTTTTATTTGCCATACTTAAAGGGGTATTCTGGTTGTTACAATGACCCTTATCTATGGGATAGGGGATAACTGTTAGATCGGTGGGGTCCTACCGCTGGGACACACATCAGTCACAAGAATGGGGACACTGTACCTTCGGAGCCCCCCTGAAATATATGGAGAAGCAGGACAGGCATGCATAATGCAGCTCCATTCACCTCTATAGGATTTCCAGAAATAGTTGAGCGTTGTACTCGGCGGTCTCAGGAACTCTCATAGAGATGAATGGAACGACAGTGCACATACCTGACCTACCACTCCTTTCATATTTGGGGGCTTCAAGGGGTACAAGTTTCATGTTCTCGTTATTGGTGAGGTTCCAGTTATCCCCTATTCTTTGGATAGAGGAGAATTTAACCACTGGAATACTCCTTTAAATGAGGCTGAAGGTCTTATCTGTAAACCAGACACACTACTGCTCAGTTCATTGTGGTGAGTGCAGCAATCCCCCTCTTGCTGCCATGGGGTGGCCTGTTGAAATGAATACTATTACTATTGTGCTAATGAGGGGCTCGTACTGAGGGGCTGGCCTAGCCTCCTGGAGCACCAATTTACCTTCTCTTCTACCCTGTTGCAACTTCTTTTACCAAGCAATAAACATATATACAAAACAAAAAAGCACTCTCTGGGCAGTGGCGTACATACGGAAGTAAGGGCCCCTTAGCAAGGATCAAACCAGGCCCCCTACGCAGGACAGAAAGGTTTCTGCCTAAACCCTTTTCAATGACCATTGGGACATTTTTCCACTGCCTCATTTGCTAAAAGTTGTTCCTTTAGAGAGTAGAGTCCTGACCAAATTTTTTACCTCCAGTAGAAGAGGAGATAATCCCAACTATGACTGGGCCCCCTCTTGCCCTGGGCCCCATAGCAGTCGCCTGGTCTGCCGCTATGGTAGTTACTCCCCTGTCTCTGGGTATTTCAACGAGGTGCATGCAGGGGATACTAAAGGATTCTTTGTTAGTGACCTAGAAATGGTGTTCAGAGGCGGAGACTATGGCAGAAAAACTTTGGACAGAGCCAAAAGGTCTTAATCAAAAGCATGACCTGATATATCATTATTGACGTTACTGTTACATCTGCATCTCTATGTGAGTCACATTCTTTAGGATTTGTATTCCTCCATTCCAGATTTTCAGTTTTGCAGTCATGTGACACTGCATATGCTTTTAAAATGTGTTATTTTCCTTGCATAGACATATTATTAGTAAGGCTACACGCCGAAACATGTAAAATGTGCTTGCTGTATTCCCTGTTGGACTTTTTTGTTATCATTTTGGATTAATAAAGTAAGATGTTTTAATTGATTGGCAATGCTGTTGGAATTCTTCATATTATTACATGATAAATGTGGTGCAATGCATGTACACTGTACATTTTCGGTACACATTAAGCTATAATTCTGCCGCATTTAGCTTAGTAACTTTCCCACATTGCGTTTTGCAATTTACTACTTTCCTCTTTGGTGTCTGTTTTATTAATTCCATTATTTTTGTCACCCGCCTAATCTTTTTTAACAAACCAATTACATTATTATTGCTCTGTATTAAGGGGACACCATGAAAAACAAGAAAAAAAAAAGCATAACCTGCGAAGGAATGTTTAACTTTACCTCTTTAAACTAGAGAAAGTAATTTAAAGTGATTTCCTGCAGTCAGACAAGTTCCTTTTTTCCTCCCCACCTCTCCATCTTCGGCCGGAGACAGGCTCTTAGTTTATGTGCACTACCATGACCTTGTAGTCACACATAAAGTTCAGGAAATGGGCAGGGCTTAGCTCCTTACCCTGCAATGAACACTCAGAGCACTAGGAAAGGGCTGGAAACGTAGCAGATTTTTACAAAACCACCTCTTTGTTTGTGTATCCAGGGATACTGTACACTGACACTACAAAAAACTGCTAATGAGCTTTTCCAGGTGCCTGAATGACAAGTTTGCCTAAATAGACAGGAGGGATTTCTCACTACCTGTCTAGGCAAATCTGACATCCATCACTGTGGGAAAACTGGATTACAAGTCTTTCGGATCTGTACACACCATCTAGGTAATGCTACCTTTACATTTTGCAAGTAACCCAGCTTTATCAGTACGCTAAAAGGCAAGGTAAATTTAGTATTCTGCAGTCTATTAGAATTCTAAATCGTGGTGACCCAGCGTTCCTAGGATCATTAAAGGTGAATCTGCCTAGCTATGGCACTCTTTAGGAGTAATAAGGGGGATTTATCTTGGTAGAGTTAGTATTCAGCATTCTCTATTACAGTTCCACATGGTGGTAACCCAGCTTTTCCAGGACCCTGAAAAGCAGATCTGCCTAGATTCAGTATGGCACTATTTAGGAATGGGGAGCTGGATTTATCTAATGATTGTCAATGGTGTCAAAATTGGACACCTGTTATGCTTCTACAGCAACATGACCATCGCAAAACATCCAGACATGATGAATTTTGTGTTGCAGGCTGCATGCAAGCCTTTGATGTAAGTCATGTGCGACACGCAGCTCACCTGTGACTTACTTGCAACTTGGCTGTATTATTACACAGTTCTAAAATAGTCAGACAAGTTGCAATTTTTTTTGTGCAACTTGTTGTCATGCAATACATGTTTCCGTGTAGCCCCAGCCTTTTATTTACCCATGATGGTAACCCAGCTTCCCCAGGACCCGGAAAGGAAAATCTTCATAGCTGTAGCATTATTTCGAATTTTGGGGGGGGGCGACTTGTCTTGGTAGATTTAGTATTTTTCTTTCTCTACTACATTTCCACATTGTTGTAAACCAACTTTCCCAGGACCCTGAAAGGAAAATATGCATAGCTATGGCACTTTTTAGGAGTGGGGAGGGGGATTTATTTGAGTAGACTTAGTATTTAGCAGTTCTTGTTACAGGTCCATTTAATGTGTTACAAAACTTTCCCAGGATCCTGAATAACTAATCTGTCTAGCCATACTACAGCATGGAGGATTTGTCACTGAGCTTCTTATTCACCTTCTCCAGGCTCCTTGATAGAAAATCCAGCTAGGTGTTCTACAATACTTGGCAGTTACCAATTGATAAATGGGCTGATCTGGAATTCTGCAGTGTGGGAAAGCTGGGTAACAACCTCTGCAGGGTGGTGATAGGGGATATATTTGTTTTATAAAATACACACAATGCTGCCCTGATATATTGTTTGAATCTATCATATGGTACCAGGACAAAATAATGTGTTATTACCAATGCAATTTGAGTCCCTGAATGGTAAATTGGTCTAGCTACATAACTAGACAAATCTAGACAAACAACCTCTGCATGGATGCAATGGAAACTACAATTGGTACATACATTCTTTATAAAATGTACTTTACCCATGCATGTCATATGAGTAAAAACATGAGTATATATGTAGTTTATGGTCAGGGCTAGGACAATGTCGGCGTACGCAGAGAAACCTGCCCTGAACATAGTGGCTGAATTGTGCCGGGAGCCACGGGCGCGGCTACACCAGTGAAAAAAGGGGGCAAAAAACCATCAGTTAGGTACAATACTTTATTACAAATTACAAAGCCAGAGATCGAAAGGCACGAGATATCTCTACTTGAGGATTGGGACCGCCACCGCCCCATGGACCGGATGACGTGGGCTGGCACCTGATGCCGAGAAGCAGCGGAGGCCGCCCCTATGCGGAATGAGTGCCCCGAAATTACCTTGGGGTCATAGCCTAGTCCCTGGGCGAGGGCACGGATGTAAGATATAAACTGAGAGGTGCTGAGAGGCTTGCCTGCCTGTGGCAGGAGCGGGCTATCTGGTGATGAACCTCGAATGAGAGCTAGCAATTGATGCAGCACTTGAACTGGGCACCAATCGTTCAACGTTGGGTAGAATTTAACCTCAGAAGGGGGACCCGTCTGATTGGTTTTGGTGGAGGGTAGCAGGAGAGTGTAATGGCCCTGGCCCCATAACAGATGCTGCTCCAGAGGATGGTTATGACGATTTGGACCGGCCAGAACCTCTCCGGGCCGGAGGAACCCATAAAAGGTGAGATACATGGCCGCTTTCAAAATCAGGCTAGTGGAGGGCCCAAAAGGATTACCATCCAATGACGAGGAGAGATCCCTGAACAATTTACTGGACACTGGTTGCCTATGGCTCACGGACCCCTTCCCCTCCTTTTGAATACCCCGAAGGGTGGCTTTAATAGCTTGAATGGAAAAAAGGACCTGTGATGAGGAGTGGCCAGCATGGCGTGATGTTGAATTCCGGCTAAATAAAGTCTGATGGTACCATATGACAGAGAGAGATGTGAGTGACAATAGGCCAAGAAGGCCATGATGTAAGAGGTTTCGGAGTGTTGACCCCTCGGATGACTCTTAGAGAATTTGTCAAAAGCTCTTAGGCCAGCCTGATAATTCCTCGCCGTATTGCGTGACAATGATTTTGCGACCAGACCCTTGGCCTCCTCTAAGAGCGAAACTAAGCCAGGACGAGAGTGCTGAATTGGGGCACCGGCGTGCCCGACTGATCCGCGTCGGGCATTTCCTGAAAGAAAACCGCAAAATTAGCACGGGAAAGAGCGTCCGCGGCCCTATTCTGTTCGCCTGAAATGTGTACGCAGCGCATGTGAAAATTGTGGTGGAGGGATAACCACACTAATTTGCGCAACAACGCCATGATCCTGGGGGACTGGGCCCTGCCCTTGTTGACGATGTTTACCAAGGTCTGACTATCCGTAATGAACGTCACAGCAGTGTTGGACCAATGGTGACCCCAGACCTGAGCAGCCGCCACGATGGGATACAGTTCCAAAAGGGGGAGGATTTGAGGGCTGCTGAGTCTGAGGCTAATTCTGGTGGCCATCCGGCAGCCAGCCAATGAGACCTGAAAATGGCAGCGAATCCGGAGGAACCAGCGGCGTCGGAGAAAACCATAGGGGAAGAGGAATCCCACCGCGGAACGAACAAAGAAATGCCATTCCAGTCAGAGAGAAAACTACTCCACATGTCGAGATCTGCAAAGGCCTGGCTGTCCAGATGGACGACAGAATCCTGCTCTGAGGCAGAGGGCAGGAGACATAACAACCTGGAAAGGAAGGCCCTGCCTTGAGGCATAATTCTGGAGGCGAAGTTAAGCATCCCCAGCAAGGATTGGAGCTCCGCCCTGGTCAGAGAGTGAGACTGGACCACCCGGGAAATAGCAGAGCGGATCCTGAGCAACTTCTCGCTGGGGAGGCTAGCCTCCATTTTGATGGTATCTAAAATGATGCCCAGGAAGGTGACCTTGGTGGCCGGACCCTCAGTCTTGGCCGTGGCCACGGGAACCTGGAGATAGGAAAAAATATCCAGCAGTGAATGGGGAATGGAAGGGACCTGACTGGGCCTTTCAATGAGAAGAAAGTCGTCCAAGTAGTGGACGACCATGGATAAGCCACCGTGATGGACGAGAATCCAGTGCAGGGCTTTGGCAAGTGTTCAAAAAGCCAAGGGCTGCTCTTGGACCCAAAAGTAAGCCGGTTGTCAAAATAAAATTTATCTGCCCACTTGATGCCGTAGTACTTCCAAAGCTGCGGGTGTATTGGAAGCAGCTTGAAAGCATCAGCAATATCTACCTTGGCTAGCCAAGCCCCGACACCTGCTTGAAGAATATACTGGATGGCCTCATCAACTGAAGAATACTGCATGGAATATTCCTCAGAGGGAATGAGTGAATTGAGACTGGGAATGGAGGACATATGAGGCGCGGAGAGGTCATAAATGAGACGTTTTTTATTGGACGAAAGTTTTGTGACAAGGCCGATAGGATTGATGCGCCACGACTGGAACGGAATCTTTGGGAAGGGACCAATGACAACCCCTTGTCGACCTCTGCTTGAATGAGTGTGGTCACCGCCTCAGGGTCACTGGAGGCGGATAGCAGATTTGGACCCAACCAGCAGCCCTGAGTGCACGTGACAATGCCGGTGTGGAACCCTTCTCTGCACCCATCCAATAAGAAGGCGACAAAGGAACGATCTGGGTGGCCCTGCAGGAGTGCAACCAGTAACTCCAAGTTGAGGTCGGCTAGTCAGGAGTCCCTGGCTGTCTTCCTGGGGCAGGAAGGACGAGGGTGAGCCCGAAAACAAAGCGAGCACATGTGCAGTGCTCGGCACGCATTGAAGGTACAACCCTTGGCATTAAAATTGTTGCACACCTGGCTACTACCGAGGTACACAATTGGCCTGCCCAATTTATCTAGAGAAGAGGAAGACCTGGAGGACCCGGAAGGACCTGGAGTGGGCGCTGATTGCGGATCTTGCACCGGATTGGGGCACCATTCCGTAGAATGAAAAATAGACTGACAGATGGCACACAGAGGAGCCTTCAGACCCGCAAAGTCCCGGCAGAATAACTCCATGTCCAAGTCTGCCCAGTTGGACATGAACTGGAATTGATTCAGGGCCGCGACGGCTTTGGCAGAAAGCGAACGATGATAGTCGTAAAATGCCGAGCCGCCGTACTTATGCCCCAAATCCGTGATCCGGTACAAGTAGGTATCTAACTCTTCCCTGCGATTGGGCTGAGCGGAGCACACCACGTCCCTGTAGAGGCTGAAGGCCAGGACGAACTCGGAAACAGACAACTTCCTATTTAGCCAAGCGTCCTTGGCCTTCAAAACCACGGAGACTTCTCCGCAGTTAATCACTCGATTCTCGGAAATATCCTGGGAGGCAATCAAAATGGATGGTGAGACATGTTGACCTGAGAAAAAAAGGCGAACTTGTGTCTACCTGAAAAACTGAAAGAAGCACAGACGGATGCGGGGAGAGCGGCCGAAGAAAGTGAGAGACTGAAGGTGTGTGAAAGTGACCAACGTACGAACCTACCTGACGAGATATGAACGGATTTGGAAACACTGCTCCAAAAAAAAAAAAAAAAACAATCGTTTAAATGAAACTAATGAAAAAGAACGGACTTGAGTATCGAACTGACGGTTAACCCCGCCCCAGTGACCGTCTCTGAGCCGACTTACCTGGAATTGCCTTGAAATTCCTAGATGAACGAAGGAGAGGGAGGAAAAATGACAACTGCCCAATCTAAAGGAAGGAACAAGCGGCATCAGAACAGATGTAAAAATCCTGAGAAAACAAAGACAGAACCTGGGCATTCCAGGAACATTGACAACCTGGGCGATCCAGGAACATTGACAGCCTGGGCGATCCAGGAACACTGACAACCTGGGCGATCCAGGAACACTGACAACCTGGGCGATCCAGGAACACTGACAACCTGGGCGATCCAGGAACATTGACAACCTGGGCGATCCAGGAACATTGACAACCTGGGCGATCCAGGAACATTGACAACCTGGGCGATCCAGGAACACTGACAACCTGGGCGATCCAGGAACATTGACAACCTGGGCGATCCGGGAGGCACTGAGATCCCGGGAGGGCCAGGGGACCCCGGCCATACGTAAAGACCAGGAGACAGAAGCAGATTTGAACCAGAAAACGAGAAACCACTGTCTTCTGAGACAGTAAAGTGAAATCACATAAGTCGCAAATTCTGGTATTGTGATGCAAGGCAGATGAACTTAACATTAAACGTACGGAGCCCCAAACAATCTGGCAGGGGACCCAAATGAAACTGCGCCCCCCCTGGAAGCGGGAGAGCTACCTGCATCCCAAAACCAGAATTTGACCATGCCTCCTGAGCTACAAAAGCCCTTAAAAAAAATAGGCTTCCAACAGATATACCAGATAGCATGGTTACATGTGAATTCTACCTATGATACAACTTTTAATTCAATAGGCTCTCATACTGAGCCGGCATGTGACCGGCAGTTCACTGACTAGGATGCCGCTCCCCCAACCCTGTCGCCCGTACTCGTGCGAGCGCATCATGCTGGGGGGAGCGGCAACCAAGCCTGCACCACCAGGGGGCAGGAAACCAGGTCGGGTGCGAGACACAGCTAGAACGGAGCCAGCTGAGCCTCGATTACCTGGCAGGCTGGCGTGCTGCGATCCGGACGTCGGCGGCGCGTGAGCACAGGATACCGGAAGCAAGATTCGGGTCGGAAGAGGAGGGAGCTCGAAACCGCAAATAGTGCGTGAGGCTCGGGCGCCTGGCTGAGCGGCAGGTAGGGGGATAAATAGCCAGACGCCCCTCCCACAAATGCAGGCTGTTAACAGCCTTACTATTTGGTCTCCAGCATACTTCCACATACTACCCAGCCTTCTAAAGACACTTAAAGTCAAAATTGTGCAGTGAAGGGAGGAATTATCATATAGACTATAGCTGGCATAGTTACCACATTTATTTTATACTATTCATAACAAGGAGATCCCTTCCAATAAAATGGCCCAATTATTCAGACCAAAACCAGCCCCTTTCTCCAAAACTTTCTGGCTCATGTGTACTAGCATCAGAGCGGGGAGAGGAAGGGGCAGAAGACATGGCTGCAGCCTGAGAGAAGAATGAACTGCTTTTCTAGTTTATTTTTCATGGTCTGCAAATGTGATATCTTACGAAACAAGAGCAAATAACAATTTTTTGATGTGTGGATTTTGTGGCCCTTTAAGAATAACACAAAGGAAAAGAAAGTCCTCTGCAAAGCCCAGATAGTGGAATGTCCATTTCCTTTTCGATTAATATTGTGTATCACGTAATTCACGCTGATGTGAATCAGGAACATTTTAACATCCACCAGTGGCTGCCTCATTCTCTGGAGAAAGCCCTTAATTGTGTCTCAGAAATCCCAGTGCAGACAGAAGAATTACAGCCCATTGCTGCCGCTGTAGCTGGCTGACAAGACCACTCATTAGAGCTGGGATGTAGCACAGATTTCATTCTTTTCCATGTCGGAATTGGCTCACACAGATTTATATATACTTTTAAGAAAACTTTTTGTGTATTAGTCCTAAACAAACTCACAGAAGGTGGTCTGTGACCTGAATTCCTTTCTCTTCTCATCTTTATTTTTTTCTTTGTTTTAAATCCCATTAATCTTGATATTTTATCCACCTGGATGCAGATAAATAAATTACATGCTGGGCAAGAACTTCAAATAGATGGTGAAAAGAAGGAATGTGCATTTGTTTTAATCTTTGTAATTTCTTGCTCTAGAAAGGAAAGGTCTACACAGTGTGATTTTGTTTTTATCCCTGCTCTTCAATCATTATCAACCATAAAGAATTTTTGTTTCTTTTTTCTTAAACATCAAGTCTTTGATATTTTGTATCATGCACTTCTCTGAAGAATGTATGGTCTACTAATTTGCAGTGGGCAGCAGTGATAAAGTACAAGCCTACCCCAAGTCACCCTGGGTGTTTGTGTAATAGGTCACTGGCATATCAAAGGTTTTGATCGGTGGGGGTCTTAATGTTGAGACCCCCACCGATTGCTAAAATGAAGAGAGAAGTGCTTGTATGTTGCCCTCTTTCCTCACTGTAGGAGAGGAACGAGACTAACTCTATAGAAAGTCTATAGAGCCATCTCGGTTCCATCCCCTGCAGCATGGATAGAGCGGGCAATATGCCAGCGCTTCTCTCCCCTCCTTGTAGTGATCTGTATGGGTCTCAGCAATAAGATGACACATTAAATGTTTTAAGAAAACTCAGTGACCCTTTATGCTTTAAAGTTACATATTTATCTCAATGTTTTTGTAGCAGAGGATTCATTCAAAGACTTAGTTTACTAAGGGTACTGTGCCCAAGATGACTTTTCGGAATCTCCAAGGCATCCACCACCCAGAGGATGTGGCTTGTCAATTTTTTGCCCTCTCCGCCAAATATGATCTTCAGACCTGATCTTCATTTAAATGTATTGACATTATTCTTTAGGAGTTGCCGATGTGAAAGATTAAGTTACATTTTTGGATGGAAGTTATGTGCATTATAATATCACTAGCACATGTCCTCCAGCTGACAACAAATGCCTCTTATTTTAAGCATTATAAGGTCTGGTGATGCTTTGTTTCTGTTATATTATGTTATTTTGCCTTTGGTGACATAATATGTAAAAGAGCAGTTAATCAACGCTTGACACTATGCTTTAGTCACATAGCTATGTTGATGTCAGATGTTGATGCTCAGAGGAGAAAATGATAGACAAGGAGACAAGAGAAAGACTTATGAGTTGCTTAGAGGGACAGTCCTGTTATGTTTAGTTTATGTTCACTTTTTAAAGAATAAAGGAAGCAAAACCAGAAATAAATCAGAAGTTCTGACAATTAGTACTCACCATCTCTTGGGTAGATATATGACTTCTGTTAGATCAAAACCTGGAATTACAATTCTGGACCAAATTTAGGGTTGACAGGTTGGTCCAGGTTTTATATTACTTGAGGCTCATACAATTTAAATGACTGAAAAGAGATTATGGTTTACCGCAGTATTCAATATTTAAGTACTGTCAATTAAGTCATACTCTGCCAGCACAACCCAAGAGTTTTAAGACTTTTACTATTTTAGAATTATTAATTGATATGTTCCCTGAAAAGAAGATTTTAGGAAGTTATATTGAATTTTGACTCACAGGCAATGTTTAGGGCATGTTTTTGGTTATTGTGGGCAGTGGCATATGGATTTGGGTTACATTCATCAGACTACTTTTAAAAGAATGTTCTTGAATGTTAATAAAATGGCATATAATGCATCATGGAATATTTCACATTGATCTATTGTTTACAGATTGTACTTCACTCCAGAATTATTTAAAAATCAGAAACATTTTTAGATGACTGTCCCTCGTGTTCTCAGCCATCTGTCTATCTATTTCATTTTCTTTGGAGGTGCCTAAAGCTTCAATTATACTGCAAGTAAGTGCAGCGAGCCTAAGAGAGGAGAAGGTAGGGTGATAGTAGCCTAAACTGTGGTTATAGTTGTCACCCACTCTGACGCTCCCCTGGGCCATGCAGTGACTGGAAGGATGCACCTTTCTTCCCTTTGGAGCACATCCTGGTTCTGGGGTTTCTCCTGCCTCATGGTGGTTTGGGGTGCCCTTGATGGTGATGAATTGCAAGGTGCATGGCAGGGTCCTTTGATGGCGAATGATGGCATGGCAGTGCAGTGTGACGATGCAAGCAATAATGACACCAGGTTCTTTACTGAAGAATCAAGTTCAGGTACCCTGCCACACTAGGCAGTTCTTACACAATCTGCAACAGTTCTCATAGGTTGCATGGCTGGAAAGGTAGTTAATAGGTCAAGATGTTTCTTCAGAGCAATTTGCCTGACACTCTTACACTGTACTTCTCTCGATGCCTTTAGCATAAGCATCCAGACGTAGGGGTGCAACACTTCACTGTCACTTATCCCTATGGGAAGAGTGTAAACAGCCCCAACTAGTGTCATTATTTAAGGCCTTTAACCCAATGGCCATCATACATACAGAAAACTAGTTTAGTGCTCTCATTTAGAGAAACAAAATACGAGTATTGCAGGTTTTATACATTTTAATGGCTATCAAAAATAGAAGTAATGATGTTACATAGCGAGCTTTCGAGACATCACCAGTCTCTTCATCAGGAGTACTACAAGAATATATGGCGGAAATGCACATATCGTTTATTACAGCACATTTTTAACCCATTGCAGTGATGCACTTCTGTGCAGTGGGACACTCTCAAAAGGAACTAATGTTCCTAGTGTTGTGTATTAAATGGAGGTTCCCTGTCCCCTGTTACTGGACACATTTTTCAAAAGCCTCTCAGCATGTTAGTAGGGTTATTTCCAGGACCCTATTTATCAATGTCAATTTGTTGTTATTTATATTGGATGTCTAGTAGGATCCCTACTGGTTATCGATGGAGAAACATGTTGAACCCTATGATTCAGAATGAAAAGGAAACCTTAACAACTTCTTTGATTTCTCTCTGTGGAGGATCCGTGGGCACCAACATTGTAATTCCCATGCTCTTTGAGCTTTCTTTTTCCTGTTTTATTTTATTTTTTCTCGTTCTTCTCTCCTCGATTCCGCCGAGGGGGTAGAGTTATGTTTTTTTTTATGGTTGAATATTTTTGTATCTTCAATAAGTAAGAAAAAATATGAATTCAGTAATCCTTTTGAGGATGCATTTATTGTACTGCTTAGCAAAATAATGGCTTGGGTCTAATCAGACCTGTACAGTATTACGGATACATGTATGGCAATACAGTAGGTGTACTTTTCCCATACTGTACCCCCATATGCCCTTAATTTAATTTCATGCTAACTTTTTTCTTATATATTTTTGTGCAGGAAGCAGACCATATGTTCTTATGAACAATGTATATTTATGCATATACAGGGGCATAACTAGGAAAGGCTTGGCCTCATAGCAAACTTGTTCATGGGCCCCCCTACCTTGAGCATTGACGTTTATTGCCAAAATGCACACTGTTGTGTGAATGAGGCTTAAATCTGTCACAGATGTTTTTAAAAAGTAGCATAACTGTAGGAAATGTGATAAGATATAAAAAAAAATTAACTATTACTCACTTGGCAAATACTCCATTACTGAAACACTCAGATAGTCCTGCCTATCAGCAAAGATGTTCTGTATGACCACTAAAGCCAGTCAATAGCCCTAGTGGTGATGCATTTATATATTCACACAGACACACACCTACATGTATTTAAACACACATATACATATTTATACAGACATACAGTATACACACTTATACACGTTCAGGTTTCTTGATGCATTTTTTTTAAAGTCAACCAGGAGTGAATTAAAAAGAAGAGAAGTAGTATCTGTACTTTATGCTTTTTCTCCTTTATTATCCACTCTTCGTTTTAGACCTTCCCTAACTGCATCCAGAAATCTGAAACCGTGGCTGTATCTTAAAATGCGGCTGATAAGCCCCTGTCAGTATCTCGTAGAAGAGGGGGAGATGACACAGACAGGACGCTACAGGCAGCATCCAGGTCCTGATTAGCAGGTCCTGTTCTGCTAGAGATCCAGGCTGTGATTCCTCCCTTTCCTCTCCTCTCTAACCAGACAGTTCCAATAAGCTTAGAAAGAATAGAACCAGTGGCGTAACTACAAATGACTGGGCCCCACAGCAAACTCTATTATGCCCCCCCCAGCAACTTCTTAACCCCCAACTCACATGCACCCCCCCACTCCTGTGGCTAGTCAAGATTGAGCTCTCAGACAAGGAGCAGCAGCTGCTCCATTCGTTTCCTACAGTGTCGCTGTATATAATGTCATTGTATTATTGTTGACGGGGCCCTGACAAAATATTTTTGTCTTACTCCTGAGGGGGCCCCTTGTGGGTCTGGGCCCCAAAGCATCTGTTTCCCCTATGGCTACAACCCTGAATAGGACTGTGGAGGATGTGTTGCATACACTCAAAGTAATACTGTGTATCCTCCATTCTTTTTACTCATTGTGTGCCCCTGTCCTTGGTTGAACTTGATGGACTTATGTCTTTTTTCAACCGTATTAAAGGGATTCTGTCACCAGGTTTGGGGCTATAGAGATACGGACATGCACGGCTAGATCGCCGCTAGCATGTCCGCAATATATGTGTCCTATAGGGCTGTGTGGTTTTAATTTCTTTAAAAAAGGATTTTATAGATATGTAAATGAGTGATAAATGTGTCCAAGGGGCTGTACGAACCTTACTTGTGCCCAGCCGTGCCCAGCCACACCCCCCTGTGAAGGAGCCCAGCACCTCCTATGTCTCCTCCTTTCATCAACGATAGATAGTCGTAATCTCGCGATGCGCAAGCTCTTGCATGCGCAGTTCTTTCCCTGAGGCTGATGCCAGCACACGGAAGGAACACTATACCGGCACTGCGCATGCGCGACTCCATTTCGAAATAACATTATTCCTGTGTCCATGAATAAAAATAGATGTGTCCATGATTTTTTTTTTTTGAGGCTGGTGGTACTTGCCTGGATTATTTTGGTGGTAATTCTCATCATTTTACAGCTCACAGTAAGGCTTCATTCACATGTCCGCAATTGTGCGGAACGGGTGCGGACCCATTCATTCTCTATGGGGACGGAATGGATGCAGACAGCACACAGTGTGCTGTCCGCATTTCCGGAGTGCGCCACCGATCTTCCGGTCTGCGGCTCCGGAAAAAAAATAGAGCATGTCCTATTCTTGCCCGTAATTGCGGACAAGAATAGGCATTTCTATGGGGGTGCCGGCCGGGTGTATTGCGGATCTGAAATGCACTACGGACGTGTGAATGGACCCTAAATACTGCTAATGTTTTCTTATCGCTATATTGAGCCATAGACACGTGTTACTTATCTATATCATTCATTATGGTTTCCCAAATAGTCCGTAAAAAATATTGTTTGTCCGTGATTTTGGGATAAGTTGTCCAGAAAAAAGAAATTCTGGTTGGCATCCTTAACTAGTAGCCTAGTTAATATATAAATACACACAAGGCAATGTCTATAGCAGATGGACCTACTGCTTCTTTTGCGGCTGGCACTTTTATTATTTCTGTGTTTACAGTAGTAAACGATCTGCATTGAATTCCCTTGAAGCTGAAACAGCATATATTTGTGACTCGGCCACAACAAAATAATTACCTTCATCTCCAAAGACCAACAAAACCAAATTAGTGGGTAAAAATAATTCTGCATATAAAATATCATCATATTTCACCATAGCTGGACGCCTGAAGGCAAAACTGTGACATAAATATCACCCAGAATGGCATTTGATTAATGTGTGTGGTAGGAGACTCTCTCTTGGCTTCCTGACATTTAGGTTGCAGGTGAACGGTTCTCTCTTGGTAGAACCAATATGTGCAGAATACTGTCAGACATTGTCAAATTAAGAAGTTTAAATGGGCCAGCAAAAAATAATGTCTCACAAGTATTATAAACTGCTGGAGCGGTGAGAACTAGAACCTCAGGTACTAAATGAAATTTCAGTAGGATTTCTTCTGTTCTGTTTTTAAATAGAAGTCTTCATTATAATAGAGACCATGTCTTATTTTTACTAATCTGACCTTAGCTTCTGTTCCAGCAATGGATGAGGTTGTCTACTCTAGAAAGTCCATTTTAATACCCTGTTGAGATAAAGGATATGGACACCTTTTGGCAAAAAAATTTTTTACACCAATTAATTTATTTTGTGGAGAAAATCATTTCTCCAATTGGTTCTATTTATCTATCTTTTTTGTTTTTGTTCTACAGCCTGCTGTGCTTCCTATGCACAGCAGGCTGCTCTCAGTGAGTTTACAGAGAATCCGTCTGCTGATGGATTTTCTGTAAGGCCTTTTTTCCACGGGCGAGATTTCCGCACGGGTGCAATGCGCGAGGTGAACGCATTGCACCCGCACTGAATCCGGACCCATTCATTTCTATGGGGCTGTGCATATGAGCGATGATTTTCACGCATCACTTATGCGTTGCGTGAAAATCGCAGCATGCTCTATATTGTGTGTTCTTCATGCAACGCAGGCCCCATAGAAGTTAATGGGGCTGGGTGAAAATTGCAGAAGTTATGAATGAATTGCTATTAGCCTTCAATAAGGGTACAAGGGGAGGTAACCAGTTTGGGGGGGGTGTACCTGCACAGTCTGAAAAGGCAGCACTGATTGGATAGCGTCAGTCTGTGCAGGTACACCCCCCATTACCCCCATACTGGTAACCACCCCTCTGTACCCATACTGAAAGCTAATAGCAATTCATTCATAACTTCTAGCAGGAATAATATAGGAATGGTACAACATAGAGCCATAAGAATAGAGGCTCCATAATTATTACATGGGAAACTATTAAAATATGCCTGTCTGGAGTGGTGAAATGTCCTCTTTAAGGAGTAAAATACTTAATACATACTTAATATATACAGTGGAAGGAAGCAGAAATGTGCCTAATGGCAGAGGCGAAACAATAGAGTTGGAATAAAATGTAGTTGGCGAAAGACTAAGAGATGTTCCTACGTCCCCAAGAGGGATTTGGAAATATTTTACCAATATTCATATGTATTGCTTTTGAACAATGTCTTAATTTACTAAGCTGGTCAACACTGTCATGTCATATAATGTACATCTCACGCTAGATATGCCTTTGTTTGCGCTCATTGTACGGTGACTAAGCTTCATTCGCTTTCTCTGAACACTTGAATGAACTGTCCTACTTAGTTATAGTACATGATGGTGGGTTAAAAGTTTATTCTCTTTAATATGATGAAAGCTAAAGTGTACACTGATAGAATGAAAGCAGCGATTATGGACTCCATTAATTTTTTACCTTAAAATGTTTATCCAGAAACATCGTAAAGTTTATATTATAGCGCAGTTTGGATATACAATTAAAGGGGTTATCCAACCCCTATAATGATCCCCCCAATGCCTGAGCCCCTTATGCATAGATTATGCATACCACGCTCCCCGGCACCCGTGTCGCTCCTGATCCCCGTGCAGGTGACACTGGTGGGGGGCTTGTCCCTGTCGCCGCTTGCTATTGTTTGCTCCCCCCTCTTCACCGAATGTTTTAATCTGCACGACTGGGACATGCAGCGGTGGCCTTTCCAGGATCAGAAGCAAAGCGGGTGACGGGGAGCGGGTTAAGTGCCCGGGTATTGGGGGAGTCATTATAGGGGTTGGATAACCCCTTTAATCAACATAAAAAGTTAAACCACCTTGTAAATAGATTGTATTACCCATTTAGTATTGATTTAGAATTATATCCTGTACTGCATTCCAATGTTCCATTAATAATTCTTCAGAGCTGAAATATCCTAGCAGTGCCTTGCACATGAACAATCCTGCCGCCACTCCTCTGTTCTGGAGCCCCGATTGCCTTGATGGCATTGGCGTTTACATGGAGGGCATTAGAACAAGGGTATTTTTCTTTCTTTCTACGATTACTCTAGATAGGGAAGTATGAGTCTATAGTGGCAAATTTGTGAAAGATGCAAATGAGACTCCAGCTACAAGATAGTTCATCAACAGGGGACCAGTATATTATACATAAATATTCTGGGGGGAAAAGCAGTCCAGAGTATATGTCCTATATTCAGCTTTTTTTTCAATCTGTTTTAAAAAAAGAAAGAACTTGGAAGACTTTTGATGTAAAGGAGCATTAAACCTAAAAATGACTGCTAAATATAAAAAAGAAATAGACTTGTCCCGCTGTCAGCCTGCAGCAGTTTTGCTTGTAGAAATCCTTTAGAGAACACAACAGAATCTCTTGCAGAACGTTCTGTTTTGGCTAACTGCAGTCAGGTTATTGGGGGAGGCTCCTGCTCCAGCCAGTTGTCTTATAGTCAGATGCCGGAAAGTGAGGGGTAGGGGAACATGACAGCTTCTGAAATACACAGGAAAGAGTTTTTATATATTTCTTAGTTTTAACTATAATTTTTGTGCATTGTGTGTGTTTACTGCTCTGAACTGTACATGTTATCATGAAACCTTCCAACCTAAAGACAAAGGTCATAAAGCCTACAAGCAATAGTGTTTTTGCCCTACTAGAGCTATGTATTGGGAAACAATCCACTGTTGGAAAGTTGCTTTTCATCTATGAAATTTCCATGCCTCTTTTTCGGAGTTGTTTTCTTTAGGCCATCAATGTATGAATATTTCATAAATATATTAATATACACTACTTAAAATATGAATAGTTGAATTCCAACATGATATTTTAAGGTGATGTGAGTGAGCTAACCAATGAAGAGGGAAGGAGCTACAAAGGCAGTCAGAGGATTATTAGAAAATAAGTTTAGGAAGGTACTAGGAACTGTATGAAATGCTCTAAGAGTGGAGGAAGAGAGAACACCAGGGGTAAAATGAATAGAGATGGAGCTGGAAATGGATATGAAGGAAATAGGAGTCAATACTTGGATAAAGCAAAGTATTTCATTTTCTGTTAATCAGCTGGACAAACTCATTCAGGAGGTTCTCTAAGATTACCGTATTTTTTGGGCTATAAGACACAATTGACTATAAGATGCCCTCAGGTTTAGACAACAGAAAATTATAAAATAAATATCTTCTACTAATTAAAACGTTCATGGCAGTTAATTGAAGTGTAGGGGTTAATGTCACTAACTTTAATAGTCTAGGGTAGAAGGGATTAATAGTTTATACTCAGCTTCTGTTAATCCTAGTGCGTCATCTTGTAACTATTGAAACAAGCAGCAATAGCAACAACATCACAATAAACATCACAAGTTAGAGAGGGCAGTACAATACAGCACCCACTGTGTAGTATTCTTCTTATGCCCCATGTACGTGACCATGAAGACAATGGGTCTTCAACGCGATGCCAGTTACACATGGCCAGTGTCTGTGTCAGTGTCAATGGGTCAGTGATCCACAAGATGTGTCAAAAGATAAGTCATATGGGGGATTCAGCCCGCACAACCCCTAGCAGGTGCAGATTGCTACGGCAAAATACAGATACAAACGTGAGAGAGAAGTGTACAGATGACATCTTTCTCATTGATCCAGCAGAGCACTGTATGAGCACCTTGCCGGATCATCAGGGAAGCTGGCACTGCTGGAGCAACCTCACTGTGGACTATAAAACACAGTTTTAAGCGTGTCTCGTCCATAAAACGGAATATAAATTTAAGTTAAAGAAAATGGCATGTCTAGTGCTTCAGTTTACTAATATAACTCCTGTTCCCAAATACAATAAATGATAATGAACTCATCAACAATTGTCCCTAGATCTGTGATTGGCTTTAAAGGAAGAGGTAGTCTTCTGTTGGATCATCGGGGCCTTTTAGGGGGCAACCCCTAAATCTCGCTGAGAGAAATGGTAACTAAGATATACAAGTAAGAACAGATAAGTAAGATATTCAGATCCTTAGAAATATTTATATAACTTTTCTGCTCCCTTTTGAGCCTACAACGGTTTTGCCAAGAACATTTTATTTTTCAGTATTCTACATAAACTTCCTAGTTCCCAACCTTATCAGATATGGTCTTGCTGATATATTACTTCAGTGAGTCAAGATGATTGGAATGACTCTAGTATATGTTTCCAATGCCGTATTAGTATGTATTGCAGATCAGCTAATTACTATGCTGCCCTGTGGCATTGTATGCTGGTAAAATTGGATATCTAAGCCTGGAGCATCTTAGTCCATTACAGAAAGACACATTGCATGTTTTTATGGGACTTCAATACTGAACATATCCTTCTGTAGGACGAATGTGCCTCCATATTGTGTTTAAATGGAATTGAAAGCTTTTGAAATAATGATGTTCTTCCAAGTTAACTCTGTGAAGATGCTGGTAGTGATAAAAATTAATGTTGCTAAATGCTTTGTATAGTAGGCATATTTTAATTTTCACTATTACAGTCCATTGCAAGGATTGTTTTTCATTGAGCACAGCTTCTGTGAGATCAATACTTCGCGAAATATCATCTTGTCTACAAACATCTCATTGGTTTTTATGATGTGTGATAATAAATAAAGACTAGTCATTTGTGTTGGCCATTTCATATTTTTATTGGTTTCAAAAATAAAGTTCAGCACCATAAAGGAGTTTGCGCCTCATTACAATTGTGTAGGTGTGTATTCAGGTTAATTAATTGTTATAATGTGGGTCTGTTCAGCGTAGTAAATATTTAATTGTATGTGACTTTTATGCCTTTTGGACAGTCTCTTGTAATCAGATACTTAAAGGGGTTGTCTAGTTTAGAAAACTCATTTTACAGTATAAGGGAATGCTGTGTAAATAAAAGGGGATCCCTGTTAAAGGGGATGTGCAAGAATGGGGGAGGTGGAACCCCCCCCTCCCCCCCACTCTTGGCCGGACCTGTAAAAGGAAGCATAATTACCTGCTTTCCATTGCTAGCTTCCCACTCCTTTTATTCCCACCTGCAATGCTCTGCTAGAATCCTTTTGCGAAAACATCCGATTTGACGCTGCCGGCAGCCAATCACTGGCCGCAACAGTGGCCGAATTCCCGTGATTGGCTGAAGGCTGCATCAATCCAGATGTTTCAGCCAGAGACCCCAGCACAGCAACACAAGCCAGGAGGAGAAGGAGTGGGAGCTAGGGCTGGGAAGCGAGTAAGTAAGCCTCCCTTTATAGTTCAGGCCAAGTTTGGGTGCTGGGGGGGGGGGGGGTTGTCATATCTTGAGTGTAGAGCAGTTACAGTATCTCTCTCTTCCTCTCAGTACAGTATCTGGAGGTCCTTTGCTGCATTGCATGCACAGACAATCCATAGATTTTAACAGGTACCTAGTGGTGGAGAATTTGAACACTTCTAGCCAGATCTCCTCAGAAAGTATAGCAAAGTGCCGGGGATCCCATATGGTAGACACTGTGCAAATTGAAAGGGGCACTTCTAACAAGTACTGTAGGTATTGTACAGAGTAGTGAACTCCGTTAACATGTTGTTAGGCCACTTTTTGCAACATATTTATATCATGAGAGGCTATCTATCGTAGCTGAAAACGTAAATTCAGTTTTGATCGCAGATAAGCAAAGTCTTGGCCCCTTTCATGTGATAGAGAAGCTCAGATTTATGCGGCTGCTTGCAGTGAGCAATATATATTTTTAGCTCTCCTTCTGTCTACATAGCTGATATGCAGTGCAGACTGACTAATAATGGGAGATTGGGCTTAGGATTTTCTCATCAAGGGAATGGGTGACAATGTAGCAAATAGACGGGTCACGTTCACCCTGACTAAGGAGATCTTTCCAGCACGCAATTATTGGAAATGATCCGTTAGTTCCCAATGATTGCCTGCCCAGAAATTATGATTTAAGGGACCACATCAATTAAGTTCTTTTATACAGAGCAATTATCTGGAATGAGTCTTCCAATAAATGCTTCTTCCAGATACTTGCCCTGATCGTTGGGGCTTTAATAGAGGTAGTCCCAAGCAGGGGACCCTCTCTTTAATAAGCATATATTACTTCTGTGGAAGGGGATTCAGCTTGAAGAAACTATGCCTTAAACTGCAGTAAAACACATATTTTCAGTGTTTGGCTTTAAAAGTAAACTATATTTATTTCCCAAACAGATGGTACTCTGCTTTTTTTCCTAAAAAGAAAGATAGTAACAGCATTTCTTAGGTCTATAATCTATCCATCACATTAGTAAAACCTGTTGTGTATCTCAGTGGTGTAAGTGCAAATCTGAAGTTATGTGTAGGAATTATGTGTTAAAAGCCACTTAATATTAATAATAACAGTAAGTTATGATTTATATTATTAGTAGTAATAGAGATTCTGTATGATGATCATTTCATGATCTTCCTACATATTCCTTGGAGCCTACATGGTTTTTGCTTTTATTTGCTCCATTTTTCCCCATAATCATTCAAATGTTTAACCCACAGTTGTGACAAGTTATAGGAGGGAGATAAAGTATTTGGGGAAAATTAATCAATTGAAGATTTTTGTTTTTAAATATTTATTTTATGCACTTATATAGCGCTGCTATATTACACCGCGCTTTACACACATTAGAAACGTTTGTTATAATGCTGATATTATAGTTTAAAGAAAAAAAAATTGTGATTTTATTTTTAATTTTCCATGTCATTACAGTGGTCCCTCAAGATACAATATTAGTTGGTTCCAGGATGACCATTGTATGTTGAAACCATTGTAAGTTGAGTAATTGGTTCCAAAGCCCCAAAATGTCATCCACGATAAGAGAAAATGAACAGTCAGGAATAGCTGCTAACTAGTAACTAATACAGAAAAATCCAGAGCATGTGAACAGCACCGCAGAATATGTGGAAATCGGTTACCAGCGGCTGTCGGAGTGAACCTTACTCCAAAAATATATAAACCAGAAAAGTCCTCGGCACTTCCTTAGATAAAAAAAGTGTAGATTTATTCACCAGTAGAAACATTTCTGTCCACACACTGGAACCTTTATCCAGCAGTGCTTGAGAGAGTTTCCAGTGTGTGGCCTGAAATGTTTCTACTGGTGAATAAATCTACACTTTTTTTATCTAAGGAAGTGCCGAGGACTTTTCTGGTTTATAGCAACTAATCCAGCTATTTACCAGAGAAGTGTCCTTGATAGGTTGGCTCTGAGTCTGAGGCATTGTATGTTGAGTCTAGTTTCAACTTACGATGGGTCAGAAAAGACCACTGTATGCTGAAAATATTGTATCCTGAGGCCATTGTATCTTGAGGGATCACTGTATATTTAAAATGACTGTGAGGACTGTGGTGACATGATCTCTACAGAACAGGAAGTCTTGACATGATTAGGCTTAGCTGCAAATGCAAAAATTGCAGGATTTCAGGATTATTATTTTTTTAGTAATGACAGTAACATGAAAAATTTAGAAATTCACCAAAAATTCTAAAAAATGTTTAACATAAAAATGTGATTTAAAGGGGTTATCCGGTAATTAATTTTGATAGGTCATCAATATCAGATCAGCAGGGGTCACGGGTGTCAGCTGGTAGAAGAGGCCGGTGCTCTATAAGCTCTTCCTAGGCCATGTGACATTACTGTACATCGATCACATGACCTAGTTGCAGCTAAGCCCCGTTGAAGTAAATATATTGCGCTGTGCTTGGAGAGCTGCCGGGAGCTGGCTGCACTCGCCAGAGCTTCGGTGAGTGCGACGGCTCCCTAAAACAGCTAATCAATGGGAATGCCAGGACTCGGACCCCTGCTGATGTGATAATGATGTTAGGTCATCATTATCCATTCCTGGATAACCCCTTTAAATAATAAGTGAAGACACAATCTTTTTAAAGGGGTTGTCCAAGTTATTTCAGCATAGGTCATCAATATCAGATCAGCAGGGGTCCGACACCCAGCACCCCTGCCCATCAACTGGTTGAAGAGAAGGCACGCACCATGCCAGCGCTGCCTTCACCTCATTGTTTACCTGCTCGCCATCGCAACAGCTAATTTCACCTAAGTTGTCGCATTCATTTCAATAGTATGGCTCATTCCTATACAAGTGAATACTACAGAGCCGTCCCATTGAAGTGAATGGGACGGCTTAGGTGTAAATACACCTGCTCATTGCTGCGGTTGCGACTGTGAGCAGGTAAACAATGAAGACAAGGCAGCACGGAGCGCTTTTTCTTCAAACAGCTAATTGGTGAAGGTGCCAGGAGTTGGACCCCCGTCGATGTGATATCGATGACCTATCCTGAGGATAGGTCATCAATAAAAAGAACTTGGACAACCCCTTTAGAGGGCGCAATGGCATGTAAAACGAGGGGATTATATAGTGCAGTGGGCAATGTTCCTACACTGTTTGTTGGAGCAAATCCTTTACATTTATTTAATGTGCTGAGCTACAGTAGCTGTAAAGATTGAAATACGCCTGAGTACCTGCAGTACTCTGTGTGCTTGAATAGGATGTCATGATAATTCAGTGGGCCTTAACTACATGTGTCAGATTCGATAAGAGTGAGAGACAATGCAAGTCATTTAGCATTAACAATTTCCTTTCACGTTCTAACTTTATGTTTCACATCTGTAATGAACCTGCAGCCTGTTTATTCATTTGTGTTTTCTTCCGTTATCAGATGTTTAAAACACTAGAGGAAAATTCACTGAATAAATATAATTGTTGTTAAAATGACTGTTATGATTAGCATCACGGTCGTCATCGTTATCAGTGTTATTATCATTATTGTCAATGATATTATCCAATTTAGCATTACACAGTAATATACTGACCCATCTGTTAATCTGGTTTTGTTGATAATATCCAATATATTCAGCTAAACCTAGAGCAGTCCTATCTGCGCAAACACAAAAAACTACTTAAAGGGGTATCCAGTTGTGAGAAGTTATCCCCTATCCACTGGTTAGGGGATAAGTATTAGATCAGGGAGGGTCCTACTGCTAGGATTCCCACCGATCAGGAGCATGGGAACCATGTACCCCTTTGATACCACCCGAAACGAAAAGCGTAGCAGGTGAGACATATGTACTGCCTCTTCATTTATCAATATGGGAGTGCCAGAAATAGCTGGATGCTGTATTCATCTGTCTACTCCCATAGAGATGAATGTAGTGGCAGAATGCATGCCAGACCTGCCACTCCGGGGGGCCTCAAGGGGTACCAAGTGCCCATTCTCATGATCATTGGATAGGTAGGACCCCCGCCGATCTAATAGTTATCCTCTATCGTGTGGATGGAGGATAACTTCTCACAACCTGAATACCCCTATAAAGTGAAAGCACAATTATATATATATTTTTTTAATATGGACCCACGTGGGTCATTTATACCTTGATCCCCATTGTTCAAGTGTATACCCCTATATTTGTTTTCTAGTTGTGCTGATAAATTTCATGTCCTCTCAGAATAAACAACTGCTGCTGGAACAATTCTGAGGCAGCTGCAGCAGTTGTATAAACTGCACCCCTAGTCAGTACTGTGCTGTGGCTATATCTTTGGAGCACTCGCATAGTTACTAAGCATCTGCCCATTCTGATTAAGCCTGGTCTGTGCTAGAGGCTTATGGTCGAGATGATGGTGTAAGTCCT
Organism: Bufo gargarizans; assembly: GCF_014858855.1. Taxonomy (NCBI): domain Eukaryota; kingdom Metazoa; phylum Chordata; class Amphibia; order Anura; family Bufonidae; genus Bufo; species Bufo gargarizans. Next base: position 192,348,160 of record NC_058080.1, read on the forward strand.
AGTTGCCACAGTTTTTATACTTTAAAGGTAAACTGTTTCCTCCAAAATCAGTTCAAAGTAAGCCTAACCACCATGTAGAGTAGGTGCCCCTAAACATAACCATGTTCTTGTGAAAATCTGGTCCTCTAATCTTTAGAAATGCTTACTTTTATTTCTATTTCTGTTTGGTGCACTTCCCCTGCATCATTGGTACCAACTCTGAAATCTCAGGGACTGTCAATAAAACAAGTGAGGAGGCTCTGGGCAGCTTGAATGGTGGAGTGATGATGCAAGGGCCTTAGAAATTTTTTTTTTGCATAGAAATAAAAAGTTTTATTTCTTAAGAATAGAGGACCACATTTTCACAAGAAAGGAATGATTCTGGGCAACTTCCCTATTCTTAATATAAAACAAATTTTGCAGGTGACAGATTTCCTTTAACCTGTCTTGAAGTCTAAGTGTGGACTCCTATAGCTAAAGGTCCCCATACACGTTGAAAACTATATTGCTGGCCATACCCACCGTTTTCAGTGGCAATCTAAAGTCCTGGCTAGAGGATGTTGAAAGAGAGAGAGAGAGATTGGGCATGATTAATTTTAAAGCCTTTTGTTCTCCAGGAAGAAAAGCCACAGCCAGAGAAGTCTAGCAGAGGCTTTCTCCTCTCTCCTCAATGAAAACACATATAAGCTCACCATTTGGTTGGTGATGGCAAAGGCTGTAGAGAACAGATTATTATTTTTTTATTCCACAGTTCTCCTATGAAAGTATTAGAATATTAATAAGATGAAACACTATGTAGGTTTCCAGGTTTGTGAGCTGGCAGTAATAGCTATATAGCCATGTTTTCCTCCACTGTGCCAGCCTGGAGTCAGGGGCATAGCTATAGCAAGTGCAGAGGTAGCAGTCGCTACCGGGCCCAGGGGCCTGAGAGGCTCCGAAGACCGTTGTGCCACATAAGAAGACACCAGTATTACAGAAAGTGCATGCTGGTCAAGTTACGCCTGGTGGGAAGGGGTTAGGTCAAGAAATTTTCATGGGATGTTGATGGTTCAGTTTTTGCCTCAGGCGGCACAAAGGCTATGTGCTTCCCTGCCCCTGGCCACAAAGTACTGCAATGAGCCTTTAGCTACACCCTTGGCTGTAGTATACTTATGAATATGGTATCAACAGATGATTCTGACCTTATCTGTAGAGAATGGTCCAGCCATAAATGTACAGGAGTTGGAAAAGGGTACTGAGTGATCACAGTTTTGATGGATTCCAGCCAATATGTTTTCTTTCGCCAGTCAACAGATTTTTGTTTTAAGAATCAGTCCTACTGTATTTTTCTCAGTAAATCTATTGCACACAGTATATGCAAATGTAAAATGTGAGAAAATCTGTCAAGGTCATTTGTCTGCATGAGAACATGTGCGTGTATTTTTTCTTTAGAAACGAACTATATGGAATGTGCTTCATCGGGAAAGCACTGAAACATTTTTCATTTGAACAGGTTACATAGAATATATTTTCTCCGGTATTCACAGTACAAATTTTTACTCAGTGTCAATTGCAAACAACCTTCTGTGTACCTGTAACAAAAGTAGCAATGATATAGATGTAGTTGTGGGTTTAACCCCTCTATATATGTAGGAGGTTTATTTCTAGGTGTAAGGATTTTAGGTTAGTTTCACTCCTGCGATGTGAATTCTGGCAGGCTGTTCTGGCAGAAAACAGCCTGCCAGAATTCTCCGGATCTAGCACTGCCGGATGCCAATGGATTGTCCGCCTGCCCCATTAAATATAACGGGGTCGGGCGGAGATCCAGCCACATTCCAGAAGACAATGTGGAGGATCGGCTGGACGCATGTGGAACAGCTCGACAGAATTCACACTGAAGTTGTGAAACTAGCCTTATTATTTGACAAACCTAAACTATACCATGATTATTACAGCCCAAAGATTGCAGGATCATGATGCTGCTTTACAACATTGGAAAATGTGTTCACATCGCAACCTAAAGGTTGCCCATGGGGTCAGGCGGGATCCAGCCGCATCCTGGCAGACAATGTGGAGGATCGTCCGGATACAAACTGCTGCATGCTGTGGTTTGTGTCCAGATAATTCCCGGCATTATCTGCCGGAACAGCCTGAAGGAATTCACATAGAGGTGTGAGACTAGACTTAGTCTTTGACAAATCTAAACTATACCATGTTTACTACAGCCTAAAGATCGCAGTATCGTCATGCTGCCTGACAACATAATAAAATAGAATTTTGTGACCTCAAAGTTGTGGTATCCTATAGCTCTCAAGTCCTCAGAAATCCAAGCCTGGTGAATTTCTAGCAGTGTGCTGATCTCATCAGTGCTGGGGTCAAAACAGCCAACAGAAAGGCTTATTTTATATTTTTATTGCATTTTTGATGTTTTTTGTTTTTACTGTCTACTACATAATGTTATATTGACTATTCTAATAATTTAAATGGCTTTACGTACTTTTATTATAAATCAATGTGGTTTAATGGAATCGGGGATAAAAGTATGAGGAAATGGTTGTGTATACTTGAGTAAAGTTCACATCACCGTTTACCTCTCCATCCTTCTGATCTGGCAGGAGAACAGACATAAAAAAACAACAAAAAAAACTTTTTTTTAAAATCAGTTACTGTAAGCTCAGCATCACTTTGCACTAAAAATAAGTTTGTGTCACTTGCACTCAAGGCAGTTCTTCACTGTGGCACTGTTTCTGGGGGAAAAAGATGACTTTTTTTCATATCCTAACTCTATTAGAAATGCATGGATCTTCACTTATTGATAACTGGAATAATGTCCTTCTGTAAGGATGTGTCACATAGGATCCTATCCTAGCTCCTAGGCTATGATTTGCACTTAGAGTTGAGTGTAAACTTCTAGTTTTGTTTGCACTATATGTTATAGCTTTGTGTTTTCCTGTTGTGTCCTTTTCAGGATGTTTTAGATTGTGCAGTCGAAGAAAACTGTGATTGTTCTTGCTGAGATTGCTGCCGCTGGCTGGCTGAGCTCTGCAGGATATCAAAAGTATAGGTATCCTGCTGGTAGTGTCAGACGGGGGAGATAATTTTGGCACCTCACTGTAACAGCTTTTCATCTGAAGTGTTATAATGAAGACTGGATTGGTGACACTTGTTAAAGTAAGGGTCTTCGCTGTACATGTAATGCACAGTCAGCTCTCTTTGCAAACAGTGTACAGTCCACCCACTTTCATATATCTTCATTAGTTCAGACAGAACATACTTTCTTGGACACATGTTTATTTTCTTTTATGATTTTGTTATACATCTTCAATTTAATTTTGAAGATTTGTGCCCAGTAGAAACCATTTTTTATTTATTTATTTATTTATTTATTGCTTGTTTTGTTTTTTTCCCTTTTACAAGGTGTAGTCTTATTAGATAAAGTATATACAGTCTTTGTCTTAAAGAGGACCTGATGTGTCTGGTCTAAAAACTGCTTGCATTCCTCATGTAATAACAAGTCCATGAACCATGTTTTTTTTTATTTTTTTAGATCTATTCCTTTATTATTCCTTCTAGAAGTTATGAATAAATTGCTAGCAGTTTGCAATGGTCCATCTAAATATTACCAGTTGGTTGGTGTGTTCCTGTACAGTCTGATACTGGCAACACTGATCGGATAGTATCGGAGTGTGCAGGGACACTCCCGCCACTGGTAGCAGCCAGTTGAACCTTCATTGCAAACCACTAGCAATTTATTCATAACTTCTAGAAGGGATAATAAAGGAATGGCTCAGTATATACAGTTGAAACCAGAAGTTTACATACACTATATAAAAAGACACATATGCATGTTTTTCTCAATATCTGACATGAAATTGGAATAAACCTGTCCTGTTTCTGGTCAATTAGGATTACCATATTTATTATTATTTGCCAAATGCCAGAATATTGAGAGCGAATGTATTAAGGCATTTTTATTACTTTCTGCAATGTCAAAAGTTTACATACACTAAGATTACTATGCCGTTAAACAATTCTGGACTGCCCATATGACGTCATGTGTTTGGAAGATTCTGTTGTTGGCAACATCTGAGTTAATTAGAGAAACACCTGTGGATCTAATTATCTGCACACCTGAAACACGCTGCTTCTTTGTGTAGCATCATGGGAAAGTCTAAAGAAATCAGCCAAGATATCAGGAAGAGAATTGTGGACTTGCACAAGTCTGGCTCAACCTTGGGTGCAATTTAAATATACCTGAAGGTGCCTCGTTCATCTGTACAAACAATTATATGCAAGTACAAACAAGATGTGAATGTCCAGCCATCATACCGCTCATGAAGGAGACGGGTTCTGTGTCCCAGAGATGAACATGCTTTGGTCAGACATGTGCATATCAACCCAAGATCAAAAGATAAGACCTTGAGAAGATGATGGCGGAAGCTGATAAGATTGTGTCAATATCCACAGTAAGGCTACTTTCACACTAGCGTTCGGGCGGATCCGTTCTGAACGGATCCGCTCATAATAATGCAGACGGAGGCTCCGTTCAGAACGGATCTGTCTGCATTAAAATGGCAAAAAAAAAGCTAAGTGTGAAAATAGCCTCGGACGGATCCGTCCAGACTTTCAATGTAAAGTCAATGGGGGACGGATCCGCTTGAAGATTGAGCCACATTGAGGCATCTTCAAACGGATCCGTCCCCATTGACTTACATTGTAAGTCTGGACGGATCCGCACGGATCCTTCAAACGGAGCTCACGAGCGGACCAGCGAACGCTAGTGTGAAAGGAGCCTTAAACGAGTACTGTATCACTATGAGCTGAAAGGCCACTCTGCCAGGAAGAGGCCATTACTCCAAAAGAAACATAAGAAAGCCAGATTAATGTTTGCAAATGTACACAGGAACAAAGACCTACATTTTTGGAGACATGTCCTGTGGTCTGACGAAACTAAAATTTAACTATTTACAGACGTGGACAAAATTGTTGGTACCCTTTGGTCAATGAAAGAAAAAGTCACAATGGTCACAGAAATAACTTTAATCTGACAAAAGTAATAATAAATTAAAATTCTATAAATGTTAACCAATGAAAGTCAGACATTGTTTTTCAACCATGCTTCAACAGAATTATGTAAAAAAATAAACTCATGAAACAGGCATGGACAAAAATGATGGTACCCCTAGAAAACACAGAACATAATGTGACCAAAGGGACATGTTAATTCAAGGTGTGTCCACTAATTAGCATCACAGGTGTCTACAACCTTGTAATCAGCCATTGGGCCTATATATATGGCTCCAGGTAATCACTGTGTTGTTTGGTGATATGGTGTGTACCACACTCGACATGGACCAGAGGAAGCAAAGGAAAGAGCTGTCTCAAGAGATCAGAAAGAAAATTATAGACAAGCATGTTAAAGGTAAAGGCTATAAGACCATCTCCAAGCAACTAGATGTTCCTGTGAGTACAGTTGCACATATTATTCATAAGTTTAAGATCCATGGGACTGTAGCCAACCTCCCTGGACGTGGCCGCAGGAGGAAAATTGATGACAAATCTAAGAGACGGATAATCCGAATGGTAACAAAAGAGCCTAGAAAGACTTCTAAAGAGATTCAAGGTGAACTTCATGCTCAAGGAACATCAGTGTCAGATCGCACCATCCGTCGTTGTTTGAGCCAAAGTGGACTACATGGGAGACGACCAAGGAGGACACCATTGTTGAAAACGAATCATAAAAAAGCAAGACTGGAATATGCCAAACTACATGTTGACAAGCCACAAAGCTTCTGGGAGAATGTCCTGTGGACAGATGAGACAAAAATCGAAGTTTTTGCCAAGGCACATCAGCTGTATGTTCACAGACGAAAAAATGAAGCATATCAAGAAAAGAACACTGTCCCTACTGTGAAACATGGAGGAGGCTCTGTTATGTTCTGGGGCTGCTTTGCTGCGTCTGGCACAGGGTGTCTTGAATCTGTGCAGGGTACAATGAAATCTCAAGACTATCAAGGAATTCTAGAGAGAAATGTACTAGCCAGTGTCAGAAAGCTTGGTCTCAGTCGCAGGTCATGGGTCTTGCAACAGGACAATGACCCAAAACACACCGCTAAAAACACCCAAGAATGGCTAAGAGGAAAAAATTGGACTATTCTAAAGTGGCCTTCTATGAGCCCTGACCTCAATCCTATTGAGCATCTTTGGAAGGAGCTGAAACATGCAGTCTGGAAAAGGCACCCTTCAAACCGGACACAACTGGAGCAGTTTGCTCATGAGGAGTGGGCCAAAATACCTGCTGAGAGGTGCAGATGTCTCATTGACAGTTACAGGAAGCGTTTGATTGCAGTGATTGCCTCAAAAGGTTGCGCAACAAAATATTAAGTTAGGGGTACCATCATTTTTGTCCATGCCTGTTTCATGAGTTTATTTTTTTACATAATTCTGTTGAAGCATGGTTGAAAAACAATGTCTGACTTTCATTGGTTAACATTTATAGAATTTTAATTTATTATTACTTTTGTCAGATTAAAGTTATTTCTGTGACCATTGTGACTTTTTCTTTCATTGACCAAAGGGTACCAACAATTTTGTCCACGTCTGTAGGTATAATGACCATCGTTATGTTTGGAGGAAAAAGGGAGACGCTTGGAAACTTAAGAACACCATCCCAACTGAGAAACAAGGGGGTGGCAGCATCGTGTTGTGGGATTGTTTTGCTTTAGGAGGGATTGGTGCACTTCACAAAATAGATGATATCATGAGGAAAGAAGATTTATATAGAAATACTGAAGCAACATCTCAAGACATCAGCCAGGAAGTTAAAGCTTGGGCGCAAATGGGTCTTCCAAATGGACAATGACCCGAAGCATACTGCCAAACTGGTTACAGTGGCTTAAGGATAACAAAGTCAATGTTTTGGAGTGGCCATCACAAAGCCCCAATCTCATTCGTATTGAAAATGTGTGGGCAAAGCTGGAAAGGCAGGTGCAAGCAAAGCGACTAACAGACATGGCTCAGTTACACCAGTTTTGTCAGGAGGAATGGGCCCAAATTCTGACCAACTATTGTAGAATACATGGATTGACTTAAAAAATTAAATAAAAAAACATAACATTCAACCTGTTTTTGTAAAGAAAACAAAAAACAACCATTCATATTCATTCATGATTAAAAAATGATGGAAGCTGTCTTAAGTTTCCAAGTTGGGTCTTGCAAGTGTTTGTTATCGTGAGTTGTGTGGTGACCAGCCAATAAATGAGAGGTAATTGGCAAGTCTGACAAAAGCTGGACATAATGTTATAACATAGTAATGTCAGACAGAATTAGATTAATGGCTACACTTTAGTAATAGTAATTCTGTGCATGATATTAATACAGAGTCAAACTTCTGTATTAATATTGTCATATAAATTACTTTCAGGCTGAGGATAAACAAAGTATAGAAATTTGTAGCCCAGTGTTATAAAGTCTAGGATAATGGTTTCCATAGAAAGGCATAAGGACTGCATTATGATCATGTCTGGTAGTTGGTCAGCCTGATAGCCCTGAACCATCTGAAAAAGTGACTTGTTGATGAAAGATATTTTTTTTCTGGAGTGCATATAACAAGCTTGACCATACTCAGGAATCATTTAGATCTCTGACAAAGTCAGCAAATAGTCACCTTATCTAATGGAAAGACATTTCCAGTACTATGATATGTTTTAAACTTTATTCTCAATGTCTAGACCAGTGATGGCGAACCTTTTACAGACCGAGTGCCCAAACTGCAACCCAAAACCCACTTATTTATCGCAAAGTGGCCAACACGGCAATTTACCCTGAATACTACAGTCCAATATAATATATCTTTTATGTACAGTACTTTATCATTTATCTATGATAGCCTGCCTACATTCTGTGTGCTGCCTGTGCTGTTCATAGCGCGCCTGCGCTTATGAATGGCAGAAAGAGTGTTAGGGCATACTGGCATGCCTCAGACTTTTTTCAGGGTGTGGGTGCCCACAGAGAGGGCTCTAAGTGCCACCTCTAGCACCCGTGCCATAGGTTCGCTACCACTGGTCTAGACAGTTCTAGAAATTATTTCCTAGAGTTTAAAAATGTTGAAAAGAAAATGTAGAAAAGTGTAAGACAAGTGCAAACATATACTGTTACTAGCTAGCCCTGGTATACCTGAAGAGCATTGCCTGAGCTCTTCATTTCTCCATACTGCAAAGCTAATTAGATCTCTTGAGGAAAATAACATTTATGTTTAAGAAAATGTAGCACAAAATCATTGTTCAAAATTACTGACAGAACTAGGAAGGGCTTCAGGAAAACACGATGAACATGCACCCGAAGAATAGGTACACCAGTATTAACTATATGATTACTGTATTACTTAAAGGGGGTTTCCAAGTGTTTATTATTAATTGCTTATCTTTTGGATAGCTTATCAATATCAGATCAGGCACTATCAGACAAGGCTATTAGCCCTCTCAATCAAATTTGGGGGGAATGTACTGAGCACCGTGGAACTTCTCTAGTCCCTCAGTGCTCAGGTTGCCTAATTTGCATAAATATAAAAACTAATATATAATTTCAGTAGTGGATCCTATAGCCATAAGACAGATATCAATCTAATCAGCATGATCAACCGTGACAGGCAATATGCCTGGTTCAATAGGGTTTATGATGACAGAGACCCTTTAAGGTAACCTTAAAGCCAAAGACATCTCATGAAAACAATTAGTTGCTAAAACATTTACCTGTTCACAACTCCTGAGAACACCATCATTTCCTGAACCACTTTAGTAAAAAATTTTCACATTTTTTAACTCTTCCACTTGTCTTATTTTTCATGGTTTTTAATGGTTGACCATCTTTCTGGACCATTGAATAAGCCCATTATGGCTAGGGCATAACTTCTGTAAATATATTATATTTTAGTGGCTCACTTCTCTGATCTGATTATATTTATAATTGGGATAAAGATATGGAAGGATATTAGATGAACATGGCCATGAGTTAATTATTGTATACTGTGATGTCTTATTTGCCACAAAACTACCATTCTTTTTATATAAAATATAAAATTGTAGAATTTGATATTTTAAACATGTACAGTCTTATGGATGGCTTGTCCTCAGGACTGTACATTTTATTGGTATTGCAGCTGAGGCCCATTCACTTGAATTGGTCTGAAATGCACATAGGTCATGTGTAGTGTCCAGCTATGGGGTGGCCCCAATGGTATGTTGGGTCTCCTGGACACCGTTATGTTGTCACCATGTGTTGCTACTCTCTGGAGGTGGTGCTAAGGTGTGGTGCACTCACATGAGAAATAAGTTTAGGGAGTCAGGGTTTGCAGTAAACCAGTGTGCTTCTTTACTGGAGGAACTCAACTCCAGTCTCCACTCTGGTAGAAGAAGGTTCTGTGCTCTCTTTATCTCTGTGAAGTCTGAAAATCTGGCCACAGGGTTGGTGGCCCAGGGTCTGTGGCTCAGTCATCTGGTTGGCTCCTTGGTTAAAGGGCTATTGACTTAGGGCCTGAGTATCCTCATCCCAGGATCTTCTTCTGGTCACTCACGCAGACTGGCAGAGTCTTTTGTCTGCAGACAACTAGGGGCTCTGCTCTACTTTTATAGTTTCTAACTGAATTAGAACCTTCTAGTAGGTGGGGTGGGGTGGAGAAACACAGCCTAACAGAAACAATGCTGCAATTTCAGTCTGCCATAGATTTGAATTGAGCCTCCATACAAGTTAATGGAGATGACCTAAGCAGGTTTTACTGTTTGTTTCTTCCCTCTAAAGCTCTGTATATTCTCTCATAGTAACTGTGTAAAATTAGCTTCTCAGTATATAGGTAGCAAGTCTCAGTATTAGCTGGCTGTGTATTGAATCTTTCCACAGTGCAGTGCAAATAAACAGCATATATTACAATAAACATATAAAATTAAATTCAACAATATTAAACAGCAGAAGGGTAAACAAATAAATCCTATTGCAAGTTAACCCTTCAAAGTGCAATAAAGCAGGGAGTTTATTGCATTGCAAAGTAGCAATAGGGGAAAATGTCCTCAAACATACGGAAAACCCCTTTAAGTACATCTTTTCCAGACGGCAAGACAACCTTTAAGTGTGATAGCAGGACTTGCATAGTATGGTTGCTACAAAGGGATCCATAATGGTTAACACCTAGGCATGCTATTACATCTGCGCTTCTCTTGAGACCAGATGGTGTTGATTCCTCTTTCTGATTTTATTGCCTTGTGTTCTGTAATGAAGAGCACTTATAAAGAACAATGGTTTGTGAATAACACCTGCTCCGTGGCTATGACTGAATATTTGCTGTAAACACAGGTGTATATTTCACCTGACGATCACACTTTAGCTTCCATACAGTATACCGGGTGTAATGTTTACTGTATAAATACTGGTAAAAAAGGATTTGTTTGTCTATGCCACATTTGACTTCATGCATAACCATTGTTTAACCACTTCAGCCCCGCTAGGTGAAACCCCCTTCATGACCAGAGCACTTTTTACACTTCGGCACTACACTCCTTTCACCGTTTATCGCTCGGTCATGCAACTTACCACCCAAATGAATTTTACCTCCTTTTCTTCTCACTAATAGAGCTTTCATTTGGTGGTATTTTATTGCTGCTGACATTTTTACTTTTTTTGTTATTAATCAAAATGTAACGATTTTTTTGCAAAAAAATGACATTTTTCACTTTCAGCTGTAAAATTTTGCAAAAAAAACGACATCCATATATAAATTTTTCGCCAAATTTATTGTTCTACATGTCTTTGATAAAAAAAAATGTTTGGGCAAAAAAAAATGGTTTGGGTAAAAGTTATAGCATTTACAAACTATGGTACAAAAATGTGAATTTCCGCTTTTTGAAGCAGCTCTGACTTTCTGAGCACCTGTCATGATTCCTGAGGTTCTACAATGCCCAAACAGTAGAAAACCCCCACAAATGACCCCATTTCGGAAAGTAGACACCCTAAGGTATTCGCTGATGGGCATAGTGAGTTCATAGAACTTTTTATTTTTTGTCACAAGTTAGCGGAAAATGATGATGATTTTATTTATTTATTTTTTTCTTACAAAGTCTCATATTCCACTAACTTGCGACAAAAAATAAAAAATTCTAGGAACTCGCCATGCCCCTTACGGAATACCTTGGGGTGTCTTCTTTCCAAAATGGGGTCACTTGTGGCGTAGTTATACTGCCCTGGCAATTTAGGGGCCCAAATGTGTGAGAAGAACTTTGCAATCAAAATGTGTAAAAAATGACCGGTAAAATCCAAAAGGTGCACTTTGGAATATGTGCCCCTTTGCCCACCTTGGCAGCAAAAAAGTGTCACACATCTGGTATCGCCGTACTCAGGAGAAGTTGGGGAATGTGTTTTGGGGTGTCATTTTACATATACCCATGCTGGGTGAGAAAAATATCTTGGTCAAATGCCAACTTTGTATAAAAAAATAGGAAAAGTTGTCTTTTGCCAAGATATTTCTCTCATCCAGCATGGGTATATGTAAAATGACACCCCAAAACACATTCCCCAACTTCTCCTGAGTACGGCGATACCAGATGTGTCACACTTTTTTGCTGCCAAGGTGGGCAAAGGGGCACATATTCCAAAGTGCACCTTTCAGATTTTGCAGGCCATTTTTTACACATTTTGATTGCAAAGTTCTTCTCACACATTTGGGCCCCTAAATTGCCAGGGCAGTATAACTACGCCACAAGTGACCCCATTTTGGAAAGAAGACACCCCAAGGTATTCCGTGAGGGGCATGGTGAGTTCCTAGAATCTTTTATTTTTTGTCGCAAGTTAGTGGAATATGAGACTTTGTAAGGAAAAAAGAAAAAAAAAGAAAAATCATCATTTTCCGCTAACTTGTGACAAAAAATAAAAAATTCTAGGAACTCGCCGTGCCCCTCACGGAATACCTTGGGGTGTCTTCTTTCCAAAATGGGGTCACTTGTGGCGTAGTTATACTGCCCTGGCAATTTAGGGGCCCAAATGTGTGAGAAGAACCTTGCAATCAAAATGTGTAAAAAATGGCCTGCAAAATCTGAAAGGTGCACTTTGGAATATGTGCCCCTTTGCCCACCTTGGCAGCAAAAAAGTGTGACACATCTGGTATCGCCGTATTCAGGAGAAGTTGGGGAATGTGTTTTGGGGTGCCATTTTACATATAACCATGCTGGGTGAGAGAAATATCTTGGCAAAAGACAACTTTTCCTATTTTTTTATACAAAGTTGGCATTTGACCAAGATATTTTTCTCACCCAGCATGGGTATATGTAAAATGACACCCCAAAACACATTCCCCAACTTCTCCTGAGTACGGCGATACCACATGTGTGACACTTTTTTGCAGCCTAGATGCGCAAAGGGGCCCAAATTCCTTTTAGGAGGGCATTTTTAGACATTTGGATCCCAGACTTCTTCTCACACTTTCGGGCCCCTAAAAAGCCAGGGCAGTATAAATACCCCACATGTGACCCCACTTTGGAAAGAAGACACCCCAAGGTATTCAATGAGGGGCCTGGCGAGTTCCTAGAAATTTTTTATTTTTTGCATAAGTTAGCGGAAATTGATTTTTTTGTTTTTTTTCTCACAAAGTCTCACTTTCCGCTAACTTAGGACAAAAATTTCAATCTTTCATGGACTCAATATGCCCCTCAGCGAATACCTTGGGGTGTTTTCTTTCCGAAATGGGGTCACATGTGGGGTATTTATACTGCCCTGGCTTTTTAGGGGCCCTAAAGCGTGAGAAGAAGTCTGGAATATAAATGTCTAAAAATGTTTACGCATTTGGATTCCGTGAGGGGTATGGTGCGTCCATGTGAGATTTTATTTTTTGACACAAGTTAGTAGAATATGAGACTTAGTAAGAAAAAACAAAAACAAAAACAAACAAAAAATTTCCGCTAACTTGTGCCAAAAAAAATGTCTGAATGGAGCCTTACAGGGGTGGGGGGGTGATCAATGACAGGGGGGTGATCAATGACAGGGGGGTAATCACCCATATAGACTCCCGGATCACCCCCCTGTCACTGATCACCCCCCCTGTAAGGATCCATTCAGACATCCGCATGATTTTTTACGGATCCATGGATACATGGATCGGATCCACAAAACACATGCGGACGTCTGAATGGAGCCTTACAGGGGGGTTATCAATGACAGGGGGTGATCAGGGTGATCACCCCCCTGTCACTGATCACCCCCCCTGTAAGGCTCCATTCAGACATCCGCATGATTTTTTACGGATCCATGGATACATGGATCGGATCCACAAAACACATGCGGACGTCTGAATGGAGCCTTACAGGGGGGTTATCAATGACAGGGGGTGATCAGGGTGATCACCCCCCTGTCACTGATCACCCCCCCTGTAAGGCTCCATTCAGACATCCGCATGATTTTTACGGATCCATGGATACATGGATCGGATCCACAAAACACATGCGGACGTCTGAATGGAGCCTTACAGGGGGGTGATCAATGACAGGGGGGTGATCAGGGAGTGTATATGGGTGATCACCCGCCTGTCATTGATCACCCCCTGTAAGGCTCCATTCAGACGTCCGCATGTGTTTTGCGGATCCGATCCATGTATCCATGGATCCGTAAAAATCATGCGGACGTCTGAATGGAGCCTTACAGGGGGGTGATCAATGACAGGGGGGTGATCAATGACAGGGGGTGATCAGGGAGTGTATATGGGTGATCACCCGCCTGTCATTGATCACCCCCCTGTAAGGCTCCATTCAGACGTCCGCATGTGTTTTGCGGATCCGATCCATGTATCCATGGATCCGTAAAAATCATGCGGACGTCTGAATGGAGCCTTACAGGGGGGTGATCAATGACAGGGGGGTGATCAATGACAGGGGGTGATCAGGGAGTGTATATGGGTGATCACCCGCCTGTCATTGATCACCCCCCTGTAAGGCTCCATTTAGACGTCCGTATGCGTTTTGCGGATCCGATCCATGTATCCGTGGATCCGTAAAAATCATACGGACGTCTGAACGGAGCCTGACAGGGGGGTGATCAATGACAGGGCGGTGATCAATGACAGGGGGGTGATCAGGGAGTTTATATGGGGTGATCATGGGTGATCAGGGGTTTATAAGGGGTTAATAAGTGACGGGGGGGGTGTAGTGTAGTGTAGTGTGGTGTTTGGTGCGACTGTACTGACCTACCTGAGTCCTCTGGTGGTCGATCCTAACAAAAGGGACCACCAGAGGACCAGGTAGGAGGTATATTAGACGCTGTTATGAAAACAGCGTCTAATATACCTGTTAGGGGTTAAAAAATTCGGATCTCCAGCCTGCCAGCGAGCGATCGCCGCTGGCAGGCTGGAGATCCACTCGCTTACCTTCCGTTCCTGTGAGCGCGCGCGCCTGTGTGCGCGCGTTCACAGGAAATCTCGCGTCTCGCGAGATGACACATATATGCGTGACTGTGCGCAGGGCTGCCACCTCCGGAACGCGAATCTGCGTTAGGCGGTCCGGAGGTGGTTAAACACAGGTTTTGTAGTACACCCATAATGTTTGGTCTAGACGCTGCTTTAATTCTGAGCTGTATCAAATCTGTGCCCTAATATGCTCATGCTGTTATCCGCTGGCCTACTGGTGAGCTAATGGTTATGAACAGCCTATATGCAACTATTCTGTGTAATTTTATGTACAAAAAAAACGGTTTTCTGGATGTCATTTTTTGAAGTCATTCCAACCATGTATACTACTTCCTGTCCTGGCTCTTTTACTTCCTTCTTTATTTGAACTTTTAGCACAGCAAACAGCCTTGCTTAACTTTCTCAGTCAAACCATTAAATGTAGCCAACGAGGGAAGTAAATGAGTGGCTAGATTACATTATCTAGGCCTATAAAGAGAACAATAGAGTTGGGATCCCAATTCTACAATCTACTATTATCCTAAAAGATAACACATTTCCCTGGCAGTAAAATAACAATGGGATCTCTATCCATATAGGGGTTTTATCTCTCTGTCTTGACTGCTACAATAGGACAATAACTTTAACAAATAGTTTTCTATGAATATTCAGTTTAAAAAGTACCCATTTCTACAAAAAATATCCCTTTAACAAAGTTGCAATAAAAAGCAATGGGGAGAGACAGAACAGTAGAGTGAGCTTATGATGAAACAGTAGGTGGATCTCAGACTACATTATACTTCATGCAGCCAGGACACTGGAATCTGAGGGGAATAAAAGGCCTGTGTTATGTAAGAAGACACCAGTGTTGTAATTGATACATGAAATATTGTAGGCCTATTACAGATTTGGCATTGGGACCCTAATCTTTGTTACCCCTTTACCTTAAGGCACTGAATCTAAGCTGGAGCCATAGGTAACCGCTCTCCCTTAGTGGAACAGAGCCAAAATATGGATACTGCAAAGCAGATAAGTATTACCCAGCCATACTTGTTTACATATCATTTTACAAGTGATGGCCTATCCCCTACTTGGCTTCTTTAAGACTTAAATTGGCATTAGACTTTGGGAATAAATTTGATATCTCATCCCCACAGATTAAAAGTTTTAATCATCGAAGAAAGAGTTTGAGTTTCTAGAAAGTTTATGGTCCTGTCTGTGTTTCAACTCCAGCAGTGAGGAGAGAGGGCACGCTACATTAGGTGATTGCTTCTGTCTCTCTCTGTTCCAGTGATCATAGGGGTCTCACTGCTCAGACCCCCATTGATCAAAACTTGTGATATGTGATGGTCAAAAATTTAGGGGGCTGTGTCTGTGTGCCCTTCTCTTCCATGCCCTAGTCGCTGTGTGAGGAAAGAAACATGGCTTTGTGTATTAGGCTCCCGTCCCCCTTAAAAAGGACCTTTCAATGGTCCTGATAATTACAGTATTATTTACTGGCAGTGTAGGGCATAATCGGTATATGCCAGTGCCCTTTTTTCAGATATATTTTGCTTTGTTCCCCCGCTGTGCCCCCTGTTCTCTTTTGCTGCCCTGTATGCTATTAATAACATCGCTACAGGGAAGAGGAGATGGCCGGGTTTCTCAGGGGGCACCTCCTTCTCCCTGGCTGTCACGCTCTCCACTGCGAATGGACAGCTTTAGAAACACGGCCATCTCCTCTTCCCTTTACGATGCTATTAATTAGCATTCAGGGCAGCAAAAGAGAACAGGGGGAAAAGCGGGGGAAGGAAGCAGTATATCTGGAAAAAAAAAAGCGCACTGACATCCCCTACACTGCCAGGTACTAATATTGTAACATCAGGACCAGTGAAAGGTCCTCTTTAAGCCGATAATCACTAACAAGCATTCTCATGAATGCTCATTAGCGATCACCTTGCAGTCTAATACTGCTGCCAATTACCTAATGAATGAGCAAACACTCATTCATCGGGCAATTCTAATATTTAAGCATCCTTTGCTGGTGGCAGATCATGGTGTCTAATAACACTCTGCCGCCGGCAAGCCACTAGACAGTATGCGGAAGAACGATGGCATAGCGATTGCTCCTCCCCATGCTGCTGAGGAAATCATTGCATGTAACAACCATGATGTCCTCCGCTAGCGAGCAGGAGATTGCCAGGAGGAAACTCTTCCCTTCCGGCAATATCTTGCTAATCTGCCTGTCTAATACAGGCTTTACTCCAGGACTTCCATGCTCCAGAGAACGCAGTGAGGTCACAAAGATCTCCGCACTCTGCTCTGGTAGCTCATGTCTGCTAATACATTAGAGCAGAATAGGATGCGCAAATACTGATGAGCATGCGCTAGTGCCGTCCTGTTCTGCTGTATGGAGATGCAGAGAGGTGGCCGGGCTGTGAGCTACTGCGCATGCTCCATCCTGTGTGCTCATGGGAACCTGGCTGTCCTCCAACTGCGGCCACCCCTGCTGAAGTGGAGCAGTGCCATGACCATGGGCAACTGTGGATATACAAGGAGGGGAATCCTGGGTGGAAAGGTCAGAAAATGTAAATCTAGAAGGCTATTTGCTAAAATTCATATTATTACAATGCCTATCATATTGAATAAGATTCCAGAGATTGGGAATACCTTTTTTAATGTTCATTTTAGTCTTCCCCTGTTATCCCATTCACGTATGTCAAAGAAACTGAAAACTGGGTGCTTGATAGGGTCTTCTTAGTTGCTTGGTCTTCTCTAATATTTTTCCAAATACATCGAGGCTTCATAGGGATAAGGAGTGAAAAATGGACTTTGCTGCAGGAAAAATCAAGCAATTAAGCAATCCACAGCAAGCACTGATGAGTATGTAATGATAACCCACAGTATGTTTTAATGAATATTGATATGACATCACTAGGCAATGATTATGAGACCTCGTTAGCACCACGTAATGTATAAGGTCATAAAGGACAAGCTTTTGTGTTTCATGCAATTTAATTATTTCACCTCCCAAACATCAGATTATGTCATTCCTCTTTTATATCGGCTAGCGTCTTACTGTGAAGTGCCACTTTGTATAGAAATATTGCTATGAACCAACTTAATCTCTTGTCGATTTTGGAAGTTTAATCAGATCCTGTTATATTTAGCCGTCGATGTAATTACATTGCGTGTTTGAAGCGGCATATACAGAGTTCTAGGCGTGTACACAGACATAATTGAGGATCATTTTAGTAATGGTTACAAATGATGCAGAAGAAAGAATTGTACAAGATAATAAATAAATGATTGCATTAGATTGGTTAGATGATTGCTTTTCAGCTTGTCAAGGTTACCTTTGCTTACAAGGTTCTCGGGAAGGAGCCATGTAGATCCTTAGGATAAAAACTAAGTTTATTTCTCGGAAGACCGATCTAAACAAATGATGTGAAACTCATAATTCCTTGGAGATTGACTACAGAAGATCCATTAAAGAAAATAAAAAAGTTAATGACAATTATGCCTTTGATTTGACCATCTCCACATAATTTTTTATATGTTTATGTTTGGGTTCACTAGTGTAATGTCAAATGAAACCTAGAGACAATAAAGCAGTTGGTCACTTTCTGGTTATTGTTGATGACCGTTTGGCACATTATTAATATACCTTGTGCTATGTCCCCTTGTTTCCATACTTGTCTACATAGAGGTCCTGTCCATAAGATGGCTGCTGACGAATGGTCATGTAGCCAGGCAAATCGCTCAGTCCCCTCAATTCTAATGCACTTCACTTGCCATCTACACTTGTACTGTTGGGAGATTACTGTAGGTTCATTGTGTTTGAATGGGCTGAGTGATGTGTCTGGTCACATGACCCTCCATCCGCGGCCATCTTATGGACAGGAGAGATTTGACCAGTAAGGGATTTAGCAAGTGGCACAAAATATCAATGAACGCAGGGATGACCAACCTTTGGCTCTCCAGCTGTAGTAAAACTACAACTCCCATCATGCCCTGCTGTAGGCTAATAGCTGTATTCAGTCTTTGCATGCTGGGAGTTGTAGTTTTGCACAGCTGGAGAGCCGCAGGTTGGCCATCCATGAACTAAGGTTATATTAGTAGGTGTCATATAGTTATCTTAAATACACATTGGTCAAAAGTAGCCAAAAAATTGCGATCCCCTTTAAAGAGTACGAAAACTTCATAGACTAATGTTGGCATGTCCATTGTGCCGAATGGGGTTGAGATTATTATTTTTGCAAGAATCACTAAATCTGTGTTTTATCGGAGATTGGTAGCAACCCCAAAATCCTCTGATGTGCTGTGGCAGGCTCTAATATATGTATGCCCATTCCAAAATTCTGGAGGAAGTCCCATAATGGCATCTTCTACATTACTGTTATTATAGCTAGGGTATTTGGTTGCTGCTGATGAAACCTCAGACTAAAATGGTAACTGGAAGCAATCCTATCCATCCATACATCCATTATAATTCATGTCTGGGTATTCTGTTGTTTTAATAAATGTTGCCAAACTAACATTACACTAGATATGCTTTTACTTTTAATAAATACATTTTTGCCTCCTTCAGAAATTGCAGCTCCCAATTTGGCTTTTCATGTTTGCATAAGCTCATCCATAGATGTGGGCTACATTCGGATACATGTGGGAAGATTTTCTCTGCCTACCTCCCCATCTACTAGTCCCTAGAATGCATGCTAATATATAGATATCAACGAGGTATATAATCTTTCATACAGTTTTATACATCTGTACATTTATTATACCACATGCATAGTTATGTAAGGTAAATCCAGTTCCAGTTGGCAGTACTCCTGTGTTTCCTGGTGAATATTTAGTGGTTATTTATTACGTAGCTGATAATGGTCACTTCATGATGTGTTTCGGCTCTGTCCAAGCCTTTAGAACAGGCATCCTCAAACTGCGGCCCTCTCCAGCTGTTGTAAAACTACAACTCCCACAATGCCCTGCTGTAGGCTGATACCTGTAGGCTGTTTGGGCATGCTGGGAGTTGTAGTTTTGCAACAGCTGGAGGGTCGCAGTTTGAGGATGCCTGCTTTAGAATTTTTTGCATTTTGAATGCACATTTGATAAAGGCTGAAACACTTCATAAGGTGGATATTATCCCCTGAATAATCACAAGCAGATACAGGAGTTCTGGTCTTTCTTTTATGTCAATGATTATTGCATTACTTACCTAGTAGAAGCATAATTTGTATTGTGCAAGTCATTAAAGAAAGCAGAACATTTGTAGTTGGTTATATTCGCTGTATACTGTTAGACAATAAAATCACTGTAATTGCACACTTTTACCTGAATAATAATGAAAGTAGTGACGAGCATCATGGAAAACTCTAATCCAGAATGTCTAACTAAGCATTGTGAAGGCTTTGTTCTGTATGATGGTTTCTTCACTGTAGTGGTTCATAGCTGTTATCTTTATGATACATTACCAACCAGGAAGGCATGAAAGTTTATATGGTAATTAATCTTTCCCCATACATGTGCAGCGAGCCCCTGTGGGAGCCGGTGCAGAGGATGGGAGTGGTAGTGGCCCTGATGTATTGTTGTTGTGTCACAGTCTCCTACCTCAGGCCATCACTCCCTGAGGTACGTGAAAAAGGTGATGATGAAAGGAACCAGACAGAGATGGTTGAACAAACAATGTCTACTTTTACTGAATGCTAAAATGGATAGCAGCACAATCATAAGCAGTTTGTATAAAGTACACTATCTCTCCTCCCAGATGATGGGTTATGGTGGCTGGCATTGCGGCAAAGATGACACTCAGAAACTTGCTAGCTGATACTCTTTCTCTCTCTTTTCATACAGCTTTATGCCTCATTCACACTGTCAGTGTTCGGTCTGTGATTTCCATCAGTGATTTGGAGCCAAAACCAGGTGCGGCTCCAAACACAGAACAGGTGCAGATCTTTCCCTTATAACTTATGTTTGTGGAGGCTCCAATCCTGGTTTTCGTTCACAATCACTGATGGAAATCACTGACCAAAACACTGATTTGTGAATAAGGGCTTACTCTGCACCTGTGACTGTAGGTGTCCACTGAATTATGCATCCTTCTAGCTATGCCTGTCCTGAACTCTCGTGATGGTGTCTTAGCGTGTTACCTACCACTTTGCAGTGGAGTCTTGATAGCTTGCTTGTTTACTCTGCTGACTGCAATACACCATAGCTTGCAATTCCTCTGCGGCCAAGGGCCCTGCAGTCTCCCTGGGGCAATTACATCCTCCTAGGTGAGCCAGTTCTGTGATCCACCTGGCCTAGAGTAGTGGGAGATGGAACGCATCATACCTTATCTCCTCTCTGAAACTGTCTCTCCCTAGCTCAGCCCAACCATTGGCAGGAAGTCAGACCAGCCCAGTTCTCCCAAGAGGTGAAGAATGGAATAGTAAGTTCCATTCCTGTTATCAAACTTTGCCAACTGTACCCCATCTGCTGGTGTACAAAGTGTATTATATGTCATTACATTCACATGGCATATAAAAAAGTAAACAACTGCGGATACCATAGTAGTACCCCTAGGTGTGGGATACTACACGTGGTAATAGCTGTAGGTTGCCAACTAGGACATAAATGTATGTGCAGCTGTATATTGGATCAAACTGTGACTTGATAATGAAACAAAACTCCATTCTAACTGCTTGGTATATGGAAGACTGGTGCAGTAACTGCCTGGGTGCTGGGTATGGGAGGATGATGCCACAAACAGCAAGAGTTTTAATACATTAATATAGATACATACAGTACGTCCACTTTCCTTCCACTGCATGGCATGTTGGAGGAGACCAGGGCTCCTACCC
This sequence comes from Bufo gargarizans, assembly GCF_014858855.1. Taxonomy (NCBI): domain Eukaryota; kingdom Metazoa; phylum Chordata; class Amphibia; order Anura; family Bufonidae; genus Bufo; species Bufo gargarizans. The sequence continues at coordinate 192,369,352 of NC_058080.1, forward strand.
AGCAGCCATAGGCCTAGGGCAGGCTGATGAATAAATCACTAAGCTACCAATTTCAGAATTTCCACGTGGGGGCAGTGGGTACCAATCTGAATCTGTTCACAGAATGTTTGCAAAATCATGTTCGCAACTTTGTTGTTGGCTTTGTCATAAATTCTGCAGTAGGCAGTGCTATGGACGGGCACCATGACGGAAACTTGACAGACTCCTTTATAATTAGTGGAGGCGCTGTTGGTGTTTGTCATGTGGTGGATCTGCTCATTGGTCTGCAGATGCTTAGCTCACAAAAATCAGAAATTAAATGACTTGAGTTAAATAAAAATGTAAGCAGCCCCTGTACATGTGATATAATAACAAAATAAGTCCTACTTACCGCTTCCTGTGTGAGCTCCGGCACCCCACACCGCCCTTTGTGTTCCTGCAGCGGTAACATTCTGTGCTCACAGGTCTCTTCAGCCAATCACAGTCCTCAGCAGAGATGTCCCGCCTATAGCTGAGGCCAGTGATTGGCTGCAGTTTGATCTGTGTGTACGCCACCAGGAAGATGATAAAAGCATTGGGGAGGACCGGAGCGCACAGTTGGAAAAGGAGAAAAGAATATCTCATCTTTTGTTATTTACAGGGACTGCCTGAGTTTTTATTTAACTCTGACAAACCCTCAAATTTAATGTAACAAATTTTCATAGGAGGGAGAAATTTAGAATGGTTATACCTCCTCTTTCTGAGATGAAGTTTTCAGCTGGATGTTGGCTTGAGACTATAACATGTTTTTGTACCAGCACTAAGAAGAGTGAAAAGAAAGGCTTAAGATGGTCTTAGCCACAGGCTAATCACCTCTGAGACAACAAAGAGCTCAGGCTCACTTTTTATTGTCCGTAAGAACTGAATCCTGACAGATTTTTCAAGAGAAAGAGATGCAATCAACACACAGCCAAACAAAAGGAAATCTAGCATAACAACCTGAGACCTACCTCAAGAATAGCGTATAGCCTTGAAAATGCAGGTATTAGTGCTGGGTCTCTGTCATTATTCAGGAAGGTAGCTCCATCTAGTCTATCTCTCCGCTGCTGTGTGGTTTCATTAGGTGCATGAATAATTATGAGATGACCTGAAGGCTTTTCTGCAGTGACTCCTTAAGGCCGTTTCCTAATCTTGTTATGGCATGGCTTCTAGATCAAAGTCCTAGTAATTAAGTTGGGTTTTTTGTTACAAGTAGCCGAGAAAGCATAATGACGTATTTACAGAGAATGATTGAACAGATGCATTAGTAATGAACAGAATGTGATAATAGCCCCTTTGAAAGCCCACGACCATTGGCTCATGCTAAATACTCTGTAACCATGAGAGAGGGAAAGATGACATCATCTCATTTTGTCCCTCCATAATTAAATTGAAGGTGTATTTTTCTTTACCCTTTTATTATAGCAAAGATAACAACGGTGCATACAGTAAGTGATCATCAGAGGCGTCAGAATGTCAGCAGAACTATTGTGGCCACAAAATTGCAGCAGAACTGAAATCTCCACTCCTTTTTAGAGCTACACGGATATGTGTCAGATTGCATTGCAATTCTTGATTATCAATAGGGTCCTGTTGCAACAGTTGCAAAAAAAATAATAATTTCATTTTGGACTTGGTTGCAAGTTCCACATGACTTTGCCACCACAGGCTGCAATGCAAGTCACGCGCCACCATGACTAGACTGCAACCTGTCCACTTTTAGTCTTAGTTTTACAGCCAAATCACAGCTGTAAAATAGTCTTGCTATTGTGCAGCCCTAGGCTTAAAGAGGTTATCCCATGATTAATGTAAGAAAATGAAAATGCAATATCCTATAGTACATAGTAGACTCTTTCTAACAAAATTAGAACCAGCCCAGTACCTCACATGGATCCAGAGATCTGACCATCCATTGCTCCAATTGTTTATTTCAAGCTTATTTTCAAGGGTGTCTCCTTTCTGCTGCAGCTGATAGCCGTTGAAGGACGAAACTGAGCATGTGGACAGCACAGAGAAATTAAAAAAAGGGCAAACAGCAGGTGGCGCTATACAGATAGATTTCAGTGACTAACTCACTGGCTATACTAAATTTTTAATTACATGCAATTAAAAAAGTATTCAGATCCAGGGGCTGGTTTGAAAAATGTAGAATATGTTTTGTGAGACAACCCCTTTAAAGGTGTATTCTGTGACATTTATGGTATATCCAGAAGATATTCTATAAATGTCCAATCTGTGCAGGTCCCACCTCTGGGAGCCACTCTTGTCTCAACAGAGTACACATAAAAATGTGATTTGAACAATAGTATAATTGTTAAAATAAGAAGCCATTACCATCTGCTTATTGCTGCACAATTCTGGAAATTAAGCTAGAGAAAGATCCAAAATAAATTCCTGATTCCAAGTCACAAAACGAGTGAAGTACTGTATTGTAGTGAGACTTCTACCCGAGATCCTAATGGTGCACCTAATGTAAGGTGAAGTTTTGGTTTTCACTCCTGATTTGTTCTTATTTGAGTGAGGAGCTTTGTGAAGAGATAACATTCTCCCTGCTCAATAGACTGCGCAATATAATACTCACAGCAGTGCCATATACTGTCATCATGTCAGTCACAGTCGCCCTTCTACTGTAGTTTGGGTTAGTATTTGTTGCAGTATTGTTTCATTGTCTCCCACTGCTCTTGGAAACTGACCCTACAATAACCATCTGAAGATTTGACATTTCTATTTATACATGTGTACTACGGTTCACTAATGTTTTAATTGTAGTTTACTCTATTAATTCCTTCAACTTTTATAAACTTTTTTACTCTGGCGTGTTTTTATTTTACTTTATGCAAAATGCTCCCTAATGCATGTTAATGTTGACTACGTTTCTGCGCACATTCATACAGTATGTTCAACGAGTAAAGTACTTCCTGTGAAATTAAAAATTCATGCAAGTAGAAGAGAATATTGCTTCCAGATACTAGTGCTCAGACTTCTCCTGGTCCTAATGTATGATAAGTGATCTAACCTTCCTTCTGAAAAACCTGTGAAATCCTTGAGTAAATCATGAAATGTCAAAGTAGACACTTGATGCATTCTAGCACTTCGTCAAAAGCCAGCTACGGATAAAATATTGTCTTTGGAGGGACAGTTCATAGCGGAGCATTTGTTTTCCTCGAGATAAATGGTGCAATGGGCATCTAGTAGAGGCTTAACGGCTATGTTTACCTTTTTTCAATTGGCCTTTATTAAAAATATTGAGCTGGTCTGTCACAGAGATAAGGAGTCCGTCAGCTCCTGGTCTGATGGAAAAGACAGAAAATCCAAAGGGTGCATGTCCGCTCTGTACAGAAGAAAGGACTCCATATTTTTTAATAAAGACCAATTTAAAAAATATATTTTAAGCTCAAAATGAGTACAATTCAATAATACTAAAAAATTGCCCCCAAAGGTGTACGTAGACTTTAAGGTGAATTTAAACATGCAGATTATCAGGAACGAACATTCCTACGAATGCTCGTTTCTGAAAATCTGCCAGCGTAAAGGTGCAGCAGATCAGATTTCCTGCCTCTTGCCCACTTAGTCAGCAGCTTTTTTTGACTGTGCATGTCTAATACGCCCCTATAAATGTGATGCTTTAAAACTGCAGCTTGAACAACTTGCAGGAAATTACTATACAGTATTAGGGCTCATCCACACAAACATATTTTTGCTCCACATCCAATCCGCATTTTTTGAGGGTCGGAAGCAGACTTCAATGGGGCCATAAAAGATGCAAACAGCACATCATGTGCTGTCTGCATCCATATGTCCGTTCCATGGCTCCTCCAAAAAATAGAGCATGTCCTATTCTTGTCCATTTATGGACAAGGATAGGACAGTTCTATAAAGAGCAGAACAATCTGTTCTGCAATATGCAGAACACACCGCTATTACCCGTGTTTTGTGGATCCGTAATTTGCGTACCACAAAATGACAGTGGCGTGAGCCCAGAGAAGAGGTCAGCAAATGCAGAACCTTTTATATGCAGCTTAATTGGGGTTTTGTAATCTTTGGATTTTTTTTGTCTCTAGATGTAAACAAGAAGGGATATCCCATTAAGAAAATTTGGGGTCATTTATCAAACTGGTGTAAAGTAGAACTGGCTTAGTTGCCTATAGCAACCAATCAGATTCCACCTTTCATTTTTGACTGCTCCATTGGAAAATGAAAGGTAGAATCGGATTTTTTGCTATGGGCAACTAAGCCAGTTCCACACCAGTTAAATTAATGAACCCAATTATGTTTATGTAAAAATTTGCACCAAACTATAGACATATTTTATATTTAAACTCATTAAAAAATAACATTCCATTTAAGAGTCGCTGGCGCCATCCGCTGTCCACCTGAATGTCCACCTACTGAGCTGAGTGCTGCTGGTCATGCATGTTCAATCGCTCTCCCACACAACCCCAGTCCTTCTCTTCCTGGCCTGTGATACTCTGCTAGGCTTCCGCCTTAAAAACATCCAGTTTGATGTCAACTGCAGCCAATCATTGACCGCTGCGGTGACTGGATCCCCTTGCATCATGTGACCATTTGTCATGGTGGAAAAAGAGGCGGTCACTTCTATGGCCAGTGATTGGATGACAGCACCGTCCAACCGGATGTTGTCAGCAAAGGTGGGCAGAGGAGCATCGCAGGCCGAGGGGAGAAGTTGTGGAGAACCAGCACCGAAAAGCAGGTAAGTAAGCTTCCCTTTACTGGTCCATCCATTTTTGCACAACCCCTTTAAGCTTTATTTACATAAAATAAAAAGCACGCTTTAGGGGTAGTTGGCATATATAGGCTCTTAACCCCTTAAGGACCAGGCTCATTTTCACCTTCAGGACCAGGCCATTTTTTGCAAACCTGACCAGTGTCACTTTAAGTGCTCATAACTTTAAAACGCTTCGACTTACCCAGGCCGTTCTGAGATTGTTTTTTCGTCACATATTGTACTTCATGACACTGCTAAAATTGGGTCAAAAAAGTTAATTTTTTTGCATAAAAAAATACATTTTTTACCAAAAATTTTGAAAAATTAGCAAATTTCAAAGTTTCAGTTTCTCTACTTCTGTAATACATAGTAATACCCCCAAAAATTGTGATGACTTTACATTCCCCATATGTCTACTTCATGTTTGTAGCATTTTGGGAATGATATTTTATTTTTTGGGGATGTTACAAGGCTTAGAAGTTTAGAAGCAAATTTTGAAATTTTTTAGAAATCTTCAAAATCCCACTTTTTATGGACCAGTTCAGGTTTGCAGTCATATTGTGAGGCTTAGATAATAGAAACCTCCCGAAAATGACCCCATTCTAGAAACTACACCCCTCAAGGTATTCAAAACTGTTTTTTCAAACTTTATTAACCCTTTAGGTCTTCCACAAGAGTTGATGGCAGATGGAGAAACAATTTTGAAATTTCTATTTTTTGGAAAATTTTCCAATATAATCAATTTTTTCCAGGAGTAAAACAAGGGTTAACTGCCAAACAACACTCAAAATGGGTTGCCCTGATTCTGTAGTTTGCAGAAACACCCCATATGTGGTCGTAAACTACTGTTTGGCCGAACGGTAGCACATAGAAGGAGGGGAACACCATATGGGTTTTGGAAGGCAGATTTTGCAGGACTGGTTTTGTTTATACCATGTCCCATTTGAAGCCCCCTGTTGCACCCCTAGAATAGAAATTTCAAAAAAGTGACTCCATCTAAGAAAGTACACCCCTCAAGGTATTCAAAACTGGGTTTACAAACTTTGTTAACCCTTTAGGTGTTCCACAAGAGTTAATGGCAGATGGAGAAACAATTTTGAAATTTCTATTTTTTGGAAAATTTTCCAATATAATCAATTTTTTCCAGGAGTAAAACAAGGGTTAACTGCCAAACAACACTCAAAATGGGTTGCCCTGATTCTGTAGTTTACAGAAACACCCCATATGTGGTCGTAAACTACTATTTGGCCGAACGGGAGCACATAGAAGGAGGGGAACACCATATGGGTTTTGGAAGGCAGATTTTGCTGGACTGGTTTTGTTTATACCATGTCCCATTTGAAGCCCCCTGTTGCACCCCTAGAATAGAAATTTCAAAAAAGTGACTCCATCTAAAAAAGTACACCCCTCAAGGTATTCAAAACTGGGTTTACAAACTTTGTTAACCCTTTAGGTGTTCCACAAGAGTTAATGGCAGATGGAGAAACAATTTTGAAATTTCTATTTTTTGGAAAATTTTCCAATATAATCAATTTTTTCCAGGAGTAAAACAAGGGTTAACTGCCAAACAACACTCAAAATGGGTTGCCCTGATTCTGTAGTTTGCAAAAACACCCCATATGTGGTCGTAAACTACTGTTTGGCCGAACGGTAGCACATAGAAGGAGGGGAACACCATATGGGTTTTGGAAGGCAGATTTTGCAGGACTGGTTTTGTTTATACCATGTCCCATTTGAAGCCCCCTGTTGCACCCCTAGAATAGAAATTTCAAAAAAGTGACTCCATCTAAGAAAGTACACCCCTCAAGGTATTCAAAACTGGGTTTACAAACTTTGTTAACCCTTTAGGTGTTCCACAAGAGTTAATGGCAGATGGAGAAACAATTTAGAAATTTCTATTTTTTGGAAAATTTTCCAATATAATCAATTTTTTCCAGGAGTAAAACAAGGGTTAACTGCCAAACAACACTCAAAATGGGTTGCCCTGATTCTGTAGTTTGCAGAAACACCCCATATGTGGTCGTAAACTACTGTTTGGCCGAACGGTAGCACATAGAAGGAGGGGAACACCATATGGGTTTTGGAAGGCAGATTTTGCAGGACTGGTTTTGTTTATACCATGTCCCATTTGAAGCCCCCTGTTGCACCCCTAGAATAGAAATTTCAAAAAAGTGACTCCATCTAAGAAAGTACACCCCTCAAGGTATTCAAAACTGGGTTTACAAACTTTGTTAACCCTTTAGGTGTTCCACAAGAGTTAATGGCAGATGGAGAAACAATTTTGAAATTTCTATTTTTTGGAAAATTTTCCAATATAATCAATTTTTTCCAGGAGTAAAACAAGGGTTAACTGCCAAACAACACTCAAAATGGGTTGCCCTGATTCTGTAGTTTACAGAAACACCCCATATGTGGTCGTAAACTACTATTTGGCCGAACGGGAGCACATAGAAGGAGGGGAACACCATATGGGTTTTGGAAGGCAGATTTTGCTGGACTGGTTTTGTTTATACCATGTCCCATTTGAAGCCCCCTGTTGCACCCCTAGAATAGAAATTTCAAAAAAGTGACTCCATCTAAAAAAGTACACCCCTCAAGGTATTCAAAACTGGGTTTACAAACTTTGTTAACCCTTTAGGTGTTCCACAAGAGTTAATGGCAGATGGAGAAACAATTTTGAAATTTCTATTTTTTGGAAAATTTTCCAATATAATCAATTTTTTCCAGGAGTAAAACAAGGGTTAACTGCCAAACAACACTCAAAATGGGTTGCCCTGATTCTGTAGTTTGCAAAAACACCCCATATGTGGTCGTAAACTACTGTTTGGCCGAACGGTAGCACATAGAAGGAGGGGAACACCATATGGGTTTTGGAAGGCAGATTTTGCAGGACTGGTTTTGTTTATACCATGTCCCATTTGAAGCCCCCTGTTGCACCCCTAGAATAGAAATTTCAAAAAAGTGACTCCATCTAAGAAAGTACACCCCTCAAGGTATTCAAAACTGGGTTTACAAACTTTGTTAACCCTTTAGGTGTTCCACAAGAGTTAATGGCAGATGGAGAAACAATTTAGAAATTTCAATTTTTTGGAAAATTTTCCAATATAATCAATTTTTTCCAGGAGTAAAACAAGGGTTAACTGCCAAACAACACTCAAAATGGGTTGCCCTGATTCTGTAGTTTGCAAAAACACCCCATATGTGGTCGTAAACTACTGTTTGGCCGAACGGTAGCACATAGAAGGAGGGGAACACCATATGAGTTTTGGAAGGCAGATTTTGCAGGACTGGTTTTGTTTATACCATGTCCCATTTGAAGCCCCCTGTTGCACCCCTAGAATAGAAATTTCAAAAAAGTGACTCCATCTAAGAAAGTACACCCCTCAAGGTATTCAAAACTGGGTTTACAAACTTTGTTAACCCTTTAGCTGTTCCACAAGAGTTAATGGCAGATGGAGAAACAATTTAGAAATTTCTATTTTTTGGAAAATTTTCCAATATAATCAGTTTTTTCCAGGAGTAAAACAAGGGTTAACTGCCAAACAAAACTCAAAATGGGTTGCCCTGATTCTGTAGTTTGCAAAAACACCCAAATGTGGTCGTAAACTACTGTTTGGCTAAACGGCAGGACATAGAAGAAGGGGAACGCCATACGGTTTTTGGAAGGCAGATTTTGCTGGACTGGTTTATTTACACCATGTACCCTTTCAAGCCCCCTGATGCACCCCTAGAGTAGAAACTCCATAAAAGTGACCCCATCTAGGAAACTACGGGATAAGGTGGTTGTTGTTTTGGGACAATTTTTGGGGTAAATTAGATTTTTGGTTGCTCTATATTACTCTTTTTTGAGGCAATGTAACAAAAAAATTTAATTCTAAAATTGTTTCTACATTCGCTATTTAGTTTTGTGGAACACCTAAAGGGTTAACATAGTTTGTAAAGTAATTTTTGAATACCTTGAGGGGTTTAGTTTCTTAGATGGGGTCACTTTTTTGGAGTTTCTAGTCTAGGCTACATCAGGGGGGGCTTCTAATGAGACATGGTGTAAAAAAAAAAAACTGTCCATCAAAATCTGCCTTCCAGAAACCGTATGGAGTTCCCTTCGTTCTATGCCCTGCCGTGCGGCTATATAGCCATTTACGACCACATATGGGGTGTTTCTGCAAACTACAGAATTGGGGCAATAAATGTTTAGTTTTGTTTGGCTGTTAACCCTTGCTTTATTACCGGCAAAATGGATTTAAATTTAAATTTTGCCCAAAAATAGGTGTTTTGGCACCGTTTTTATTTTATATTTTTAACACCGTTCATCCGAGGCGTTTGGTAAAAAGTTATTTTTATAGCGACGACTTTTACGCACGCGACGATGCCCAATATGTATGGCTCTCAGACTTTGGAGACACTAAGCAGGCATCCTAAAACTGCGGCCCTCCAGATGTTGTAAAACTACAATTCCCACCATGCCCTGATGATGGCTGTAGGTTGTCTGGGCATGCTGGGAGTTATAGTTTTACAACATCTGGAGGGCCGCAGTTTGAGGATGCCTGCACTAAAACTAATATTTTTTGGGGAAAGAAAAATTGTTTTCGTGTCTCCAAAGTCTGAGAGCCATAGTGTTTTATGTTCTCTAGTGAACTGTTGGGGATTATAAAAATTTAGTACTCCATGGAAGTGTGATACTCCCTGAAGCAATCGATAATGCAGAGGCCCGGATGATCGGGGCACGTGTCACATTGAGTTGTGGTGTCCTTCCATATCCCCCTCTTGTGACACACTCTGCACTTTTTTTGGGTTCGTCCCTTCTTTCCAGTATGGGGGACCACACCTGGAAAGTGTTGGCCAGGGACGATCCGGGCGCCTCCAGTTCCCGAGGTACTCCGGCCTGCTCTTTCCCGGTCCGAAAAGATCAGGTCTTTGAGGACTGCCTCATAGAATTGGAGGAATGTCCCTGTGCTGCCAGCGCTTCGGGATAGTACAAAAGAGTTGTACATGGCAACCTGCACCATGTAGACCGCAACTTTTTTGTACCATGCCCGGGTTTTGCGCATGGCGTTATATGGCGTGAGGACTTGATCAGAGAGATCAACTCCTCCCATATACCGATTGTAGTCGACGATACAATCGGGCTTGAGGACCGTTGCCGCGGTACCTCGCACAGGGACTGGGGTGGTGCTGTTACCGTGGATTGTGGACAGCATAAGGACATCCCTCTTGTCCTTATACCTGACCAGCAACAGGTTTCCACTGGTAAGTGCACGGGTCTCACCCCTGGGGATAGGTACCTGGAGGGGGTAGGCAGGGAGGCCGCGTTGATTTTTCCGCACGGTCCCACAAGCGAACGTGGATCTGGCGGCAAGGGACCTGAACAAGGGAATGCTGGTATAAAAGTTGTCCACGTACAAGTGGTAACCCTTATCCAGCAGTGGGTACATAAGGTCCCACACGAGTTTCCCGGTAACACCCAGAGTGGGGGGACATTCTGGTGGTTGAATCCGGGAATCTCGCCCCTCGTACACACGAAATTTGTAAGTGTACCCTGAGGTACTCTCACAAATTTTGTATAGCTTCACGCCATACCTCGCCCGCTTTGTGGGAATGTATTGGCGGAAACTGAGTCTCCCCTTGAACGCAACGAGAGACTCATCAACCGCGACCTCCCTTCCAGGTACGTAGGCCTGCTGAAATGTGGCCCCAAAGTGATCGATGACCGGCCGTATCTTGTACAGCCGGTCATAGGCAGGATCACCTCGGGGTGGACATGCTGCATTATCGGAATAATGCAGACATTTCCGGATGGCCTCAAACCGGTGACGTGTCATGACCATACTGTACAGTGGGGTCTGGTACAGGACGTCCCCACTCCAGTATTGCCTGACACTGGGTTTTTGGACTAGACCCATATGCAGCACGAGGCCCCAAAATGTCCTCATCTCGGCTGCACTGACCGGCGTCCAGCCACCGGGTCTAGCCAAAACTGAGCCTGGGTTTTGAGCGACGAACTGTTGGGCGTACAGATTCGTCTGCTCCACCATCAAATTCACCAGTGGGTTACTGAAAAAAAAACTAAAAAAGTATATTTCAGTAAACCCCACTGTGGGAATCTGGATTCCAGGATTGCCAGCGAAATCCGGAATCTCAGGCTCAAAGTCCACTGGGGGACACCAGCTAAGTTCATCGGCAGGGGGCTCCGGTGAACTTATTTGGTGGGCCGGGAAACCAGTACGAACCCCAGGGCGGCTCGTACTAGGGTGGGCCACAGGATCCCTAGCATGTGTGGCCCCTGGCTCCGCCTGGCGGCGTCTCCGCTGCCTTGGTGGCTCATCGTCATCCGATGATGATGAGGAGGATGCGGATGACAAAAGGAACGTGGGGTCATCCTCATCCTCACTGGGGCTCTCAGAGTCGGAGGCAATCTGGGCATATGCCTCCTCGGCCGAGAACACCCGGCGGGCCATGGGTGTGTGTGTGTGCGTGTGTATGTGCGTGCGTGTAAACCTTTATTCTATGTGCGTGTGTGTGGGGGCACGGGTGTTCACGTACTAAAAAGTCCAGGCAAAAAAAATGGGCAAGTGTTAGGAAAAAAAAAAAAGTTCAAACTTGCTGAACAGCGGTTCAACGCTGATCAGCGGTCGGTGGGGTGGTGGGGCGGGCGATGCGCTAACAGTGGACGGACGCTAAAAAGTGCCGGCCAGTCAGCGCACGCAGAAAAAAAAAAAAAAAGTGGTGGTGGGGGAAGGGTCTGGTGGTGGGGGGAGGGGGTTGGTGGGTAGGGGGGGGGGGGGGCTGGTGGTGGTGGGGGGGCTGGTGGTGGGGGGGATGCGGGGGGGGGCAAGTGGCAGGGGGGGTCTGGGGTCTGAAAGTTGGAAAAAAAAAGTTTGGAATAAATGTGCTTTTTTTTTTTTTTTTCTTTTTCTAACTTTTCCCTTCTATCCCTGCCTAAAGGTGCCTCTCCCTCACTGACCCTAACCTACCTGGGTGGCGATGGGTGCAGGAGGGTGATGGATGCCGATTTAGGGGGACACAGGAGCTGGTGCTGGATGATGCTGCACGGTCAGGGTGCTGGACAGGAAGAGGAGGGGAGAGAGGAGCGCAGGAAGTTTGAATCTCGCGCCTCTCTCCCCTGCACCAATCAGCACCCTGGACAGCGGCGTTCAGCACCAGGGCCAGCTCCGCCTCTGCAAATCCTCGGACTGCGATTGGTGGTGTAAAATTACGCCACCGATCGCAGTCTTTTTCCGGTTCATCGGGTCACAGGACACCCGAATGGACCGGAAACGCAGAAAACCGCAGGTCTGAATTGACCTGCGGTTTTCTGCGATCGCCGATACGGGGGGGTCCAATGACCCCCCCCTGCGTTGTTACGGGATGCCGGCTGAATGATTTCAGCCGAAATCCCGTTTCGATTAACCCCCGCGGCGCCGGAATTCAGATTTTAAGTCGGTACGTCCTCGGTCCTTAAGGACTCGGGAAATAGGGCGTACCGGTACGTCCTCGGTCCTTAAGGGGTTAAAATCTTTGTATCCGCTAATTATCATAGGTTTATATCGGAGTTTTTAGAACCCTGAATTTACATTTGCAAATTCCAATTGAGTTAGGGCTCATGCACACAAACGTATTTTCTTTCCGCTTCCGTTCTGTTTTTTTTTCCGGACTGTATGCGGAACCATTCACTTCAATGGGTCCGCAAAAACAACGGGAGGTACTCCGTGTGCATTCTGTTTCTGTATTTCCATTCTGCAAAAAAGTAGTGCATGTCCTATTATTGTCCGCAAACCACGGTCCGAGGCCCCATTCAAGTCAATGGGTCCGCAAAAAATATGGAACGCACACGGAACACATCCGTATGTCATCCGTATTTCATCCATATTTTGCGGATCCATACTGTAGAAATGCTATGCCCAGCCCATATTGCTCATGTGCTTGGTGATTAATAAGTTACTGTTTCCGTTTTCAATCTGCAAAAAACGGATCGCATATGTCAACCATACAGATATGTTTTGTGGAATAACGGAACGGAAGAAGACTTAAATTAGACAAAAAAAAACTCTGATACGGAACAACGTATAGTGTGAATGAGCCCTTACATTGTGTTTTGAGATATAGAGATATAACAGGGTATTAGTGTTGAGCGAATTGAAGTGAAAGAAGTGGACTTTTTTTTTTTTATAAATCTTTTATGTTTTTCCAAAATGTACATGGTTATTCAACAGTCATTTTATTCTAACATTACAATTGCATTACATTACATTTCCCAAACCCCCCACCCCTGACATATCGGTTGCTCAAAAGAAAAGAAACCAAACATAAAAAAAAAAGAAAAAAATGTATATATAGTAAAATAATAAAAAAAAGAAAAATACATATTCTTCCCTTCTCTCTCCTATCGTTGGTAAAGATGATACAATATATTGAATTGGGTTATTCTATAGGAGAAGTTCCTTTAGACCCCTTTCTTTGCCTGTATAGCCGAATCCCCCAAATCTTCCCGTAAGGGGTTCAAGGCACCCTGCCATTTATGCATCAGATTGTCAACTGCTCTTCTGTTGTTCTTTTGGTGCGACAGACATTGATATATTCTTGAGACCAGTTTCTTGCCAGGTGTTAACTTGGTGATATTATCCAGAGGCTACGGTAGCCTTTCCCTATCGTCTTATACAGTGCTTGTTTTAGTTGTAAGTAATAAAACCTCAACTCTATATTTTTCAGTTGGTATTTCCTTTTTAACTCTTCATAGGAGATTATATTCCCATCCCCATGGACTTTGATACAAATTTCAGGAAAAATAAATTTGCCGCAAAGCCGAATTTCCTTGTGCTTCGTGGTTGATTTACTCTGAATTGGCATAAAAAATAAATCCTACTTGTGAAGAGGCCGCTGCAGCCATCATTCTTGTAGATCCCGTGCAAAACCTTGTGCGCTGTGACATAACCGCGCTGCCTGGCATGATGTCATCACGCGCTGCGTGAGATTTCGCACTGGATCTTCAAGCAAGATGGCAGCGGCATGCTCTTTGCAAATAAATGGATGAGGTAAGTGGAATTTTTTATTTTATTTTTTTTAGCAACCGCTGAAATGCTTTAATATTGATCCCAGATGCCGCGATCAGAGATGAACACGACCTCCCAGGGGTGCAATGATGGGGGAGGCGCAATCTCCATTCCCTGTCATTGCACCAACTGCTTACAAAGAAATGCACTTCATGACAAAGAAATTTGAATCAAATTTTTAAGAACTTAGCTCCTAATAAATATTTATAGTATTTTTGAATTTGCTTGTAATGAGTTAGAAGGAATCTGAGAGCATTGCACAATGTAGGAATATGTGTGCCTCAGTGTCGCTTTCTCTGGCTCCAGCACTCATCGGCATCTACATCATATGCAGATTGAACGTAATGTTCTACATTAGTAAACAGAAAGAAAACAAAGCAGAAATAAAAACAATAAAACGGCCCCGTTGAGGGTTAGAGTTGTGAAAAGACTGCGCTTAAACAAGGGAAAATGGAAAATGCGCAAAATGTTTGCATAAAATAAAGTATATCTATTGTGAAGTTATGTACCAGTGAATGGAAAATTCAATTTTTAATGAGCAGCAACAAATGGATCACAGAGGAAAATATACCCTCAAGTCTTTATGCAAGCATTTCTTTAGATAATACGGACAGTAGCAGCACCGGGAGGCCCCCTTGTGAACCCCTGGAGCTGCTGGGGGAAGCTGCGGTATTCAGTCCTAATGAACTATTCATTCTCATCCATTTTACAGTGATATTGATTTTGGCTTCTCCTGCTGTAGAATAAAAAAAAAAAAAAGCATGTTTTGGGAAGATTGCTGATTTGAGGACAGAGTGGCCAGAATAACCATTGGGTACCAATTAGGACAGATTCTGATCATTGTGGCCGTAATTCTTTTGGGGACTGAACTGAAATGGAGAGATGTTGCAGGAGGAAAATCAATAATCTAATAGGAAGCTAAGCTACAATAATAAAAGTTGCAGAACTTTATGGTTTTACGTAGCCAACAACATTTATCTTTTAATTTTCTTTTCCCATAGGTTCCTCCAGAAGCCAGTGATCCAAGAACAAACAGTGGGGTAATATTTTTTTTAAAACTTTTATATAGATCGTGCTGAGAAAAATGCATACACTCCCGGTTATACACACTTTATTATCTCGCGCTTATTTCAGTAGTGTTGTTTTTGTTAAAACTGATGCTGGTAAATCTTCAGCGTAGCGTGTACATGATTATATAGGCGTCTTGATGAATTTGGAAATAAAAGTCTTTATGATAGGATTAGACTGTTGTACACGAACAGCTGCCGTTTGTACGTATAGTTTTATGCATACATTTTGTTCGCTCTTCAGGGAACAAACTTAAACAAGATATCCTTTGTGAGCTCAACTTTTATATGGTCAGCACTTATAGGTCAAGCACCTGCATTTTCTCAGTGCCCCAGAGGACTACTGCAAATGGGTTAATTTGCTACTTAGTGGGTTAATATCCACTGTCAATGTTAATGCACTTTTTCTGTGTGATGTTTGTGATCCAAGATGTGAGATGGGAACACCGTCAGTTATGTTGCCCTTCTCGGCAGGAGGAAGTGGGTCCTTCTTCTCTGGGTCAGGAGTTTAGTGAGAACACTCTAGACAGGTTGAGTGAGAGGAAGCATCTGCATGTGCTGTGCAGTGCGAGACCTGCTGTAAGGAACCTTCATCCTTGCATGGCTACCAGCTACCACCACCCTCCGAGAGATAAAGACGTACAGAATATACAGACTGTTGAGGGGCAATTTAAAGGACTGGTGCATAGGTCAGACAGTAACAGAAACAGTCCTTACTGCTAATGGAAAGGGTACATTGCATCAGATGCCCACCACACTTACCATGTATTAGCTATTCACTGGAGGATCTACTCTTCACTGTGGGAACTGTACTACATATCGCAGCACTGTGTAACCCTTTGGTCAATTTGGAAAGTAGTTTGGAGCTGATAAAGACAGACTCAGAGTCAGCCATCTTACTGCTGGTGAAACCACGTTCAGCTTTGGAACTGAATTCTATCAGTGTCTTTGTGAACTTCAGTAAAGAACATTGGATTTGTTACCTCTACACTCAGCTGATTATTGCTTTGCACCACCATTGCACAGCTGCCATTATCCTGCCCTGCACTGGCCTTCCTGCCTTGCACCCTGCCAACTGTTCGCCATCAGGGGCACCACATCTATCAACAGACGGGAGTCACCAAAAGGCCCAGGGTGGGCCCATGAAAAGATAGGGTATGCCCTCAATTCAATGCACTGCCCCAGGAGTTTGGAATCCTTTGCTGCTTTTTACCTCAGATCCAATAGGGCAGAGCTGTGATCTAACATAGTAACATAGTGATTATTTATGAAACAGAAATACACCTATATTAGGTGTATTTCTGGGGCAGATTGTGGCACAAAGGTCAAGAATGCAGGGCCACATAAAGGAATTGCAGATGCAGACAGCACACAGATTGCTGTCCGCATCTTTTGCGGCCCCATTGAAGTAAATGGGTGCACATCCAACCTGCAAAAAAATCTGCTCAGATGTGGACCCAAACCACAATCGTGTGCATGAGGCCTTCATGAGAGCAATAAAGCTGTGTTCTACTGGCCAACACGGTACCAGGCTTTACTTTTTAGAACCCTTTTATTATAAGTACGGTCTGCAATTTGGAAATCTTTCAAGCCTTTGTTGACACTTGTATGTTGTGGGTAGCCCCATCTCGGACATTTTGGCCCATCTCCAGAACAATGCCCTGAAGTGAACAGAGAGCACACTGTGCATGCGGTCGTCTTGGCTTTTTTTGGATCTCCCACAGCAATGAGTGGACAGAAAGCAGCACACGTGCAGCCACCCCTCCATTTACCACTCTGGGGCTTACAAAAATAGCCAAGCTAGCGCTTTGCTGTTTTCAGAAGTTCCATAGGGGTAAATGTAGAGTTGTTGTGCATGCACGACTTGCTCTCTTTTCACTTTGGGACCCCGTTCTGGAGATAAGAATGAGAGGTGGGACCTTTACCTATGGGACATTTATAGCATGTTCCAGATGGAAATACACTTTTTAGTTTCTTCCATTCAAAATTTGTTATATTATTGCTGTCCATAAACTGATAGATTTATCTTGCATCTATTTTTTTATTTAAGGATTTTGCATGATAAAAATTATACATGGTAATGTTAGTCAAGTAGTAACTACATTCAAGTGGGAGTTTTTACAGGATCAGTTTTATTTTAGTAGAATATACTTTATTACTCCTTGACTGTTATGAATCCCTACGGACTTCTTCCTTTATGCTCTGCCTACGAGTGACTTCATCAATATGCTGATATTCCATAGAAACGGGCTCTCTCCTACATAAGCATATTCATACACTGCACTATTAGGTATTCAGTAGAGGTTGATGATCAGTGGTGATGAGATCCATTTGATGTAAGATGAAGACTATCTGACTGCTTTGACATCGATGTCCTTAACAGCTGCTTCTACTGGTATGTGGTGTCGACATACTAATGAGGTCACCACATACAGAATTTGAAAGAGGAAGTCAGCGGGGAATCCTAAAAAGTCAGGAAGAGACACAGTGGCTTTGTTGCATTCATACATGACTAACGATATGTGTGTAAAATAACATGCATTATGTATATATAAGTGATCGGATATAGAGGTTTTCTGGCTTTATATGAATAATAATGGGGCAATGATAACAATTTACTCATTTATATAGTGCTGTTATATTCAGCAACACTTTATAGACATTGTCAACACTCAATGCCGCCAGTGGGACCCTTTCATTTTTTTAACATTTTGTTTTGTTACGGCCTTGTGCTAAAATTAAATTTAAAAAAATCACGTTTTCTCCATCAATCTGCACTCCATACCCCATAATGAGAATGTGAAAACAGAATGTTAGAAATCTTTACTTCTCTATTGAAAAAGAGCAAAAATCTTGCATTGACATAAGTATTCAGGCCCTTTACTCAGTACTTATGTGAAGCACCTTTGGCAGAGATTACAGCCTCCCGTCTTCTTGGGTATGGTTCCCCAAGGTTTGCACACAGAGGCGTAGCTAAAGGCTCATGGGCCCTGGTGCAAGAGTTCAGCTTGCCCCCTTCCCTAGGTGCTTTGTGTCCAGGATCAGGGAAGCACATAACATTCATGCTGCCTGAGGCAAAAGTTCAAACGCCTACATTCCCCCCATGCCAAATACTTGACCTACCCCTTCCCTTGATTCTTTAACTTCAAAGGGCAAACATCGCATTCTACCACCCGGCATTCCTCCTTGGAGTCTCGGAGCTTGCTTAGTTTTTAGGGAGCATTAGGACTTTGTTTGGCTGGCGGTAATGCCTAAAGCATTAGGCCGCATTCACACATACATGGATTTTCAAGGACCACGGTCCGCGAAAACCAGTCCTGCTGAGTGCACGAGCGCATGGTGTCAGTGGTTGCTATGACGCTGTGCGCTTAGTGCCGCCGCTGTACAGTAATACACTCGTATGGATCATATGAGCGCATTACTGTACAGCGGTGGAGGCACGAAGCGCACGGCCGCATTCACACATACGTGGATTTTCACAGACAACGAAATGCTTTCCATTCAGAATGCATTAGGATAAAACTGAAGCTTTTTTTTTTTTTTTTCCAGTATTGAGCCCCTGTGATGGGAATCAATACCGGAAAGTCAGTTTTGCAGGTGCCTGATTTGCTGTAAGTGTTGCTAAATTAATGAAATGGTGTACAATGTCTGATCACGTTGGTGCATCTTTAACCCCTTCCTGATATAGCCATTTACCATTTTTATTTTAGTTTTTTTACACTCTGCCTTCCAAGAATCGCAATGACTTTTTTATTTATTTTTTAATCACCGATGTATGGGTACTTTCACACTAGAGTTATAGTTTTCTGGTTCCATTCAGTTTGCATCAGGATGTCTTCATTTTCAGTCCCTCTTACGGTATTTGGCTGGAGAAAATACCGCAGCATACTGCAGTATTTTCTCCGGCCAAAATTCCGGAACACTTTCCATTGAAATGTATTAATGCCAGATCCGGTACCAAGTGTTCTGGAAAACCGGATCCGGTTTCCCGGTCTGTGCATCTGTTTTTACGGATGACACCGGAGAAACGGATTCGGTATTTCAATGCATTTTCAGATGGATCCGCATCCGGATCCGGAAACAAATGCTATCTGTTTGCATACAGATTTCCGGATCCAGCAGGCAGTGTCAGCAATGGAACTGCCTGCCGGAATCCTCTAATGCAAGTGTGAAAGTGCCCTATGAGGGCTTGTTTTTTTGTGGGAGAAGTTATATTTTCTATTGGCACCATTAAATGTTCAATTAGATGTATTGGGAAGTTGGAGAAAATTCGAAATGAGTTGAAATTGGAAAAAAAAAATCCATTGTTTTTATGAGTTGTTTTCACGGAATTCAGTAGGTGGTAAAAATTGTCATCTTTATTCTGCTGGTCAGTCCAATTACAGACCAAGTTTTTACATTTTTTCTTGTGTTTTAATACTTATACGAAACTTTGAAATAAACATTTATACCTACAGATATGTGTGAGGGCAATCTAGTTTTCATTAATAGCTTTTTGGGGTGTGAATGACTTTTTGATCACGTTTTATGACTTTTTTGGGAGGTGTTATGCTTGTTCATGGGGTGATTGGTTGCACATTTCTGCCCAAGGATTATTAGGAATGAGCGTTCGTACTAACATTTGTTCCCGATAAGCGGCCCGACAAGTACTTTTAAACAGGTGTAACTGTAGTGTTCTGTTTTATGGTTCTTTGATATGGCACAATATTACAGAGCTATTCTTCCCTAGAAGCAAAGCTTCTAGAAGGAAGTGCTTGCAATATGGCAGCCAGTGCATGCAACTTTTTTCATTTTTTTTCCTGTTGGTTTTGTGTTCATACAGAAAACACCATTGTTTTCCACTCTTTGAAACTGGATGCATGTGGAGGCACATTAGGGCATGATAGTCCATTACAGATGCCATTATACAGTAGCTCCATACAGCCCAGAGGTTGCACAGAGACATAATATATTGGGTATTAGGAATCACAGCTTTAGGCCTCCTGTACACGGCCATGTGACTTTTTCAGTGTTTTGCAGTCCGTTTTTCACGGATCCGTCGTTCCGTTTTTTGTTTCCGTTCCGTTTTTCTGTATGGCATATATAGTATATAGTAATTACATAGAAAAAATTGGGCTGGGCATAACATTTCCATTAGATGGTTCTGCAAAAACGGAATGGATACTGAAGACATATGGAGTACATTCCGTATGTGTTCAGTTTTTTTTGCAAACCTATTGACTTGAATGGAGCCACGGAACTTGATTTGCGGGCAATAATAGGACATGTTCTATCTTTCAACGGAACGTAAAAATGGAAATACGGAAATGGAATGCATACGGAGTACATTCCGTTTTTTTGCGGAACCGATGAAATTAATGGTCCCGTATACGGACCGTATACAGAACGCAAAGAACGGAAAAAAAAAACAGTCATGTGAAAGAGGCCTTACAGATTGCAGATTTCTGGTCCTGCACAGGACATGATTTCTCCTTTATGCCTCAATATTGTCCCTATTGGAGAACTTACATATGCCTTATGACAGGCTAATGACCAGAAATGTGGCACAATTTATATATATTTTTAAAATTTTCTCAAAGCAATGTGTTTTAAGTATTTGAACCAGCTTAAAAGCCAAATACAAATTTCACATTAAGCAAGACATAAAGAACCACCTCGCCAGTACCACCTACTGGAAGTGTCTCCCTAGGAGTCCAGGTATTTTTACAAGAAAATCTATCCAGGCCATATATCCATCAATAGACGGCTGTTTCGGGGTGCTTACTGCATGGTATGGAGACTTATTGGCAATGATCCATGGTAAATGAATATGCAAAGATGTATCTCCGTAGAAAGAGAACCATCTTGCCAGTACCACCTACTGGAAGTGTCTACCTAGGAGTCCAGGTATGACTTTTCAACAAGCCTTGGGATTTGACAAGGAAATCTAGCCAGGCCATATATCCATCCATAGATGGCTGTTTCGGGGTGCTTACTGCATGGTATGGAGACTTATTGGCAATGCTCCATGGGAAATGAATATGCAAAGATATATCTCCCTAGAAAGAGAACCATCTTGCCAGTGCCACCTATTGGAAGTGGCTACCTAAGAGTCAGGAACTGACTTGCCAACAAGGCTTGGAATTTGACAAGGGAATATAGTCCAGATATCTATCTGTAGACTTGTATAGTCATGTGCATGAGCCCTAAAACTCATAAGGATAAGCCTACCCCAAGAGAAACTCACTCTATCCTCATGCTGCAAGCTCTTTCGCTATGGTGTGTCCATGTTTGTCTTTTCTCATGCGTCATGCTATATTTTTATGTCTGATAACTACTTGTCAAAGACTAGCGGAATGGTGATAATCTCCTTTAGGATTAGACAGATATAGACAGATTCCTGAATCAAGACATGAAGCTATTGAGCCCATTGTCAAACTGGTGACAGATTGCAGATTTGGTGCATCATCCATCACTGCTGGGTACTGTCAGTAGTCTGAGAGCTCGATCTGCCTGGGGATGACGAAAGCCTGGCCTTTATTAATATTTTCTACTGTAGAAAATATTTCATTATTCATCCATACAATAATAAGTATGCCTTAGTGAAATGATTTGAAAAAGATGTATTTTAATAAGCTTAAAAATGAATTTATAATTCAAAATTTCTAATGGAAGCATCTGTTTTACGACGCCATCCTCTTAATTATTTCTCCCCTAGCTTTTGACAGGTCTTTTACTATTAACGGTGGCCTGTTTTTTTTAAGGCACGTCTTAAGTCGTACTTTGATAAGCTGTTAATTGCATTACAAGTGAAATTCTAAAAATGAGCCTGTTACACGGCTGAACAAGTTCATGAGTTTGCTGCCTAATAATGTCTTGCTAGGTGCCAAAAGACTTCTAAAGTGGAACCGGCAACAAGAAAATGTACACGAAGAGCAGGATTGTGTGCTAACCATACACTCTGCCCAATTCTCCTCTGCTAATAGACTGATGGACAGGTGTAATTAACCTTGCTAGTGAGAACTGCAGTGGTATCCTGATATAGTACCCATTTGAGCGAAGCAAATGCATATTTATCTCCTAAATAGGGGCATGTATTTTATCTGCCGCAACTAGGAGACTCTTAAGACTCTAGATGGAGTCTCATCAGCAACATACTATACTATTATCATTAGCAACTCCAGTCATGATAGTGAAAAGGATCATTGTCTGATGGACTGTTTGCCCCATACGTTATAGACATTGAAGATCTTTCCCGTAGGAGCGCTACCGGGTTGAGCGTCTCTAAATGACAAACATGATGGCGTATTCCTTGTTTTCTAGGGTCCTGCTACAGACTCCTATCTTATGTTCCTACTAGAGATGAGCGAATTATTGGAAAATTCGATTCGGCTGCTTCGCAGAATTTTACAAAAAAACTAGCTTTTTCACAAATTACTTCATCACAAAGCGTATTTCTTTGTAAGTAAGTGTAGCAGTGACAGGGAGTGGTGATTACACCGCTCTCCATCATTGTGCCCCTCAGATGACACGTTCATAGATGATCGCGGCATCTGATATAAATAACATTTAAAAAAAATCATACTTACCTGATCCATTTGCTCGCGACGGGCCAGACCACGACCTGGCTTGAAGATCTGGCACGAAATCTTGCACGGCCTGGCCTGCGTGGTGACGTCACCCCGCACAGGATTTTGTGCGAGATCTTCAAGTAAGATAGCGGAGGCCGGACGGTCTCGAGCAAATGTATTAGGTAAGTATAATTTTTTTGTTTTGTTTTTTTCACTATTTCAGGTTAAATCAATTCGCTACCACAAAGCACAAGGAAATTCGGCATTGCGGAAAATCAAATTTATCACTTCGTAGACTTCGATTCGCTCAACACTAGTTCCTACATATCAGAATGACAGAGGATTGTCAGTCTATTGTTTTTTTTCTGCGAACTTGTAGTACAATCTGCAGCAATTAAATAAGAAAAGGAAACCAGTCCATCTCACCACGTCTGTAGGTTCAGTGTACCTGACCACACGTATAGGACGGTGCACGGGTGACCACTTCGGCTGCAGATACAGCATACCAAATGGAGAAAATCCAGCAGCATGTCCGTAAAATCGTCATCTTTATTAGATCACATTAAAAACGTAACATCCAAGTAGTACATAACAGCCTACACTGGTTTAAAAAGGGGGGAGAGGATAAGACCATCCTCCCCTTTTTTTTTTGTTACAGCCAATTGGGAGTTAACCCATTCTGGTAGGGTCTATTGTATGTGCACAGGTTGTTTTTGTTTCAGTATGATTTAATAGACTATGTTACCTGAATGAGTTAACTAATAGGTTAACTCCCAATTGGGTGTAAGCAAAAAATGGGGATAGTCTTATCCTTTTCCCCCTTTTTAAACCAGTGTATGTCAGTTATTGTTTCATGCCATGACTAAGGATAGCACGTGTCTGTCTGAATCGCAGAGGCAATGATGCACTACTTGGTTGCTTATTCTTTTAATGAGATCTCATAAAGGAGAAGATTTTATGGATGTGCTGCTGGATTTTCTCTGTTTGGAGTGAAATTTGCAGGCAGTCTAATATAGTGCAGTGTGCTGAGCAGATTGGAGTGTGGAAGGATGAAACTATATATCAAAGACATAGTGATAGGGAACTTAGATTGGGAGCCCCATTGGGGACAGCTTGATGATAATGTCTGTAAAGCGGAATATAGTAGCGCTATATAAGGGCATACATTAAATAAATAAATGGGAAAAAATTCAGCAAAATGTGTATTATTAATTTATATCCCTGCTCTTTGAAGGCTTAGCAGTCATGTGGGCGGTCCTACTTGGTGACTGACAGCTATCTCTGTATATGCAGTAATACAAGGAAGAATGTCAGTCGTTGATAAGACCGCCCACTTGACTCCTCAGCATAAAAGAAGTAGATATTTAAATTTGTAAATTACAAGTTTTACTGAATCTTTTTCCATAAAACTATAAATCAATCTGCTCAGCATCTCCTGCTCTATAGCATGCTGCCTGCGGATGGCACTGCATGTTTATGGTGACAGTTTACTTCAGAAGAGTTTATTTCACATATGAAAATACAGCAGTGGGTTTCTCTGAACAATCTAGCGGAAATGGTCAGGTTTCTACAGTAGCATTGCAGCAGGAATTGCAGAGGGTCTTTTGCTGCTTTGAACCTTTGCACTACAATCCGCGGGTGAAACTTGTCGCCAAAATTAACATCCTGCAGATTGAAAACCCACAAATCATTTCTGAAAGTGTCAACGTTTTCTGTAAGATGTTGTAGGACTGCGGCACTGCAGCATTTACGTATATCCCTTGTGTACATACTCTTATTACATGATTGTGCATTATCATTAACTTATGGCGTCATCTATAACCATTTAATTGTTGGGAAACTAGTAACTTACCTCAATATACAGTTGAAACCAGAAGCTTACATACACTATATAAAAAGACACATATGCATGTTTTTCTCAATATCTGACATGAAATCAGAATAAACCTTTCCTGTTTTTGGTCAATTAGGATTACCATTATTATTATTTGCCAAATGCCAGAATAATTAGAGAGAGAGAATGCTTTAAGGCATTTTTATTACTGTCTGCAAAGTCAAAAGTTTACATACATTTCATTAATATTTGGTACCATTGCCCTTAAACTGTATGACTTGGGTCAAACGTTTTGGATATCCTTCCACAAGCTTCTCACAATAGTTGGTCGAAATTTGGGCCCATTCCTCCTGACAAAACTGGTGTAACTGAGCCATGTTTGTTGGTCGCCTTGCTCGCACCTGCCTTTTCATCTTTGCCCATACATTTTTAATACGAATGAGATCAGGGCTTTGTCATGGCCACTCCAAAACATTGACTTTGTTATCCTTAACAGTGATGGCCAGTTCGCAGTGTTCGCCAGTGTTACCTGTGCCTGTGCCGTGAGCTGGTCTGAAATCAAATGCCGTCACCGGGAGAAGGCAGTTCCAAGAACAGCCTGATGAAGGCCCCCGGCGGCTGTTCTCGGAACTGCCTGCTCCCGGTGACCGCATTTGATTTCAGACCGGCTCGCGGCACAGGTAAGAGTCTAACCTTACTGAAGATGGCAGCCCGCATGTGTTTGCTGGCAAACACTGCGAACTGGCCATCACTGATCCTTAAGCCACTTTGTAACCAGTTTGGCAGTATGCTTTGGGTTATTGTCCATTTGGAAGACCTATTTGGGCCCAAGCTTTAACTTCCTGGCTGATGTCTTGAGATGTTGCTTCAGTATTTCCACATAATCTTCTTTCCTCATGCATCAAAACAACCCAACAACATGATGCTGACACCCCAGTGGTTCACAGTTGGGATGGTGTTCTAAGGCTTCCAAGCTTCTCCCTTTTTCCTCCAAACGTAACGATGGACATTGTGGCCAAAAAGTTCAATTTTAGTTTCGTCAGACCACAGGACATGTCTCCAAAAATGTAGGTCTTTGTTCCTGTGTGCATTTGCAAACATTAGATCTGGCTTTTTTATGTTTCTTTTGGAGTAATGGCTTCATCCTGGCAGAGGGGCTTTCAGCTCAGCTGATAAAGTACTCGTCTCACTGTTGATATTGACACAATCTTACCAGCTTCCGTCATCATCTTCACAAGGTCTTTTGTCTTTGTTCTTGGGTTGATATGCACATGTTGGACCAAAGCACGTTCATCTCTGGGTCACAGAACCCGTCTCCTTCATGAGTGGTATGATGGCTGGACATTCACATCTTGTTTGCACTTGCGTATAATTGTTTGTACAGATGAACGTGGCACCTTCAGGTATCTTGAAATTGCACCCAAGGTTGAGCCAGACTTGTGCAAGTCCACAATTCTCTTCCTGATATCTTGGCTGATTTCTTTAGACTTTCCCATGATGCTACACAAAGAAGCAGTGTGTTTCAGGTGTGCATTTATATACATCCACAGGTGTGTCTCTAATTAAATCAGATTTTGCCAACAACAGAATCTTCCAAAGACATGACATCATTATATGGGCAGTCCAGAATTGTTTAAAGGCATAGTAATCTTAGTGTATGTAAACTTTTGACTTTGCAGAAAGTAATACAAATGTCTTAAAGCATTCTCTCTCTCATTATTCTGGCATTTGGCAAATAATAATTCTGGTAATCCTAATTGAGAAAAAATTGCATATGTGTCTTTTTATATAGTGTATGTAAACTTTTGGTTTCAACTGTATCTCTATACATGATAAAGGAACCTGGCCACAAATGACTGTCTGTTTAGGTCTCCAATCCCCTTAGTCCAGTTGCTGCATAACCCAGTGCCTACGAAGACATTAACTGTGTCAGATTTTAGCAGTATTTTATTTTTATTTTTTACTCCAGTTTACTATAGTTCATTAAAGGGGTTATCCAGAAATTTATAGTGATGACCTATCCTCAGGATAGGTCATCAATATTAGATCAGCTGTTAGGAAGACTCATAGACCACCAGTCTCTTCTAGGCCATGTGACATCACTGTACCTCGGTCACATGACCTAGGTTCACTTCAATGGGGCTGAGCTGCAGTGCCAAGCACAGCCGCTATACTATACATAACGCTGTTATTGGAAAGCTGCGGGAGCCTGCTCCGCTCACCAGAGCTCCGGTGAATGCAGCGGCTCTCTGTAACAACTGATCTGCGGGGGTGCTGGGACTCGGATCCCCACCAATATGATAATGATGACCTATCCTGAGAATAGGTCATCATTTTCAATATCTGGATTATGCCTTTAAAGCCTCATGTACGCAACCATATCCATTTTGTGATCTGCAAATTGCAGAGCCACAAAACACAGATACAGGTCACATACATCCTGCATTTTCCCGTTCCACACATCATGCCTTATGTTAAAAATGTCTATTCTTGTCCACAAAACTGATAAGAATAGGTCATGTTCTATCTTTTTTGGCAGAATGGACATACAGATGCGGACAGCACATTTTTTGTGGCACCATTGAATTGAATGGGTCCGCATCTGATCTGCCAAAATTGCGGATCGGATGCAGCCCAAAAATACAGTCATGTGCATGGGATCTAAATGCAAGTCTCTCAGCAGTAATTAACATTGTGAAAATTAGATCCCCATGTACCCACCCAGCGACATCACATGCCCTACTGAATTAATCTGCTGTGGTCCACATGTCACCTCCTAAGCCCTCAGCTCCATATCTTGATCAAACACAACTGGAGGAGAAGGACAGAAAATGGCTGCTATTGATGGCCATCACAGCTTTTGTGGCAATATACTTTTTAGGGCCACTCTAAGTTCCAAGTCCACCCCTGTGTGTAGCTGTGGATGTCTCATCATATTCTCATTTCATATTGTTTATGTATTTTTATTGAATATCCTGTATTTTTTATTCATTTCCCATTGCTTGTAGTAATAGAGCAATCTAAACCCTTGTTTTTAAATCTCTGCAATGGTCAGAAACTGTGTTACACGTGATTGCCAATCTTCATCATTGTTTGGCATGATAATTATTTCCTTTGAGAGTAACCTAAATTAGGCGTTTAGGGGTTCATATTTCAAATTGTTTTACATTTTTTCCTCTAAAACATAGACTGGATACAAATAAGAGAAGTGTAATTATGTCTTTTATATTTTTTCTCCATTTAGCGTGCGTTCTTGGCTTTGGCTAAAACAAAAGGTTCACACAGAGCTTTTTAGAGGGGATTTTGAGAAGGGGATTCGAAAGGAACTCGGAAATATAGGAAGGACGGCTTCTCCTTTGTGCTGGGTCCACTTATGGCTTTGGCTGAAAAATACTGAAGCAAAATCATCCTCAAAACCTCCTCTGAAAAAACACCCTACAACATTTAAAAAAAGGTTAATTGTACGGCAATATGGAGTCATAAAATTCTGTGGTATATACAGAAATCATTGGGCCCATAGCAAAATTTAGAATGATTACCCTCTCCCAAATTAATGTGCGTTGGTTTAGTTGGATTTGTCATTCTTTTCTATGACGTTTCTAAGACTTCACATATAGTTTTTGTGGCATTTGTTGTCACACCTACAGCATGTTGAGTAGGAAAAAAATTAAATGTCACTGATCTAAAAATGCTCTAAAACTGAAGAAATGTCTCAAAAAGACACAGTTTGGTGTTCATTTTACAGTATATTTATTGGCTTTAGGCTAGTGTATGTCCAGAGCTGTTACTGAAAAAAAAATATATATACACTGCAAGTAATGTTGTCCATCAGAAAAAGTATAATCTTTATCCCAGAGATTTTATCAATATATTTCTGCTACAACCCTGCCATAAATACACTAAATAATATCCCCCTGAAATCTCCATATGATATTTCAAATAATAAAGATTTGGCTGCCTGCAACCAAAACTAGGAGGAGCTCTGAATGTATACAGCTGTAATAGAACTCAAAAGAAGCTGAATAAATCTCTATGCAGTGAGCTCCCCCTAGTGGTGGGTGCAGGTAATTCATTTGGCTATGTTGGGAAAACAGCACAGTGCCGAGCCCATTTCAACCACTGACCCCCTAGAAGCTGCAGAGTCTGCCTCCATGCAAAGTATGCCACTGCACACAAGCTCCATAAAAACTCACCGTCCATATGCATTCTTTGTATATTTAGCTTTCTATAAAAGGGTCCTCTGATGATTGCTGAAAAGACTTTGCCAGAAATATGTTAGAGTGTTGAACTTGATACCAGCTATGATTAGAGCTTCCTATTGTTAACGCTTA
Organism: Bufo gargarizans; assembly: GCF_014858855.1. Taxonomy (NCBI): domain Eukaryota; kingdom Metazoa; phylum Chordata; class Amphibia; order Anura; family Bufonidae; genus Bufo; species Bufo gargarizans. The sequence goes on from NC_058080.1 coordinate 192,397,904, forward strand.
AAGTGGCCATTCACATTAGGTGTCATATATTTGTGAATTCGAGATTATATTCTTGATTCCGAAAATCGGCAATGTAATGTTCGCGTAATGTGCACGAAATACAGGAGTAGGTCACTTATGCTACATTTTTCGAGTTGGTATAAGTTTCCTGAGACTGGAGAAAATGGTTGGCACGGCAGAACATTAGAATACCTTTATATGCAGATAGAGTGCTCCAATATATTTGCGAATTTTCGGCAATTTTAAAACTAAAAGACCACAGCACTCTTTCTAAGACTGGCAAAGGTGGGTGAACATCCAGGGTCTGTTCTGTAGCTCCAATTCAAGAACTGCAGATATCACACAAATTTTTAGACAGCACTCCGTGATAATGATGATTTATTGATTTATTTCATATTATTTCAGCCAGTGGTACATAAGTTGCTTGCAACGTTTCGGGCTAACATACGCCCTTCATCAGGTACAAGCAGGACCACAAAGCGAGTATTGCCGGCGCGAATTTTCGGCAATTAATGATGCACATATTTTTTCGCAATACGTGCAACTTGAGACATCACAGCACTATGTCTGTAGCATGTATGTATGGACAGCAGAACCTATCAGCTACACTATAGATCAATGTAACCTACACTGACTATCTCCTCCTAACTATCTGAATTATATATATATGTGTTGACTGTCTAATGTATTACAACAAAGCACAGAGCACAGCAATGACACTGCTGTCTCTTTTATAACTGCAATAGACTTTAGAAAACAGCTGCTGGGGAGGTTCTTATATAGTAAGGGGTAGGCAACTTTTCTATTGGTTGCTAGGGGTGTTGCTAAGCTGTGACAAAGCCTTCTCATTGGCCCACAAGCTAGAAAAAGAGAGGGATGATCACCTGATGTGTACTGTGTTAAAAAAAAAAAACATGAATATTCGTCATTACAAATATATAGCACTATATTCTAAATATTCGCGAATTTTCGAAGTGACGATATTCGCAATATAAATTCGTAAATACCAATATTCGCGCTCAACACTATTTATCAGCTGAACCCACCAATTTTAGTAGGCCCAGCCAACCATCTAATGAGCATGAGGCCCTCCCAGCTCTCCCCCAGTAGCAGATGTCGGTAAAGATAAGGATTAGGCAGTTAGATTTCAACATGCCTGACCTTTTTTTCTTGAAGAGATAAACCATTGCCAGCCCAAGGTTCCAGACCTAGTTGTCCTTTTCATGTGGGTACCCCATATGACAGCTTAGTGAGGGACACGCTAGCCACTATTATAGAATAATATGGATGTAAACCATTACTTATGCAAGTCATTCATCAACTAATACCCCCATGGGAGCAACAGATGAGCGAAGTAATATGACTGTTCCCATTTATACTTTATGTGCTGATGGAGATTTTTTCACTTTGCTTCTGTCCCCATCTGTGGTGTGTTTATGCTGTGTGCGTACTGTGATATTGGTCACAGTTTGGTCTTAAGAAAAAGGAAAAAGTCCGGTTCCGTGTTAGCAAATAGAAAACTAGTTTAATGCTCTCATTAAGAGAAACAAAATAAGAGTATTGCAGGTTTGATACCTTTTAATGGCTAACAAAAATAGAAGTAATGATGTTACATAGCGAGCTGCCTGATGAAGGGACTGGTGATGTCGCGAAAGCTCGCTATGTAACATCATTACTTCTATTTTTGTTAGCCATTAAAAGGTATCAAACCTGCAATACTCTTATTTTGTTTCTCTTAATGAGAGCACTAGACTAGTTTTGATTTTAGGTTTACATGGACTTTAATGATATTGATGAAAAGTTCTGTTTTATGGTTTCCCCACTTTTGCTCTGATTATATGCTGAAAGACCATATAGGTCCCAGTATTTTATAACTAGGTAAAGCAATTATACTTGAAGCCTACCTCTGCAGTAGCAGTTATTACAAAAAAACATAAACAGCTCGAATAAGCTTGATGCCTCAAAGGCCTCCTCCTCCTGTTAGATTTTATTGCAAGTTGCAGGTCATAACTTTTTATTGAACCCGCATAAAGCATTATTGAACTAGCTTGAGAATTACATAGCCTTCAAATATTTGTCAGCCAGGCTCATAAATATTCAGAGATTTACAAGTTTACAATCATGATGGGTGTTTCTCTTCATTTTTTAAAAATATTCTTGAAAGAAAACTGACACAGATCGAAAGCAAAATAAAAGATATCCTTATATTAATTCTGGCGCAGATATATCAATAATGGAACAGGGAAAATATTGCCATTATTTAATCCATCCAATACTAATTCTATACACAATTTGTTAGACATCAAAATGAATGCTGGAATGTCTACGAACCACTAGAACTGAGGTCCTCTGTTCACATTCCCTCTGACTGAGCTACTGAGAGAGAGGAGGTAAAGGGTGAAGCATGTGCAGACACTCCTCATACAAGTCTATGGGAAATATGGATATAGCCAAGAACATTAACTCAGTTAGTCACAAAATAGAATGGAGATTTTCATTCTTCAGCTCACCTATCTAGCTGGCCCAGTTAAAAGGTGTGGCGGTGAAGGGATGGCCATCAGCATTAGTGCTGAGATCTTTGAAGAGGGAGATACCTCCTTTGATGGTCTAGGACACTAAAGCTGCAAATGCACAAATACCGTATGTGTATGTTTAGAGTATTTCTAGGGTAGGTAGGTAGACCTGCAGTATTCTAAGGTATTCTAAGGTGATCAATGGGTTTGCTGAAACAACCCTGGATATATGTGGTAGTAATGAGGATGATATGCACATTTTTGGTGGTTTAAACATGGATATATCCCTCACAGTAGATGGGGTTATCGGGCAAATCCTCTATGCTGTAGTAATGGGCACATCCCTAGTGGTCTAGGGCAGTGAAAGGGCTAATGGTGGACCACTGGGCTAATGGTTGACCACACGCTACTGCCAATAACTACTGGAAGCTGTGAAAGAAACCACCTGCTCCTGCGGGCCCACTGTTTCTACTGCTTGGCTGCCAGTATGCCTGGCAATCTGTTGCTGTCTGTAAAAAAAATTGTACTGTAACAGGTAAACCGTGTAGGACAGCAAAGATCACTCCGAATATCTGCATGCCCATGTGGACCTTACTACCTTGAAAATCAGATGTAGCCACAGCTTCCAAGTTCAATGCCTCATGTTTATTCATCTAAAAACGCCATATGTCATCTAAAATGGTGATGTTTAACCCCTTGGTACAGCTAGGTCTTATTCAAACTTGCCATTTTGATGTATATCCTATTTGGATTAATAAAGGAATGAAGATGCTGGGGTTACACTTGTCTTTTCCTAAGGAAAGAGCGCTGTCTGGGGCAGGATGCTCACCTAGCCTCATTGACAGTGCAGCCCTGGTTAGACATATTTGAAGCCCATAGTACAGCGCTCACTTTAATACTTTTTTTCATATGAAGTAGAATATGTGCTTTCTACTTATCAAGCGACCACTAAAAACAGTTTTATGGTAGTATATTAGATAAATGTATATACAGACACTTCCTATTCCTGTCTGCTCCTGGAATATATATTGATAAGACTGCAGTTTAAATTTGCTTGAATTTATGAAAAGCTCAACTAATATGTGTGAATGTAGCTTCAAGAGAGGAACAATGACTTTCCTTTTAGACTTTATAGGTTATATATATGGTGTGGAGAATATAACGTCATTAGTACTGTACACTGGTATTACTGGAATGTGTCACAAAATTCCGCAGGATCTTCTGTCGCTTGTAGGTTACACTTATTAAATCAATGTCTGCAATACTAGACATAAGGATCAACCTCTAAAGTACAGATTGTCCTTCATCCTTTGTCATATGTGAATGTTTTTGTAGTGATGCATGCAGCAATACAGTGTATATGAGCTTTTAATATTTTTAAATGGCCATTATAGTCACCCTGCCTTCTGCAAAACCCTAAAGAGATAAAAATGTACACTATTATGTCCCTATATACTTGCCATGTTCCTTGTCTGTCTGTCAGCCTTTGCTGTTTTTTTTTTTATTTCCTTCCTTTATTATTAAAAGAACATTATAAAAAAAAACATGAAATACAAAATTACAAAGTGTTTTTCACCCATATGACCCTCTCTCTTATGCAGTCCCCAACCCCATCCCTTTTGAACAATGATGTTGCTTTACAACCAGGCAACAACAAAAAAAAAACGGGAGGGGGGGGGGAGGATATTTTCCCCTTTCACTCTATCCCAGACTCTTATCCAAATCTGTTGCTGACTAGGTTCTTCTTTTCATACTATAAAAGTATACCATCTTTTTATTTTCCTGATTTTGTTTAAAGAGTGGATCCATTCGTCCCCACCTGGGGCATATGGACCCATCCGTTTTCTAGCAATAGCCAGACTCCCAGGAAATAGCAGTCTCTATATATATTTTGTTTGTTCACATTTGGTCCAGTTATATAAAAAATATTACCCAAAATACAAAAGCAAATTTCACATTGCATTTGAGATTTGTAAACTTCCCGATTATTTCAGTTACAGGTGAAACTCGAAAAATTAGAATATTTTTTATTTCAGTAATGCAAATTAAACGGAATTGCATTAATGCAGCTTAAAATTAGGATTTAGTGAAAAGGTTCAATATTCTAAGCTCAAAGTGTCACACTCTAGTCAGCTAATTAATCCATACCCACTGAGCAAAGGGTACCTGAGATTGTGACTTTGGGGTTTCATAAGCTGTAAGCCATAATCATCCAAATTATAACAAATAAAGGCTTGAAATATCTTGCTTTGCTTTATAAAAGTTCTTTTTTCTAAATAACTGCGGCACATAGTGAAATGGGACTAATATAGTTATGTTCAGCTGACATTAGCACATCGCTAATGTCAGCTAGCTTAATACCCATTTTTCTGCTGACAGAAACCCTTTAAATACTTAATACAATTTTGCCAATCTGTGTCCTGATTCAAACTAGTATCTTTTAGGGTGGGTTCACATAATGTTATTCCCATCCTCTTAACATATACAAAAAACATATATGTTAAATGGATGCCTCAGACCGATGCCATACAGTGGCATCTGTTTACTAATGAGTTCTATTGTAAAAAGTATACAAATATATGTCAAATACATATGTTTAAAAGAACTAAAAATATAAACGAAATCACCCCTCTTGAATAAACCCCAAATGATAATAGTTGAAATTCGATAACACTCCGAGGCCCCAACAATTAGGCATTCACCGTACAGAAAAGATCAAGTGATTATGTGGCTGGAGGTATATTAGACGGTAACCGTATAACAATTTTACTGTTGGCCAGTGGAGTACAGGCCCCAAAAATTATTCATTCACCCTACAGAAAAGAACAAGTGATTATGTGGCTGGCTGGAGATATATTAGACGGTCAATGGATATCAATTTTACTGCAGGCCAGTGGGCTATAGGCCCCAAAAATTATTCATTTACCTGACAGAAAACATCAAGTGATTATGTGGCTGGAGATATATTAGACGGTCAATGGATATCAATTTTACGGCAGGCCAGTGGACTACAGGCCCCAAAAATAATTCATTCACCGTACAGAAAAAAACTATTGATAATGTGGCTGTAGGTACATTAGGCGGTCACCGATTTACAATTTTTCTGTTGGCCAGTTAGATTACAGGCCCCAAAAATTATTCTTTAACCGTACAGAAAAGATCAAGTAATTATGCGGCTGGAGGTACATTAGGCGGTCACCGTAAAATAATTTTACTGTTAGTCAGTTAGATTACAGGCCCCAAAAATTATGCATTCACTGTACAGAAAAGATCAAGTGATTATGTGGCTGGTGGTATATTAGACGGTCGATGGACAGATGGATCTGTATAGCTGCTGTATCTCAGCAGAACCGCACACAACTGCTGCACAATACAAATGGACTATATAGAAATTATATTATAGGTATATCACACCCCTGCCTCAATCATTTTTTTTTTGGGGGGGGGGGGGCTACTGGTATATCCCACCAGTTGCAATTAGTTGTTCCAATAGCGTTTGTCCCTCTATATAGCTGCGGTATAGCAGCAAAACCGCTGACAACTGCTGCACAATACAAATGCACTATAATATACTTTCTATGTTAGAAAGTATACTATAAGTATATTATACCCCTCAGTATGTCACACCTATCGATAGCACACCTATACCAGTCCTTAAAAGGACTTTTGTGGCCCTATTAGCTAGATTTTGGTCTCCCTAACAGCCTGTCCCTGCTCCACACAGTAACCTCTCCATACACTAGCAATAGACTAAATGTAAAATGGCGGCCAGATCGGGTTTATTTATAGGGTAGGGGGTGTGTCCATGTGCTGAAACGTCTCAATTGGCTGTTCTGTCCCACCTGATGGATGTGTCATGGGCCAAAGTTCGGCGCAATGCAAAAGAATATGGCACCGGCGGACATCACCATATGTTCGCATGTTCGGCGAATCGAGAACGAGAAAAGTTCACCACGAAATGACTGAGGGGTAAACTGTAAGGCCATCTTTACTTGCAACTGCATATACTGTATATTAGGTGAAAATCCCCACTGTGCCATAGTTCAGTATGGTCTTTTAATATCCAAAAATGACTAATAATTTCATAGAACCCTTAGTACCCTAATAATAGGGACTTTTTCCAACCATCTTTCACACAATTGGCCAGATTTCAGTGCAGATATCTTTACTACTTCTCACTGGTGAACTAAGGAATTCATATTGTTCCCACCTGATAAGAAGAAAATGCTAGGATGTCAATAAGTAAATTTTAATAAGAGAGATTTATTCAAGTTAATGTTTATCTATGAGAAGCTTTCATAATCCTTGATAATTGAATAAGATGGTTAAGTGATTAGTTTGTACCCTTGAAAAAAATAAAATATCATCAGCATACAAAAGTATCTTGTCCCCCTTCCCATCACCCCACTCCCAAGACCACCCTATCCTCGCTGATTACGATGGCCAGGGGATCCTCCACAAAAGCAAACAGTAAGGCTACATGCACACAAGCGTATTATGTTTCCCTGTCCGTTCCATTTTTTTAGCGGATAGGATGCAGACCCATTCATTTCAATGGGTCCGCAAAAAATGCGACAGCACACCGTGTGCTGTCCACATCAGTATGTCTTTTCTGTAGCCCCACAAAAAAATAGAACATGTCCTATTCTTGTTTTTGGCATAGTTACAATGGAGCCTCAAAAAAAAAAAAAAACGGGTGGCATACAGATGTCATCCGTTTTTATTTGTGGACCGCAAAACACATATGGTCGTGTGCATGTAGCCTAAGGGAGAGAGGGATCAACCTCTAATTCTCCTTTCCATCTCAAAGAAGGTTGGTTAGGTTTATGATGAAATATTTAATAAATGTATTACCCAAACCAAATCTTTCTCACACAACCCAAAGGAACCTCCATTCCACACCCACGGCATAAGACTTCCACACACTGAAGATTTACAAATGTCTTATGTGTATTGTTTGATGATAACCTTTGAGGCAAAAAAAAACCCTCAATGATTGCCATAAATGAGGGATTCTGCAATCTGGCTGTGAGTATATTTGCTAGTATTTTAATATCCTTATTTAAAAGTGAAATTGGTTTGGTACAAGCCAGGATAACTATCCTTATCTAGTTTAGGGATCAACACAATTGTGACTTCTTCCATCGATTTGAGTAGTCTACCACACATCAATTTGAAGGCCATCTGGCCCTGGCATGGCATATCTGCTATCACTACTTCATCCTCTTGCCTTGTTATAGAAAATTCCAACATACATTTCTGTTCTTCATTTAAGGGTGGAATTTTGACTCCATTCAGATACGTTCTTTTCTTGTTCTCATCATAATTATCCCTAGAAGTGTACAATTCCTGTTAGAAGTCCAACAACTATACAACACTGTTTGTCCCTTAATCATAAAATGGATAGCTTGACTCTCTGGCAATTGATAATTCTGGTTGACTGTTTGCCAGGCCTGTCCCCTTCTCAGTATCTTGTACTATTTGCAAAAAGGTCAGCACTTTGTGCTTTCTCAATCAAATAATTATTATAGTTTTCTGAGGCAATTTGCCAAACACTCTCTCAACTCATTAGTTTTCCCTTCTATGTAGACAGTTTCTGTGTTCCTCCTAACCTTTTGCTCTAGTTGTCTTTCCTTTTTTTTTCTAACTAGTCTCTTTGCATTTATAATTCCACCACAAAAAAACATAATATATACTTTAGCTGTTTCTCAAACCAAGTCCATACCTGCTGGATCCACATTATTGAGGAAAATGTTTGTGATTACTTCATTTAACTTAAGTTGTTCGTTAAATATTTCCACCCAATGTCGATAAATATTATAATCTTTTATTTTTGACATATTATGATTAAAGGGGTTGTCCACTTTTTACTTTTAATGACCTATCCTCAGGATAGAAAAGGTAGGAGGCCACAGCAGCATATCCACGAAATCCTCTTTATTCAAACGAGCGCCTCACGACAAGGCATAAAATTGACAGCGACGTTTCGGCTATGACTAGCCTTTATCAAACATGATAGGTCATCAAAATCAGATTGGCAAGGGTCCGACTCCTGGCACTGATTCCGGCCTTCTCTGCTCTGTTTACCTTCTTCCTGCAGAAATTGCAGTGGTGATCAGGTGTACTTACAAGTATGATGTCCCCATACACTTCTATGGGACGGCTCTGTCTGTTCAAGTGAATACTACTGAGCAGTCCTATAGAAGTGAATGGGGACATCATACTTAATTACATGTGCTCACCACCGCAATTGCTGCGGGGAGCAGGTAGAGCAGAGAAGGAAGTACCGCCAGAATTTTGGCACAAGTCGAAACCACAAACAAGAAGGGACATGTCCAGATGGACACAGCTTGAAGCTGTGGTGGGTGTCCTTCGGCAAAAACCACAGAGGTAAGAGTGTCAAAATCTACCATGTGAACATACCTTTTGTGTCCTCAAAATCAGCATCTAAAAAAAAAAAACTGCCCTTTTTTAAATCTATTTTTCTGTCTAGCACAAAAGAGAAAAAGTCTAATACAGTGTTAGCCAGAACAAAATGGGTTTATTGCTCCCAAACAAAATAAAAACCTTTCAGGTATGATACCTTTTAATAGCTAACAAAATAGAAGCAATGATGTTACACAGCAAGCTTTCAAGACCACTTCCCTTCAGTGTACAGGGATGCAAAACCTGTTTCCATGAAATGGTAGAAGACAAGATTCAGATCCCCAACATACAGCAAGACTATAAAATCCCTGGGTCGTTCACATGTGCTTCATTCAATGTTAAAGGGGTTATCCCATGACTAATGTAAAAAATGAAAATCAGACATCATATAGTACATGACAATCTCTTTCTAACAAAGCTAGAACCAGCCGTGCACCTCACATGGATCCAGAGACCTCTCCATTCATTGCTCTGCTAGCTGGCAACTCAAGGGGAGTGTCTTTTTTGCTGCAGCTCAAGGGGCGTGTCCATGCTCTCCCTATCACAGCTCAAGGGGAGTGTCTTTTTTGCTGCAGCTAAGGGGGTGTGTCTCAGCTCTCCCTATCACAGTTCAGGAGGCTGAAAGGATGAAACTGAGCATGTGCGGCCATCTCAGTGAGCCAGACAAAGAAATAAGGAAAAAAAAATGCAGGTGGCGCTATACAGTTACATTTTATTGAATTACTCAGTGGCTATGCTAAATTTTTAATTACATCCAATTTCAAAAGAATTCAGATCCAGATGCTGGTAGGAAAACGGTAGAATATTATTTGTGGTACAACCCCTTTAAGATCCTGATTTTCTGCACTAAGACCCTGATTAATCAAGACCGGAGTGTGCAGTGTTCCTTCCCACCAACTGCCATCCTCGTCAGTGGAGGAGTAAGCTGCATTTGCATGCTGTTATCTCCTCCACAGTATGGGGAGGAGGGATCTGTAATGCCATCGCTCGTCCCCATATAGAACATATGGTGCTGTTTAGACCGCATGATCTGCTGCCAGAAAACAGTGCTTTAGGTGACCACATGAAAGATCCAATGACCCAATGAACAAGCACCTTTTACATTGGCAGATTATTGCTAACGAGCGTTCTTACGAAGGCTTCTTACCGATGATCTGCTTGATGTTTGGGCACTGTAGAGGGGCCTTTACACCTACTGTAACTTTGTGATGAATGAAAAGTGACCCTGGTGAATATCCACTGTAATTTGAGTGAATTTGTCGTGCAAATATTCTTAATTTTTCTGTAGTCATGTGAGTTTTCAATCAAGCACACTATAGCAGATAAATATCCACCTATTATTCTAAATATTGCATGTCTTTTAAGTTTATTTCTATGCCTGCGTGTTACTCTGTGCCTTGTACTTTTAGCATCACTCAAAACGGTTATAGTTTATCAATATTCATATGGAGATAAATGGGCTCATACAGACACTTCCTATTCATGCCTGCCCCTGGAATATATATTGATAAAATTGCATTTTAAAATGACTACAGTTTATAAAAAGCTCTTCTAATCTGTGTGGAATGTAGCTTGAATAGAGATCATTGACTTTCTTCTTAGACTTCGTAGCTAATATATAGGGCGTGAAGGACGTAAGTCCGTTAATACTGTACAGCGGTATTACTGGAGTGTATGTATCACAATTCTGCAGCTGATTTTCCCTCAACTTTTGTCACATATATATGCAATTGTGGGCACGTATGTGGCAATACAGTGCACATGAGCCTTTAATATGTTTCTTTGTCTTTTCGACGTCAGGTACTAAATGGCCTTTAGACGTCAGAACCTGAATGACACAAAATCTACAGTTTTGCAGAGTTGCATTCTAACCTTTTCTGTCTGTGTAGAAGCCTTTACTGTACTAGAATATAAATCTTAAAATGCAAAATGATCAGGCAACATATGGAGACCATCACCTCTATGTGTCCCTATTATGGATCCCCTATGTCGGGGATGGCCAACCTGCGGCTCTCCAGCCGTTACAAAACTACAACTCCCAGCATGCCCACACTGCTTACAGCTATCAGCCTACAGCAGGGCATGGTGGGAGTTATAGTAATGTACTGGAGGTATGGATTCTCTAAGCCGCAATCTATTTGGCAGTGGTTAGACAGAAGTGCTGAGTTTAAGAGAATCTCTTGTTTTCACCCTCTCCGCCCACAATATGATGGATTTCTACAGGAAGATTCCCATGAATCACTGTAGACCATACTGGCTAGAACCTCACGCTGATGTTAAAAGCTGAGACTTTAGCCAATATCTTCCAGTCAGGAACATATTGAAAGCCTGCGCACCCCGTCAAGGTATCTCAGTGTGGCGTGGGTCCTACCGCTAAACTACATATCGTGTGTGAACACAGTCTGATAGGCGCTAAGGACCTACTCACAGCCAAGCTCCTACATACCTCCATAGTAAGATCCCTAATACAATGGGAGGGAGGAGGAGGCTGCGAGCCCCACCTATAACAGGCCATATCACACAGATTCCCATGCCATGATCCTAGAAATAGTTACAGGTTGGCGGCAGCAGCACTGATGCAGTAGTACAGTAGTTAGAAATGTAGCCAACAGTTATCACCAGGAACACAGTCCGAACAGGACTGGCTACAAGATGGGGGAGTAGTCGGTAACCTAGCAAGGGGTCAGGGCCAGGAGTTGAACTACATGTATCATTAAAACAGTCTGAAGGACAAGGTAGGATCAAGGTCAGGAGCAAAGCCAAGGTGAGGATCAGTGGCAAGACAATAGCAATGCACAGGAACAAGAGCCAGCAAGGAATGCACCTTAGGATACTTTCACACTAGCGTTCGTCGGTCCGCTCGTGAGCTCCGTTTGAAGGAGCTCACGAGCGGACCCGAACGCCTCCGTCCAGCCCTGATGCAGTCTGAATGGAGCGGATCCGCTCAGACTGCATCAGTCTGGCGGCGTTCAGCCTCCGCTCCGCTCGCCTCCGCACGGCCAGGCGGACAGCTGAACGCTGCTTGCAGCGTTCAGCTGTCCGCCTGGCCGTGCGGAGGCGAGCGGATCCGTTCAGACTTACAATGTAAGTCAATGGGAACGGATCCGCTTGAAGATGACACCATATGGCTCAATCTTCAAGCGGATCCGTCCCCCCGCTCAGGCATCTTGTGCACTTAGAAATTTTTCTAAGTTATTAATGCAGACGGATCCGTTCTGAACGGAGCCTCCGTCTGCATTAATATGATCGGATCCGTTCAGAACGGATCCGATCAAGCGCTAGTGTGAAAGTAGCCTTAACTACCCAGCAAAGGATGTCAGGACAGATTCTTAGCAACTGGGACACGGCCTTTGAACAAGGTTAGGCTACTTTCACACTTGCGTTCAGAGCGGATCCGTCTGAGACGGATCCGCTCATATAATGCAGATGGTGGCTCCGTCCAGTACAGATCCGTCTGCATTATATTGTTAAAACATTTCTAAGTGCGAAAGTAGCCTCAGACGGATCCGTCCAGACTTTCAAGGTAAAGTCAATGGGGGACGGATCCGTTTGAAGATTGAGCCATATTGTGTCAACTTCAAACGGATCCGTCCCCATTGACTTACATTGTAAGTCTGGACGGATCCGCACGCCTCCGCACGGCCAGGCGGACACCCGAACGCTGCAAGTAGTGTCCTCCGGAGCGGAGGACAAACGGAGCCATACTGATGCATTCTGAGCGGATCCGCATCCACTCAGAATGCATTAGTGCTGGACGGATGCGTTCGGGGCCGCTTGTGAGAGCCTTCAAACGGAACTCACAAGCGGAGCCCTGAACGCTAGTGTGAAAGTAGCCTTAGGTTAATGAGCTATATGTTTAAGTTAATATAGCTCCCACTGTATATACACAGTTAAAGGGGTTGTCCCACAAAAACTAGTCTCCATTTTTTTCAAATGAGCAACTGAATCTGAATAATTTTGTAATTGCATGTAATTACCGTCAATTATTATATAGCCACTGAGTTATTTAATAAAATCTATGTGCGTGTTCATCTCCTTGTTTGTCCACCTCAAAGAGGTGGTTGCACATACTCAGTTTAGTCTTACAACTACCACTGGAAGCTGTGACAGTTACAGTGAGAGAGCTACAGTAGAAAGGCCATGCACCCTGAGAAAGGGCACACCGTCTGTGCTGCACCAGAAAGGACATGTCCACTAAGCTACAGCAGAAAGGACACACAGTCTGAGCTGACAGCTTAAAATAAATCTAGCAGAACAGTTGGGGCAATGAATGGGGAGAGCCCATGATCCGTGTGAAGATACAGGGCTGGTTCTAGCTTTATTAGAAAGATTAGAAAGGTTATCATGTACTATATGATATCTGATATTCATTTTCTACATTAATCATGGCATAACCCCTGTTAGCCCAGCTCCCCGAACCCGCGATTCCATCCCCACACGCAGGTACGGGCACCAGGCCCGTAGCTTCTTCCTGCTACTGAATGCCGTGCTGACAGATGCGTGCAGCGGGGTTTTTAGCTGTGGTCTGTATTCCTGCTGTCACGTACTAGAGGCCCAAGGCAGACCTCCAGGACGTCAGGCAACCAAGACATGGCAACACAGACCAGCAGCAACACAAAACAAGAGCTGCATAAAGTTATACAGACTACGCACAGGCACTACTACACAGAACAGCGGGTGTGGACCCACTGTGCCACTAACTGGCAATACTCTGGAGGGACGTGACTAAGCAACCACCTGGTATTCACTAGATCCTCAGATGGTATGGATAGACTTAAGCCAGAAAGGTAGTTACCAGAGCAATCCCCAAGTCAGTGGCAGCTGGTAGAGACCGACCAGGAGGTACCTGAATTAGGTACCGGCATGAAGTGTAGACAGGCAGACAGAGACAGAACCAGGAGCAACGGCACAGACAAGCGAGATACAGATCAGAGATACCAGTAATGGAACAGGCTAGAAATACATACAGGCAAGGGATTCCCCTTCGGGAAAGCCAGGGACCCTCTCACGAAGGCAGGACACAGAACAGACGGATCCAGCAAAAAGCTAGTGTGAAAATACCCTTAGGTTCCTAGCTAGTCTAGTTTCCTGTTTGAATTAAGGTATTCTTTTGGTTCTTGTCATTCTGTGTACCGGACTTTGGATTACGTATTATGGACTTTGCCTGATTAACTTTGTACCCTGGCTATGCTTCCGTCTGATCAGCCTCTGGCCTTCCAGCATCCACTGGGTGTATTGTGTCACCTGGAGCTCAGTCCAGTTCCCCTCTGAGGCAGCATCTGGTACTCCACTCTGGAAAGTCTCTCCTCACCATCAGAGGTATCATCCGAAGAACGAGGGGTGTGCTCAGACATTGCCCTCAGAGGGAGTTGGTCAGGTAGGGCTCATACACACATGCTAATTTCATTTGGAGACTAAGGTTTTGTATCTTGAATTCCATAAGAAACATAATAGCATCCTCAGGCATTAAATATTTTAGGAAGTATCTTCCCCTCTGTTATATGGTCAGCCATAGACACCATACAGTGAAACATGTGCAGGGACCCTGGGTGTCAGCATACTCATGACATACAATACTGAATAAAGCATTCCCCTTATAAAATGCTAGCCCCGCTAGCGGCATCACATGATCACAACTAGGATAGAGCAAAAATGTTGAACAGAATCATATCCTTCATATGTTGCAAACAATACTAGAATAAGAAATATTTTAGCAATTGCAGCTCAATGTTTTAACAAAAATACATCAAATCTTGGCGCTTGTTCACACCCTTTGAGCGCTTTGTAACACTGAGATTGAATTTCTCTGTTCATAAGTTTCCTTGTATAATCGCCACCTATCAACAGAGAAAAGACTCGTTCTGTTCCCGAAATGTGGAACTCCACAAATCTCCCTTATGCATTCCTCTAAAATATTTAGTGAGGGAAGAAACATTTACCTTATTATTAGTCGCAGTAGAAATATGGCATCTTATGCGCACCTTAAGCCACCTGCCCCACATATTGCAAGTTGCCAAGTAAATCACATGTGTTGTATTGCAATATATGTCCGCCCTAATTTTAAACTCTTGCATAGTGGTACAGGCTTGAAAACCATTATTAACCCTAGCGTACCTACATGCCTTGAATTTCTGATCTCAACCAGAAAAAGACAACCAAGTCCTTTGATGTACATTCCCAGGGGAAAACTGACTCGGAGAAACAAATCACCCAATGTCTGTGCCCATCCCAGTACGAAGCTGACACCCCTTTTTATAGGGTGTCCAAGTACTTTGTCTTCTATTTGAACTGGTAAATATTTATGTATAATATTCACTATTTGGTAATATTGTCTACTGTAGGTAGTTACAAAAGTAATTGGTTGCTCAGATTTTTCCTTTTTGGTAGTATATTTTGATTCAACCAACAAAGAAACTTGGATATGATTCTGCCCTTTTCAAGAAGCCTTCTTTAGGGTACAGTCAGAATAACCTCTTTGTCTGAGACGAGCGAGCACCTTATCTTTTTCATCATTATACTTGTCATCGTGTATGCAGTTACGTCTGATGCGTACTAACTCTCCATATGGTATATTATTAATTACATGTTGAGGGTGATACGAACTAGCTGCCAAGATGGAGTTACCTGCTGTGCTTTTTCTAAATGGCATACTAATGGCTTTATTATTCTCCTGGGAGAGCCCTACATCCAGGAATGGCATGCTGATAGAGTCAAAATGATGTGTAAAGCTCAGATTTGTCATTCCTATTGATGTACTGAACAAAATCCCCAAAATCTGAATGACTACCCTCCCAAATCAACAAGTCATCAGTAAACTGTCCATGCCAGATTATTGATGACTAAAATGGGTTGAAGTCTGACTGCTGTGCAAAGCCTTTTCTAGGACATCCCAAAGATTCTCAATGGGGTTAAGGTCCGGACTCTGTGGCGGACAATCCATGTGTGAAAATGATGTCTCATGCTCCCTGAACCACTCTTTCACAATTTGAGCCAGATGAATCCTGGCATTGTCATCTTGGAATATGCCCGTGCCATCAGGGAAGAAAAAATCCACTAATGGAATAACCTGGTCATTCAGTATGTTCAGGTAGTCAGCTGACCTCATTCTTGGAGCACATACTGTTGCTGAACCTAGACCTGTCCAACTGCAGCAACCCCAGATCATAGCACTGCCCCCACAGGCTTGTACAGTAGGCACTAGGCATGATGGGTGCATCACTTCGTCTGCCTCTCTTCTTACCCTGATGCGCCCATCACTCTGGAACAGGGTAAATCTGGACTCATCAGACCACATGATCTTCTTCCATTGCTCCAGAGTCCAATCTTTATGCTCCCCTAGCAAATTGAAGCCTTTTTTTCTGGTTTGCCTCACTGATTAGTAGTTTTCTTACGGCTACACAGCTGTTCAGTCCCAATCCCTTGAATTCCCTTCGCATTGTGCATGTGGAAATGCTCTTACTTTCACTATTAAACATAGCCCTGAGTTCTACTGTTGTTTTTCTACGATTTAATTTCACCAAACGTTAAAGTGATCGCCGATCACGATTATTCAGGATTTTTTTTCCCGCCACATTTCTTCCTCGAATATGATGGGTCCCTACTATCCTTCCAGTTTTGAATAATGTATTGGACAGTTCTTAACCCAATTTTAGTAGTTTCTGCAATCTCCTTAGATGTTTTCTCTGCTTGATGCATGCCAATGATTTGACCCTTCTCAAACAGACTAACATCTTTTCCACGACCACAAGATGTGTCTTTCGACATGGTTGTTTAAGAAATGAGAAGCAACCAGTTGGGGTTAAATAACTTTATTGCCAGCTGAAAGATGATCGCCCATGCAGTAATTATCCAATAGGAGGCTCATAACTATTTGCTTACTTAAATCCAGGTGGTGACTTTTTTTTGGGACAGGCAGTGTATTAGCAGAAGAAGGGGAGAAGCGAGCCCCCATTGATGCCCCACGAACCTGAAAGAAAATACTTTGTTCAACATAAAACTTTGTCTGTTACATTTTTGTAAAAAAAAACAAAACATCAAGATTATCTCTTGTAATTGAGCAGTATATCTCCTGTAGAGTCTAAGATGTTCACCAAGTGCTGACAAACCTTGGGCATGTAGAAGAATATTGCCACACTACATTGCAAGTAGCCCAACTATATGTGTCTGACCATTTTTCAAGACATGCTTTGTGTCATGTAAGTAGCTGGGAATTTTAATCGCAAGTGGTTGTAACTGTTGATCTACCCACATGCCCAATTTTTGCGCACAAGGAGCCACTATAGGCCTAAAGGGGGGAGGAAACTTCCCCTTATGCACTTTGGGGAGGGAGTGGAATATGGTCATAATTGGATCTTTCACGTAAATATATTCTGCCATTCTCTCATTAATGACCCCCAGGACTATACCCTCCAATAATAACTTTCTTAGGCATTCCTGTACATAATGAGTAGGATCAGTATTAACGCCGCATCATTTAGTATTTCTAAATTGCATTTGTCGTATAAGCCTGAATTATTAACAACAATCAGAATCCCTGAGGCTGGGTTCACACTTGAGCGTTGCGCAAACGCGCGTTTTACGTGCGTTTTTGACGCGCATTTTTATGCGCGTTTTTGTAATAGTAAACGCGCGTTTGACGCGCGTTTGTGTGATTCACTACAGTGTCCTATGGCCACAAACGCCCCAAAAGTCGCTCATGTACTTTTTGGAGCGTCGGGCGTTTTACAGCGCGATCGTACGCGCTGTAAAACGCCCAAGTGTGAACCATTCCCATAGGGAATCATTGGTTTCTCCTTGTTGAGCGTTTTACAGCGCGTAGGAACGCGCTGTAAAACGCTCAGGTGTGAACCCAGCCTGAGAAGGAGATCAGGATTGTGCTTAATCTGTTTTAGAGCTATGTGCCCCACAACAGTCAGATTATCTCCTAGCTTCCTACAGTTGGGTTTTAGGTTCATGAGCTCCTTCTCTACCATCTCTTGAAATCTTTCCAATGGATCAGACCGTGATGCTATTGGGAAGAAATGAGATACAAAAATGAAAAACAATCACATCTTTATTATCCACAGATTTACAGTGCAATGAGCTAAAATAAAGTAGATTTTTTTTTGTTCATATGAATTAAACAACTGCAAATCTGTATGTGTTTCACCCATAGGATTATTTCCCAATCCCAATATATTTTCAATATATATTTCAATATATTTTTCATCACAAAATGAGACTTTCAGAATAGTCAGCAAGGATTATTTCATTCTACTCAGACATTGAGCAGGACAAACCTCCTGTATTTCTAAATCGGACACTGCAAAAAAAAAGTTTTTTAAATTTTTTAAATAAAGTTTAAAAAAGTTTAAAGTTTTAAAAATAAAGTTTCTTACAAGTTTATTGATATAATAAATAGTTGTGAAACATTAAAGTCAATGGAGGGGACATAGTTCAGACCTTTTCATAGGACTGAGCATTGGGCTTCACTTAAGATGTAACTATAAAGGTTAATCACAGTAGAATCACATGACTCTGATCTTTTTTCACCCCGACGGTGCTTTCGTCCAGCACGTCTTTTACGTTTTTTAGAATATGTGTATCCACTGTTTCCTCGCATTAATATACTGTAGAGCCGCATACAGCTGGATCGGGTGTGGTATTTTCACCCATCAAGGAATTTGAACAATCATCGGAGGTGTATTGTGAATAATCAGATGAGTCATAATTTACAAAGCTGATATTTTGCATGTTCTTTCTTTTTTTCGATGACCTTTTTTCAGTGTAGGAGTTGTATTTTTAGACCACATATAAACCTTGTCAAATTGGTAATATCTGCAATCCCTCTAAAATTTGCCCTTTTTTATTTTCATAATTTGATTTTCGAACTTATTTGTGATTTTTTTCATCCCACACCTTAGGCCTCTTGCACACGAATGCGCAAATTGCACCCACCGTAGGGCAGCCGCAGCGTATCGCAGGCCCATTCACTTTAATGGGTCCGCGAACCGGCCGTTCTGCAAAAAAATGTTCTATCTTTTTTAAGAACAGAAGTACGGGACGAAACCCGACGCAAGCACTCCGTAATGCTTCCATAGGGTTCCGTTCCGTGCTTCTGTTCAGCACCATTACGCATCTCCGGATTTGCGGACCCATTGAAGTTAATGGGTTCACATCTGTGATGCGGAATGCACACGGAACAGTGCCCATGTATTGCGGATCCGCAAATGCGGTCCGCAATACGGTCACGGAGCGCACATGTTCGTGTGCAACAAGCCTTAAAGTCTTCATTCTGTGCATAATCTGACAGTGAATCTTGCGTCTCCTTAATTTGCTTTTGAGTATCATTCAGTACATTTTGTTCTCCCTGAATAATCAGTGACATTATTCTCAGCAAACAATCCGAAAGTATGCTGTTCTATTTTTTCAAAAAATCTCCATGGTATCAAAAAGTAGGGACCTTTTTTCAACCCTAATCCATTGGTTATCCATGTCTTCAATTCTTTTGCAAGCAAAATTTCCAGGCGTTTCACATTTCCAGGAGTTAACATTTCTGTTGGAGGCAATTTCTCATTGGAGGCTATAGTAGCACATTCTAAGACTGAAGCTATTTTATTCAAACGTGCCTCTGAATCTTGGACCTCCTTTAAACTCAATGGGTTTTCAGACTCAATGGGGGATATGTAAAAAGACTGCATGTAGTGTGCACGATCACCAAGCTTCTCTAGTACAAACAAGCGTAGATGTGATGCCCCTGGTAGTTTAGAATGGGAATGTTTTATTCAGTCTTGTATGTCATGAGTAAGGACTAGGTCCGTGGACTATTTTTTTATGAAACAACACCCTCCAGGTGCTGTATTTCCTTTCTTCATTGACTTTGGTGATTCTGTGATACGCATTTTGCAGGCATATTCTATATTTCTGCTAAATGGACATACCGATGCGGAAAGTACAAAGATGATCTGTGTGCTTTCTGAATTTGTATGTCTGTTTTGCAAAAAGATACATGTCCTATACTTGGCCACAAAATGCGGTCCACGGACCTATTAAAGTCAGTGGATGTGCAAACACGGATGGTATCTGTAGTTTGTGATCCAGAATTTGTGGACCACAAAATACATACGGTCTTGTGTATGAGGCCATAGGTTGTATGTGAATAATATTTTAACCCAGTGAAGGTATAGACAGCCTTACCCAGTTTTACTAATCGTAAAGATAGCATAGTCTTAGACAGTCTGTTTAGACCTGGACCAGATTTATCACAGTGTCTAGGGTTGGATGATAAATGTGTTTTAGGGATCAGCTGTTTGAGAAGGCACTCCTGTGCGTCTTCTCTGTGCTCACCAAGCAGAGCGCCATACATTGTATAGTGGCTGTGCTTGGCATCGCAGCTCAGCCTTATTCAATTCTATGGAGCTGAGCAGCGCCTATGCCATAAAACCGATGAATGCATATCCAGAGGTTGTCTTTTCAAAATAGACGTATGAGTGCTGCCAGCACTGCTGCAGAAGTTAAAGGGGTGGGGGTCAGCCTGTCATGCTCAAACCATGCGCTGCACGCTGCATCAAATTGGTCTCCATGGCTGTCATCCCAGAAAGAAGCCTCTTCTAAAGATGATACACAAGAAAGCCTACAAACAGTTTGCTGAAGACAAGACTAAGGACATGGATTACTAGTTCCATATCCTGAGGTCTGATGAGATCATGATAAACTTACTTGGTTCAGATGGTGTCACGTGTGTGTGTGTGTGTGTGGCAGCAACCAGATTAGGAGTACAAAGAAAAGTGTGTCTTGCCTTCAGTCAAGCCTAGTGGTGGGAGTGTCACGGTTTGAGGCTGCATGAGTGGGGAGCTACAGTTCATTGAGGGAACCATGAATGCCAACATGTACTGTGACATACTAAAGCAGAGCATGATCCCTTCCCTTCGGAAACTGGGCCGCAGGGCAGTATATCAACATAACAATGATCCCAAACACACCTCCAAGATGACCACTGCCTTGCTATAGAAAATGAGGGTAAAGATGCTGGACTATCCAAACATGTCTCCAGACCTAAACCCTATTGAGAATCTGTGAGGCATCCTCAAAGAGAAGGTGGAGAAGCGCAAGGTCTCTAAAAACCATGTCATCATGGAGGAGTGAAGGAGCATTCCAGTGACAACCGGTGAAGCTGTAGTGAACTCTATGCCCAAGAGCATTAAAGCAATGCTAAAAAATAATGGTGGCTACACAAAATATTGACACCTTGGGCACAATTGAGTTTTTTTTTTTGAGGGCACACCAAATTTACACACAAGTACAAGCTGTACACGGACTACTTTACATTGTATCAAAGTGTCATATCTTCAGTGTTGTCCAATAAAAAGATATCATAAAATATATACAAAATTGTGAGGGGTGCACTCACTTTTGCTAGATACTGTAAGTCTCAGAAAACCACTATTATATAATATCTTTCAAATCTTTAGGAGCAATATATAGTCCATTAAGCTTTATGACAGCTGCTAAATGCAACATATAATTAGATTATTTTTCTTACGTCCATTATGACACCTAATGTATACGTTTAAAAAACAATACATCCAAAGAGAAAGTCTAAACTGAGATTTGAGGCCAAACCCACCAATTCCTCTGCCTGTGCCCATCATGCACAGCCTGGATGTTGACAACAATAGCATGACAGTGCAGAGTTGTTATCTGAATATTACTGCATCTGTTGCAACAGTTTAAACATATATACCTAAAAAATCATTAGGGAGCCTAAAGGACTTTCTAATGAATAACTCTCCATGTGGAGAGTCCCTGGTAGTTTCTTCTCTGCTCTGTATCCCCAAATCAAAGGCAAAGACCTCTCACCCAGTTAAAAGCATATTTTGGCAATTTCAAGCTACTTCCTTATCCTCTGGATGGGGGATACCTATTAGATCGGTGGGTGCCCTGCTGCTTGGACCTCCACCAATCATAAGAAAGCTCCATCAGTCCCATATAAATTAATGGAGTGGCAGTAACCATGCTACATTCATTTTTGGGGTCCCATTCTCATGATTGTTGCTGGGCCCACACCAATCTAACAGTGGATAAGAGATAACTTGAAATTAGCAGAATACCCCTTTAAGCCAGTTATGTCTGCTCAGTACTGATGAGGCACAGTCAACCTGAAACAACTTTCTGCAGAGGAGGTACTGGCTTGGCTATAATCTTAACTAGAGATAAGCGAAGTTTAGAAAAATTCGATTTGGCTGCTTCGCCAAAGTTCCTCAAGAAATTTGATTCATTACAAATTAATTTTCCACAAATCGCTATAAATCAGGTATACCTGCAGGCCACTCTGCCTTAGGGCACGGCCACTGCAGTTGGGTTGTGGCCATGCTGCAGTGAAGAACAGTGTGGCCAATTAGCCCACAGCCTACCTTTTATTTAATAATGAAGACCCCGCTGTATTGTTGGTCTTCATTGTTAATGGCCGTGCTGCACCTTTAATGCACCTTTAAACAGGGGCTGTTGCTGGTATGGGGTTTGGCTGGCTAGGTGGGGGCACAATATGCAGGCATAACCACATCTCCAACACCAGCTCTCTCCTGCTCTACAGGTAGGAGCCCTCTTCTGCCATTTGCTTTTCTTCCTTTTCCACATCTTCTAATATAGATGAGAATGTATCATCAGGATTATCCAGCTCCTCCTCTCTCTACATCTTACTGACTTTTCTAGGACATGGAGACTTTGAAGGATGATTTGAAAGAAGTAAAGCCAGCAATAGATGACGAAGGTCATCATTAAGACCTGGTCCTCCCTAAAGGGTGCAGGCTGGATGGTATTGATTGGTATGCTGGGCACTGGAGTAATAAAGGATTCCATCTTATTGGTATTGAATTATTCTATTAATTATTTTCAGCAACACTATCCCTAGTGCATGAACGCTTGCCACGTCTCTCCCTATGCTCAGCTCACAAGAGAGTGGCGGAGACCATGCTGGATGAGGGTTTTATAGGGGTGAGACATCACAGATGGCTATCTGCGGATTGGCTGGCTGCACGGCATTGAGTGATCTTGCGTACTGAGGCTTGTCTCCTCTACACTTAGTTTTGCTATCTAACACGTGCAGCCACCTGATTTGTTATCATGAAGTGCAAGGAAATTTGGATAAGTTGAGAATAGTTTTCCTAAACTTTGAATCAAATTCCGCTTTGAATGCTTTGCTGAACACTAATCCTAACTAATGTCTCAAGGTTTAATATTGACTTATATGACTTACCTACCAACTAGTGGAACCAGAGGCACAGCTTTACTATTTTAGTTTTTTTGTTGTAAAGGGCAATTTGCATAATGAAAGACTATATGTGAGACTAAGGCCTCATGCACACGACCGTGCTGTTTTTTTGCGGTCCACAAACCGCAGATCCGCAAAAAAACAAAAGCCGCCCGTGTGCCTTCCGCAATTTGTAGAAATGCCTATTCTTGACCGCAAAACGGACAAGAATAGGACATGCCATATTTTTTTTGCGGGGCCATGGAATGGTGCAACGGATGCGCACAGCACACGGAGTGCTGTCCGCATCTTTTGTGGCCCTATTGAAGTGAATGGGTCCGCACCCGAGCCGCAAAAAAGCGGCTCGGATGCAGACCACAAAAACGGTAGTGTGCATGAGGCCTAAACGTGATAAACATCAGTAGTTAAAATCAACCTGTAATCTGTCTTACATCTATTCTATTTGTATACTGTGCTATTAATACATATGGCTATTTCACCTTCATTAACGAGCTATCGCCTTTGTAGTGAACCCTCATCTCTTAATGTCACTCGAGAGTTACAAAAATGTCTTTCTTCTTTTCATCTGTAGAAAAGTTTCCTGGGCTGCAGCACATTTAAAGTGAAGGATCTGGTGAAAGCAAAGGAGCAACCATTGTCTCTCAGTCTCAAGTAGGTTTCTTTTTTTTCCTTGACTTTCCTTAACCCCTTCTACCCGGGACAGTTTTCACCTTCCTGCCCAGGCCATTTTTTGCAAATATTACATGTGTCACTTTATGTGGTAATAGCTTTGGAACGCTTTTATTTATCCTAGCCATTCTGAGATTGTTTTCTCGTGACACATTGTACTTCATGAGGCAATTTATTTAGAAACATAGAAACATAGAATGTGTCGGCAGATAAGAACCATTTGGCCCATCTAGTTTGCTCAATATTTCACCTTTATTTATGAAAAAATCCCAAATTTACCAAAAATATTGTAAAATTTGCAACTGCCGCATGGTTTTTAGAAGGCAGATTTTGCTGGATTGGTTTTTAGACACCATGTTCCATTTGGGTTGTTACGGACACGGTGATATCATATATGTCAACTTTGTTTGTTTGTTTGTTTGTCTCCATTTTCTGAACGCTATATTTTTTTATTTTTCTGCCAATCGTCCTGTGCAGGGGCAAATTTTTTGCAGGAAAAGTTAACGTTTTTATTGGTACTATTTTTGGTATGATTTTTTGATCATTGATTATTACACTTTATGAAGCAAGGGGACCAAAAAATTGGTTGTTTTTGCACAGTTTTTATTTATTTAATTTTACAGCGTTCACCTGAGGGGCTAGGTCATGTGACATTTTTATAGAGCAGGTCGTTACGGATGTGGTAATGCCTAATATGTATATTTTTTTCTTATTTATTTAAGGGTGAGTTCACACTAGCGTTATGGAGTCCGTTCTGGCTTTTCGTTATAACAGTGTTATAACGGAACATTACGGAATCCATAAGTCGAAAGGGCGGATCCGTTTTGCTGCTCATATACTTGCATTATGACGGAATGCAGAACGGACGCTTTTAAAAGGCAACATTTTTTCATTTATCTTTCTGTGCATGCAACATACATACCAGTACATGCTACTTTGAGTGAACCTACAGTTCTCACAATTTTCATGCTGATGTATACCTAGGTCTGTGACATCTTTTACCCTGCCAGTTGGGTGTTTGGGAGAGAGGTTGTATCTGACCTCCTTACATGAGGTCTCCCCCCCCCCCCCCTGCTGTACACTTGTGCCTTATGTTTCATATATTGTTTGTTATGTGATCATGTCTTAATAAATTACATACCGTATTTTTCGCCCCATAAGACGCACTTTTTCTTCCCCCAAAATGGGGAAGAAATGCCTCTGCGTCTTATGGGGCGAATGCTTGCAGTTTTGCATCGCAAGCTGCGATGTAGGAGCGAGCGAGGACTCGGGGAGGGACTGGGAGGAGGATCTGGGGGCTGGCAATAGCGGCGGGGCGGTGCAGTCAGTGTAGTATAGCCCCGCCCCGCCGCTCCGGTATACTAATATATGATGTCATATTCAATTAATAGTTATTAAACATGCCCCCTCACTCCTATTACTACCTTACATCCTAATTGCTTCTTTAGGATTCAGGCAGGCCGGGCAGGCGGCAGCGTAACTCTTGTCACGTGCCTGCGCCGCCTATTTTATGAATGAAGCAGGCGGCGCAGGCAAGTGACGTCAGTGAGAGACGCGCAGACCGTCCGGCCGGCCTGCCTGAATTCTACAGAAGCGATTAGGATGTAAGGTAGTAATAGGAGTGAGGGGGCATGTTTAATAACTATTAATTGAATATGACATCTTATATTTGTATACTGGCAGCGGCGGCGGCGGGGGGGGGGGATCGATCTGTGGATGGCACAGTTATGGGCTGGGGGGTCTGTGGATGGCACTGTTATGGGCTGGGGGGGTCTGTGGATGGCACTGCTATGGGCTGGGGGGGGTCTGTGGATGGCACTGTTATGGGCTGGGGGGTCTGTGGATGGCACATATATAACAGTGCCACCCACAGATCCCCTCTGTAACAGTGCCAGCCACAGATCCCCCCCTGTAACAGTGCCAGCTACAGATCCCCCCCCTGTAACAGTGCCAGCCACAGATCCCCCCCTGTAACAGTGCCAGCCACAGATCCCCCCCTGTAACAGTGCCAGCCACAGATCCCCCCCTGTAACAGTGCCAGCCACAGATCCCCCCCTGTAACAGTGCCAGCCACAGATCCCCCCCTGTAACAGTGCCAGCCACAGATCCCCCCCGTAACAGTGCCATCCACAGATCCCCCCCTGTAACAGTGCCAGACACAGATCCCCCCCTGTAACAGTGCCAGCCACAGATCCCCCCCTGTAACAGTGCCAGACACAGGATCCCCCCCTGTAACAGTGCCAGCCACAGATCCCCCTGTAACAGTGCCAGCCACAGATCCCCCCCTGTAACAGTGCCAGCCACAGATCCCCCCTGTAACAGTGCCAGCCACAGATCCCCCCTGTAACAGTGCCAGCTACAGATCCCCCCCCCTGTAACAGTGCCAGCCACAGATCCCTCCCCCCCCCGTAACAGTGCCAGCCACAGACCCCCCCCCCCTGTAACAGTGCCAGCCACAGATTCCTCCCCTGTAACAGTGCCAGCCACAGATTCCCCCCCTGTAACAGTGCCAGCCACAGATCCCCCCCTGTAACAGTGCCAGCCACAGATCCCCAGTAATAGTGCCATCCACAGACCACCATTAGTTCCAAACCCACCAAACACACAGCACATCTTTCGGTTAAAAATATTTTTTCTTTTCTTATTTTCCTCCCCAAAAACCTAGGTGCGTCTTATGGGCCGGTGCGTCTTTTAGGGCTAAAAATACGGTATATTTTATATGTGTGTCTTCCACTTTTCTTTGGGGTTATTGGTTTTGTTTTTGGGTTGGCTCAGTATATTATACTAGACCCCAGTGTTATCTACACATTATATGTGAGTTTTTTCTTATAGGTTGGTCCAACTTGCACATATACCACATGTGAACATATTCTTAAAGTAATGCATTTTTTAAATTTGATGTTATTTGCAAAACATAAAAAAGTGACTGAGGTAGCGCAGAAATGTTATCATATGTGTTGCCATATGCCCCCCTGCTTCAGCTATAGGCGGATAGAGAAGCACCAACTGGAGCAGAGGAGAAAATAAGCGACTTCCGTTTTTGGATGCTGTTGTAGCAACTGCAAACTGGCTCCATTTTGATTTGTGTTTTGGGGTCTCCCTCCGTTCTGTCCCTGGCAGTAGAAAGCATTTTAATTGTAATCAATTAGGGTGGGTTAACACGACTGTATGTATTTTGCAAAATACGGAAGAAGCACGTCCTACCTTTTGCAGAACGGACATGTGGATGCAGCCAGCATGTGCTCTGTGCATCTGTATGTCTGTTCCGCAAATCATAGAACATATTCTGTTCATGGGTCTGCAGAAAAAATGGATGCAACACGGACATCACACGGACGTCATTCGTACTTTGCGGACCGCAAGATACATACGATCATATAGATGTACCTTGGAAATGCAAAGTGATTAAACATGAGAAATCTTAATCAAATTAATATGTTTTTCACAGATTCAGTTCTAGAACTGTTCATCATAAAACCATATTCAAGGCTACAGCGCAGCCAAGAAAATGACATTGAGAGAGTTTTTTCAAAAACTGTTAGTTGCCTATAGAAACTAATCAGATTCCACCTTTCATTTTCCAGGAGCCCTGAAAGCTTTACACCAATTTTGATAAATCTCAACCATTGTGTTTCCATAGATTTTATTTTATTTTTATTTATTTTTTTTACCCCATTGTTTGGTGTTGCGGTAATTGCTCTTTTTGAAGCACCATTGCTGCCCTTTTTCAATATAGAACCAGCACACAGAACCAGGAGGAAGACTGCCCAATAAAGTAAAATAAAAATATCTAAGTATCATTTGGTATATTCTGAGAGAATTTCCTATTTGATTATCCTCTATCTTTTTGAGGTTGTATGAAAATTCTGATAAGTGGGGTGAACTGTCCTATACTTGCTCCTTCAACAGTGTCACTATTTCCTCTGTTAATTGATGACAACCGAAGTAGCATTCCTCGGTCATTCTGTAGTAGGTATCAGTCAGAAATATACATTGTTCCAGTGACCTGCCCTGACTTGAGAAGATGTTGCAGTGCCAGAAGGGTTTTACTGTAGGGTCGGTAGGTGTAGTTGAAGTCCCTCCAGATAACCATGTGTGTTTGTGTGTGCAATAAGTACATGCGAGACACAGAGAGACCTACAGAGAGAATATGTGGAGGCCAGGACCTCTTCAGCCACCAAGAAGCCGTCAGAGGCAGACAGAGAGTGATTGATGCCGGAGAATAATTAGAGTCCGTAATGTATGTGTAGATGATCAGAAGAGAACAAGACAGGTCCTAAAGAATGGAAGCCCTCAGGGGGTCATTCATGAGAGGGCAATAGAGGCTGGTGAATCTGGGTTAAAATGTAGTCTTAGGAAGCCAATGGCTGTATATTGTGACCAGAGCATTGTATTAGGATGAAAGAAAAAGATACCTGCCGGCCTGGTCCAAAGCCATATTGTAAGTCACAAAGAGTGTGTGGGAGTTGGCGAAAGCTAGGGTCCGCATCCTCAAGTAGAAAACAGTGCAGTTGGCACTCAACTGGTGAGGGTGGCCCAAAGGTATATAATCAAGGTGATACAATGCAAGTTGCTTGTGTGCTGTATTAGAAGTTGAATAAAAGTGGTACTTCTTGAGAGGCAGTAAGCCCAATGTTCAAACTGTGATGAACATGCCTGTTTGAAAACTGTTGAATTGAGTTAAATTGAGATGTGTTAGACTACTTTCACACCTGTGTTTTTGCCTGATCTGGCAGGGATCAGCAAAAACACTTCCGTTACTGATAATACAACCATCTGCATCCGTTATGAATTATCCGGTTGTATTATCTTTAACACAGCAATGACTGATCCGTCATGAACACCATTGAAAGGCAATGGGAGATGGATCCATTTTGTATTAGATTGTCTCTGAGAAAACTGATCTGTCCCCGTTTTGCTCCGAATCCCATGACGGAAAGAAAACTGCAGCTTGCTCTCCAGTATGGGAACGCAACTAAATGGAATGGAATGCATTTTGTAGCATTCCGTTCTGTTGAGTTACGTTTTGTCCCCATTGACAATAAATGGCGACAAAACGGAAGCGTTTTTTTCCAGTATTGAGATCCTAAGACAGATACTAAACGCAAGTGTGAAAGTAGCCTTAGCAGCATATGCATTGCGAGTTGAAGGCAGTAATTCCTGAGAAAGTTAGTGGCCTAGTGGTAGGGAGAAACCTCAGAGGCACTTGAGCACTGGCTGTTGTGGCTGTTGTAAGCTTGCATACAATGCCTAGGCAAGGCATGCTGTGTTAAGGGGAAGCCCTTATTAGATGGAAGATGCAGTTGAGAATGACACAGAAGATTTGTGAGAGCCATCAGGGATGGGGGGCAGCCTGACCCACTGGTGGTGCACAGTACTCCAGACCCGAGCAAGGTGGGGTTCAAGTGTATTTAACCACCAAGTGGGAGAGAAACCACTTTGACTATTTTATGATAAGAGGGTTATTATACACCATTAAATCAGTCTTATTAACAGCCACAAAGTGATATACTGGTTCCAAGGCTTTTACTTCTGCTCAAAATCACTTGCTGATGGAACTGTAATATTTATGTTATCTTCAGTAAATTCTATACCATCTATATCCTAGGTGATGAAATGCCTATACATTCTCACTATGTGAACTGCTAGGGACAAATACGGACAGGACGCGACTCTTCTAAGAGCTGAATGTCAGCGTGGATAATTGCAGCTGCTTACTTCACTCTATCTGGACATTTGGGGTTCAGTCTGGGTCATCCTCCTTTCAAGTTCTACAATGTAACAGAACAAAAATGAGCCGTCATTCTCTTGGTATCAAAAGGATGATGACACATTTGCAGTTGGTACATGTTATTCTAAAAGCACAGACCAAGGGTGTAAATATAAAGGCTAGGCAAATCAGCGCTATAATCTGTAATAATCTTTGAAAACTCATGACTGTGCAGTTACTGTATAAAAGTGTTTAAAGGCGTCACACTTGAATAAAATAAAATAAATCCCCAAAGATGGGAATAGTGAGAGGGTGCAACTTTAGAATAGGCACTCTGTCCTGAATGAGCAGCACCCATTACTGGCATTTTATGGGAAGTTAATGCATTGGAGCCATCATGTCCTAGATGTAAAAGTACTTAGGCTGCTTTTGCAGATGTAGCAGAGCAATCCGTCAGGCTGTTGCAGCAGAGGAACAGCCAGCCAGAATTGTCCAGATCTGGCCTAGCCATTCACTGTCGGACTATAATGGGAACTGGTGAGATCTGGACTCTCCCCGGGATTTGTTCAGAAAAAATCTATTGCGCGCAGCGATATTTGTCTACCTGAAACCTGGCATCGATACTGGAGAGTGGCCGGATCCCATTATAGTCTAAGGGGTCTGGCGGGCACATGGTAATATCTGGCTCTGTCGGATCCGGAAAACTATTCTCTGCCGGAATGGCATGCCAGATTGCTTTCCCACATTATTGAAAGATGCTTAATTCTTTAACATAGGCAGGGGGACTAAACATTTTTGACATAGTTTGTGTATCTTTACACTACACACTCCTAAATTTTCAGATTTGCATTCACACACAGACATGTGTATATGTCAACCTTGATGGTGCATATTTCCAGGAAATTGTCCATCACTGATCTTGGTATGAGCGAAGTTATGGGTGATCACCAATTTGTTTGTGTGAAGAGATAATATTATGAAGAGATGCCCATCAATGTCTTGAGAGAAAAAGGTTATTTCCTAGTCTGTTTGAAATTGTATATTTTACACATAGTTATATATTTCAAGAATGCTAAAACCTTAATTAAGTAAATATGTACCTTTCAGTCTTAGATGTTAATGCCTTATAGGTCCTCAATTTGCTGTTAAACCAGGCACAGTACCTTGTAGGGCTAGCTCATCTGAATGAGTACCTTTCAGTTAGCAATCCATTGCATCTTTCTGTAGAAAAATGACTTTTAATCCATTTGCAAATGTGCAGTTAAGTGCACCAAGGGTAGACCCAAGCCACTCTGTGCACCCTTGGCCTTCCTTCTTCCTTTGCCCACCTCCCTCTCATTGATTGACAAGGTCCCACATAATCATCTTGCCTGATCCTGTCAATGAGTGGGAAGGGCTGGCAGAGGAAGCTGCACAGAGTTGCTTGGGCCCACTTTTAGGACACTGCTAATATGCATTTTTATCCAGAATAAAGTAATGGATCGCTATGTGAAAGGTATCATTGCATAGAGTTGAGCTAACACTACAAAGCAATTTCCTGCTGACAGATTCTCTTTAAAAGGTATATAACTAAAAACAGTGTCCTGTGCAACAAGACGTTAACTCTGGGGTGCTGGCCTGACAGAATTCCAAGGAAAAAGCCATATTTGATACTGTCCAATAGAAATACATAAATTATATTTTCCTGGAAGCTTGATTAGTGAAATGTTATACAATGGATCTATTATATTGCGGGTAATGTAGACTATTAACACAGAAAACATGGAATTATACCAAAATAGTTAGTGAAGAAACAGGAAGCAGAAGGCTGACTTTGATAGTCTTGCTGGCATAATCCCCAAATCTCTGCTCTGTTTAGTGCATATAATAAGAAAAAGGCATAAAAGCCAAAAACACTTCTGGGAGGACTCTGAGTAATGGGTTCAACTTTGAAAGCTGGAATGCGGCTAGGATTCTTTGATAATGATAAAGTTTGGTGAACAGAACATTTACATGAAATCAAACTAATAATTTGTAAGCGCTTCGATCGGATTGAGTTCCTCTAGAGCGCTATACAAGGACTTAGTAACATAACATAACATAATAATTTATGAGAGCGTATCATTTCTGGTCAATCTAACAGTACCTTGGGCAGTGACCGGGCCACAGGGGCATGTGAGTGGAGCTAATGTTGTGGACATGGACCAAGGAGTAGTTTCTACTTGCAGCTAACAGCTCTCTGGATGGTGTGCAGTAAATGGAAGAATGGCACCAGATTCCTTCAGGGCACTCTCAAGGTTACCAGATGCTAGTCGAGGTCCCCTTGATGGTCTGGGTGTAAGGTGCAGGGAAGGCAGGGTCCCTGATATATTCGTGATGGCAGCACTCTTGGGTGCAAGTAGGTGATGAGTTTACACAATAGGCACACCAGTTCTCGGAAAAAAATCTCAGTACTTTACTGAACCTGATCCAAAGGTCATCAATGCACATATAAGTCATTTACAGCAAGGCAGTTTCTACAATGGTTCAAGTTAGTTCCTAAAAGTTGCATAAGGGGTTGTTTTCCTCTATAGCAATCAATATTCATCTTTTGTTTCTCCAGGCTGGAGGGATCTACTGGCTCTGATGTACCGTATTGCCATATACAGTACTTTGGTACACAATAGCGTCGGTATCCTCTCTAGGAATACTATCTCCTGACAGGTGGTGTTTCTGTCTGGTAGCTTGGAATCTCTCCCCCAAATGCAGAGGAGGCTAAAGCCTGATAAACAACAATTACCTTCCTTTAACAATATTCTCACTCCCTCTCTGGGTTGCCTGTATCTTCAGTAATCTTTTACATCTATGTGCTAGTACACAGAACTATCTCTGGAGTTTAGCTAACGCTCCAAAATGGCTGCTGAGGTGTTGCTTCTACCTCGGACAACACACTACACTGTACTGACTTCCTTCTTGGGAAAAAAGAGTTGAGTCAGCCCTGGGAGGTTTGTTAGAACCTTCCCCTCCTTTATACAACTTAATGGTAACCTGATACGACACATTTTCATGAAACACAATCACAATACTAAGAAGTGTGTTTCAGGACGCTGCATATGAAAAAATGTCCTGTTAATGAATCTAAATTAAGTTATCAAGGAATACAAAGTTTTGCTATAGGAAATAAAAATGTGAAATTATATTGTAAAGGTTACTATTGCTAAGGAGCGTTAAGTAGATAGCCTATCCTAAGAATAGGCTATCAGTTTATGATTCGTAGGGCTCCTATCCCTAGGACCCCCACTGATCATCACAACTGATGGGCCTTTTTAGTGCTTATCCGTGCACAGTGGAATACCTACTGGTGTGTTTAGGCCTGGTATTATACTCCAATGAGCATACACTGATCGATAAGCCATTAACAGAAAATCCTCGATAACCCATTTAAAGAGGACTTGTCACCACAAATGCAATGCAACCTGCATGTTTTAGAGCAGGAGAAGCTGAGTAGATTGATGTATAGTTTTGTAGGAACAGATTCATCAAAACTTGTAATGTATACATTTTAATCAGTTTTCTTTCTGACTTCAGTTGAACACAGGCAAAGAAAGCTTTCAATCACCAATAATATCTCCCCCATGTACAACTGAAGTCATAAAAATATAAATGTATAAATAACAAGTTTTACTGAATCTTTTCCCATTAAACTATATACAGTCCTGATCAAAAGTTTAAGACCACTTGAAAAATGGCAAAAAATCATATTTTACATTGTTGGATCTTAACAAGGTTCCAAGTAGAGCTTCAACATGCAACAAGAAGAAATGAGAGTGAGACAAAACATTTTTTGAGCATTCAATTAATTGAAAATAACGATTAAACTGAAACAGGCTGTTTTTCAGCTGATCCAAATTTTAGGACCACATGCCTTTAAAAAGCCAAATCTGTGCAAAGATGTGGATCCATTGTCATTCTCTGTCAGGTAGTCACACGTTGTGATGGCAAAGGCAAAAAAACTCTTCCTTTTTGGACGTGGTCTGGTTGTTGAACTGCATAAGCAGGGTCTCTCATAGCGCGCCATTGCTGCTGAGGTGGGACGCAGTAAGACAGTCATTTGGAATTTCTTAAATTCCCCCCTGAGGGTTATGGAACAAAAAAGTCAAGTGGAAGACCCAAAAAGTGGCTGTCCGTCAAACACTGGACAATCCTCGATGCAAATTAAGGCCCTTACTGGTGCTGACTGCAGCCCCATAACCACAAGCATCTGAGACTGAAGGGCTTCAAAAACTAAAAACGTCTTTAAAGACCTTGTCTCCTTGAATGCCACAGAACTGCTCGTTTGGACTTTGCAAGAGAGCACCAAGCATGGGACATTCAAAGGTGGAAGAAAGTTTTATTCTCTGATGAGAAAAGAATTAACCTTGATGGTCCTGATGGTTTCCAATGTTACTGGCATGACAAGCAGATCCCACCTGAGATGTTTTTTACGCGCCACAGTGGAGGGGGCGCCATAATGGTCTGGGGTGCTTTTTTCCTCAGTGGAACAATGGAGCTTCAGGAAGTGCAGGGGCGTCAAATGGCCCCTGGCTATGTCCAGATGTTGCAGAGAGCATTCCTCATGACTGAGGGCCCTCGTCTGTGTGGTAACTACTGGGTTTTTCAACAGGACAACGCTACAGTACACAATGCCTGCAGGACAAGGGACTTCTTCCAGGAGAATAACATCACTCTTTTGGCCCATCCTGCGTGTTCCCCTGATCTAAATCCAATGGAGAACCTTTGATGATGGATGGCAAAGGAAGTTTACAAAAATGGACAACAGTTCCAGACAGTAGATGGCCTTTGTGCTGTCTTCACCACTTGGAGAAATGTTCCCACTCACCTCATGGAAACGCTTGCATCAAGCATGCCAAAACTAATTTTGGAAGTGCTAAACAATAACGGCGGAGCTACTCATTACTGAGTTCATGTTTGGAAGTTTGATTTCTGTTTTGGGGTGTTTATTTATTTTTTTGGAGGTGTGGTCCTAAACTTTTGATCAGCGAAAAAACAGCCTGTTTCAGTTTATTCATTGTTTTCATTAAATTGAATGCTCAAAAAGTGTTTTGTCTCACTCCCATTTCTTCTTGTTGCATATTGAAGCTCTACTTGGAAACTTGTTAAGATCCAGCCATGTGAAATATGATTTTTTAGAGAGAAGGGTTATTAGATGACAGGCACAAAGTGAAAGTAAAAAAAAGTACCATTTGCACAGCTAGACGAACAGATAGCCCTTTGTGACAGAACGGCTCAATATTTTATAATAAAGACCAAAATGAGTAAAATGCACCGAAGGTGTACATTGCCTTTTTAACTATGTTTTTTTTAATCAGTTTGGACAACACATTTGATGTATAAACTATAATCTATGGGTAATTCAATAATGCCTTAAAAAATTTAAACTTGTATTTCCCACATAGATAAAAAGTTTAACTCCTATTTTCACCCTACACAAAAGTTAAAGTAAAATGTTATTATTCACATTAAGTATTTTGTTATGATGGTCAGAAAAGCTTCTATCGTTTTGATATGATCCCCTATGGTAAGATAGCAGTAATGTTGGATCCGAGAAGTGCTTTCAAGATTCCAGTGGCAGGAAGAAAATTCATTGCCGCAGTCATGAAATCATCTTTGCTCATTAAATACCCTTCTGCTTTTTTGTTCAGTTTGATTGAAAACTGCTTGAAAGAAAACTTTTGAAGGGCTCCAGACAGGAAATATTTCGGCAGCTCCCTTTTAACCAATATTGTACATTCTAATTTGCCATCGCAATTTTATATCAATTTGAAAGTCAAATCATTGTTAGTTCTTTAGTCTAATTAGTTAAATAAGTTTTAAATCTGTTTCTTTTATTTGTGAATTTTTCAGTTGCTTTAATTTGTCGTTTGAAATAGATGTCAGATCAAGATAAGATATTCTTCTAGAAAATGGAACATCACAGCCTTGCAGTGAATAAAATAAAATTCTGTCTTCTATTCAACCAAAGCAGAGCCAATTAGTGTAGGTTATAGGGTTTCATATCAAAGGGGCTCTCTTCTACTAGCTTGTCATGATCTTTATGTGTAAGGGCACAAGTAAAATTTAGGCTGTGCATGAGTCCATTTTAAAAGTCACCAAAAACAGTCTATTTATGTAGAATTCAAGAATCAATTAACCTTTATGAACTAGATGTATTTTTCAATCAAATCCGTAAACTGGCCGCCCGTATTAGATGTATGTTGGCAGATCCTGCCGATATTCAGTGGGATGGATTCGCCTCTGCTATGATGGAAGCTGTTGGGAGAGAAAAAGGTTGGGCATGTTGAAAAAAAAATTCTCGAGGAGATAAGCCACCCGCCAGGGGAGTCTGGCAGAAGCTTTCATGCAAAACACATGCATGCTTCACAACAAACAGATCTGCACAAGCTTTGCCATCCCACCATGAGTTAATTTTGTAGATGCAGAAACAGACACCAGATTTATTATAAGGGGATTTTTTTATTAAGTCTGTTTCCCAGGAGTCTGCATTGCTGCAATTTGTGCCAAATGTATCAAACGTTGCATGACGTGGTGCATCTTTAAGTCTAACGCTTCTGGCTAGATTCACAATGAAAAGTACATGTGTGACAGTCATTTTTTAACAGCTGTTTTCAGAACCATTAAAGTCTATTGGCTTATTCACATGGTCGTTTTTTTTAAAGCCAGTGAAAAACGGCAATGAAAAAATAGGTTATTGCGTATTTTGGCCCTTTTCGTGGACCGACAACCTCCATATAATTAAAGGTTCTGTGTTTTTTTTAACAGCTGTTTTTTAGAAAGCACCAAATGGTTGTTCGAAATAGGCTATTTTGCTGTTTTTAATTTCCATTATTTAAACTGTTGTGTGACTATAGCCCTACTCCCCCTCACTGGAAGTAAGATGTGACTTTTTTAAAATTTCACAAAGATCTATTTTTCAACGTTTTGTAAATAGAATTCTGGAGTGCGGCGCTTAAAAACTTTCCCAAGATTTACCCCTTCCTTTCCAACAGCTAAAGTGCTTATCACAGACAGAGTCAATTTGCCTGGTGGTCTTAATATTAAAGTGATGCTTTGGGGAAATCTGTTTATTCCTCAAGGGTCATGCACCACCACCTCAGGCCATGCTTTATGCATAGCACATTTTTTATGCTGCCTCGTTGATAAATGTGGAGCATGATACATAGAAAAGAGATAGTGGGACATCCATAGCCCACTGACAATGTGCACAAATAAATCTACTCCGATTCACCAGCGGTGTCCAAGATGTTCCTTTATCATGTTTTTAGCAGAAAAATTGTTAGACCCTCTAAAAAAATGAAAAGAATCATCTCAATATAACAAAAAACAATGTAAAAAAGGCTATACAGAGCACAATACGTATTTGCATAAAGTACGCATGCCATTTAAAGCCCTTTTAATAAGATATTTTTCATCAGAACTCAGATCAGACCCCAAAATCTTTATCAGATCTCAGAATAGACCCCCAATCTTCATCAGGTCCCCAAATCAAACCCCCAATCTTCCTAAGATCTAGTGCGCTCTGCTTGCAATGCTGCACTGTGACTTGACGTTTGAGTGGTGAGTACTAGGGATGAGCGAAGCGACTTCAGGTGAAACATCCGAAGTCGATTCACATAAAACTTCATTAGAATACTGTACGGAGCAGGAGCTCCAATGAGCCGAAGTTATTACTTCGCAAAGTCTCGTGAGACTTTGGGTAATAACTTCAAAAATTAACTTAGTGGGACCTTGGAACCGAACCCGGTAAAAAAAATTGTTACAGTAGAAATACATTTTTAACCATTTCAACGCCCCCCCCCCCCCCCAGCTGAAACACCCTTAATGACCAGGCCACTTTTTACACTTCTGCACTACACTAATTTCACCGTTTATTGCTCGGTCATGCAACTTACCACCGAAATGAATTTTACCTCTTTTTCTTCTCACTAATAGAGCTTTCATTTGGTGGTATTTCATTGCTGCTGACATTTTGACTTTATTTGTTATTAATCGAAATTTAACTATTTTTTTTGCAAAAAAAGACATTTTTCACTTTCAGTTGTAAAATTTTGCAAAAAAAACGACATCCATATATAAATTTTTCACTACATTTATTGTTCTACATGTCTTTGATAAAAAAAAAATGTTTGGGTAAAAAAAAAAAATGGTTTGGGTAAAAGTTATAGCGTTTACAAACTATGGTACAAAAATGTGAATTTCCGCTTTTTGAAGCAGCTCTGACTTTCTTAGCACCTGTCATGTTTCCTGAGGTTCTACAATGCCCAGACAGTATAAAAACCCCACAAATGACACCATTTCAGAAAGTAGACACCCTAAGGTGTTCACTGATGGGCATAGTGAGTTCATAGAACTTTTTATTTTTGTCACAAGTTAGCGGAAAATGATGATTATTTTCTTTTCTTACAAAGTCTCATATTCCACTAACTTGTGACAAAAAATAAAAACTTCCATGAACTCACTATGCCCATCACAAAATACCTTGGGGTGTCTTCTTTCCAAAATGGGGTCACTTTTGGAAATGTTATACTGCCCTGGCATTTTAGGGGCCCGAATGCGTGAGAAGTAGTTTGAAATCAAAATCTGTAAAAAATGACCTGTGAAATCCTAAAGGTGCTCTTTGGAATGTGTGCCCCTTTGCCCACCTAGGCGGCAAAAAAGTGTCACACATCTGGTATCGCTGTACTCAGAAGAAGTTGGGGAATGTGTTTTGGTGTGTCATTTTACATATACCCATGCTGGGTGAGAGAAATATCTTGGCAAAAGACAACTTTTCCCATTTTTTTTATACAAAGTTGGCATTTGACCAAGATATTTATCTCACCCAGCATGGGTATATGTAAGATGACACCCCAAAACACATTCCCCAACTTCTCCTGAGTACGGCGATACCACATGTGTGACACTTTTTTGCAGCCTAGATGCGCAAAGCGGCCCAAATTCCGTTTAGGAGGGCATTTTTAGACATTTGGATTCCAGACTTCTTCTCACGCTTTCGGGCCCCTAAAATGCCAGGGCAGTATAAATACCCCACATGTGACCCCATTTTGGAAAGAAGACACCCCAAGGTATTCAATGAGGGGCATGGCGAGTTTATAGAAATTGATTTTTTTTGTATTTTCTCACAAAGTCTCCCTTTCCGCTAACTTGGGACAGACATTTCAATCTTTCATGGACTCAATATGCTCCTCACGGAATACCTTGGGGTGTCTTCTTTCCGAAATGGGGTCACATGTGGGGTATTTATACTGCCCTGGCATTTTAGGGGCCCTAAAGCGTGAGAAGAAGTCTGGAATATAAATGTCTAAAAAATTTTACGCATTTGGATTCCGTGAGGGGTATGGGGAGTTCATGTGAGATTTTATTTTTTGACACAAGTTAGTGGAATATGAGACTTTGTAAGAAAAATAAAATAAAAATAAAATATCTATTTCCGCTAACTTGTGCCCAAAAAAATGTCTAAATGGAGCCTTACAGGGGGTGATCAATGACATGGGGGTGATCAGGGAGTCTGTATGGGGTGATCACCCCCCTGTCATTGATCACCCCCCTGTAAGGCTCCATTCAGACGTCCGTATGTGTTTTGCGGATCCGATCCATGTATCCGTGGATCCGTAAAAAACATACGGACGTCTGAATGGAGCCTTACAGGGGGGTGATCAATGACAGGGGGGTGATCAGGGAGTCTATATGGGTGATCACCCGCCTGTCATTGATCACCCCCCTGTAAGGCTCCATTCAGACGTCCGTGTGATTTTTACGGATCCGCGGATACATGGATCGGATCCGCAAAACACATACGGACGTCTGAATGGAGCCTTACAGGGGGGTGATCAATGACAGGGGGGTGATCACCCATATAGAATCCCTGATCATCCCCCGTCATTGATCACCCCCCTGTAAGGCTCCATTCAGACGTCCGTATGTGTTTTTCGGATCCGATCCATGTATCCGTGGATCCGTAAAAATCATACGGACGTCTGAATGGAGCCTTACAGGGGGGTGATCAATGACAGGGGGGTGATCAGGGAGTCTGTATGGGGTGATCACCCCCCTGTCATTGATCACCCCCCTGTAAGGCTCCATTCAGACGTCCGTATGTGTTTTGCGGATCCGATCCATGTATCCGTGGATCCGTAAAAAACATACGGACGTCTGAATGGAGCCTTACAGGGGGGTGATCAATGACAGGGGGGTGATCAATGACAGGGGGGTGATCAGGGAGTCTATATGGGTGATCACCCGCCTGTCATTGATCACCCCCCTGTAAGGCTCCATTCAGACGTCCGTGTGATTTTTATGGATCCGCGGATACATGGATCGGATCCGCAAAACACATACGGACGTCTGAATGGAGCCTTACAGGGGGGTGATCAATGACAGGGGGGTGATCAATGACGGGGAATGATCAGGGATTCTATATGGGTGATCACCCCCCTGTCATTGATCACCCCCCTGTAAGGCTCCATTCAGACGTCCGTATGTGTTTTTCGGATCCGATCCATGTATCCGTGGATCCGTAAAAATCATACGGACGTCTGAATGGAGCCTTACAGGGGGGTGATCAATGACAGGGGGGTGATCAATGACAGGGGGGTGATCAGGGAATCTATATGGGTGATCACCCGCCTGTCATTGATCACCCCCCTGTAAGGCTCCATTCAGACGTCCATATGTGTTTTGCGGATCCGATCCATGTATCCGTGGATCCGTAAAAATCATACGGATGTCTGAATGGAGCCTTACAGGGGGGTGATCAATGACAGGGGGGTGATCAGGGAGTCTATATGGGGTGATCATGGGTGATCAGGGGTTCATAAGGGGTTAATAAGTGACAGGGGGGTGTAGTGTAGTGTTTTGTAGTACTTTACTGAGCTACCTGTGTCCTCTGGTGGTCGATCCAAACAAAAGGGACCACCAGAGGACCAGGTAGCAGGTATATTAGACGCTGTTATCAAAACAGCGCCTAATATACCTGTTAGGGGTTAATAAAATCGCATCTCCAGCCTGCCAGCGAACGATCGCCGCTGGCAGGCTGGAGATCCTGTGTCTTACCTTCCATTCCTGTGAACGCGCGCGCCTGTGTGCGTGCGTTCACAGGAAGTCTCAGCTCTCGCGAGATGACGCGCCAATGCGTCACTCTGCGCAGAGCTGCCGCCTCCGGACCGCGGATCTGCGTTAGGCGGTCCGGAGGCGGTTAAAGTTATTACCCGAAGTCTCGCAAGACTTCGCAAGGTAATAACTT
Organism: Bufo gargarizans; assembly: GCF_014858855.1. NCBI lineage: Eukaryota > Metazoa > Chordata > Amphibia > Anura > Bufonidae > Bufo > Bufo gargarizans. Next base: position 192,438,727 of record NC_058080.1, read on the forward strand.
CAGCTCATTGGAGCCAATACATTCTAATACTGTATGGAGCTCCCGCACAAGTATTCTAATGAAGTTTTATGCAAATCGACTTCGGATGTTATATCTGAAGTCGATTCGCTCATCCCTAGTGAGTACCTAGAAGAGCTACACTCACCACTCCCTGCACCTCCTGTGTACTAATGAGCTTTTCCATAATGGCAGTTTTGCAGTCTTCGGGTAGCATGTTTTAGAGCAGGAGGAGCTGAACAGATTGATATTTAATTTTGTGGGAAATATTAAGTAAACCTTGTATTTCATCTATGTAACTCTCTGCATTTTGTATGCGTATGATTCCAGTGGATGGTCCTACTCAATGATTGACAACCTTCCTTCTATAACTGTGCATGCAGAGATAGCTGTCAATTACTATTAATTGGTTCTCTTTTTGTAAGGCTGTACTTTTTTTTATTTATTTGCTAAAACAGTAAAATAGAAAGGATTTCAATGGGTAATTTTTATTCTTCATTTTTAAGAAAAGTTTTTGTCCATCACATTGCTTAAAGCTTGAAAACTAAAATAGAACCATAACAGAACACTTACTGCTCTGCCACGTCCCCTTTTTTGCTATAACCATAGGCATCCTGAGTTATGACCATAGGTACTGGCAATTGACATTATTGCAGACATAACACCATACCATCAAAAAGTGCCAATTCAGATGGCATAACACTAGTGTCACATTTCACAGTGAAATATTTATCAGCAATTGTTTGCAATGTCATGATTTCTTGTTTCTGCACACTTACAATTTCTCTCCTCTTTTTTTTGAGTTGAATGCAGCTCCCAACTATGACTTAAAGATGAATGTGGCTCCCAAGCACAAGGCTGAGGACCTCTGTTGTAGATAATACATAAAATATAATACATTAAAAAAAAAACATTTGCTCCATTTGGTTCTAAAATAAACTATTGGTTCCATAAAAATTGGAAATAAAGGCTTAAAATTTTAACTTTTTGTTATTTTTGTAATGTTGGTTCTACTTCCTGCTTTATCTAGCACTGATTGTGCAGTCACCCAGACTGGAGTGCATAGTCCTGGCTTCTGTACATAATTTTCCTTTGAGCTCAGTTTTTTTTTCCTCTTTGCACATTTCTTGGCAGTGTCAAATCCAATCAGCAACTATTATAATATAGCTGTCGTAATAAGAATTGTTGCTAAAAATCCATACATCTTCATAAATAGCTTTGAATATTATCATGTATGGAGGGCTAATGTTATGAATAGCATAAAAGCAAATTGAAACTGACGAGGACAAACATCCATGCTATATTAAAGGCCATGTACACCTTCAGAGGCAATTTTTGTTTATGATTGGATTTTACTAATTTTTAGTGAAAAAAATCATATTTTCAATTGGACTTTATTAAAAATATTGAGCCATTCTGTCACAAAGGTTTAACTGTTTTTCTAACTGTGTGACTGGTACTTTCACTTTGTGCCGAGTCATCTAATAACCCTTATCTCTAACCTACTGAGAGGTAATAAACACTTATTTAAGCCACATTCTTATCAGTAAGATGAGAACTAAGCTATAATGAGGGTTTATAGGGTCAGAGAGCAGAGGTAAGGAGCATGTCAGTCCACAAATGACAGAAAAGACAGAAAATCCACAGGCTGCTGCTACAGCATGTCAGCGATATACAGAAAAAAAGATGCCATCTTTTTTTTTTTAATTCAAAGTTTATTTATCATTTTCTTCTTCTCATTAAAACAAGAAAAACATAGATAAGAGAATAGCCATTACAAAAAGCACAGATATACATCCTCATATTTAACAAGAGCATACCCTAACAGCTTTTCCCCCTTCTTATTAATTATACCATAATCCTAAAAAAAGAAAGAAAGCTTTCCCCCTCCCCTCCCATCCCCACACCCACCCTCCCCTCCCTCCTCCCCCCTACCCACTTGGTTGTCTTGGGAGTGTCCTCAGGGTATTTTGTTTCAATGGCCTCTTTTCTAATAACTTATATCTATATTTCCCCCTCCTTACTCCTCATTTAATTACCCATCAGTTTCACCTGCCTGGCTTTCTCATAGCTCGTCACTCTTTCATATAGATTTTTCCATTCTACCACTCTTGGCGGGCGTTCCGCTCCCCATCCTCTGGCCAACACAACACGTGCCAGCATTAGCCCTTTTTCCCATTTCCTTTTGCTTTCTCTATCTCCCCCCATTATTCTAATGTCTCCCAAGACTGCCGTACTAATCCCCAGAGGTACAGGTCTCCCTGTTTCTCTCTCAAGGTCCTCAAAAACTTTAACCCAATACCCCTGTACAGTCGGGCAGGACCAAATCAGATGCACAAAATCAGCCCTTTCCTCTCCACATTTCCAACATTTTGCCTCTCCTGTTCTGTACATCTTACTCAATACCATGGGGGTAATATAGGTCCGGTGAAGGATAAAAAACTGCGTCAGTCGGAAGCCACTGGAGATTGTACTCCTTTTAACATTTTTATATATACTTCTCCAATAAGTTTAGAAAGATGCCATCTTTAAAAAATTATTTTAGCTCAAAATAAGTACAATGCTATAATTTTTTTTTTTGCCAAAGGTGTACATAGACTTTAAGTATAGGAATTAGTGTGGGAATGCAGGATGATATTGCCATTCAGGAATTTAAGTTGTTGCTCTAAGGACTATTTCACACGAGTGAGTATATTGCAGGAATCACGCTCTGTGTGTGAGCCTGATCCTCCGTTCCAGACCAGCAGGAGCACACGGCATTATCATGACTTATAATGCTATTTGCCTCTGCCTGACCTGACTTCTACAGAATCACACTGACGGCTTTATGTCACTATGATCCTGTAGAAGTGAGGTCAAGCAGATGCACATAGCATTATAAATCATGAAAACGCTGTGCTCTCCAGCAAGTCCAGAACGAAGGATCAAGCTCACACACGGAGCATGAGTCCCGCCATGGACTTGTTTGTGTGAAACAGCCCTAAAGGTGAAGTATCTCAGAAAGTTTTGTTTTCCCAAATTTTTGCCATTTTTTCCTGATTATTACAGGAATTTGTTTTGACAATAAAAGAAAGGTCTGAGCTGCACCTAGGCCACGTTGCTGGCCTTGAATGAGGCTTTGGTGCTTACGGAAGCGCTACAGCCTCTTCAAACATCTGTTCAACGAGGAGCTGGGAGTCTGACTGCCACGATCTGTGACCTATACTGAGGATTGGTCATCACTAGTGTTGAGCGAAGTGAGCTTCTGATGCTACGTCCGAAATCGCTTTGTTCAAAACTTCGGATTAAGGGTCCATTCACACGTCCGTTGTTTCTATCCTGATCTGTTCCGTTTTTTGCGGAACAGATCTGGACCAGTTCTGTACCCATTCATTTTCAATGGGTCCTGAAAAAAAAATCTGACATTGAGCTGTCCGATTTTTTTCAGGACCCATTGAAAATGAATGGGTACAGAACTAGTCCAGATCTGTTCCGCAAAAAAACGGAACAGATCAGGAAAGAAACAACGAACGTGTGAATGGACCCTAATACTGTACGGAGATCAGTCTCCGTACAGTCAGTATTAAAATGTATGTGCACCGATGAGCCGAAGTTAGTTATTCGCAAAGTCGTGCATGAATTTGTTGAATAACTTCAGTGGTTGATTTTTAAAGTGGAAAATCATCCTAAGCTCGCTTCGCTCAACACTAGTCATCACTATCAAATTCTCAAACAACCCATTTTCAAAGAATGGCCTCAGTAGCCAAATAGTGTATCCTGTGGCACAGTACACTGGAAGCATGCTTTTGTTTCACCTGAGCTGCTGTTAAAAAGGCTGCTGACTGCCGATCCATGGGCTATATAAATAGTGTGTCCTTTGCGGTGATGTGGTTTACTCAAGTGGCTGCTGTCTTAGCCGTGTGTTCTCTTCCGTGCAGGCGCTGGAATGGTGCAACAAGAAGCAGTCATGTGAGCAAATCACACGAAGACCGCCATTTTGCTTCCCAAGGATGGGGCGGCATTGCGCTGTTTATATAGCCCAAAGATGGGCAGACGGGGGAACTTCTTAACAGCAGCTTAGATGAAATCAAGCATGCTTCCAATTTATTCTGCCACAACATGTACTATTTGGTTATGGATATATTCTTTTAAAGCGAGCAACCTTTCTAAAGATGTATTCTGGTTAGATGAAGTTTTTCCCTATCTACCGGACAGAGCATAACTATTGGGCCCTTTTACACAGTCAGTATTTGGTTAGTATTTTTCATTAATATTTGTAAGCCAGAATCAGGAGTGGAACATACAGAAAAAAAAACTATAATGGAAAGATCTATACCTCTTTGCTGTGTTGGACACACTCTTGGTTTTGGCTTGCAAATACTAATGAAAAATTCTGACCAAATACAGAATCAAAATATTGACCAAATACTGACTTTGTGAACATGGCCTTAGACAGAGTACAACACTTGGCTATTTCCGGGAGTGCCCTAGAAAAGAATGAAGCGGCAGTGCTCTGGGCAACCTGACATTCATTTTAGGGACAGGACCCCCATTCTTGTGATCAGTGTGGTTCCCAGCTGTTGGACCCCCAGTGATCTAATACTGTAGTTATCCACTATCCTGTGGCTAGGGGCAAACTTCATGTAACCAGAATATCCCTTTAAGCTCCAGGGCCCCAAATGCATTCTCCAGGGCCCCAGAGGCTGGGATTGTTGTGGCCTCTAATAAATATGCATTAGTAAGCATTTTAGTTAAAAAAAAAATATACATCTGAAATTCAAAAGGGTTAAAAAAATAAAATTAATAAAATAATTCCAACAAACCAAATGTATTCATTAATGCATTTTGCCAAGAGATGCTGAATTTTTGTATGTCTTAGCAGGTCCTGTTGATTTGACCTCCCATATCTGCCATGTGATATGTAGCTATGGATAAAGATCTGCTGAGAAGTTTTGATTCTGCTGCCCTGTATTACAGCGCAGGTCTCTGGGTTGGTTCTCTGAACTGGAAACGGCTGTGTGAAGAGAGCAGCAATGTGTTATATAACCCAGAGCAATACAGATAACTGTCTGATTCTATAAATGTACTGTTACAAGTCCGGCTCTCGGGCACAAATAAAGCAATGGAAAGGAAAATTAACATCTTTGTTCTATGCATTGGCTGACAGTGTAAATACTAGTATTTTCATACAACATTTTTTTTTCATTGCTTAAAATACAATGCATCAGAAATTCCATATTTTCAAAGTTTTTCAATTTTGCACATTTATATTGATTACGGATTATAAATCAGAGCTATGCCATGTATTGACTATGCATCGATTTTTCTGTGGGTGCAAAGGCGGTCCTGACCATGCAATTGCGTGGGGTTCCTGCCTGTCAGGGGGCCCTGAGGGGCCCCTTACAGGCGTGTCAAACAGTGCGAGCTGACAGCAGGGCACGGGAGCCTATGGTTCTCCTACATGACGTTCAATCTCAAAAGCTTCAGACCACAGAGGGCTGCATTTGTTATCTGCATACTCTATGTACTGTAGTCATTGCCCCATCACTATTAAAGTGCATCTGTCAGCAGATCTGTACCTATGACACTGGCTGACCTGTTACGTGTGCACTTGGCAGCTGAAGACATGTGTGTTGGTCCCATGTTCATATGTGCTCGCATTACTGAGACAAATGAAGTTTTAATATATGCAAATGAGCCTTCAGGAGCAACGGGAATGTTGCCATTACCCCTAGAGGCTCAGCTCTCTCTGCTGCTGTTGCACCTTCTACACAGGTAGTGTAAACATCATCACACCTGGCCCTGTCAATCAAAGTGGTGAGGGAGTGGCAGTTGTAGAGCCTCTAGGACAGTGATGGTGAACCTATGACACGGGTGCCAGAGGCGGCACTCAGCGCCCTCTCTGTGGGCACCCGCACCCTTGAAAAAGTCTCTATGGTATACCAATATACCTTGGACTTTTCCTGCCATTCATCAGCGCAGGGTGCTGAATAAAGACGGGCTATTATAGCTAAATGATAAAGTACATGGACGATGTACTATACTGGACTGTAGTATTCAGGTTAAATTGCTGTGTTGGCACTCTGCGATAAATGAGTGGGTTTTGGGTTGCTGTTTAGGCACTCAGTCTCCAAAAGCTTCTCCATCACTAGTTTAGGTGTAACAGTAACTCTAGCCCGTTGCTCCTAAAAGATCATTTGCATATATTAAAACATACTTTTTCTCAGTAGTGCGGACACATATGAACATGGGACCAACACACATGTCTTCAGCTGCCAAGCACACATGTAACAGGTCAGCCAGTGTCATAGGGGCAAATCTGCTGACAGATGCCCTTTAAGCGCTATTTATTGAAAGCCCATACTTTCAGAAGTATTAATGGGGTGCAGGTTACAGTGTGTGGGAAGAACGTCCACTAGAGTAACGATAATTACTTTATCCCATCAGTGTCCAGTAATGTTTGCCATATTGAAGCACCCACATTATTGTCAATTTAGATCCAGTGTCAAGTAGGAGATGGCACATATGAAGGATAGACTGCAAAGATGCAGACGAATCAGTGCCCCTACGGGCACATTTACTCCAGCATGGAAACTCTAGCTATACATGGCATTGGTTTTTTGTTTATTCACATCTATCAGCACTTGACATAATGTAACAAAACATTGAGCAATATATTCTGCCCCGTATCTTGTCATTTACTTTCTCCGGCATATTGAGAATAGAAAACCACAGGAATAAATTCACATCATGGATGTATTCCATCTGTTTTATAGTAAGTGAATGACACGTCGCTCATAGCTGGAATCTAGTTTAGATGTTACCTGGTAATGTCTTAATTCTATAAATCATTAGGTGACATCACAGGGATCCGGCTGCGGATGTTGTACTTGCTTTATACCGAAAATTGAAACAGTTAGTTTGATATAAACAGACAGATCCCACGGCAAACCTAATTAATATTCGTCTCGGCATCATTTCCCTCCGCTGGTACGGCTTTTGCAGGCAGCACTTCTGTTATTGCACTGGGATTTGCATTGCTGTATGCGGAGTAGTGACATGACATTGCTGCCCATAGCAAACTTGGGGAGGAAAGGCGTTTCTTTTCATCTGTAGAAGCTACATGAGCTTTGTAACTGACAGAGGAAGGCGAGCGCAGAGATGTGAGGACCAGCACATCACACCCAGATCTCCCAGGTGCTGAGGACTGGACTCTAGGAAGGTCTGGAATGAAGTCAACCAACCGTGCTTTTCACGGCATTATTGACTTTTGGCTTGAAAGTAAGGCCCCTTTCACACGGGTGGGTTTTCCGCACGGGTGCAGTGCGTGCAGTGAAGACATTGCCCACCACTAAATCCTGACTTATTCATTTCAATGGGTCTGTGTACATGAGCGTTTTTTTTTTTTCACACATCAGTTCTGCGTTGCGTGAGAATCGAAGCAGGGTTTATATCCAGTGTTTTTCACGCAGCCCTGTCCCCATAGAAGTGAATGGGGCTTCAGTGAAAAACACATTTCATTGTTACATTGTTTGTAAACCTTCAGTTTTTTTTCCCGCGCTCGTGAAAAACGCATCAAAACACATTGCACCCGCACGGAAAAAACTGAACGCAGACAAAACTGACTAAACTTGCTTTCAAAATGGTGCGAGTTCCACTGAATGCATCCTGAGCCAATCCGTATAATTCGTGTGAAAGGGACCTAAGGAAGAAATGACGTATACCCCATAATTTATAGTGCAAATGAAAGGACACCTGCCATTTTTATATAAAATATTGATGACTTTTGGATAACATTTTTTGAAGTCACTCCATGTATTCTTCTTCCTATCCTGGTTCTTTAAAGGGAACCTGTCTCCGTGATCTTGGAATTTACATGAGTCACCATTTTTATTGTCCTACTTCCATTCTCAGTGCTCAAAGTTGCACTGAAATACATTGTCAGGACTGCTGTGCATGTACACAGGGGTCCTTTCCATTATGTTAGCGCAGCAGAGCAGCCTGGACTGTGTGTTCAATGCAGCAATGCACTGACAGTGAGGGAATCAGGAGCAGTAGCAAAAATAAAAATAGTGACCTGGACTCCTTATCAGCAGTACTACTTATGTAGCATTGCAGACAATAGTCCAAGATTATGGGGACATATTCCTTTTAACTTCCTGTTTGTTTGGGCTTTTAGCATGAGACAGAGACAATGGGGGCATATTGCTAAGATATGCCTCTATCTTCTGATAGGTGTGTATCCCACCGCTGGGACCCGTACCTGTATCGAGAATGGAGCGGGCCAAAGTAGTGGCTGGAGGACACCGGGTGAATCACCATGGTAAAAGATCATGTGACGTACCATTTGATGACCGGAGTGACGTCATCAAAGGTCCTTTACCTGTATTTAATGCTCACCACAGGTCCTATTCAACAAAGGAGACAGAAGGAGATGCCGGGCTTCGCGATCAAGTGGACTAAGGTGAGTTAAATTATTTTTAATTTTTTTTTTAACCCCTCAGGCGCTGTTTTACTATGCATTCTGTATTCAGAATGCTATTATTTTCCCTTATAACCATGTTATCCATCCCGATCGTCTCCTAGCAACCGTGTGTGAAAATCGCACCGCATCCGCACTTGCTTGCGGATGCTTGCGATTTTCACGCAACCCCATTCACTTCTATGGGGCCTGCGTTACGTGAAAAACGCAGAATATAGAACATGCTGCGATTTTCACGCAACGCATAAGTGAAGCGTTAAAATCACCGCTCATGTGAACAGCCCCATAGAAATGAATGGGTCGGTATTCAGTGCAGGTGCAATGCGTTCAACTCAGGCATTGCATCCGCGCGGAATACTCGCCCGTGTGAAAGGGGCCTATAAGTGAGAGCAGCATAAACCTGGAGACAGATTCCCTTTAAATGTAGATCAGTGATATCCTGACATACTGCTGTGCCAGTAAAATATCACTGCCGCAGACCATTGCCCACAGCGAAAACTCATAACTGATTGGGTCAGTGGCCTTATCTACTATAAACCTCACTTAGAAACAGATTTACTTCAAGTACAGAAGAAGATCTCATTCTTCCAGAACATTTTCAACAATCTCATGGTAGTTCATAGTTCTTATACACTACTTTTTAAGCTTTTTACTCTGGTACAGTATATCTCTTCTTTTCCCTATTTTCCTATGCCCTGGGCCCTCCTGAACTATTCAACTTTTTTTTCGTATTTTTCTTATCTCCATCTAATACTTAATTTTGGTTGTTTCATGTATTTGTGCCCCATCTATAGTTGCTTACAAACTTTGCTATATATCCTTTGGATTATGAGGAAAACTCACTGGTATTGGATCTTTGTCGAGACGGTACCATTTTATATATCTCCTTCCTTTTTATGTTTGCATTTAGAGTGGCTGTGAAGTGGCTTAATATTGATGACCTATGCTCAGGATCTGAGGGGGATACAACTCCTGGCACCCCTGCCGATCAGCTGCTTGAAGAAATCACGGCGCTCAAGCAAGCGCTCCTTCCTCTTCATAATTTTCTGCATTTGTCTCCTTTGCAGAGGTGGTGTAGGGTAATTAATTAGGACTTCTCCCCGTCTCATTGATTTGAATAGGATGAGCAGTTGGCTTTAAACTGCGACGTCACTACCAAGGGGATGACGTGCAGGAAAGAAGCGCTTACATGAGTTCCGGGACTCCTTGAAACAGCTGATCGGCGGGGGTGCCAAAAATCAGACCCTCGTCGATCTAATATTGATGACCTATCATGAAGGATAGGTTATCAATATAAAGCCACTGCACAACCTCCTCACGGCGGTCCAGTGGAAGTTTTTGAGGATGTATGGCAGCAGTATTTTGTGATGCACTGTGGTATTTGGGTCTGTTAGGGTGGTATAATGTGCCACAATATGGTATTGCTGGCCCTGCCTTCCATCAATTTGGAATCAACTACAAAATGGGGCCAGACATTCCCCATAATATACCATTTCTGGACAATCTTTTCTTCTAACTCTGTATTGTGCCTTTCTTTTTTTTTTTTATTACTGCTAGCTATTGATGAATAAATTGACTACTGGGTGTTACCAGATGGGGTGTATCCCTGCACAGTCCGTCACCTTCCGGTGTCAAGTGCAGCTAGTGTCAAGCTATAAAGGGGCACACCCTTGAACAAGGAGACTGATAACTCCCAGCTGTTATTTTATTCTTACATTTCTGGGAGGAATAACATAGGAATGGTCCAATGGAAGTACTTCCCAAAATGGACATGTCAGTAGAGATAATAAGCCCTCTTTAATAGAAATAGTGGTGAGAAGGAATTGAAAAGATGGAGGCGTCAGTGTATTTTTGCATGCAGTTGGTGACTGGGTGACCAGATTCAGTTTTCTAACCACCACAATGGATTATTATTTTCCAGCTCAATGAATGATGGTTTGATTAGTCAGAAGTCAAAATTCATGCGTGGCTTTTGTAATATGATTTATTAAAGCAGATAACATAAAAACTACAGGATACTATCCATCAGGATCTAGGAGACAGAAAAGTATAGTTTTTTGGCACTGTTTTGGAGAATTTATACATCAAAATCAGCTCCAAAAATGCCTCTAAACAGCCTCCTAATTTTTTTTGCAAGTGAAAAAAAAATACAACATGCCTTATCTTGGGGCAGCATTCACACTGAATAGCCCATTGAAATGAATGGGAAGCATAAAAAAAAAAAAGCTCCATACGATCCTGTGCATATTTTTTTTTTTTTTTGCTTGTTTTTGACATATTTTTTTTCTTTTCTGCGGGTCTGCACATAAAACCATGAGCTGAAAAGGCAGTTTTGTATTGAAGTAATCGCACATAATAAAAGTGTAAAAAAGCACATCAAAAATGCATCAAAAACCACATAAAGAATGAGCAAAAAAAAAAACATGCTGAATTTGTGGGTGGATTTTCAAAATCTGTCATGGGAACATGTAATTATTGTATTATTATTTTATTGTATGGTATGTAAAATCTTGAAGCTTCCAGGTATATTTTATTCACCGCGTGATGTGACCTCTCCTTGTCTTATTCTTTAGAGCGGCATACTAAATTTTAGTAAACTTGGTGAGAAGGCGAGCATATGAAACCACCTTCTCTTCTGCCTTCCCCTCTCAGCTGTCATGCATAATTAAATAAGAAGGTTATGCAAATACGCTCTCTCCTTTTTATATCAGACTAGCGATGGCCATGGGATCTAATTAGTGGATTTCTGATTTGCATAGTCCAAACTGTATTAATAATCAAAATGATATGTAGAAAACCAAATACATATTGAGGTTTTCCGTTGTTCCAACAAGAAAATGAATCTGTCTAATCAGATTCTCCTACATTGATAAGCCTGGAACTTGAAGAGTAAAAGGAAATTTCTGAGTACTTTCTCCTTGGAGTATGTGCTAAGCCATGAGTGGACCATTTAATATTACAACATAGGCCTGAATGTACATTTATCAAGCAGACTATATTAATTGTGATCTTTATGCCACTGATTTAGCATTCTGTCCTTTAGAGTCCTCACCAAGTATTCCGAGCAGGATGTCTGTGACCCTAATCAAGTATTTAACCAAGAATATGGTGTCAGCTTGACAAAAACAGTTATACGGGGAAGAACTTCTGCAGGTTTGTTCAGGTTAAAGACAAACTACAGGACAATACAAAAAAACAAGTTGTGATCCGATGTCCTTCACGTCTTCCATAGGTGTTATCAATTAGAATTACTAGAATCTTGGATGTTAAAGATATCTGGTCAGTCACTGATGTAATGGCATCACCAGAAGTCACTAAACCTTTTTAGGTTCAGAGTCAATGACATTAAAGTGAAATCAAATCAAATATTAAATGAAACAAATTACAACCAATAGCAACCAATGAAACTGAAAAAAAAAAAAAGAGTTGAAAATTCCAATGTACATGAGAAAGTGGCAAAAAGTCCAATATACAGTATATAAGGATTATCTGTAAAATCAACCATGTACAGAGCTCAGTATAAAATCACTTAAAATGTATAGAGAATATATCATAAAAAATGACCTATTGTTTAAACATGTTTTAGAGTTTTTGGTGCCTTTTTTTAATTAAATATTCCATAGATCGATCTATTTATCTATATATCTATCCATCTACTGTATTAATCTATCACTATCTATCTAATATCTATCTTTCTAATTATCTATCTAATATCTATCTGTCTATCTATCTGTCTATATCTATCATTATCAATCTATCTATCTTTATCTATCATTATCTATCTATATCTATCATTATCTATCTATATCTATCATTATCTATGTATCTATCTATCAATGCCTATCTATCTCCTATCTATCTATCTTTTTGCAATTTTCACACTGTCCGCTAGGTCTAATAATTGTTAATAATTTCCTGTTGTGTACAAGTAACTTTTCAGTATCCATTAGCATTATCTGCACAGGCAGAATTATAATGACAATTTACACCTCTATAGATAACACAAGGTCCAAAATTCACAGTAGGTGACATCACAGGTCTGGCTACTTTCACATCAGCGTTGTTTCTTTCCGCTATTGAGATCTGTAGCAGAATAACAAAAGAAAAGGAGCCAAATGATACCAAATAATAAAAAATAAAAATAAAATTATTTGTGGTAATATGACAAGACAATAAGTAAAAATGCAATACAATGCATGTGATGCCAGGAAACAGGGAACGAAAGGGAACAGGGAAAGAAAAAACGGCGCCACCCTGGGAGGGACACACTGGTCAAAAATACATAAGTATAAAAGATCACAGGAACGTGTAAGGTATAGTAACCTAATCTAGGATCACTACATGTACATAATAATAATGGAAGGTGAGTCACTACTCAACTGCAAAGAACCAATATATATCAAACAATGATAATATGGAAATAAATAGATATACCAAACAGCTAAGATGAATAGCCGCACTGGACGCCAGCCTGGGAAAACAGTGAATCATCCAGGTGAAGAGAGACAACAGATTAAACAACCAGGATGGCGCTACCCCAACGCGCGTTTCGGCGTGCCTTCGTCATTCTTTCCCTGTTCCCTTTCGTTCCCTGTTTCCTGGCATCACATGCATTGTATTGCATTTTTACTTATTGTCTTGTCATATTACCACAAATAAATATTTTTTAATTTTTCATTATTTGGCATCATTTGGCTCCTTTTCTTTTGTTATTCTGCCATTTGTACTCGGGAGCTTGTGCCGAGTTATCCTTCAGGGGTGGCATTAGTGGATACATTAGGTGGGCACTGTCCCCCTCCCTTCTCTCTCCAAACCCCTGGGGTCTCTTCGTTTTCCTATTGAGATCTGTGGTAGGATCTCAATACCGGAGGAAAATGCTTCAGTTTTATACCTATGCATTGTCAATCGGGACAAAACTGAAAAGAACGCACCAGAATGCATTCCATTCCGTTTGGTTGTGTTTCCATGCCGGGCAGAAAAACGCTGCAAGCAGCATTTTGAGCAAGACTGATCCGGCATGAAACACAGTTTAAGTCAATGGTGCCAGATACATTTTCCCTGACTTTAAAGAAAACAGATCTGGCGCCCATTGACTTACAATGGTTTTAGTGCCGGATCGGTCAGGTCTATTTTAGAGATAATACAACCGGATCCGTTCATAACAGATGCAGATGGTTGTATTATCATGAGGGAAGCGTTCTTGCTGATGTGAGCCTCAGAGAGCATGCCTAAATAGCTATCTCATAGAAGTCAGTGAGGTCCCCTCCTGTGCATTGTGTCCCATGTAGCTGCTTTCAAACGACAGGAAGTTTTAACATATTTTAGGGCTGGTGGGCAGTGTGAAAATTGATTATTATATTTTTTTATATTGATAATGACATGGAAAATGTAAAACAAAATCATCAAAAACTCTATAAAATGTGTTTCTACATAAAATGTGATTTAAGTGATAGGTCATTTTGGTGACACATTTTATATGTCCATTGATTGGATTGCTTATTAGTAGACTCTGCAAAATCACTGCCTTTTTATTATCTACATTATGTTTATATCAATCTATTAAAAATTTCCTAGCATAGAAGGGAATGGAACCTGTGAGTAATGAACAGCTGAAAAACCTCACCGCAACATGTCCTCTCCATCTTTGCCTTCGTGGAGGAGTGGGCATGAGGCTGGGAAGCAAGAAGTCGGTGTAGTTTTTGGCCAAGTACATATGGTGATTTGCTTTTTTATACTGTACCAACTTTTTGTCACTCGATATGGATGCATACCCGCTATGGAGTTTTACTTCTTAAAGGGAATCTGTCACTAGGATCTTGGACGTTTATCTGCAGTAATAGATAGTAGTCCTCCAGATCACAATTTTTTTGTTTCCTACTGACCACCATTCTTCTGCTATCAGGGTTTAAAGCTGCGGTGAAAAACATTGTTGGGACTGTTGTGCATGCCCACAGGAGTCCTCCCCATTATGCTAGTATGGCACAGCAGCCCAGACAGGGTTTTTCAGAGAAGCTCACTCATTAATAGGAAAAATATTTAACCTAAATGATCAACCCTCTTACAAGTAATTTGGGATAATATAAAAGGGTAAGAACACGACTAATCTTCAGCTAATCTGTCTCCTGTTTTACTGTGTTTGTAGCGGAAAATCAGGTGAAAATTAATTTCTCCTTTTAATTTCATTGTATATTCAGATTACAGAGAAAGAGGTAGGTAAAAACCTGGACTGAAAAGTGATATATAAAGTATAATGTAGACAAATGGGAAGTCATGGACTCCAGAGCAAATATCACAAAGTGGGTGGGGAAGCTCCCATAGAAAAGCACTTGGGTTAATAATGGATGGCAAAGAGAACATTAGCAATCTGTGCCAGGAAGCTGTTGCCAAGGCAAATGAAATAAAGGGATGAAAAAACGGTGGCTTGATATACATATTTAAAACCAAGTTCTACCCTAGAAATCATTACTTAATCAGAAAGATTAGCAAACAATATTATTTAATTTGGCTTACAGTTAACAGTGGGTTCACATCACGTTTTATGTCTCCGTTTGACGTATACGCGACAAACAAAAAGGATACAAAAATCAGCACACCACGTACGTGTATCCTGCACAGTCCAGTTAAAAAAATGTATACTTTTTTTTTTCAACAATGATAAAAAAAATGATTTTTTTTTAAGTGTAACTCTATGGTGAACAGATGCCACTGTATGTCTTCAGTCTGAGGCATCCGTTTAACGTAAACGTGTTTTGTATACGTGAAAAGGATGGGAAAAACTTGATGTGAACCCACCCTAATTCGTGTGTACCTATGTCAAATTATAGCAAAGATCAATACAGAGGTTTGTCTTATGATCTTTTCATGCCTAAAATAGGAGGACATTCACTCTGCCTGGAGGAAAGAAGATTTCTATACCAGCAAATTAGAGGATTCTTTACTGTAAAAGCAGTGAGACTAAGGCCTCTTTCACACGGGCGTTGCGGGAAAACGTGCGGGTGCGTTGCGGGAACACTCACAATTTTTCAGCGCGAGTGCAAAACATTGTAATGTGTTTTGCACTCGCGGGAGAAAAATTGCGTGTGTTTGATACCCAGAAGTTTGGGCTTGGGTTAGATGTTCTGTAGATTGTATTATTTTCCCTTATAACATGGTTATAAGGGAAAATAATAGCATTCTGAATACAGAATGCATAGTCAAATTGCGCTGGAAGGGTTAAAAAAAATAATTTAACTCACCTTAATCCACTTGCTCGCGTAGCCCGGCATCCTCTTCTGTCTTCATCTGAGCTTTGTGCAGTAACAAGGACCTTTGGTGACGTCACAGTCATCACATGATGGTAAAAGATCATGTGATGGATCATGTGATGACTGTGACGTCACCAAAGGTCCTTGTTACTGCACAAAGCTCAGATGAAGACAGAAGAGGATGCCGGGCTACGCGAGCAAGTGGATTAAGGCGAGTTAAATTACTTTTTATTTATTTTTTAACCCTTCCAGTGCATTTTTACTATGCATTCTGTATTCAGAATGCTATTATTTCCCCTTATAACCATGTTATAAGGGAATATAATAATGATCGGGTCTCCATCCCGATCGTCTCCTAGCAACCATGCGTGAAAATCGCACTGCATCCGTACTTGCTTGCGGATGCTTGCGGTTTTCACGCAACCCCATTCACTTCTATGGGGCCTGCGTTGCGTGGATTATTGCACCACAACGCACAAAGAGGAGCATGCTGCGATTTTCACGCAGCGCATAAGTGATGCGTGAAAATCACCGCTCATGTGAACAGCCCCATAGAAATGAATGGGTCGGTATTCAGTGCGGGTGCAATGCGTTCAACTCACGCATCGCATCCGCGCGGAAAACTCGCCCGTATGAAAGGGGCCTAAGGGCTGTTTCACACGAGCGAGTCCATTGCGGGAATCGCGCTCCGTGTGTGAGTGTGATCCTCTGCTCTGGACTTGCAGGAGCGCACGGCATTATCATGATTTATAATGCTATGTGTCTCTGCATGGCCTTTTTTCCACAGAATCATAGTGACATAAAACTGTCAGTATGATTCTGTAGAAATAAGGTCAAGCAGAGGCACACAGCATTATAAGTCAGTATAATGCTGTGCGCTCCTGCAAGTCCAGAGCAGAGGATCACACTCACACACGAAGGGTGATTCCCGCAATGGACTCGCTCACGTGAAACAGCCCTAAGGAATCCCTAACTGAAGATGCAGTGATGTTGATTCATTCAAAATGGGTCTGCATGCCTTTAGAAAGCGATCATAGAAAGACAGGGTATCTTTAACAGATTATTGAGATAGATCATGCGCCACTACCCAGAAGTGTAGCGGTACATGCGCAGCGGAAGCAGAACCTGTGCGCTTGCACTGCTATTCAGATGCAACACTGTCAGGGACAGTCGAGATGTCCAGCCCTGTCAATCAAGCAGCAGGGGGGGTGTCCTTGGCTTGGGGGGGGCACCACGTCGCAGGTGCAGAGCTCTGATGAGATGATTTGAATGGCTCATCTTTAGATGCCATATTTCTTGTTTGCTTCGTAAAACAAATTCAGTCAAATGCAGGTCCAAGTCTTTTTTTTTGGTATTCAGCTTGTGAGGCTGCCACATTTCCCTTTTTAGTAAATTGACATTTTATCTCTCTCCCAGCCAGTGATCCAGAGTTTGGGAGCTAAGTAAATAATTTATATTTCATTTAAAACTCTCTTGCAGAACTATTATTTCTGTTCTCTGCACAGTTTGGCATGTGATAAACAAAGCGCAGTCATCTTAGATCTACTAAATGTTGCATACCGGGTTATCTGCACAAGCAAATGTTCGGGAATTGCTTAATATTCATTAGACTCTGCCCCGGATAGAATTAAATCTACCAACCGTGACAGGTGCCACAATATGCTTTACATCCTAAGAAAGAACTTTTTTTGTCGGGAAGTTTACCTTTGCTAAACTCCTAATAAAGAATTTTTGAGGCAAGGCCAAGTTGTTTCCTCTCCAGCTATATGAGCACAGCAGGGCTTCCAAGATAAGTGCTGAGCTGTGAAAATTAGTTCTTCAATGCGAAACAAATAAATATTGAAGACAACACTTACGGTTTAAGAATGCATCTTCTCCTTTCTTTAAAATCTCGCCTCTTGATTTTATTTTATTTTTTCCGTCTTCATTATTTTGCACAAACACTTCCTTTCAATCTGACCCAACAGGACATTAATCTTACATTCCCGGGTTTATGTGCTTGAAATGCACGGCATGTTTGTTGTTTGGATAGCGGCGCTGCATCGGGGGTACTTTACATTCACAGCGTCTGACACAGCTAATGATGGCTGCTCCCTAGACATTTATGGAGCCGTTTGTTGATTTGTGTGTAGCATTCGCAAGTAAAAGATTTTTTTTTTTTTTTTTTTTTTTTTTTTACTGTGGTTCCACAATCCCATGTAATTTATGTTCCTGTTTGTAGAGTGATGTCTCAATATTGGCGTTTAGTAGACGGTCTAATTGACCAACGTAGTTAAATACTGGAATCTGCGCCATTGTTGGACTGTACATGGGAATTTCAATAAATGAGACACATGGAACATTAACTGCAGCTGGTGGTCCTGTATCGCATCACCACAGCCTTCCAGTGTCGGCTGTCAGATTAATGTTGTGCGCTATTAAGTCTTGTTTTGTAGCTTTAACTTTCAAGGAAGTTAATTTTCAAGCTGGAGTTGATATTATACGTTATACAGATGGCACGCATTTGTCTTACATAGAAGTCGTGAGGAAGAGCATGTCGTGTGATGTTGATTGCTGCCTTCACTTTAAAATGAGCTACCAGATGGTTAAAGGTCTATAAACAACGCTTCAGCAAGGTGTCCTCTATCTGTTTATGCAAGAGGGCAATTCAATTTTGATCAAAGGTTTTATGTAATTGCCCAATAAACTAGGAAAATGTATTTCCCAATGCATCCCAACAAAACTGTAATGTGTGTACTGCCCACCATACCGTTACTGTAGTTATCAAGGAATTAAAGAAAACACCACCTATAAAGCCTTTAATGGCTATTGCTCCATTAGCCCCTTAGTGACCAAGCATTTTTTTTCATATTTTCATTCTCTCATTCCAAGAGCTATCACATTTTTCTTTGGAGACTTATCAGGTCTTGTTCTTTGCTGGACAAATTGTAGCTTTTAATGGCACCATTTTGGGAGTACACATAACTCATGGGTTAATTTGCATTAACTCTTTGTAGAGTAGATTTGGAAAAAAATGAATATTTATGTTGTAAATTTAGCAACACTCACTTTGTGGCAAAAATAACATGATACATTTTTTGTCTGGGTCAACGTGATTACAGCAATACCAAATAAATATATAGGTTTTTTTAAGTTTTACTACTTTGGCACAATGAAACCTTATTTTTATTTTTTTTAAGAAAATGTTTTTGCATTGCAATATATCTTTTAGTTTTTATTGTTACCATTTTGGGGTACATAATACTTTTAGATCACTTTTTATTCCTATTTTTGTTGGCGAACAAGCTAAGAAAATTGCAATTCTGGCATTTTTTTTACAGTATTCACCATGCAGGATAAAATGTGATAATTGTATAGTTCGGGTTCTTACAGATGCAGCTATACCAAATATGTGGAGGTGATTTTATTTTTGCAATTTTTTTCATTGAAAATCAGTTTTTCAATTTAAATAAAGTATATTTTCTTTAACTTAGAAATTGTATTTTTTTTTACTAAGGCTGCTTTCACACTAGCGTTCGGGTGTCCGCTCGTGAGCTCCGTTTGAAGGGGCTCACGAGCGGACCCGAACGCAGCCGTCCAGCCCTGATGCAGTCTGAATGGAGCGGATCCGCTCAGACTGCATCAGTCTGGCGGCGTTCAGCCTCCGCTCCGCTCGCCTCCGCACGGACAGGCGGACAGCTGAACGCTACTTGCAGCGTTCGGGTGTCCGCCTGGCCGTGCGGAGGCGTGCGGATCCGTCCAGACTTACAATGTAAGTCAATGGGGACGGATCCGTTTGAAGATGCCACAATATGGCTCAATCTTCAAGCGGATCCGTCCCCCATTGACTTTACATTGAAAGTCTGGACGGATCCGTCCGAGGCTATTTTCACACTTAGCTGTTTATATGCTAAAATAATGCAGACGGATCCGTTCTGAACGGAGCCTCCGTCTGCATTAATATGATCGGATCCGTTCAGAACGGATCCGATCAAACGCTAGTGTGAAAGTAGCCTAAAACAAGGGGACATCCACCAGTTGCTTCCATAATACACTGTTAGTGATGAGCAGCAGGTGTCATATTAGAATTTGTGATATTTCACAAATATTTTTTAGAATATTCGCAAATTCGAATATTCGTTCTATTCTACATTATTTTTTTTTACAAAAAAATCGGCAAGGTAATGATCGCTTAATATGCGACTATTACGCGCTCAGTACAGGCTTGGGTCAAAAACAAATATATAGCACTATAGAATATATATTTGTTTTTTAGAATATTCGCTATTTTTTCCATCTGAACACATGATTTATCCCTGCTTCTTGCTTGTAGGCCAATGAGTCATTGGCCCACAAGCAACTTAAGCAGGGAGGAATCATGACTTCAGATAGAACAAAATGACAAATATTCAAAAAAACGAATATATAGCACTATAAACAATATAGTTCTATATATTAGTTTTTTAGAATATTCATCATTTTTTTCCATCTGAAGTGAACACTTCAGATGGAGAAAAATGACGAATATTCTAAAATACGAATATATAGTACTATATTGAATATAGTGCTATATATTTGTTTTTTAGATTATTTGTCAATTATTTTTTTCCATATGAAAACATGATTCCTTCCTGCTTAAGTTGCTTGTGGGCCACGATTCGTGTGTTCAGATGGAAAAAATGACGAATATTCAATATAACTAATATATAGCACTATATTCTAAATATTCTCGAAGTGACGATATTCGAGATAAAAATTAGCTTTTCGAATATTCGTGCTCAACACTATTAGTAATGAACTCTCAGGCACTCTATTAGGCCGCAGCTCTGGCACAGCCTAAGGGATAAACTGTGGGCAGACCTGCAGGCCATTAGAGCAGGAGCCTGTCTGTCATGTGAGAGGCAAACTCCTGTTTTCTGCTGCATGGAAGACTAGAACACCATCAAAAGGCAGTGGCTTAGCTTAAGGCCCTTTAATGACTGTTGTAAAAAGGCTTATTGGTGGTCACTAAAGGGTTAATGATTCCTTGCTTCAATTGCATGTATATTTATCCTTGATCAAGCTTTTTTGATACTCGCCATACTCATCCAGCAGTTATGTGCCTTCAGCTCTTAAAAGGAATTGCCATTATGTTTTCCCCCTGCAAACTAATGTAATGGATGGAAAAGTGAGAAAAGTTTGAATATGTAACTTTTATCTAAGTAGTCTCTGTGTGCTGAAGCTCCTTTGCTGGTTTGGCTGCAAGGCAAGGAAATTCTAGTGAGAAGATAAAAATAACATTTGGAATGAATCATTTTAGCCATTGTATTGGTTTTGGTGATAGGGGATTTCCATGTTTGCAGATTCCCTCTTAAAGGTAGCAGAATTTTTCACAGTATTACCCCATTCACTACATGGGCATTGAAGTTACATATACGCAACGTACACTGTATTCACGAGGGGAGGTGTCTGCCTCCACCCACCCAGACATGATTTTACAAGGAATCTCCCTATTTTAGCCTCCCTCACCCAGTTACAGTAGACATATAAGATTTCTATCATGCTCGCAGTTCTGATCAGCCCCTGGTGCCAATGTGCCGGGTTCTGGTAATGTGAAGACCTCAGTGTGACCACCTGAGTCCAGAAGCAGGCTACTCAGGCTGCAGGCTGGAAGAGGTATGTGGCTTGCATTGCATACAGCTGCAGCAAGTCAGGTGAGTATTTTTATTTTTGATGACATTGGGAGCTCTGTAAATACTGAGGGCACAAAATGGATGTGCCTGTGTGTGGGGTGGATCTGTAAGTACTGGGGGCGCTAAATTGAAAATACACATGCTGGGGCACAATGTGTGTGTGTGTGGAGGGCTCTGTAAATACTGGGTGCACTGAAGGGGCATTTACCTACTAAGGGCACTATGTGGGGGGCAATATACCTATAGGGGGCACTACTGGGCATACTATAAGTACTGGGGTACTACAGGGGGCACTATGACTACTGGGGTACTACCGGGTGCATTATACTTATTGGGGGCACTACAGAAGGGTATTATAACTACTGGGGCACTACAGGGGATACTTTTACTACTGGGCTATTACAGAGTGAATAATACCTACTGGGGGCAATACAGAAGGGCATTATAACTACTGTTGATGCAGGTAGACTAATTCATTTAATTTTTGGCATGCACACAAATCTAATGGAGCAGAAATAACTGTACTCATATATTAGGGTAAATGTTGCTAATACCTTAAAGTTAACTAGAAACTCAGTTAAAGTTCCTTTGGACCAACAACCAATGGCTGTGTTTGTCAATTAAAAATGGTCCGAAAGTTAGTGGTGTTTCCCAAAGAAAAGAGGAAGCTGTGCTTCTAGTGCTATCTTTTGGAATGCAGCTACCCTATACTCAGTGATCAACCTTTCAAAACAAGCCTTGAAACATTATTTAGGATTATAGCCTTGTGCAGACAGCTGTTTTTTTTTTTTGTAAAAAGGGAATTTGCAAACCAGGGGGGATTTTCCACTGCATGCTTCAGACAGATGCCGCTGTGTAGGTATTCAGTTCAATTACTTTGCCACAAAGTGAATTTCTTTGTAAGTAGTGGGTGCAATGACAGGGAACGGCAATTGCTCCTCCCCCATCATTGTACCCCTTGTGGCATCTGATATACATAACATGGTGTAAAATGTAAAAAATAAATAAAAAATCATACTTGCCTGCTCCATTTGTTCGCGACGGGCCAGCCGTCGCCATCTTGCTTGAAGAGCTGTTGCGACATCTCACGCGGCCCGAGATTACGTCATCACGTTGGCTTGGTGACATCATACGTCACTGCACGCAGGATTTCAGCTGAGATCTATAAGCAAGATGGAGCAGGTAAGTACATTTATTTTTTTGCACTGTTTCTGGTTAAATCGATTCGCTACTACGAAGCACGAGGGAATTTTGCTTCGCGGCAGTGGGAATTACCTGCCAATCTCATATTGATGATCAGTATAAATATCCTGGAAAACCCCTTTAATGGATATGTCAGTAGAAAAATAGCGAGGTTAATTACGCTATTCTATAAAGCAAAATAAGGTATACCAACGTATACCAGTGGAGGTCAATAGGACACTCTTGGACTCTTTTAGGTAAATAAAGACCTATGATTATGCTTGACGTGCTTTCACACTACGTATACAAATGTGTTCTGGGGACTCAGGCACCTGTAGCCAATCTATTCATTTTTAATTAATTTGCTGAAAATAATAAATGCAAAGGAAAACATGTTTCTGTAAGGCCTCAGAAACATGGTTGGAATAGGATTCCCATAGAGGACCATGAGGTCTCTAATGTACCTCTCCCTGCCTGATTTCTTAAGGTGAAGTTTATCTTTAGGAAATGCTCCTTCTGATGACTTATGTATGGTATTCTCAACTAGAAGCCATGCTGTTGGAGAAATACCTGCAGTAGCTGATTGGATGTTTTTGTCAACATCTCCATATTTTAGTAAATATGTAGATTTTAATGTATGATAAGGTTTTACTAAATTGCCAAGAAAATACATTCATATCTTCTGCAATCAAAGGTGCTCATGTATTCTGTATTTCTTGTATGATGTGTTTATTCTGCTATGCCTCTGGACTTCATTTCCTTGCTCTCTGATTTTATAAAACAGCATATAGCTATATATTTCTTTCCCAGTTCCTAGAAACTGAGATTGTGGATAAATCTTGAAACCCAGAATATGCCGTTGTATTAGAGTACAAGCTGTATGTAGAGTGTGAAATTAAAGTCCCATGCCCTGCATGCAATCAGCTCAGTGGTGACCTTCAGCAGATGGCTACGATACAAATAGGATGAAATAAATAACTGCAGCTGATGATGTCACATGCTTGATCTGTTTCTATCTGCAGAAAGGTACACGACAGTGATACTAATAGATTTTCTCAATATGCTTTCTCTACATATAATATACCATAGTATAATGCATTTATTAGTCCAACTCATACAGTAATATATTGTATTGATACTACTGTGCTGATAAGTAAAAGAGTCACTGTACTGTCACACAATTTCATTTCATTTAATAGAGAATGGTGCCCCTAGCAAATTTCTAAATCACTTCATTTACAAAATATGCCTGCATCCACCTGAAAAAAAGCTGTAAAGTCATAGCCATCAGGGGTCTCACTTCCACCTAATTTGTAGGAAATGTGGGGGTGCCAGAGCTAGCGGAGATCATGAGCATGATAAAATAACTGCTTCTACACTGCTTCTGAAAAGCAGAGAAGCTCCTGTATGTCTGATCTCTCCCTCCTTAGCATCGAAGCTTCCTTGAAGAAAACAAACATAGTGAAAAGTAAGGGAAAATACGTCACAGCAGTACAGTGCTGGCAGATTTTACAGAAGGGATCTGCCCCCTGCTTCTGAGTGAAATGCATCTAGCCCTGCAGCTGAAACAGAGAATAATATGGCTAAAAGAGACATTAGGAAAGCCCCAAAAAGACCTGTTTCTTCACAGTTATGATTGTACAACGAAGCACCGCTTTTATGAAAATGAATTTTGGTTTATTTAAGGCCTCATACACACAACCATATTTTGGGTTTGCATCCGAGTTGCATTTTTTGTGGATCGCAAACAGACCTATTTATTTCTATGTCCTATTCTTTTCCATTTTGTGGACACCAATCAGTTTCCAAACTAAACTATTCAGCCAGTATGTCTGAACACATCTTATAGCGTCAAGCCAGTATCAAGGAAAACTTGGGAACTGGCACACCTATTCATAGTCAATTATGAGATGGCGAGGCTGCATTCGGTGCACAGACTCACTGTAAGACGCTGCAGATCCACATGACATGGCACAGTAAGTTACCGTCTTGAGACGGTGTGCAGTTTTAAAGTGGACAGCTGCAGACATACATATTGCAGTATAGTAAACAACCATTTTGATACATTTATTGTCAGACAGTATCAACTAGTTTCTTCATTATTGCAAGTACGACACTGCTATTGAATCTTATATCGGGCGTTAGATATACCTGACTGTGTGAATCACACAAGGAACTTTATTACAGTGTGTCAGGGAATCTTGCTGGTATTTTTTTTATCATTTTGTTATATTATTTTTATTATGTTTTATGTACATTGTATGCATGTAGGAGTTCATAAATAATTTGTTTAATTTCCTATTTGTGGTACTATATACCTTGAGAGCCTACATATTTAATATATTCATTGTACTTTTTTTGGTTCCTAGGTACTTGTAGTGCACTCAGTATTTACCTTGTTATTACATTTGTGTGGTGAGCTGCCTAATATTTTATCAGCTTTACCCACTGGTTGACGGTTATCGCTGTATGTACAAAGAAGGCTGCAAATCGTTGACAATACCGCCAATAATAGATTACAAGTGCTGCTGAATCTTTTCCCATAAAACGATATATCCATCTGCTCAGCTCCTCCTGCTCTATAACATGCCGTCTTCAGCTCAGACACCGTGTTCCCCTTGACAAGTTCCCTACAAAGCTTCTTTGGTACAGCTTGTCTGATAGGTTTGTAGAATGATGACAACTTACATTACTCATGGTTATCTAGGACACGATTGAAGCAGGACCAGCAAGTT
This sequence comes from Bufo gargarizans, assembly GCF_014858855.1. Taxonomy (NCBI): domain Eukaryota; kingdom Metazoa; phylum Chordata; class Amphibia; order Anura; family Bufonidae; genus Bufo; species Bufo gargarizans. The sequence continues at coordinate 192,463,997 of NC_058080.1, forward strand.
AGATCAGTTCGTATTGTTCCATTTCATCATAGCGGCCATATCTGTTGACAGAACTAGGTGGAGCCATGTTTCTGGGAAAAGAATGATCACGTCTATAATCTAATAAGCATAATAAAATCATACACCTGAAAACAATTTCTGGAAATGGACAAGTAATATGGTTCCCTTGTTTGCCTTCTCTTACTTTACCTACTTCTCTTTCTCAAAGTGAATAAAGGTCAGTTTTTTATGCAGGATAATCCTTACATTCACGTGGAATGCTATTTGACAGTGACTGACACTTACCACTGACGAATCATACATTTGTCCAGATATTTAAACGTCTAACTTTTTATTTTTCAGGACCTTAAATGGTGGAAAGAAAATTGGCAGAATTGAAGTGAGTCTGGTGAACATGGGGGAGATTCAGAATGGGGAGGCGGATCACATCACAACAGATGCACAAGGACAAAAGGTAGACACTCATTAATACCTGGCACAAATGACATTAGAAAGTATCTTGGATTGAATAGCAAATACATGTAATTAACTTTTGTTCTAAACAGAAATGAAGCTGGAGTCCCTTAAAGGGGTTCTCTGGGAATTATTTAAAATGGCCGCCAGCAATTTACCCTAGTCTGTGAGCAGGACTGGTTGCGTCCACTTGCAGAGCTGCCTAGGGAGGGTGAGGGGGCAGGGCCTCGCTACACAATACACTGCTTTACAGTAGATGATGTGATCCTGCTTTGATATGCCATCATGGCTGAGCAGCCTGACAGGAACGCTCACCATTATGTAGTATATGCAAGTGGAGTGGAGTGTGGAGTGAGACCATGCCCCCTCACTCCCTAGGCAGCTCTGAAAGTGGAGGCAACCAGTCCTGCTCACATTCTAGGACAGGCTACTGGTGGCCATTTTACATTATTCCCACAGAACCCCTTTAAGGTGGCCTACACATTAGACAGAAGTTGGTTAATGGTTGAACAGCAGTTGAACAATCTGGTAAACCGTTATTTCACAGACAGGTCATACATATTTCTTTCTATATTGGTCATTACAGTATTCAGACTCATGTTCAATGAAACTGTGCAATGGACGAAAGATCTTTTTGGGAACATTTAAAAAAAAAGATCTTTAATTCATGAATAGGGATGAGCGAACTCGAACTGTATAGTTCGGGTTCGTACCGAATTTTGGGGTGTCCGTGACACGGACCCGAACCCGGACATTTTCGTAAAAGTCCGGGTTCGGTTTCGGTGTTCGTCGCTTTCTTGGCGCTTTTGTGACGCTTTCTTGGCGCTTTTTGAAAGGCTGCAAAGCAGCCAATCAACAAGCGTCATACTACTTGCCCCAAGAGGCCATCACAGCCATGCCTACTATTGGCATGGCTGTGATTGGCCAGAGCACCATGTGACCCAGCCTCTATTTAAGCTGGAGTCACATAGCGCCGCCCGTCACTCTGCTCTGATTAGCGTAGGGAGAGGTTGCGGCTGCGACAGTAGGGCGAGATTAGGCAGATTAACTCCTCCAAAGGACTTGATTAACTGATCGATCTGCAGCTGTGGATCATTGAGCTGCTGATCCTCAATTGCTCACTGTTTTTAGGCTGCACAGACCGTTTGTCAGTCTCATTTTTCTGGGGTGATCGGCGGCCATTTTGTGTCTTGTGGTGCGCCAGCACAAGCTGCGACCAAGTGCATTTAACCCTCAATGGTGTGGTTGTTTTTTGGCTAAAGCCTACATCAGGGTGAAGCTGTCACACCAAGTGCATTTAACCAGCAATAGTCTGTTCATTTTTTGGCCATATACAAAATCAGGGGCAAGCTGCGCCTGTCACCAAGTGCATTTAACCCTCAATGGTGTGGTTGTTTTTTGGCTAAAGCCTACATCAGGGTGAAGCTGTCACACCAAGTGCATTTAACCAGCAATAGTCTGTTCATTTTTTGGCCATATACAAAATCAGGGGCAAGCTGCGCCTGTCACCAAGTGCATTTAACCCTCAATGGTGTGGTTGTTTTTTAGCTAAAGCCTACATCAGGGTGAAGCTGTCACACCAAGTGCATTTAACCAGCAATAGTCTGTTCATTTTTTGGCCATATACAAAATCAGGGGCAAGCTGCGCCTGTCACCAAGTGCATTTAACCCTCAATGGTGTGGTTGTTTTTTGGCTAAAGCCTACATCAGGGTGAAGCTGTCACACCAAGTGCATTTAACCAGCAATAGTCTGTTTATTTTTTGGCCATATCCCAGTCTAATTCTGTCACTAAATCCATACCGGTCACCCAGCGCCTAAATACTAGGCCTCAAATTTATATCCAGCTAAATCTGTCCCTAGTGCTGTAGCTGGGCGAGTTATTTAGTGTCCGTTCAAGCACATTTCTTGTTCTGGGTTGAAATACAATTCCCAATTTAGCAATTTCATAATTTAGTGGTTCCTGCTATATCAGAGCTATTTGAAATCTATCCCAAAAAGGGTATATAATATTGAAGGTGCACATTGGGTCATTCAGAATAACTTCACACACACCCGCTACTGTGTATTTCCAAGTCTAATTCTGTCACTAAACCCATACCTGTCACCCAGCGCCTAAATACTAGGCCTCAAATTTAAATCCCTCTAAATCTCTCGTTACCGCTGTACTGTTGTTGCTGGGCAAGATATTTAGTGTCCGTCAAAGCACATTTTTTGTTCTGGGTTGAAGTACAATTCCCAATTTAGCAATTTCATAATTTAGTGGTTCCTGCTATATCAGAGCTATTTGGAATCTATCCCTAAAAGGGTATATAATATTGAAGGTGCACATTGGGTCATTCAGAATAACTTCACACACACCCGCTACTGTGTATTTCCAAGTCTAATTCTGTCACTAAACCCATACCTGTCACCCAGCGCCTAAATACTAGGCCTCAAATTTAAATCCCTCTAAATCTCTCGTTACCCACCGCTGTACTGTTGTTGCTGGGCAAGATATTTAGTGTCCGTCAAAGCACATTTTTTGTTCTGGGTTGAAGTACAATTCCCAATTTAGCAATTTCATAATTTAGTGGTTTCTGCTATATCAGAGCTATTTGAAATCTATCCCTAAAAGGGTATATAATATTGAAGGTGCACATTGGGTCATTCAGAATAACTTCACACACACGCTTCTGTGCATTTCCAAGTCTAATTCTGTCACTAAATCCATACCGGTGACCCAGCGCCTAAATACTAGGCCTCAAATTTAAATCCCTCTAAATCTCTCGTTACCCACCGCTGTACTGTTGTTGCTGGGCAAGATATTTAGTGTCCGTCAAAGCACATTTTTTGTTCTGGGTTGAAGTACAATTCCCAATTTAGCAATTTCATAATTTAGTGGTTTCTGCTATATCAGAGCTATTTGAAATCTATCCCTAAAAGGGTATATAATATTGAAGGTGCACATAGGGTCATTCAGAATAACTTCACACACACGCTTCTGTGCATTTCCAAGTCTAATTCTGTCACTAAATCCATACCGGTGACCCAGCGCCTAAATACTAGGCCTCAAATTTAAATCCCTCTAAATCTCTCGTTACCCACCGCTGTACTGTTGTTGCTGGGCAAGATATTTAGTGTCCGTCAAAGCACATTTTTTGTTCTGGGTTGAAGTACAATTCCCAATTTAGCAATTTCATAATTTAGTGGTTTCTGCTATATCAGAGCTATTTGAAATCTATCCCTAAAAGGGTATATAATATTGAAGGTGCACATAGGATCATTCAGAATAACTTCACACACACGCTTCTGTGCATTTCCAAGTCTAATTCTGTCACTAAATCCATACCGGTGACCCAGCGCCTAAATACTAGGCCTCAAATTTAAATCCCTCTAAATCTCTCGTTACCGCTGTACTGTTGTTGCTGGGCAAGATATTTAGTGTCCGTCAAAGCACATTTTTTGTTCTGGGTTGAAGTACAATTCCCAATTTAGCAATTTCATAATTTAGTGGTTCCTGCTATATCAGAGCTATTTGAAATCTATCCCAAAAAGGGTATATAATATTGAAGGTGCACATTGGGTCATTCAGAATAACTTCACACACACCCGCTACTGTGTATTTCCAAGTCTAATTCTGTCACTAAACCCATACCTGTCACCCAGCGCCTAAATACTAGGCCTCAAATTTAAATCCCTCTAAATCTCTCGTTACCGCTGTACTGTTGTTGCTGGGCAAGATATTTAGTGTCCGTCAAAGCACATTTTTTGTTCTGGGTTGAAGTACAATTCCCAATTTAGCAATTTCATAATTTAGTGGTTTCTGCTATATCAGAGCTATTTGAAATCTATCCCTAAAAGGGTATATAATATTGAAGGTGCACATTGGGTCATTCAGAATAACTTCACACACACGCTTCTGTGCATTTCCAAGTCTAATTCTGTCACTAAACCCATACCTGTCACCCAGCGCCTAAATACTAGGCCTCAAATTTAAATCCCTCTAAATCTCTCGTTACCGCTGTACTGTTGTTGCTGGGCAAGATATTTAGTGTCCGTCAAAGCACATTTTTTGTTCTGGGTTGAAGTACAATTCCCAATTTAGCAATTTCATAATTTAGTGGTTTCTGCTATATCAGAGCTATTTGAAATCTATCCCTAAAAGGGTATATAATATTGAAGGTGCACATTGGGTCATTCAGAATAACTTCACACACACGCTTCTGTGCATTTCCAAGTCTAATTCTGTCACTAAATCCATACCGGTGACCCAGCGCCTAAATACTAGGCCTCAAATTTAAATCCCTCTAAATCTCTCGTTACCCACCGCTGTACTGTTGTTGCTGGGCAAGATATTTAGTGTCCGTCAAAGCACATTTTTTGTTCTGGGTTGAAGTACAATTCCCAATTTAGCAATTTCATAATTTAGTGGTTTCTGCTATATCAGAGCTATTTGAAATCTATCCCTAAAAGGGTATATAATATTGAAGGTGCACATAGGGTCATTCAGAATAACTTCACACACACGCTTCTGTGCATTTCCAAGTCTAATTCTGTCACTAAATCCATACCGGTGACCCAGCGCCTAAATACTAGGCCTCAAATTTAAATCCCTCTAAATCTCTCGTTACCCACCGCTGTACTGTTGTTGCTGGGCAAGATATTTAGTGTCCGTCAAAGCACATTTTTTGTTCTGGGTTGAAGTACAATTCCCAATTTAGCAATTTCATAATTTAGTGGTTTCTGCTATATCAGAGCTATTTGAAATCTATCCCTAAAAGGGTATATAATATTGAAGGTGCACATAGGGTCATTCAGAATAACTTCACACACACGCTTCTGTGCATTTCCAAGTCTAATTCTGTCACTAAATCCATACCGGTGACCCAGCGCCTAAATACTAGGCCTCAAATTTAAATCCCTCTAAATCTCTCGTTACCGCTGTCCTGTTGTAGCTGGGAAAGTTATTTAGTGCCCGTCAAAGCACATTTTTTGTTCTGGGTTGAAGTACAATTCCCAATTTAGCAATTTCATAATTTAGTGGTTCCTGCTATATCAGAGCTATTTGAAATCTATCCCAAAAAGGGTATATAATATTCAAGGTGCACATTGGGTCATTCAGAATAACTTCACACACACGCTTCTGTGCATTTCCAAGTCTAATTCTGTCACTAAATCCATACCGGTCACCCAGCGCCTAAATACTAGGCCTCAAATTTATATCCCGCTGAATTTGAATACAATACATTGGGCCAAATAATATATTTGTTGTTGTGGTGAACCATAACAATGAGAAAAACATCTAGTAAGGGACGCGGACGTGGACATGGTCGTGGTGGTGTTAGTGGACCCTCTGGTGCTGGGAGAGGACGTGGCCGTTCTGCCACATCCACACGTCCTAGTGTACCAACTACCTCAGGTCCCAGTAGCCGCCAGAATTTACAGCGATATATGGTGGGGCCCAATGCCGTTCTAAGGATGGTAAGGCCTGAGCAGGTACAGGCATTAGTCAATTGGGTGGCCGACAGTGGATCCAGCACGTTCACATTATCTCCCACCCAGTCTTCTGCAGAAAGCGCACAGATGGCGCCTGAAAACCAACCCCATCAGTCTGTCACATCACCCCCATGCATACCAGGGAAACTGTCTCAGCCTCAAGTTATGCAGCAGTCTCTTATGCTGTTTGAAGACTCCGCTGGCAGGGTTTCCCAAGGGCATCCACCTAGCCCTTCCCCAGCGGTGAAAGACATAGAATGCACTGACGCACAACCACTTATGTTTCCTGATGATGAGGACATGGGAATACCACCTCAGCATGTCTCTGATGATGACGAAACACAGGTGCCAACTGCTGCGTCTTTCTGCAGTGTGCAGACTGAACAGGAGGTCAGGGATCAAGACTGGGTGGAAGACGATGCAGGGGACGATGAGGTCCTAGACCCCACATGGAATGAAGGTCGTGCCACTGACTTTCACAGTTCGGAGGAAGAGGCAGTGGTGAGACCGAGCCAACAGCGTAGCAAAAGAGGGAGCAGTGGGCAAAAGCAGAACACCCGCCGCCAAGAGACTCCGCCTGCTACTGACCGCCGCCATCTGGGACCGAGCACCCCAAAGGCAGCTTCAAGGAGTTCCCTGGCATGGCACTTCTTCAAACAATGTGCTGACGACAAGACCCGAGTGGTTTGCACGCTGTGCCATCAGAGCCTGAAGCGAGGCATTAACGTTCTGAACCTGAGCACAACCTGCATGACCAGGCACCTGCATGCAAAGCATGAACTGCAGTGGAGTAAACACCTTAAAACCAAGGAAGTCACTCAGGCTCCCCCTGCTACCTCTTCTGCTGCTGCCGCCTCGGCCTATTCTGCTGCTGCCGCCTCGGCCTCTTCCTCCGCCTCTGGAGGAACGTTGGCACCTGCCGCCCAGCAAACAGGGGATGTACCACCAACACCACCACCACCACCTCCGTCACCAAGCGTCTCAACCATGTCACACGCCAGCGTTCAGCTCTCCATCTCACAAACATTTGATAGAAAGCGTAAATTCCCACCTAGCCACCCTCGATCCCTGGCCCTGAATGCCAGCATTTCTAAACTACTGGCCTATGAAATGCTGTCATTTAGGCTGGTGGACACAGACAGCTTCAAACAGCTCATGTCGCTTGCTGTCCCACAGTATGTTGTTCCCAGCCGGCACTACTTCTCCAAGAGAGCCGTGCCTTCCCTGCACAACCAAGTATCCGATAAAATCAAGTGTGCACTGCGCAACGCCATCTGTAGCAAGGTCCACCTAACCACAGATACGTGGACCAGTAAGCACGGCCAGGGACGCTATATCTCCCTAACTGCACACTGGGTAAATGTAGTGGCAGCTGGGCCCCAGGCGGAGAGCTGTTTGGCGCACGTCCTGCCGCCGCCAAGGATCGCAGGGCAACATTCTTTGCCTCCTGTTGCCACCTCCTCCTTCTCGGCTTCCTCCTCCTCTTCTTCCACCTGCTCATCCAGTCAGCCACACACCTTCACCACCAACTTCAGCACAGCCCGGGGTAAACGTCAGCAGGCCATTCTGAAACTCATATGTTTGGGGGACAGGCCCCACACCGCACAGGAGTTGTGGCGGGGTATTGAACAACAGACCGACGAGTGGTTGCTGCCGGTGAGCCTCAAGCCCGGCCTGGTGGTGTGTGATAATGGGCGAAATCTCGTTGCAGCTCTGGGACTAGCCAATTTGACGCACATCCCTTGCTTGGCGCATGTGCTGAATTTGGTGGTGCAGAAGTTCATTCACAACTACCCCGACATGTCAGAGCTGCTGCATAAAGTGCGGGCCGTCTGTTCGCGCTTCCGGCGTTCACATCCTGCCGCTGCTCGCCTGTCTGCGCTACAGCGTAACTTCGGCCTTCCCGCTCACCGCCTCATATGCGACGTGCCCACCAGGTGGAACTCCACCTTGCACATGCTGGACAGACTGTGCGAGCAGCAGCAGGCCATAGTGGAGTTTCAGCTGCAGCACGCACGGGTCAGTCGCACTACAGAACAGCACCACTTCACCACCAATGACTGGGCCTCCATGCGAGACCTGTGTGCCCTGTTGCGCTGTTTCGAGTACTCCACCAACATGGCCAGTGGCGATGACACCGTTATCAGCGTTACAATACCACTTCTATGTCTCCTTGAGAAAACACTTAGGGCGATGATGGAACAGGAGGTGGCCCAGGAGGAGGAGGAGGAGGATGAGGAAGAGGGGTCATTTTTAGCACTTTCAGGCCAGTCTCTTCGAAGTGACTCAGAGGGAGGTTTTTTGCAACAGCAGAGGCCAGGTACAAATGTGGCCAGCCAGGGCCCACTACTGGAGGACGAGGAGGACGAGGATGAGGAGGAGGTGGAGGAGGATGAGGATGAAGCATGGTCACAGCGGGGTGGCACCCAACGCAGCTCGGGTCCATCACTGGTGCGTGGCTGGGGGGAAAGGCAGGACGATGACGATACGCCTCCCACAGAGGACAGCTTGTCCTTACCCCTGGGCAGCCTGGCACACATGAGCGACTACATGCTGCAGTGCCTGCGCAACGACAGCAGAGTTGCCCACATTTTAACCTGTGCGGACTACTGGGTTGCCACCCTGCTGGATCCACGCTACAAAGACAATGTGCCCACCTTACTTCCTGCACTGGAGCGTGATAGGAAGATGCGCGAGTACAAGCGCACGTTGGTAGACGCGCTACTGAGAGCATTCCCAAATGTCACAGGGGAACAAGTGGAAGCCCAAGGCCAAGGCAGAGGAGGAGCAAGAGGTCGCCAAGGCAGCTGTGTCACGGCCAGCTCCTCTGAGGGCAGGGTTAGCATGGCAGAGATGTGGAAAACTTTTGTCAACACGCCACAGCTAACTGCACCACCACCTGATACGCAACGTGTTAGCAGGAGGCAACATTTCACTAACATGGTGGAACAGTACGTGTGCACACCCCTCCACGTACTGACTGATGGTTCGGCCCCATTCAACTTCTGGGTCTCTAAATTGTCCACGTGGCCAGAGCTAGCCTTTTATGCCTTGGAGGTGCTGGCCTGCCCGGCAGCCAGCGTTTTGTCTGAACGTGTATTCAGCACGGCAGGGGGCGTCATTACAGACAAACGCAGCCGCCTGTCTACAGCCAATGTGGACAAGCTGACGTTCATAAAAATGAACCAGGCATGGATCCCACAGGACCTGTCCGTCCCTTGTCCAGATTAGACATTAACTACCTCCCCATAACCATATATTATTGGACTCCAGGGCACTTCCTCATTCAATCCTATTTTTATTTTCATTTTACCATTATATTGCGATGCTACCCAAAGTTGAATGAACCTCTCCTCTGCCTGTGTGCTAGGCCTAAATATATGCCAATGGACTGTTGCAGTGGTGGCTGACATGAAGCCTGATTCTCTGCTATGACATGCAGACTAATTCTCTGCTGACATGAAGCCAGATTGTCTGTTACGGGACCTCTCTCCTCTGCCTGGGTGCTGGGCCTAAATTTATGACAATGGACTGTTGCAGTGGTGGCTGACGTGAAGCCTGATTCTCTGCTATGACATGCAGACTGATTCTCTGCTGACATGAAGCCAGATCCTCTGTTACGGGACCTCTCTCCTCTGCCTGGGTGCTGGGCCTAAATTTATGACAATGGACTGTTGCAGTGGTGGCTGACGTGAAGCCTGATTCTCTGCTATGACATGCAGACTGATTCTCTGCTGACATGAAGCCAGATCCTCTGTTACGGGACCTCTCTCCTCTGCCTGGGTGCTGGGCCTAAATTTATGACAATGGACTGTTGCAGTGGTGGCTGACGTGAAGCCTGATTCTCTGCTATGACATGCAGACTGATTCTCTGCTGACATGAAGCCAGATCCTCTTTTACGGGACCTCTCTCCTCTGCCTGGGTGCTGGGCCTAAATTTATGACAATGGACTGTTGCAGTGGTGGCTGACGTGAAGCCTCATTCTCTGCTATGACATGCAGACTGATTCTCTGCTGACATGAAGCCAGATCCTCTGTTACGGGACCTCTCTCCTCTGCCTGGGTGCTGGGCCTGAATATATGCCAATGGACTGTTGCAGTGGTGGGTGACGTGAAGCCTCATTCTCTGCTATGACATGCAGACTAATTCTCTGCTGACATGAAGCCAGATTGTCTGTTACGGGACCTCTCTCCTCTGCCTGTGTGTGTGCTGGGCCTAAATATATGCCAATGGACTGTTGCAGTGGTGGCTGACGTGAAGCCTCATTCTCTGCTATGACATGCAGACTGATTCTCTGCTGACATGAAGCCAGATCCTCTGTTACGGGACCTCTCTCCTCTGCCTGGGTGCTGGGCCTAAATTTATGACAATGGACTGTTGCAGTGGTGGCTGACGTGAAGCCTGATTCTCTGCTATGACATGCAGACTGATTCTCTGCTGTCATGAAGCCAGATTGTCTGTTACGGGACCTTTCTCCTCTACCTGGGTTCTGGGCCTAAATTTATGAAAATTGACTCTTACAGTGGTGGGTGACGTGAAGCCTGATTCTCTGCTATGATATGAAGACTGATTCTCTGCTGACATGAAGCCAGATTGTCTGTTACGGGACCTTTCTCCTCTGCCTGGGTTCTGGGCCTAAATTTATGAAAATTGACTCTTACAGTGGTGGGTGACGTGAAGCCTGATTCTCTGCTATGATATGAAGACTGATTCTCTGCTGACATGAAGCCAGATTGTCTGTTACGGGACCTTTCTCCTCTGCCTGGGTTCTGGGCCTAAATTTATGAAAATTGACTCTTACAGTGGTGGGTGACGTGAAGCCTGATTCTCTGCTATGATATGAAGACTGATTCTCTGCTGACATGAAGCCAGATTGTCTGTTACGGGACCTTTCTCCTCTGCCTGGGTTCTGGGCCTAAATTTATGAAAATTGACTCTTACAGTGGTGGGTGACGTGAAGCCTGATTCTCTGCTATGATATGAAGACTGATTCTCTGCTGACATGAAGCCAGATTGTCTGTTACGGGACCTTTCTCCTCTGCCTGGGTTCTGGGCCTAAATTTATGAAAATTGACTCTTACAGTGGTGGGTGACGTGAAGCCTGATTCTCTGCTATGATATGAAGACTGATTCTCTGCTGACATGAAGCCAGATTCTCTGTTACGGGACCTCTCTCCTCTGCCTGGGTGCTGGGCCTAAATTTATGACAATGGACTGTTGCAGTGGTGGCTGACGTGAAGCCTGATTCTCTGCTATGACATGCAGACTGATTCTCTGCTGACATGAAGCCAGATTCTCTGTTACGGGACCTCTCTCCTCTGCCTGTGTGTGTGCTGGGCCTAAATATATGCCAATGGACTGTTGCAGTGGTGGCTGACGTGAAGCCTCATTCTCTGCTATGACATGCAGACTAATTCTCTGCTGACATGAAGACAGATTCTCTGTTACGGGACCTCTCTCCTCTGCCTGGGTGCCGGGGCCTAAATATCTGAGAATGGACTGTTCCAGTGGTGGGTGACGGGAAGCCAGATTCTCTGCTATGGAACCTCTCTCCAATTGATTTTGGTTAATTTTTATTTATTTAATTTTTATTTTAATTCATTTCCCTATCCACATTTGTTTGCAGGGGATTTACCTACATGTTGCTGCCTTTTGCAGCCCTCTAGCTCTTTCCTGGGCTGTTTTACAGCCTTTTTAGTGCCGAAAAGTTCGGGTCCCCATTGACTTCAATGGGGTTCGGGTTCGGGACGAAGTTCGGATCGGGTTCGGATCCCGAACCCGAACATTTCCGGGATGTTTGGCCGAACTTCTCGAACCCGAACATCCAGGTGTTCGCTCAACTCTATTCATGAACAATCCTTCTTTGAATGAAAGGCATTTCGACTGTTGGGTGAAAACATTAAATATTGCCTACTTATTTTTAGACAATAATGGTCTGTCATCTAAATCGATCATTCTTTGTTCAATTTCAACTGATGAAAGTATTTTTTGGTTGAAATCATCAATTTTGATCAACTTTAGACCAATAGCTTTAGGTCCCAGGAACTTATGTTTGGAGTAAGTTCCATGAATCACTCATATTCAGCATGTCACATTCCCTTAATTGTTTATAAAAAGGTTATACACTTATATGGGACCAGCTGCAGAATCAGGCCCTCTGTACCGATGACCCGTCCTCTACGCCTATGTAAACTATGAAGGTGACATGGCACTTGCAGACTTCTATGGAGTGGAGTGGTAGCGAAAATGCTGCAGATTTTCCATGGGAAAACCAGAATGTATTAAAGTACCAACTTTATAGATGAGATTTTACACATCTCATCTACACATGGCAGGGATTTTCTGCATGGAAACGGATATGCGGTGCAGGATTTTCAGTGCAGATTTCATCTTTCCCAATATAGAGGAGGGGAGTTATGCATCAGGATTTTGCTGTGGACTTGACATGGATTTGTTGTAACGAAATCTGCCACCATGTACAGTTCTTTCTGAGGGTACGTCCAGATGTGTTTGAAAATTCGGCTTTTTGCTGCAGCTGTATTATGTGCGTTTTTTGCCTCAGAAATGGCTGTGGACTTCACCGTCCTCACTGCAAAGGGTGAAATCTGCAGAGGAAAACTACAGTATTAACTGACATGCTGCACAGTGGGGTAAAGGGGTTTGTGCAGGGAGTATATATTGGTTACTCTGTCCTCATTAATAGCTGATCGGTGGGGGTCCGACATCTGGCACCCCCACGATCAGCTGTTTGAAGAGGAGGCGGGGCTCCATTATGAGCGCTGCTTCCTCTTCATTACACTGTGCGTTGTCTCCCCTGTAGCGGTTGCGTAGTATAATTACAAGTACTCGCTCCATTCAAGTGAGTACTTGTAGTTACTCTGCACTTCTGAGATTAAGGGGGGCAGTGTAATGAACATGAAGCATGGAGTGCCGTCTCCTCTTACAGCTGATCGGCAGGAGTGCGAGGGGTTGGTCCCATGCCGATCTGATATGAATCACCTATTCTGAGGATAGTTTATCAATATATACTACCTGCATAACCCTTTTAATTATATTGCATTTTTTGTACACAGTGTGTGTATGAAATTTCTTGAAATCTCATCCACTTTCCTGGTACTATAGAAGGCTGCGGATTTGCTGCATGAAAATCCACAGTGGCCAATCCGCAGCATGTCAGTCACGTGTGGATGTGTTTCCTCATAAACACCGGCTGCTAACCATGTCTAAGTGAGTTAAATACTTTTCTTTGACCGTCCAATAATCCATAATATATGATCCAGCACCTGCCAGGACTGCTGGTATCCAGGGAAACAGGGGAAGGGGTACCACCTTTAACTCACCCTTGGCCCCTTTACCCAACCTTGACCCATAACAAAAGACACCGACAACTGTATCATTTTATTGCTGGGTGGTGATCGGCCACAGCTTCTTTATTAAAGCGGCAAACCTTAATAAACCATAATATCGGAGCGGTATGTCAAAGGCTGGACTCCCAGCGGGCAAGTTAAACTGTAATCATCAAAGCAGTCTGCCAACCGCTGGACTCCCAGCGGGCAGTTACGCCATCTGCTACCACCATATCTCCGCTGTATCCAAATGCCGCCAGCTGTGACTTCATAAACTTGACCAGAATTTGCAGCTCTCAAAAGCCATAATCATCGGAGCAATATCCAAAACCGCTGGACTCCCAGCGGGGGCTTTTAAGAATAGAAAAAACAAAACAGAATAACCAAGTATCCATAACTGATCAGAACCGTGCACCTCGACCCGCCTCCCAATCTGCTTCCGCTAGCAAAAGGGAAGTGACCAGAACAGAGAGAAGGTATATGTGACCTTCAGGATTTACTGCACCGCCCCCATCCTGTCTAAGAAGAATCCCCAGTGAATTAACCCTTAATGACCCTAATCTGCAACATACTTAATCATTACCGAGATGGGGCCAGACTCCCTAAACGCCCCTAAGGGGAAAAGGGGGGAGGGGGGAGGACCATCAGTCCCTGAGCACCCTCCCTATACAGTCGGGCGCTTGCCAGTCTAATCCTTGCCACATTAAACACATTTTAAGAATATTCTATTTATGTGCCTCCCTGATATACTATTTTATATGGTTCCATGTTTAAACTGCATTTACACATTAATCTAAGACATAAATACGACAACTTCTATTTTCTTTATATGATTTTGAGTGTCAGACTAAACTACAGTATGTATGAAAACTGCACCAGCAGTGGCACCTATGGCCATCTATTATCTGCGTAGTAGAAAAATAAAGACAAAAATCATTGTATTTTCATCAAGCTTTGATAAAACATGAAACAATTATATTGTAAATAATCCGATTTTAAGGAAGTAGTATCAGAGAGTATGGACGATATGCTAGGGTCTGACAGACATGGATAAAGAGCATTCCTGACTATAAAGTAGTCACAAATGAAGAGGCAAAGTGATGGTGTAAACTGGCAGATCGATCCCCGGAGAGACACAAGCCTCAGCCCATGTAAAACACATATATCTCTTTAGAGACACACATACACCCCCCTTCCCACGCGCGCTAACTGTTCCTCTCTCTAGGCATTAGAGCCCTGCACTCTCAACACCCTCCTCTGCTCTCTGTCTGGCCCTTTCCCTTTGCTGCCCTTCCTGGCTCACCCCCGTCTGCCCATTGCCTGGTACAGTTTTTCTGTGATGCCGTTTAGTTGTCCTCTATCTGCGTCCCCCTGTCACCATCACTGTGCTTCTCCCTCATTACTTGTGACTGCTCTTTAACACTTAAGGGGAGAATTACTAAGATTGGCGTTTTGTATACCTGTTTAAAGAAAAAGTGCACTGAAGATGAACCAAACCTATTAAGAGGCTCAGGCATCTTAGTAAATTTGGTACATCTCCTAGCTTTCCATGCTCCAGAAACTGAAATCCACACCAAATAGGATTTGGTTATAGATTTCATCTACAATTTATGCTGGTTTCCGCCGTAAATTATACAAAATTTGACAGTCCATGGGAGGCAGCACACTCTATGCTAAAACATGCCCCTTTTCTTGCCACTTTAAAAAGCCTAAAATTGTAAATATTGTAGCATAAAACCATTGATGATCTACTTCTGTTATTTTGTGTAGTCCCTTTAATCAGGTGTGCCCTTCACCCCTGTGGTCTGGTTGTTGGGCTCTACTCACCTCCCCAGGGGCAGATTGGGAACTTAAAGTGGCCCATGTTGTAGGTGGGTCCAAATTGATAGAAGACTGGACAAAACAAGAAGGCAGGGACAACAGAAGTAGGCCTGCAATACCATAGTGCAGCACAAAATACCGCCCCAGCAGAACCAAATACCACAGTGCAGCAAAACATACTGCCACCTCAACCACAGTATTCAACTGTATCACCGTCATGAGGACGTTAATACAGTTGATTTCAGGAGGACACTTGTGGCCGTTGAGTATCAGATCATTATGTACCTTGCCTGCAGCCTTGGATGGACCTTGGGCACTGGCCCACCAGGAAATTTCCCTGTATGGTGTATAGCCAATCCACCCCTGCACCTCCCTCTTCAGGAGTGAGTACAGGAGGTGATAGGGTTGCTCCTTCCAGCATTGTGAGAACTGCTGAACTGCATTTTGTGAACTGGAGGTGGAGATTGCACCCAGTAGTAGCAATAATGGGGTCTGCCATGCAGCATTGTTATCACCACCCATCTGTAATCTTTCATATGGTGCAAAAACAGAGGATTTTCTCTGCCGTTCATAGTGTGTGGCAGAAAAAAAAAACCTCTTGTCTGTGATTTTTTTTCTTTTAAAGTTTGCAGATAGATCGATAGAATAGATATGGATAGATGGATAGAGAGAGAAGGAGATAGGATGAACGGATGGATACATTGATACAATATATGGATAGATTAATGCATACATAGGACTAGATAGATAGAAAAACTGCAGCACTCCAAATTCGGTGAAATATGTAAAATTTAGTTCAGTCATAAATATAAGGATATTTAAACTAGATGGCTTAGGGAACTGGTGTGTTCCATGCCATCTATAGTGTCTAGCAGGACATACCATATCCAAAATGTGCATTAGTGTTTTTTAAGTTTGCACTGCGGATGTACCATTACATGATATTTGCACTGCAAACAGTGTGCTCAGCCTCTCCTGGCAGCTCTGAATGAGAAGCTGTGCTGTTCAAGAGTTAATCAAATGTTAAATCCCTGTGGCTTCAACATCGAGTCTGCTGTTGTTCCCCGACAGTCGTTCTTTACATGGCAGCAGCAGCGATACCAGTCAGTATTGCACTCAACCCTGCTGCAATGTAAAGAAAGCGAAGCACAGGTGCCAACAGAATCTTATATGTTTCAGGATATATAGAAACTGTAGTTAAGGGGGTCAAAATAAGCATTTTATTGTTAGTGTCTGGTATGGAACTTTTTACTCGCCATGTCTACACTAATATCCCTAAAAAACATGAGCATGTGTGTATCCTGCAGCTGGAGTCCATGGACAAGCTGGCTGAGATTATCCAGTCTTCGTTTCTATTTCAGAAAAGATGAAAACAAAAATATATAATTAAAATATACAAGATACAATTAAAATAACAACAATGTGCAATATCTAAAAAATCTCATATTCACTCATTATGCAAGGTGCAAAAATAGATGCTTCTAGGTAGGTTGTAATACAGAACACAGCTATTAGAGAAGCGATGTATATGTTTTTAGGTAGAACTATCTATGGATACAATGTGTTTTGGTGTAATGCAAAGTGTGTTACCGCTCTGATAGATAGATATAGATAATAGATAGATATTAATTAGATAGATATTAATTAGATGGATAGATATTAGATAGATATTGTGAGCAGACTGTGCCAGCAGTGCGACCAGGAGGCCGTGGAGGATGAGGCTCATTTCCTGCTGCGGTGCCCCAAATACTCAGCAGTGAGGGAGACACGCTTCAGGAGACTGTCTGATCTCTGCCCAGATTTCATCTCCATGGAGGAGAAAGAGACACTCTCCATACTGCTGGGGGAAGAGGAGAACACAGCGTCCACAGCAGCACAATATATTACTGCCTGCCATAGACTGAGAGGAGCCTGATATACCATGGACTCCTTTATCCCCACCCTGGACCTGTCCCCACCCCCCAACCCTACCCAATTATTTCCCACTTGCTTTGGCAATGCTAAAATGTATTTAGTCCGGCCAATAAAGCTTATTTGATTTGATATTAGATAGATAGATAGATAGATAGATAGATAGATAGATAGATAGAAGATAGGGATGAGATAGATAGATAGATAGATAGAAAGAAGATAGGGATTAGATAGATAGATAGATAGATAGATAGATAGATAGATAGATAGATAGAAGATAGGGATGAGATAGATAGATAGATAGAAAGAAGATAGGGATTAGATAGATAGATAGATAGATAGAAAGAAGATAGGGATGAGATAGATAGATAGATAGATAGATAGATAGATAGATAGAAAGAAGATAGGGATGAGATAGATAGATAGATAGATAGATAGAAGATAGGGATGAGATAGATAGATAGATAGAAAGAAGATAGGGATGAGATAGATAGATAGATAGATAGATAGATAGATAGATCGATCTGAGGCTGTAGCATCTACCCCTATCCCTGCATATCTCTTTCTATTCCACAATAAGTAGCAATTACTTCTGTGTGATTAATGTAATGCTATTCCTGCTTATGCGCACTATTTATATATAATTATTTTCTTGTATTATTTTTTTCCTCCACCACTAGTATTACTTAAATTACTATTATTACTCATTTTTTATCTCATTAACAACTTTCTTTATTGTAATATTTTAAACATTTTTTCCTTAGGTTTCTCTCCCATTAGAGATGCCTAAGCAAAAAAATGCCCAAAAAAGGGAATAACTAGAGCATTCTGCACTTTGTCAAGAAAATGCCAACTATGTACAAACACAAAGCAAAAAACACCATGAAAAATTTGTTTCATAACGTGTTATAGACTTTAAAGTAACATCTGGGCACATTAAAAAGTAAAAAAAAAGTACACAACAAAAAAACTTACAAAAAGGCAGCAACATAAACAGTAAAAATAGTAAAAACACTAACAAAAAACTATGTGGATAATTATTACCATAATAATGTTGCAACTTTTGTATGCAAGCCCCAGTTGCACAAAAATTTATGATTTTGGGGGAGGTTGCACCGCACTTGGCACTTTTCATAAAAGTGGTGGCACAGGGAGTGGATGGCGAGTGGCTGGGCCAAGGCATCAGGATACATTTATTATAATTTGCACCAGAAAATTAGCATACATTATATTTATATCTGAAATGTATAGCAATGTCTACCTGGTACACGGCCAATCCAAGGTGCACCACAATGGCCAATCCAAGGTGCACCACAACACCATGCACGCGACCATGCCCATTTGGCTGTCCACAAATCGCAGATCCGCCAAACACCCATACTGGCTATGTGTGTTCCGCATTTTATCGTTGCACACGCCCCGCCCTATGTAGGGGACATGTTCTATCTTTTTAGCGGGTCAGCCGAACAAACAAATGGATGGTTTGCCGCCCACATTTTTTACGCCCCTATTGAAATGAATGCATCTGCATCCAGTCCTCAAAAAATACGGATCGTATGCGGACCAAAAATACAGTCGTGTGCATGAGGACTACCTGCTTATTACTGTTCGAAGTGGCATGAAATCTACACTAAAAAGTGCAGCTTGTCCTAATATCTCAGCAGATTTTTTACAGCATATGTGTGAGGTTCCGTTAGGATCCCTATACACATGAATTTGCACTGGTGTTTTTGAACAACAAAAAAAGCCTTAGAAACCACTTGTAGATTTATTCCATGGTTTTTATGGCTTTTAAAGCTGCATTTTCTTTCTAAATGACTTTGTGAGTCACTTTTTTTTCTAGCATTTTTCCCTATAGAGAAGGAGTTGTCAAAATGCTAAAATTGTGTGTTTTTCAAAAACTACCCATGTAGAAAATGTTTTAGACTTTTTATATGTGTACAATTTTTTGATCTTTTGTGCATGTTTTTACGTGCGTTTTTATGTGCGTATATATATATATATATATATATATATGTGCTTTTATCTCACAGATTGAGACCTCTATACACACCCCTACATCCTAAAACTTGCTCATTTTATCAATACAAAGCCCAAATACCAACCAGTAACGATCAACCACTATTGGCGCCCAAAAGGGTATATTTCAAATAGGCGAGACCTGGAGGGTATTTCTACCTACCAGTCACCCTAATTTGGCTCACTACCATATTTTTCAAAAAACAACTGGGACCCAAAATGCCACCTAATTAACCAAAATATCAGTAGCATGAAATTCTTGTGTGTCCTATGTTTCATATTTCCCATGGACTTTCCGCTAACATCTGGTGTTGGCTGGTTTACAGCAAAAAAGCACCAAAAATACCACAAGTGCAGACCAGCATTAAACAAAAAAACTATGTGTGACGCTCCCTAAAACTATATTTGCCAGACCTCGGTGTCTGATCCCAGCCCAGTGTCTAGGACAATGTTTAGATTGAAGAATTACAGTACATTTCTTTATTGCCTGCTTCCTCCCCAAGTGAATCTCATTTGTGCCATTACTAGTTCGCAGGACCCACACTATATACCATCAGCGTGAAACTAACCTTGCATTTCACTCATTTTCGCTATTACTTGTGCCTTTCCATAGCAACCAGTCACGCTTGCCTTTGCCTTGATATACATTGTTTAGTCGTGATGATATTTTTTGTAAGTATAAGAGCGGAAGCGGAATCTAATCTAAAATTGCACACCAGCTGTGTTTTTATCAATAGGTAAAATGTTCTTCATTGGTATGTACTTTAAAAAAATATCCTCATCAGCTAGGTCAATTTGCATAACGATTAGGAAGTGGCAGGAGCAGTAATGAAAGCTCGAATTTTGTTACACCTGCTTGCCGTATGGTGGCAGGGAACATATCTAGCTTTTTCTTTTTCTTAAACACATTTGGATTCACAGGAAGGCAGACAGGGTCAACCTCATGAGTAGTGTTGAGCGAATTGAGCTTCAGATCATAGATTCGAGGTTGATTCGTTCTAACACTTCGTTTTAATGCTGACTGGAGACCGGTCTCCGTACAGCAATAAATGTATTGCCTCTGGGTCAAAATATGTTTGACCCGAAGTCACGCAAGACTTCGGTGAATGAATTCGGTATTCAGTTCTACCATATAGTAGCCAGTACCAAACCCGACTTTGGATTCCGAATTGCACACAAATGTATTTTCTTTCCATGTCAGTTCCTTTTTTTTTTTTTTTGGGCGGACCGTATGCACAACATTTATTTCAATAGGTCCACAAAAAAACGGAAGTTACTTGGTGTGCATTCCATTTCCCTATGTCTGTTCCGCAAAAAAAAAACAGTAGGACATGTCCTATTATTGCCCATGTTAGGGACAAGGATAGGACTGTTCTTTTAGGGCCCAGCTGTTCCATTCCACAAAATACAGAATGCACACATACGTCATCTGTATTTTTTGCGGATCCGTTTTTAAGGACCGCAAAATACATACGGTCATATGCATGAGCCCTAATTCTGTACAGAGACAGGTCTCCGGACAGCATTAAAACGAAGTGTTAGAATGAATTGACTTCAGATCCATGATCCAAAGCTCGATTCGTTCAACACTAATAATGAGAAGGATAAAAGCTTTAAAGGGGTTGGCCCATCCGCACTTTGGTGGCATATGACTAGGATATGCAACCAATGTCCGATAGGTGTGTGCCCCACACTTATGGCTAGAACAGGGCCCCTTACAATCACAAGCCAGAGTCAATTACCAGGAGAGTAGATATAAGCAGGGACAGCAGCCACAAGGATGATCCACAAAACAAGCCAGAAGTCAGATCACCAGAACAGTCTTAAATCCCCCTCCTCGCTCAAGGATTGAGCAGATCAGAACACTGACAGGTCGACCTAATGGGACTTGCCAGATCAGCATGACGACCCTCCCAGCACCACTCTGCCCGGAGAGCTCCTGACATACTTCCTTTGTGGCCACTGCAGTGGAAATATATGATCAGCTGTAATATTAATGATATCATTTGAGGGTATGCTTATCATGAGAATAGTATAAATAAATATGCTACGTTATATTCAGTATATTTCCTAACTATCTTTATATCTTTATGCAGTGCGCCTTAGTCTGTGAGTGTTCTTCACCTGAAATGTTCAGTGGAATTGACAATCTGCCCTTACTAACTGCAGGTAAGATATGGTGGTCTATGATTTATGCTCTTACGTTGCACTAAGACTGCGAACCCGCGTTCTGCCCTAAGCTTACGTGCCATAGAATCCTCTTTCTCACGCTAAGCATGGTTCTCACGTGAACTTAGCATGTCATGAAAAGACTTAAGTTCTAAACTGTCTTCTGCCTATACTTTTCATAGTAGCAACCTGGGACTGCCGCCAGTGCCAACCTGACTGTTGATACATTACCCTCTATTTATCCAAGAGGATCAAGAGGTCACTATCATTACACATTACAAAACTTTGTAAAGCGTCTCATCTGTTGTTTCAAGGGTGAAGTGCAAACATCAATTATTTGGTATTCATTGTAACCTCTTCATGGCCCAGTTATTTTTGGCCTTCAGGCCGAAAATGCTTTGAGGCAATTTTTTTTTTGTGTATTTTATCACTGGGTTTCAAGAGTCATAACTTTTGATGGTACAATTTTTTGGGGTTTTGTTTTACAATGTTCACTGTGTGATGTAAATACATTATTCTGTGAGTCAGGACAATTAGTACAATACCACATTTTTACTTTTTTTTAAATGCTTTACTACTTTTGCCCAATAAAAACCCTTATTTAAAAAATTTGGTTTTGAGTGACAATATTCTGAGCGCCATATTTTTTTTTTTTTTTTTTTTACGTTGATGAAGCCATTTTGGGGTATGTACCAGTTTTTTACTTTTCATTTTTTGGATGTGTTATGAACAAAAAGAAGATCAATTCTGGCATTGCTTTTTATTGAATTTCTTTCCTTACAGCGTTCACTACTGCATGTGGGTTAAATAACATGATACCTTTAGGCCTCTTGCACACGACCGTATGCCCTCCGAGATATGTCCCGGAGCGGCATTGATAGTGCAAACGGGAGCACACAGCATCATAGATTACAATGATGCTGTGGACGTCAGGCCGCCTGCAGGACTATTGTCCCGCACTCAGATGATCATAAGAGTGCTGGATAATAGCACAGCGGACGGCCTGACATGCACAGCATCTTTGTCATCTATGATGATGTGTCTGTATAGCCGTATATTATGCCTATCAAGCAAAGATCTTATGGTTGCTATATACAGCTGAGTTCTTGATGCAACTGCCAGGATAAGAGATAACTCTGATCTCAGCAGTTTAACTCATTAGATGCCATGTTCAATAGTGACCACAGAATCTATGCTGTTAGATAAAGGATGGGGCTCCCTCTGTTAGCTCATGACCTTGCCAATGGGTTGTCCTGGCAATCAGAGGCCTATTGAAGACTCACAGGCATCCTGTTAGGCCTTGTCTAGTAGGTATACTAAGATGGCAGACATGTGAGTCTTCAATAGGCCTCTGATTGCCATGACAATCTATTGGCAGGGTTATGGGCTAACAGAGGAAGCCCTATCCTCTATCTAACAGCATAGGTTCCGTGGTCACTATTGAACATGGCATCTAAGTCATTAAGCTGCTGAGATCAGAGTTATCTCTTGTCCTGGCAGTTGCCTCGAGAGCGCAGCTGTGTATATAAACAGAGTATAAAGATGTCCCTGCTTGTGACTGATAATACGCCATGTAGAATGAAGTAGTTACAATTTAATAGATTTGCATGCCGCAATGAAAAGCTAAATATTTGTGGTAGATCTAAACAGATGGGGTCTATATGTATGTTCCCTTGCAAAGCAACAGCTAATATTCCTAAAGCTAAAAGACCATCACAGAACAGTTCCATCATGGCTTCCTAGCAGACACTTGTATAGGATGGATTAAGATTCAGATGCCTGCAAGAGCACTTCATCCCATGTGCTGTATTAGGTCATTTGGATATATTATAGAGTGTCTTCTGCTCAGGACTCCTACCGTACTTGAAAGAGAATTTTGCACTCTGGCAGACTCGGAGCAACCATGTAATACGTGGTCACCATTCATTTGATGAGTGGTCTCTTGCAGTGTCCCTTTGTAATCACAGCTAATTGACATGGTCACAATTCATTTGACGATTGGTCTCTTATAGTTTCCCTTGACGATCACAGCTGATTGACAGGGCAGCTTTATTTTGAGAATAGGTTGTTTCAGCTTCACATGGACATAAAAACCTGCATTTAGTAAGACAAAAAAGGGGGTCTGGGAGAGAAGAGGGCAGGAAGGCTTCATCTGTAAAGTCGTGTTATGGAATAATTCTAAGCTATGGTTTTAAAGAGGTTGTGCCACCAAAATGATTATACATTTTTCAACCTAGCACCTGGATCTGAATACTTTTGTAGTTGCATATAATAAAATTTTTAGTATAGCCGGTGAGCTATTCAATAAACTGTACCTCCACCTGCTGTTTGTTCTTATCCTTATTTCTTGTGCATCTCACTGAGGTGGTCGCACATGCTCAGTTTAAATCTTCAACTGTCATCAGCCATATCTTCTGTTCGAAGCTGTGGCAGTTACAGGAAAAGAACTACAGTAGAAAGGACACACCCAATGATCTCCCAGCTTGAAATAGATCTAGCAGAACAATGAAGCGATGAATGGGGAGATCAATGGATCCATGTGTCCTCTCTAGTGATGGCACATTGTCATACAGGAAGTTTCCAGAAAGTAGGAGGATATAGCGCTCTATCTAGACAAGCAAAGCTACCAGTGCTTCTATTGCTTTTTTCAACATTGGAAAATGGCTATTGGAATGGAGAGAATCACTTTATTGGTAGCGGGGGGCTGCAGAACTGCAGTACAATCTGTATTTGTTTGTTCTTTTATGGTGTTTTAAATAATTCACTTACACAGGATATATTATTTTGTTCTATTTTCCCATCTTTTCAGTGCTGTGTATTGTTACAGTGATTAATTATACTTACTTATGCATATTTACACACAACTGCAAATAATTCAAGATTAAGTGGATTAGATCTGCAGTATTAAAATGTACAAAGATGATTTATATAATACAATAATAAACCATCAGATAACAAATATTGTTTGAGCCATGAAGGGAAAATAATAGGAAGCACAAAATCCCAAACCTTACCCCTGAACTAATTTATAAAAGGAAAGCAAGACTATATGCTAATTATATACTCATTTGTAAACTAGTCTTGAAACAGCTTTATATACTTAACATTAGAGGGATTAATTTTTCAAGGACTCTCATTCTAAAAACAAATCCAGAGGATGTGTGCATGGTATCCTGAACAAGTAGAGCTGTAGTTCTATAAAAGGAACCATTACTATGAATGAAATATGTTTCCCTTTATGTTCCACATATTGAGGAATGTTATCTAAAAGTGAGGTCATCAAAAAAAAAAAAAGTATTGTTAAAATCAAGTTTTTATGTTTAACATATTTTAAAAGAAGTTTTGATGTTATTTTTAATTTTCCATGTCACTATATTTAGCAAAAAACATAAAATCTTGCAGTTTTTGCATAGGCCACTAAGCCTAATAATTGGTGCCGCTCCTGGATTGTACAGATCACTTTACTGCAGTTATCTGCTTATGTTATTCTAATCCTGCCTGTAATGATATCACCTCTATGTATAGATAAGACAAGATCCATCTGTCCCAGGGGGGGGAAAGTGAACCCTAAATTCCACCCGCACCTCTGGCTCTGCCTACTTGCACAACCGCCCTTAGTGGCAGATCACAACTATTCAACGGTACCGTACCTGCTGTACTGCATGCAGGACTTTTATTTCCTTCTAAAAAACGGATCTCAGTTGGAAATGACTCAAATGGATGTCAAGTGTGCAACAGAATCAGGTTGTTTTTTTTTGTTTTTGTTTTTTTACAGAATCCATTTTTTTTTTCTTTTCTTCTGATGAATCAGAAGAACAGAAAATGAAACGGAGAGGTGAACTCAACTTTACTGATCATTTAAACTCAATGGGAAAGATTTATTAACAGGCATAGACTACAACATCATCAGGTCAGACTTGACATTGTTTTATGCCTCTTCACAAAGAAAGTTAATGGAAATGTCTATAAATGATTGAATGGTGACACAATTCTGAGGCTCTGACTTTTTCTGATGCATTTGTTAAATGTAAAAATGGTGCATGAGCTTTTGATCATTGTCAGTACCAGAAAACACTGAAAAATCTCCCACAGTGTTTAAAGAATAAAACCATGGTTTACATCTAGAGGAGTTATGATAAAAGTTGAAAGTAACATCTTTCCAATTAGACATTTCCGTAATCATATATGAGAGAATATACCATGGAAATATGTTGAAGTGTTGCCATTAACGTCTTGTCTAATTCAATTAAAGTCAGTATCTAGCAACTTTACTAGTTTTACAGTACGTGTGGGATGATTATCCAATATGGTCACCAACATATTTGGACAAAATGAAGGATAGTCAGGACAAGCTGTGCAGAAAAATGCTAATGATATTAATAGAAAATGAAGCTCATTTATACTAGTGATAGTTTCACATCTATGTAACTATTGTTAGATACCATATTGTCATTCATAAGCTTCAAGTCGTCATTGTATTGAGGTCAATAGAATGTCATCAGTAGGACCTCAGTTGCTAAGTTTTCACCTGGTTGTTATACCAGTGCTCTGTTCCCACCACCTTCTTTATTTCCTCTGGTGATTTGTAGTCGCCATTGTAACATAGTAACAAAGTAACATAATTTACAAGGCT
This sequence comes from Bufo gargarizans, assembly GCF_014858855.1. Classification (NCBI taxonomy): domain Eukaryota; kingdom Metazoa; phylum Chordata; class Amphibia; order Anura; family Bufonidae; genus Bufo; species Bufo gargarizans. Next base: position 192,489,826 of record NC_058080.1, read on the forward strand.
GAAACAAGACATCTGTCCATCCAGTTCAGTCTGTTATCCTTTCAAGTTGATCCAAAGGAAGGCAAAAAAAAACTTTGAGGCAGAAGCCAATTTTCTTCACTTTAGGGGGAAAAAATTCCTTCCCGACTCCAATCAGGCAATCAGAATAACTCCCTGGATCAATGACCCATCTCTAGTAATTATAACCTGTGTTCCTTCTTCCTCACACTGTGGCCATCACAGTTGCACTGTTCTGGTTCCCCTCATGCCAGTGTCCAGCTACTGCTGCACCTCCTGATACCCAAAAGGCATGCGCTTCCTCTTGCTTACTTAAAGGGGTTCTGCACCTTCATTTAACTGATGATCTATCCTCTGATCCAGCAGCGCCGCGGCGTTCTCACTGTTTACCGCTGGGCCGCCCGCCCACTGACGTCACGACTTGTATCAACTAGAGTGGGCGCGGCTAAGCTCCATTCAAGTGAACAGAGCTTAGCCGCGCCCACTCTAGTTGATACAAGTCGTGACGTCAGTGGGCGGGCGGCCCGGCGGTAAATAGTGAGAAGGCAGCGGCGCTGCTGGAGCGCCGCTGCCTTCTCAAACAGCTGATCGGCGGGGGTCCCGGGTGTCAGACCCCCGCCGATCAGAAGCTGATGATCTATCCAGAGGATAGATCATCAGTTAAATGAAGGTGCAGAACCCCTTTAATCTTTTCCAGTTAATGGCTAGTCGCCTTTGGATATAATTGCCACATTCCCCTGTGTGAAGGTGTCTGAGTAATACTCTAAGTTCTATTAGCTAGTTTCTTGAAAACAGGTGTTATTGTCATGTTTGCCTGTCCATGTACCAACCTCTACCTGTTGTCAGATCTAACCCATCAATGACTGACCTGACTCCCCCCCCCCCCCCCCCCCCACATTCTGACCCTGGGCTGCCCAGCCTGTCCTTTGGACTATTTACTGAATTGCTTATATGCTGCTTACCGTGACTTGGCTTGTTTCCTGGCTACAGTTTTGCCTGTCATCTTGATGCTCCACACCGATGCCTCTTGGCCCCCATGGGTCAGCAGCCTCTGAACTGAGACAACTGCTGGGGGTTCCCCTGCAGCTGAGTCTAAAGCCTTGTATAGGGGTTAAAGGGTAAAGACCAGGGAGCTGCCAGGATAATGCCCTGAGTAGCTCCACGTCAACTCAATTCAGTGGCAAAGAGGATCCTCATCTGCTTCTGTAACACTGAGAGCTATGCAAAAGGGTTTAAGGTTTTGCCCAGTAAAGTATTAAATGTGGAAAATGGGGGTGTTGTAAATTGATTGGGTCTATATTATAAAGCAGTGATGGCAAACCTATGGCACAGGTGCCAGAGGCGGCACTCGCACCCTGGAAAATGTCTATGATGTACCAATATGCTTTAGACTTTTCCTGTCATTCATCAGCCCCAGGACGCACTATGAACGGCACAGGCAGCGCATTAAATGTAGGCAGGCTATTATAGCAAAACGATAAAGTACATGAAAAATATACTATATTGGTATTCCGGTTAAATTGCCATGTTGGCACTTTACGATAAATAAGTGGGTATTTGGTTGCAGTTTGGGCACTCAGTCTCCTAAAAGGTTCGCCATCATTATAAAGTGAATCTAAAAAGAATCAGAGACATTTACAAGATAATAAATAAGAAATGACCAGGTTAGAATTACTACTGAACAAGTGAGCGGAAGCATCCTAAGAAAGCCCAGGGTCAAGGGCACAAGTAGTACGTAAGTTCAGAAGAACACAGAAATTAAAATGCTCAGAGTACTGGAGTAAATAATACGATCTACATTATGTTCAGAATTAGACACAAAAAGTTAATCTATCTATATATAGGAGGCCAGTAACTCCTCTGATGTGTTTATGCAGGTGGAGGTACAGCACTTAGACATTGTAATGCCATTGACCAGAAATTCCACTGATCTAAATCTTGCTATAATTAGGGAACAGTGTTTTGAGAAATCATAGGGCTCATGCACATGAACGTATTTTCTTTCCGTTTCCATTAGTTTTTTTTTTGTGGACTTTATGTGGAACCATTTATTTCAATGTGTCCGCAAAAAAATTGAAGTTACTCCGTGTGCATTCCAGTTCCATATGTCCGTTTTGCGAATCCTTGCGGATGTTTTGTGGTCTGCAGAATACATACGGTCATGTGCATAAGCCCTTAGACTGATTATGTCACCAAATTGTTTTTAAACAGTAAATGTGCCTGCTGGAGACCTCACCACTCTCATCATTACTGCTGAGAAGATATTTAATAAACTTCATGTAATTAGGCAGTAGTTGTACTACAGGGCTAGTGAGGGAAATCTCTTTGATTTTCATGAGCTACATACAGTATACGCATCCCAAACATACAGGTTACTGCAGAAAAATCTTAATGTTTTGATCGTAAAAAGAAAAAAAAAGAAGTATTGAGTGAATTTTATTTTTATTCCACCAGGAATGTGGACCATGTTCTTGAAAAGTGAAATGGGTCATGATCAGAGAACACCAGGGGCGTAGCTATAGGGGTACAGAGGTAGCAGTCACTACCGGGCCCAGGAGCCTGAGGGGGCCCAAAGACCCTTGTGCCATATAAGAGGACACTGGTATTATAGAAAGTACATGCTGGTAAAGTTACACCTCTGGCTGAAAGGAAGGGCTTAGGTCAAGAATTTGGATTGAGGGGGATGCTGTTTCAATTTTTGCCTCAGGTGGCACAAAAGCTATGTGTTTCCCTGTCCCTTGCCACAAGGTAGCGGGCCCAAGCTGAACTCTTGCACCAGGGCCCATTAGCCTTTAGCTACGCCCCTGGAGAACACGATAGTCGCAACATTAATATGGAGGAAAATTGAGGCAGGGGCAGGTATATACATACTCTTCATCCTTTACAGCTTATTTTGTCAAACCAACAAGGAATGACATAGAACACTATTCAAATACTCAATTCTGACATCTCCTTGACATCCAACGATCAGATTTCCTAATACTCAAGGTATATTCGTCAATCCTGAAGAGATTTTCACTAACAGGAAATATTAAAGGGGTTATGCCATTAATATAAATGTATCCCACTCAACAGATATTGCTGTTATATCACTTTCCCCAAATACCACTGTGGCAAAACCAACCTCGCCACTGGGTTTTGGAGGGGCCTGGCTACCAGCCTCTTGCCCCAGGATTATGGCCCATACTAACTTTAAAGGAGAAAACAGACCGGCCGCACAGCTTAAATCTGTGGAACTGTTTTGGGCAGGAAAGCCATGCTTGCGGCCGGCCAAATATGACTTCCATGGAATTCGGGAACCCTTGTCCGGATCTGGGTGATTTTTGGATATGTTGTTAATCCAGATCAGAGCTATCCATGGATGTATACATTATGGGGATTTGTGGGGTTTTGAGGTGTTTTTCTGTGTGTTGGGAAAAATGTGTGTTTTCTGTCTGTGAGTGATTAAGTTAGCCTATTACGTTTGGTAATTGTATTTTGTTGATTGCGTCTCAGACAATGCCAGTGTGTTAGTTAATTGCGTCTCAGACAATGCCAGTATGTTAGTTAATTGCGTCAAAGACAATGCTCATTGTATTTTGTTGATTGCATTACATTGGTGGCAAGCAGTGAGATGGCGTCCTAGTAAGAGGAGAAGCCGCTCGGAGACAACGTTCGTGGATTTACAAAATTGAGGGCAACGCTAGTATCCGTACAGCGCCATACAGCAGGATGGAATCAACTAGTCTTCGGACAGCGTTCTATGACGAGGAGGAGGAGGCAGCTGTGGACTACAGGGATGCAGACAGAAAGGAAATCTGGTATGATGCCCTGGAAAATGCCCAGCGGCGGCGAGGTGAGAGCCTCCCCAGTTATGAGCAGAGGCTACAGGAGCGTGTGGCGATGCGGATGGGTCTCTTGGGAGAGCAGCCCCTGGATGAGTGGGTGACAGAACTGGAGAGCCTGGGATGGAAAGAGCTTTGGCTAGACAACGCCTACCAGGCACTCTGGTGGTATGTGATTCGGCACTCCCCCTGGATGGCTGAGCACGACAGACCCGAGGGTGAGGATAATGATGGCCCTGGCCTGTTTTGAGGCCTTCGCAGAACCGGATTTCGGAGATGCTATGCATGATTGGGCTACAGCGAGAGAGGTGAGACAAGACCTGGCATCTCTAGTGACAAAGGAGTGGGAGCAGGACTACCAATACTTCTTCAGCTCAATTCGGTCCCAAGAAACACTGCCAGAGAGCTGGGTGGCCGTCCCAGACCTACAACCCTACAGCTGGGAAAACCCGACTGAAGTATCCCCTGCTTTAGTACCAGCTACAGAGGTAGGGGACTTCATAGACTGGTCCTGGGGGGAAACCCATATGGCAGGTGGAGATGGGATCGAGATCTCTCCACCGGCCCTACAGGGATGCTGGGCAGTCGGCCCATATCCCCAACGGCAGCCAGAGTTTCAGGGAGTAGGGGCAGTTGGTCCTGCTCCCCAGCGGCAGTATGTTTTGCAGGGAGAGGAGAGCATCGTCTCCATTCCCCAGCGGCAGTGTACCTTGAAGGTAGAGGAGACAATCGGTCTCTCTCCCCAACCACAGGGGGACGGCACCCCTAACTCCGATGGGGCAGATGGGACCGCAGTCTCTGCACCAGGCCTACCGGGATGCTGGACAGCCGGTACGGATCCCCCACCAACTCCGCAGGAATGCCAGGAGGTAAGCAATCCCTCCTCTCCACAGCTGATCCGCAACAAGGTCTTGGGGGCAGGATTCCCTGACCCCATCCCAGCGGAAGAGCTGGCATCTGGGCAGAGCGCAGTTGGCCTCTGCCCTCCCCTATCCTCTTGTCCAGAGGCTGACTCCTCACAGGCTACCCCAGCGGAAAGGCTGGCATCTGGGAAGAGCGCAGTTGGCCTCTGCCCTCCCCTATCCTCTTCTCCAGAGCCGGACTTCCCACAGGCTACCCCAGCGGAAGAGCTGGCATCTGGGCAGAGCGCAGTCGGCCTCTGCCCTCCCCTATCCTCTTGTCCAGAGGCTGACTCCCCACTGGCTGCCCCAGCGGAAGAGCTGGCATGTGGGCAGAGCGCAGTCGGCCTCTGCCCACCAAGTACCTACAGCTCCAAGCTAGAGAACACCAATGAAGCAAGGAGTAGCAGATGCCCACTCAACAGCTGGGGACATACAGAACAGAGCCAGGCCCCAAAATTCAACAGGTCCAGTATTTGGTTGTGGGTGGACTGCCAGACTAACTCAGGTACCGACCGGCGTGAGGTCAGGTATCTGGTTAGTCTTCCCTGGGAGGGGGAGATGTGTGGCGAAACCAACCTCGCCACTGGGTTTTGGAGGGGCCTGGCTACCAGCCTCTTGCCCCAGGATTATGGCCCATACTAACTTTGAAGGAGCAGACAGACCGTGTCTTCAAATGTGACTTCCATGGAATTCGGGAACCCCTGCCCGGATCTGGGTGATTTTTGGATATGTTGTTCACCCAGAAAAGAGCTATCCATGGATTTATACATTATGGGGCTGTGTGGGGTTTTGAGGTGTTTTCTGTGTGTTGGGAAAAATGTGTGTGTTCTGTCTGTGAGTGATTAAAGTAGCCCATTATGCTTGGTAATTGTATTTTGTTGATTGCATTTCAGACAATGGCAGTGTGCTAGTTAATTGCGTCAAAGACAATGCTCATTGTATTTTGTTGATTGCGTTACAGACAGAGGGAAGGGGGTTTTGTGTACAATTGCTGGGAAGGTTTCAATACTGTAAATGCAGGTGATTGGCTAAAATATAAACTGTCACAGTCTTCTACAAGGGCCTCAAGGGGAGTGTCCCTTGCTAGAAGACCTGCATAAAAGGCTGAAAAATAACCCATTAAAGAGTTGCTGTTTTACATTCAACATAGAGCCTTGTCTCATGTGTGTGGGGATTGCTATACATGTATACTCCCCTGGCTATTAATTCTAGCTCTTGTAAGAGCTGTTCCTGTTCCTGGCCCCTGTGGTGGTTTTGGTGTAGAGCGGAGTGCTTGGAGTCCTCGGGAAGCACTGGGAGCATCCATCAACGAGGTACCCGGTCGGGGTGCTAGGAGATCCGTTACAACTACCATTTATTAAAACTTTCTTTTTCAAAAGTTATTATCCTGCCACTGTGCCCTGTGGCAAATCAGTTTCGATCTTCGGTTGCAGTTGGTTACATCCTGCGTTGCTGCCTTGTTATGTGGGACGTAGAAAGCGTCATTGGTATGAACAAGAGACGTGGTTAGTGTCACTTGATCTGCTAATGTCAGGACACCTCTTACTGCCCTAAGACAGCAGACATATGACAAATCAGAAAGTTGTTTTTAATCATGGGGGATAAGAGAAAACTGCAAATGAGGTAAATTTGAAAATAAAAATTGTCCAAGGAGGAATGGGAGCTACAGTAATTGATGAAAATAAACTTTAGAGTGAAAAGTAGTTTATGGCACAACCTCTTTAAGGCGAATTACTGGCTAAACAACACTGCCAGACCTGTCGCCTGAAGTAGTATAAATTCTGGGCTTCAAAGCTGTTACCACTTCTATCGTAAGAGAAGCTGTCATGCTGCATCCCAGTCACTTAAGCAACATTGTCAGTCCATTGAGTTGTTGGAGTTATCGCAATAGACTAAAGAGAAATGCAATGATATGTAAACATTTAAGAGAAATTAAATGTCAAATGACATTATATGGGGTGAAAACTCTAGCAGAATAAATGCTGTGTTTGTAGCTAGTGTCTTTCGATCCACCCGAGAAAATTACCAGACCACCTTTAGTCTATACAGAGCATATGCATGTTGTTTTTTAATAGCATTTTAAATAGCATTATCAATTAGTAATTGACTTTGATCTGAATTTCTGGAAAAATTTGTTTTGCCGCAAAGCTAATGAATCCATTTTTCTTGAAATTTTGTTTAAAAACAAAAACATTTTTGTTAAAAAACAACCGTTGCGCCCATCTTGATTGCAGAAACCCCTTAAAATATTGCGCAGGGTTGCGTATGACTTCAGCACGCCAGCCAGATGCGGCCAGTAATGTCATCAGTGATGTTGTCACCACGCCTGGCCAGTGCGAGATTTCACGCAGTGTCTTAAATCAAGATGGCCGTGACGTAAGGTGAGTATTTTTTTTTTTAACCCTGATTTACCCCCGATAGTCCTCAATTGTAGACTCAGATGCCACGATCAGCGATTTCGCGCGGATTCTGAGGGGTTCAATCATGGGAGGCGGCGTCATCGTCAATCGCAGTCATTGCGCCCACTACATAGAAATTCATCACAAATCAATTTTTTTTGTGAAATTTGTCGAAGCAGCCAAAATATATTTCATAACTTCACTCATCTCTATTATCAATGCTGGATATATCATTGATAAGGTCTAGAAGGTCATTTGTGCATTAAAACTTAATAGATAGACCAAGGGATTGACTCACAAGTCCTCTCCAAATGGGAAGGTCTACTGCTCGACTTTCTGTGGACCATCACTGTTTCAGAGCTTGGATCCTCCTGAGGATTCTCTGCTACTCTAGTGGTCAAGTCTGGTCCTGTCAAAAAAGTTTCTCACTTGTGTATTGATCTACTTATGTGTATTATGAAGACTAATATAAGACATTTGCTCAATTGAATTTTGGTTTTAGATGTGAACTGTGTGGAGTTCTTCAGTAAAGGGTTATGTGTGAATTAGCCCTTTACCATGTAAGTTGGACAGTGTAACAGCAGCTGTTGTGCACCGCTGTTCCCCTGCTTACCACCGTGGTCCCAGGCACTGTGTTCTGCGGCCAGTGCTTCCCATTCATCGCTGCAGTCCTGGGCTCTATCTGTGTGGGTACTGTTGTTCTGGGATCCGCTTCACAGTCTCCTCTCCGCCTTGGCCACAGAATGCTTGCTGCTTGTTTCCTGCAGCACTGCCTTAATAGCCGGTGCGTGTAAATTCCTGGGCTTTATGGGTTAGGTCATGTGACCTCGCTGACCAATCCTAGCCATCCTGCACATTTGTAAGTTGCTCAGTCCACTTCCCAGATGCCTCAGTGTCAAGGTCCTTGTGTCCTGCTAAGGTTCCTGATTACCGCTTGTTTTCCTGTGTTCCTGACTCGTACTTGTATTTCTGGACTCTCCTGTTGCCGACCCGGATTGCCTGACCTGTACCTGTGCCGCCTGCTCTCACCTTTTGCCTGTCTGACTACGCCTCTGCCTCATCATTCGGTCCTACACCTCTAGTACCTTTCTCTGGTACCTCCTGGTCTGCCTGGACCAGCTGCCTCGTGTGCCAATCTGGTGTTCCCCTCGGGAAATTCTATCCCCACCATCATGGGTACTGTAAAGATCGAGGAGTTCACTTAGACAATGCCCTTAGAGGAGGTAGGACACGGGGCACAGTGGGTTCACACCTGCTGGTTCGTGACAGACAGCTTTAACGAAGTGAGGGGTTTGTAACAGAAGCTCATGTTTTGCAGTGATGAATGACCTTACCTCCAGGCATTCAGGTAATAGAAGATGGCAGAACATTATTCATTTGCATAGCCTGCCTCAAATGCTTTTGGAAATTAAATGTTTGAGCCTGTCTGTGCACCCATTATATATTCTGTTCATGCTATGTTTTATGTGTAAAAATAGAAATGAGTTGTGACTATTATTTTTCCTGGGGCTCTTCACTGTAAACGATTTAAAAGTAAATGCAGATGTCATAACTCAGGGGTTTTATGAGGAATAAAGAAGTTCATGTAGTGCTTCCTGGAAGTTTTGAAATGGTTACTTAAATAAAGGCTTTTATGTGAAGGTCGTTGAGCCCACATATCTGGCATAAACACACCGTAATCATGGCATTTATTATATTTTATGTTATAAATCCAGCAGAGTTATGGTGCGCTGGCTTTATCACTGCTTTCATTATACAACGCTGGACTAAATTTATCACATTTATGTGAGTAAAGGTAGGCCTGAAGTACAACACATTGCCGCAGCTGGAGGCTGAAAGTTGTTAATATTTATCTGGTTTCTTAAACGTTTCTGAACATGTAGTACATGTAGTAACCCACTGACTAATACTAATTTAGAGTGGAGTGTACTTACATGGTGTTTGTGTCCATACTCTAGGTATTTGTTTCCCTTTTTGTCAGGAAGACCAGATGGGTCTTCATAACTTGCCATACCAGTTTTTATTCATTTTTGAAGCAGTTAGGATTAGTTATTACTCTACAACAGATACAAGCGGATGACAACAAGTCTGACACAGCCCATAAAAATATCGGATGAATGAACAGCTATTAACCCTTTCAGGACCCTGCCATATTTCACCATAAGGACCAGGCCGTTTTTTGGAAATTTGACGTCACTTTAAAGTATGTGGTAATATCTTTGGAACGCTTTTACTTACCCAAGCCATTCTGAGATTGTTTTCTTGTGACACATTGTACTTCATGATAGTGGTAAATTTCAGTCAATATTTTTCATTTTAATTTTTTTTCAAAATCCCAAATTTACCAAAAAATAGCAACTTTCCAAATTTCTATTTCTTTGCTTTTAAAATGGATAGTGATACCTCATATAATAGTTATTACTTTACATTTCCCATATGTTTACTTTATGTTTTGATCATTTTGTGAATGCCATTTTATTTTTTGGGGACGTTAGAAGGCTTAGAACAGGCATGGCCAACCTGTGGCTCTCCAGCTGTTGTAAAACTACAACTTCCACCATGCCGTGTGTGGGCTAATAGCTGTCGGCAGTCTGGGCATGCTGGGAGTTGTAGTTTTGCAACAGCTGGAAAGCCTCAGGTTGGCCATCCCTGGCTTAGAATTTTAAAAGCAAATCTTGAAATTTGTCAGAACATTTCCAAACCCCACTTCTTTAAGGACCAGTCCAGTTATGAAGTCACTGTGGGGCTTACATAATAAAAAACACTTATAAATGGCCACATTTTAGAAACTACACCCCTCACTGTATTTAACTGATTTTGCAAACTTTGTTAACCCTTTAGGTGTTCCACAAGAATTAAAGGAAAATGTAGATAAAATTTCAGAATTTCACTTTTTGGGCAGATTTTCCATTTGAATCCATTTTTTCCGGTAACAAAGCAAGGGTTAACAGCTGAACAAAACTCTATATTTAGTACCATAATTTTGTATTTTACATAATTTTGTGATTGTAAACTGCTGTATGGTCACACGGCATGGCACAGAATAAAAGGAGCGCCGTATGGTTTTCACTGGAATTATTTTAGGTTGCCATGTCACATTTGAAGACCCCCTGATGCACCCCTAGAGTGTAAACTCCAAAAAAGTGACGCCATTTTGAAAACTACGGAATAAGGTGGCAGTTTTGTTGGGTACATATGATTTTTGGTAGCTCTATATAACACTTTTTGTAAGGCAAGGTAACATAAAATAGCTGTTTTGGCACCGTTTTTATTTTTTGTTTTTTACAATAATGATCTCACAGGTTAGTTCATGTGCTATATTTATAGAGCAGGTTGTTACGAATGCGAAAATACCTAATATGACAACTGTTTTTGTTTTACATAATAAAGCATTTTTAAAAATGCTTATGTAGTGGATTAAGGCCTCATGCACACGACAGTATTTTTTCACGGTCCGCAAAAACGGGGTCAGTAGGTCCGTGATCCGTGACCGTTTTTTCGTCCGTGGGTCTTCCTTGATTTTTGGAGGATCCACGGACATGAAAAAAAAGTCGTTTTGGTGTCTGCCTGGCCGTGCGGAGCTAAACGGATCCATCCTGAATTACTATGCAAGTCAATGGGGACGGATCCGTTTGACGTTGACACAATATGGTGCCATTTCAAACGGATCCGTCCCCATTGACTTTCAATGTAAAGTCTGAAGTCCCTTTTATACCATCGGATCGGAGTTTTCTCCAATCCGATGGTATATTTTAACTTGAAGCGTCCCCATCACCATGGGAACGCCTCTATGTTAGAATATACTGTCGGATATGAGTTAGATCGTGAAAACTAATTTCCGACAGTGTATTCTAACACAGAGGCGTTCCCATGGCGATGGGGACGCTTCTAGTTAGAATATACTACAAACTGTGTACATGACTGCCCCCTGCTGCCTGGCAGCCCCTGATCTCTTACAGGGGGCCGTGATTAGCACAATTAACCCCTCGGGTGCCGCACCTGAAGGGGTTAATTGTACTATCATATCCCCCTGTAAGAGATCAGGGCTGCCAGGCAGCAGGGGGCAGACCCCCCCCCTCCCCAGTTTGAATATCATTGGTGGCCAGTGCGGCCCCCCCCTCCCTCCCTCTATTGTAATAATTTGTTGGTGGCATAGTGTGCGCCCTTCCCCGCCCCCCCTTCCTCCCTCTATTGTAATAATTTGTTGGTGGCACAGTGTGCGCCCCCCCCTGGCCCCCCCCTTCCTCCCTCTATTGTAATAATTCGTTGGTGGCACAGTGTGCGCCCTCCATCGGCCCCCCTCCCTCTATAGCATTAACAACATTGGTGGCCAGTGTGCGGCCTCCCATCTCCCCCCCCCCCCCCGATCATTGGTGGCAGCGGAGTTCCGATCAGAGTCCCAGTTTAATCGCTGGGGCTCCGATCGGTAACCATGGCAAACCAGGAAGCTACTGCAGCCCTGGTTGCCATGGTTACTTAGCAATAGTACAATAGTAGAAGATTCATACTTACCTGCTGGCTGCTGCGATGTCTGTGTCCGGCCGGGAGCTCCTTCTACTGGTAAGTGACAGTTCATTTAGCAATGCGCCGCACAGACCTGTCACTTACCAGTAGGTGGAGCTCCCGGCCGGACACGAACATCGCAGCAGCCAGCAGGTAACTATGAATCTTCTACTATTGTACTATTGCTAAGTAACCATGGCAACCAGGACTGCAGTAGCGTCCTGGTTGCCATGGTTACCGATCGGAGCCCCAGCAATTAAACTGGGACTCCGATCGGAACTCCGCTGCCACCAATGATCGGGGGAAGGGGGGAGATGGGAGGCCGCACACTGGCCACCAATGTTGTTAATGCTATAGGGGGGGGGGAGATGGGAGGCCGCCCCACTGGCCACCAATGTTGTTAATGCTATAGAGGGAGGGGGGGCCGATGGGGGGCGCACACTCTGTCACCAACAAATTATTACAATAGAGGGAGGGAGGGGGGGGCCGCACTGGTCACCAATGATATTCAAACTGGGGAGGGGGGGTCTGCCCCCTGCTGCCTGGCAGCCCTGATCTCTTACAGGGGGATATGATAGTACAATTAACCCCTTCAGGCGCCGCACCTGAAGGGGTTAATTGTGCTGATCACGGCCCCCTGTAAGAGATCGGGTGCTGCCAGGCAGTAGGGGACAGTCTTGTACACAGTTTGTAGTGTATTCTAACTAGAAGCGTCCCCATCACCATGGGAATGCCTCATATACTGTCGGATATGAGTTTTCACGAAGTGAAAACTTAGATCTGAAAAAGCTTTTATGCAGACGGATCTTCGGATCCGTCTGTATGAAAGCAACCTACGGCCACGGATAACGGACACGGATGCCAATCTTGTGTGCATCCGTGTTCTTTCACGGACCCATTGACTTGAATGGGTCCGTGAACCGTTGTCCGTCAAAAAAATAGGACAGGTCGTATTTTTTTGACGGACAGGATACACGGATCACGGTCTCAGCTGCAAAACGGTGCATTTTCCGATTTTTCCACGGACCCATTGAAAGTCAATGGGTCCGCGAAATAAAAAACGGAAAACGGCACAACGGCCACGGATGCACACAACGGTCGTGTGCATGAGGCCTAAGTCTTATGTAGTGGATACATTTTTGTGGGAAGAGATGACGGTTTGATTGGTACTATTTTAGGGTGCGTATGACTTTTTGATCACTTGGTATTACACTTTTTGTGATGTAAGGGGACAAAAAATGCCTTTATTGACACCGTTTTTATTTTAGTTTTTTTTTCAGTGTTCACCTGAGGGGTTAGGTCATATAATATACGCTAATAAAAAATGTATAAATTCTCAAATGGGACTCCCAATAAAGAACAATTGCACCACATATTGCCCGAAGGGGATAAGAGGGAGATAAAACTTAACTTTTACTTATATTATTAATAAAATTGATGCACTGCACCAGATAATGAATAAACACAAACAAGACCAGGATACAATACCATACAAGCACTTGGAATACGATGTAATAAGTCCAGTGAATTAGTGAGGGATCAATATTGGCGCGCAAATTACGTTGCAATGTAAAAATTGGAAAGTTCTTACCAATCTTGAAGTGCCTCAGCGGGGAAAAATGCAGTTCCACTGCGTATTCAGGTGGCTAGTGAACTCCTGTATGAAATAGCCAACGGGAACCTCTGACCCTAATAAAACCTGGATAGGAAAAGTGGCTAGGAATACCCTGCCTATCTATACAGAGCACTCGCCCCGAAAGGGGCAACCCCGTCCGGATACCTGACACTAAACCCGGGCAGTATCCCTAACAAACCCTATAAACATACCGTATCCCGACTTGCCACGTTTCGTCTGATAACTAGTCAGAGAAACATAAAAAAAAGGGTATCCTCCAAAATTCTAATGCAGGGTATATAGAGTATATATAATTCCGAGTCAAGCCTGTCAGGCAATGACCCAGTGAAAAATACAAAAAGTATGTATATATAGGTAAGTGGAGGGGCTTCCCCTGGGGTCGGTGGACCTGAAGTCAAAGGAGAAAAAGTGTGCCCCTAATCCAAAGCACGCCCACCACTGGGTACAGGCTGCTGAACGCCTGTCAGCAATGTTTGGCGTCTGGTGCGGCAATTAAAAGGCCGCACCTAGCACGCCTACTCCCAAGGACCGCTTTACTGGTCATGTGAGTGGAACACGTGATCTCCGTGTCACGTCACATGGGACATAGCTCAGAGTCTCGTGAGGCGGAACATCAAACATAGAGACAGACGGGCCTGGAGCCTAGCAACTAGGGTGTAAGTGTATAGTACGCCCCTTGGTATCAAATAGCCTTCAGAACAGAAGGAATATATTAAGGAGCTTCTTAGACAGTATGCAATCCATTGTGACATGCCGATAGAGCCAAGAGGCAAGCAGCATATGAAATCCAGACCTAATGAGCCAAAATCACAAAAAATATCACAAAAAATGGTGACAAAGAATGAAAAAACAAAAATACAGATTTAACACAGTACGGGAGTGGGGAGGGACAGGGAAGAAACTAAAGCCCAAATGAAGATCGGAGTTCATGACAAAATGAAGAAGGACAGATTAAGCATTGGTAAGAATAACATCCAACCCCCCTTCCCCCCTTTTCCCCCTTTTCCCCAGTAAAGGTATACACTCTAAAAACTGGGGGGAGTTGGTGACAGATCTGAAAAATGTAAATGCATAAACCAAAACTGGGGCATTCAAATAAAACAACTAAAATGAATCTGCTCATTAAGTCCCAGTGGGGCTTTGGTTTTGAGATAAGACATCCAACGGGCTTCTCTCTGAAGTAAATCCCTATCCCAGTTACCTCCCCTCTACGGTGGTTTGACCCTGTCAATGACCATGAAGGAGACATAAGCTCTACCATTGTGAAAACAGTGAATGTGTTTAGCTATGGGTGTATTCCTCATATTAGCAATGTCAATGAGATGCTAACCCACTCTTCTGCGGAATTCACGGATAGTCTTGCCAATATATTCTTTCCCACACTCACACGTTAGATGATAAATGACTCCCCGTGTCTTGCAGTTAATGTCATGAATTACATATTCTCTTCCAGTTACATTACTCCTGAAAGTTTTGCACGTATGAATATGTTTACATGCTATGCAACCACCACATCTATAGCAACTTCTGGTTCTCGTCTGGAGCCAGGAGCTGCCCGAAGGTGTTGGTGGTGCAAACTCACTAGTCTATCCCGTAGGCTCCTGCCCGGACGGTAGGTGATATGCGGGTAATCCCCCACAACTTATTTCAGATCGGGATCCATAGTAAGGATCTCTCAGTGTTTGTTTACAATCTCCCATATCTGTGTGGCGGCCTTGTCATAGGTAGTGATAAGTCGTATCAACTTCCCACATGCTTAGGGGTAAGGAGAGTAGATCTCTCCTTCTGTAGAGCCAACCTAAAAGCTAGTCTGAGAACCCTATCAGGATAACCATGTTGTAGGAATCTCTGGCATAGATCAGAAGCCTGGGAAATAAACTCCTGTCTAGGAAAGCCAGGGACATTTCATCAGATTCATAGGTAAATCTTAGGCCTATATGATTGTTATTCAGGCCCTTCACAAAGGATTCAAACCCTGCCTTGTCACCATTCCAAATGATCAAGATTTCGTCTATGTACCGTTTCCACAGCCCTATAGATTGGATAACCCCCGTCAACTCATCTGTAAAAACCATGGTCTCTTGCCACCAGCCCAGGAACAAATTTGCATACGAAGAGGCGCACAGGCTCCCCATCACAGTGCCCCTGAGCTGGTGGTAAAGCTTATTGTTGAACAAGAAGACATTCTTGGTCAAAGTGAATTCAAGAATACGGAGGACAAACAGACTGTGGGCACGGTACTGACACCCGCGAGTTTGTAAAAAATGGTCTACGGCCTTCATCCCCAGATTGTGAGGGATAGAAGAGTATAAAGCCTCCACATCAGTACTGGAAAGCATGCTACCCTCTTCAATATGGACCCCCTCCAAGCGTTTAAGCAAATCTGTTGTGTCCCGCGTGTAAGGTGTCAAAGCTGTCACAAAAGGGGCCAATACTTGGTCAAAATATATGCCCAAATTTTGGCATTGATTTCCAACTCCTGATACAATAGGCCAACCTTTTAGCGGTGATAACGCCTTGTGCAGTTTTGGTAGGCACTAAAAGGTAGACATGCGTGTGACTGCGGGTAACAAAAAGTTGTATTCATGCTGAGTAATGAGTTGTAATGGTTTAGCCTCATCCAAAATCATCTTAAGTTCCCGCCTAAAGTTGTCAGTTGGGTCCTGAGTTAACATTTCATAGGTCTCACTTCTGGTTCCTTACCGGTTCCGTGTGTTAAATCTGTATTTTTGTTTTTTCATTCTTTGTCACCATTTTTTGTGATTATTTTTATTTTATTTTGGCTCATTAGGTCTGGATATAACCATTGCATATGTAAAAAGAAAAGAAATAGAACCCGCGCTGACTATTGGTCACTATGAAGATTCAGATACTGCTGTGATGAATAGAATTTGTTTAAATGCTCAGTCATTCCCCTTTAAATTCGCAAGCTCCTCGATCTAAGTCCACCAGGAACTATATTACAATAGTATATAATAGAGGGAGATCTACTAATTCAAGTGCAATATGTCCATTATGTGCATTAGAACAAGGGTTAAAGACTTATTGATGTGTGTATCGTCCGGCACATTTGATGCTGTGAATCGGTTTAAATCGCTACTGGCAGTGATTCTCCTGTTGATGTCTCGTCCACTACTATCTTCGGCTACGCGCATACCACGAGGTGAGCTGAATATATAATGACAAATAGTCAGCGCGGGTTCTATTTTTTTTCTTTTTACATTAGTTTTTTTCCTACTTTTTGGGGCCTTTTTGGCAATTAACCCCATATTGGAACCCTGCAGCGACGCAGCCCGCACATTGTCCCATATTGTGTGAGCTTACTCCCCTTATCCTGACCACAGCGCGAGTATCCACTCTTGTTATTAACCATTGCATATGCTGTTTGCCTATTGGCTCTACCGGCATGTCACAATGGAAGCTCCTTAATATATTCCTTCTGTTCTGAAGACGATTTGATACCAAGGGGCGTACTATACACTTACACCCATTCGCAGTAACCAGGACGTCCCGTGAGTCACTGGGCGTCCTGGTTGCTAGGCACCAGGCCCGCCTCTCTCTATGTTCAATATTTCGCCTTACGTGACCCCATGCTATGTCCCATGTGACGTGACGCGGAGATCACGTGTACCACTCACATGACCGGTAAGGCGGTCCATGGGAGTAGGCCCACTTGGCTTGGCCTTTTAATTTCCGCACCAGATGCCAAACACTGCTGGAGGGCGTGTTTTGGATGATGTGCGCACTTTTTCTCCTTTGATTTCAGGTCCACCGACCCCAGGGGAGGCCCCTCCACTTGCCTATATATACATACTTTTTGTATTTTTCACTGGGTCATTGTCTGACAGGCTTGACTTGGGATTATGTACTCTATATACCCTGCATTTGAATTTTGGAGGTTATGCTATCTTTTTATGCTTCTCTGACGAGTTATTTGTTTTTTTTTTACTTGAAACTCTAATTATAAAAAAAAAACACTTTATTTTTACCTTTTTTCCCCCCCTACTTTTGGGATCTGATCCCCTCTGCAATGCATTACACTACATCCTATACTGTAATGCATTGGCTGTCAGCTTTTATGCTGACAGCCTGCCTGTAAGACCCAGCCTAAGTTGCTGGATCTCTCAGGCTTCCATAGAAGGCAAGCCCCGATGCCTATGGAAGGCATCGGGCTGCCTTCTCTGCCATCAGGTCCCTATCACTGCAGCACGGAGACCCAATAGGGAAGCGGAGGTTAATACGCCAGCATGGGTGTTTTCTTGTGCAGTAGGGGCCCGACTGTCAGTGGCTGCCGTGTCCGTGTCGCTGATCAGGCACCCTGCCCGATCAGGTCTTGCACCTGCCCGATCAGCCTGCTGTACATGTACGGCGCTGGTCCTTAAGTCATGTCCACCAGTGCTGTACATATACGGTGCAGGTCCTCTATGAGTTAAAGGACAGATTTGTACCTATGAAACTGGCTGCCCTGTTACATGTGCACTCGGCAGCTGAGGGCATCTGTGTTGGTCCCATGTTCATATGTGCCCGCATTGCTGAGAAAAATGTTTTAATATATGCAAATGAGCCTCTAGGAGCAATAGGGGAATTGCCATTACAAGCAGAGGCTCTTCTCTCTTTGCAACTTCTGCACCCTCTGCACTTTGACAGGGCCAGGTGAGAGGATGTTTACACTACCTAGCCCCGTCGATCAAGTTGAGAGGGCGCAGCAGTTGCAGAGAGAGCAGAGCCTCTAGGTGTAACAGCAACAGGATTCTGGATCCTTGTGTTCTGGAATATGACAACACTGGAGCATAATGGGTTCCTGGTTGTTTCACATTTGATTCTGCTCAATCTTTGGCAGTTAATTTGTGGATTTTTTTTTCTCTCAATACGTTTCTTGCGATCCTGTTGACTATTTGCAGAAAAAAGTTTGATGGTTCTGTGATCACGTCCTGATATCTTAGCAATTTCAAGAGTGCTGCATCCATCTGAAACAATAAGGAAACAATAAGACAGAGTACATTGAGAAAAGTGAAGAAGGGCACATTTCCGTGCCTCCATTGTTTTCAATGTTCTCATGTTATTAAAGGTTCAGAATTCTATCATCCCCATACGGTACAGGCCTATAAAGTGGAGGGATTTTTCACATGTGAATCAACAAATGTTATCTATTTGATAAAATGCCCTTGCGGTCTGCTGTATGTCAGGGAAACAATGCAAGAATATGTAAGTACAAGTCCACAATAAGAACAAAAAATGTATTGTTACCAATCCCCCACCATTTTGACAAATATAAACATACAGTGTCACAATTGAGATTTCACGTTTTGGAACAAATAAAGAGACCAAGACGAGGAGGAGACATAAAGAAAATTGTATTACATAGAGAGGCATACTGGATCCATATGTTAAACACAATATATCCCAAGGGTTTAAATCGTGACTATTAAATTGCATGCCTGTAATATATATAATGCATATCTACATTGTTGTTTCGGGTTCGCTGTCTTGTTTGTTCATTTCTATATCATTTTTTCTATAGACCTTATCGTCCCGTTGATCCTCTAGATGCTGATTTGTGTTGAGTTAATTACCGCCTACTGCTGGGCGTTTTGCGTCACTTGTGTTCAGATTGATCATGTTATATATAGGTGATTTGTTCAAAATGATTATGCATTCTGATTGAGAAAGGTTTTGTTCCGAAACACGTCATATTATATACTTTATGACAATGAAACAAAAAGAATATATTTGGAAGCAAGATACAGTTGCTGGGATTTTCTTATACATATGGATCCATCTAAAAGACTTGTAATTTTTAACTTTTCAGAGTCAGTTAAAGGGGTTATCCAAACTCCCCCCCCCCCCCTACACACACACACACACACACACACACACACAATGCCCAGGCCCCTAATACAGAGAATACTTACCTAGTGCCCGATTCCTGTGTCCTTTCAGATCCCTCCATGGCCGCCTCTGCATCTCCACCAGCTATGGGCCTTTATTAAGACCGGCGTCTAAACTGCCGATCTTAATAAGTGTTCCCCATAATTTTAGGCTGTCAGTTAATATAAAATTATAGATGGTCAAGGGTATGTGGTTATACACTGTGTGCACAATAATTAGGCAAGTGAGCCCATTTAAGAGATTTAAAGGGGTTATCCAAACACCCCACAATGCTCAGGCCCCTCATACAGAGAATACATACCTGGACCCCGATGCCTGTTTGCTTTCAGATCCCTCCATGGCCCCCGCTGCATCTCCCCATCATGCAGATCACAACATCCGATGATAGAGGCCAATAGCAGGCCACGATGGTGACCTGCTCCCCTTGCATCATGGGTGACATCACATGTGACACAAGGGGCCTGCTATTGGCTAAACCACCCTTCACCACATGTTGTCATCTTCATGACAGGGAGATCAGCGACAGCCATGGAGGGATCTGAAAGGAAACAGGCGTTGGTGACCAGGTATGTATTCTCTGTATGAGGGGCCTGAGCATTGTGGGGTGTTTACATTGTGGGGTGTTTGGATAACCCCATTAAATCTCTTAAATGGGTTCACTAGTTGGTGGAGGATCCACCAAAGAGGCACAGGCCTCTCCATAACTTTGGCGCATTCAGCCCTAGTTCTAAACGTTAGATAGCTTCTTAAAACAGAATGGTGAATGTGACAGGTCTGTCGGCCCGTCCCCTTCCCCGCCCACACCACGCCCACAATTTTAGACCTGGCGTAAGCTGGGCGAAGTTGCAGATAGCGGTGCAACTAACCGTTGCGTCGCCATCTGCACCTGAGATATGCCTAATTTAGGCGTATTTCAGTAATAATAAATGACCCTCTGTTTTTTCCTTTTCTTTTCTAAATACAGAAATGTGTTCTTCAGCAGTGATGGCCAGTTCGCAGTGTTTGCCAGCAAACACATGCGGGCTGCCATCTTGACTCACAAGTCCGGCGATGCACAGGTAAGCCTTTACCTGTGCCTGTGTTGGGAGCCGGTCTGAAATCAAATGCGGTCACCGGGAGCAGGCAGTTCTGAGAACAGCCCGATGAAGGCCCCTGCAGCTGTTCTTGGAACTGCCTGCTCCCAGAGACCGCATTTGATTTCAGACCGGCTCCCAGCACAGGCACAGGTAAGGGCTTACCTGTGCATCGCCGGACTTGTGAGTCAAGATGGCAGCCCACATGTGTTCGCTGGCAAACACTGCAAACTGGCCATTACTGTTCTTCAGTTGTTTTTAATACTGTCAATTAAAAAGCTTCTTAAATAACACAATGCAAAAATATAAAGGCTCAAGTTATTGTTATGCTGACAACGTGACAAAATATTGTTATGTTGATTTCACTGCACACGCACAGATGCTCAGGTAGGATCCTGCTCACTATGTCCATATTCACAGATAATCCGGATAAATGGATTGCACCACAGAGTATACAGCAATAAAAGCTCTGGATAATAGACCTGCCTGTTGTTCAGCAACAGTGGTCACATCACACAGTGAAGCTTGTGAATATATATGGCAATCTGTGATAAGTAACCAGTAACATTACTGTCTCCATTTACGTTATCTTCATGATCACAGTCCGAAGGGGCACATAGAGAGCAGTCACTGATGCTTTAGATGGCCCAAAGACCCTTTGACATGTGACAAGAGGCCAGCATTGTAAAGGCCACATGGCGGGTTACAGATTTTGTATTTCAGCTTATGATGAGCTTTAAGTTAAGTCTCTTATCACAGTACTACTGAGTCTTCCAGTGGCCTTACTTACAATACTTAAAACTCTATGACTGCTAAAAAAAATGGGCTAAGTTCTGGGATGATACAAATAAAATCAGCGGCAGACTACTATTGAATACCAGACGCTCTAGAATAGAATAAACCTGTCTTATATCCAAGACCTGAATGAATAAAAGGCACACCTTTCTGGAGTGCTGCAGTGCTTTCACATAGGCTTGACCTGATCATCCGAACTATAGAGTTGTGGGGGTTTGCTGTGTGTTTAGTGTGACACTTCAGATTCTTGTAATTACTGAATATGGTTGACATTTCCATGAAAAGAAACAAAACTTGAACATGTACCATTTCCCCGACAGTGTTAAAGAACCCCATCTACAAGTTCTACAGATTCCCTGCATCTGACAACAAGTGGATCTGTGTTCGGGAGCAGATGTCAGAGAGCATCATGTCTTTTCATATCCCAAAGCAACTGCTTACCCTTTACTTAAAAGAAGACACCAGAAGGTAAAACAGAAGTCAGCAGTATCATGTTATTCATGGCGGTATGAAATGATAGCTTCCAGAATTCCTATTTAATTGCATTGAAGTCAGTAACCATAAGGCACAATCTCCGTATCCTACCACAGTATACTATCATGGCACATAGCACTGAATTGTAACGTAGACTGCTTTATTCCCAAGGCAGCGCTCTGTCAGTTGGCAAGTGCCACTTTTCCACCATCTATTCATATATAAGATATGGAAGGGAAAGCTGGAAGTCACTGGGTTATGCTCATTTAATTTGGAGATCATTTTTCTTCCTGTCATTCTGCATACTTTTTACTGACCTTTTCGTTGTAATGAGTTAGTATTCATATTCCCGGACAGGTACTTTTTACCTATTGGAAATGCCAATTGGCGTGATCAGATTTGATGTAGAATGATATTTATTATAGTTACAAATAGAGTGAACAAAATACTAATACTATAAATAAAAATGTAGATGCCTCTCCAATGACCCCTTGATAATTGGGTTGTTAAACATTCCAAGTCAAGTGTAGCTCCAGTGATCCACTTGAAATCTCTTTGGATGTGTATCTCAGTAGGTTTATAATCTAGAATTCAGAATAGACTGCTCTATGCTGTTTAACAACTTAGTTCAATTACAGGCTCCACATTCAATTTTAGTATGGAGCAGAATATGAGTATTTAATTACTAAACCCATTGATTTCCAGCTTCAGGAGTAGAGAGAGTAATTAGGATGAGATATAGCGAATATAACTTAAATATCTTACCAAATCAGGGAATTGCATGCTGCATGCCTGTAGAAGAAACTTTCTAGCTAAGAATGTCCTGTCTCTGTCTCTTTCTCTATTTATCCTCCTCCCCCTTTCCCTCGCTCTCCCTCTCTTTCTCTCCCAGTGGCGTAACTAGAAATGACTGGGCCCCACGGCAAACTTTTGAATGGGCTCCCCCAGAAACTTCTTCACAACCCCTCCTTCTATGCAACCCCCCTAGTCAAGATTGTTCTCTCAGACCAGGCCCAGCAGCTGCTCCATCTGTCTCTTACACATATATACTGTATGTCATGTCACTGTATATAATGTAATTGTGTAATACTGTTGAGGGGGCCCTGACAAAATCTTTTAGACCTCGTTCTGAGTTTGGGCCCAGTAGCAGCTGCTTCCACAGCTTCCTCTATAACTACGCCCCTGAGTGTATGCAGATAGCCAGTGGCACACATAGAGAAGTAAGGGCCCCATAGCAAGGATCAAACCAGGCGCCCCACACAGGACAGAAGGGTTTCTGCTTAAACCCTTTTTTAATGACACTTTGGCCATTTTTTCACCGCTTCCTTTGCTAAACGTTGTTCCTTTAGAGGGAAGAGTACTGACCAAGTTTTCACCTCCAGTAGAAGAGGAGATGATCACAACTAAGACTGGGCACCACCTTACCCTGGGCTCCATAGCAGTTGCATGGTCTGCCGCTATGGTAGTTACCACCTGCAGGTAGCATAAAACAGGAGAAAACATAAGGAATATTTTACATTACATACCTTCTCATAGCATGTACCAGGTTTAAAGGCTATGTACACTTTCGAGGGCAATTTGTTTTATGATTGCAATTCACTCATTTTGCTCTAACAATCATTTTTTCAAAAGGTCTTTATTAAAAATATTCAGTTGTTCTGTCAAATAGGGTTAACTGTCTAGCTGTGTGAGTCATACTTTACTTTCATTTTGTGCCCATTATCTAATAACCCTTATCTCTAAACTACTAAAAGGTCATAAACACTTATTAAAAATTGATCCTGTCTGTGGGGCATCCACCTTCATTCGGTCAGCATTTGGTCAGTAATCCATCAGTATTGCTAAAGCAAAAAAAAATAAAAAAAACAGGAGTGGATCCAAAACAGAGATGACACGTGAATGGAATATTTGCATGTCTTCTGTGTTTTGTACCCACTCCTGCTTTTGGCTACCAAATCTTACAGCTGTTACATAGACAGGATTAGTTGTGCGTCTCATTTTACCTTCATTCTGACAGATTAGAGGAATAAACTATGTCAGCCAGGGCGAAAGGCAAAATAGTGACCCAGTCATGAAGTGGGGAAGGTAGGAACAGCATGAGAAGTCCAAAGAGTGGCCCTATGACATAGTGGTGAGGTAGAAGCATCATGAGGAGACCACATAGTGGCCCAATGACAGAGTCTGAAGGTGGCAGCAGCATCAGGAGGAGGCCATAGAGTGGCACAAAGACAGTGTAGAGGTGGCAGGAGCATGAGTAGGCCACAGAGTGGCACAATGACAGTTTGTGGAGGTGGTGGCAGCAGCAGCAAAAAAAAGGAGGCCTCATAGTAGTGAATTTTTATTGCGAATATCGTCACTTCAAGAATTTGCGAATATTTTAAATATAATTATATATATTCATTATTTCAAATATTCAAGATGTTTTTTTTTTAAACAGTACACCTGATCCCTCACTGCTTCTAGCTTGTAGGCCAATGAGAAGGCTGCAATATCTTTGACTTTAGGAGTAGTGTTGATTGCAAATTTCCGTACTGCGAATAATTTACTGCAAATCTTTCAATTGCCGATTTATGCAATCAAGAAAATAATCCCTGATAACAAATTCGCGTGGAGGTGGTGGCAGCAGCATCAGGAGGAGGCCACAGGGTGGCACAATGACAGTGTGAAGGTGGCAGCAGCATCAGGAGATCACAGAGTGACCCACCTCACTAAACACCCGCTCTGATGTCACACTACTGGCCGGGCAGTACAGCTTTTCCAGTGCAAACTCGGCCAGTTGTGGCCAGAAATCCAGTTTGGCTGCCCAGTAGTCCAGCGTATCTTCAAGGTTGGCTGGCAGGGTGCACTCCAAGTACTGTATTCCACCACCTGCTGGTTCAGGTTCTTCTCTAGCTGCTGGTGAGTAGTTTCTTTACTATGCGGGTGAAAAAAGCTGCTCATAAGTGATTGTAGACTCAGGCTGCTGATGGAGCTGGTACTGCTCCTGCCACCTCACCCCTCACCTTCAGCCATGGCAGTAGAACGCGAAGAACAGACGGCCCCCCTGGTCAGACCTGTGAGAGGATGGACGATGGTGCAGATAGGCAGCGTCCAACTGACTACATAGGATGTCTCTATAGTAGTTCAGTTTGTCCTCCCTCTCAGCGTGTGTAAAAAAGGCCCCCATTTTGGACCGGTAGTGAGGGTCCAACAAGGTGGAGAGCCAGAAGTCATCCCTCTGCCGAATGGTGACAATTCGGCTGTCACTACTCAAGTAAGTGAGCATGCAGCGGGCCATTTGCACAAGTAACTCGGAGGGACTATCTGCCTCCATCTCTACTGTGTACTGCCACGGTGTGTCTGGGTCCTCTGCCTCATCTTCTCCATCGCCCTGTAGCTCCTCTGGCTGCTTCTGCTCCTCCTCTCCTGTCACCTGTGTAGAAAAACACCTATTTTTCTACACATTGCTTGTGCTCCAATGTCCTCTTTCTCCAGTTCAGCCCCCACAAGTCTCATGAGGCCATGAGATCTAGGCGCCACATTTTTAGTCCCCTGACCTGCCAGATTTACCAGCATCTGTTCCAGGACATGAAGCAGTGGAATGACGTTGTTCATCCAGTAGTCCTGGCGACTGACAAATAACGTGGCCTCCTCAAAGGGCCTGAGCAAACTGTAGGTGTCACGCATGAGCTGCCACTGGCTGACATCGAAGTTACACAGGGGAGTACTCCTGTCTGCTTGGATCATCAAGAAATCGTTTGTTTTTTCTCTGTTCGTATAGTCGGTCCAACATATGGAGGGTGGAATTCCAATAGGTGGAAACGTCGCATATCAGCCTATGTTGGGGATGCCCTTCTGCCCCTGCAGCTCAAGGAGGGTGTGTTTTGCGGTGTACAAGTGGCTGAAGTGCATGCAAAGTTTCCAGGAAATTTTTAGGATGTCTTGTAGATGGGTAGAAGACTTCAGGAACCGCTTGACAACCAGATTGAACATGTGTGCCATGCAGGGCGCATGGCTCAGCACTCCTTGATGCAGTGCAGAGACCATGTTTTTCCCGTTGTCGGTCACCATGGTTCAGATTTTAAGTTGTCGCAGAGAAAGCTAGGATTCAATTTCTTGATGAAGGACATTGAGCATTTCCTTCCCTGTGTTACTCCGTTTGCCCAGGCAAACGAGGTGCAGAACAGCGTGACACTGCCATGCCCTGCACATGTGGTATGCTGGTCGGGCACTGCGAATTGTCCCTGCAGTGGAGGCTGAGGACACGGTGGAGGATGAGGAGGCAGAGGAGGACATTGTCGCAGGACCAATGGTCCTGTGAGAACGTGGAGGCAGAAGAGGCGTCATCTGGCCAAGTTGCTGGTGTGGCTGTGAAGGAACCACATTCACCCAGTGGGCCGTAAAGGGCATGTATTGTCCCTGACCATAGTGTCGCAGAACCAATTGTGTGAGAACGTGGAGGCAGAAGCGGCGTCACCTGGCCAAGTTGCTGGTGTGGCTGTGAAGAAACCACTTTCACCCAGTGGGCCGTAAAGGACATGTATTGACCCTGACCGTAGTTACAGTGCCACACGTTGGCTCTGCCGTGCACTTTGGCAGACACCAACAAGCTCAAGAACTGGCCCACCTTCTGTTCTACATACGTGTGCAGGGCTGGTACTGCCTTTTTGGCAAAGAAATGACGGCTAGGGACTCTCCAGCTCGGCTCGGCACAAGCCATCAGTTCTCTGAAAGGTGCAGAGTCCACCACTTGGAAAGGGAGGGACTGCACCACCAGCAACTTGGCCAGGAGAACATTTAGCTTCTGCGCCGTTGAATGAGTGCACGCATACTGTTGTCTCTTGGCAATCGCTTTGGTGATCGATTGCCGATGGAATGACTGACGAGGAGTAGAAGGAGGAGCAGGAGCATCAGGACCAGCAAATGATGGGAAGGACAAACAGCTCCTTTCGGCTGAGGTGGTGGAGCCTTGACTGCCTGAAATCTGGTGCGTGCCACTGGGTGATGCAGCGGTTGCGACAGGCTGGACCACCACATCGAAGCCACGGTTCTCCCAGGCCACTTTATGGTGATGCTGAATATATTGATGCAGGGCCTTGGTGCCAACATTGGCACCCTGGCCACGCTTCACCTTCTGCCCACAGATTCTACAAATGGACATGTTCATCTCCTCCGGAGGCTTAACAAAAAACTGCCACACCACAGAGTAGGTGATTTAACCCCCAAGACTCCGCACTGACTGACTACTACCGCCGCTGCTTCAGTGAACCGTTGCACCGCTACTTTCCAGGCAGGTAGGCTCCTGCAAAGCAGGTGGTCTACGCCGTGTACCTTTGGCTCCCGGCGTCTCACTGCTGCCACCATGCTGACTCCAAGCCATTCTAGTGATTTGCTGGATCCACCTCTGCCTCACGGGCAAGTTGCAACCCTCTTCTCCCGATGAAGATGAAAGCCCCTAGTTCACCTGGCTACCAAGTGCGATCAGCTACATCATCATCGAGTACTGTCTGCACGTCACTGATGTCCTCCTCAACGGCTCTGAGTCAGGAGCCTGACCGCTCACAACACCAGCTCCCACGCCACTCTCCTCATCACTACTTGTCCGCCTACCGGAAAAAGCAGCGGATGTCTCCTCCACATCTTGGCTGGGTAGTAGCTGCTGACTGTCCTCCAGTAGCTCGTCCTCGCTGTATAGTGGAGATGAGCCCACAGCATTTTATCTGACAAACCCACCGACTCTTGGCTAGGGGTGTCTGATGTCACTTGGGATGAAGTGGATGACTGAGTAAACTATTCAAGAACCGCTGGGTTGCTGGTCAAGACACGACTACTAGATGACACCGGGAGCTCAGGCCTCTCGCTGCGACTCCTGCTGCCACGCCCCCTTACTCTGCTGCGACCTGTGCCTGCGCCAGAAACATTTAGTCCTCTGCCACTCTGTGCATTGTCTGGCACTTCTCTGTCTGACATACTGGAAATTAAAACACAAAAAAGTCTGTAATTTTCTCACTACACCACACAACGGTTAATAAGCCCTTTTCCCCCCACTAATGCACGCCAAAAAGAGCTTTAGAGCTCTTAGAACATATAACTGCACCGCTGAACGGCAAATAATATTATTTTTTTTGCCACTAATACATGCCAAAAAGGGCTGTAATTTTCTCGCACAACGGCAAATACTTTTTTTGTGCCACTAATACACGCCAAAAAGGGCTTTAGAACATATAACTGCACTGCTAAACAGCAAATATATATTTTTTTGCCACTAATACAAGCCAATAAGAGCTGTAATTTTCTCATTTCACCAAACAGCTAATACTTTTTTTTTGTGCCACTAATGCACGCCAAAAAGGGCTTTAGAACATATAACTGCACCACTTACCAGCAAATTTTTATTTATTTTTTGCCACTAATACACGCCAAAAAGGGCTGTAATTTTCTCACTTCACCACAGAACAGCTAATAAGCCCTTTTTTTCCACTAATACAAACCAAAAAATGCTTTAGAACATATAACTGCACCGCACAAGGGCAAATAAGAAGCACAAATATTTCCTTGTAATAAAGCCTGTTAATGGCTGTATCAAACAGCACTTGCACCCCAATAACAATTACAGTTTTCTGGAATTACAGAGCTGTATAATGGCAATTTGGAGCCGCAGACAGTGCAGCAAGGTGTAATAGGATTGTTCCTACTACCCAGGCTGTAAACTCCCCTACTGAACCCTGTTCTGCTTCAATACAGTGTAATAATTCCTCCCTATCTTTTCCCTACACTTCTAATGCTCTTTCCCTGAACTTCTATTGAGCAAAATATAAGTTTTCAAGTCTTTCCTAGCACTTTCCCAAGTGCCTGCTAACATCTCTCCTTGCTTAAAGTACACTGGAAAATGGCTGAATCCAGATGCCTGAGGCCATTTATAGAGCTGTGACATCACAGGGCTGGCTTGCTGCTGATTGGCTGCATGCATGGCATTGTGGGTGATCCCTCGTTCCCAGAGTTCCTTGCTCCATGTCCTAACACGTGCAGTAGCCATTTTAGGAAACAATTTTATTCATTACCACGAAGCGTGAGGAAATTCGGATTCGGTGTGAATCGAGTTTTTACTGAAATTCAGATCGAATTCCACTTCGTAAACTTCAATTTGCTCATCTCTAATCACCATAGAGCTTCTCTTTACTTAACTCTATGCTAAACCATTCACCAGTGGGTCAAATTCTCTGTTGAATTTAAGCCCAGAAATTATGCGCCAACTTATGAGACAGTAGGAAATATTATTTTTTTATTTTTTTGGGATGCTGTTGCCTACATGCCCAAGAAAATTAGGCTGCGCAGATCTCATAATAATATGTTCTGGTTTTTTTCTCTACATTGTGGGGATTGGCTCTGGTAGACAGGACAAGCGGATGCAGTATAGAGGCAAAGACCAGTTTGTAACTCAAAAACATCAGTGTTTTATTCACACTAAGGCCTCATGCACACGACCGTTGTGTGCATCCGTGGCCCTTGTGCCGTTTTACGTTTTTTTTCGCTGACCCATTGACTTTCAATGGGTCCGTGGAAAAATCTGAAAATGCACCGTTTTGCAGCCGAGACCGTGATCCGTGTATCCTGTCCGTCAAAAAAATATGACCTGTCCTATTTTTTTGACAGACAACGGTTCACGGACCCATTCAAGTCAATGGGTCCGTGAATGAACACGGATGCACACAAGATTGGCATCCGTGTCCGTGATCCGTGGCTGTAGGTTACTTTCATACAGACGGATCCGAAGATCCGTCTGCATAAAAGCTTTTTCAGAGCTGAGTTTTCAATTCGTGAAAACTCAGATCCAACAGTATATTCTAACACAGAGGCGTTCCCATGGTAATGGGGACGCTTCTAGTTAGAATATACAACGAACTGTGTACATGACTGCCCCCTGCTGCCTGGCAGCACCCGATCTCTTACAGGGGGCCGTGATCCGTACAATTAACCCCTCAGGTGCTGCACCTGAAGGGGTTAATTGTGCGTATCATAGCCCCCTGTAAGAGATCCGGGGCTGC
Organism: Bufo gargarizans; assembly: GCF_014858855.1. Taxonomy (NCBI): domain Eukaryota; kingdom Metazoa; phylum Chordata; class Amphibia; order Anura; family Bufonidae; genus Bufo; species Bufo gargarizans. The sequence goes on from NC_058080.1 coordinate 192,519,342, forward strand.
CAGGCAGCAGGGGGCAGACCCCCCCTTCCTCCCCAGTTTAAATTTCATTGGTGGCCCAGTGCGGCCCCCCCGCCCCCCTCCCTCCCTCTATTGTAATAATAGCATTGGTGGCACAGTGTGTGGCCCCCCTCCCTCCCTCTATTGCATTAACATTGGTGGCAGTGTGCGCCCCCCCCCCTTCCTCCCTCTATTGTTTTAATACATTGATGGCAGTGTGCGACTCCCCCCCGGCCCCCCCCTTCCTCCCTCTATTCTTTTAATACATTGGTGGCAGTGTGCGGGGGGGGCGCACACTGCCACCAATGTATTAAAACAATAGAGGGAGGAAGGGGAGGGGCGGGGGGCGCACACTGCCACCAATGTTAATACAATAGAGGGAGGGGGGCGCACACTGTGCCACCAATGCTATTAATATAATAGAGGGAGGGAGGGGGGCGGGGGGGCCGCACTGGCCACCAATGATATTCAAAGTGGGGAGGGGGGGTCTGCCCCCTGCTGCCTGGCAGCCCCTGATCTCTTACAGGGGCTATGATACGCACAATTAACCCCTTCAGGAGCGGCACCTGAGGGGTTAATTGTGCTGATCACGGCCCCCTGTAAGAGATCAGCAGGGGGCAGTCATGTACACAGTTTGTAGTATATTCTAACTAGAAGCGTCCCCATCACCATGGGAACGCCTCTGTGTTAGAATATACTGTCGGATATGAGTTTTCACGATGTAACTCATATCCGACAGTATATTCTAACATATAGGCGTTCCCATGGTGATGGGGACGCTTCAAGTTAAAATATACCATCGGATTGGAGAAAACTCAGATCAGATGGTATAAAGGGACTCCAGACTTTACATTGAAAGTCAATGGGGACGGATCCGTTTGCAATTGTACCATATTGTGTCAACGTCAAACGGATCCGTCCCCATTGACTTGCATTGTAATTCAGGACGGATCCGTTTGGCTCCGCACGGCCAGGCGGACACCAAAACAACTTTTTTTCATGTCCGTGGATCCTCCAAAAATCAAGGAAGACCCACGGACGAAAAAAACGGTCACGGATCACGGACCAACGGAACCCCGTTTTGCGGACAGTGAAAAAATACTGTCGTGTGCATGAGGCCTTATGGCAACAAAACAACACGACCGTCCATTTTCAGTTTTGGTGTTTGTTCACACCTAGACAGTTCATACAGCAAAAGTTATCCCAGGTGTTAGTTCACACTCGATTGCTCAGGACAGAGCAGACCTCCCAAACTTAGGCCTCCAGCCTAGCACACGGCTTAGATTCCAATCCAGCGATTGCCAGAGTGCCTCTGTCAGAGAGAGAGGTAATTACCACCAACTGACACTGCTGGCTGGGTTTTTTATATAGGGCAGTCAAGACCCAGCCTGGAACGTGGGGAGTAGTCACCCACCCAGCACTTTGACTAATCCCAGTAAGAACCGTCCCGGATCAGCTATTACAGCTATACTAAATATCAAGGTGACACATAAAAACTGGCTCTTACTCAACAGAGGCCAGGAACCTCAGTGACACATACCTTCCATCAACGACGGTGCCTTGCGCCTTCCTACAACATTTATGCTGATGCAGCTGGAAATATTATGGGCCTAGCTAAATGTGCCCATTGTCAAGTCTGTAAAACAGAAAAATTGTTTCATTTTAGTTACTTGAACAAAATGGCACAGAACTCAATATGTTTTTCATTGAAGGGTCACTAACTTTTTGCAAAACTTTTGATATGTCATAGAGATATTAAAATTTTTTAGATCGGTCGGGGTCTGAGTGCTGAGACCCCCACAGATTCTTACAACAAAGAAAGAGAAGCTGGTTTCCTCACTACAGAGGACAGAATCGAGACAGGGACATAGACTTCTATGGTGCACCTCTTGTGCAGCGAGAAGTAAGAGCACGCTATCTGCCCACTTCTCTCCCCATGTTTTATGGGTCTGTGGGGGTCTCAGTGTTGAGACCCCCACCAAATTAAATCTCTTGATATTTCTCTAGGACATATCAAAAGTTCTGTGAAAAGTTAGTAACCCTTTAAAACGTTGACATCACTTATGGCGTACAGATGAGGAATGTTACTGTCACGTCTACTTGGCAATGATATCTTCTACCCCCTGCTTTCTTTACGGCTAATAAAAATCATGTTTTTGCTGTTCAAAATGCCTCATTTTTTGTTTTGTACAAAAAGTGTGGAAAAAACTAAGATTTATTTTGAGTATTCAGCAGATTTTTGCTGTGCTCCACATTTTAAGAGCTTTAAAAAGTTGATTTTCCCTGAAGGTAACAATGAATCAGTTGATCTTAATTGCTTCTTGTGCTTTGGAGCAGATAATGTATTACTGCTGAATATTACAGTTTAGTTTTGTCATGTTCTCTATTCAATTACAAATTTGGGCGTATTTATGTTTTATCTTTAATGAGCACCAAGATGGTTAGTAGATCTTTTACACAGGCCTCTATATTTTGAGGTCCAGGTTGTAAATAAAGGAGTCTCTTTAATTGTGATTCACAATTGTATCTTAGAACAAATATTTTTGTGTTTACATATAATATTTGATGTTAGTTTGATAAAAAATTATTAAACGGTCACTGTAATTTCAAAATACTTTTCAGAGATCAATAGTGGGGGTGACTATACAAAACCTAGTAATTAGTATTCCAGAAGTGGAAGAGATTGAGTGCACTGATGCCCAACCACTTATGTTTCTGCATGTGGACATGGGAGGGCCACCGCAGTACGTCTCTGATGATGATGAAACACAGCTGCCAACTGCTGCAGCTTTCTGCAGTATGCAGACCGGCAAGGAGGGCAGGGGTAAAGAGTGGGTGGAAGATGATGTGGAGGATGATTAAGTCCTAGACCCCACATGGAATCAAGGTCATGTGAATGACGTGTGTAGTTCCGAGGAAGAGGTGTTGGTCACACAGCGCCAGCCGCACAGCAAAAGATGGAACAGGGTGCAAAAGCAGAGTGGCCGTCCCCTAGCCCAGTACGCCTGCTACTACCGACCGCACCCAGTAACACCAAAGCCAGATCCAAAGAGTTCCCTGTGTGCTGACAACAAGACGCAAGTGGTCTGCACACTGTGCAATCAGAGCCTGTAGCGAGACATAAATGTTCTAAACTTGAGCACCACCTGCATGACCAGGCATCTAAATGCAAAGCATGAGCTACAGTGGAGTACACACCTGAAAAACCACAAAAGATCTCAGGCTCCTCCTGCTCCCTCTTCTGCTGCAGTGTCGACCACTTCCTCCCCCTCTGGAGTGACAGTTGCACATGCCACCCTGCAAACAGAGGATGTGGCAGCAACACCACCACCATCGCCATCACCAAGCATCTCCACACTATCCTATGGAAGCATTCAGCTGTCTATCCCCCAAACATTGGAGAGAAAGAGGAAGTATCCCCCTACCCACCCATGAACCCTGGCCATGAATGCCAGTATTTCAAAATTCCTGGCCTTTGAATGCTGTCATTCCGTCTGGTGGAGACGGAGACTTTGAAAAACCTTATGGCGGTGGCTGTCCCACAGTATGTGGTTCCCAGTCGCCACTTCTTTTCCAGGCGAGCCATCCCTGCCCTGCACAACCCAGTGGCGGACGAAATCAGGTGTGCACTGCGCAATGCCATCTTTGGCCACATACCACCGATACGTGGATCAGTAAGTACATGCAGGGACGTTTATATAGCAGTTTGGCACATGTCCTACCGCCACCGAGGATTGCAGGATGTTCTCGTTTCCCTCCTGTTGCCTCCTCCTCCTACTCCGCTTCTTCCTCTACCTCCTCCTCATCCTGTAAGCATAACACCTGCACCACCAACTTCAGCACAGCCAGGGGGAATCGACAGCAAGCTGTTTTGAAAATGATCTGTTTGGGGGAAAAACAGAGTCCTCAGCGTTACTATCTCACTTCTATGTCTCTTTGAAAAAACACTTTGGGCGATGATGGAAGAGGATGTTGCACAGGAGGGAGAAAGAGGGATAATTTCCACGGTTATCAGGCCAGTTATTCACAAGTGGCTCCGGAGGGTGGGTTCCTGCACCAACAGAGGACCGGTACACAACTGTCCAGCCAGGGCACAGTTCTGCAGGATAAGGAGAAGGAGGATGATGAGGAGGAGGAACTGTGTTCACAGCAGGGTGGCACCCAAAGCAGCTTATGGGTATCAATGGACAGTGTCTGGGGGGATACAGAGGATACACCTCCCACGAGGACAGATTGTCGTTGCCTCTGGGCAGCCTGGCACACATGAGCGACTACATGCTGCAGTGCCTGCGCATCGACCACGAGTTGCCCACATTCTAAACATTGCTGATTACTTGCCGGCCACCCTACTGGATCCCCGCTACAAGGACAATGTGTTGTCCTTAATTCCATTACTGGAGCGTGATCGGGAGATGCGAGAGTACAAGCGCACACTGGTAGATGCGCTTCTGATGGCATTCCAACCTGACAGCGGGGTCTCAGTGGAAGCACAAGGTGAAGGCAGCAGAGGAGGAGGAGGAAGTCACCAACACAGCTGGGGCACTGCCAGCACCTCAGAATAGAGGGTTTGCATGGCCGAAATGTAGAAAATCTTTGTCAGCATGCCAAAACAACCAGCACCACCAGCTGATACGAAACGTCTTCGCAGGCAACAGCATTTGAACAACATGTGGAACAGTACGTGTGCACATGCCCACACGTACTGACTGATGGGTCTGCACCATTCAACTTCTGGGTTTCCAAATTGGGCATGTGGCCTGAGCTTGTCCTTTACGCCTTGCAGGTGCTGGCTTGCCCTGCGGCCAGTGTATTGTCCGCTCGTCTGCTTAGCACGGCAGGGGGAGGGGTGATCACAGACGAGCACAGCAGCCTGTCCACAGCTAAAGTGGACAAGCTCACGTTCATTAAAATGAATCGGGCATGGATCCCACAGGACTTGTCCGTACCTTGTGCTGAATAGACAAGTATACCAGCAGCACCCAGCCATTATTATACTCCAGTGCACTTTCTTTTTGTGTTCTCTTTTCCATTTCCCAATGTTTTGAGAACCTTTCCAAATTTATAAAAAAAATAAAGGTAAATAAATAAAAAAAAAATACAAAAAACGTGTTGGCTACATCCTCCTCCACTGCCGCTTCTACCGACACCGCCATGTTAACCTCCTACTCCACTTTGATCCTTTGTTAAATCATTTCCCTCTCCACATTTGTTTGCAGGTAAATTGTCCTGCTCCTACCCCCAATTTACTTTATTTTGCAGCCCTCTAGTCCTGACTACGAATATTTTGCAGTAGAAAGAATACTCCAGCAATGTGATTGCAAAGTCGTGAGTATTTATTGAAGGTGCGGCTGTATACAACGTGACGTTTTGGCCTCACTTGGCCTTTATCAAACTACAGCAAAAAATAAATAACATACAGTAAATGGATAAGGATACAACAGGTCAAATGGTTACAAGTATTCACAATGGCAAAATTAATGTTAAAAAGAATAGCCAATTTAATCGCTGTGTTTAAAGTCCAATCCGACATGGATCCTGAAAGTCAGGTAAAATTGGGTTCAACTGTAGAATCTATAGATTGAATCCATATGGGTGAAGAGAATAATAAGGAAAGTAATTTTAGCTCATGATGTTAATACTCTACATACTTCGCTTATAGTAAAAAAGAGAATGAGCCCCACAATAAAAAGATTACATGCAGTAATACAAGCATATATAAGCAAATACAGTTCTTGGCAAAGGGTCCCTGTCATTAATTACTTGATGCCGCTGGATGGTGAAGGTTTAGAGAAGCGTGCACTATATAGATACAGTACAGACCAAAAGTTTGGACACACCTTCTCATTCAAAGAGTTTTCGTTATTTTCATGACTATGAAAATTGTAGATTCACACTGAAGGCATCAAAACTATGAATTAACACATGTGGAATTATATACATAACAAAAAAGTGTGAAACAACTGAAAATATGTCATATTCTAGGTTCTTCAAAGTAGCCACCTTTTGCTTTGATTACTGCTTTGCACACTCTTGGCATTCTCTTGATGAGCTTCAAGAGGTAGTCACCTGAAATGGTTTTCACTTGACAGGTGTGCCCTGTCAGGTTTAATAAGTGGGATTTCTTGCCTTATAAATGGGGTTGGGACCATCAGTTGCGTTGTGGAGAAGTCAGGTGGATACACAGCTGATAGTCCTACTGAATAGACTGTTAGAATTTGCATTATGGCAAGAAAAACGCAGCTAAGTAAAGAAAAACGAGTGGCCATCATTACTTTAAAAAATAAAGGTCAGTCAGTGCGAAAAATTGGGAAAACTTTGAAAGTGTCCCCAAGTGCAGTCACAAAAACCATTAAGCGCTACAAAGAAACTGGCTCACATGTGGACCGCCCCAGGAAAGGAAGACCAAGAGTCACCTCTGCTGCGGAGGATAAGTTCATCCGAGTCACCAGCCTTAGAAATCGCAGGTTAACAGCAGCTCAGATTAGAGACCAGGTCAATGCCACACAGAGTTCTAGCAGCAGACACATCTCTAGAACAACTGTTAAGAGGAGACTGTGTGAATCAGGCCTTCATGGTAGAATATCTGCTAGGAAACCACTGCTAAGGACAGGCAACAAGCAGAAGAGACTTGTTTGGGCTAAAGAACACAAGGAATGGACATTAGATCAGTGGAAATCTGTGCTTTGGTCTGATGAGTCCAAATTTGAGATCTTTGGTTCCAACCACCGTGTCTTTGTGCGATGCAGAAAAGGTGAAGAGATGGACTCTACATGCCTGGTTCCCACCGTGAAGCATGGAGGAGGAGGTGTGATGGTGTGGGGGTGCTTTGCTGGTGACACTGTTGGGGATTTATTCAAAATTGAAGGCATACTGAACCAGCATGGCAACCACAGCATCTTGCAGCGGCATGCTATTACATCCGGTTTGCGTTTAGTTGGACCATCATTTATTTTTCAACAGGACAATGACCCCAAACACACCTCCAGGCTGTGTAAGGGCTATTTGACCATGAAGGAGAGTGATGGGGTGCTGTGCCAGATGACCTGGCCTCCACAGTCACCGGACCTGAACCCAATCTAGGAGGTTTGGGGTGAGCTGGACCGCAGAGTCAAGGCAAAAGGGCCAACAAGTGCTAAGCATCTCTGGGAACTCCTTCAAGACTGTTGGAAGACCATTTCAGGTGACTACCTCTTGAAGCTCATCAAGAGAATGCCAAGAGTGTGCAAAGCAGTAACCAAAGCAAAAGGTGGCTACTTTGAAGAACGTAGAATATGACATATTTTCAGTTGTTTCACACATTTTTGTTATGTATATAATTCCACATGTGTTAATTCATAGTTTTGATGCCTTCAGTGTGAATCTACAATTTTCATAGTCATAAAAATAAAGAAAACTCTTTGAATGAGAAGGTGTATCCAAACTTTTGGTCTGTACTGTATGTGCAACAGCACTGTAGGGGATGCGCCACCCTTCTACAGTATGGTGTGCTCTTTTGAATGTGCGTGTCGGCCGTAGAAAGACGCTGAGCATGCGAAGGCCTAGTTTGAGAATGAGTAGGAGCCAGAGTGTGTCAAGCCTTGTTCCAGAGACGAGCGAGAGCCAGAGCGCTCCTATTCAGATTAATTCTATGTATACTGATGTAAAAGTGTATGGCAAGAGCGGACAAAAATGTTCTACATTTATGATGATAAGGTTATTATAAATATATATATGGTGTGAGGCAGTGATTGGCCTCAGAGCTGCTAGGGGAGATTTATGGCAGAAGTTTCCATGTCTTCCCAGTCAGTTATCAGTTCTGAGGCAGCACCTGGTGCTACAATCAGTCTGGGATAAGAGCCCAGCCCAGACTGTCAGTCAGAGTAGAGAAAGTCTTTGTGCAACAGAGTCCTGCTGTAGGCTCTGTACGAGTGGTCTCAGCCAGGCTGGCTGAGGGTGCCACGGGGCTAGGTGTTAGCCGGGATGTTGGGGAACGCCGTGATGCCTGGGAACAAGGGTCACGAGGCCAGAGTCGGGAGGACTCCAAAAGGTGTTGAAGGATCACCTGGACTGTATGGCTGGAGAAAGCCGCATTTATGTTCCACATGTGAACAGAGCTCGATCTAGATGAGTCAGGGCTTGTGTTTTTGTATTAGCAAGTGCCTAGACGGGCAGGTTTTTGTTTTGTTTAATTTATGTTTTGTTGCTGTGAAAATAAACCTTACGTTTGGACCTGCAATCCGGGTGTTGTGAAGATAATTGTGAGAATGACCCCCAAAAAAGAGCTAATCCCTCACAATAGCGATAAAGTTACCTTGAGTTCCAGTTGTCATTGAGGCATGGAGACAGGGGGGATAGAAATATTTAGAAAGAAAACACAAAAAATACAAAATAGAAATAATGGAAAAATAAAGATATAATAATAAAATAAGAACAACACAAATATGAGTGTGTAAATAAGGAAGGGGGGGGGCAATATAAAACTATAAAGGGTACTTAGGCAGCACCAGGATTCCATACTAGTAGTTCTGGAAGAAATATGAGATCAAAGTGTTACTACCATATTTACATATAGAAAACTCCATATATTCTTACACCTCCAGGCTGTGTAAGGGCTATTTGACCATGAAGGAGAGTCACCGGACCTGAACCCAGTCGTGATGGTTTGGGGTGAGCTGGACCGCAGAGTGAAGGCAAAAGGGCCAACAGGTGCTAAGGATCTCTGGGAACTCCTTCAAGACTGTTGGAAGACCATTTCAGGTGACTACCTCTTGAAGCTCATCAAGAGAATGCCAAGAGTGTGCAAAGCAGTAATCAAAGCAAAAGGTGGCTACTTTGAAGAACCTAGAATATGACATATTTTCAGTTGTTTCACACTTTTTTGTTATGTATATAATTCCACGTGTTAATTCATAGTTTTGATGCCTTCAGTGTGAATCTACAATATTCATACTCATGAAAATAAAGAAAACTCTTTGAATGAGAAGGTGTGTCCAAACTTTTGGTTTGTACTGTATATGTACTATATTTTTCATATATATTGTGAACACTTTTATATATGTCCTCATACACAATTTTTGTGTGGACTTTGGACTACAGCATCCATTGAACTATCCGACCAGTTCAAAAAAGACCTAAGGAGGAGCTTACAAATCCCCTCCTCCCAACCAATTAATTAATTAATCATTCAATTATAGCAACAAAGACAAGAGAGTATATATGGGCAAAGTGGTCTATTGTTACTCATACCTACTGAAGAAGGAGCTGAAAGCTCTGAAACACGTCTGGGAGTGAGCAGCCATAAGTCCCATATTTATACTGGCCAGTATATGGAAAATTTTGCGGTGAACACTAAGAAGACCCACCATTTCAAATAATCGCGCTCATCTCAAATAATCCCGCTCAGTGGAACATGTGGGACACCGACCGCTAAAGTATTTCTCACTACCCCGAAGTGATGTCACCGGAGGAGAAAAGCGCGCAATGGCAAGACCGCTACAAACTCACGTGCAGAGCGAGGACGCCCCCAGCTACCTGGACAAACAGAGAACGCCGCCTACTACCTGGACAGCAGGAGAAACACAGAAGAGCGGTAATGTACCACTGTGCTATTTCCTTTCCAGGTGAAAACCCAGCACTCTATTGAGGAGCAGATATATGAAAGATCTAGCTGCAAAAGATCCATCTGCAATATCATTCTATTTGCTTTTAATAGCAGTGATCAATATATAAACAACCTTTGGGGATCGATCCACTACTAATAGGAACTGTTTTTTACTATTTACAAGAATCAATTTATTTTAACTCAGAGACAACCTTTTGAACTAACTGCCTTTTTATCTATATGAACTCAGAATAATCTTTGAACTATAAGAATTTTGCAATCTATGATTTTTAGGCAATTTTTATGAATATATTTTTTATGAACATTTTCTAGGAACAATTTTTTGGGATTTTTATGGACTTTATCTGGATTTTATCTGAATTATAAGAATTCCTAATCATATATGGATACTGATTAATATATTTTGTCACATATTGATCACATGTTCTCTCTCTCTCTCTCTCTCTCTCTCTATATATATATATATATATATATATATATATATATATATATATAGACATCAACGTATAACTTCACAGACATCAAATCCTGAATATCATATAAATCTTTTTATATGAACTAGCACCTTGTCACCTATGAATTATCTACTTATTTAATCTACCTATTTATATATCCAGTCACCTATTATTACTTCTTGAAGAGTACATATACCACAAGTCCTATTAAAACCATATAGTTAATCCAGACTAATATATGCCAACTACCAACTGACTTAAAAAAAAAAAAAGAACATCCTATCCTTATTACCTAATAAACATATCTACATATCCCACCTGTTGCGAGTGCCGTCCATTTATTTCATTTTTTTATCCTACTAACTTGAAGCTTTTGGGTTAGCTTCCTCGGACTGAGCACAGCTATAATTCTGCTACGAGAAGTGAGCCACCTAAACTACAAATTAGAATATTGCCCCTGCCGCTCATCACTAATAGAAATAGGCTACTGTGCCTATCTTTCAGGCTGGATTCACATATGCAGTTTATGGATTCAGTGCAGTTTGTGAGCCAAAGCCAGTAGTGGATCCAAAAGGGGAAAGGAAATAAAACAGAGGAGACAAATATTTTATATTCTGTTTTTGCTCAGTAAATTACATCAAAGCTACAAGAATATTTTTTTTTTCAAGAATGGCATGTGTGATTTCATTTTAGGATTTTTTTTTTGTTCCATAGGCTTCTCTTAAGGCCACAAAAAATGTTACAAAATGAAAAAGCCATCAAAAATACTGTAAAAAAAGAAAAGCACATAAAAAATGCTTGAAATGCATGTCAATGTTTTACAAGCCTTTTAAAACACTGCAATACGTATGTGTGAAGGCTGAAGAGTAGTTTTTACTTCATCTTTATGAAAGTTCTGCCCCTTAAAAATGTTGAATTGGCTCCTGGTGCAGTCTAACAAGCTTTTAAAATCTACAGTATATGGCTGATGCCTGGTTCATATACTGTAAAGAAATTAATAATCTGATATGGTAAAAGAAATCTCATGAATGAAGTCAGCGTGCACCAATTGCTCCATACTTTGAAGTCTGAGTGATTTAAAATACGATTGTGTGGCAGCCATTTGTCTGCTGGCTATAAAGATGTTCTATGTGTCAAATAATTCTGCTGCTGCACGTTACTTTCCACAGCCGCCTGACAGGCTTTTTCTGATAAATTGTAAATACTTTATTTTCCTCCAAGGCTTGAGTAATCATCAAATTAATCATGCACTCATTCTTTCTCAAGACAAGAGCACTTCTTAATCTAAAACATGTGAGTAATTAGTAGTTACTTCTGAGGACAATGGAAAACGATGTAAATTGTAGATGTGGTAATTGTTACATTTATGTATGTGGTCTTGGCACATGAGGGTGAGCTCACATCACCATTTAGCTTTCCGTTTTTCTGATTCGTCAGAAGAAGAAGAGAGAGGAAAAAAAACTGAATCCAGTAAAAAATGGATCCTGTTGCATCAGTTATGCATAGGATTGCAATGGATACATTTTTTATACAGGATCCAATAAAAAAAACGAGTCCTGTTGCATCAGTTGTCATCCATTTGACCCATTACCGTCTGAGATCCAGGGTACTTTCACACTAGCGTTGCTGGATTCAGGCAATCTGGTTTGGCTGCCTGATCCGGCAATCTGTATGCAAACGGCTACCATTTGTAGATGGATCCGGATGCAGTTCCGTCTCACAAATGTATTGCAATACCGAATCTGTCTCTCCGGTTGTCATCCGGAAAATAGATCCGGTATTTATATTTTTCACATTTTTAAAGGTCTCCGCAAAACCGGATCCATTTTTCCGGAACACTTAGTGCCGGATCCGGCATTAATGCATTTCAATGTAAAATAATGCTGGATCCGGCATTCCGCCAAGTGTTCCGGAATTTTGGACGGAGAAAATACTGCAGCATGCTGTGGTATTTTCTCCATCCAAAAACCGTACAGTGACTGAACTGAGAACATCCTGATGCATCCTGAATGGATTGCTCTCCATTCAGGATAAAACTGATCAATTTTTTTCCGGTATTGAGCTCCTGTGATGGAACTCAATACCGGAAAAGAAAAAAACTAGTGTGAAAGTACCCTTAGACGGAAACAAAAGTACTGCATGCAGGACTTTGTTTCCCCATCTAAAAAACGGATCTCAGACAGAAATGGCACAAACGGATGACAACTGATGCAACAGGATCTTTTTTTTTTTTTTATACTGTATCCTCTTTTCTCTCTTCAGCCCCTTAATACAACCCTTTTTTTCTTGTTTGCGGGCCGTTTTTTTTGCGTTCCGTATACGGTCCGGGTACGGAGCCATTCATTTCAATGGTTCTGCAAAAAAAACAGAATGTACTCGGTATGAATTCCATTTACGTATTTCTGTTTTTCCGTTCCATTGAAAGTTAGAACATGTCCTGCAAATCACATTCCGTGGCATCATTCAAGTCAATAGGGCCACAATTTTTTTTAACACATACAGAATATACTCCGTATGTCTTCCGTATCCTTTCCGTTTTTGCGGAACCATCCATTGAAAATGTTATGCCCAGCCCAATGTTTTCTATGTAATTACTGTATATGCCATATGGAAAAACGGAACGGAAACACAACGAAAACAAAAAAAGGAACAACGGATCCGGGAAAAACAGCCTGCAAAACACTGAAAAAGACATATGGTCGTGTGAAAGAGGCCTTCTTCTGACGGATCAGAAGAATGGAAAGCTAAACTGTGATGTGAACTTAGACCTAAGACATTAAAGAGAGATAACAGTTGACTATGGGTTTGGAATACATATGAATTGAATATTACTGTTCTAGATACTATCAAACAGTGTGCAATCTTTTTCAAAAAATTTGTTTTATGGCCATGTTTATTCTACACTAATCAAAAGTGCTCTAATTGGCTTGAAAATTGGTATATAACACTCTGAGGTCTCTTAGGACTCCTATAATTTACTCTTCCTGTAGTATATGCTCGAAGGAGTGGCACCCTCAAGTCTGAATGCTCTCTTATTATCCCACCTTGGGAGTAGCAGTTTTTTGTGTACCTTTGCCCACCCTATTTCACAGGCGACCTTGATTAGGTGGTACATATTGCTTTACCTGCTCTTCCTCTCATTGGATGCTTGACTGCACACAGAGGTAGCAAGTAGCAGCACATTATACATATAGGGTCTGCTCCTCTGAAGGTAGATGCCCAATGGCATAGAGATAGGTTTAGAGTAGGACCTACCTGACTGAGATCACCTTGTTGCTAGTAGGTGGGCACAGATGTGTTTTGTTCCAAATATATTGGCTGAGAGTCTCAGATTTTATCATATCAGAATGAGGTCTTAGACTATATATATTTTTTGCAACTATTGTCCATTATTTTCCCTGATTTTTCTTTTGTAAATGTAGCCAAGTACATCCGCATAATTATTTTGAAACTTTGCTGTAACTTAATGATATCTTGCACTAATACAATGCATTCAATAACACGGGTATGTTGATGCACTGAAATGTGCTGAAAATGTCCAATTACAGATGTTAAACTGAGGAAAAAAGGTAATTACTCAGCGTTTACAGCAGAATGTATGCACTTGGGATGCTGAAAATAAACCTATGCACTGTAGAAACCTGAGGTTTTTACTCCCAAAAAAGCTGGCTGGCAGTCCATATGCAGAAAAAAAAAATGTTTGTTGCAGGATTTTGTAATGCAGAACATGCCAGAAAGCTGTATGAACTATGAAACAACACACCACTCAGATTGACCAGTCCCTCACTCCTTATGCTATGCTTTCCCTGATAACACCCTAAAATCTACTAAATTGTCTCCCTATAGGGTCCTTAGTACATCTAGATTACTGGCTTGTGTCTGCAATAGCCTTTTATCAAACAAAGCCAAGACATATGCTTTCAGGTTGCAAGTTGAGCACAGAATGGTGTTCTATGTTGTTCTCAGCAAAAGGCTCTGCATGAATCCTGCTTCTAATTGGCTGATCTGTCGGTCTCTCAGCCAATCGGGGCAAGCTCTCCCACCTTCCTAACAGTGTCATGTGATTCTTCATCTTCATCCCCCCTCCTGTTTTTCGTTCCAGGTGTCAGAGTAAAATGGCACTGGGCTCCATTTTTGTGTGGTTCCTCCAAAGCAAATCACCAAAAAGATTATTTTGGCAGACAATTTTTTGTGAAACTCATAAACTATCCAATTAGTTTGGAATTGATTCACTCATCTCTAGTGCATCTTTCAGTCTAACACTTTTGTCTAGAAATGGTGCTTTGGTTGTGTTATGCCACTACCCTACTGGAGTGAGTTTGTGACTTTTTTTGGGGGAGTTTTCTATAAAAGGCAACTTGGTGTAGGATACTTTATAAAATTTTTGCATGGAGTTCGACTTGTTGTGGGACTCCGGTGTCAACGTGTTCTGGTTGGTGAGGCCCTGGTAGGAAAAAAATAATAATTGAGAAACCCTGGTCTACAAGTTGCTTTAGCAAGTGTTGTTTAGGCTGTTTCATGTTTCGAATCCTAGCCCTCATCCATAGTGCCCTGAACATTTTCCTACAGGGGCATTATGCCTTTTTAGAGAGAAGGGGTAAGGACAGTTAGCAGGGTCCAGGCCTTTAGCTGCTGTTCTGGATGTTAATTGCTTTTACACTGTTGTGTACTAGTTTCTCAAACACTAATGGAATACAGATAAAGACTAAACTTTTAAGTTCTTATTTTTCAAGAGAGCCCAAGGCATGTTAGTTCAATAATTTCCCTAAACTTGTATAACCAAACTCTGTTATTCTGTTGTCAAAAATAACATCATCTGCAAAATAGTATTATTGATATCTTACTGGAATTTATGGGAAGAAAATTAGGTGGATTACACCATTATTATCTCTACTTTTACAAATGAACTGAGACTCTCTCACTTCAATGATGCCTAGAGCACTTGAAGTGCTTGAATTATGTATAAAGCTGAGCTTATGAATTAAAAGGCTTCCGCTTCATATCAGAAAATCTCCTTAGCCATGATCGCTTAAATGTACCTATCAGTCCCTTATTTTTATCTACGCTGGTCCAAAATGTTGAGCATTTTCCTGTTTCAGAGTTCCAAATCCCTTGTCTTCTTCCATATAGCCATAGATGTAAATTATACAATTTAAAGTTCCTGTAGCCACCACTAGGGGAAGATAAACCGTTTCCTGACAAGATTTATTATTGAGTTAAACCCCTAGACGAACAGTGGCATACATGTACGGCGCTGCGGAAAGTGACTTGTACAATGTGTTGATCAGATGGGCACAGGTGCTGTGCTTGCCTGATCAGCTTTTTTGGCCTGGCTGCTAATGACAACCAGGCCCCTGCTGTAACCATTGTCATATGTGAAAACTCGTATTCCAGCAAATTAACCCCTAAGATGTCATTCAGTGCTGACCGCCACATCTAAGGGGCTTACAGAGGGAGGCACATCCCTCTCTGATCCTATCAGCTCCCTGTGATGCGATTGTGCTGTGCTGATGGCCTACCAACTACAGAAGCCTATGAGGTCAGCCCCCATAGATATTCACAATGCATTACAATACAATATGTATTGTAATGCATTGTAGAAAGGATGAGACCCTCAAAAGTCCCATAGTGAGACAAAATAAAAAATTCAAAATATATATCACATGATCTACCTTGTTAGGTGAAGGTCATAAAAATGTAAAAAAATAAAAACTATGCAAGAACAGACATTCTTTTGGTCACCTTGTCATCAAGGGATCAAATATGTATGTACCCCAAAATTGTACCAATGAAACTGTCTCCTTATCCCACAACAAACAACCCCGCACACAAGACCATTGCCAAAAAAAGGTTTCAGAAATGGCTTTCAGAAAATGACAATGTCAAAACATGATTTTTTTTTTCAAAAATACTTTGTGTAAAAGTGGTGAAATGTAAAACTATCATATATAATTGTACTAGCAGAATAAAGATGACCCAGAAAGCAATGGCAGACTGTTGTCTTTTCTTTATCGAGCTTCCAAAAAAAGCTAAATAAAGAATGATCAAAAAGTTGTATGTACCCCAAAATAGAACCAAAAATAATGACAACCCATTCTGCAAAAAAGCCATCAAACAGCTGCATCAAGAGAAAAATAAACATATGAGTTTCCAAAATGGGGTCACTTCTCCAGGTTCCATTTATTATTTCACCCCTGAGTCTCTACAGTTGTCAGCACAAGATGCATCACCACATTGGGCCTAAAAATTAGCAAGGTGCGCTTTTATTCCTGAGCCCTGTTGTATGTCCAGGGAAAAGATTAGGGCCACATGTAGGGTGTTTATAAAACCAGGAAGCACAGCATAATAATAGGGCTGACTTTTCACGCTGGCATACACTGGGCACAACATATGGGGCATTTTTGTTAAATTGATTCTTGCAATACACCTGTGGGGTCAAAATGTTTACTATACCCCTTTGCAAATCCTGTGAGGGTTGTGGTTTCTAAAATAAGGTCACTTCTTTGTAGGTTTCTTTTTTTATTCAACCTCAGAGCCTTTGTAATTGTCAAACTAGGCATCTATTTCCCTTTGAATCCATAGAAAAAAAATCTGCAGCTTTACAAGCAGAATGAAAAAAGCGAGTTTGGGTGCATGCGAGTGTGTTTTGATCCAAAATGTGTTTTGATTGTGACTTGAGTCTACATGACTTTAGATTCAGGGACTTTAAGAAAGTACTGCATTTATTCATTTTTTGTATCATGTTCATTGCAATCGCATATCAATTTAGCAAGTACTGTATCACTGTGATTGACAATATAATCCAGTGCACATCTTGTATGATGTATGCTATGCAGCCCTGAAACAGCTCTTTCAGGGTGCTTATTGCTGTGCAAAATGTAAGCAATTTGCATGTTTTGAAGCCCTTACACTGCAACTAAGTGAGCCAATTGCAACACTGAGATACTTTCACAATATACACAATATAATTTCACGGGGTTGATGCTCACTGAGCAGATACTCATTGGGGTAGATGAGGGGGAGGGTGGTAGTATGGAAGAGCAGGAAAGTGAGGTAGCTAGCTGGGTATCAATTACAAGGCAGGACAGATGAAAGAGTGCCAGGAAGGCTAGCACTCAGGGGTCGAGTGGAGGGGGAACGCGTGGGAACGGCGTTCCTGCACTTTTTTCATGGCAGGAACGCCGTTCCCTTTCAGCCTCAAGCCAGGAGAACGCGGCTGAATCAGAATCAGATTCACAGGGGGAGACGGAGCGCACTGTGCAGGGCAGGCTAAGGGAGGAGGAGCGGCTTCAGTTGAGAGGAAGCTGACTGTGCGGTGCTGCTGCCTGCGACTCCTCTCATCGCGCCCCGCCCCCTACTGACATCATCTCCTTCACTTCTTCTGTCGGCCAGATACGCTGTTCAGTCACTTCGGGCTGAGATCATTTAGAATGTCTTTCTAAAAGTTTGTCCAGGGATTCGAACTCACGACCTCTACACATCAGAGGAAGGCATTTACCCTCACAGCCATGAAAGCTGTCTAGGTAGTTGCTTAAAAAAAAAAAAAATAATATAAGACTTCTACTTATACCTAGTGTACTGATACCTAGTGTACAACCATACACATAACAGCTGCCCACTGTGTATGGATGTAGCAGAGCTGGGTGTGTTGGGGCAGCTGTCATGTATATAGTTGTACACTAGGTATCAGTACACTAGGTATAAGTAGAAGTCTTATTTTTTTTTTTTTAGCATCTAGCTAGATAGCTTTTATGGCTGTGAGGGTAAATGCCTTGCCTCTGATGTGTAGAGGTCATGAGATCGAATCCCAGGACAAACTTTTCTAAAAGTGTTTTTTTTTTTTTTTTTTTTTTTACAAAAATTACAGCAGTGGAGGGGGGTTGCAGTGGATCTTGGGTGAGTTCCCACACTTTTTTTCCCAGGACTTGACCCCTGCTAGCACTGATATGACACAAGGTTGCAAAGTTGGCAGATGAGGCGGATATCAGTTCATCTGCTGCAGCAAGATACGTACTCTGCCAGTATGAGTAATGTCAGCTCAAGTAATTATATTATAGGAGGGGAATATATTGCAGATAGTTACCTCGGGCAAGGTAATAGAACTGGGGATGGAATGGAGGGAGGGACTAGAAAATGTGTAGGGTAAAAAATATCCCAGCACAAACCGCTTGACCAGCTTCAAAGGCTATTAGCCGTGCTAACTGGGGCAATATCCTCAAAAATAAAGATAAAGACACAAAATTGAATACTTTTAAAAACATCCTAAACGTTTATTGTGAGAGGTACATACCTTACGGGAATAAAAGGGTCAGCCACAAGAGAAAAATAATATGGATACACAGAAATGTAAAGAGAGCAATGCAAAGAAAAAATAGAACAAGACAGTATTAAAGAAGCACTAAAAAACTATCAGGAAAAAAAATAGAATATGTAAAAGACAGATGAAGACAACCAAGCTGGAGACTGAGAGACTCGTTGCCAAAGAAAGTAATAGTAACTCTAAAATGTTCTTGAATTATATAAATGGCAAAAAGCTTAAACCTGAAAGTTTTGGCCCATTAAAAAGTGATGAGGGAGGAGTTGTAGAGGGCAGGGAGGAGAATGCAAATGTATTAAATATTTGTTATCCACTGTATTCACTAAGGAAAATGAAATGTCAGATGAAATGCAGTGTCGAAGTGAACTCCCCATTAAATGTGACTTTTCTGATCCAAGAAGAAGTGCAGTGAGGTCTTAAAAAGATTAAAATAGGCAAATCACCAGATCCAGATTGCATACACCCCCATATCATAAGAGAGTTAAGTAATGTTATAGATAGACCCTTATTTATGATATTTAGGGACTCTATAATGACCGGGTCTGGCCTTCAAAAGCCATATAGTCCTCCTTCTGAGTCTTTCCGTGTTATCATACAGCAGTTTACGACCACATATGGGGTAATACCATATTTTTCGCCCTATAAGATGAAATGGCAGTGCGTCTTAAGGGACGAATACTGCCATTTACACTGATACATCGCTGACCGCGATGCTGCACAGCGCAGCCGGCAGTGTATCAGCAGGGAGGGAGGAGGGGCGGGGGCTGGCATCTGGTGTTGTAATGGCAGCGGGGTCCAGTGCAGTCTATTACTCCGGGCCCCGCTCACTGTAGTATTAATAGGTAACGTGTAGGCATGGGCGCTGTTTTAAACTATAGTAATCCTCTGCAGCATAGAGAAATCCATGTAGTACGGTACTCACTTGAAACTCCTGTAAGCAGGCTGGGCAGCGGCAGCAGTGTAACGTCATTCACTACGTCACACGCCTGATCCGCCTGCTTCATTCATAAAGTGGGAGGAGCAGGCGCGTGACGTAGTAAGTGACGTTTCGCTGCCGCCGCACGCCCTGCCTACAGGAGTTTCAAGTGAATACCATACTACATGGATTTCTCTATGCTGCAGAGGATTACTATAGTTTAACACAGCGGCCATGCCTACACGTTACCCATTAATACTACAGTGAGAGGGGCCCGGTGTAATAGAATACAGTGACTGCACCGGCCGATCACTGCCATTTTAGTTAAAATTAAGTTTATTTTTTCTTATTGTCCTCCTCTAAAACTTAGGTGCGTCTTATAGGGCGAAAAATATGGTAAATATTGAGGCATATTTTGCTGTTAACCCTTGCTGTGTTACAGAAAAAAATCGACTAAAATGGAAAATGAGCAAAAATATGAAATAAAAAAATTTCACCTCTATTTTCCTTTGTTGTGGAACAGCTAAAGGGTTAACAACGTATGTAAAATTGTTTTTTTAATAATTTGAGGTTGTAGTTTCTAAAATGGGGTCATTTATAAATGGTTTCTATTATGTAAGCCACTCATAACCACTTCATAACTGAATTGATCCTTAAAATTCGAAACCTTCTTATGTAAGGCCCCTTTCAGACAAGCAAGTTTTCCACACGGGTGCAATGCATGATGCGAACGCATTGCGCCAGCACTGAATCCGGACCCATTCTTTTCAATGGGTCTGTGTACATGAGCGTCGTTTTTCACGCATCACTTGTGCGTTGCATGAATATCGCAGCATGTTCTACAGTCTACATGCACACGAACGTTGTTTGTTTCTGTGTCTGTTCAGTTTTTTTGCGGATAGGATGCGGACCCATTCACTTTAATGGGTCCGCAAAAAATGCGGACAGCATACTGTGTGCTGTCCGCATCAGTACGTCCGTTCTATAGCCCCACAAAAATAAAATAGAACATGTCCTATTCTTGTCCGTTTTAGGCATTGTTACAATGGATCCGCAAAATGTCATCCTTTTTTTGCGGATCCGCAACCCTGAACGCATCCGGGCCTAATCCATATCGTTCGTGTACAAGAGACCTAAAAGTCCTAAAAAATAAAATTACATTTACAAAATGATTCCATAATAAGGTAGACATATGATGAATGTTAATTATTTTATGAGGCCTTGCTGTCTTTCTTAAAAGCAGAGAAATTTGGACAATAGCAAATTTTTCCAAATTTAAGGAAGTTTTCCGAGATTTTCATACTGATTGGTGGGGGTCCGACACCCAGGACCCCCACCAATAAGCCATTTAAGAAGGCAGTTGCACTGCTATAGGCACTGCAGCCTTCTCTCTGTTTTTGCTAGACCAAGTGACGACACATTCATGTGTCACGTGGCCTAGGAGCAGCTAAGCCCCATAGAAGTGAATGGGGCTGAGCACTATACCAAGCACAACCGCTGTACAATGTATGGCGCTGTGCTTGTGAAGCAGCTGATCGTGAAGATCCCAGGTGTCAGACCCCCACCGATAAGATACTGATGGCCTACCCTGAGGATAGGTCATGAGTATGAAAATCTCAGAAAACCCTTTTAACTCCATGACTATGTGAAGGAAAGGAGAAGATATGGAGATGTGAAAATAAAACCAGAGGGTGAGATTTATCAAAACTGATGCAAAGGAAAACTGGCTTAGATGCCCACAGTAACCAATCAGATTTATCCTTTCAAAGGAACTATGAAAAATAAAAGGTGGAATCTGATTGGTTGCAATGGGCAACTAAGCTTAATCCCTTTAACTATAATCAGCTCATTTATAAAAAAAAAAATAATAATAATATTTAGGAGTGTACAAATTAACCGGCTACTCACGTTCAGTGAGTTACAAGGGGAAGTTTTGTGGACGCATTCTCAATGCAAGTTGCTAGTTATGGTCCCGAGTTAACTTGTAGCACCAAGTGTACAAATGACTGCTGTGAGAGGTTAAGACTTACGTATGAAATAAAAACAACTATAAAAAGTAACATTTTTGAGGCCCCCAAAATGGCAGTTTACTGCCAAACTCACAATGTCAAAGCTGCTACAAAATAAACATAAATGGGGAAGGTTTTCTACCATCGTCCTCATACCGCAACACGGTTTAATACAGAACGCAAATGGATTCCAAGTACAGTGCTGAAATGTCTCATCAACAGAAAACTGCAAAAGCAAAGGTAGTCTACGGAATAATAAAGGTTATAAAATGTCATAGCAAGCAAGCCTGGCTAGATTCTGACATACAAATATTGCTTATGTGGAACATAAAAGAAATCTACTTGTCACTTTCCAGGCAAAAGTAAGTATTTAAAACACAATTTAAACCGAAACAAACAATATCCTACCATTTCTTTTAGAGTAGCTGTATGTTGTAAGCCAGAACAAAGAAGTAGTTACTGCACGTTACTTTCTATTTTGGTCTTTATTGAATTTTTCTCTTTGCTATTTTATATTTGTTAGCTACTTGATCTTTATTGTCTTTGTTGTTGTTTTTTGCTTTTACCGTAATGTGACAGCTGGACCATCTAGTTTCAGAAGATTTGGGGGAAAGAAGGATTGGGCTGTTGGATTTCAAGATGCCTGTTCCTTTGGTTCTCAGGAGGATAAGCCTCTTCCAGAGGTGTCTATTAGCATCTTTCTCGCTATTTAGAATACATGCATGTTTGGCTAAGCCAAGAGGGTATGTAGACAGGGAGATCGGGTCGGAGAGCTGGCAGCCATCAGCTATCTAAAGTGTATTTCAGTCTCAAGTGCAATAACTTGTTTGGCCCGTACTGGCATTGTATTCCATGTATGATGCTATTTTTCTGGTAGAGATTTCAGAAATCCAACAAGCATCAGGACATATTGTGATCCATTTGAAAATTTATTTTTCATACCTGTCATGGCATTGTTAAATTGGAGACCATAGAATATAATATCAATGTGCTACATATATTTCATTTCTCCAAGCCTTAAAGGGGTTGTCTCACTTCAGCAAATAGCATGTATTATGTAGAGAAAGTTCATACAAGGCACTAACTAATGTATTGTGAGCATCCATATTGCTTCCTTTGCTGGCTTGATTCATTTTTCCATCCCATTATACACTGCTCATTTCCAGGGGTTATGTTCACCCTGCAATCCAGCAGTGGTGGCCATGTTTTTATACCATAGGAAAAGGCACCGGCCTCTCTCGTGGCCAGGGCTGCAGGAGCGCACATAGGCCAGAGAGTTTTTTGTATAGTGTCCAAGCACGGCCATAACTGCTGGATACAGGGTAGGCAGAACCTCTAGATAATAAGCAGTGTATAATGTGATGGATGATGAATACAAGTTGGACAGGACCTGGGAGCCGAATCGGGGTGAAGAGGAAGTAGCATCAGAGGAGGAAGGTGGTGGCAGAGGCAGCAATAAAGGTCAGAGGTGTGTGAATGCACCCTAAATCTTATTCCTAATAATGGATTGAGGTGAAAACATGTTATAGGGACTGTACAGTCTTATGTAAGAAAGTTTCATGATTGTATAATAATAAGTGGAAAAACTTTAAGATATATCATCTTCAAAATCTTTGCTGTCCATAAATACATTCATTGTTTACAGTCAGATTAAAGGGTGTTGCAAGCGATGGTGAGGAGGGAAGTGTTCCCTCCCAGAAATCGTCAGATAGCTAGGAGAGGACACCACTGCTATTACATGCAGCAATGTCCTCCACAGCATAGAGAGGAGTGATCTCTATGCCATCACTCACCCGCATGCAGGACAGAGTAGTGCCGGCGGCAGATCGTGGTTACACAGGTTGTTCTTCTCTCACTCACATGTATACATTGTCTAAAGCAGGTCCCTCATTACACAGATGCTGCATTTGCAATTGGTCATCTTTTGTTTTAAATAATGGAATGAGACAACAAACAAGCTTTAATTGTTTATTGGCTGATCGGTGGCACAATTATACAGGCCAATTTTTTGGGAGCGAATGTTATTATGAATGCTTGTTCCCAATTACTGACCCAAAAATGATTCAGTGTATTAAGGCTTTAAATGTGTCCTGATCTAATCTTGATCAGATAGCTGATGGGTTTGTTTCAGTGTAATGGTCCTCATGCTCATTGGAGTATTGTTGACCACAACTGCTGATTTAATCAACAGTCTAATGTGTATGGGTAGTTCCTGACTCTCTCCCAAAAGATGACATAGTAGGAAAGAAGGATCAGGTGCATTGAATTTCAATTGCCATCTTCTTGTACTTCCTTCCAGGAGACCATACCTCTGGTGCTGGATTTCTCCTCTTTCTCCATTGAAAGCATATATACATTGGGACTAGCTGAGCATGTATCTGTATGAGGGAGTCAGAAGAGATAGCTTTCCCACAAATAATTCTCCATCCTTCCTCAGGGATCCCCACCATTCGCAAGAACAGATGTCCTTTGTTCCTCTATTTGAATGGAGCAGTGGTTGCTCATGTCCACTTCATACAAATCTATGAAACGGACAGAAATTGCCACCATGATCGTGGGTCTCCCCACTAATTAGATGTTTACCCCCTGTCCCATGGATAGGGGATAGGTATTGCCCATGGAAAAACCTTTTTAAACCTATAGTCCAGGACAGGGATTGGTACCAGTGCCTACACTAGTTCATTTTAAGAAACCAGGACATATTTGAAATGGACAAGAAAGATTTTCAGATCCTGAATATCAACTACAAAAATGTTTATATTCACAGACAAGAAGAGATCTTAAAATGGTCAAGTGGAAGCATAATGTTTAAAGGGAACCTGCCACTATGAAAATGCAATGTGAGCTACAGGCGCCTTGTTGTAGATCATGAGGTGCTGAAATACAGTTTTAGTGGGGAAAGATTCAGTAAGACTTAAAATTTATACATTTAAATTCCTGCTCAATCAGTGTGGTCCTAGTAGTGATTGACAGCATGCCCTCTATGACTGTGTATACAGAGAGAGCTGTCAATCACTGATAGGACCGCCTCCTTGACTTCAAAGCCCAGAATGACATATCACTGATCATGATCATATCTGTTACAAAATAACAAATCCCTGATCTCTACAGGGAGTAAACTGCATCTAGTTCTAAATGTTAAAATAATCTAAACAAAAAAGTTTACAACAAAGAAATACAAGTAATATAATGATTGGATGGGAGGGTACTTACAGTAAATCTGCAGTATTTTTGAGTACCCTTCTCCAAACTTCCAAAGCTCAGAATGGGCAGGAATTTAAATGAATAAAATGCGTAGGTTTTACAGATTTTTTTTCCGATAAAACTATACATCAATCTGCTCAGCTCCTCCTATTCTATAACATGCTACATGTAGCTCAAACTCCATGTTCAACATTACAGGTTCCCTTTAATTACACAAATGGTGTACATATAATACAGTGGTTATTTACAAGAAAATACTTAAATGCCATCACCAACAGGATTATGCAAATTAATTTAATCTGTATAGCCTAGATCCAGGTCTATTTTTACATACAACTAATAATGAGTGAAGCATTTGAAGCATAATTCAGTGCAAGGTTTAGGAAAACTTTGATTCTCAATTAATCAGTATTTCCTTGCGCTTCGTGGTAACAAATCAGTTTTTCCTAAAATAGCAGCTGTACTTGTTACAAAGTAAAAGTAAGTAGCCCGGGAATGTGAGATTTCCACTAATGTCGTGCAGTCAGTCAATCCACAAATGGCCATCCACTGTGATGTCTCCACCACCAGGGACAGTGTAGCTGAAAACGATCAATAGAAGAATAGTGGAGAGGGAGAGTGCAGGATAAGGGTTTTATTTATTTATTCCAACATTTACTCATTCCTACATCAGCCATAAATGTAGATCAATAACAATAAGATGGATGCCTTTATTATTCCAGTGCCAACGTGCCAACCAATATCATGCAGTCTGCACCCTTTAGGGGGGCCAGGTCTTAATGATGACCATCCTCATCTTTTGCTGGCTTTACTTCTTCCAAATCATCTTTCAAAGTCTCCATGTCCTAGAAAAGTCAGCAAGATGCAGAGACAAGCTGGATGTTCCCGATGACATATTCTCATCGACATTAGATGATGTGGAAAAGGAGTAAAAGCAGATGGTAGAAGAAGGGCTCCCACCTGTAGGGCAGGAGAATTCTGGGGTTGGAGAAGTGGGTATAACAGAGCTGATTAATATTCAGTGTTTACTGTCAAATAACAATCAGATGATTGCAGGCCAGAACAGCAATAATATGCATATTGTCCCCCCACCTAACCAGCCAACCACCATACCAGCAACAGCCCCTGTTTAAAGGTGCATTAAAAGGTGCCGCGCAGCCATTAACCATGAAGACCAACTATACAGTTCGTCTGCATTATTAAATAAAAGGCAGCTGTGGGCTAATTGGCCACGCAGTTCTTCACGCAGCATAGCCGCAGCACAGCTGCTCCGTGTGGCCGTACCCTACGGCTGAGTGGCCTGGGTATGCCTTTTATAGCAATTCGTAACAATCGAATTTCTTGGCTAAGTTGCTGAATCAAATTTTTCAAAACTTCGCTCATCCCTACTTACAACCATTGGATAATTCATTTTTTGTGATTGATTTCTTTTGTGGTAGCATGCGGAAATTAACACATCTGTTTGATGGAATGTATTTTTGATTTTGTATCTGTATTATTAAAAGAGATATAACAGGAGGCATTTGGAATAGAAATAACTTTCAGATATTAAATTCTTTTCAGCACAATCTTAATTCATCATACGCACAGATTGCTATAACATGCTAAATCGTTTAGTTATAAGACTTTTTAAGCTTCAAAAGCTGAAATGAATCCATTGTGCCTCCTCATTTTTATTGCTAGTGTTTTTCTGCAAGTTTGAAAGTGTGTTTTCTTTAATTCATTTAGAGTTTGATGCTTGAAGCCTCAGTATTTATCGATACCTATCTACGTTTATTTTACGTTTGTAGATAGAGTACCTTGCAAATTGATTCACCTACTTGGTCTTTTTTCTGTTTATATTGTATTGCAACCTGGAATTAAATTATATTTTAATTTTACATTTATGTGACAAAACGGTCAAAATTGTTACAGTGAAATGAAGAAAAATTTACCTTATTAAAAAAAATAAGGCAATAAAAACTGAAAAAAATAAAGATCTGGTCCAACCAGTTAAATAATTTTATGATTATTATAACATAGTGTCACATGATGCGAGAATAAATCCACCTGTTTGGAAAGGCCTCTAAGCCTATAGCACTACTAAGCAACATGAAGACCAAGGAGCTCTCCAGTCAGGTCAGAGATGAAGCTGTGGAGAAATATAGGTCACGGTTGGGTTATTAAAAAAAATCATAAACTTTGAACATCCCATAGTATGCTATTAAATCTGCCAGAATTATAAACCTGTCAAGAGAAAGCTGCCCACCAGAACTCACAGACTGGGCAAGTAGGACATTAGTCAGAGATTCAACAAAGACACCAACAATAATACTGAAGAAGCTCTAAAGATCTATAGCTGAGGAGGAAGTATCTGTCCATAGGACTGCTATAAGCTGTACAATCCACAGAAAGGGGCTTTATGGAGGAGTGACAACAACAAAAAAGTAATTGCTTAAATACATAAGGAAAACTTAAAGGAACTGGATAAGTTTTGCTTGGAATGATGAAAAATCATAGTGTCTAGATTTACTGAGTTAATAGATATATCCCAAGAGACCTAGAGACCTGCATCTGCAAAGTAGTGGCCTCTACAAAGTAATATGAACATTAAATGTCAGTTTTTTTGGTCTTAATTATAGTTTGTCTCACAATAAAAATATTTTGCACCTTAAAAGGGGTGGCATGTTGTATAATTCAAATGGTGCAGACCTCCCAAAAATCCATTTTAATCCCAAGTTGTAATGCAGCAGAACAGGAAACAAGGGTGTGAAAACTTTTGTATACAGACCATAATATTTCCACTATCCAGTACTGGGTAGAAATATAAAACTATATTTCCTTGGGTCCACCAGAGAAAAATGATTCTAGGTGCCCCTTCTCCATTTCTACAGAGTATGTGCATGATTGGTTGCTATGGGCAACTAAGCCCATTTTCCTTTACATCAGTTTTGATAAATCTTCCCCATTATATCACTAAGACTAGGGTATCTGTGAATAATTTCATAAGAAGTAGACCCTAGTGGCAAGTGATTAGTTGCAACTGGGGTCATCATCTGCTTAATCTTTGGAGCTCTGTTTTCAGGGGTGCAGTATTACAGCTATGATCCAAACTGAGAATCTTAGAGTAATATAGTTTACCAGTCTGACTGGGCAGTCCTGAAATCCTGAAGACAAGAAGGGAAGAGTAGCTTTTTTTTATAGCTAATTTGGAAAGGAATAAAGTTAATATGTGTTTATATGGAAACTGATATTTAGACTGTATTGGACTCACGCCATGGACTCCGACATTGCTAACCCTGCCGATCAGCTGTTCCCTAGTAGGGCTGGCAGTGGAACTACACAGGTCTGTCCATTGTGAATGGGAGCGGCGCTGCAGTAATCGGCTCCATCCTGTAGACAGTGGGCGGAGCTGTGTAGTTCCAGCATCTACTTCTGCACTGGAGCTTCACGGGATAGCAGATCAGTGTCAGACCCCCGCCAATCAAATATTAATGGCCTATCCGGAGAAGTTTTAATAATATCCCTGATATCAGTTGTGCACAGTAGTAATGTGTAGTTGCCAACAGGTGGCGAGCCAGATGGAAAGAGCCCTAGAGGCACATTCCCCTATGATAACTTTTTTTTTTCCTCTGTACATAGGGGATTTGAGAACCACATTAGAGGAAAATATCTTGCATTTCTGCTCTTCCAAGCTTTCAGAATTTGCAGGCAGAATGTGTGCATTGTTCAGCTGTGTGAGCTTGTTTATAGAAGATTAAATCATTTTGCAATAACAGTCTCTCCTTCTAGGGCCAACACAAATGTACTGAACAAATGGTAGTTTGTTTCATACTCAAAGCCACATTAAAAAATGAGTCTATCTAATTCCAAGTCACAACATTAGCCCAAATTCATTTTCTGTTTGTCTGAGTTCCAAACAGATTATTATATTTGGGCAATGTTTTGCTGAAATATACATAATTGCCAACAGATGAATGGAATTTCTGAGATTTCTGCACCAAGGACACAGGAATATTTCATATCGCTCTTATTCTTCCCTGATCCTGTTTTACAGTTTGCCAGCTAATAAACAAGAACTAATATTAGCGATGACATATAGCAGCCCACCTATGCAAGGATCTCAAATCATTTTCATCACTCAGCAGTCAGTTGTGGTGTACAGGTTCTCATTAGGCAGATCCAGCTGATGTATCAGATTTTACAATATGCTAATGCTCTTTGAAGCAAACCAGACACCCATCTGTGGACAGCTTTTTTGAGGTTATTGCCCCATAATGTGACAAATTCATCCTGACC
Source organism: Bufo gargarizans (assembly GCF_014858855.1). Taxonomy (NCBI): domain Eukaryota; kingdom Metazoa; phylum Chordata; class Amphibia; order Anura; family Bufonidae; genus Bufo; species Bufo gargarizans. Next base: position 192,548,119 of record NC_058080.1, read on the forward strand.
CCTGCAAGCAATTGGACAGGTACGAGGAGCTACAACTAATTTATGTACCATAGGTGGTTCTAATGATTGTCACTTGTCAATACTATGGTCACTAACATCTTCAGCCCATAAGGTTGTGCCTCTGCCACTATTTGGTCATACTGATTGCGTCTACCCCATACTATTGTGCCTTTGCTGCTAAGTGGATAAGACAAAGAAGTACTTGCTGTGCTGCCACCCAGAAGAATCCAGAAGGACATTAGGGCACTAGACATCTGAAGATCACATGTTTTATTGATAATCTGTGGTTGTGTACCCCGAAACGCATTACAGTGTCACAGATTATCAGTAAAGGGTGCAATCTTTAGTTGACTAGTATCCTTTTGGATTCTTCTGGGTGGCAGCAAAACAGGGATTGTTTCCTCATGTTATACATTATTTACCTACTGGATCTGTCCTCTAGCTCTACCTTGGTTTGCAGTATACCCTGAACAGTTGTGCCTCTGCACAACTAAGCAAGGTGAGCATCTAAGCTATTGTTCTCTGGTTTCTAGTCTACCTGTCCTTGTAGCTATCACAGATCTGATTCTCAATGAGGCACTCTTTTCTTTGTTTTTTAATTAGCACGTTTGCTTCTAGGTTGTCCTAATGATTGCTTCTAGCTCATATTATGAGTACTAATATCTTCTGCCTATACTGCCCCGGGCCAATATCATGGTCTCTAATATTTTCCCATACTGCCACATGGTCCTACTGATTGCCACCTACAGCATTCTGTGGTCACCAATTTATTTTACCCATACTACTGTGTCTTTGCTGCTAGTCTGTCCTATTGATCTCCTATAGTCCATGCGGTCACTAACTCCTTCTGCCTGCCTTTTACTTCTGGCCGCAGTAGCATTAACTAATTACTGAGAATATGTTTGAGTCTAAATATGTAGATTTGCTATGTGAATCTGGCTATGTGAAAAAAAAACTATATACTGTATATATGTTTATATACATAATCGTTATTTTGTCTCCCCCAATCAGAATTGAGGAACTGAAGGAACTTGGGGACCTCTCTCCACACTGGGACAATCTGCGGCAAAGTGTTATAAATCATTATGAAGAAATGTTGGGTGACTACCAGGAAAGCCTTGCAGAGCTTGAAAAATACACAGGTATTAAACTACACAATACCAAAGCTAATAATGAGGCACCCTGTTATGGTAGTCTCTTCAAAGAATACACCTTTTTTTTTTTTTTTATGTGCTTCCAGGAGTAAACAATTGATAGTTTATTGTTAAGGTGGCCATACACATGAAATAGAAGTTGGTTGATAGTTACACCATAGTCCAACAAACAATCATCTGGTACACAATCATTTCACAGACACATACATACACAATCCAGACTATCATGGCCTTTGAGGTGGCCATATACATTCAAAAGTTACTACAAGATAATTTAGACTAGCACATTCATATTCATAGTCACAGGTGCATATCCATCAAGCAAACATGGTTGATAATAAAATGGCTGCACAACATTTCACATACAAACAATAGAGCTGAGAAATGGGGATTATTCTAAATTAAAGTGGTATTATACCTACTATAAATGGAAAAACTAGAATCTCTTTGCGCACATTTTTGATCAAACGTGTGTCGGGCCATCTACCAGGCGTCAAGGTGGCTTCCGCAGATTGGTACCGAACACTAATATACCGCCTCTCTTGGACTTACTTAAGCATACAATTTTCAGGGCAGTGTAGGAGCCAGCTACATTTATACTCTGCTCAGAAGCCCCAGGCAGATGGGCGTTGCTCAGTCTAAAAGAGGCGCTACCCTCAATATATACTACAAGAAAATTTAGACTAGCACATTTATATTCATAGTCACAGGTGCATATCCATCAAGCAAACATGGTTGATAAAAAATGGCTGCACAACATTTCACATGCAAACGATAGAGCTGAGAAATGGGGATCATTCTAAATTAAAGTGGTATTATACCTACTATAAATGGAAAAAGAGGGTAGCGCTTCTTATAGACTGAGCAACGCCCATCTGCCTGGGGCTTCTGAGCAGAGTAGAAATATAGCTGGTTCCTACACTGCCCTGAAAATTGTAGGTTAAGGCAAGTCCAAGAGAGGCGGTATATTAGTGTTAGGTACTTCCACCTTGACGCCTGGTAGATGGGCCCGACACACGTTTGATCAAAAAGAGCTTCTATTTTTCCATTTATAGTAGGTATAATACCACTTTTCTTTACATTCAAAAGCTGTCAGCTGAACGATTGTCTGACAGCTGTATCTCCAGACTCCCCCAGAACTTCCTCATACACATTCGGCACAGCTTTTCACCCTAGACAACAAAAAGATAAAACTGTGCAATGGCACCAATAACATTGCAACTAGCTGTTTTAAAACTCTGTATGACATCACTGGGAAGTGTAATACAGAACTAGTCAACGAAATGAAAAAAAAAAAAGCATCACGTCATCTAGGCAGCCTAGGGGAGGAAGGCTTTTTGTAGAAGGATCATTAGCCAGTTGGATGAGAGTAGGAGAATGCTCTCGAGTCCCCATATGTTGGCTCTTTGAACTGCTGTACAGAACACAAAATGGTGGCGGTAATGGGATTTATCCATGTGACCGCTTTCTTTGCTATCCCTGGACTGATCCTCTTCTACCCATGCTCTAAACAGTAAACAAACATGTTCAGCATATGTACAGAAGAGGATCTGTTGAAGGACAGCACAGAAAGCAGTGATATGGGGGAATCAAATCATCACCACCATCTTACTCCCTATAGACACAGCAACTGATCAGTGCAGCAATATTTCCCCATATGTGACATCACCACTTACCACTTGTACGTCGGGGTAAGTGGTGATGTCACATATGGACATATGTCACAGCAAAAATAGATTATGACCTGTTGGGAAGCATGTATAGAAATTGGCCAACCCCTTACCGTAATTGCTTTTTCTTTGATGCGTGGCAAAATTTTCAGCCTAGGCGAAATTATTGGTGTCAGTACGAAATATACAGTATTTTTGTGAAACTGAACTTGGGCAGATACTAGAATAAAAGTGTAAGTTTCTTTGGGTGCATTGATGTTGTCTAGACTAGCCCATGTGTTGCTCACAGTAAACGTCAAATCATGATGACTCATTTTTTAAGCCATTTTTATACCGCCACTTCATGATGTTTATTTCTTGATTGTTCTCTTCCAAAGCATTAAACGTTTCTTTTATTTTCTAATTGCAAATCACTTTTTGTTCACGCTGGCAAAAAAATGCCCTGCTCACAGTAAATAAAATTTTACATGAAAAATGTTGCTTTGTTCTCTTATCCACATAAAAGCTGAATGGAATCCCCAAGATCTCTTGAATGAATAAAAAAAATGAAATACGGCAATCATTCTTGTAGCAGGTCTTTGCCTGTTTTGTTGCCTGCTTCCTAAGTAAGTGCAGGCATAGACACGTTAATTTGGGGTTATGACTCCGGGGTACCACTATGATTAAAATGGATGGAAGTATGTGATGTGGGACAGTAAGCTTTTAGAGGGACATACATATCGCTTTCTTCGGAGATGTTGACATCATCAATGAAAATGCATTTACTAAAGAGTTATCTTATGTTTATGCTGACTGGATAGAATTACTGTAGTATCCTCCTTGTGCATAAATGTAGTATTGGGGAGGAGACTAGTAATAGTAGGACTGTAGCAGTGCTATTATTCTATTACTCTGAAAAACATTTAATAAAAGTATTGCACTGCAAAAAAAATATATCACACACATACAAAAGAGTACCGGGAAACAGAATAATACTCCAAGAAGTGAAATATAGAAGAGAGGTCTGTGTGTTCATTATTCTTATTTTGACAAGTCAATAAAAATGAGTTGTACTTCAGCTTTTGGCTTTATATAATGCTATATTTTAAGTGCAGCCAAAACATAATGTGTGATAAATGTGCCATCATTTTCACCATGCTGGGTCCCTGTTGTAGACAGCAGGGGATGCCTGTCACTTAAAACGCATTAGCATATCTGCACATTAAATACTGCTCTGTAGATTGCCAAGAAGGTGCATGCTGTGATGCTGCAATAAAAAAATCTTCTCATTTCTTAAGATCCAAGTGCACAATAAAAGCAAAAGATGAACTGGAAAGATACAATGCATGCACCCTGCTAAGACTTAAGATAAAAAATAATAGTAAAAAATGAAAAATTATTATCTGCTTGCAGGATGATGGTTACAGCTTTTTTTTTTTTTTTTTTTATTTCCCCCCAGGGTCTTCCTTCAAATCCAGCTGCACGAAAGGAGAAAAGAGTCTAGAATTTGTTCCAATTAATCTCCATTTACAAAGAATGCGTGTTCACAGCCAAAAGTTAAAAGGTAAGGTTATTGGTCTTAAAAAAAAAAAAAGAAGGGATTCCTAAAGGTTGACTTTTCTAATATTAAAGTGAGCAGTTCAAGCCTGATTATAACTGCTGTGCAAGCAGGGATATCATGTAACTAGGGCAGATGGGGGCGTACATAGCAGAGAGAGGGCCTTCATAGCAAAGATCATAAAACACAACCAGTATGGTGCTGGGTAGAGTTGAGCGAACACCTGGATGTTCGGGTTCGAGAAGTTCGGCCGAACATCCCGGAAATGTTCGGGTTCGGGATCCGAACCCGATCCGAACTTCGTCCCGAACCCGAACCCCATTGAAGTCAATGGGGACCCGAACTTTTCGGCACTAAAAAGGCTGTAAAACAGCCCAGGAAAGAGCTAGAGGGCTGCAAAAGGCAGCAACATGTAGGTAAATCCCCTGCAAACAAATGTGGATAGGGAAATGAATTAAAATAAAAATTAAATAAATAAAAATTAACCAAAATCAATTGGAGAGAGGTTCCATAGCAGAGAATCTGGCTTCCCGTCACCCACCACTGGAACAGTCCATTCTCAGATATTTAGGCCCCGGCACCCAGGCAGAGGAGAGAGGTCCCGTAACAGAGAATCTGTCTTCATGTCAGCAGAGAATTAGTCTGCATGTCATAGCAGAGAATGAGGCTTCACGTCAGCCACCACTGCAACAGTCCATTGGCATATATTTAGGCCTAGCACACAGGCAGAGCAGAGAGGTCCCGTAACAGAGAATCTGGCTTCATGTCAGCAGAGAATCAGTCTGCATGTCATAGCAGAGAATGAGGCTTCACGTCACCCACCACTGCAACAGTCCATTGGCATATATTTAGGCCTAGCACACAGGCAGAGCAGAGAGGTCCCGTAACAGACAATCTGGCTTCATGTCAGCAGAGAATCAGTCTGCATGTCATAGCAGAGAATGAGGCTTCACGTCAGCCACCACTGCAACAGTCCATTGGCATATATTTAGGCCTAGCACACAGGCAGAGCAGAGAGGTCCCGTAACAGACAATCTGGCTTCATGTCAGCAGAGAATCAGTCTGCATGTCATAGCAGAGAATCAGGCTTCACGTCAGCCACCACTGCAACAGTCCATTGTCATAAATTTAGGCCCAGCACCCAGGCAGAGGAGAGAGGTCCCGTAACAGACAATCTGGCTTCATGTCAGCAGAGAATTAGTCTGCATGTCATAGCAGAGAATCAGGCTTCATGTCAGCCACCACTGCAACAGTCCATTGGCATATATTTAGGCCCAGCACCCAGGCAGAGGAGGGAGGTCCCGTAACAGAGAATCTGTCTTCATGTCAGCAGAGAATCAGTCTGCATGTCATAGCAGAGAATGAGGCTTCACGTCACCCACCACTGCAACAGTCCATTGGCATATATTTAGGCCTAGCACACAGGCAGAGCAGAGAGGTCCCGTAACAGACAATCTGGCTTCATGTCAGCAGAGAATCAGTCTGCATGTCATAGCAGAGAATCAGGCTTCACGTCAGCCACCACTGCAACAGTCCATTGGCATATATTTAGGCCTAGCACACAGGCAGAGCAGAGAGGTCCCGTAACAGACAATCTGGCTTCATGTCAGCAGAGAATCAGTCTGCATGTCATAGCAGAGAATGAGGCTTCACGTCAGCCACCACTGCAACAGTCCATTGGCATATATTTAGGCCTAGCACACAGGCAGAGCAGAGAGGTCCCGTAACAGACAATCTGGCTTCATGTCAGCAGAGAATCAGTCTGCATGTCATAGCAGAGAATCAGGCTTCACGTCAGCCACCACTGCAACAGTCCATTGTCATAAATTTAGGCCCAGCACCCAGGCAGAGGAGAGAGGTCCCGTAACAGACAATCTGGCTTCATGTCAGCAGAGAATTAGTCTGCATGTCATAGCAGAGAATCAGGCTTCATGTCAGCCACCACTGCAACAGTCCATTGGCATATATTTAGGCCTAGCACACAGGCAGAGCAGAGAGGTCCCGTAACAGACAATCTGGCTTCATGTCAGCAGAGAATCAGTCTGCATGTCATAGCAGAGAATCAGGCTTCACGTCAGCCACCACTGCAACAGTCCATTGTCATAAATTTAGGCCCAGCACCCAGGCAGAGGAGAGAGGTCCCGTAACAGAGAATCTGTCTTCATGTCAGCAGAGAATCAGTCTGCATGTCATAGCAGAGAATGAGGCTTCACGTCACCCACCACTGCAACAGTCCATTGGCATATATTTAGGCCTAGCACACAGGCAGAGCAGAGAGGTCCCGTAACAGACAATCTGGCTTCATGTCAGCAGAGAATCAGTCTGCATGTCATAGCAGAGAATCAGGCTTCACGTCAGCCACCACTGCAACAGTCCATTGGCATATATTTAGGCCTAGCACACAGGCAGAGCAGAGAGGTCCCGTAACAGACAATCTGGCTTCATGTCAGCAGAGAATCAGTCTGCATGTCATAGCAGAGAATGAGGCTTCACGTCAGCCACCACTGCAACAGTCCATTGGCATATATTTAGGCCCAGCACCCAGGCAGAGGAGGGAGGTCCCGTAACAGAGAATCTGTCTTCATGTCAGCAGAGAATCAGTCTGCATGTCATAGCAGAGAATGAGGCTTCACGTCACCCACCACTGCAACAGTCCATTGGCATATATTTAGGCCTAGCACACAGGCAGAGCAGAGAGGTCCCGTAACAGACAATCTGGATTCATGTCAGCAGAGAATCAGTCTGCATGTCATAGCAGAGAATGAGGCTTCACGTCAGCCACCACTGCAACAGTCCATTGGCATATATTTAGGCCCAGCACCCAGGCAGAGGAGGGAGGTCCCGTAACAGAGAATCTGTCTTCATGTCAGCAGAGAATCAGTCTGCATGTCATAGCAGAGAATGAGGCTTCACGTCACCCACCACTGCAACAGTCCATTGGCATATATTTAGGCCTAGCACACAGGCAGAGCAGAGAGGTCCCGTAACAGACAATCTGGCTTCATGTCAGCAGAGAATCAGTCTGCATGTCATAGCAGAGAATCAGGCTTCACGTCAGCCACCACTGCAACAGTCCATTGTCATAAATTTAGGCCCAGCACCCAGGCAGAGGAGAGAGGTCCCGTAACAGACAATCTGGCTTCATGTCAGCAGAGAATTAGTCTGCATGTCATAGCAGAGAATCAGGCTTCATGTCAGCCACCACTGCAACAGTCCATTGGCATATATTTAGGCCCAGCACCCAGGCAGAGGAGGGAGGTCCCGTAACAGAGAATCTGTCTTCATGTCAGCAGAGAATCAGTCTGCATGTCATAGCAGAGAATGAGGCTTCACGTCAGCCACCACTGCAACAGTCCATTGGCATATATTTAGGCCTAGCACACAGGCAGAGGAGAGGTTCATTCAACTTTGGGTAGCCTCGCAATATAATGGTAAAATGAAAATAAAAATAGGATTGAATGAGGAAGTGCCCTGGAGTCCAATAATATATGGTTATGGGGAGGTAGTTAATGTCTAATCTGGACAAGGGACGGACAGGTCCTGTGGGATCCATGCCTGGTTCATTTTTATGAACGTCAGCTTGTCCACATTGGCTGTAGACAGGCGGCTGCGTTTGTCTGTAATGACGCCCCCTGCCGTGCTGAATACACGTTCAGACAAAACGCTGGCTGCCGGGCAGGCCAGCACCTCCAAGGCATAAAAGGCTAGCTCTGGCCACGTGGACAATTTAGAGACCCAGAAGTTGAATGGGGCCGAACCATCAGTCAGTACGTGGAGGGGTGTGCACACGTACTGTTCCACCATGTTAGTGAAATGTTGCCTCCTGCTAACACGTTGCGTATCAGGTGGTGGTGCAGTTAGCTGTGGCGTGTTGACAAAAGTTTTCCACATCTCTGCCATGCTAACCCTGCCCTCAGAGGAGCTGGCCGTGACACAGCTGCCTTGGCGACCTCTTGCTCCTCCTCTGCCTTGGCCTTGGGCTTCCACTTGTTCCCCTGTGACATTTGGGAATGCTCTCAGTAGCGCGTCTACCAACGTGCGCTTGTACTCGCGCATCTTCCTATCACGCTCCAGTGCAGGAAGTAAGGTGGGCACATTGTCTTTGTAGCGTGGATCCAGCAGGGTGGCAACCCAGTAGTCCGCACAGGTTAAAATGTGGGCAACTCTGCTGTCGTTGCGCAGGCACTGCAGCATGTAGTCGCTCATGTGTGCCAGGCTGCCCAGGGGTAAGGACAAGCTGTCCTCTGTGGGAGGCGTATCGTCATCGTCCTGCCTTTCCCCCCAGCCACGCACCAGTGATGGACCCGAGCTGCGTTGGGTGCCACCCCGCTGTGACCATGCTTCATCCTCATCCTCCTCCACCTCCTCCTCATCCTCGTCCTCCTCGTCCTCCAGTAGTGGGCCCTGGCTGGCCACATTTGTACCTGGCCTCTGCTGTTGCCAAAAACCTCCCTCTGAGTCACTTCGAAGAGACTGGCCTGAAAGTGCTAAAAATGACCCCTCTTCCTCCTCCTCCTCCTCCTCCTCCTGGGCCACCTCCTCTTCCATCATCGCCCTAAGTGTTTTCTCAAGGAGACATAGAAGTGGTATTGTAACGCTGATAACGGTGTCATCGCCACTGGCCATGTTGGTGGAGTACTCGAAACAGCGCAACAGGGCACACAGGTCTCGCATGGAGGCCCAGTCATTGGTGGTGAAGTGGTGCTGTTCTGTAGTGCGACTGACCCGTGCGTGCTGCAGCTGAAACTCCACTATGGCCTGCTGCTGCTCGCACAGTCTGTCCAGCATGTGCAAGGTGGAGTTCCACCTGGTGGGCACGTCGCATATGAGGCGGTGAGCGGGAAGGCCGAAGTTACGCTGTAGCGCAGACAGGCGAGCAGCAGCAGGATGTGAACGCCGGAAGCGCGAACAGACGGCCCGCACTTTATGCAGCAGCTCTGACATGTCGGGGTAGTTGTGAATGAACTTCTGCACCACCAAATTCAGCACATGCGCCAAGCAAGGGATGTGCGTCAAATTGGCTAGTCCCAGAGCTGCAACGAGATTTCGCCCATTATCACACACCACCAGGCCGGGCTTGAGGCTCACCGGCAGCAACCACTCGTCGGTCTGTTGTTCTATACCCCGCCACAACTCCTGTGCGGTGTGGGGCCTGTCCCCCAAACATATGAGTTTCAGAATGGCCTGCTGACGTTTACCCCGGGCTGTGCTGAAGTTGGTGGTGAAGGTGTGTGGCTGACTGGATGAGCAGGTGGAAGAAGAGGAGGAGGAAGCCGAGAAGGAGGAGGTGGCAACAGGAGGCAAAGAATGTTGCCCTGCGATCCTTGGCGGCGGAAGGACGTGCGCCAAACAGCTCTCCGCCTGGGGCCCAGCTGCCACTACATTTACCCAGTGTGCAGTTAGGGAGATATAGCGTCCCTGGCCGTGCTTACTGGTCCACGTATCTGTGGTTAGGTGGACCTTGCCACAGATGGCGTTGCGCAGTGCACACTTGATTTTATCGGATACTTGGTTGTGCAGGGAAGGCACGGCTCTCTTGGAGAAGTAGTGCCGGCTGGGAACAACATACTGTGGGACAGCAAGCGACATGAGCTGTTTGAAGCTGTCTGTGTCCACCAGCCTAAATGACAGCATTTCATAGGCCAGTAGTTTAGAAATGCTGGCATTCAGGGCCAGGGATCGAGGGTGGCTAGGTGGGAATTTACGCTTTCTATCAAATGTTTGTGAGATGGAGAGCTGAACGCTGGCGTGTGACATGGTTGAGACGCTTGGTGACGGAGGTGGTGGTGGTGGTGTTGGTGGTACATCCCCTGTTTGCTGGGCGGCAGGTGCCAACGTTCCTCCAGAGGCGGAGGAAGAGGCCGAGGCGGCAGCAGCAGAATAGGCCGAGGCGGCAGCAGCAGAAGAGGTAGCAGGGGGAGCCTGAGTGACTTCCTTGGTTTTAAGGTGTTTACTCCACTGCAGTTCATGCTTTGCATGCAGGTGCCTGGTCATGCAGGTTGTGCTCAGGTTCAGAACGTTAATGCCTCGCTTCAGGCTCTGATGGCACAGCGTGCAAACCACTCGGGTCTTGTCGTCAGCACATTGTTTGAAGAAGTGCCATGCCAGGGAACTCCTTGAAGCTGCCTTTGGGGTGCTCGGTCCCAGATGGCGGCGGTCAGTAGCAGGCGGAGTCTCTTGGCGGCGGGTGTTCTGCTTTTGCCCACTGCTCCCTCTTTTGCTACGCTGTTGGCTCGGTCTCACCACTGCCTCTTCCTCCGAACTGTGAAAGTCAGTGGCACGACCTTCATTCCATGTGGGGTCTAGGACCTCATCGTCCCCTGCATCGTCTTCCACCCAGTCTTGATCCCTGACCTCCTGTTCAGTCTGCACACTGCAGAAAGACGCAGCAGTTGGCACCTGTGTTTCGTCATCATCAGAGACATGCTGAGGTGGTATTCCCATGTCCTCATCATCAGGAAACATAAGTGGTTGTGCGTCAGTGCATTCTATGTCTTTCACCGCTGGGGAAGGGCTAGGTGGATGCCCTTGGGAAACCCTGCCAGCGGAGTCTTCAAACAGCATAAGAGACTGCTGCATAACTTGAGGCTGAGACAGTTTCCCTGGTATGCATGGGGGTGATGTGACAGACTGATGGGGTTGGTTTTCAGGCGCCATCTGTGCGCTTTCTGCAGAAGACTGGGTGGGAGATAATGTGAACGTGCTGGATCCACTGTCGGCCACCCAATTGACTAATGCCTGTACCTGCTCAGGCCTTACCATCCTTAGAACGGCATTGGGCCCCACCATATATCGCTGTAAATTCTGGCGGCTACTGGGACCTGAGGTAGTTGGTACACTAGGACGTGTGGATGTGGCAGAACGGCCACGTCCTCTCCCAGCACCAGAGGGTCCACTAACACCACCACGACCATGTCCACGTCCGCGTCCCTTACTAGATGTTTTTCTCATTGTTATGGTTCACCACAACAACAAATATATTATTTGGCCCAATGTATTGTATTCAAATTCAGCGGGATATAAATTTGAGGCCTAGTATTTAGGCGCTGGGTGACCGGTATGGATTTAGTGACAGAATTAGACTTGGAAATGCACAGAAGCGTGTGTGTGAAGTTATTCTGAATGACCCTATGTGCACCTTCAATATGATCTACCCTTTTAGGGATAGATTTCAAATAGCTCTGATATAGCAGAAACGACTAAATTATGAAATTGCTAAATTGGGAATTGTATTTCAACCCAGAACAAAAAATGTGCTTTGACGGACACTAAATAACTTTCCCAGCCACAACAGGACAGCGGTAACGAGAGATTTAGCGGGATATAAATTTGAGGCCTAGTATTTAGGCGCTGGGTGACAGGTATGGGTTTAGTGCCAGAATTAGACTTGGAAATACACAGTAGCGGGTGTGTGTGAAGTTATTCTGAATGACCCAATGTGCACCTTGAATATTATATACCCTTTTAGGGATAGATTTCAAATAGCTCTGATATAGCAGAAACCACTAAATTATGAAATTGCTAAATTGGGAATTGTATTTCAACCCAGAACAAGAAATGTGCTTGAACGGACACTAAATAACTCGCCCAGCTACAGCACTAGGGACAGATTTAGCGGGATATAAATTTGAGGCCTAGTATTTAGGCGCTGGGTGACAGGTATGGGTTTAGTGCCAGAATTAGACTTGGAAATACACAGTAGCGGGTGTGTGTGAAGTTATTCTGAATGACCCAATGTGCACCTTGAATATTATATACCCTTTTAGGGATAGATTTCAAATAGCTCTGATATAGCAGAAACCACTAAATTATGAAATTGCTAAATTGGGAATTGTATTTCAACCCAGAACAAGAAATGTGCTTGAACGGACACTAAATAACTCGCCCAGCTACAGCACTAAGGACAGATTTAGCGGGATATAAATTTGAGGCCTAGTATTTAGGCGCTGGGTGACCGGTATGGATTTAGTGACAGAATTAGACTGGGATATGGCCAAAAAATAAACAGACTATTGCTGGTTAAATGCACTTGGTGTGACAGCTTCACCCTGATGTAGGCTTTAGCCAAAAAACAACCACACCATTGAGGGTTAAATGCACTTGGTGACAGGCGCAGCTTGCCCCTGATTTAGTATATGGCCAAAAAATGAACAGACTATTGCTGGTTAAATGCACTTGGTGTGACAGCTTCACCCTGATGTAGGCTTTAGCCAAAAAACAACCACACCATTGAGGGTTAAATGCACTTGGTGACAGGCGCAGCTTGCCCCTGATTTTGTATATGGCCAAAAAATGAACAGACTATTGCTGGTTAAATGCACTTGGTGTGACAGCTTCACCCTGATGTAGGCTTTAGCCAAAAAACAACCACACCATTGAGGGTTAAATGCACTTGGTCGCAGCTTGTGCTGGCGCACCACAAGACACAAAATGGCCGCCGATCACCCCAGAAAAATGTGACTGACAAACGGTCTGGGCAGCCTAAAAACAGTGAGCAATTGAGGATCAGCAGCTCAATGATCCACAGCTGCAGATCGATCAGTTAATCAAGGCCTTTGGAGGAGTTAATCTGCCTAATCTCGCCCTACTGTCGCAGCCGCAACCTCTCCCTACGCTAATCAGAGCAGAGTGACGGGCGGCGCTATGTGACTCCAGCTTAAATAGAGGCTGGGTCACATGGTGCTCTGGCCAATCACAGCCATGCCAATAGTAGGCATGGCTGTGATGGCCTCTTGGGGCAAGTAGTATGACGCTTGTTGATTGGCTGCTTTGCAGCCTTTCAAAAAGCGCCAAGAAAGCGTCACAAAAGCGCGAAGAAAGCGACGAACACCGAACCCGAACCCGGACTTTTACGAAAATGTCCGGGTTCGGGTCCGTGTCACGGACACCCCAAAATTCGGTACGAACCCGAACTATACAGTTCGAGTTCGCTCATCCCTAGTGCTGGGCTTTGTCACCCAGGACAATAGGACCTGGTGTTTGGGCCAATATCCCACTGCTTTGTTTGCTAACAGTACAAGTACACCCAGTAATAATAGGGATGGAACCAACCAGGAATGGACCCGCTCTTACAGAGAGCCCCAATGACACTATATTATGTCTTTATCATATGCATCCCATTGGTAAGGCCATAGTCACAGCTCATGCTGACCTATGTAATAAGCCTGAAGATACCTCCTAGTGACTGCCTCTTTTATGCTTTAGTGACCATGCAATTTTTTCCAAGTTTTCTGCATCACATGCCAAGAACGCTTTTATTTTTATTTTTCCATCGATGTAGTCATATGAGGGATTGTTTTTTGCAGGACAATTTGTAGTTTTTAATGGCACCATTTTGAGGTACACATATTGCATTGATTAACTGTTATTAACTCTTTTTTGGTGGAAGGGAAAAAACAGGCAATTGACTTTTTGCATTTTAAATTTTACCACATCCACTTTGCGGCTTAAATAATAACTTTATTCTCTGGGTCAGTCCAATAATAACAACACTGTGTGTGTGTGTGTGTGTATTATCATTATTATTATTATTAAATATTAAGATTTACTACTTTTGCACAATAAAAGTCCTTTTCTCAAAGAAGAACATTTCGCATTGTGCCTTCTAAGAACCTTAACTTTTTTTATTTTTCTCTCAAGAAAGTTGCTTGAGGGCTTGATACTTCTACTTTTCATTTGTACCATTTTGGGGTACATAAGAAATTTAGTTTTTTTACAGCATTCACTATGTGGGTTAAATATAACAATGAGAAAAATTGTATAGTATAAGTCATCCCAGATGTGGCAATACTAAATATGTGATATGTGGAAGGGATTTTATCTTTTCAAATTTTTCCAATTTAGACAAGGGTGTTATTTTTAAAATAAAAGTTGATTTAATTCTTATTTTTATCACTTATTAGTCCCACAAGGTGACCTTGACAGTAGTAGTACAGTGTATTATGCTGCCAGTAGATAACTGACTTTAGCATAACCTAGTAGTTATTTACAGAAGGCAAACCTGGGGTCTTCATTAGACCTTCGGTTGCCATGTAAAGGCATCGGCAGCCTGCTATCAAATTTGCTGCCTAGCACACAGCCTAGTCCTGGTGTTCGGACTGTAATTACAAGACTTATGTGTTCTGTAGGCATAGGGACCACTAGAATCTGTACACAAAGAGTAACCCTACCAAATAATAATACACATGCAGACTAAACATTACGGTACTTCCACACAGTGACTAAATAATACTACTGCACCATGAGTATATAACAAAATAAGGTTGTCATGTCATTCTTTTGCGCACAGTGAAAATTGCAAACATAAAACCCCTAAAACCTTGGGTATTTTTTCCAATTTCACCCCCCAAATACATTTTTTCCTGTTTTCCAATACAAGCTATAGTAAAATAAACCATGCCACAACTTGTCCTGTAAAAAAGAAACCCTTATCTGGCTATGTGAACAGAAAACGAAAAAAATAATAAATGGCAATTATGGCTCTTGGAAGGCGGGGAAGAAAAAATAAAATTGAAAAAATTATATTAGGTAGTGTCCTGAAAGGGTTAATGTTATGGCTGATCGGCGTATATGCTTTCTCTCACCATCTAAAGAGGATAAAGTCTCTATAAGAAGGAAGTGGGGCATCATCAAAGCTCCAGAAGGAGATGTATGATTTCTATTTTAAGACATCTGTCTCAAGGAAGCAATAAAGGAGAAGAAACATAGATCCTTAGTCCAGTATGTTCGCGAGTGGTCAGCGGGGAGGAGTGACTTACACATCCTTAGACAAATGATGCTGCCCTAGATAGTAATTGAGGAAACCTCCAGTTTATTGCGCTCTCCTCTCACATAGCCTTGGAGCCATGCTTCACTTTTATGTGCCCATTTCTACAAAGACCTGTAAAGAGTCTACGGAGTAAATCAACATTTCATAAGCCGATATGCAGAAAGGACATTTCTTTGCTGTAATTTCCCTGATTTTAATCAAGGCTTGTGTATCAAGAAATGAATGCGAGACAAAGAATGAAATGACAAAAATGCAAATTTGCGCCGAGGAAATATTCAGTAAAGGAAACGAGCCGTGTTGCCTTGTCTCCTGCTGACAGGAAAAATAACCTCCAGTTTGCTTGGTGTGGCGCTGATTGTTCGGAGTTCTTCCCTTCGTCTTCATGCATTATGCAAATGACATGTAGCAGTAACAGGAGCTCTGGGTGTCATAAAGATATGATCACTCTCTGCGGCGCTCGGAGCACATCACGGAGAGAAGAAAGCACCTGTCAGGCTGGAGATGCTACATTTGCAATGTTTTATAATACATGACAAAAGTTGTTGATGGTTACATTACTCTTTAGACTCTGCGTCGTAAAATGTTTTGACAAAGTTATATAGAAAGGCTTCATATCACGAAGTGGGTATTTTGTGTTCACGAATGATTCTGTCCCCGAGATACACTCTGGTGGTTGCACTATTCCGCTAATAATCATTTCTGGTCACAAGTGCATGAATAACTCAGAAGTCACCAATCCAGGTGATGGGTTGGGCTACAACTGTAGCTGTAAGCCAAAAGCATCCACATTAAAAGGTATAAAGACTTGAAATACCGCAGATCACTCTGTGTGGATTATCCACATTAAAAGGTATAAAGACTTGAAATACCGCAGATCACTCTGTGTGGATTGAATCTATAGAATATGTGAGGTAGATTCATCAAACTGGTTTAAAGTAGAACTGGCTTAGTTGCCCATAGCAACCAATCAAGTACCACATTTCATTTTTCACAGCTCCTTTGGAAAATGAAAGGTGGCATCTGATTGGTTGCTATGGGCAACTAATACAGTTGCACATGACACCAGTTTGATAAATCTCCCCCTATGAGTTTCACTTTTTGAATCGAATTACTGAAAGAAATTAAGTTTTAATAATATTCTAATTTATTAGGATGCATATGTATATCTACATCTATCGAAAGAGCCTTTACTGGCATTAAGGGAGATTTATCAAAACTATTCCAAAGAAGAGAGCAGTTGTCCACTGCAACCAATCAGGGTTCAACATTCATTCTGAAAAATGCTTCCCCATTGAGTTTACTTAGGCTAGTTTCACACTAGCGGCAGGGGAGTCCGGCAGGCTGTTCCGGCGGGTGAACACCCTGTCGGATCCGTCCTGCCGCTAGTTCATGTGTGCCCCCAGACTGCCGCTGAGAACAATTATGTTTTATATATGCATATGAACCATTGTCATTGCAGAGAGAGCTGAGCCATTGCTCCTAGAGGCTCATTTGCATATGTTAAAACATGTTTCTCAGCAATGCAGGCACATATGAACAGGGGACCAACACAGATGCTTCAGCTGCCAAGCGCACACGTAACAGGTCAGCCAGTATCATAGGTACAAATCTGCTGACAGATGCCCTTTAAATAATTTTATCTGGAAAGTCTTTATTTTTTATGGATTAAAACTGAAATGGTTTTAAAGTACTGTATATTTAAATAGTTCACAGATACACATGGAAGTGTGCCCAGATATCAGGAGTGTACACAACATTGCAGACGTATTCCAGAATGTACAGTATGTGTATTGGTGTTCTCTGAGGCACAAAAAGTTGTAATAAGATCAGCAACTGAACTAAGGCTACCTTCACACATGCATTGTTGTTTTCCGATATTAAGCTCCGGCAGAGGATCTCAATACCAGAAAAAAAAACATTTCCGTTTGGTCCTCATGCATTCTGAATGGAAAGAGATCCGTTCAGGAGGCATCAGGATGTCTTCCGTTCCAG
This sequence comes from Bufo gargarizans, assembly GCF_014858855.1. NCBI lineage: Eukaryota > Metazoa > Chordata > Amphibia > Anura > Bufonidae > Bufo > Bufo gargarizans. The sequence continues at coordinate 192,565,240 of NC_058080.1, forward strand.
CAGCATTCCGTTTTGTGACCAGACACAAAACTGCTACAAGCTGCAGTTTTTGTGTCCGGTCATAAAAACGGGAAAAAAAACGGATCTTGCACTAAAAACAATGTAGGTCAATGGTGACAGATCTGTTTTTTTTAGTGACGGATCCTTTTTTTTTCCGTTCTTGTATTCCCACAACTGCATCCTAACGGAACGGATGGATCCTGATGTGCAAAATCAAAACCAATCAGTTTAATTCCGCTATTGATATCCTCTGCCGGATCTCAATACCAGAATTAACAATAAAAGTGTGAAAGTGCAGCTGAAATATGGACTCTACAATACTCCCGAAACCAGTCTTGTAGCCCACTGGCACACTTCAATTAGAAGGCTCCAGATGCAGAGTAACCATACCTGTTACTAATGTTGCTCAGCTACCCTTTTGGCACATTTTTTGGAATAGTTGTGGAGGGGATTTAGAATTTTGGACGTGATCCATACCAGTTGTAGTAACCTTGTTCTATGCCTTTATTGTCACCGAATGGAATTTGACATGTTTTATATCGGCCATATGAATGGTCCTCCACAATCCTCAAGGAGCAATGATAGTGACTCAGCATTATATGTAAATGCTGCATTGCCTTATTGTGTTCAGATGTCTTATTATAGGACTACAGAGAGCGATGATAATTTAAACTGAATTATTAAAAAAATATATAATTTTTGTTCAGTTGTGCAGCTTCTGCTTCTAGAAGGAATAATACCTTGAGATCAAAATTCTCTTATGATTCACATCAAATATTTTTCATTGTGTTTAAGGGAAGCTTTTATTACTGTGTGTGAAGATAGTTTATTATGCAGCGCTGCTCTATGCTTTACCATCATGCATTATGAAAGACAAAAGGCAGCTTTACCCATATGACAGATAAGCATACTTAGCAGTGTCTCATTTACATTCAATTAATGCATAATTCAAACCATTCTATACTTACAAAGAAAACTAAAACATATTGGTTCACACCGTGATACAAAACAAAGCTGTAACTTGGGATATGGTGACTATTAAAAGCTAGTTAGTTGTGTTCACTTGAGAAGATTGACTAGCTTTCTCCAGACCCTGAAGCCCTGCTGCTCCCGTAAATTAATCGCTTGTTATTAGAAGATGTTCACAAAGATCCTGTTTCATTGACCAAGTGCTTTATCATATTGCTACTTAACTAGGTTCAAGTCAAGTACCGTACTTACCATATATCTGTTCTTCTCCAGATGCCCTGTATGATGTTATCACCATTGGTGCCCCAGCAGCACATTCTCAGGGATTTAAGAGCGGAGGTCTCAGGAGACTCCTTACTAGATTCGAAGCAGAAAAACGAAAGTAAGTACAGCAATTAACTACAAAACAATGGATTAATCATACCCGGCCTTTGTTTAGCTTGATTTTGGCTGTATATCTTAAAAGATTCAAGCCCCGTTCGTGACCAGGCTTGTGTTCAGTTTTTTAGTACCAGGACCTTCGAAAGTAATTTTTTTTTCTAGTTCGGTTATGTAAAAAATGTTGCTCCTTTTTTTCAGTTATTCATGGGGCTTTAGTTTTATGTCTGTTTTATTTGAGCATTTTTTTTAATTTTATATTTTATACCCGGGGAAAAAGTGAAAAAACAAAAGGGGGGGAAATATGGGGGGAATAAGACAGCTAGGGAGCTGTCTTACATTTAGAAGCAGCAGTGGATCTGCCGAAGTTATATAACTTCGGCGATCCACCACCAGCCCACAGCCTTATGAAGAACATCGTCTAAAACACAGGTCTTAATAAATGTGCCCCTAAATTCCCTGTATAGACATGGGGCCAGATTTATCATGACTCACTCCACTTTCACATATGGCTAAAGTCAGTTTTAGCCAAGTCAGATTTATAATCGGCCCTTTAAGACTGTAATAAATGTGGTATGACGGTAGCAGTTTATCCGTCAGTAAGCAGCTTTACAAAAGTCGCACATCTTTACGAAAAAGTCACACGTTTTTATGAAAAAGTCGCATGTTCTATTAAAAAGTCTCATAAGATAAGCATGGTCCTCACTGGAGTGAAATTGCGACTTTTTTGCGACTTTTTAAATAGTCCCAATAGTAAATCTGTCTAGAGATTAATTTACATAAGAAAACTGGCGAGCATAGTGCAGAGCAGAAAAAAGTCGCAAATTTGTGCGCAGTTTTAGCGTTTGGGACTTTTTGGGGACTTTTTCACTCCATTATTCTGACCTGAGCTAATGATAAATCTGGCCCATAGAGTACACATGTTTTAATATATAATAGTGACATATCAAAGGTTTTGATTGGTAAGTGTCCCAATGCTGAGATATTCACCATTCAGTAGATCAAGGAGAATTCTCCTCACTGCTGCTTATAGACTTTGTATTGAGCCCGTCTTCAGGAAAGACAGTGCTTTGTGTCTACTCATTTTTAGTGATCAGTGGGGGGGGTCCGCCTCTGCACCCTCACCCATCAAAACCTTTGATCTGTCACTATTATATGTCAACGTTTTTTTTCCTCAAAGTACAGGTACACTTTAAAAGATAAAATTCTGACAGCAGGGGCGTAGCTATAGGGGGTGCTGAGGTAGCAGTCGCTACTGGGCCCAGGAGCCTGAGGGGCCCCAAAGACCCTTGTACCACATGAGAAGACACCTGTTTTATAGAATGTGCATGCTGGTCAAGTTACACCTCTGGCTGGAGGGAAGGTGTTAGGTCAATAATATGGCATGGTGGGGGGTGCAGTTTATATTTTTGCCTCAGGCAGCAGGAAGGCAATGTACTTCCCTGCCCCTGGCCACAAAGCAATGAGGGATGGGAGGCCCAAACTAAACTCCTGCACCAGGGCCCATGAGCCTTTAGCTACGTCCCTGTCTGACAGCCTGTAGCCACCACCAGGGGGAGCATTCTGAATGATTTATATACTGAGCTTAAAGGGGTTGTCCAGGTTCAGAGCTGAACCTGGACAGCCCTCCATTTTCACCCCGGCAGCCCCCCTGACATGAGCATCGGAGCAGTTCATGCTCCGATGCTCTCCTTTGCCCTGCGCTAAATCGCGCAGGGCAAAGGCATTTTTCAGAGTTCCGGTGACGTACCGGGCTCTCCATGGGGCTGACAGGAACCCCGGTGACGTCACCGGCACTGATGGGCGGGATTTGGCTCTGCCCTAGCCAGTAAAACGGCTAGGGCAGAGCTAAAGCCCGCCCCTCAGAGCCGGTGACGTCACCGAACACACTGCTGGGCGGAAGTTACCGCCCGGCAGTGTGTTTATTAAAAACAAAAGAGCCTGTGCCCTGCGCGATCTAGCGCAGGGCACTGGAGCGCATCGGAGCATGAGATGCTCCGATGCTAGGCTCAGGGGGGCTGCCGGGGTAAAAATAAGGGTATGTCCGGGTTCAGCTCTGAACCCGGACAACCCCTTTAATAATAAAATAGTATGCAATAAAGTTTTCATTTCACTCTAGTTTCTTTGACTCAAACTTGTACCAATTTTCACCTGTGCTAGTGGTTAAACGTTCTGATGCACCTTTACTGGCAAATGTAACAATTCCCTTCAGAAATCTAAAATCCTGTATCCTAGTGACTGTATGGTGAGAAACATGAGAAGTTCCTGTACTCTAGTATTGAAGTATGAAAGAGCTAAGTCTGCCAGAAAGTATCAGGGCCCCAGCTCTCATGCTATAATAGGCCCCAGTGGTCCAGGAGAAAGATCTCATTTGGAGATGCCTTTGGAGTTAATAACTTGCCACCAGGGACAATTTCTTTGATTCAAAATCTATTAGACTTGGCAATTGGGCCCCGAGAATAATTTCCTCTGGTGGGCCCGAAGAACCCCAGTCCGACACTGCTTTCAGAGAAGGGGTTCCAAGAAGAGGGAGCCCTTCTCTATGACATGCGTATGCCATGATAGGGATTTGAATGGGGTTGTCTTCATCGGGTAACCACTTTAATATGGGAATATGAATCTGCCCTTTAATTACTGGTACCATATACAGTATATAAAAGCAAAGCATAAAATTATTGGATGCATCTTCCAATAGAGAAGATTAGGCTATAATTGATAAGCTAAATTATAATATGCGACATGGTATGGAACATTTTGCTTATGATCCAAACTTAAAATGACCATGAATAAATGGCCCCTAACTAATGCAGTAAATTTGATTAGGGACTCCACAAGCCATCTTATATCTTATGTTTTCCTTTTACTCGCATACTAGAAAATGGGGGGGGGCATATCATATCTATATATAAATGTGGAAATGGCCCCTTTAAAAACCAATGCAATACGTTATTTTGTTTGAAGACCCCACAGCAAAAATATGTCTTATTTTATTGGAAAATAATCACGCTGTGTTCCACCAGATAGGTTTAGATGTTGTGAATTATACAGTCCCAAGACAGTGTTACAGTGGGGCTGGAGCAGAGGAACACACACGGTATAACCTGAACCTTTTCCCCACTGGATACCAGGCAGAAATTGCGGCCATAGAGTCTACCTTTTATTGCTGCTGCAGGCTTTAGGGAGCCATATTAGGACTTTCAGTAGAAGTAGCCATAGATGTCTCTACACATTGTTTTATGATCTGTAATACATATAAAACAACTCAATCTGTAGATTATATGACTATTATGTTGTACGTATAAGAGGCAGCAATTTATAATACTCATCTCTTAATAGATGTCATTGGCAGCTTCTATTATTGACTGTACTGTTTGTGATCCTACTACTATAATTTCAATCTGTGGAAACCACCCTGAACTACTATAGTACATGAATAGATGGAGTGACATCAATTCCAAAGATGTAATTATTATCTCTGAACTCACCTTCACTCTCAGTAAGCCAGCGAATGGTCCATGCTCTGCTTTGTAATGCATACATGAACACCAGACTGCAGAGCACAAGATGTTCGGGGGACTGAAAGTGTCTACGGTTAATAGACATTTTTGGAATTTCTTTCTCTTCAGCTATTGACACATTATATTAGTTCATGTTTTTTTTTTCTGTTGACAGTTTCCCTTTACACACTTCCATAGACCAAGACATAAAATACAGTAGAGGGCTTTGTTAGGACATCAGAATTAGATGAGACATCATCTGAGTGGTCCTGCACTAGGTGTCCTATCAAACCTTCCCAATGAAACCCGGAATTCCTGACTAGTACACTACTTTTTTGTGGAGAAGGGGGGGGGGGGATCTTTTAGCTGATAAAAAAAAAAACTATTTAATTCATACATGTTTACAGTCCTTCTTTTGGGACACCATTTTTGTAGTCACAAAACGTTTTACTTCAATTTTTTTCCCTTTTAAAGAGCACCCAGTTCATGTTGCAATTTAGAAAAAAAATGCCAAGGGACAAAAAATAAATAAATTACCACTACAAAAAAAGTGTTTGTGGGGTGTTTTATCATTTTCTGTTTGTCAACATGTAACATCTAGCCAGAACGTTTTTTGGTTAAAAAACGAAAAAGGACAGATACAGTACAGTAAAAATACAGTGAAAACACCATTTTCTGCAGGTCCTTCATAGGACTGCTAACTGGGCCTCTACTATACCTCCAATTTAATTTCAAGATTATCTACGAATCTGACATAAATAAAATGTGGCATGTTCATATGTGCAGAGGTATTCTCGCCTAGAGGGGCCCGTACAGCAGTGTACAGAGGCTGTGTGGCTCTGGACACCATCAGAACATTGCCATACAGGTTCCATGCCCATATGTATGAGCTCTTGGGGTCATGTAGCACCATTAACCAAGGTTTTATCTGCCTTGTGATTGAAGGGAAGTCAGACTGGATTTGAAGGCACTACTGGCACAGAGTAGCATCTGTCACTTTCTATTCCCCCAGTAATTTTTTTTTGTTAAGGACTGTGCCGAATACATATGGATGGGACCCGTGTTTGATTGTATAAGCACAAGCATGCATCTAATTTGCCCTGTCAGACACTCTAGAGCATCACAGATTTTATCTGTATTCAGTAGGAGAATTACTCACCTTTTCCCTAATAAAAATATAGAGATTTTCAATTGATTAAAATACTGTAATTATTAATTAATATGAACATCCTATAATATTCTAAAGATACTTTTGTGAAAGTGTACAGTACATTATAAGCCTGCATGCAAACCACATATGAAAGCGTATGTTATATCGGTGGCCCATGCCCACCACTGCCTCTCCCTGTGTCTGTTGTAGTTCCATATTTCCAGAGGGGCCCCGCTGTCTTGTGTCTGCGAGTCCGATGCGTGGCAATCGCTCGCGTGAAAGGGACCTTATGGTAATCCTGGGATGTCCAATCAGCGGTCCTCCATCTCTTACAAAACTATAATCCCCAGCAATACCAATTGCTACTCTCAATGCCCAGCAATACCAACTGCTACTCTCTATACTGGTGAGGTCATTGCAGCAAGTAAAGGGATCCTTCTCCTCCGATCACAAATAATCTATTGTCGGAAAGCTTAATTTAAATAAATCTGGTACGTTACTTTACATCAGCCATGAGATAATCATGAGAGACGCATTCCTTAACGGCTATCGATTGCTCTTCTGTGGAGAAGAGTGCTGCAATTACCATAGTTTGCAAGCAGATGATCATTACTTTAATGATCTACTGCCAGCTAACGATGAATAGTAAACTGTAAAAAATAATCTACATTTTCCATATAAAATTATATAAAAAACATTTTCAGAGACATTATATAATTCCACAAAATAACATTTATTATATAAAGATACAAAACAATATCAGAAATACAGTAAAATTAAAGAGATCAAAAAGATCCCGGGTAAACAGGTGTGGTTTAATTGAGGGTTGACGACTGCCCTCAGAAGATTGGCCAGATCCTGTGTAACCTCCTACTGAGAGTAATGTTGTGACTAGAGATGAGCGAATTTATGAAAAGTTCTATTCGGCTGATTCACCGAATTTTACAAAAAATTAGCTTATTGACGAATAACTTCGTTACGAAGCGCATTTTTTTTTGTAAGTAGCAGGTGCAATGAAAGGGATCAGCAATAGCGCCGCCCCCCCGTTATTGTACCCCTCAGATGCCGCATTCATACATGATAGTGGCATCTGAGTGTAAAAACTGTGAAATTAACATAATTTTTTTCATGTTAAATCGATTCGCTGACACGAAGCACGAGGAAAATCAGCTTTGAGGCAAATCGAAGTTATCCTGAAATTTGGATCAAATTCTACTTTGTGGGATTCAATTTGGTCATCTCTAGTTGTGACGCTTGGTAGAACCTAGGAGGAGGATGTTGGGACACTGTACTTTGGCTGATTGTGGGTAGCCATTTCATCATCCGATCACGTGCATGTTCAATGTAGCGCACTACTTCAACTGTTTTTTGTGGACTAGCGAATAGATCAAGGACCATAGCAAGAGCAGTGATACACCTGGTTTGTCTTTCATCAGGCATACGTTTCATATAGGGGGTGAGATTTTTTTTTAAATTCTCCTCCTTAGGCCCCTTTCACACGGGCGAGTATTCACATCACGCATTGCACCCGCACTGAATCTGGACCCATTCATTTCTATGGGGCTGTGCACATGAGCGGTGATTTTCACGCATCACCTGTGCGTTGTGTGAAAATCGCAGCATGTTCTATATTGTGCATTTTCCACGCAATGCAGGCCCTATAGAAGTGAATGGGGCTGCGTGAAAATCGCAAGCATCCGCAAGAAAGTGCGGATGCAGTGTGATTTTCACGCACGGTTTCAAGGAGAAGATCGGGATGGGGACCCGATCATTATTATTTTCCCTTATAACATGGTTATAAGAGAAAATAATAGCATTCTGAATACAGAATGCATAGTATAATAGGGCTGGAGGGGTTAAAAAAAATATAAATAATTTAACTCGCCTTAATCCACTTGATCGCTCAGCCGGCATCTCTTCTGTCTGTCTTCTGTGCTGTGTGCAGGAACTGGACCTGTGGTGACGTCACTCCGGTCATCACATGATCCATCACATGATTCATCACCATGGTAAAAGATCATGTGTCGGACCATGTGATGACCGGAGTGACGTCACCATAGGTCTTTTGACTGCAATCAGCAAAGAAAGAGACAGAAAAGATGCCGACTGCGCGAGCAAGTGGATTAAGGTGAGTTAAATTTTTATTTTTATTTTTTTAACCCCTCCAGCGCTATTGTACTATGCATTCTGTATTCAGAATGCAATTTTTTTCCCTTATAACCATGTTATAAGGGAAAAAAATTGCAATCTACAGAACACCAATCCCAAACCCGAACTTCTGTGAAGAAGTTTGGGTTTGGGTACCAAACATGCAGATTTTTCTCACGTGCGTGCAAATGCATTACAATGTTTTGCACTCGCGCGGAAAAATCACGCATGTTCCCGCAACGCCCGTGTGAAACCAGCCTTACTCTCACCACAATTTTTATTTTGATACTCGAGAACCCGTACGTCAATGAGGGATCGAGTATCTAAACCAGAATCGTGCTGAGGGGGCCCCCTACGTCTACTTGATGAACGACGACGTGATGAATTTCCAGGATGCTCTCCAGATACATTTTGCTGGCCTCTCTCAGTAGGCTGGGACACCACATCAGGCTCATAAATTTGGACTTGCTCTGACATCTCAGGTTCCTGTGATGTGTCTTGAGCAGGTGGTTCAGATGTAGCAGCAGGTACTTCGACAGAGCAGCTTCATCCTCCAGATTGTCCACAGTCCTATTAATATACAAAATATTAAATTGTAATAATTTTTTTTTCTTCTATCGTTATACAACTATCAAACTTCTTGTGTGAACTCCTATTGGTTGTTCCAGCAGAGAACCGGATATGGAAATGCCTTAGGCCTCTTTCACATGAACGATATGGATTGGTGCCAGATGTGTTCAGGGTGCATTCAGTGAAACTTGCACCATTTCGCAATCAAGTTTAGTCAGTTTTGTCTGCATTTGCATTCAGTGTTTCAATTTTTTTTTCACGCGGGTGCAATGTGTTTTAAAGCGTTTTTCACACACGTGAAAAAAAGTTAAGGTTTACAAACAACATCTCTTAGCAACCATCAGTGAAAAACGCATCGCACCCGGATATCATGCATTTTTCACTGAAGCCCCATTCACTTCTATGGGGCCAGGGCTGCGTGAAAAATGCAGAATATAGAACATGCTGCGATTCTCATGTAACGCAGAAATTAGGAATGGGTCAGGATTCAGTGCCGGTGCTACGCGTTCACGCCACGCATTGCACCCACACAGAAAACTCACTCGTGTGAAAGGGGCCTTAATAAAAACTTGTGCAAATGTCCCCGATACCACTGCCGATACCTGTACGCCGCTTATAAATGTGTCTGTGTCCGTCCGCGGCCTGCCCCTGCATCTCGCACAGCAAATACAGCTCCAGTGATGTCAGGTTCATGAACAAATCATTCTTTTGAATCGATTCAGCTCACTAAACCGGAAGAGTCGATTCCTCTGACTGAGCTGATCCGAGTGAAACAGCTCAGTCAGATTAGCATAGAGGCAGCATGAGGCAGTGTAATAGGAGCCGACAGTGGAAGCTAGCCCCGCCCCTCCCTGCCCTCCAACCAATCAGAGGCAGCCAGCACTGACTCACAGCACAGGGGAGTCGTGCAGGGACTCAGAGAATCGGCTCAGAGTTTATTAGTTAAAAGAATCGAATGAGTCAAAGACTGTGTCACAGAGTCCCTGCCAGGCTTCCTGCTCTGCGGCTCCCAGTCTCTGGGGGGGGGGGGGGGGGCATTAGTATAGCATGTAGCGGATCTGTGTGTGTACAGGGTGCATGCAGCAGTGTAGCATGTAGCAGAGCAGGAAGCCTGGCAGGGACTCGGTGACACAGTCTCTGACTCATTCACTCATTCGATTCTTTTAACTAATAAACTCTCAGACGATTCTCCGAGTCCCTGCAATAACTATGCATTGTAATTACATTACAGTCTGCTCCACTGCATTCACTGCAGCAGAGCTGTGTTTGCCAGGAGCGAGTCCCTCTTGACCTTCGGTTCACTTGAGAGCCGACTCAGCAAGTGAACCGAAGATTTGATTCATGAAAAAGATCCGAACTTCCCATCTAAATGCCTCTCCAGAGTCCAGACACCCTCCGGCCTCCTCAAACAGAGTTCGCCTGCCAGTAGTTTTAAAAGTTATAGGAACCGACCCTAGTAAGTGTATAAAGCTTAGTTAGAAGATTATAACCAGCCCAAGTGGTCACAGACAGAAAGAAATAAAGGTGTTGTGTCTGTCTTCTATGGCCCTGGTCCTTCTCTTCCTGCCTGCAAGCTGCACATTGATCTCTAAAAGCAGGCATTAGGGCAAGAAGAAATATACATTACTCACTACTGTATGATGGCCACAAGACTATTATACTGAGGAGGGAGGGGCTTCAAAAATTGTTGTCCTGACTCCTTACAGTAGCGTCTCCTTGTGGCCCTCATACAGTATAACATCTCCTTGTAGCTGCCCCCATACAGTATAACATCTCCTTGTGGCCCCCATACAGTATAACGTCTCCTTGTGGCTGCCCCCATACAGTATAACGTCTCCTTGTGGCCCCCATACAGTATAATGTCTCCTGCTGGCTGCCCCATACAGTATAACGTCTCCTGCTGGCTGCCCCATACAGTATAACGTCTCCTTGTGGCTGCCCCCATACAGTATAACGTCTCCTTGTGGCCCCTATACAGTATAACGTCTCCTTGTGGCCCCAATACAGTATAACGTCTCCTTGTGGCTGCCCCCATACAGTATAACGTCTCCTTGTGGCTGCCCCCATACAGTATAACGTCTCCTTGTGGCTGGCCCCCATACAGTATAACGTCTCCTTGTGGCTGCCCCCATACAGTATAACATCTCCTTGTGGCTGCCCCCCATACAGTATAACGTCTCCTTGTGGCTGCCCCCCATACAGTATAATGTCTCCTGCTGGCTGCCCCATACAGTATAACGTCTCCTTGTGGCTGCCCCCATACAGTGTAACGTCTCCTTGTGGCTGCCCCCATACAGTATAACGTCTCCTTGTGGCTGTCCCCCATACAGTATAACGTCTCCTTGTGGCTGCCCCCCATACAGTATAACGTCTCCTTGTGGCTGCCCCCCATACAGTATAACGTCTCCTTGTGGCTGCCCCCCATACAGTATAACGTCTCCTTGTGGCTGCCCCCCATACAGTATAACGTCTCCCTGTGGCCCCCATACAGTATAACGTCTCCTTGTGGCCCCCATACAGTATAAAATCTCCTTGTGGCTGCCCCCATACAGTATAATGTCTCCTGCTGGCTGCCCCATACAGTATAACGTCTCCTTGTGGCCCCCATACAGTATAACGTCTCCTTGTAGCTGCCCCATACAGTATAACGTCTCCTTGTAGCTGCCCCCATACAGTATAATGTCTCCTTGTGGCTGCCCCCCATACAGTATAACGTCTCCTTGTAGCTGCCCCATATAGTGTAACGTCTTCTTGTGGCTGCCCCCATACAGTATAACGTCTCCTTGTGGCCCCCATACAGTATAACGTCTCCTTGTGGCCCCCATACAGTATAATGTCTCCTGCTGGCTGCCCCATACAGTATAACGTCTCCTTGTGGCTGCCCCCATACAGTATAACGTCTCCTTGTAGCTGCCCCCATACAGTATAACGTCTCCTTGTGGCTGCCCCCCATACAGTATAACGTCTCCTTGTGGCTGCCCCCATACAGTATAACGTCTCCTTGTGGCTGCCCCGATACAGTATAACTTCTCCTTGTAACTGCCCCCATACAGTATAACATCTCCTTGTGGCTGCCCCCCATACAGTATAACGTCCCCTTGTGGCTGCCCCCCATACAGTATAACGTCTCCTTGTGGCTGCCCCCAATACAGTATAACGTCTCCTTGTGGCTGCCCCCATACAGTATAACGTCTCCTTGTGGCTGCCCCCCATACAGTATAACGTCTCCTTGTGGCTGCCCCCATACAGTATAACATCTCCTTGTGGCTGCCCCCATACAGTATAACGTCTCCTTGTGGCTGCCCCCCATACAGTATAACGTCTCCTTGTGGCTGCCCCCCATACAGTATAACGTCTCCTTGTGGCTGCCCCCCATACAGTATAACGTCTCCTTGTGGCTGCCCCCATATAGTGTAACGTCTTCTTGTGGCTGCCCCAATACAGTATAACGTCTCCTTGTGGCCCCCATACAGTATAACGTCTCCTTGTGGCCCCCATACAGTATAAAATCTCCTTGTGGCTGCCCCCATACAGTATAACGTCTCCTTGTGGCTGCCCCCATACAGTATAACGTCTCCTTGTGGCCCCCATACAGTATAACGTCCCCTTGTGCCCCCCATACATTATAACGTCTCCTTGTGGCCCCCTTACAGTATAACGTCCCCTTGTGGCCCCCATACAGTATAACATCTCCTTGTGGCTGCCCCCATACAGTATAACGTCTCCTTGTGGCTGCCCCCCATACAGTATAACGTCTCCTTGTGGCTGCCCCCCCATACAGTATAACGTCTCCTTGTGGCTGCCCCCCATACAGTATAACGTCTCCTTGTGGCTGCCCCCCATACAGTATAACGTCTCCTTGTGGCTGCCCCCCATACAGTATAACGTCTCCTTGTGGCTGCCCCCATATAGTGTAACGTCTTCTTGTGGCTGCCCCCATACAGTATAACGTCTCCTTGTGGCCCCCATACAGTATAACGTCTCCTTGTGGCCCCCATACAGTATAAAATCTCCTTGTGGCTGCCCCCATACAGTATAACGTCTCCTTGTGGCTGCCCCCATACAGTATAACGTCTCCTTGTGGCCCCCATACAGTATAACGTCCCCTTGTGGCCCCCATACAGTATAATGTCTCCTTGTGGCTGCCCCCATACAGTATAACATCTCCTTGTGGCCCCCATACAGTATGATGTCTCCTTGGAATGTTATAGTTCTGTTTTTGGGCCTTTTGGATGGTCAGTGGTCAGAAAATACACGTGTGTGTATTTTATTGTTAAAATTAGTATTGGTATCGGTGAGTACTTAAATAAAAGTATTGGTACTCATACTCAGTCTTAAAAAAATGGTATCGGGACATCCCTAATAGAGTTGAGCGAACACCTGGATGTTCGGGTTCGAGAAGTTCGGCCGAACATCCCGGAAATGTTCGGGTTCGGGATCCGAACCCGATCCGAACTTCGTCCCGAACCCGAACCCCATTGAAGTCAATGGGGACCCGAACTTTTCGGCACTAAAAAGGCTGTAAAACAGCCCAGGAAAGAGCTAGAGGGCTGCAAAAGGCAGCAACATGTAGGTAAATCCCCTGCAAACAAATGTGGATAGGGAAATGAATTAAAATAAAAATTAAATAAATAAAAATTAACCAAAATCAATTGGAGAGAGGTTCCATAGCAGAGAATCTGGCTTCCCGTCACCCACCACTGGAACAGTCCATTCTCAGATATTTAGGCCCCGGCACCCAGGCAGAGGAGAGAGGTCCCGTAACAGAGAATCTGTCTTCATGTCAGCAGAGAATTAGTCTGCATGTCATAGCAGAGAATGAGGCTTCACGTCAGCCACCACTGCAACAGTCCATTGGCATATATTTAGGCCCAGCACACACACAGGCAGAGGAGAGAGGTCCCGTAACAGAGAATCTGGCTTCATGTCAGCAGAGAATCAGTCTGCATGTCATAGCAGAGAATCAGGCTTCACGTCAGCCACCACTGCAACAGTCCATTGTCATAAATTTAGGCCCAGCACCCAGGCAGAGGAGAGAGGTCCCGTAACAGACAATCTGGCTTCATGTCAGCAGAGAATTAGTCTGCATGTCATAGCAGAGAATCAGGCTTCATGTCAGCCACCACTGCAACAGTCCATTGGCATATATTTAGGCCTAGCACACAGGCAGAGGAGAGGTTCATTCAACTTTGGGTAGCATCGCAATATAATGGTAAAATGAAAATAAAAATAGGATTGAATGAGGAAGTGCCCTGGAGTCCAATAATATATGGTTATGGGGAGGTAGTTAATGTCTAATCTGGACAAGGGACGGACAGGTCCTGTGGGATCCATGCCTGGTTCATTTTTATGAACGTCAGCTTGTCCACATTGGCTGTAGACAGGCGGCTGCGTTTGTCTGTAATGACGCCCCCTGCCGTGCTGAATACACGTTCAGACAAAACGCTGGCTGCCGGGCAGGCCAGCACCTCCAAGGCATAAAAGGCTAGCTCTGGCCACGTGGACAATTTAGAGACCCAGAAGTTGAATGGGGCCGAACCATCAGTCAGTACGTGGAGGGGTGTGCACACGTACTGTTCCACCATGTTAGTGAAATGTTGCCTCCTGCTAACACGTTGCGTATCAGGTGGTGGTGCAGTTAGCTGTGGCGTGTTGACAAAAGTTTTCCACATCTCTGCCATGCTAACCCTGCCCTCAGAGGAGCTGGCCGTGACACAGCTGCCTTGGCGACCTCTTGCTCCTCCTCTGCCTTGGCCTTGGGCTTCCACTTGTTCCCCTGTGACATTTGGGAATGCTCTCAGTAGCGCGTCTACCAACGTGCGCTTGTACTCGCGCATCTTCCTATCACGCTCCAGTGCAGGAAGTAAGGTGGGCACATTGTCTTTGTAGCGTGGATCCAGCAGGGTGGCAACCCAGTAGTCCGCACAGGTTAAAATGTGGGCAACTCTGCTGTCGTTGCGCAGGCACTGCAGCATGTAGTCGCTCATGTGTGCCAGGCTGCCCAGGGGTAAGGACAAGCTGTCCTCTGTGGGAGGCGTATCGTCATCGTCCTGCCTTTCCCCCCAGCCACGCACCAGTGATGGACCCGAGCTGCGTTGGGTGCCACCCCGCTGTGACCATGCTTCATCCTCATCCTCCTCCACCTCCTCCTCATCCTCGTCCTCCTCGTCCTCCAGTAGTGGGCCCTGGCTGGCCACATTTGTACCTGGCCTCTGCTGTTGCAAAAAACCTCCCTCTGAGTCACTTCGAAGAGACTGGCCTGAAAGTGCTAAAAATGACCCCTCTTCCTCATCCTCCTCCTCCTCCTCCTGGGCCACCTCCTGTTCCATCATCGCCCTAAGTGTTTTCTCAAGGAGACATAGAAGTGGTATTGTAACGCTGATAACGGTGTCATCGCCACTGGCCATGTTGGTGGAGTACTCGAAACAGCGCAACAGGGCACACAGGTCTCGCATGGAGGCCCAGTCATTGGTGGTGAAGTGGTGCTGTTCTGTAGTGCGACTGACCCGTGCGTGCTGCAGCTGAAACTCCACTATGGCCTGCTGCTGCTCGCACAGTCTGTCCAGCATGTGCAAGGTGGAGTTCCACCTGGTGGGCACGTCGCATATGAGGCGGTGAGCGGGAAGGCCGAAGTTACGCTGTAGCGCAGACAGGCGAGCAGCGGCAGGATGTGAACGCCGGAAGCGCGAACAGACGGCCCGCACTTTATGCAGCAGCTCTGACATGTCGGGGTAGTTGTGAATGAACTTCTGCACCACCAAATTCAGCACATGCGCCAAGCAAGGGATGTGCGTCAAATTGGCTAGTCCCAGAGCTGCAACGAGATTTCGCCCATTATCACACACCACCAGGCCGGGCTTGAGGCTCACCGGCAGCAACCACTCGTCGGTCTGTTGTTCAATACCCCGCCACAACTCCTGTGCGGTGTGGGGCCTGTCCCCCAAACATATGAGTTTCAGAATGGCCTGCTGACGTTTACCCCGGGCTGTGCTGAAGTTGGTGGTGAAGGTGTGTGGCTGACTGGATGAGCAGGTGGAAGAAGAGGAGGAGGAAGCCGAGAAGGAGGAGGTGGCAACAGGAGGCAAAGAATGTTGCCCTGCGATCCTTGGCGGCGGCAGGACGTGCGCCAAACAGCTCTCCGCCTGGGGCCCAGCTGCCACTACATTTACCCAGTGTGCAGTTAGGGAGATATAGCGTCCCTGGCCGTGCTTACTGGTCCACGTATCTGTGGTTAGGTGGACCTTGCTACAGATGGCGTTGCGCAGTGCACACTTGATTTTATCGGATACTTGGTTGTGCAGGGAAGGCACGGCTCTCTTGGAGAAGTAGTGCCGGCTGGGAACAACATACTGTGGGACAGCAAGCGACATGAGCTGTTTGAAGCTGTCTGTGTCCACCAGCCTAAATGACAGCATTTCATAGGCCAGTAGTTTAGAAATGCTGGCATTCAGGGCCAGGGATCGAGGGTGGCTAGGTGGGAATTTACGCTTTCTATCAAATGTTTGTGAGATGGAGAGCTGAACGCTGGCGTGTGACATGGTTGAGACGCTTGGTGACGGAGGTGGTGGTGGTGGTGTTGGTGGTACATCCCCTGTTTGCTGGGCGGCAGGTGCCAACGTTCCTCCAGAGGCGGAGGAAGAGGCCGAGGCGGCAGCAGCAGAATAGGCCGAGGCGGCAGCAGCAGAAGAGGTAGCAGGGGGAGCCTGAGTGACTTCCTTGGTTTTAAGGTGTTTACTCCACTGCAGTTCATGCTTTGCATGCAGGTGCCTGGTCATGCAGGTTGTGCTCAGGTTCAGAACGTTAATGCCTCGCTTCAGGCTCTGATGGCACAGCGTGCAAACCACTCGGGTCTTGTCGTCAGCACATTGTTTGAAGAAGTGCCATGCCAGGGAACTCCTTGAAGCTGCCTTTGGGGTGCTCGGTCCCAGATGGCGGCGGTCAGTAGCAGGCGGAGTCTCTTGGCGGCGGGTGTTCTGCTTTTGCCCACTGCTCCCTCTTTTGCTACGCTGTTGGCTCGGTCTCACCACTGCCTCTTCCTCCGAACTGTGAAAGTCAGTGGCACGACCTTCATTCCATGTGGGGTCTAGGACCTCATCGTCCCCTGCATCGTCTTCCACCCAGTCTTGATCCCTGACCTCCTGTTCAGTCTGCACACTGCAGAAAGACGCAGCAGTTGGCACCTGTGTTTCGTCATCATCAGAGACATGCTGAGGTGGTATTCCCATGTCCTCATCATCAGGAAACATAAGTGGTTGTGCGTCAGTGCATTCTATGTCTTTCACCGCTGGGGAAGGGCTAGGTGGATGCCCTTGGGAAACCCTGCCAGCGGAGTCTTCAAACAGCATAAGAGACTGCTGCATAACTTGAGGCTGAGACAGTTTCCCTGGTATGCATGGGGGTGATGTGACAGACTGATGGGGTTGGTTTTCAGGCGCCATCTGTGCGCTTTCTGCAGAAGACTGGGTGGGAGATAATGTGAACGTGCTGGATCCACTGTCGGCCACCCAATTGACTAATGCCTGTACCTGCTCAGGCCTTACCATCCTTAGAACGGCATTGGGCCCCACCATATATCGCTGTAAATTCTGGCGGCTACTGGGACCTGAGGTAGTTGGTACACTAGGACGTGTGGATGTGGCAGAACGGCCACGTCCTCTCCCAGCACCAGAGGGTCCACTAACACCACCACGACCATGTCCACGTCCGCGTCCCTTACTAGATGTTTTTCTCATTGTTATGGTTCACCACAACAACAAATATATTATTTGGCCCAATGTATTGTATTCAAATTCAGCGGGATATAAATTTGAGGCCTAGTATTTAGGCGCTGGGTGACCGGTATGGATTTAGTGACAGAATTAGACTTGGAAATGCACAGAAGCGTGTGTGTGAAGTTATTCTGAATGACCCTATGTGCACCTTCAATATTATATACCCTTTTAGGGATAGATTTCAAATAGCTCTGATATAGCAGAAACCACTAAATTATGAAATTGCTAAATTGGGAATTGTACTTCAACCCAGAACAAAAAATGTGCTTTGACGGACACTAAATATCTTGCCCAGCAACAACAGTACAGCGGTGGGTAACGAGAGATTTAGAGGGAATTAAATTTGAGGCCTAGTATTTAGGCGCTGGGTCACCGGTATGGATTTAGTGACAGAATTAGACTTGGAAATGCACAGAAGCGTGTGTGTGAAGTTATTCTGAATGACCCTATGTGCACCTTCAATATTATATACCCTTTTAGGGATAGATTTCAAATAGCTCTGATATAGCAGAAACCACTAAATTATGAAATTGCTAAATTGGGAATTGTACTTCAACCCAGAACAAAAAATGTGCTTTGACGGACACTAAATATCTTGCCCAGCAACAACAGTACAGCGGTGGGTAACGAGAGATTTAGAGGGATTTAAATTTGAGGCCTAGTATTTAGGCGCTGGGTCACCGGTATGGATTTAGTGACAGAATTAGACTTGGAAATACACAGTAGCGGGTGTGTGTGAAGTTATTCTGAATGACCCTATGTGCACCTTCAATATTATATACCCTTTTAGGGATAGATTTCAAATAGCTCTGATATAGCAGAAACCACTAAATTATGAAATTGCTAAATTGGGAATTGTACTTCAACCCAGAACAAAAAATGTGCTTTGACGGACACTAAATATCTTGCCCAGCAACAACAGTACAGCGGTGGGTAACGAGAGATTTAGAGGGATTAAATTTGAGGCCTAGTATTTAGGCGCTGGGTCACCGGTATGGATTTAGTGACAGAATTAGACTTGGAAATGCACAGAAGCGGTGTGTGTGAAGTTATTCTGAATGACCCTATGTGCACCTTCAATATTATATACCCTTTTTGGGATAGATTTCAAATAGCTCTGATATAGCAGGAACCACTAAATTATGAAATTGCTAAATTGGGAATTGTACTTCAACCCAGAACAAAAAATGTGCTTTGACGGACACTAAATATCTTGCCCAGCAACAACAGTACAGCGGTGGGTAACGAGAGATTTAGAGGGATTTAAATTTGAGGCCTAGTATTTAGGCGCTGGGTCACAGGTATGGATTTAGTGACAGAATTAGACTTGGAAATACACAGTAGCGGTGTGTGTGAAGTTATTCTGAATGACCCTATGTGCACCTTCAATATTATATACCCTTTTAGGGATAGATTTCAAATAGCTCTGATATAGCAGAAACCACTAAATTATGAAATTGCTAAATTGGGAATTGTACTTCAACCCAGAACAAAAAATGTGCTTTGACGGACACTAAATATCTTGCCCAGCAACAACAGTACAGCGGTGGGTAACGAGAGATTTAGAGGGAATTAAATTTGAGGCCTAGTATTTAGGCGCTGGGTCACCGGTATGGATTTAGTGACAGAATTAGACTTGGAAATACACAGTAGCGGGTGTGTGTGAAGTTATTCTGAATGACCCTATGTGCACCTTCAATATTATATACCCTTTTAGGGATAGATTTCAAATAGCTCTGATATAGCAGGAACCACTAAATTATGAAATTGCTAAATTGGGAATTGTACTTCAACCCAGAACAAAAAATGTGCTTTGACGGGACACTAAATAACTTTCCCAGCTACAACAGGACAACGGTAACGAGAGATTTAGAGGGATTTAAATTTGAGGCCTAGTATTTAGGCGCTGGGTGACAGGTATGGGTTTAGTGACAGAATTAGACTTGGAAATACACAGTAGCGGGTGTGTGTGAAGTTATTCTGAATGACCCTATGTGCACCTTCAATATTATATACCCTTTTAGGGATAGATTTCAAATAGCTCTGATATAGCAGAAACCACTAAATTATGAAATTGCTAAATTGGGAATTGTACTTCAACCCAGAACAAAAAATGTGCTTTGACGGACACTAAATATCTTGCCCAGCAACAACAGTACAGCGGTGGGTAACGAGAGATTTAGAGGGAATTAAATTTGAGGCCTAGTATTTAGGCGCTGGGTCACCGGTATGGATTTAGTGACAGAATTAGACTTGGAAATACACAGTAGCGGGTGTGTGTGAAGTTACTCTGAATGACCCTATGTGCACCTTCAATATTATATACCCTTTTTGGGATAGATTTCAAAGAGCTCTGATATAGCAGGAACCACTAAATTATGAAATTGCTAAATTGGGAATTGTATTTCAACCCAGAACAAGAAATGTGCTTGAACGGACACTAAATAACTCGCCCAGCTACAGCACTAGGGACAGATTTAGCTGGATATAAATTTGAGGCCTAGTATTTAGGCGCTGGGTGACCGGTATGGATTTAGTGACAGAATTAGACTGGGATATGGCCAAAAAATGAACAGACTATTGCTGGTTAAATGCACTTGGTGTGACAGCTTCACCCTGATGTAGGCTTTAGCCAAAAAACAACCACACCATTGAGGGTTAAATGCACTTGGTGACAGGCGCAGCTTGCCCCTGATTTTGTATATGGCCAAAAAATGAACAGACTATTGCTGGTTAAATGCACTTGGTGTGACAGCTTCACCCTGATGTAGGCTTTAGCCAAAAAACAACCACACCATTGAGGGTTAAATGCACTTGGTGACAGGCGCAGCTTGCCCCTGATTTTGTATATGGCCAAAAAATGAACAGACTATTGCTGGTTAAATGCACTTGGTGTGACAGCTTCACCCTGATGTAGGCTTTAGCCAAAAAACAACCACACCATTGAGGGTTAAATGCACTTGGTGACAGGCGCAGCTTGCCCCTGATTTTGTATATGGCCAAAAAATGAACAGACTATTGCTGGTTAAATGCACTTGGTGTGACAGCTTCACCCTGATGTAGGCTTTAGCCAAAAAACAACCACACCATTGAGGGTTAAATGCACTTGGTCGCAGCTTGTGCTGGCGCACCACAAGACACAAAATGGCCGCCGATCACCCCAGAAAAATGAGACTGACAAACGGTCTGTGCAGCCTAAAAACAGTGAGCAATTGAGGATCAGCAGCTCAATGATCCACAGCTGCAGATCGATCAGTTAATCAAGTCCTTTGGAGGAGTTAATCTGCCTAATCTCGCCCTACTGTCGCAGCCGCAACCTCTCCCTACGCTAATCAGAGCAGAGTGACGGGCGGCGCTATGTGACTCCAGCTTAAATAGAGGCTGGGTCACATGGTGCTCTGGCCAATCACAGCCATGCCAATAGTAGGCATGGCTGTGATGGCCTCTTGGGGCAAGTAGTATGACGCTTGTTGATTGGCTGCTTTGCAGCCTTTCAAAAAGCGCCAAGAAAGCGTCACAAAAGCGCGAAGAAAGCGACGAACACCGAACCCGAACCCGGACTTTTACGAAAATGTCCGGGTTCGGGTCCGTGTCACGGACACCCCAAAATTCGGTACGAACCCGAACTATACAGTTCGAGTTCGCTCATCCCTAATCCCTAATAAAAAAACGTGCCAGAGTTTCACACCGAGTTTAGCCTTTGCTGTTTCTCATTATCGTTAAACATACAATTTAACAGATATCACAGGTAATTTGGGCCTGGAACATGCTGTAGGATCAGTCCAGGTTGAATCCGGGCTCTGCCAGCATAGCCCAGGCAACTTACATACTATGCACTTACATCGCTATCCAGCACCTGCGCCACTTCGTCAGCCCGCATGGCGGCTACAGTATTTCCACGTCGCACAGATGAAAACATCCAACATCAGGGGGGCAGTACAAGCCTTCTTAGAATTACCTGCAATGCTAGGAAGGCTCGTCTCCATCAACGCGTGCTATTGGCTGCCCCACTCCTCCTCGCAATGTCGGATATTTTCATCCGCATGACGGGGACATGCAGCGGCAGCTGCTTGGGCGTAAGAAGTGACCTTGTGAGGGGCCCGGGCATATGGTGGGAAATTTAGTTAATGGTTTCGGACAGAATGTTGGCATACACGGCTCCACCCTGGCAAGGTTATTTAACCCTTTTATCGATTATGAAACAAGAAAAGCATTTTTAAACTGGGATCCAGTGTCAGATTTGATATACATGTACCAGAAGGTATTTGATATAAATGTACCCAACATTATATTCCTGTATTAAAATGCATTTCTAGTGGATTAATCTATTGATAATAACAAATTCGGTCTTAGCGTATCGCTTTCCTTTGAATACTGTATGGAGTCGGGTCTTCATACAGTATTCAGATCTATGATCGTAGGATAGCTCCGCTCCACCCTACTCAACAATTAATATAAATAAAAACTATTAATATTTATTTAGCAAAATATTACTTACGGTCTCAATTCCATTATTGGTTTTAATAACTGAAGTTGAGCGGTATACAGATATGTTTTTTTGGCCAAGGAACCATCCCCACTTCTCTTCTTCATATTGAGTTCTCTTCGAAATTGCGGCAGGAATACCAACTATTATTTTTTATACGTGATACTACAAAAAAAAAACACATTTTTTACACATACATATTTTTCATATTTTTATTTAAATATAAATATGCTTCTATACGAGGTTAGCTAGCTATTCGACCAGTAGTTAAGTATATATACAGCATTTTCTAAAAGGGGTCAATAACTTATGCAATGCAAATGAGCATACATATGTAGCTGTACAGTGGGGCCTTGATATGCAACAGTTTGCAAATTACATTTATTAGCTAAAAGGGGGTTAAAAGTGGATTTTACATTTTACAATCCTAAAAATAAAATGCATCAAAATGGTGTTAAAAATGTTAAACCTGGTATTGTTATAGATGCTATATGGCAGACATGGCCACCCTGCTTCTCTTCAGCTGTTGCTAAACTGCCACTCCCAGCATGCTCAGTCTGCCTACAGCTATCAGCCTACAGCAGGGCATGGTGGGAGTTGTAGTTTTATAACAACTGGAGAGCCGCAGGTTGGCCAGACCTGCTATATGGTGTTCAGTTCACTTATACCAGACAGGTGCCCATACATATACACACAAGAGAATGTGTTTACTCACTGATAGGCCTAGCACATGGATCTCTGAGGGCAGGCCTTAATTTCCAGGAATGGAATCCGCAATTGCTGATGACATACGGATGTCTTCCGCATTTATTGCGGATCCTTTGACTTTCATTGTACCACGGACTGCAATTTGTGGATAAGAATAGGACAAGCTGTATTTATTTTTTCAGAGCTGCAGAACGGAAAAACGGATGCAGACAGCACGCTGTGCTGTCCAATTTTTTTCCTGATGCATTGAAATGAATGGAAACACATCCTCTCCGTATAAATTGCGGATCGGATGCAGAGAAAAAAAAATGATGTGTGAATGGATCCTTAAAGGGACACTGACAGGCCCAAAAAGCATATTTAGGTATATATATGACAGTACAGGTCATATAAAGTGTATTAGAATCATCTAAGTATCCCCCCTGTCCGCCTTATAAATACAGTAAAAAGAAGTTTTATAACCTGCTTTCATCGTGTTCAATCTGCCCAAGGGGCGGTGTTTCATCTGAACTTGCGCCCAGCCAGCCTCGCCACAACTGCCGTTTGAAGCGCCGCCCAGCTAATCAATATTCACTTCGCTGGGCGGCTACTCTGAAGCGCTGCTGTGCCCGGCGCATGCGCATTAAGCAGAGGCTGCATCGGCCTCTGGGAATCAGACTGTGCGCAGGCGCGATGCGATCCCGGCCAGTGAGGGTGCCGGGCGCATGCGCTGAAGATGGCCGGGGACACTAGTAGCTGCCCAGTGAAGTGAATATTGATTAGCTGGGCGGCGCTTCAAACGGCAGTTGTGGCGAGGCTGGCTGGGCGCAAGCCTGTCAGTGTCCCTGTAAGCTGTAGAAATGTGTGTATTAGGCCTCTTTCACACTTGCGTTGTCCGGATCCGTCGTGTACTCCATTTGCCGGAATTACACGCCGGATCCGGAAAAACGCAAGTGAACTGAAAGCATTTGAAGACGGATCCGTCTTCAAAATACGTTCAGTGTTACTATGGCAGCCAGGACGCAATTAAAGTCCTGGTTGCCATAGTAGTAGTGGGGGGTGGGGGAGCAGTATACTTACAGTCCGTGCGGCTCCCGGGGTGCTCCAGAATGACGTCAGAGCGCCCCATGCGCATGGATGACATTTCCATGCGATCACGTGATCCATGCGCGTGGGGCGCACTGACGTCACTCTTGAGCGCCCCGGGAGCCACACGGACAGTAAGTATACTGCTCCCCCGCTCCCCACTACACTTTACCAGGGCTGCCAGGACTTTAGCGTCCTGGCAGCCATGGTAACCATTCAGAAAAAGCTAAACGTCGGATCCGGCAATGCGCCGAAACAACGTTTAGCTTAAGGCCGGATCAGGATTAATGCCTTTCAATGGGCATTAATTCCGGATCTGGCCTCGCGGCAAGTGTTCAGGATTTTTGGCCGGAGCAAAAAACGCAGCATGCTGCGGCATTTTCTCCGGCCAAAAAACATTCCGGTCCTGAACTGAAGACATCCTGATGCATCCTGAACGGATTTCTCTCCATTCAGAATGCATTAGGATAAAACTGATCAGGATTCTTCCGGCATAGAGCCCCGACGACGGAACTCTATGCCGGAAGAAAAGAACGCAAGTGTGAAAGAGCCCTTAGAAGCATTCTTCACTGAACAGTACTGCAGTTGTTAACCCTCCTTTTGCTCTGTGTTTCAGCTGTTAGGCTGGTTCCAATTGCTAATCATCTATTGCTATATATGCCATGCTGTTCTCATTCCTTGCCTGAGCAATAAGGTTCCTCGCTTGCTAGTTTCTTGCTAAGGTGTTTCTACATTTTGTCTGCCCATGTACCGAACTCTGTTAGTTTATTGCATTCTGATCATCTGCTGTCTGACCTGACCTGAACCTGTTTACCCTCTGTTGCCAGCCCTGAGCTCAGACCTGTTTCACATATTTGCATGTACTCTTCCTGCCCTGACCTTGTTCTCTTACTGACTACGGGTTTTGCCTGATGCCTTAGTGCTGCGCATCAGTGTCTCTAAACCCCATGGGTCATCTCTCAAAAACACCAGGACCACTCCAAGAGGTAGTGACCTGGTTGTTCCCCTAAAGTGAAGTCCAGATATTTGTGTAAGGATTAAAGGGTTAATACCAGGGAACTGCCAGGATAATGCCCTTAGGTTAAGGCCAAAATCACACCATTTGGTTGACACAGTGGTTCCACATTCATTGCCATAATAGTGTAAAGGACATTGTATGTCATATATTAATCACAACTCAACCAAAATGTCATAAACACAACCCTTCCTTACAGAATATTTCAAAGTTTCTGGAAATTTTCATCCATTACTTTTAAATCATTTTGAGCAAATTGAGATTTGTCACATCTTTTGCGTTACTTGCAAGTTATCTGATTAAATCTGAATATACAGTCATCCGCTGAGGTAGCACAGCTCATTTACTGCACTAAGTGAAAAGATGTCTAGACACAAAATCACGTTTCGTATGTTGCGTCTATAAAAAGAACTCTAAACCACTGCCAGCTGGCAGCATACGAAGCAGTAATGTAAAGTGGCTTCTTGAGTTGCTACTCTAGTTGCCAATGAAGTTCAGTTGACTGCACAAGTATACATTTTGGGAAAATATGCCAGCTATCTGTACTTATTCTGCGTCAAAATTATCTCTTTTTTACCAGATTATTTCAAAGCCTAGTTAAAGGGACAGTCATCAGAATGGCTGTTCCACTGTTATCGCATTGTTAGGATGAGGTGGGGATAGTTGATATCAGCATAGACTAGCCCACCCCAAGATGGAAATTGGTACTGTAGCTATAAAATACTCTGCAGTGGCTTCTGGCTGCAAAATCTAGAAACAGATCTAATCAATATTAACTGACTTCTCAAAAGGGGACAACCTTAGGAAAACGCACAAAAAAAAGTTGCACTTGCTTAACACTCTCCTAGTGTTGGGGACCCATGTCATGTTCTGTAAAAAGAAACTTTGCATTTTGAAGATCTGTTTACAGTGGCATATCGTCAGTGGAGGCAGACCACACAACTGTCACAGGGTCAGGAGGAGAAGGGGCTTGGTGCTGAATTACTTTTTTGTGTATGTGAAAACACAAAATTTTCATTCAGCCACCACTAGGGGGGCTTCAGTGCAAAGAGATGGTTACAGCTTTAATTGTACACAATGGTAAAACTGTATGAACTCCTATGTAATCAACTCCCCCTAGTGGTGGCTGCAGGCAGCCAGCTTTGTAATATTTGAAGTGCAGCAGTAGATTTATTAATGTATTTATGCTAGTTTCTGATATAAATATGGTGTTCATGATAAGTGGCATATTTGCAAAGATTTTACAAAGACATTGAAGCTAGATAAAGTGGGTGAGGAAGAAGGCGACTTTTTTATTTATTATTTTTGCTAAAGGAAAAGATATCTGGGCATCATGCTTTGCATTCCGCATTACCTGGGAGTTTTTGATACACATATACTGGAAAACATGGTGGGGCAGGGGGAACCATACTAAGCTTTGCTAAGGGGCCCTGTAGGATCTGTGTATGCACCTGCTTGAAGGAATATTCTTGAGCACCAGCAGAAACGGTATATTTATACAGACCTAGACCAGCACTTCTCACAGCTGAGTGTTTACTAAAGTAGTATAGTGCAGACCAATGGTAACTGTCATATTTTCACTCATAATCAATTTTCATATATGTTGTTGCTGCTGTGGTGGTGATCCATAATCACTAATTATTGTGTTCACTTACCACTTGTTTAATAAGATTCCATCCATAGCAACTGCTCCTCACAAGACTTCTTTCTGACTGTCTTCTCAAGATGGCCG
This sequence comes from Bufo gargarizans, assembly GCF_014858855.1. Classification (NCBI taxonomy): domain Eukaryota; kingdom Metazoa; phylum Chordata; class Amphibia; order Anura; family Bufonidae; genus Bufo; species Bufo gargarizans. The sequence continues at coordinate 192,591,729 of NC_058080.1, forward strand.
CCGATGCCCTTACGCTCAGGCTAAGACGTCCCTCACTAACTACCCAGAATTCATTCGGCTCATCTCGGGAACGGACAGCCTTACCCCAACCAATCGACTTTCTCCAGAATTAAACATGCCCTCTTCCTCTTGAGAAATTACGAATTTTTATAGCGAATGTTCTAATCGCGAATTTTTATTGCAACTATCGGCACTATCCCGGTCAGACAGGAGCACGCACGCAGCGTTCAGGACTGCCCACTACTATATCCTCTGTTTTCTCTATATATAGAAGATAGGAGACGGAGGACACCTAGCAACACTTTTAGCCACACCACTGAAATGCCTGGGGGAGGAAAGAACATGCAGCAATTACTAGGTAATTCAATACCTATACAAAAATATTAACTAGGGAACTAAGGTAAACTTAGTCAAACCAATCCAATTACATAAAAAAGAAAATATGACGGTTACCCTTTACTTACCTGTTAAATCCTCTGTTGCTCAGTACCAATGCTTCGGTGGTCCCCAAGGTGTTTGCTAAATTTCCTAAAGAATAATGTATTGTACAGGCATATGACTGCTGCAGCTGATCACTTGTCTCAGCAGTCAAGTGTCAAATATGCTAGCATTACCACTTAAAGGAAAAACAAAGAACTGAAAGCTCTTAGACGTCCAATGGTGAAAAAATAGGATGCTTTATTGAAAACTCAATCAGTGAATAATAAAATGCCATAAAAACAAGGGGAGTAGGGAGCACAGACGCCATCCCAGCTCTACAGTGTCGACAGAGAAAATCACAAATCCATTAAACATTGATCCAATAAAATATGAGTCCAAATATAAAGTATGGCTATGTACTGAGATAATGTAATTATGGAGGGTAGTGACCAGAAGGTGATCCACACATGAACACAGCCCGTGAAGCAGGCGGTAGTGTGACCCTGCTGGACCTATATCCTGCCTATATATCGGTGGGATATAGGTCCAGCAGGGTCACACTACCGCCTGCTTCACAGGCTGTGTTCATGTGTGGATCACCTTCTGGTCACTACCCTCCATAATTACATTATCTCAGTACATAGCCATACTTTATATTTGGACTCATATTTAATTGGATCAATGTTTAATGGATTTGTGATTTTCTCTGTCGACACTGTAGAGCTGGGATGGCGTCTGTGCTCCCTACTCCCCTTGTTTTTATGGCATTTTATTATTCACTGATTGAGTTTTCAATAAAGCATACTATTTTTTCATCATTGGACGTCTAAGAGCTTTCAGTTCTTTGTTTTTTCTTGTATTTATAAGCTTGTCCAGTTACATCGGAATATTGGGAAGTCTACTCTTTATATAAGCCGCACCATTGTGTGTATATGTATTTGGCTATTGACCCCCATGGTTGTGTTTTGTTTTTTATTTTATAGCATTACCACTTAGGCAAGTGATTGGCTGCATCGGTCACATGGCTGTACGACATCTATAGAAGTACAGTACTATTCCAGGTCTATACCTCTGCTTCTAAAGTTAAACCTGAAATTTGTACAGTATTATATTTGCTGCATATTTCACCCTTTGCATTTTAATAAGTGAAATCTGACAAATCTGGAAAACACAATAATAAAAAAATTATAATTATAATAAAATAATACAAATTGCTTGTTAAACCCCAGTCACATACTTTGCAGTTTATTATAATGCAGATGTTCACTGCGACATCCAATGTAGCAGGGTATAAGGGACCAGACTGAGCTGTGGCTCTTACCACTCAACCTACAATCAGGCATGGTTGTGTCTGATAATGGCCGTAACTTGGTGGCGGCTTTGGTACTCGGCAAGCTCACACACATCCGATGCCTAGCCCACATGTTCAACCTATTGGTTCAGTGGTTTCTCAAAACCTACCCCAATTTGCCTGAGCTACTGATGAAGGTGCACCACGTGTGTGCCCATTTCCTAAATTCATCTACAGCTGTCGCCGGTCTGGTAACGCTGAAGCAGCGCTTGCATTTGCCAGATCACCGACTGTTGTGCGATGTGAGCATGCGCTGGAACTCCACATTTCACTTGTTGGCCAGGCTTTGTAAGCAGCAGAGGGCAGTAGTGGAATGCCAGCTGCAACATGGTCGTCGCCTTTCCAGTCAGCTTCCGCTCTTCACAAGCGACGAGTGGGCATGCATGTCTGGCCTCCATGAGGTTTTACGCAACTTTGAGGAATCAACACAGATGGTGAGCGGCGATGCTGCTATTATCAGCATAACCATCCCACTTCTTTGTCTACTGAAACGCTCGCTGTTTACAATGAAGGCAGACGCTTTGCATGTGGAAGATGTGGAAATGAGGGAAGACAGTACACAGGGCGATAGCCAGACCACCCTCATTTTGTCTTCTCAGCGCGAATTGTATGATGATGAGGAGGAGGAGCAGGAGACGGTTGCCTCCGCTACAGAGGGTAGTACAGAGGGTAGTACCCATAGCAGGTTTACTCCATCTGTTCAGCATGGATGGGCAGAAGAGGATGAGGAGATTGAGAATCATCCTCCTGATGAGGACAGCGAAGCCTTGTCTGTTGGGACTCTGGCACACATGGCTGTCTTTCCCGTGACCCTAACGTTGTACGCATTTTGGCCAACAATGATTATTGTTTGTTCACCCTGGTGGAGAGGACTAGCAAAATGGTGCAATACCAGAAGGTCCTTGTGGAAAAATTGCTCCAAAAATTTCCAGCTGACAATACTGGCAGCAGAGTATGTAGTTCCTTGGGCAACCGAAGAGGGGAGACGAGGGGAACACACAGCAGTTCCAACAGAGGCAGGGCAACACTCTCCAAGCCCTTGGACAGTTTCATTATAAAAATATATATTTGGACGGCACGCCTCTATTGCTTTTTCCGGTGCTCAGCGGTAATTGCAGTAACAATATAATAGGAATGACCACGGCATTCGTTTTTCAATTGAATTAATAATGCTTCTTTATTATCCATCTAGGAAGTAATGATTAATAAATACTGGCCAATGTTTCGTTCTTATCACAATTATTACTTCCTGGATGGATAATAAAGAAGCATTATTAATTCAATTGTAAAATGAGTGCCGTGGTCATTTCTATTATATTGGACAGTTTCATGACCCCCCGCCAGCACCCTCACCCTGATGCGCGGCCTACTGTCACAAGAAGGGAAATTTTTTGGAAGATGGTGAAGGAGTACGTAGCAGACCATGTCTGCGTCCTCAATGATCCCTCTGTGCCTTACAACTATTGGGTGTCCAAGATGGACACTTGGCACGAACTGGCGCTCTACGCCTTGGAGGTGCTGGCCTGCCCTGCCGCCAGCGTTTTGCCAGAGCTGGTATTTTGTGCTGCTGGGGGCATAATAACTGATGAGCGCATCTGCTTGTCAACTGAAAGTGCTGACCGGTTGACTCTTATCAAAATGAACAAGGCCTGTATTGCCCCTAACTTCTCTACTCAAGAGGAAAGCGGCTGAACATAAAGACACTTTAAATGTGGCTTTTATGGTGTATTGAATACACTGTATTCCCATCCACCCTTTCCACCACAAAAAAGGGTATATGGTTCAATCTTCCTTTTCTCGTCCTCATCCTCCTCCTCCATCATATCAACATGCTTATTAGGCTGCCCTCGCTCCTAATGTTTTAGAGGGTCAGCTCAGCAGCAGGCCCTCGGCCATAATTTTGTCCATGGTCAGCTCAGCAGCAGACCCTCACCCCTAATGTTTTTGAGGGTCACCAGCAGGACATAAATCATAATTTTGCAAGGGTGTGTATGATGCCCTCCTTTATGTGTAATAAAGGGTGTAGTGTAGTGCCAGTTCCTTGTAATTTTTGGCAGCCTTTTCACTTAGTGCATAGGCTTTATGAGTGTAGGAGTACCACCACCTGAACAATTGTACAACAATGTGAATGAGGCCCTTCTTTATGTGATATACAGGTTGTATCTGAGTGCCTCTTACTTGTAATTTTTGGCAGCACTTGCTCTTTATATACAAGTAAATATACAGAAAATAATGTTTCTTAACAATTTTTCCTCTAAAATCGATTTTATCTTTGGTTTTGTGCGTATTATTGTCAGTCTGTAAAAGTGGCGTACTACTCGGACAACATCATTCCCAGCAGTGACCTGGGAGTCCAAGATGCATCCAGACATCCTCTCCACGCTGTTACCGAACCATCGATTTCTTACCTTTTCATGTGAACCAGACACCCTCCCCTCTTCAGAGCAGGGGTGCCTGGTTTAATGCTCGGGTTCTCCCATTGACTTCCATTGTGCTTTGGTGCTCGGTAGAGCACCCGATTATCCTGAGGTGTTCTAATCGAGCACCCGAGCATCTTGCTCGATCAACACTACTGTTGAGGCTTTGCTATGTTTTTATCCTTCTTTACTTGGGCGGGGGGGGGGGGGGGGTAAAATTTTGTCATTGAGAACCACATATCAAAAGTATTCCCACAATTATGTTTTTTCTAAAATACTTCCTGCAGCATCATGTATGTGAATGTAGCCATGGGGTTTTTTCTTTCTTTTATTTTAAGGGCCCTCCTAGTCCATTTATTTTTGGCAGTGTTCAGCAAAAAAATAAATACTGCTTTGAAATATCTTTCTTTAAGTGTATAAATCTACAGCATGCAGCACTTATTTTTTATGAAAGCTTAGCTAGCAAATAAATTGGTTTCAACTTTTCACATATTAGTACATTTGTGGTTCCTTGGGTGCTATACTTCAAAATAATGATTGGTGTGGAATTCTCTCAGATAAGTATGCTGTCATTTGCCAGAATACAGGAAATCAATTTCCCCATGTTTCCTTTATTTTTTTAGATTGAGTATTCAGTTCTCAGTTAAATCTGATAATATTTTCTTGCTGTTTAATAGAAATCTGCATTTCTGTTTTCCAGCGCTGGGTACCAATGTATTTACTATTCACCGGAGAACACGGCAAAGGCAAAAGAAATTTTAAGCAACATCAATCACCTGCAACCTCTTATATCAAGCCATACAGACCTCCTGCTTAATTCAGCAAGACAGCGCTCAGCGGACAGCCTCAAAAACTCTTTAAAAGCACTCTCGGAAACGGTGAGATCCAAATCTGCCGTGCAATGGCTCATTTATAAAAATGGACTCCCTCCTAATGCTTCTTTTTTTATTTAATGTACAGGTCGACATTCCCTACATAACAGAATATACAGTAATCACTTTGAAAGATAGACTTCAAAATGCCAAGCTAAAGCAATGGCAAACATTTTTCTTTGAAAAAAAAAAAGCAATTTAAACATGTTCTGTATCTTTATTTCTTGCTTTTAAAGGTGCTTTTGAAAGTAAGATTGTAGGCTTTCAGGAGCGGCAGATTCAGTTATTAAACTGAGTTATTTTGTTGCAACGTCCTTCCTTTTCTAATGCTAATAATTGTTGCCGAGAAGCAAGTAGAAGATAATGTTCTTCTAAGCTAGATTATTTTTTTTGCCTTCTTTTATCTGAAAGTGATTTTTTTTAATGCAGTTACATTTGCGATTCTACATGCAAACACAGCACTAAGATGTGAGCAAATAGAGTAAAACATTTTAGTGCTGGTGGCTCGCTTAGGTATGAGCGGGCCCCATGATGAGGACTGTTGCTGAAGAGGCAGACTTTACAAGAGGTGGAAGCATAGTAACAGGCTTTGCACCAAAGGAACTGAATATATGTATGGCATGATGGTTTATTCCAGGCACTGGTAAGTACGTGACAAGCAGAAGCAGAGATGACTGTTGATAGCAGTGTTGCCAATCAGAATTTTTCTTTTTTCTGGACAACTTAACCCAAAATCACTGACAGCCAACATTTTTATGGACAAATTGAAAAACCATAATGAGTGATAAACATTATAAGAATTTATTTACATGTCTATAGCTCAATATACTGATAGTAACTCATTACCAGTCTTTACTGTGAGCTGTAAAACTATGATAATTACCATCAAATTAATCTAGTCTGGAATCACCAGCTTCAAAAAAAATCACGGACATATTTTATTTTAATTTTTTTCATGGACAAAGGAAAAAAATTGCCTTTTTTTATGGAAACATTTCTGGGCAGTTGGCAACCCTGATTCATAGGTGTAAAAAATGTGTTCAAGCAAGGCTTAAATAAGTTATCTGGGCAAAAGTAACCCCCACAGTTGATTTTGAGGGGAAAATGAGGCCCAGTAGCTTATTTCCCCTGCAGTGGCGCCTAAAAGACAAATGTAGCGCAGTAATATACTCATTTGCTAAATGTAGATATGGTCCAAGACAAGTTAAATAGGGTAAATGTGAACAAAGCTCAAGGTCCAGATGGAGTACACCCAAGAGTGCTTAAAGAGCTCAGTTCAGTCATTGCTGTGCCCCTGTTTATAATTTTTGAAGATTCTCTAGGTACTGGTACAGTGCTAAGTGATTGGCGCAAGGCAAACGTGGTGCCCATATTCATAAAAGGATCTAGGTCCTCCACATGTAATTATAGACCTATAGGCTTGAAAAGTATAGTTTGTAATTGGATTGAAAACTGGCTGAAGGACCGTGTCCAGAGTGTTGTGGTCAATGATTTCTATTCAGAATGGTCTTGGGTTATAAGTGGTGTACCCCAAGGTTCAGTGCTGGGACCTTTTATTATTTAATTTCTTTATTAATGATATTGAGGACGAGATTAATAGCACTATTTCTATTTTTGCAGATGACACTAACTGTAAAAACTGTTCCAAGTAAAATGTGCTCTCCGATTGGAGAGGAAAGAGTTCAGTCTCCGGAAGCATCAAAGCTGCTTTACTGTAAGAACTGTGAATCTGTGGAATAGACTTCCTCAGGATGTGGTCACAGCAGGAACAGTGGACAGTTTTAAAAAGGGTTTAGATGAATTCTTAAAAGTAAACAACATTAATGCTTATGAGAGTCTCAATTCCTTCTGGGATTCGAATCCCCACATATGCCTTGGTTGAACTTTTTTTCAACCTTTTTAAGTATGTAACTATGATTTGGCACAAGTTTTTATTGAGATTGGTTCCTTAATGGTTACTTTTCTGCAGCGTCCTCTATGGGAACATTTATATTGATCCAGACAAGCAAAGAGACAGCATTTTGACTTTTGCAATAGCTGGGTCTTTTTCAAGAGGCACAGTACATCTATGGTGATTAAATATTTCGAGAACATAGTGTGGGTGACAAGGACTACGTTCAGTTTGCTTCTACTGAAAGTAGACCTACAGAGGAGCTTTAGCTATGTTTACAATTTTGAGTTGTGTTATTGCTGGATGTAGTCTTAATTCAGTGGTACCTTCAATATTAGTAGCCAAGTTAGGGAAGCTGGGTTGTCAATGAGGATTTGTCATCCTAAGAAGAACAAGAAGGAATAATATTAAACTGTAAATATTGTTTCAGGTGACTTTTCAGAATCAGTCATCATGTGTCTGTACATGAGGAATAACACTATATCTGACCATTAGTATTATTGTATTATGATTAGAGTTGAGCGGACACCTGGAAGTTCGGGTTCGACGGGTTCGGCCAAACTAAACAAAAAAATTTGAGTTCCGGACCCGAACCTCATTGAAGTCAATGGGGACACAAACTTTTAAACACTAAAATGGCTGTAAAAAAGTTATGGAAAGGGCTAGAGGGCTGCAAATGGCAGCAAAATGTGGTTAAGAGCATTTGCAAGTGCTCTGCAAACAAATGTGGATAGGGAAATTACTTCAAATAACATAAAATATGTAAAAATAAAGTACACATACTGCTCCACCATGTTGGTGAAATGCTGCCTCCTGCTAAGACGGGCCATATCAGCTGGTGGTGCTGGTTGCTGTGGCGTGTGACAAAGCTTTTCCACATTTCGGTCATGCTAACTCTGCCTTCTGAGGTGCTGGTGGTGCCCTTCCTCCTCCTCTGCCTTCGCCTTGTGCTTCCACTGTGCCCCCACAGTTTTGAGAACACTGTCAGGTGGGAATGCCACCAGCAGCACGTCTACCAGCGTGTGCTTGTACTCGCGCATCTTATGGTCACGCTCCAGTGACGGAATTAGGGACGGTACGTTGTCCTTGTAACAGGGATCCAGCAGCGTGACCACACAGTAGCCAGCACAAGTTAGAATGTGGGCAACTCGGCAGTAGTTGCAGCATGTAATCGCTCATGTGTGCCAGGCTGCCCAGAGGAAACAAAAAGCTGTCCTCTGTGGGAGGTGTATCCTCTGTGTCCTCTGTATCCCCCAGCCACTCATCAGTAATGGCCATGAGCTGGTTTGAGTGCCACCCCGCTGTGAACATGGTTCCTTCTTTTCCATCTCCTCCTCCTCATCCTCCACCTCATCATCCTCCAGAACTGTGCACTGGTTGGACAATTGTGTACCTGATGTTTGTGGGTGCAGGAATCTACCCTCGGAGTCACTGGAGGAATCTACCATCGGAGTCACTTGTGAATGACTGGCCTTAAACCCTATGAAATGATCCCTCTTCCATCATCGCCAGAAGCGTTTTTTTTAAGGAGGCATGGAAGTGGGATACTAACACTGAGAACAGCGTTATCGGCACTGGCCATGTTGGTGGAGTACTCGAAAGAGCGCAACAAGGAACAAAGGTCTCGCATAGAGGCCCAGTCATTAGTGGTGAAGTGGTGCTGTTCCGCAGAGCGACTCACCCGTGTGTGCTGCAGCTAAGCTGGAAGGCCGAAGTTACGCTGCAGCGCTGACAGGTGAGCAGCAGCAGGGTGAGAACGCCGAAAGCGTGCACAGATGGCCTGCACTTTATGCAGCAGCTCTGACATATCGGGGTAATTTTTAAGGAATCTCTGCACCACCAAATTCAGCACATGCGCCAGGCAAGGGATGTGCGTCAAAATGGCAAAAATCCCAGAGGTGGATGGTTGCATATCCACGTACCTCGACTATATAACACCTGAACACCCTACAATAGTGAGGGGACACGACCACTGGCTCCCTACACCAGACACGGAGGGAGTCAGGGTCACCTGGGATCCAGCAAACAGAAAATAACAGATAAATGTACAGCACTTAACTTAGTAGCAGACTGGGAAATAGGATCAGCATGCACACACACTCCAGGAAGAAGTATAAGCCGCCCAGTAATGCCTTATGGGGAGGAATTTAAAGGGAAGCAATCAGTCCAACTACATGACAGCTGAGAGAGGCTAACGAGATGAGGAACTGAACACAACAACAACAAAAAACTCAAGGAGGAGGTTCTGAAAGGCTTCTGTCAGAGCTTCTCAGCTGTCTGGTTGTGACAGTACCCCTCCCTCTACGAGTGGACTCCGGACACTCAGAGCCCACCTTCTCAGGATGGGACCTATGGAAAGCCCTGATGAGACGAGAGGCTTTAATGTCCGTCACTGGGACCCACATCCTCTCCTCAGGACCATAACCCTCCCAATAAACAAGGTACTGAAGAGAACCGCGGACTAGACGAGAATCCACAATCCTAGAGACCTGAAATTCAAGATTCCCATCAACCATAATCGGAGGAAGAGGCAAAGGCGAGGGTGCAATGGGTTGATCATAAGGTTTCAATGAGGACTTATGAAAAACATTATGGATCTTCCAAGTCTGAGGAAGATCAAGACGGTAGGCAACAGGATTGATGACAGACAGGATTTTGTAAGGCCCAATAAACCTAGGACCCAACATCCAGGAGGGAACCTTCAATTTGATATTCTTGGTAGACAACCACACCAGATCACCAACATTCAGGTCCGGACCAAGCACACGTCTCTTATCTGCCACACGCTTATATCTCTCACTCATGCTCTTTAGATTATCCTGAATCTTTTGCCAAATATATGACAAAGACGAGGAGAATCTGTCCTCATCAGGTAAACCAGAAGACCCTTCTCCCGAGAAAGTCCCATACTGCGGATGAAACCCATATGCACCAAAAAATGGTGACTTATCAGAGGACTCCTGACGACGGTTATTTAAAGCAAACTCAGCAAGGGACAAAAAAGAACACCAATCCTCTTGATTCTCCGCCACAAAACAGCGCAGATATGTCTCCAGATTCTGATTGACGCGCTCTGTCTGGCCATTCGACTGCGGGTGGAAAGCAGAAGAGAATGACAACCGAAACCCCAAGCGAGAACAGAAAGCCTTCCAGAATCTGGAAACAAACTGCGTGCCCCTATCAGAGACTATGTCTGAAGGAATACCGTGCAATTTGACAATGTGATCAATAAATGCCTGCGCCAGCGTCTTAGCATTGGGCAAACCAGGAAAAGGGATGAAATGCACCATCTTGCTAAAACGGTCCACCACCACCAGAATCACAGTCTTCCCCGAGGAACGAGGCAGGTCCGTTATGAAGTCCATGGACAGATGTGTCCAAGGACGGGAAGAAATGGGTAAGGGAAGGAGAGGACCTGATGGCCGTGAATGAGGGACTTTGGCACGAGCGCAAGTCTCGCAGGCTGCCACAAACCCCTCAACCGACTTACGAAGCGCAGGCCACCAGAATCTCCAAGCGATGAGATCCAGTGTGGCTCTTGCCCCCGGGTGCCTAGCAAGGACCGAATCGTGGTGTTCCTTAAAAATCTTGTGTCTTAAAGCGAGAGGCACAAACAACCTCCCAGGAGGACAAAGATCAGGAGCCTCTGACTGGGCTGCCTGCACCTCTGCCGCCAATTCAGAAAAAAGAGCAGAGACCACCACACCTTCAGCCAAAATGGGACCCGGGTCTTCAAAATTCCCGCCTCCCGGAAAACAACGTGACAGGGCATCTGCCTTCACATTCTTAACTCCGGGGTGGAACGTGACAACAAAATTAAACCTAGAAAAGAACAAAGACCATCTGGCCTGTCTCGGGTTCAGATGCTTGGCTGACTCCAAGTAGGCCAGATTTTTATGGTCAGTAAATATGGTAATAGGGTGTCTGGCTCCCTCTAGCCAATGGCGCCATTCCTCAAAAGCCAACTTGATGGCTAACAATTCCCTATCTCCCACATCGTAATTTCTCTCTGCGGAGGAGAGTTTTTTCGAGAAAAAGGCACACGGTCGCCATTTGGCAGGAGAGGAACCCTGAGACAAGACCGCCCCCACACCCACCTCAGAAGCATCAACCTCAACTATGAAGGGTAAAGAAATATCAGGTTGCACCAAGATGGGAGCGGAAGCAAAACTCTCCTTGATATTAGAAAAAGCCTTACGCGCCTCTACTGACCAAGAAGAAAAATCTACCCCCTTTCTGGTCATATCAGTGAGTGGTTTAACAATAGAGGAATAATTCAAAATAAACTTCCTGTAATAATTGGCAAAGCCCAAAAAACGCATCAGCGCCTTCTGATTCTCAGGAAGCTCCCACTCAAGCACAGCGCGGACCTTCTCGGGGTCCATGCGAAAACCAGAAGCGGAGAGAAGAAACCCCAGAAATTGAATTTCTGGAACCGCAAACACACATTTTTCCAGTTTCGCATATAATTTATTCTCCCGCAGGATGAGCAAGACCTGACGTAAATGTTCCTTATGAGTTTTGAAATCAGGAGAAAAAATCAAAATGTCATCCAAATACACTAATACAAATTTTCCCATCAAATGATAAAAAATGCTGTTCACGAAATGCTGAAAAACGGCTGGGGCATTCATCAAACCAAAAGGCATAACCAAATTCTCAAAATGGCCCTCAGGGGTATTGAAGGCCGTCTTCCATTCATCTCCTTCTCTGACCCTGACCAGGTTGTATGCCCCTCTTAGATCTAATTTAGAAAATACTTTAGCCCCAACAACCTGGTTAAACAGGTCCGGGATCAGAGGAAGCGGATAAGGGTCACGAATAGTGATACAATTCAGCTCCCTGAAATCCAGACAAGGTCTTAAAGAACCATCTTTTTTCTTAACAAAGAAAAAACCAGCGGCAACAGGTGACTTCGAGGGTCGTATGTGTCCTTTTCTCAGACTCTCAGAGATATAAGCACGCATGGCGATCCTCTCAGGTTGGGAAAGATTGTATAAACGAGATTTAGGCAGCTTGGCGCCTGGGATGAGATTAATAGGGCAATCGTACTCCCTGTGCGGGGGCAAATCCTGAACTCCACTCTCAGAGAAGACATCCGAAAATTCAGAGAGAAAAGATGGTACAGTCTTAGTAGCAACCTCAGAAACAGATGTTGTGAGGCAATTCTCTCTGCAAAAGTCACTCCAACCATTTATTTGCCTCGCTTGCCAATCAATGGTGGGGTTATGTTTAGTGAGCCAGGGTAGCCCCAACACTAGAGGAGTAGGCAAACCGCTAAGGACGAAACATGACACATCCTCAACATGAGCATCACTCACAATTAAACGGATATTGTGAACTATGCCCTTTAATGATTTCTGAGAAAGTGGAGCGGAATCAATAGCAAAAACAGGAATATCCTTTCCCAAAGTGCATACCTGGAAACCAAGAGTTATCGCAAATTGATTATCAATGAGATTGACAGCTGCTCCACTATCCACAAAAATCTCACAAAAAATGCTCTTGCTCTCTAGCACCACCCTGGCAGGCAGGACAAAACGGGAACTACAAGCAAACGGAAAACCTTCAATTTCCGCCTCAACCCTGCCAATAGTAACAGACGGAACATTTTTAAAAGATTTTTTCCTGTTTGTTTCTTTATTACTCCCAGAAAACTGCCTGAATCTCCTAGAGGGACAAACATTTGCCAAATGATTTATACCTCCACAACAAAAACAAACCCTCCCATGCAAGCTGAATCTTCTATTGTCAGAAGCAATCAACCCCAGCTGCATGGGCTCCTGCTCAGAAGGAGCTGACAGTGACCAACACCCCTGCGCACAGAATGAGACCGCTGCACTGTCCTGGGACTGAGTATGACAGGAAGGAGATATCTCTCCTCTCTCTCTAAGACGCCTGTCAATACGAACGGCCTGAGACATAGCAAAGTCCAAGGAAATAGGCCTCTCATGAAAGGCAAATGCATCTTTCAATCCCTCTGAAAGACCATGGCAAAATTGACTTCGGAGTGCAGCATCATTCCAACCAGTATCAGCTGCCCATCTCCGAAATTCTGAGCAGTATATCTCTGCGGATTGTTTACCCTGGCATAATAGACGTAGTCTAGACTCAGCCAGAGCAATACGATCCGGATCATCATATATCTGACCCAGGGCTAAAAAGAATTCATCCACTGAACGGAGAGGCTGTGCCCCCTCCGGCAGCGAAAAGGCCCAAGACTGAGCGTTACCCCTGAGCAGCGATATAATGATCCCCACCCTCCGTTCCTCATCACCAGAGGAATGGGGAAGAAGGCGAAAATGGAGTTTGCAAGCCTCTCTAAAACGCACAAAATTCTCACTACCCCCGGAGAACGTAACCGGGAGCGAGATCTTAGGCTCAGAACAAACTCCATGAACGCAAGCTGAAACGGTCACTTGAAGCTGAGAAAAAGTCTTGCAGAGATCAGCTACCTCCAATGAAAGACCCTGGAAGCGTTCAGCCAAAAGTGAAACCGGATCCATGCTTGAGACGGTTTTGGCGGCTTATAATGTCACGGAAGGTGTACAGGAAACAAGACAATGCAACATGCATATATGACTCACTGGATCCAAAGCTAAGGAACCAAAAGGGAGACCCCTGCACAAAACCTGGCACTTTCCCTGGCTGCTCAGCCTATGCAAAAATCCCAGAGGTGGATGGTTGCATATCCACGTACCTCGACTATATAACACCTGAACACTCTACAATAGTGAGGGGACACGACCACTGGCTCCCTACACCAGACACGGAGGGAGTCAGGGTCACCTGGGATCCAGCAAACAGAAAATAACAGATAAATGTACAGCACTTAACTTAGTAGGAGACTGGGAAATAGGATCAGCATGCACACACACTCCAGGAAGAAGTATAAGCCGCCCAGTAATGCATTATGGGGAGGAATTTAAAGGGAAGCAATAAGTCCAACTACATGACAGCTGAGAGAGGCTAACGAGATGAGGAACTGAACACAACAACAAAGAAAACTCAAGGAGGAGGTTCTGAAAGGCTTCTGTCAGAGCTTCTCAGCTGTCTGGTTGTGACAGCCAGTCTTGAGGGTCACTGGCATCAACCACTCATTGGTCTGTTGTTCCATGTCCGTTCACAGCTTCTGCACCGTGTGGGGTTTGTCATAAGTTTTAAAACTGCCTGCTGTCATTTACCCCTGGCTGTGCTGAAGTTGGAGGTGAAGGTGTTACACTGACCAGATGAGGAAGTGAAGTAGGAGGAGGAAAGCAACAGGAAGCAAAGAGAAGCGCCCTGAAATCCTCGGTGGTGGAAGGACATGCGCCTAACTGCTATCCGCCTCAGGCCCAGCCGCCACTGCATTTAACCAGTGTGCTGTTAGGGAGATATAACGTCCCTGACCATGCTTACTAGTCCACATATCCGTAGTTAGGTGGACCTCGCCACAGATGGCGTTGCGCCGTGCACACCTGATTTTGAAAAAAAAAGTTGTGGTGGCTGGGAACGACGTACTGTGGTACATAAGGTTTTAAAAAGTCTCCGTCTCCACCAGACGGAATGACAGCATTTCAAAGGCCAGTAATTTTGAAATGCTGGCATTCAGGGCCAGGGATGGGTGGGTAGGGGGGTACTTCCTCTTCGGCTCCAGTGTTTGGTTGATTGAGAGCTGAATGCTTTGGTGGGACAATGTGGAGATGCTTGGTGACCCAGGTGGTGGTGTTGCTGGCAGATCCTCTGTTTGCGGGGTGGCAGGTGCCACTGTCACTCCAGAGGTGAATAAAGAGGCCGAGACTGCAGCAAAAGAGGAGGCAGGAGGAGCCAGAGACCTTTCTTGGTTTTTGAGGTGTCTACTCCACTGCAGCTCATGCTTAGATGCCTGGTCATGCAGATTGTGCTCAAGTTGAGAACGTTTATGCCTCGCTTTAGGCTCTGATCGCACAGCGTGCAAACAACTCGTGTCTTGTCGTCAGCACATTGTCTGAAGAACTGCCACGCCAGGGAACTCCTTGTAGCTGGCTTTGGTGTGCTATGTCCCTTGCTGCGTTGGGCAGTAGCAGGAGTACTGTCTAGGGGACGGCCGCTCCGCTTTTGCACCCTGCTCCCTCTTCTGCTGTGCTGGTGGCTTTGTGCGACCACCGCCTCTTCCTCCGAACTACACAGGTCACTCACATGACCTTAATTCCATGTGGGGTCGAGGACCTCATCGTCCTCCACATCATCTTCCACCCAGTCTTCACCCTTGCCCTCATTGTCGGTCTGCACACTTTCGAAAGCCACAGCAGTTGGCACCTGTGTTTCGTCATCATCCGAGACATGCTGCGGTGGTCCTCCCATGTACTCATCTTAATACATAAGTGGTTGGGCATCGGTGCACTCAATCTCTTCCACTTCTGGGCAGGGCTATGTGGATGGCCTTGGGAAACCCTGCTAGCAGAGTCATCAAAAAGCAGAAGAGACTGCTGCATGACTTGGGGCTCAGACTGCTTGGCTGATTTGCAAGGGCGTGAGGTGAAAGACTGATGGACATCGGCTGCAGGTACCAACTCTGATCTTTCAGCAGGAGACTGGGTGGGAGACAATGTGAAGGAAATGGAGGCACTGTCAGTAACCTAATCTAGTAACGCCTGTACTTGTTCTGGCCTCACCATTCGTAGAGCCGCATTAGGCCTGACCAAACAACACTGAAGGTCGCCTACTCGCACCTGAGGAAGGTGTTTCACTTGTGCGTGTAGCTGGCACAGATCGACCACGTCCTTTCCCTGCAACAGGAGCTTCACCAGCAGCACCATGACCTGGTCCACATCCCTTATTTGACGCTCTCCTTATTCTCCGCAAATTTAGTATTTGGCACAAAATGGGTGATTTTTTAAAAATCAGAACATAATTGCAGTATTTCAAGCTTCTATTTGACTGTCACAAATGCACATATGCTGTGCTGGTGCACAGAACTTGCATAAAATGGCCGCCACCGCCCACCTAACAGACGGATAAAAGTTATTTTTCTCTGTCAGTGGGCTCAGGGCAGGGTAAGAAGATTGTGCACTGCACCCACAAAACTAAATATAGGTAGATCGCTGAGTTAACAAGCACTTCAGATTAAAGATTCTGTCCTATTCTCTCCCTCACAGCAGCAGCATCCTATCCCTACACTAATCAGAGTAGAGTGACGTGCAGTGCTAGGTGACTCCAGCTAATATAGAGGCTGTGTCGCATGCTGCACTGGCCAATTACAGCAATGCCATTAGTAGGCATGGCTGTGATGGCTTCTAAGGGCACACGAGTTAAACGCTTGTTAACTCGCCGAACATCGAACCCAAACTTATACTGAAAAGTTCGGGTTCGGGTCCAGGGTCCAAAAATCCCAAAGTTCGGTACGAACCTGAACTTTACAGTTCGGGTTCGCTTAACCCTAATTATGATGCATTTTACATTTTCATAATTTGCAGTTCCCCCTTTGCAGAATTCAGTTTTAATTGTCAGTTTTCCCTGAGCTTGTGCATGAAGACTAGCTGCTATGATGTCTCTCATGCAATCACATAGAGAAGAAGAAATCCTGCTCCTTTATCTCTCTGTAGCATTCCCTCAGAAGTAGCAGCAGCATGGGGGGCTTTAATCCTTTATTCACCAGCCTGTTTTGGGCCTTACTGACCAAGCAATTTTTTATTTTTTCATCTTTCAAGAGCTATAACTATTTTATTTTTCCGTCTATTAAGCCTTACGGGGGGCTTGTCTTTTGCGTAACAAGTGATATTTTTTAATGTTGCCATTTTAGAGTACACATAACTTACTGATTAATTTTTATTATCTCTATCTGGGAGGGGCATAGGAGAAAACAGCAATACTGCCACTTTATGTTATAAATTTTGTGAAGTTCATTGTTTGACATAAATAACAAGAAAAATGTATTCTCTCATATTGGTTGTTTTACATTTTACTTACCTTGTGAAAAAAAAAAAAAAAAAAGATGAAAATGTTTTTGCATCGCCACAGAACGAGAATGTTTTTATTTTTCTTTCTGCGGAGTTATGTGAGGATTTGATTTTTGAGAGACAACTAGTAGTTTTTATTAGTATCATTTTGGGTTACATAACACTTTTTGATCGTTTTTTATTCAGTTTTTTGTAGTTATCAAAGAGCGGCCATTCTGTTTTTTCCGTGTTTTTTTTTTTTACAGCGTTCACCGTATGGAAAAATTCACATGATATTTGCATAGTGGTGGTTATTACAGACACAGTGATGCCAAAAATGTGAAGAAGATTTTATTTAGACAATTTTTTCCATTGAAAAGCATTTTTTCGCAAAACAAAATCACTTTATTGGAATTTTTAGCTTTTTTTAACCCTTTAATAGACCCATAAGGAGACTATAATAGGCGACCTTTTGATTGCTTCTAAAATACAATGCACTATTTCTATAGTGTATTGTATTTTAATTGCCAGTGCAGCCTGCTGGAAAACACTGGACGCAGGCTTGGGGCCTACAGTAGGCCCTGGCCTTCATGCACAAACATCTACACCTCACGATCTGCGGTTTGCAGGGTGCTAATAGGAGACAGAGGGAGTCCACTCCCTTTGTAACTGCTTACATGCGGCGGGGGCCATTGTCTGCAGCATGTAAGAGGTTAAATGGCCCAGATCAGCACTTTTTCTGGTCTGGGCTGTTAGACCACTTACTAGACAACAGTGTTTCTGCCTCTGTCTCCCTCCTCCTCTCTCATATTCCCCCTTCCCTGTCCATAGACTTCTATGGACTGCAAATGACCTGCATAGCTTGATGGAGAAATTAGTGTTTTTATGTAAAATTACATTTATTCGTTTTGCTTGTAAGCCGGATTAATGAATCATCAGATATTTATCAGACTTTATAGGTTGCCCAGTATCAGAAATCATGAATTATTAAACATGAATGAAATCAACATACAGAAATCCTAAAATAAATTGATAGCTGCTACTTAATAAATTATCTGAGATTCCAGAAGTCCATGGCTGTGTCTACTATTCAAGCTCAGTTTTGTTCCCTTAAATGAGGCAGATTTTTTTTTTCTTGCATCTGTAACACACTTTTTGTAACCCATTTTGTTTCAATCCATGTCTTTAACCATAAGATAAAAGGATAATAAAACTGTAATGTAGCTGACTTTTTTGAACTATTCATATTGATCCATATAAAAAATACTGAAAAAATATGAACTTACTTAATCCTCTACTGTTTCTTTTATACGTTTGTATGGTATTAACTGTTCTTGTTGCTTCTCATGAACCTGAAAGCCACGAAGGCAAGTTATTTAATGCTTGCTATTGTACAGCAAGTATAATAATTGTAAGTAAGCTATAGCTTTTAGCTTTCCAAAGATAGATCCTAGCTGCTGCTCATCCTGAATTATGTTGTGGGTGAGCTATTTTTTTCTCCAGGACTCTATAATATAATAAAATAAAAAGAACCAGTTCAATTGAGAGACTTAGAAAAAAGAACCTTTCATGGCCATCTTTGATATGTCCCTTTCATAAGAAGATTTGAGGTATGGGCTGCAGTTGTGCTGTGCCAGACGGTGCAGGTGTCCTTAACTTGCGCAATGCTTCAAGCACATTAATTATTTACATTGTTTTTGATTTTGACATTTATTGGGACAAACTTAAAAGAACAACAACTGCTTGGTAAGTTATTCCCTCAGAAACCAGCCAGACACGATTTGGATGCAGAAGAAAGAAGTATATGTAGACAGATGGCCTGTGAAGCCCATACCTCTGCAATACCATGAGCAGAATTGGATCTTTATAGCTTGGAGTGATTTCAAGGCATGACACAATTTAGAGCAGGTTGTACTGAATCACTGTTATCCTTTAGTAAGGAAGAAATGTCAATATACAAGGATTTAAAGAATATAGTACCATCCGCTGGATTACAAAGGCTGGAGTGCTTACTGTTTCATTTTTTTTCATAAATGAATATTACTAGAAAATATAAGAACTTGTAATGCAGTATCGCCCATCAAAGAAAAATACATCCTCGTCTTCTTCACAATGCCTCTAGAAGACTAGGACTTAATTAATAATACACAACTTTTTTACTTGTTATTAAAAATATAAAAGTATCAAACCGTGCTCAAATAATGTGGTGAGAAAAAAATATATAAAATATAGAACATACTCTGGTATGCACCTCCATAACTTCTGCCTAGAAAACAATTGGAAAGGTCCTACCCAACCCAGGATATTTTAAGCAACAGGTGCCCGTCTCTTAGTTGATTGATGGTAGCCAGAGCTCATGGCGTGATTGGCAGTATGGAAATAATATCTAGTAAACCCTAATACTATAACCCTGCCTGCACACAAAGGGAAGGGGGCTAGCCGTCCCTGCCTACCACACACAGAGCACTCACCCCGATCAGGGCGACCCCGTCAGGAACCTGTCCCTGATTGGAGCCTCTTCCCTAAAAATGTCCCTCACTCAAATCCCTACATGCCATGTTTCATCCCCACACGGGGACTTATCAGGGGATACCTAAGTGAAAAGAATACATATAAACTTAAATAAGAACAAAAAGGGGAAAGGAATCTCCACAAGTTGTCAATTGGAGACTTGAAAAGGCTACTTACTATTACTTGATCTAATTCTCAGCGGTGAGACAAGGGCTTGGTGGGGACACTTCCCCATGCCCATTTTGGCACGGACCACTGTCTAACTTGTGCCCCATATACATATTATATAAGGAGACCTGAGAGTCTTTTGATCTTCTTCCCAACATTCCTCGTTTGTAATAGTAAGTAGCCTTTGTTTGCAGGCAGGGTTATAGTATTAGGGTTTACTAGATATTGTTTTCATACTGCCAATCACACCATGAGCTCCAGCTATTTGACTCTACCGTCAACCAACTTACCCAATCCTGGGTTGGGTAAGAACTTTCCAATTGTTTTCTAGGATGAAGTTATTGAGGTGCATACCACAGTATGTTCTATATTTGATATAATATATTTTTTTCTCACCACATTATTTGAGCACACTTTGATACTTTTATATTTTTGATAACAAGTAAAAGTTATGTTTTAATAATTATGTCCTAGTCTTCTAGAGGCA
This sequence comes from Bufo gargarizans, assembly GCF_014858855.1. Taxonomy (NCBI): domain Eukaryota; kingdom Metazoa; phylum Chordata; class Amphibia; order Anura; family Bufonidae; genus Bufo; species Bufo gargarizans. Next base: position 192,611,742 of record NC_058080.1, read on the forward strand.
TTGTGATATTGTATGGTGGGAGACTCAGATATACATACAGTTTTCATTTTTATGTATTGGGTACCAGTGTTTTTGATCCTTGTCCTCTTATTAGACTTCACTGCTGCTCCACTGCCTTTGTAATAACTCTCAATTCACTACTTGAATCTGTCTTCAGTGATAAGATACTTACCAGTCAGAATAGAAGTCTATGGGGAGGGGAGGAGAAGAACAAGGGAGGGGCTGTTGCGGGTAGGCAGAGCCAGAGAGACAAGTACAGAGAGTCTGTAGTTGGTTTGTAAATCATTTGCTGTCTTAATTAACTCCTGTCTTTACATCTAAACTGCTTATTTCTGCTGTGTCATGTCCTCCATTTGTGCTCCTGTTTGTGAGAGTGTGCTATAGATAGCCAGTAAGCCAAGCAGGATCCATGTCTAGTGTATATAGACAGACATGAAACCAGCGAGTTTCCATATACCAGCTCAGAAAACTTTAGCATTACAGACAGAATGCACTAGGAAAAACTGATAATAAATGCAGGATACAAAAGATATAATAGGTAGAAATTGTGCTATTCCTCATGTATGCCCACATGGATTCTTATTCTCAAAAATTGCCTGAAACGATAGTTACACTTTAAGATTTCTCTACTTTAGTTTTTTCTATTGTACTGAAAACAATTTCCCATTCTAAACAGTGTCTCATTACAGATATTAGAGCAGTGTTCCCCATCTGTGCCTCTCTGGTTGTTGCCAAACATCTTCTTTAAAATATAGTATTCCCACTTCTGCTCCTTCTTGCAGTTCTCTTCACTCCTGTTCTCCGCCATAGACCGTGTCCTGATACCATGACCCAGAAGTGAAGAGGACTGCATGAATGGTCAGAAATCATTATGTGCGCATATGGTCTAGGATTGGTATTTAGGGAGTCTGGTCTGGGGTCTTTTCTAATTTAAGGGGTCAGATTCCTGGTTTTAGCTTAGAGCAGAGATTTTAAACTCGTGGCCCTCCAGCTGTTCCAAACCTGAACTCCCAGCATGCCCTGCTAGCTGTAGGCTATCCTAGCATGATGGAAGTTGACCACGAGGACCACGAATTTGACTTCCCTTGACACTGGCTAAAATGCAGAATCCATGGAATCTGTGGACTTCATCCTTAAATGGGTTTTCTAGGCTCTTGATATTGATGACCTATCTAATCGATGAGGGTCCAACACCTCACACCCCAACTGATCAATTGTTTCTTGTAGCCACCAGAGTTGGAACTAGCACTGTGAATGGAACAGGACTCACAGCACCATTCAAAATGTAGCAGTCCTGCTGGGTTGCCACAGCTCAGCTCCCATTCACTGTAATAGGAGCTGAGGTGCAGTAACCCAGGACAGCCACTATACTTTAAACAGAGCTGTGCTTCCTATTCCATTCACAGCACTAGTTCCAACTCTGGTGGCTGCAGGGAACAGCTTATCGGTCGGGGTCATTGGTGTCAGACCCTCACTCATCAGATATTTAAGACCGATCCTCAAGAGCCTAGAAAACCCCTTTAACATACTCAAAGTGCCATAGACTTTGCTGCATGTCACAATCTCCCAGATAGTTATAGATTGCAGTGCTTATGGAGCAGTATAATGGTCAAGAGAGAAGTTGAGAGTTGCCACCTGGAGATCAATCAGAATACTACGGAGAACAAGGCAGGAGCCTCCCATGTCCTGTCCTCTATTTCCAGTCACAGCTAACAGCCTAGAGATGTACTGGTGGCATTAAACGAACAGCAGCAGTGCACAATTGCTATCAATGTAGCACACTATTATATTACAATTAAATTAGAACAACACACTGCATTAGGCCTCGTTCACATTGCCTTTTCTCCTTTCCGTTCTCCGGCTCCGTTGAGGAGCAGGAGAACGAAAAGGATGGATTCTGCAGATAACTGAGACCTAACTGAGCATAACGGAGCCTAAAGACCCCATAGACTATAATGGGGTCCGTTCAGTGTCCGCTCAGAATATGATTTTTGAGCGGAGAAACAGTGATGTGAGCAAGGCCTTAATAGTGTAACATACCAGCACCATCTACTACATCTGTATACTTCGATGGCTCCGTAATGATTTTTATTATTTCTACAATTAAGTTTGGTTGCTGCCACACTGACGGGATGTCCACAGAGCAATAATCAGGATGGTGGGGATGATGAGATGGGAATGAAGTGTAGGGTGGGCGTATATTCAGAGTGAGGGTGTAATTTCAGGCTGTTTTAGACTAAAGCTACAGTACCCCCACTCATTCAGGCTAGGGCTACACAATGTGCGGCCATACAACCTAAGATCACAATGTTGTGCTGCTGCATAATACCAGTGATGTGCTCACATTGTGACCCATAACTTACTGCAACCTAGCAGTCGGTGAACTCAAAACCTGCTGAAATGTAGTACGATCACATTCGATATGATTAGTTGCAATGTTAGCACTGCGACATTGTAATCTTAATGTCACACGGCCGACATGTAGTCCTAGCCTTACTGCTTAGATTATGAATTTTGTAGGTTTTGTGCAAAAAAAAAACAATCTAGTGATGGTGCAAGACCAGGAGAAGCTGAGCAGATTGATATCTAGTTTTGTGGGAAAAGAGTCAGTAAAACATGTAATTTATACAATGATATGTGTGTTTTTTTTTTCTGATTTCATTGTTCATTCAGGAAGTCTTATCTGTGACTGACAGATATCTCTGTATACACACTTACACAGGGAATGCTATTAATTACTGATAACACCAACCCCGTGTACAGATCTGAGTGACTGACTGACAGCTATCTATGTATGCACACACAATGCTAATAACACCTCCCCTGTGTAAAGCTGAAGAGCAGAGGTTTAAATGTATAAATTACAGGTTATTCTGAATCTTTTCCCATAAAACTATATATCAATCTGCTCAGCTCCTCCTGCTCTATATCATGCTGCCTGCGGATGGCACTGTGGTGACAGGCAGTGATGGCCAGTTCGCATTGTTCACCTGCGAACATATGCGGGCTGCCATCTTTTTTCACAAGTCCGGCGAGGCACGGGTAAGCCCTTACCTGTGCCTGTGCCGCGAGCCGGTCTGAAAACAAGTGCGGTCACCGGGAGCAGGCAGTTCCGAGATCAGGCCTTCATCGGGCTGTTCTCGGCACTGCCTGCTCCCGGTGACCGCATTTGTTTTCAGACCGGCTAGCGGCACAGGCACATGTAAGGGCTTACCTGTGCCTCGCCGGACTTGTGAAAAAAGATGGCAGCCCGCATATGTTCGTGGGCGAACAAAGCAAACTGGCCATCACTGGTGACAGGTCCTATTTAATAACCCTATAGCAGCTGCACAGACTTCCATGTAATATGTACACCCCTGTGCTATCTTTCTACCAGTTATCATAATGCATTCACAATGGAGTGTGATAAAATCCCTGAGTTGAAAGACAAATTGATGTCTGTTACATCTGTATCCCCTTATCTACCAGCTAATTCTGTATTTATTGCTTGAGATAAGCCCGTGTGAAACAATGGAAGGCTTCAGATATTTATAGCTCATTTAAATTTGAATTAGGTGTATAGATAAGAGGGTTGAAAAGCCCAATTAGAAGTATTTGTATCCCTAATCTGGTAATATTTTACCATTGCAAAATTCTCTGTGCGTTCATTGATCGAATATTTTAGAGCAGTTATTCTGGTAATGAAGAATTACTAAGTGGGTACAACATCTGGAAACATCTTTTCTGTTTCATACAAAGACATGCAGCTTGATGGGTTTTACATAATGAACATTATCTTGGATTTTATATCTTGATGTTTGCTGTCAAACTCGCAATAACCTATCACGTCAGTCTGCTCTCTATACTCTGGATGTGATAGTCATATAGGGAACTTTAGCTGTGATTACACTGTGTCAGTAGACATCCGTTATGAAGAGAATCTATCATCCTTAACCCCTTAAGGACTCAGCCCTATTTCACCTTAAGGACTTAGCCATTTTTTGCAAATCTGGCCAGTGTCACTTTAAGTGCTGATAACTTTAAAACGCTTTTATTTACCCAGGCCGTTCTGAGATAGTTTTTTCGTCACATATTGTACTTCATGACACTGCTAAAATTGGGTAAAAAAAAGTACATTTCTTTACATATTACAAATCAACCCAAAATTGGGAAAAATTTGCAAATTTCCAAGTTTCAATTTCTCTACTTCTATAATACATAGTAATACCTCCAAAAAGTTATTACTTTACATTCCCCATATGTCTACTTCATGTTTGGATAATTTTGGGAATGAGATTTTATTTTTTGGGGATGTTACAAGGCTTAGAAGTTTATAAGTAAATCTTGAAATTTTTCAGAAATTTTCAAAAACCCAATTTTTAGGGACCAGTTCAGGTCTGAAGTCACTTTGTGAGGCTTACATAATAGAAACCACCCAAAAATGACCCCATTCTATAAACTACACCCCTCAAGGTATTCAAAACAGATTTTACAACTTTGTTAACACTTTAGATGTCCGACAAGAATTATTGGAAAATAGATATACAATTTAAAAATTTTACTTTTTTGGCAGATTTTCCATTTTAATAATTTTTTTCCAGTTACAAAGCAAGGGTTAACAGCCAAACCAAACTCAATATTTATGGCCCTGATTCTGTAGTTTACAGAAACACGCTATATGTGGTTGTAACCCGCTGTACGGGCACACGCCAGGGCGCAGAAGGAAAGGAATGCCATAAGGTTTTTGGAAGGCAGGTTTTGCTGGACTGTTTTTTTTTTTTTACACCCATGTCCCATTTGAAGCCCCCTGATGCACCCCTAGAGTAGAAACTCCAAATAAGTGGCCCCATTTTAAAAACTACGGGATAGGTTGGCAGTATTGTTGGTACTAGTTTAGGGTACATATGATTTTTAGTTGCTCTATATTACACTTTTTGTGAGGCAAGATAACAAGAAACAGCTGTTTTGGCACCGTTTTTATTTTTTATTTACAACATTCATCTGACAGGTTATATCATGTGATATTTTTATATACCAGGTTGTCACGGATGCGGCGATACCTAATATGTATACTTTTTTTTATTTATGTAAGTTTTACACAATGATTTCATTTTTGAAGCAAAAAATATCATGTTTTAGTGTTTCCATAGTCAGAGCCATAATTTGTTCAGTTTTTGGGCGATTACCTTGGGTAGGGTATGATTTTTGCGGGATCAGATGACGGTTTTATTGGCACTATTTTGGGGTGCGTGTGACTTTTTGATCGCTTGCTATTACACTTTTTGTGATGTAAGGTGACAAAAAATGGTTTATTTAGCACAGTTTTTATTTTACATTTTTTACGGTGTTCATCTGAGGGGTGAGGTCATGTGATATTTTTATAGAGCCGGTCGATATGGACACGGCGATACCTAATATGTATACTTTTTTTATTTATGTAAGTTTTACACAATGATTTCATTTTTGAAGCAAAAAAAATCATGTTTTTGTGTTTCCATATTTATGTAAGTTTTACACAATAACAGCTTTTTTTGGGCGATTGTCTCAGGTAGGGGCTCACTTTTTTGCGGAATGAGATGACAGTTAGATTGGTACTATTTTGGTGGGCAAACGCCTTTTTGATCGCTTGCTGTTGTACTTTTTGTGATGTAAGGTGACAAAAAAATGGTTTATTTAGCAGTTTTTTTTTTTTTTATGGTGTTCATCTGAGGGGTTAGGTCATGCGATATGTTTATAGAGCCGGTCTATACGGATGCGGCGATACCTAATATGTATACTTTTTTTTACCCTATTTTTAACCAATTTATTTTTATTTGGGGAAAATTACGTTTTTGTTTATTTTTACTTGAAACTTTACTTTTTTTTCTGGGAAAATTTAATTTTTTATTTTTTTTCACTTTATTTTTTGTCCCACTTTGGGACTTGAACTTTTGGGGGTATATTCCTTTACAATGCATTCCAATACTTCTGTATTGGAATGTATTGGCTGTAAGAGTAATACTGTGTATTACTCATACAGCTTCTGGGGCCTTTGAGATTCAGGGGGCTAAGTCTCACAGGCTCTTCACCGGAAGGCAGCGCAGATGCCTCAGGAAGGCATTGCGCTGCCTTCCATGCCATCGGGTCCCCCCCACAGCCCCATGGGGACCCGATAGCACCGCCGCCGCACAATAAAAAGCCGCAAACCGCAGGTATGAATTGGCCTGCGGTTTGCGGCAATCGCTGACAGGGGAGGTCACGGGAACCCCCCGAGCATTTAGCCGAGGTGCCTGCTCAATGCTTTGAGCAGGCACCTCGTTCCGATCACCGTCCGCCGGGCAGCGGTGATCGGAAAAACCCATGACGTACCGGTACGTCATGGGTCCTTAAGGACTCAGGATCCATGCCGTACCGGTACGACATGGGTCCCTAATGGGTTAAAGGGAACCTGTCACCGGGATTGTGTGTAGAGCTGAGGACATGGGTTGCTAGATGGCCGCTAGCACATCCACAATACCCAGTCCCCCCCAAGCTCTGTGTGCTTTCATTGTGTAAAAAAAATATTTGATACATATGCAAATTAACCTGAGATGAGTCCTGTCCCTGACACAAATCGTCAGCAGCCAATCCCCTTGTGTAAAAATGGGATTTGTTGGTTACAATATGCAAACGGGATGAGGATGAATGATTGTACAACTACAATATAGATAAAATATACAATGTACAATATACATGAATCCTACACTACAACCAAAGCATAGCCTTTAGAAAGACTAAGGGTACTTTGACACTTGCGGCAGAGGATTCCGGCAGGCAGTTCCATTGCCTGAACTGCCTGCCTGATGCGGCAATCTGGACGCAAACGAATGCATTTATGAGACAGATCCGGATGCGGATCCGTCTCACAAATGCATTGAAATACTGGATCCATCTCTCCGGTGAATCCGGAAAAACTGATCTGGTATATATTATTATTTTTTAACATTTTTAAAGGTCTGCTTATGCTCAGACCGGAAAACCGGATCCGTTTTGCCAGAAAACTTAATGCCGGATCCGGCACTAATACATTTCAATGGCATTCCGGCAAGGGTTCAGGATATTTGGACGGAGAGAAAACTGAAGCATGCTGCAGTATATTCTCCGGCCAAAAAACGTAAGAGGGACTGAACTGATGCATCCTGAACGGATTGCTCTCCATTCAGAATGCATTAGGATAAAGCTGATCAGTTTTTTCCCGGTATTGAGCTCCTGTGACGGAACTCAACACCGGGAAACAAAAACGCTAGTATAAAAGTACCCTTACTTCAAGGAAATGGAGCAGTGTTTAAAAAAGGAATTAAAAGGATGGGATAACACAGCGAGTGAGCGCCCAGTAGACACTATTAAAAGTGGCCATCTTAATGGCAACTAAATTATCTGTCTGACAGTTTAGCAAATGTAAAAGGAAGAAGAAACCACTATGGTTTACTAGAGATATTAACTCATTTGCATAAACTTAAATATGGGAAAGACATGCAAATTAGCAGAATCTGCCTTGTTTTTCAGCTGAAACACTATTTGCATGCCTTTCCTATATTCAAGTTTATGCAAATGAGTTTACATGACAAAACAGTATAGAAAAGTTATTGCATATAATATTAGGACAATTAGAAAACTGAAAATGTGTATGCAGCCCTCCTAAGCAGTGAGAGAAGAGTTAGCTGGCATCCCCCCCAAAAAATTTCCATTTTTGTCATCCTAATGATAATGATCTAGGTGCGCAGGTCCCTGCAAGCCATCCAACTTAAATCAAGCAACTTTGAGGCTTACTGGCTCTCAGTCAGATGAGAGCTGGTCCTGGCAATATCATAGCCCATGAGGTTTATCCGAGGTGTGATTATTGCTAGTTGTTTCATAGTGCACAAGGTAAGGAATGCTGACTGTACCTGTCTCATGGATAGGTTGTTGGTTTCCACATACCCGGCTTTTGGCATACAGACTTTGTGTGATTGTCTGTTAAATGTTATGTATTGTATATTAAATGTAAAAGTTTATTTTTATAGATGTTATATTATTAAATTATTAATGATAGGTTAAAAAACACTTCTAATAAAAATGTATTAATGATAGGTAAAATAATAACGATATAAAAAATCTAGAGTATTCACAATTACGAAGATATAGCATTATATTCTAGATCTTCGCGAATTCTCGAAGTGCCAATATTCCTGATAAAAAAAATAGCAATTTGAATATTCGCGCTCAACACTAATAATGAGCTGATAATGAACATTGGATTTCACCCCTGGATAGTTCAGTAGATCCGCAGTTGGCTGTGGGATAGATATCAGAGTGTTGTTAATGGAGTACATTCTGAGATCTGTCCTGGGTCCTATTCTTTTTAATATCTTTGTAGGCGATATAGGAGAAGGTTTGGGGGGTAAGGTTTGTCTGTTTGCCGATGACACAAAAGCAGGTGCAGACTGGGAACTTAAAGTGGCCCTGGAAAAAATACTAAAAGTGGCCACGTTTTGTAGTCTGGTCCAAATTGATGGAAGGCAGGGCCAGCAATACCATTTTATGGCACATTATACCAACCTAACAGAGCCAAATGCCACAGTCTATCACAAAATACTTCCAACAGAACAAAATACATCTCCAAAAACTTCCACTGGCCAGCCATGAGGCGGGCCCAGGCGGTCCCCTGGGCATCACCGCACGGTGAAATTTCCCTGTAAGGGAACTCAATGTTTCCAAATGTAAAATAATGCACTTGGAGAAAACAAACCCTCAGTCTGAATATCTTATTGGCAGCTCAGTGTTAATGAGGACTTCAAAAGAGAAGAATTTGAGTGTCCTGATATCAGACAGCTTCAAAATGAGTGCACAGTGTGGAGAGGCAGCAGGGAAAGCAAGTAGGATGCTTGGCGGTATAGCTAGAGGTATAACCAGTAGGAAGAACGAGGTTGTGATCACACTGTATAGAGTGCTAGTGAGACCACATCTGGAATACTGTGTCCAGTTCTGGAGACCTCACCTACAAATAGACATAGATAAAATGGAACAGGTACAGAGACGGGCTGCAAAAATGCTGGTGGGTCTTAAGCATAAAACTTGACACGTAAATCTTTAAATATGTTATTGGTTTAACCCCTTCAGGACCCTGCAATTTTTAGCAAATCTGACTTATGACACTTTATGTGGTGATAACTTTTAAACGCTTTTACTTATCCAGGCCACTTTGAGATTGTTTTCTCGTCACTAATTGTTCTTCACGACAGTGGTAAATTTGAGTCAAAATATTTCATTTTTTTAAATAAAAAAAATACAAAATTTACAAAAAAATGGGAAAAATTAGAAAATTTCCAAATTTAAATTTCTCTACTTTTATAATAGATAGTGATGGACGAACCGCAAGTTTGCGGCAGGTCCCATTCATTTTAATAGCAGGCGAACCTGAAAAACCTTCAGCTCATATTTTCAGGAAATAAATAATTACTAGAAGTGCACAAATAGTCCCACAACATGGACAGCGACATACCAGATGTATTATTCGAATTTGCGATCTCCATTCATTATTTTTTTCAATGCAAAATATCGGCAATATAATTTTCACGTAAGCGCATGCACAAATGCACTATACAGTACCCAAATGCACTATAAAAAAAAGTATATTGGTATATAACACCCCGCTTCAATCAGTTTTTTTTGGGGGGGACTGATATATCACACCCGTTATAATTATTTGTTCCAATAACGCTTGTCCCTCTATATACCTTCAGTATTGCAGCAGAACCGCATACAACTGCCGCACAATACAAATGCACTATAATATACTTTCTAACATAGAAAGTATATTATAGCATTGTACAAGGAAGGCAATCCATTAGAATATACATAGAGATAAAACGTAACCTTTAATAATGTTTCTATGAGGGTCCACTCACGCGTCCGTAAGTGTTTTGCGGATCCGCAAAACACGGACACTGGCAATGTGCATTCCGCAATTTGTGGACTGCACATCGCTGGCACTATAATAGAAAATCACTGCAATAAATACACCAAAATGATACGCAACTGACAATACTAGCTAATTCCTCAGGCTGATGTTAAAAGCTGAGAACTTCTGATCTTCCAGTCAGGAACATATCGGAGCCCCTCATGCACCACGTCATGGTGTCTCAGCACGCATGGGGTCCTACCACTCAACTGCCCGTGGTGTGTGAACAGGGTCTGAATCAGTGCTAGAAACCAACTCACAGCCAGGCTCTCACATGCCTCCATAGTGATATCACAAATGCACTGTGAGGAAAAATAAAGCTGTGAGCCGCGCCCACAACAGACCATGTGACACAGAAGCTACCAGCAAAATAAAGTAGCACATTCCATACACATAAAGACAGAAAACTCACTGAGAAAAGTGGCCTAAATGGGTGAAAATGCTCCAAACCCAGACACTGTAGCGTGTCTATAACCGGGTGAGCAATTCCTCTGCATGCGGTCCGCAGACAACGGCAATCCCCAGCAAAAAATGTCTACAATGGAGGATGCCGGGGCGGACCGCATGCACCACAAGAGCATCTTACACAAAATGATACATTGTGCAGATGAAAAAATATATATACACACAAATCACTGCAGAAAATGCACCAAAATGATACGCAACTGACAATACTAGCTAATTCCTTAGGCCGATGTTAAAAGCTGAGAACTTTGCCAATATCTTCCAGTCAGGAACATATCGGGGCCCCTCATGCACCACGTCACGGTGTCTCAGCACGCATGGGGTCCTACCACTCAACTGCCAGTGGTGTGTGAACAGGGTCTGAATCAGTGCTAGAAATGAACTCAGCCCCAGAAATGAAAAACCCCAAGAAGTGACCCTATTTTGAAAAGAGCACCCCCGTACAAACATTTTAAGTGGTGGAAAGGGCACTTTTGACCTAACAGGTGTTTCACAGAAATGAATATATAGTGGTTGGTGAAAAGTGGATCTGTAAGCTATGCGGACTAAATCAGAGATATAAGGTGCTAAAACTACAGGGTACATCATGGATGAAATTAAATTAATAATCCATGGATGAGTGGTAGATTTTAAAACACTCCTGCTTGCACAGGCCAGGTTTTTCAGGGAAGGTTTCAGAGTGGTAAATGGTGTCTTTACTTATCCCCCTTTTGTAACACACCCTGCCTCTTTTTGCGGTCCTTCCCTTTATTGTTGCCTGGGGAACTTGACCTGGAAAATGTTGCCCTGGTAAAATACGGGCACTGTGACTTCCTGAAGTACTGGGATCCTTGATAACCACCTCTTAGAACTGAAGGAAAGTTCCTGTGTGGCCTGCAGACTGAAATAGCATGTACGGATTGCACATTGCCATCTGTACAATGTGTACAGCCAGCTTTTTGTACCACACTTTTGTTTTTCATGTGGCACTGTAGGGCTTCAGAAGTTGATCTGAAAGATCCACCCCACCTAGGTGCCTGTTGTAGTCCAGGATACAAACTGGTTTGGGGTAGTGGTTGTGGTACCTCGTACAGGAGCAGGGGAGCTGGTGTTAGTGTTAATGGTGGTCAGTACAAGGATGTCCCTCTTGTCCTTGTACTTAACCACCAGCATGTTCTCATGGAGGAGAGCCCTACTTTCACCCATTCTCAGTGGGTTGCCCTACCAGGGATCTAGGGAGGCCTCTCAGATTTTTGTGCACTGTGCTGCAAGCCACAGGGGTATGCTGGTATAATAGTTAACCACATAGAGGTGGTAACCCTTATCCATCAGTGGGTGCAGTAAGTCCCACACGATCTTCGCACTAACTTCTAGGATGGGAGGGGAATTCTGTGGGTTCTATCCGGGAATCTTTCCCTTTGTAAATGTGGAACTTGTGGGTGTACCCGGAGCTACTCTCACAAAGTTTTTATATCTTTATGCCATACCTTAAAGCAGCCAATGACAGGCCTAGCCTTGAACAGACGGTCAAATGTCGGGTCGCTTTGGGGTGGGCACTGTGCATTCTCGTTCTAGTGTATGAATTTCCGAATTGACTTAAATTGTTTCTGGGTCATGGTCTTACTGTAAATTGGAGTCTGGTAGAAAATGTCCGAACTCCAATATTGTCTAATGTTTGGATTCTTTACAACGCCCATATGCAGCATGAGTCCCCAAAACTTCATCACCTCAGTAGAGGCCTGGCAGAGCATCACCAGGGATGAAACCCAGCGTCTGGTGATGTCTATGCATTCCAGACTTCAGGCTGTAATTGACTGCAAAGGATTTGCAACCAAGTATTAAAAAATGAAAGTTTATTTATTTGATTTATGATTAATATTCTGTCCCATTACTTTTGGTCCCTTAACAAGTGGGAGGCACATATACAAACTGTTGTAATTCCTACACCATTCACCTGATTTGGATGTAAATACCCTCAAATTAAAGCTGACAGTCTGCAGTTAAAGCACATCTTGTTCGTTTCATTTCAAATCCTTTGTGGTGGTGTATAGAGCCAAAAAATTTAGAATTGTCGATGTCCCAATATTTATGGACCTGACTATATATATATATATATATATATATATATACACAGTGGATATAAAAGGTGGATACAGTGGATATAAAAAGTCTACACACCCCTGTTAAAATGTCAGGTTTCTGTGCTGTAAAAAAAAAAAATAGACAAAGAAATCACTTCAGAACTTTTTCCACCTTTAATGTGACCTATAAACTGTACAACTGAATTGAAAAACAAACTGAAATCATTTAGGTAGAGGGAAGAAAAAATATAAAAATAAAATAATATTGTTGCATAAGTGTGCACACCCTTAAACTAATACTTTGTTGAAGCACCTTTTGATTTGATTACAGCACTCAGTCTTTTTGGGTATGAGTCTATCAACATGGCACATTTTGACTTGGCAAGATTTGCCCACGCTTCTTTGCGAAAACACTCCAAATCTCTCAGATTGCGAGGGGGATCTCCTGCGCACAGCCCTCTTCAGATCACCCCACAGATTTTCAATCGGATTCAGGTCTGGGATCTGCCTGGGCCATTCCAAAACTTTAATCTTCTTCTGGTGAAGCCATTCCTTTGTTGATTTGGATGTATGCTTTGGGTCGTTGTCATGCTGAAAGATGAAGTTCCTTTTGTGTTCAGCTTTCTAGCAGAAGCCTGAAGGTTTTGTGCCAATATTGACTGGTATTTAGAACTGTCCATGTGTCACAACCAGACAGCTGAGAAGCTCTGACAGAGGCCTTTCAGAACCTCCTCCTTGAGTTTCTGTGTTGTGGTATTCAGCTCCTCCTCTCGGTAGCCTCTCTCAGCTGTCATGTGTTGGACTAATTGCTTCCCTTTAAATTCTTCCCCAGAAGGCTTTTCTGGGCGGCTTATACTACTTCCTGGAGTGTGTGTGCACGCTGACTCTGGCCTCCTGTTTGCTTCAAAGCTAAGTGTTGTACCTTTATCTGTTATTTTCTGTTTGCTGGATCCCAGGTGACCCTGACTCCCTCCGTATCTTGTGTAGGGAGCCGGTGGTCGTGTCCCCTCACTATTGTAGGGTGCTCAGGGCTTTATAGTCAAGGTTCGTGGATATGCAAACCTCCACCATTCGGATCTTTGCATAGGCTGAGCAGCCAGGGAAAGTGCCAGGTCTTCTGCAGGGGTCTCCCTTGGTTCCTTAGTTTTTGGATCCAGCGAGTCGTTTATACATGTTGCTTTGCCTTGTTTCCCGTACACCGTCCGTGACATTATAAGCCGCCATAACCGTCTCAAGCAGGGGCGTAGCTATAGGCTCATTGGCCCTGGTGCAAGAATTCAATTTGGGCCCCCCCCTACCCTCAATACCATTTCCTAACACCACCAGACCCCTGCACGCCCACCGTTCCCATATTGCTGATGATATAGCTGCCGCTTGTGCTGGAATCAGTCTATTGCCGAATGCACACGGCCGTGAACGGTCCGTGGTATCCCGGCCCGGATTCCTGCTGACAGCAGGAGCGCACTGACGCCGTGCGCTTCATGCTGCCACTGTACTTCAGTAATACACTCGTATAGATCATACGAGTGTACTACTGTAGTACAGTGGCGGCATGAAGCGCACGGCGTCATAGCAACCAATGACGCCGTGCGCTCCTGCTGTCAGCAGGAATCCAGGCCGGGATACCACGGACCGCTCACCGCCGTGTGCATTCGGCCTATATGTGTCATTCTGCAGCATGGGAGGTACATAGTTCTTAATTTTCCTTCACTTATCCTTTCAGTTTGCTTCATCATATGCCAGCAGGGCTATTGACATCGCCGCCAAGCCCGCCATTATTGCTCACACATGGCTGGTCAGCACTGGAAATATGGGATTGCAACTGCAACCCCTATGGGTGCAGTGACTGTCACCATATTGCTGTGAGTGACTGATGATTATAGCTGTCGCTTGTGCTGGAATCAGTCACTCACGGCAATATGGTGACAGTCACTGCTCCCATAGGTGTTGCACTTGCAATCCCATATTTCCAGTGCTGACCAGCCCTGTGTTAGCAATAATGGCGGGCTTGGCGGCGATGTTAATAACCCTGCTGGCATATGATAAAGCAGTGATGATCATGATATAGCTGCCGCTTGTGCTATGAATGTGATGGTCTATGGGCCATAGACCATCACATGATTCATAGGACTCTGCTGTGATATCTACCAGTACTTGTAGGATAGCAGTAGTGAGTCCTCTTACTTGCAGAGCTCATTTGCAGCTGCACATGTGGCTAGAACGGTGCTAGTAAGAGGACCCACTACTGCTATCCTATGTGATGGTAGTGTTCTCTAGCTACTAACAAGCGAAGCACCCAACTGCCAGAGCAGAGACTGTCTCCGAGTCTCTGCTAGTCACGTCGCTACACCTGCCCTCACCTCACTCGGGCGGCACGCAGCTTCTCCTCCGTTGCTCCACTTCCGGACAGTACTGCCAGACGGGACGACTCCCTCTCCTGGCTGAGCCTGCGCCTGCACGGCTGCACGCACGGCTCTGCCTCCGCCCCCCCCTGTGAAGTTAGCCGCCGGATATTCTGTACTCTGTAAATCAGGGGCCACTGCCAGGGCTTCACTCCGTCTCTCCTGGGGGGCCCTGTGGGCCCCCCTGACTTAGGGGCCAGGTCGCAATTGCGACCGCTGCGACCCCTATAGCTACGCCACTGGTCTCAAGCATGGATCCGGTTTCACTTTTGGCTGAACGCTTCCAGGGTCTTTCATTGGAGGTAGCTGATCTCCGTAAGACTTTTTCTCAGCTTCAAGTGACCGGTTCAGCTTGCGTTCATGGAGTTTGTTCTGAGCCTAAGATCTCGCTCCCGGATACGTTCTCCGGGGGTAGTGAGAATTTTGTGCGTTTTAGAGAGGCTTGCAAACTCCATTTTCGCCTTCTTCCCCACTCCTCTGGTGATGAGGAACGGAGGGTGGGGATCATTATATCGCTGCTCAGAGGTAACGCTCAGTCCTGGGCCTTTTCGCTGCCGGAGGGGGCACGGCCTCTCCGTTCAGTGGATGAATTCTTTTTAGCCCTGGGTCAGATATATGATGATCCG
The DNA here is from genome assembly GCF_014858855.1 of Bufo gargarizans. Classification (NCBI taxonomy): domain Eukaryota; kingdom Metazoa; phylum Chordata; class Amphibia; order Anura; family Bufonidae; genus Bufo; species Bufo gargarizans. The sequence goes on from NC_058080.1 coordinate 192,627,232, forward strand.
GATCGTATTGCTCTGGCTAAACTACGTCTATTATGCCAGGGTAAACAATCCGCAGAAATATACTGCTCAGAATTTCGGAGATGGGCAGTTGATACTGGTTGGAATGATGCTGCGCTCCGAAGTCAATTTTGCCATGGTCTTTCAGAGGGATTGAAAGATGCATTTGCCTTTCATGAGAGGCCTATTTCTTTGGACTCTGCTATGTCTCAGGCCGTTCGTATTGACAGGCGTCTTAGAGAGAGAGGAGAGATGTCCCCTTCCTGTCATACTCAGTCCCAGGACAGTGCAGCGGTCCCGTTCTGTGCGCAGGGGTCTCAGTCGCCGTCAGTCCCTTCTGAGCAGGAGCCCATGCAGCTGGGGTTGATTGCTTCTGATAATAGAAGATTCAGCTCGCATGGGAGGGTTTGTTTTTGTTGTGGAGGTATAAATCATTTGGCAAATATTTGTCCCTCTAGGAGATTCAGGCAGTTTTCTGGGAGTAATAAAGAAACAAACAAGAAAAAATCTTTTAAAAATGTTCCGTCTGTTACTATTGGCAGGGTTGAGGCGGAAATTGAAGGTTTTCCATTTGCTTGTAGTTCCCGTTTTGTCCTGCCGGCTAGGGTGGCGCTAGAGAGCAAGAACATTTTTTGTGAGATTTTTGTGGATAGTGGAGCAGCGGTTAATCTCATTGATAATCAATTTGCGATAACTCATGGTTTCCAGGTGCGCACTTTGGGAAAGGATATTCCTGTTTTTGCTATCGATTCCGCTCCACTTTCTCAAAAATCATTAAAGGGCATAGTTCACAATATCCGTTTAATTGTGAGTGATGCTCATGTTGAGGATGTGTCATGTTTCGTCCTTAGCGGTTTACCCACCCCTCTGGTGTTGGGGCTGCCCTGGTTCACTAAGCATAACCCCACCATTGATTGGCAAGCGAGGCAAATAAATGGTTGGAGTGACTTTTGCAGAGAGAATTGCCTCATGACATCTGTTTCTGAGGTTGCTACTAAGACTGTACCATCTTTTCTCTCTGAATTTTCGGATGTCTTCTCTGAGAGTGGAGTTCAGGATTTGCCCCCGCACAGGGAGTACGATTGCCCTATTAATCTCATCCCAGACGCCAAGCTGCCTAAATCTCGTTTATACAATCTTTCCCAACCTGAGAGGATCGCTATGCGTGCTTATATCTCTGAGAGTCTGAGAAAGGGACACATACGACCCTCGAAGTCACCTGTTGCCGCTGGTTTTTTCTTTGTTAAGAAAAAAGATGGTTCTTTAAGACCTTGTCTGGATTTCAGGGAGCTGAACAATATCACAATTCGTGACCCTTATCCGCTTCCTCTGATCCCGGACCTATTTAACCAGGTTGTTGGGGCTAAAGTCTTTTCCAAATTAGATTTAAGAGGGGCATACAACCTGGTCAGGGTCAGAGAAGGGGACGAATGGAAGACTGCCTTCAATACCCCTGAGGGCCATTTTGAAAATTTGGTTATGCCTTTTGGTTTGATGAATGCCCCAGCCGTTTTTCAGCATTTCGTGAACAGCATTTTTTATCAGTTGATGGGAAAATTTGTATTGGTGTATTTGGATGACATTTTGATTTTTTCTCCCGATTTCAAAACTCATAAGGAACATTTACGTCAGGTCTTGCTCATCCTGCGGGAGAATAAATTATATGCGAGACTGGAAAAATGTGTGTTTGCGGTTCCAGAAATTCAATTTCTGGGGTTTCTTCTCTCCGCTTCTGGTTTTCGCATGGACCCCGAGAAGGTCCGCGCTGTGCTTGAGTGGGAGCTTCCTGAGAATCAAAAGGCGCTGATGCGTTTTTTGGGCTTTGCCAATTATTACAGGAAGTTCATTTTGAATTATTCTTCTATTGTTAAACCACTCACTGATATGACCAGAAAGGGGGTAGATTTTTCTTCTTGGTCAGTAGAGGCGCGTAAGGCTTTTTCTGATATCAAGGAGAGTTTTGCTTCCGCTCCCATCTTGGTGCAACCTGATGTTTCTTTACCCTTCATAGTTGAGGTTGATGCTTCTGAGGTGGGTGTGGGGGCGGTCTTGTCTCAGGGTTCCTCTCCTGCCAATTGGCGACCGTGTGCCTTTTTCTCAAGAAAACTCTCCTCCGCAGAGAGAAATTACGATGTGGGAGATAGGGAATTGTTGGCCATCAAGTTGGCTTTTGAGGAATGGCGCCATTGGCTAGAGGGAGCCAGACACCCTATTACCGTATTTACTGACCATAAAAATCTGGCCTACTTGGAGTCAGCCAAGCGTCTGAACCCGAGACAGGCCAGATGGTCGTTGTTCTTTTCTAGGTTTAATTTTGTTGTCACGTTCCGCCCTGGAGTTAAGAATGTGAAGGCAGATGCCCTGTCACGTTGTTTTCCGGGAGGCGGGAATTTTGAAGACCAGGGTCCCATTTTGGCTGAAGGTGTGGTGGTCTCTGCTCTTTTTCCTGAATTGGAGGCAGAGGTGCAGGCAGCCCAGTCAGAGGCTCCTGATCTTTGTCCTCCTGGGAGGTTGTTTGTGCCTCTCGCTTTAAGACACAAGATTTTTAAAGAACACCACGATACGGTCCTTGCTGGGCACCCGGGGGTAAGAGCCACACTGGATCTCATCGCTCGGAGATTCTGGTGGCCTGCGCTTCGTAAGTCGGTTGAGGGTTTTGTGGCAGCCTGCGAGACTTGCGCTCGTGCCAAAGTCCCTCATTCACGGCCATCAGGTCCTCTCCTTCCCTTACCCATTCCTTCCCGTCCTTGGACACATCTGTCCATGGACTTCATAACAGACCTGCCTCGTTCCTCGGGGAAGACTGTGATTCTGGTGGTGGTGGACCGTTTTAGCAAAATGGTGCATTTCATCCCTTTTCCTGGTTTGCCCAATGCTAAGACGCTGGCGCAGGCATTTGTTGATCACATTGTCAAATTGCACGGTATTCCTTCAGACATAGTCTCTGATAGGGGCACGCAGTTTGTTTCCAGATTCTGGAAGGCTTTCTGTTCTCGCTTGGGGGTTCGGTTGTCATTCTCTTCTGCTTTCCACCCGCAGTCGAATGGCCAGACAGAGCGCGTCAATCAGAATCTGGAGACATATCTGCGTTGTTTTGTGGCGGAGAATCAAGAGGATTGGTGTTCTTTTTTGTCCCTTGCTGAGTTTGCTTTAAATAACCGTCGTCAGGAGTCCTCTGATAAGTCACCATTTTTTGGTGCATATGGGTTTCATCCACAGTTTGGGACTTTCTCGGGAGAGGGGTCTTCTGGTTTACCTGATGAGGACAGATTCTCCTCGTCTTTGTCATCTATTTGGCAAAAGATTCAAGATAATCTAAAGAGCATGAGTGAGAGATATAAGCGTGTGGCTGATAAGAGACGTGTGCTTGGTCCGGACCTGAATGTTGGTGATCTGGTGTGGTTGTCTACCAAGAATATCAAATTGAAGGTTCCCTCCTGGATGTTGGGTCCTAGGTTTATTGGGCCTTACAAAATCCTGTCTGTCATCAATCCTGTTGCATACCGTCTTGATCTTCCTCAGACTTGGAAGATCCATAATGTTTTTCATAAGTCCTTATTGAAACCTTATGTTCAACCCATTGTACCCTCGCCTTTGCCTCCTCCTCCGATTATGGTTGATGGGAATCTTGAATTTCAGGTCTCTAGGATTGTGGATTCTCGTCTTGTCCGCGGTTCTCTTCAGTACCTTGTTCAGTGGGAGGGGTATGGTCCTGAGGAGAGGATGTGGGTCCCAGTGACGGACATTAAGGCCTCTCGTCTCATCAGGGCTTTCCATAGGTCCCATCCTGAGAAGGTGGGTTCTGAGTGTCCGGAGTCCACTCGTAGAGGGAGGGGTACTGTCACAACCAGACAGCTGAGAAGCTCTGACAGAGGCCTTTCAGAAACTCCTCCTTGAGTTTCTGTGTTGTGGTATTCAGCTCCTCCTCTCGTTAGCCTCTCTCAGCTGTCATGTGTTGGACTAATTGCTTCCCTTTAAATTCTTCCCCAGAAGGCTTTTCTGGGCGGCTTATACTACTTCCTGAAGTGTGTGTGCACGCTGACTCTGCTTCAAAGCTAAGTGTTGTACCTTTATCTGTTATTTTCTGTTTGCTGGATCCCAGGTGACCCTGACTCCCTCCGTATCTTGTGTAGGGAGCCGGTGGTCGTGTCCCCTCACTATTGTAGGGTGCTCAGGGCTTTATAGTCAAGGTTCGTGGATATGCAAACCTCCACCATTCGGATCTTTGCATAGGCTGAGCAGCCAGGGAAAGTGCCAGGTCTTCTGCAGGGGTCTCCCTTGGTTCCTTAGTTTTTGGATCCAGCGAGTCGTTTATACATGTTGCTTTGCCTTGTTTCCCGTACACCGTCCGTGACATCATGATTCCCTCTAGCTTAACTAAGGCCCCAGTTCCAGCTGAAGAAAAACAGCCCCAAAGCATGATGCTGCCACCACCATGCTTCACTGTGGGTATGGTGTTCTTTTGGTGATTTGCAGTGTTGTTTTTGCACCAAACATATCTTTTGGAATTATTCAGACCATAACACCTTTTTTGGGAGACTTCAGATGTGTTTTTGCAAAATGTAGCCTGGCTTGGATGTTTTTCTTCGTAAGAAAAGGCTTTCATCTTGCCACTCTACCCCATAGTCCAGACATATGAAGAATATGAGAGATTGTTGTCACATGTACCACACAGTCAGTCCAGTACTTGCCAGATATTCCTGCAGCTCGTTTAATGTTGCTGTAGGCCTCTTGGTAGCCTCCCAGACCAGTTTTCTCATCAATTTTGGGGGGGCGTCCAGTTCTTGGTAATGTCAATGTTGTGCCATATTTTCTCCACTTGATGATGACTGTCTTCACTGTGTTCCATGGTATATCTAATGCCTTAGAAATTATTTTGTACCCTTCTCCTGACTGATACCTTTTAACAATGAGTTCCCTCTGATGCTTTAGAAGCTCTCTGTGGACCATGGCTTTTGCTGTGGGATGCGACCAAGAAAATTTCAGGAAAGACCAACTAGAGCAGCTGAACTTTATTTGGGGTTAATCAGAGGCACTTAAAAAAAAAAAGCACAAAGAATAATCCCCAAGTGCTGATCAGGCAGGTATGCACTGAACAGCACTTGGCGGTCACAGCTCGCACACAAAAAAAGCGGTGCAGAACTGGAAAATTGTAAAAAAAAAAAGACCAAAAAAGTGCACGGATCGAATGGCATCCGTAAAAAAAGTACGGGGGGAGGGGCTGGGGGTGACGGACGGGGGGAGGGACAGGGGGGGTGGTTTAGGGATCTGGAACGGCTGCAAATGAAAAAAAAAAACAGTGCAGCAACTCCAGATGTTTTCCTTCTTTTCCCAGCAAGCCAACAAGTAGCACAGAATCTCTCTGCATGCAGTCACTAGCTAGAATGGCTTCATGCAGAGAGGTTTAGCCCTTTCCTGTACAGCTATAGCGCTGTCATTGGCTGGAGAGTTATTCCAGCCAATCGCAGTGCTGGCAGGAGATGCCAAACACTGGTGTCCCCTGCCTCACCTCAAAGGAGACTGGTGCTGACCCATTCAGCACCGGTCACCTCCCCTTGACCCCCTCATGACCTGCCCCGCAGCTCCATACTGCTCCAGATGCTGCGATGTGCCGCTGTTCATTGACCGGCCAATCGCAGCGCTTGCAGGGGCGGTGCTGCACCATGTTGCCCTTACCTGGCATGGATGCCTGCCGGTAAGAGCAGCCAAGGTGCCTCGATTCCCCCGTGATTACCTTCCCTCCCACCTCCCAGTGGACAGTGTGCCGTACATGTACGTCACTGGTCCTTAAGTCCCGTCCAGCTGTTACATACATTTACGGCAAGGGTCTTTAATGGGTTAAAAAGTTCAGGAGGGAAGTGTTCTCCACAAGAAGCTAAACGCAAGAAAAAGGGGCCACAATCTGAAATTAGCTGGGGGTAAGATCAGGAGCAATGTGATGAAATATTATTTTACTGAAAGAGTGGTTGAAGAAAACTTCCAGCAGATGTGGCTGGGAAATCTACAGTAAGTGATATTAAACATGCATGGGATAAACACACGTCTAACCTCAGATAAAAAAGAAATAATATAAGGTCAGACTAGATGGACTAGGTGGTCTTTTAATGCCATCAATCATCTGTGTTTCTATGAAAACGTCCAGAGTGTTCTAGACAATCAGATTGAGTGCAATGTGATGGAAAGTTGTGTTTGTACTGCAGGTCTTTTTTAAACTCTAATATTCCTGGGGGTCGATGGTGGTTTAGCAGTTAACACTTTATAACTTATATCATATTTATAACTTATATAATATTCTATCATTTGATTTACGGTAGTGAAGATGGTAATGAAGATTGACTTTGGCAGCAATGTGTACCTATAATTTAACCTAAGTAGGTCCAAAATTGTCAGAGACTTTTTCTATTCTAATAATGCAGATCTCTGTTGCGGCCTGCCTTCAAATCATCTAGTTAAATACTAAATGTTGCCTGCTTGCAGTGGCCACTAGAGGGAGCTCACTGCATTATAGAGATTTACACAGTTTCCATTATCTCTCTGGTGGTGTGATACATATATATATAAATATATATATATATATATATATATTCTCCTGAACTGGTTAGAGGCAAGCTTCTGGGTACTAGGATACACCCCGTCAGTTTGAAAAGGGGTTCCTTTAAAAAGTGTAAACCAAGCAGAATAAGTATAAAATGAAGAAACGAGGGGCATTGTATTATAATAAATGAGGCTTTGCTCTGTAAACCACCCCTAATCATGGGAGCCTCATTCTCTGACTTATCACCATTTCCCACTGAAGCCGTAACACAATGCAATGATTTTCTTAGTAGGATTCAGACTGACGTTTTATTTCAATCCGTATGACAGTTTATACAATCCCATCTGGATAGTAAAATTGTTAAGTGAAATGTTAATGGCTGTCTTTAAAGCAGAATTATTCCACATCTATTTTTCGTATGTAAGTTATGAGCCTTGTCACTGCCATAAATAGTATACTAAAACATAACTGTTTAACCTGCTAACAAATGGGATTTTATGACATGGTGGACTGCTGTGAATGAGGCACTCTACCAGGAGCCTTGATTAACCATCTCGGTTGTGTGTTACAGCAGATTCTTCACATAAAATGCTCTTTTTTTAATGATTACTTTGCTTTTTCACTTTGCAGACAGAGTTGTTTGTTCATTCATTTAAAGACCCTTTGGTCAGCAGTGCTCTCTTGGCGCTCTACACGGCTCGGCCAGGCTGTGCAAACGTGAAGCTTACGGACCCGAGAAATAGCCCGACCGAGAATGATATGCAAGGTCAGGACAACACGCACCCAATAAGCAGGCAGGACTCTATTCCTCACCACTCTGAATATGATGAGGAAGAATGGGTAAGTAATTCTGCTTCATCTCACCCTATTGCTCATGGGCAGCTCTACATTGTGTCATTCCTCCTCGAAATATGTGAATAACTACATCTGGGTGTTACCCTTTCTCTTGTCAATTGTGTGTCCATCCACGGTCTGACACTGCCCCATCTAACGAGTTTTTGAAAAAATTAATTCTAGACTCACACATGACATACTTACCCTGTTTGTGAGTTGGTCACCATAACGCCTTATCTTACAAAGACTTTTAATAGACACTATAAATTATCCCTGCCATAATAAATTTGTACTATGGAATGTATTTTTGATTATTAAAGGACATCTGTCAGCAGATCTGTACCTATGACAGTAGCTGACCTCTTACATGTGCACTTGGCAGCTGAAGGCATCTGTGTTGGTCCCATATTCATTTGTGCCCGCATTGATCAGAAAACTGATGTTTTAACATATGCAAATGCTGCCTTTATTCCTAGAGGTTCTGCTCTCTCTACAACAGCCGCACCCTCTCACTTTATTGACAGGCCCAGGCACGATCTCATTTGCACTGTGTGGTCTTGTCAAAGTACAGGGGCGCGGCAGTTGCAGAGATTGCCGAGCCTCTAGGAGGAGCCTCGTTGCTCCTCCTTTTCATTCTATCTGATAGCAGCAATACCAGCCCTATCAATCAAAGTGTAGAGGGCGTGGCAGTTGCAGAGAGAGCAGAGCCTTTAGGTGTAACAGCAACGCCCCCGTTGCTCCTAGTGGCTCATTTGCATATATTAAAACACAATTTTTATCAACAATGCAACACAGATGCCTTCAGCTGCCAAGCGCACATGTAACAGGTCAGCCAGTTTCATAGGTACAAATCTGCTGACGGATGGCCTTTAAACCCTTGGTTTTGAAGAGTAAGAGGTCTTTGAAAAAAATAAAAATAAATTGCTGAAGCACTAAAGTTTGTACATGGCCTTCCTCCCTAAATCTGTTCAGGGCCTACCTCATTCCAGGCGTGTCACATATGTGAAAGATAGAAAAGCCTCTTTGTGTAATCCACCGGTATTCTGTACATTGCATAGACTGTGAAGGGCAGAGATTCTCATGTATACATTATACATGCAGTGCCCCTCAGTTTAGTGTAGTTATGATATTTGTATTCAGGTTCTTCCCGACACTGCTGTATGAATGTCTATTTTGCGTATATAGGTCAGCGGCACTATCAGAAATTTACTTTGTATATGAACCTGCATGACTAAAAGAGCGGTAACAGTCAGTGTAAGAATGATCATTGTGTTACTTATACACAGAGTTCCAATAAAAAACCCCACCTATGGGTATTATTCCATTTGATATATAATGCAGTATTACTTTGAGGTGGTCTATGTGTGCAGAATAAACTTTGTATTTAATCTAAGCTGTAAATCTTTCCTCTGGAGGTTTTACAGCGAAGTTTGAAACACTGCGGGTGTGCATAGATTGGCGCTGTTATTGTGCCTGGTATATTATGTCTGCCAAGAGAGGTACCATAATTGTAATATCTTCATCAACCATCTAAATGAGGACAATACGTTTTCATTCGAAGCCAACCAGCGTATTTAGAAAGCACGAAAGCAAAATGAATTGTGAACTGCCGAGATAACTGTTTAACTTGCGTATAATTGTGAAAAATAATAATACCTTAGAGGAACATTGTTTTAAAGACCAGCGTGAATGTGGGAAGTCTAATTTTAGCTGATGTAATTGAAGTTGCTATGATTCATTAGAGCTCCTGATGTAAAGGTAAACCACACAGGGAGAATTCACGGAGTTTCTTGTTAATAGTCTTTATGCTGTTTACTAGGTTGGCATGTACTGTTTTTTAGGAAAACAATCAAAATTAATTGACATCTGAATTTATTGTATGTATTATCATGTGCAAGAAGTGTTTATTTGCTGTTACATATTCCTTCTGTGCTGTCAAATAATGTGCAATGCAGACATATTGTTAAGGCTTTTTTATATACATATTCTCCTTTTTAATGAGCTAACGAGACATCGGCCCTGGGAGTGACTGTGACCAACACTGTACAAACATGTCACTATTTGATTTTTATTAAAGGGGTTTTCGAGGAATTTAATATTGATGGCCTATCCTCGGGATTGGTCATCAACGTCTGATCCTGAGGGTCACCCTCACCAATCAACAGTTTTAAGAGGCCAGGGCTCTCCGGTAACTACAGCATATCACGCGCAACAACGTACATTGTATAGCGGCTGTGCTTAGTATTGCAGCCCAAACCCAATCACTTGATTGTGCCTGATCTGCAAATAGGCCATGTAACCAATTAACGGGACCTCAGTGGTCTAGGTAGAGACCATCACTGGCCTAGAGAAAGTCTCTTCAAACAGCTGATCAGTGGAGTTTCTGGGAGTCAGCCACCACACCGATCATATACTGATGACCGATAGGCCATCGGTTTTGGACTCCCAAAAAAACCCTTTAAACTTTTTAGGCTATATCTCTTTTTTTTTTTTGGGGGGGGGGGGCTGGTTAGTTAACATAGCTGAAAAGTAACATGGTAGTATCAATAACAAGCAAGAATGAATTTTTCTTTACAACTTTGTATCCCTGAGACATAACTTGAGACTGCTGGGCCACATGTAAGTTCTGTAACTGGCCCTCCCCCACCATGTGCAGTTTATAATACTGGTGTTGTCTTATGTAGCAGTGGCCTTTGGACTCCCTCAGGGCCTGAGTGCAGCTGAGAACTCTGCTCTTGTAATAGCTGCACCCCTACTCACACTCACCAAACGGAGATAGTTAGCAAGTGACACTGATTTCACTTGTTTATTATCAACGTCTCTAATAACACAACGCACTGATAGGACACACACCAAATGTTGCACATTTTCGTACCATAATTTCAGAACAAAGTAAATGAAAGTATATGTTGCTGTAGCTAAGTATAATCTATACATTTGAGCCTATAAATTTAATAGAGATTATTTTGTCAATGTACTAGGACTAAGCTGACAGCCATATTAAGGACCTGAGCATCTATAGAGTCCTGTAGGCCCATACTACTCCACACCCATAGGGTCAAGGACTTTCTTTGATGAAAGAAATGTGCATGTCATATTGCTCCGGTATTGCGCTATAAAATTATTAGATATAGGTCCATAATACAGACTTTTAGGCAATCTTTGCTCCCCTAAATAGTCTGTGCATGCAGCATTGCTATGTGCATGAAGCCTAACATATCTACTATTGTAATTGGGATACTGTAAATGGGATCATCATTTTTACACCTTTCGTTTTTTTCTGGCTCATCCTACCATTCTTTTATGTGATTTTACCTGACTTCCGATATGTGCACATCTGCGCTTAGATTCCAATATTCTGTTGCGGCATAGGGATGGAATCACTGGATCCGGTATATGACGGACACCTACAGCACCAGAGATTCCCTCAAGAAACAATGGCCTCAGGATACAATATTTTCAACATACAGTGGTCTTTTTCTGACCCATCGTAAGTTGAAACTAGACTCAACATACAATGTCTCAGACTCAGATCCAACCAATCAAGGACACTTCTCTCATAAAATAGCTGGATTAGTTACTAGTTATCAGCTATTCCTGACGGTTATTATGTAAGGACTTGTTTTATCTGTCTTAGTTATCTGACTATTCGGAACCTGTCACCCGGATTTTGGGTAAAGAGCTGAGGACATGGGTTGCTAGATCGCCGCTAGCACATCTGCAATACCCAGTCCCCATAGCTCTGTGTGCTTTTATTTAAAAAAATGATTTGATACATATGCAAATTAACCTGAAATGAGTCATAGCTTGAAAATATGACTCTTCTCTGGTCACACAAGTAAGATATGACTCTTTTATGTTAATTTGCATATGTATCAAATCGTTTTTTTTACACAATAAAACCACGGAGAGCTATGGGGGCTGGGTATTGCGGATGTGCTAGCGGCCATCTAGCAACCCATGTCCTCAGCTCTATACCCAAAATCCCGGTGACAGGTTCCCTTTAAACCTTCATTTTCTGTTACATTGGATGGCATTTTGTGGCTTTGGAACTGATTACCCAAATTACGATGGTTTCAACGTACAGTGGTCATCCTGGAACCAGTTTATATTGTAACTTGAGGGACCGCTGTATCTTCTAGGGGAGAATAACTCCATAATTCTGCACCATAAGCAGACACAATATAGCAGCTCATAAAGTGTCCCATAGCGTAGTTTCCAACTGTCCCGAATTTGCCAGGATTGTCCCTGATTTTCAGAGACAGTCCTGGCAAATTCACACTGTCCGAGGCCAAAATGGGCAGGGCTGACAGGAACCCCTTCTCGGGGGGCGGCTCATATGCTCTGATTTCAGCAACTCAAATGTTGGCAAGGATGCCATAGTATGCAACATACAGGCTCTATGCATCTACAGACAGGCTCCATAAGCATATCAACATATGAATGTGCCATTCACCAAACAAAAAAAATAGCGTAGCATTCGCTATATTATGTATATATATATTTAATTTTTAACATATTTTCACAAAATACATTGCAATACATACTTATATAACATAGTGACATTCATAGTAACGTAGTTTGTAAACCTTAAAAAAGGCATACGTCCATCCAGTTCAGCCTGTTATTGATCCAGATGAAGGCGAAAAATGTCTTACTTTTAGGGGAAGCTGAATTTCTTACTTTTAGGGGGGGGGGGGATTCCTTCTGACTCCAATCAGGAAATCAGAATAGCTCCCAGGATCAACAACCCTTCCCCAGAAATGTAATAACTATAGCCTGTAATATAATTACACTCAAGTGCTACATCCAGACCCCACTTCAACTCTTTTAGGGAGTTCACCATCACCACCTCCTCTGGCATGACACATTATTCTTCAGCTGCCTGTTTTAAGATGGTTTTATCTATGAGGTCTTATGTATTGCTATTCTCTGTTTCTCGATCTTGTGTTAGTGTATCTTTTGTGATACTTATGTTCTTTTCAGGATAGGGTGTGGGTCAACGTAGGGAAGAGTCTAAACTGCATTATTGCCATGATAGACCGACTACTTGAACAAGAAGAAAGCACAAAAGACAACAAACTAGACTCTTCAGATGAAGATCTCATCAGATCGCACATAAATGGTAAGATATGATCATGTGAATGAAATGTGTCTGTTTACAAGAATAAGGAAGAGTTGAGCACAATGGACTTTCCTCGATGTTATTATACTGGCTGTGTATGGCTGTGCTGCCGTATTATATATCCAGGGACATTAGATTGGATTTCAGCACATACTGATCATACTCAATTGGATCAGTAGAGATAAAATAGGGCAATGTTTTCCTCCCTGTGTTAATCATTGTTTAACGTATCACAAATTGGTTTTAGAAGTGTGGGCTAAGAGCTTAAGATATTTAGTCAGTACCAGTTTTCAACAATGTTTTACAGTAATTTTACTATAAAATATTGGACTTTTTCACATTGGATAATCTGAGGCAGGGAAGCTCAACTTGTGGCCCTCCAGCTGTGGCAAAACTACAACTCCCAGCATGCCCTTATAGCTGTAGGCTGTCCAAACATGCTGGCAGTTTTAGTTTTATAACAGCTGGAGGGCAGCAGATTGGGCATCCCTGATCTAAGGAGATGATGCCGATGATAGATACATCACTCGGTGCATGAATTTAAAGAGAGCGCACTGCGCAACCGTGTCCACCCTCCATTTACTGCTATGGAAGTCCCATAACAGTGAATGAAGAGGTGGCCGTGCTTGCCACGTGAATTCTCCAGTCATCCCTATAGGACTTCTGAAATTAAGCAAGCTTAGTCAGCTATTTTTGGAACTACCATAAATATGAATGTTCTTCATTTTGGAGCCCCAGTTCTATAGATAGGAGATGGCCCCAGAGGTGGGACCTGCACCTATCTTACACTGGTGTCTTATCCTGGAGACATGCTACCATGTGTATAACCCTTTAAAGGGAATCTGTCTCCGACATCTGATCTCTAAAAGTAAGACTTGGTTTTAAACATGCCTTTGGTATTCCTTTGTCGATTTTCTGTGTCCAGAAAGCAATTTTTATTCTATATGCAAATTAGGTTGCAAAGTGCCCAGCAGGGCATTTCCAAACTTTCTAAGAGCCCAAGCCCCCCCACTATTTAGTGAGCCCAAGCCCGCCCATTGACAGAGCCCAGTACCTCCCTGTGTGCTCTGCCGCATCACTGACGCCCTCCCTCATCTGCTGTATAGCAAAGAAGGACCGGCACTCACTTTCTTGATGATATTAAGAGACATTTATTCAAGGCATAATAGCATCATCAGTGACTAGTTTTGGCTCAAGCCTGAGCGTTTTTCATACTGCAGTACTCCATTAGTGAGCAAGACAGGATTTGAACACATGTCACATACACTCCGCCCAGTGATGTCATTGTGTTACCATGATAACCAGTAAAGTGTGAATAAACATAAGGTGTCAAAGTGAAAACAGCAGACATGGCAATGCAGTAACCATAGGCAACGTATCCAGTAAATTGTACCAAAGGCATTCAAAAGTCCATAGTGTTATTCTTCTTGATAAAGCTGCACATCTTTGTAACAATGTTTATGTTTTCTGAAATTAAGGGAGATAAAGCTGTTTAGTTCATAATCTCTATTCAGACCCATAGGTTCCAGTGTCTGCAGCCTATGGATCCAGTCTGCCTCCCGTTTTTTTAGTAGTTGTATGCGGTTTCCACCTCTACGTGGTTGGAGAACATGGTCGAAAATTGGGATTTGTTCTCCTGTTTGTGGGTTGGTCAGGTTTTCACCTTTGATCACACTGGAACAGTGTATACAATGTAAGCACGGGAAAGTACCCCCCGTTTGCGTAGTCAATATGGACTGTCGCCATTTCTCCCTGCTGCCCCCCACGTCTGCTCTGACAATTTAGTCCCTAATATTCTCTGATCATTTATAGCACAACATTGGTGGGGATTGAAATTCAGTCACCTGTGGGTAGGATTTGGGGAGAATATTCCAGTGTTGGTTAATTACTGATCTGACTTTCCATATCCATGGGTGATATTTGACGACCAGGGGAATGCGGGGTGGTTTGTTTTTATGCTCTCTGGGTAAAAGGAACTTTTGTCTTTGTTCCTGAAGTACTCTATCAGGATAGCCCCATTCCTTAAATTTAAATGACATTTCATCAAGTCTCAGCTCCCTAGAGTCCTCCAGGCTAACTATCAGATTAACTCTTTAGTATTGAGAGAAGGGGAGTGATTTTTTTTGTCTTAGGGGGTTGGTTGCTCGTGTAGTGCAACAGATTATTACGGTTTGTTGGCTTGCTATGCAAATCTTTATACAAGCCACCACTACCATTTTTGATGACCCAAGTGTCCAAGAAATTGACCTTAATTTTGTCCCAATGTAATGTGAATTGTAGTTCCCTCCTCACGGAATTAAGGAAATCTGTAAAGTCCCGGAAGGATCAGATGTCACCCCACCATATGCAAAATATGTTGTCGATAAATATTAGCCAAAATATACAATGCTGTTTATACAGCTCATTAGGATAAATACATTCTTTCTCGAACCACGACATATAGCAATTTGCGTATGGCAGTGCGACATTCGATCCCATCAAGGTCCCGCTCCGCTGTTGGAAAAACATATCTTGAAAGAGAAAGTAGTTTTGTTGCAACACAATGGTCAAAAGATCAATAAAAAAAATTATTTTCTTGTTCAGTATTGGTACTATTGTCAAGTAACCAAGTAATTGCCCGTAAACCCTTATCATGGTGTATCAAAGTATACAGACTACACACATCGAATGTAACTAGTATGCAATCATCCTCCCAGTTGACCCCTATAATTTCACTGAGAAATTGGCTGGTATCCAGTAGAAAAGAGGGTAGTTGTTTTACAAGGGGGGTGAGCACCTTCTCAAGTAATATAGATGGTGGGGAGAGAATGGAGTCAATGCATGCTACAGTTGGGCGACCTGGTGGAGCAGTCATGGATTTATGAACTTTGGGTAATGTGTAGAATACGGGTGTAACAGGATGTTGGTTGATAATAATTTGCCCAATTTGTCATCAGTGACCCCATTTTTTCAGTATTTTTCTACCACTTTGCATAACATGTTTTTTATAAAGAACACTGGATTATGTGTTAATATGCCATATGTATCAGTATTAGATAATTATTCAAAAATTTCGTTAACATAATATGATCTATCCAAAATCACCAGTCTGCCCCCCTTGTCAGCAGGTTTAAAAATCAAAGTGCCCTCTGACATAAGGTTATCGAGTGCAGCCTTTTCCTCCATGGATAGATTGTGAGTCAGGTAAAGATGTCCCTGTTTAACGTCCCGGAGCAAGTTGGTAACATCTTTCTGGACCAGGTTTATAAAGGCCTCAATTGGATGGTATAATTTGGGTTGAGTAAAATTACTTTTAAGATTAAGGTTAAACTGTTTTAGGGCTCATGCACACGACAGTATTGCTTTTTCAGTGTTTTGCGGTCCGTTTTTAATGGATCCGTTGTTCCGTTGTGTTTCCGTTTCCTTTCCGTTTTTACGTTCCGTTTTTCTGTATGCCATATACAGTATACAGTAATTACATAGAAAAAATTGGGCTGGGCATAACATTTTCTTCAAATACTCCCCCATCTGCTGGTGATGTCTACTCCCCACTCTCTGCATTGGCCTGCTCTTCACATTGTATTGTGAGGGCATAGGCCTTACTATCCTTACTGCGAGATCGCAGTGCTTCCACAGTGAAGATACTAGCGGCGCAGGCAGTTAGGAGCACATGAGGAGGTACTGTAACCTATACTGTTACAAAACCTTTGTGGTTACAAAAATTGTATTTTTGAATTAGAGTTCAGGATTTCTGCTCCTATGTGTGGTCAGACATTACTTTCCGTTGTTCCCTGATAATAACAGCTCATCACTAAGGATATCCTATTGGCATGAATAAACTTATTTCCCAGCCAGCTGTCTTTAAAATGGGGCTTTTTTATTCCTAAAGGTCCTTACATGGACTAGTGTTCTTAAAATCCAATAATCGTCCCGTGCCAATCGCACTCATACATCAGATAAAAGTATCACTGATGCAGACACCTAAATCATTGTTTCTGGGCTGCAGGGATCTCTCGTCCCCATATAGTAGAGGTAATTGTTCCGTGTAAAGGCAGTTTACAGGAGCTAATGGTTTGTTCCTGATAATGGCCTGCTCAGTCAGCTCATGTAAATGGACCTTAACCTAGGAATTGCTGATAAAATTAAACAGGAAATATACTGGCTCACACTATTTTTCCATCTCCAGGATTTTCTGCATGGTCCTAAAACAAAGTGCTGAAGAATCTGATTTCTTCCGAGTATTAGTTTGAGGGGTGGGGCTTATTCAGGGGACAAGGCTTAGTGGCCTACTGAAGACGGGGCAGAGGGGGAGGCTCCTGCTGCAGTAAGTTATCTTACAGTCAGTCACAGGGTGGTAAGGAGGAGGCTTATCTTCTGGGACACATACAGACTATTTAATTATCATTCTCAGTTTTCATTTCAAAATGAGACATATGATGATCAAATAAAAGGAAGGGATTAAAGGGGTTCTCTCACTTCAGTAAGTGGCATTTATCATGTAGAGACAGATAATACAAGCCACTTACTAATGTATTGTGACTCTCCATATTTCTTCCTTTGCTGTCTGGATTCATTTTCCTATCACATTATACACTGCTCGTTTCCATGGTTACAGACCACCGTGGAATCCATCAGTGCTTGCACAACATATGAAAAATTCCCTAGCCTATGCGCGCTCCCATGGTCCGGGCCACCAGAGAGGCTGATGCTTTTTCCTATAGTGTGCAAGCACGACCACCACTGATGGATTGCAGAGTGGTCTGTAACCATGGAAACAAGCAATGTATAATAATAGAATTTAGCCCTGTCATGAATAAGGGCTAAAATTGAACTGTGCCCGAAACATGTAGACCTGCTTTCTTGTACCTGGATTTTATATTCACGTGATTATTGAATAAAAGCCTTTGGATTACCACAACTACAAGCTGGACAAAATTCCCTTTTTTCTTCATACTCTATAATAATAGAAACATTTATGAGACAACCCCTTTAAGGAGAATTTTAATTTTGTAAATTTCGTGTTCCTTTAAAGCGTATAGGCTGTATAAACCATGTCTTTTGTTAGGAAAAGTATATGAAGTCAATATATCTTCATAGTTCTTTTCTGACGGCAAGTAAATTATATGCAGTCAAGTGTGCAGAGCCAAAAGTGGTTTAGGCCAAGGTCAGGGGGCAAAAATAGATCCACGCTCTTTTTCACACAATGGTTGACAAAGTTTCTCTATATAAATGTGCTATAAACAGCAGGAATGACTTCTTACATAGCAGCCTACATTTATGTTACTTAACTGTTCCATATCACGTGTAAGTCTGTGAACCTGACGGTATATATAGGTCTGTTTCTTTCAGGGAGATACTGGCATGTTGGATTGTTATTAAGGACAGGATACACAGCATTTATTTTCATAATCCTTTTATCAGTGACTTCACTCTAATGCAGCCGAATGCGCAAAAACCTAAATAAACCTAGCAGTGGCGTATGTGACTTGTAAGCCAGTGCCACCTATTGGCGCTTTGTATAATGGCACTGTTTTGTGGTGCTACATTCTAAAATCAGTTAAAAAAGAAACCGTTGTATAAGAATGGGTTTTATCAAAGTTTAAATGATAGTATGATGGTAACTGTTACTGAATTATTACGAATGTTAGTGGAGCTTCATCTATGGAAAGTTTATCAGGGCTTACTCATACCTGGTGGTAGATACAGGGGCGTTGCTAGGGTCTCAAAAAATCTGGGGCCCAAGCCCCAATGCATATGGCCCAATTCTCTAAGTCAACCATAAGCCCCCGTCCCCCGTCCCCCACAAACACTAGCACTGAAGACATTTTACTGTACTTGTTATACAGCTATACAGCAGGACAAACCTGTGACATCTCCTCGGATGTAGATCTTCTCTGTCATCATCTTCTCCATTCAGTCCAACTTCTCTCAGCCGCTCCGTCTCTGCAGAGTGTAACATACAGACATCTTAGCTTCCTCACTTTTCTGTACCTCCAAATAGTATCCTAAAGAAAACTTTATGCCATACAGATAATCTTCCCCATAGTAATAGTGCTCCTCATAGTCCCACCAATAGTAATTCCCTTCTAGAATACCCTCATTAGTAATAGTGCCCCAACAGTGATAGTGCTCCCCAAGAGTGCCTCCATTAGTAGTAGAGCCCTCCAGTATTAATATTGCCCTTACAGAGCCCCCCGTAGAAATAAGGCCCACTATTGTCCCCCCCAGTGGTAATAAAGCTCTCTGCAGACCCCTCAGTAGTAATAAGAACGCCTAATGTAACCTGGATTTAAAATGCCCCCCGTATTTATAATGCCCCCTACTGTTATAATGCTCACCCTGAAGTGCCCCAGTATTTATGTCGCCCCCTACTGTTATAATGCCCCTAGAGTGCCCCCAGTATTTATATCAACCCTACTGTTATAATGCCCCTACAGTGCCCCCAGTATGTATATTGTCCCCTACTGTTATAATGTTCACCCTGAAGTGCCTCCAGTATTTATATTCCTCAGTTTAGTGTCCTCCAGCCACTCCACCATACAGTCCCATGTAAATACCATTATTTCCCTCCCTCCACCATAGAGTCCCATGTAAATACCATCACACCATCTCTCAAGCCCCTTCCAATATACAGTCCTATGTAAATAATATCCCTCTCTATCTACAGCCCCCTCCAAAATACAGTCCCATGTAAATAACATCACACCATGTCTCCTGCCCCCTCCGATATACAGTCCCATGTAAATAACATCACCTCCTCCCCGGCCGCCTTCAACATACTGTATAGTTCCATGTAAAGAACATCACCCCTTCCCCAGCCACCGTCAACATACAGCCCCTTTATCCCCTTAATATTCTGTCCCATGTAAATAATATCACTCCACCAGACTCCTTCAACATACAGTCCCACGTAAATAAAATCATCCCCAGACACCTCCAACATGCAGTCCCATGTAAATTACATTACTCCTCAATATTCAATCCGATGTAAATAATATCACTTCCTCCCACAGCTGCCTTCAATATACAGTCCCATGTAAATAACATCACCGTGCCCCAGCCACCATCAACATGCATTCCCATGAAAATAACATCACCCCCTCAACTTTCAGTCCCATGTAAATAACATCACTCCACCCCACTGTCCCATGTAAATAACTTCCCTCCCTTCAGCCCTAACATACAGTCCCAGTTAAATAACTATAACTCCCAGCATTTTCTGCCTCTCCCTTCACTTGCCTCTCCGGATGTAGCAGACCTCACCGCAGCTTCTTCTCAGGAATTCTCGTTACTGCTGTTTTGTCCTCTCCTGCACTGGTCACATGATGGTGACATCATCGCAGGTCCTTTTCATCTACTGCATTAAGAACTGATCACATGGACTGTGATGTCATCACAGGTCCTTCAGCTCTTGCAGGGCATTCGATTTAATTGTATTGCTGTCCTGAGGACAGCAATACAGTTGTATGATGGCACTGTACATTCGGGGCCTGGGACAAAACATCAGGGCCCCAACCCTGAATGTTTTAACCTAGCAACGCCCCTAGGTAGATAGCTAGGTGCCCGTGTTTCAAATGTGCATCCGCGTTTCGTGTTTCTGCAAAAAAACAAAACAAAGGAGGAATAGATGTTGCTAGGGTACCCAAAAAAAATAATATTTAAACAGAGGACATGTACAGGTACATGTGCCATTTTATTGTGCTTTTGGTGTCATTCAGAGCTGTGTGAGAAACCTTTGCATGGCAGTCATTTCTTTATTTTTTTATTGTTAAAATCCACATCTCAATATTGCTTATAAAATGGCACATGAGGTGGTTGCATTTTTCACTACTGATAATGGGGCAAAAATACCAACAAATTGTCACGGATAAAGCATACTTTATAACAATAATTGTTTGGCTTACCTTACAACAGAATTTTATGCCAAAATTATGGTGCCATTTAGGCCTCATGTACACGACCATTGTTGTGGTCCGCATCCTAGCCGCATTTTTGCGGCTCGGGTGTGGACCCATTCACTTTAATGGGGCCGCAAAAAATGCGGACAGCACTCCGCAAAAAAAAATATTGCATGTCCTATTCTTGTCCGTTTTAGGACAACAATAGGCATTTCTACAATGGGCCGCCCATTCCGTTCCGCAAATTGCTTCCGTTTTTTGCGGACCCGCGGTTTGCAGACCACAAAAAACGGAACGGTCATGTGCATGAGGCCTTAGGCGCAAAGTATTAGGCCATGGCCTCTTCCATATCCCTTCTGGCAAACTAAGCTCCTTTTGGGACAGGCACAGATACATTTTCGAAAGCTAGACACTCCAAGCTGCACATTCTCACACACTTTGTGTAAAAATCTAGGGTCACTCACAATAGTAAATGTGGACCAGAATAATTTTGGTCTGAGTGGTATGTGTGGCTCACCACTGTAGGATATCAGAAGGAATCACATGGACACAGTTTGTGTAACTTTGTGTACTATCTCCTTAAGAAGGGGATGGGCCAGTAGGCCCGTATCATTCATCATTTTCTACACCTGTTTTAGACCTAAATGGTCTAAATCTAAGACATCTAGGAAGCTGGCTTACGTTTGGACTGGGGCTGGATGCTCCAAAGTTATGTAGAGGCCTGCACCTCTTCATAACTTTGACTGATCCACTGCCAAATATAGGGGTTTTAAACGCCGGTCTTAATAAATGACCACCTATGTTTTTTGTGACATTTCTTGAATACACAATTTTTGTTGAATGGCAGATATGTTTTTTAAGATGCTTTTGTACCAAGAACATTCGTTCTGAAATGTATCTAAATGAAATGCATCCGAAAACAAATGGAAAAGATCACATACTTAGCATCCACTATATGCTACTTCTAACGAGTCTCGTACCTATCCACCATACAAGTCATCTTCCATTTCTAGTGCTCCTTGATCCATATGTAGTGTCTCAAATTGACCTAGATAAATGAGGGGTATTAGTTCATTTTAACATGCTGATATTACCATTTATACATTTAGTGTGCTGCTTAAGACATATGAGGTCTTTTATCAAACTGGTGTGATGTAGAACTGGCTTAGTTGCCCATAGCAACCAATCAGATTCCTCCTTTCATTATCCAAAGGAGCAGTCAAAAATGAAAGGTGGAATTTAATTGGTTGCTATGGGAAACTAAGCCAGTTCTACTTTACACTAGTTTGATAAATTATCCCAATAATTGTTATCCTTTTAAAACTTGGTGCTGTTTAAAAATCCAGTAGGTTTGTCGCCTGGTGTGCTATAGATGAATATTGGAGCAGGGATTTGGTAGTGTGCACTAAACTTTGCTTCCTGTGGCGTACTCTCATTGTACCTAACTAATGTAGCGTCAGCCTGCTTTTAAAATGACTTCATTCATTGCCTTCCGACATGTTTCACCAGATCCTTGGCGTCCTCTGGGTATATGGGCAATGGCGAAACATGTCAGGGGGCAATGAATGAAGTTATTTTGAAAGCAGGGCTAATATTAGCTAAAAGGCTGCAAGTGATTGTTCCATATCTATCACCAGGCTGGGACTGGACCACAGGGGAACAGGTAAATCCCCGGTGGGCCCCTGAGTAAGCAGACCCTAGTCTCCCATTCGCTACACAAGTGGCACATAACACAGTAGACTTACTGCACTACATACATATATTCAATGTACAGCACCTCAACCAGTCTATGTTCATATAAAAAAAACTATACATTATTTATTATATTTTAATAAATTTTACTGGTATTGTCTATCTAGTTTAATAAAACCAAAGGATGTTGCCTTGTCTACCTACATGAATTTAGCCCTGTAATGAAGTATAACAAAAGAGCAGTAAACTACAGTACAACATATGCAATTTGCTATCATTATGAGACATAGTCATTGATGCCATACATTTTGAAGAGTCAATTCCTGGTACTGTGATTTACTGCGGCTCAGTCACATTCAAGTGTAGGGGGTTGAGTCGCAATGCCAGAGACAGCTGTGACGAAATGTGCAGTACGGAGCCTGGTAAAGGGGACTTGGCAATTGCAGAAGCACTATGACCCCTTAAGCATGCTGATCAGTCAGGGTCTAAGGAATTGGACCACCACCAATCTAATAGCCTATACTAAGGATACAGTAGTTTATGAATATAAACTTTAGGTAAAGAATAATGGTTATTTATAATCCTGTGGTTTAAAGGCCTTGTTAAGTGGGAGCAAGTCTCTGAAACTGAGTTGGATAAGACTTTAGAAGGTAAACCTCTACTCCTTCTAGGTCTAAAGTAGGCCAGGTTTTTGTCCCTTATGTCTAGTTTTATGTGGAGGAACATCACACTGTGGCTAACCTTGTAGTAGGCTATCCAGTTATTGATCTCTTAACTTTTATTCTATATATGGTTAATACATGGAATGACTATAAAAGTCTTTTTCAACTACACTTTTTATGGACATCTTATGTCTTAGGTACCGTATTTCTCAAGATTAGTGTAAGTTGAGCATAAAAGGCATTTGTGAATTGTATGTAATGTACAATATATCTAGATCTAACTTTTAAAGTTATCTTTATAGGGGAAGATGCATTTTATTGAACCCTAAAGACTAACTCCGCATGTGCCCCACCATATGTATTTTGCGGTGCACAAAATGCACATCTGCAAAACACGAATAATGGCCATATGCATTCCACAGTTTCCACAGGCCCCATTGTAACAATGCACATTCTTGTCAGTAAAACAGGCAAGAATAGGACATGTTCTATGTTTTTGTTGGGAAGGACATGCAGACATACCAATGCGGACAGCACACACTGTGCTGTCTGCATTCTTTACAGAGCCATTCAAATGAATGAATCCGCATCCAATCCGCAAAAAAACGTGAATTGGATGTTGAAAAGAAATTGGTCGCATTAAACAAAATACTTAGGTATACTAATAATAATAATAATATTTATTATATTCTGCAGCGCTTTACAAATTCATAGGGTTCATGTACAAAAAAAAGAGTAACTGGCAAATATACAACTGAAACACTAGGAGTCAGGGCCCTGCTAGTAACTGGCTAATATACAACTGAAACACTAGGAGTCAGGGCCCTGCTAGTAACTGGCAAATATACAACTGAAACACTAGGAGTCAGGGCCCTGCTAGTAACTGGCTAATATACAACTGAAACACTAGGAGTCAGGGCCCTGCTAGTAACTGGCAAATATACAACTGAAACACTAGGAGTCAGGGCCCTGCTAGTAACTGGCTAATATACAACTGAAACACTAGGAGTCAGGGCCCTGCTAGTAACTGGCTAATATACAACTGAAACACTAGGAGTCAGGGCCCTGCTGACTCCTTTACAGCATAAATGCCCACGATGTGCCCCTTCACAGTAGTTCTGTCCTCCTTGTGGCCCATCACTGTAGTTATGCCTGCCTTGGTGCCCATCACAGTAGTTATGCCCATCTTTGTGCACCTTCAGAATAGTTATGCCCACCTTTTGGCTCCTCACAGTAGTTATGCCCACCTTTGTGCCCCCTTACAGTAGTTATGCCAACCTTTGTGCCCCCTCACAGTGGTTATCTCCACCTTAGTGCCCATCACAGTATATATGCCCATCTTTGTGCCCCTCATGGTAGGTACGCCCAGTTTGTAACACCCCTCACAGTAGTTATAGCCAGATATGTGCCCCTCAGTGTAGTTATGCCCAGATATGTGCCCCCTTACAGGATTATGTCCTCCTTATGCCCCCCCCCCCCCCAGTGCCCTCTCCAGATACATAAAATAAACAAAGAAAATACTTACCTGCTTCCCTGATGATCGGCACATCCAGACACACTCCCACACAAGCATAGCGCTGCTGGCTTTGCAGGAGGCTGATTCCCGAGCTTTCAGGACTCCTCCCACAGCCAGCAGCGCGATGTGCGGCCTGAGGGGGGGGAGAGCCAGCAGAACAGTGAAGCAGGGAGAGGATGGCTCTCTGCTTCACTATGGAAATGAACTGCTCAGCAATGAAAATAACTGCCAGGCGGGTGCCCCGGCTCGTGGCACATGCCTGTCTGCCCTCCCCCCTGCAATGCCCCAAACCCACAATATTATAAAAAAGAGTGCAAATTCTTGGTTTTGCTCCATTTTTGGTCCACATCTCATGTTTACTAATTTGCAGCTGGAAAAGCTACTTGGTGAACAGCTGGTATTTTCCAATTCTTTTAATATTCAATGGTAAGTGCGGCTGATTGCGGCATCTAATAAATTCATCTGATGTGATGTCTGTCTTTTGAGTGCAAGTTTACATAATATTTTTATGTATTCAGTGTTTTCCCAGCGTGGCAGCAGAGTGACTCATTTCATGATGTTCTCTTTGTATTTGCTTTGATCACTCTCCTTTTTTCTATCATGCAGAAGACTGGTATGAACAGCTCTACCCTCTGATAATTACGCTCAAAGACTGTGCAGCAGAAGTAGTGGAAAAGGCAAAGACATCAATGACTTTTGTTGTTCTTCAAGAACTGGCGTGCGGTTTGCCCCAATGTTTGCGCCTCACCTTCAGAAGAGATGTGGTTTTCAGCCAAGCAGTAAGTTCACAGAATATTGGCACTGTGTACACGCAGCCATTCATTAGCCTTGGAAGCAGACAATCAAGCAATCAGCGTAACAGGGTATTATACGTACCGAGGAGTAGATTCATTTTGTTCCAAGTGGGCAGCGGGTTAGGTAAAATCCTCGCACGGTTTCCTCACTAAATGCATCATATAAATCATATCTGAGTGGTCATTTATGAAAAAGACAGAAAGAACATTTTATAGTGATTTTTTTTCCTTTTTTGTGTCATGTATTTTCTCTGTGTGTATATGTGACTGAGGTGGATAAGACTTCAGAAAGTAAACCTCTACTCCTTCTAGGTCTGAAGTAGGCCAGGTTTTTGTCCCCTATGTCTAGTTTTATGTGGAGGAACATCACACTGTGGCTGAACTTGTAGTAGGCTATCCAGTTATTGATCTCTTAATTTTTACTGAATATATATGGTGTCAATATGTGACGAATACCGACTGACATCAAATACATAGGGCCAGCGATATACAGTATAGTCACTGGTTACCAAGGCGTGATGTTACGCTGTCCCTAAGGAGCAGGTCAGGTCAGCTTGGTACAGTTTTCACAGACTCCTCCTGTCTACACGGGCACAGAGAGGCAACAAGCTGATGGAGCCTTTTCACTCTTCCTCAGCTCGGGAAGACTACCACCAGCTTCTCATTTTATATAAGCCCTGTCCGCTAACGGGATTATACAGGGTGAGAAACCAACCCGCAGTAGCGTATTACTATGCCGAAACACGGACGTGGGAATTCGTGATCGAGATACCAGACAGCACAAGATTAACCACGTTGACTATAAACGTCTGCTAGGTGGTTCTCTATTTCTGAATGGACATTCCAGAACGTCCATTCAGAAACTGCAGCTGCACACTAATCGTGCAGCTGCTGGTCGGGTTGCCCGCTGTCAGTGACAGCAGGGCAACCCAGAGAGAAGGCAGGGACAGTGCCCAGATGTCCCTGCCTTCTGGATCGCTGCATACACAGCGCTCGCCAAGCGCTGTGTATGCAGAGCAGGAAGCGCTATGCGCTTCTTGCTCCGGCCCGGCGATCACCGGGACCGGAGAGTGCAGGAGATGTGTGAAGTCTTTCAGAGACCTCGATCAGCCCTGCACTGAGGCTGTACAGCGCTCTATTGCGCTGTACAGCCTCTCCGGGGGGGTGCATTTCTCTTTAACTGGGGCTACTATGTCAGCCCCAGTTACAGGAGAAATCAACTGTGAAAAAAAGTAAATGACGAAAAGTTTAAAATAAAAAATAAAATAAAGTGTTAAAAAAATAAAATAAAAAGGTCTCACATGTAAAAAATAGAAAAATAAAATAAAATCGACATATTTGGTATTACCGCGGCCGTGACGGTCGGCTCTATAAATATATCACATAATCGACCCAGTCCAATAAACACCATAAAAAAAAATAACTGTCAAAAAAAGCAATTTTTGTCACCTTACTTCACAAAAAGTGCGACACCAAGTAATCAAAAAGGCGTATGTCCCACAAAATGGTACCAATAAAACCGTCACCTCATCCCACAAAAAATAAGCCCCTACATAAGAAAATCTCTCAAAAAATAAAAAAAACTATAGCTCTCAGAACATGAACACATTAAAACATATATATTTTTGTTTCAAGAATGCTATTATTGTGTTAAAGTGAAATAAATTTAAAAAAGTATGCATATTAGGTATTGCCGCATCCGTAACAACCAGCTCTATAAAAATGTCAAATGACCTAACCCCTCGGGTGAAAACCGTAAAAAAAAAATATAAACTGTGTCAAAACAAGCAATTTGTCACCTTTCATCACAAAAAGTGCAACACCAACACCACAAAATGGTACCAATAAAACCGTCACCTTATCCTGCAAAAAATGAGCCCCTACATTTCTCAAAAAATAAAAAAAATAAAGCTCTCAGAACATGGACCCATTAAAACATAATTTTTTTGTTTAAAAAAATGCTATTATTGTGTAAAACCTAAATAAATAAGAAAAAGTATACATATTAGGTATCGCCACATCCGTAACAATCTTCTCTCTAAATATGTCACTTGACCGAACCCCTCATATGAACGCTGTAATAAATAAATAAAAACTGTGCTAAAACAACCAATTTTTTGGTCACCTTGACCCCATAAAGTCTTGAAAAGAATAATCAAAAAATCATATTTACCCCAAAATAGTACCAATAAAACTGGTACCTTATCCCCTAGTTTCCAAAATGGGGTCACTTCTTGGGAGTTTCTACTGTAAGGGTGCATCAGGGGGGCTTCAAATGGCACATGGCATCTAAAAATCATGTAGAGTTCCTTTTCTTCTACGCCCTGCCGTGTGCCCATACAGCAGTTTATGACCACATGTGGGGTGTTTCTGTAAACCGCAGAATCTGAGTAATAAATATTGAGTTTTGTTTGGCTGTTAACCATCGATGTGTTAAAGAAAAAATTGGATTAAAATGGGAAAATCTGCCCAAAAAGTGAAATTTTAAAATTTAATCTCCATTTTCCTTTAATTCATGTGGAACGCCTAAAGGGTTAACAGAGTTTGTAAAATCAGTTTTAGGTAACTTGAGGGGTGTAGTTTCTACAATGGGGTCATTTATGGGGGTATTTACTATATAGGCCCCACAAAGTGACTTCAGACCTAAACTGGTCCTTAAAACGTGGGTTTGGGCAATTTTCTTAACAATTTGAAGAATTGCTTCTAAACTTCTAAGCCTTCTAACGTCCTAAAAAAATAAAATGACATTTCCAAAATAATGCCAACATAAAGTAGACATATGGGGAATGTTAAGTAATAAATATTTTATGAGGTATCACTTTCTGTTTTAAAAGCAGAGAAATTGAAATTTTTGGTAAATTTGGGATTTTTTTCATAAATAAAGGTGAAATATACTGACTCAAATTTATGACTATCATGAAGTACAATGTGTCATGAGAAAACAATCTCTGAATGACTTGGATAAGTAAAGGCGTTCGAAAGTTATTACCACATAAAGTGAGCTATGTCAGATTTGCAAAATTAGGCCTGGTCAGGAAGGGGGCAAATGGCCCAGATGGGAAGTGGTTATATTATATATTTAATCTCCTTAAGGGCTCACTAGATATAACACTATGCACACAAAGAATATATACAGTGGTCTGAGGTTTAAATGCAGATGGCGTGGTAAAAAAAGGGTTAAGCAGAACAAAAGTCAGTTTACCATATGGATGAGTCCTTTGGGTTGATGAACAATGGTTACTGTAATCCTTGTCTGTCGTCACCTGGGAGGCAGCGATATCAGCCCGTTCCCCGTCCCTTCCAAACCCTTGATGCAGCATGACCCCCCTTCAGAAAAAAGACATGCCCGCTGGCTTGCATGGGCCTTTTGACCTGTAGCCGGCCCCTCCCCTCCCTGCATCTGGGAGGGGTCCACTCCTCCTCTTCTGGTGCTGGCAGCCAAGGACCCACAAAATCCATTAGGGCTCATAGCTCCAGACCAGAAGGTCACAGGGAGATGGTTCTGGGACCAATGAATCCGCCTGGGTTCCAACTACAGGTAGAGTCCAAACATGGTACCATTATTAGGTTTCTGTAGGGATATCTGTATACCTCCCCT
The DNA here is from genome assembly GCF_014858855.1 of Bufo gargarizans. NCBI lineage: Eukaryota > Metazoa > Chordata > Amphibia > Anura > Bufonidae > Bufo > Bufo gargarizans. Next base: position 192,655,862 of record NC_058080.1, read on the forward strand.
CCCTGGCCTCCTATTACCAACCTACCACCAGAGCCATGTTTGTCTTGGCCACAGGGTCACAAATATATATCTGGTTTATGCCTGTGATGGACAGGCGATTCATAATTTCTTATGAATCGCCGGTTCCATGATGTCTGAGGTGTATGATAGATCTGGGCAAGGGCTGAGACCCCCTACAGAGAGGTTTTTCTGTAGGATTAGCTGGCCTCTGTGCTGGCTGGTTGAGGTCTGAATTTGTACGCTCTTGGCCTCCTTGAAGCCAGAACCCCTGTGGAGTTCATTACCTCTGCTATCTGACAGCAGATGGCTGGAATGAGATCATGGCTGACATTAAACAATAATTCTACATTCCTCACATATGGTTATTGGTTAATACATGGAATGACTATTAAAGTCTTTTTCAGCTATACGTTTTATGGACATCTTATGAGCATCACTTCCTCGTTTTAGCATGATGATAGGACAATAGTGAAAAGAAGCAAAGGCTTTGGTAGTCTTCTTGGATGTAAGTGGGGTAAGGTTAATAAGAACTCGGAGGAAATACAACAGTTCCTAGATAAGATCTCTATTTCTAGACTAACAGTAGACCAATGTGAGCGCTTGGAAGCTCCCTTAACTTCTTTAGAGGTAGATGATACATTATCCAGGATAACTAAAAATAAGACCCCAGGAATAGATGGCATTTCTTTTGAGGTACAGTACAGACCAAAAGTTTGGACACACCTTCTCATTCAAAAAGTTTTCTTTATTTTCATGACTATGAAATTTGTAGATTCACATTGAAGGCATCAAAACTATGAATTAACACATGTGGAATTATATACATAACAAAAAAGTGTGAAACAACTGAAAATATGTAATATTCTAGGTTCTTCAAAGTAGCCACCTTTTGCTTTGATTACTGCTTTGCACACTCTTGGCATTCTCTTGTTTCACACTTTTTTGTTATGTATATAATTCCACGTGTTAATTCATAGTTTTGATGCCTTCAGTGTGAATCTACAATTTTCATAGTCATGAAAATAAAGAAAACTCTTTGAATGAGATGGTGTGCCCAAACTTTTGGTCTGTACTGTATATGCACAATACAAAGAAATACTGACACCGAAACTGCTCACTATGTGGGCGGAATTGAGGAAGGTCGGAAAACTGCCAGACTCCCTGCGAGAAGCCCTAATTACACTTATTCTAAAACCTGGAAAGGATCCAGCCTTTCTGGATTCATATTGCCCCATTTCCTTAATTAGTACGGATAATAAAATATTAGCCAGGGTATTGGCAGCTAGACTCAGGAGTGTGGTCTCGGGGCTTATTCATGAGGATCAAACGGGATTCATGGCAGGAAAGACCACAACTGACAATATCATGCGATATTTTGTGAACATTCAACTTTTTTGTAAAGTAAATTGTCTGTAAAAAATAAATATTAATGTTTGTAAAAAAAGTAATAAAGATAATCTAAGAAAAAAAAAAGTGGGATATTACTGTGCCCAGTGACAAAGCACCAGCCCAAATGAGAAAACAATGGAGCATATTTATCGGTGCCATTAGTTACTGTCACAGATGGGTGGTGCAGATCATAAGTAGAGCAAGGGGCAATAACCCAGGGGCTATCCTATAGCCTGTACAAGACACTACTATATTTTTAAATATCATTCTTTATATTTCTTTATATATTCTTTATATTTCTAGTAAAAAAAAATTATATGCAACATTTGCAAATGTACCGCTGATTATATTAAAAAAATGTCTGTAGAAGAGGTAATTTGGCAACCTTTCTAATATTTACCAACAGACAGACGGTGCTCGCACATACTAGGTCCTTTCCTCCCCTCTCATTACTTCCCAAGTTCCCAAAAGGAGCATGGGACTACAGGTTTTTATGATCAGTGGTGGTTACTCATAGATATACCATAAACATTATTAGTGGGAAAAAACATATTTTTTCACCTTTTTTATTATTATCCTTATGGCATGTACATGAAAACCAGAATCCTCCCATCCATCAACCAAATATCCCTGTACCCCATCCCCTAATAAACAATTTCAGTAACCAATGCTTTTATCACGATCCCGATGAGTCTCCCACTGACTTGCAGATTAGTGGGTGGATTCTCTTAACAATCACTTCCTACCAAATGAATCAGAATCTCACACTGAACCTGCTTTCACCTTCCCAAATATGACATTCTGTTTTTTATCTATAGCTTTCAGGATTGATTTGTGGATTTATAATCAAGCTGCATTCAAGTTTCCACAATCAGGGCTTTCTACAACAACTTCACACGGTGGGGTTACTAGTGCAATACGAAGGTCTTCTGAGTACATATAGTAAGTATTGTAACTACCATGCATACTGACCTGTGTAATGTAACACTGTGCGCCCTATAAAAGAGGCCCTAAATTTCATTCAGAACAGCTGTGGATTATATATTTATTGTCATCCCTGCATTCATTTTAACAAAATACTTGTCTTTGTCATGCATATGTATGTTGTTTTGTATTTTACCTGGAATCATTTTTGATAATTTACAAGATAAGTTCATATTCTAAAACCTCCGGTTATAGGTACACCGCTACCCCGCGTTTGTTTGTTTTTGGCATCGGTTAGTAGCAAATTGGCAGATTTCCATTTACTTGTGTGGATTCTGCCGTAATGAGCATTTAACAAATAATATTCATCATATAAAATCATGTTTTTGCCCAATGCAGCCAATTTAGGTACTTATAAGGAATTTTATTTTTCCTGTCTCTAAAACATATTAAACTTTTTAAAATCCTGTTTTTATATTCTGTATAACTATGGTAATCGACACACCAGTTCATCTTGTCAGTCCAACATTTGAGTGATTGAAACTTTTTGTAATTTGCTGATGCATACAGTTGTTGCAAACTTTAACTTGTCACCTGCCATGATGTAACAAACTTTAATTCAGCGTTTAAATATTACATACAGTACCATGAAACAGCAAAATGTTCACTTGATATTTTCACTTTTGCTGCATCAAGGTATGTAACACATTAAAGGACATCTGTCAGCAGATTTGTACCTATGAAACTGGCTGACCTGTTACATGTGCTCTTGGCATCTGAAGGCATCTGTGTTCGTCCCATGTTCATATGTCCCAGCATTACTGAGAAAAATGAAGCTTTCATATATGCAAATGAGCCACTAGGAGCAATGGGGGCGTTGCTGTTACACCTAAAAGCTCTGCTCCCTCTGCAACTACCACGCCCTCGACACTTTGATTGATAGGGCTGGTATTGCTGCTATCAGATGGAATGAAAAGGAGGTCAGACATTGCAGAAAGAGTCTTTGTGGCCCTGATTGATATGCATAAGGACAACCCACTCTAGGATGGCAGAACGAGACCTTCAAATAAAGGCAGTTTTACTGGTCTCGTATGTGGCAACTTTGTTGGTCTTTTAACAGGTATCAGGCTTATTGCTTACACTCTTTCCAGAGGCAACAGGTTTAGTGGTTTGAGAGTTCTTCAACAAAGGAACAGTGTTACTCAGTGGCAGCAGTCCCTTTAAGAGGAAACAACTCATTCTCTGCCTGGCATGCATTGTACTCAACTCCCTGGGCATCAGCACTCTGGTTTTGATCTCTTTAGTGTGGCAACTATCAGCACAGCTATCTCTTGTCACACTATCACACAATCTGCACAGTGGCATTCCTTTTACACACAACTAGGGTTGAGCAAATCGGGTTAGGATTGCTGTATGCGAACCTGATTCATTTGAAGAATTTGTTAATAATATGGGCTCCATCTTACTGTAAAAAGTATGTCCTCCACAGAGGTCTTTCTGAAGTTTCTGCAAATATGACGAGACTTACTTTGTCTCGCTTCTATCACATGTCAGTTTGTGTATTGGCATAAATTACTGTTTCAAAATACTAAGCCGAGCTCTGCTTCGAGCCTTGTTAGCAAAGCCTAGTTCAGCTTCGTATTTTGATACAGTAACTGAACTCTGCATGTGATAGAAGCAAGGTGAAGTAAGTCTTGCGATATTTGCAGAAACTTTACAAAGACCTCCGCTGAGGACATACATTTTACAGTAAGACGGATCCAATATTATTATGGTAGTTTTTAAAAGATTCGCTCAACCCTACACACAACTTATTCATGCACACTGTCTGTGCACACTTTCTCTCACAAGTTGCAGTATCTCTCCTTACAACATTCACAATTAGAATGTAGACTGCAGCACGCTGGCAGATCTTTGTGATCCTAACCTGGTGTTTGCACAGGTCTCTAAGTGCTTAAAGTTAAGGGGATTACTCAATGTAAAGTATCCACACCTGTTTCAGGCCACTCATTTCCACTGTGATGATCAGTGCTCTGTGGCCCTGATGTGAGACACCCTCATCACTGGTGCCTCATACCTCTACTTACTAGCTGACTAAATCGCAGAAGTATGGCTGACTCAGTCCCCAGCAGCAGCTTCTCCCCAGCACACACTTTCTCTTTGCTTGCATACTACTTGCACAAGGTCTGGGTGGCCATACTATTTATTATCTCACAAGCATGTGCTCTTTTTGTAAAAGGGTGAAAGGCTGTTTCTAACCCTCTTACAAGTTTCTAAAAGATGAGTAGGGGTAGAATAAGAAGGGAAATAATATTTTAATAAATAATGTATGTACAAAATGAATTGTGTAAACATGAACCTCAACATTATAGTGCAATGTTGGTTACAGTTCATAACTCCATTAACATCACACCCAACTTGAAATAGAAGCAATTTGCATTAGTTATGAACAAATTTATTGCTTTTGACTCTGTGCCCAACTTAATTAACCATGCAGAATGACAATTCTTCCCTGTTGGTTTTGGTAATCAGTAAGTGATAATCTCTTAACTGCTCACAACATACTGAGTAATTTCTTTCCTGAAATAATTATTATGACTTTTTTGCTTCAGAAACCATGCACAGCCACTTAAAGAACAAGGATGCATAATTTGCTAGATTCTTATACCTGCTTAAAGCTATTGCAACTGTGATTTACCCACTCAACCAGCAGCTATGAAAATCAGTCATCAACCTCGCCAGTCTAAAGTGAGCTGTAAATCAGTCAGCTGAAACATGTCCAACCAGCTTAGTGTTGCACATTTCCCCTCTTTACATTCAGAACATATTAAATGAATGATGGATGCCAGCATCAACGATTAACACACGGCTGGACAGTATCTTACATTCTGGTCTTTTTAAATCATCTTTAAACACCACTTTACAGTGTGAGATAAGAAATGTTACCCTGTGAAGAAACTTCTATACAGTTCTTCAAACAGGAATCCTACTTTGAAGGAAAATTCAAGCTGCACGATCTGAAAATAATCCAAATGGATTGCTGATGATGCCAAATGGTTGAATGAATAAGTCAATGAATGATTTGGTGACCAAGTGATTGAACATTATTCGCTCGTTCATCAGAATCTTTGGTTGGGCCATAAATCATCATTTGTCGGCAGCAGATTGAGATGTCTAAACACTAGTGTTGAGCGAACTTGTGTTTTAAGTTCGGCATCTAAAGTTCGGGTTATCGAAGTATCCCGTTATGGATTCCTCTACCACGGACTATAACGGAATTTAGAATCCATAACGGGATACTTCGATAACCTGAACTCAAACTTTAGACACCGAACTTTAAAACACAAGTTCGCTCAACACTACTAAACACCACTCTGCTGCTGGCTAAAAATTATTCTGTATGGGGACGAGCGATGGCATTAGCCATCGCTCCTCCCCGTACTGTGGAGGAGATCGCTCCATGTAAATGCAGTGGTCTTCTTCACTGATGAACAGGCAGTTGTCTGGAAGAAAGCATTCTGCTCAGTTGAGCAGTGTGAAGGTACCTTTCAACAGAACGCCTGCTAGTTTGCGAATCCACTTAAAGTGAAGGCAATAGAAGAAAAACCATTGAACATTTTTTAAGAAAAAAACAATTGAAAACAAGATTTTTGCCCAAAATTAGTGGAATGCAATAAAAAATGCACCCAAAGGTATCCATAGCTTTTCGCATTATTTGTCTCCTACTGCAGAGCAGTGAGAAAAGGGGGAAATGGTTGATCTCCTTGGACACACATAGAAAAATTCTTAATAAATGTATCACACAGACTAGAAAGGGGGTGAGAATATTGATGAGATTAGGAGTCTTTTGTGCCTTTTGTACACTTATAAAATGTGAAAGTGTGATAATAATGAGTGTTCTGCTTAGTACAGTACCATACCACAAATGTTTTGCAGTATATAATTAAGTGTGATACATGTAGAGGTTTCATACAGAAAATAAAATATTGTTGTGTTACATTTTATTCAGTTATTCAGTCAGTTGTTTCCATAGAAAAATTGCACTTTTATGTCACTTTTGTTACCCATGTTGCACCTAGGCGAGGAAGTGGGAATGCTGGAAGACATGGCTGTCGGCATTTCAGATTTGAGGCACGTAGTATTTAAAATAACTGAAGCAAAATCGGATGACTTTCTTCCTGTTGTGACTGGGAGACGGTAAGAACTTCTTTTACCAGACTTTGGCTTTCTCACATCTTGGAAAATTAGATTAGGAAAGTATTTTGTTTTTCAAAGCGCATAAGATTTCACAAGTAATTAGTGTTATGGTGCATTGTGATGCTGAAATTGCCACAATCAATAAGTTATATATTTGTGTTGCTGTCTGGGGCCAGATTAATTAATTCCATTTATAAAGCTGACATTTCAATTTATGGATCAACTTAGGGCCAGGCATGTATGATAAAAGTCCCATTCTTGAATAGTTCATTTTGGATTATTTTCCAATATTTCAATGTAATTACCATTATCTGATTATTTTTTATACCCATGTATCACTGTTGATTTAGTATACTGGGGTTCTAGTGGCAGATACCTTTCAATATGTTCACCTCTCAATATTATTTTATAGTTTACATATTGAATTAAAAAGAGCTTTTAAAATGAAGTATTATTGCAATATACAGTATCTAAATCACTGAAAAAAAGGTGCACCACAATAATATGCGACTGACCATACTGGCTAGAACCTCACGCTGATGTTAAAAGCTGAGACTTTAGCCAATATCTTCCAGTCAGGAACATACTACTTTACATTGTATCAAAGTGCCATATCTTCAGTGTTGTCCCGAGAAAAGATATAATAAAATATTTACATAAATGTGAAGGGCATACTCACTTTTGTGAGATACTGTATATTGAAAAATCACTGAATAAAGTGGCCTAAATGGGAGAAAATGCTCAACCCCAAACACTGTAGCATGTTTATAATCGGGGAAGCAAATCCTCCACAAGGGATCTGTTGCTAACGGCAATCCCCAGCAAAAATGCATACAATGGGGAATGGCGGCAGCGGACCACATGCACCACAAAAACATCCTACACAAGATGAAATAATGTGTGGATGAAAATATAAAAATACATCACTGAAAAAAGGTGAACCACAATAATATGTGACTGACCATACTGGCCAGACCCTCACTAGGTTGGGAGTTGCAGGGTCAAAACAGCTAGAGAACCACAGGACTTACAATACAGATTCGAAATCAGAATTAGGTAAACATAAGTAATGCAATGTAACTATTCAGTTATTCAGTTTGTTATGTAGTATATATACAGTATGCTGCCACCCTTCACTATTACTCAAAGATACTTGTATATGTAAATGTAGAATTTAGGTAATATATAAATGTAAATGTAGAATTTAGGTAATATATATTTTAGATTAGTAGTCTCAGTCCTGTGGCTCTCTAGCTGTTTTGACCCTGCAACTCCCAACATATCCATGCAGCTTGCTGCCTGTCTGCTGCATCTACAGAGACTAATGTACGCATCGGTTTTTGACAGGCCTCCTCTCTGCATATTTGCTGTGCTGTGGCCGGGTCTACGCCGCTCCCCATTATAGTGAATGGGGCAAGGAGGACGTCCAACAGCTCACAGATGTACACTGTAGTATGGATCCGGCAGGCTATTTCCCTGCTTTAACAGCCTGCTGGAGAATATGTAGAATATTTGCCATTAAAGAGGCCCCAAGGCTAATTTCAAACAGCAATATATTCTCTTCGTATTTTAGCCATAACCAGGAGTGAATCAAGAACACATATGAGGTCCAAATTTTTTCACTCTAGCATGTGTCTGTTTTATGTTTCATCCTTGGGTTTGGCTTACAAATGCGGATAAGTCAACCCTTGCTTTTCTGTGAATGTCGTTAAAGACTCCAATTTCAACCCTTTCAAATTCTGTACATTCTCAGACATATGTAGCATCAACAACACCCGACAGTGTAACACAATTTTTATTTCAAAGCTAGTCATCTCAAACCACTCATCTTGGGGTATCTTCAGCCAAGAGAAAAGTTAAGGGGATTTTCAAGGAATTAATAAAATAAAATTACTGAATATACCTAAATATTACTTCGTTATACACACATTCCCAAAGAGCATTTATTATTTATAATGGCTTCTTTTCTCTAGGGGGAAATCGTCAGCTGGACTGGTTAATTCAAAGCAGGGAGCTCAAGATCTGTCTCGGCTCTCCTCACAGCTCCGGCTGTCATGAATTACGATCCTACGCACAGATGATAACATAGCTTATAACATCTTCAGCTCTGCGTGTGTAGGAACGAACAAAGTGAAAGCACAGAAAGGATGGACTGGTGGGGGGTATGGCTAATGAGCAGTGGCATGGCACTCTGCTACAATACCACAGCCTCACAACAGTCCTGTCCGCCCTTTCGCTTCGTTCCTTCCTACACAACCAGAGCTGAAGATGTTATCAACTATGTAATCAACCATGTGTAGGATCGTAATTCATGAAAGCCAGAGCTGTAAGGAGAGCTGAGACTGCTCTTAACCTCCTACCTTTGAACTAAACCGTCCAGTTTAGTAAGGGTTTTGTGTGTGCTAATAGGGAAGTGGCCATTTTATTTCCCCTGACTATTGCCCTCTAGAGAAAACCAGCCATTATAAATAATAAATGCTATTTGGGAATGTGTTTATAATAAAGTAAGATTTAGGTATTTTCAGTCATTTTATGTCATTCCCAGAGAACCCCTTTAAGAAGTACTGCCCAAAATACAGGTATGTGTAAGTGGCCTTAAGGTCTTTGCACATGACTATATTACAGATCTATTCCACTTCCGTGTGGTTTGAAGCTATAATACAGTAAACTATGTACATTTCATAGGCAAAGGCACCTGCATCACAAAAACAAAGTATTAGTATACAGTGCACCTGTTTTTACGATGTGTTCCTGTGCCTAGATTACAATAGTAATAGGACAATTTGAATTCGTTTTCTTTTTCCCTGTGTTTCTTCTACAGAATACAGGGCAAGAGTGTACTTGTAAAATGAGCTATGATAAATCCAGCATACACTCTATTTTTCATCATGTTCTTACATTTCCTTTCTAGGCAGCACTACGAGGTTGAGGTCAAACTTCCTACCAAAATGTTTGAGCTTCTTCCGCAAGAGATAAAAGATGGAAAATTGCTAAGTGTTTACCCTGTGCTTTTTAATGTAGGAATTAATGAGCAGCAAACAATTGCAGAAAGGTAAGAAAGTTTTCTGAAGCCAGAAGTTGTATGCAAACCACAGTATCATTGTAGTGGAGAAAAAATCTTGGAGATTTCTCAAATGCCATGACATTTTTTTCTGTGTGAGGTAAAAACAGAGGGGCATATAAACTACTCCGAATTTTATGCCAGAATTGTGATGCAATTTTGACACTAAGGGGGTAATTTATTAAGATAGTCGTTTAAAATGACAGTCTTAATAACCTCTATAGCTGACTGTGGTTATAAAGAGGGGCTGACCTCTTTATAACTTCAGCACATCCAGCACCAGTCTAATTATAAGACAGCTTCCTTGCTGGCTTACATTTAGACCATTTCCTACGCCTAAACCAGGCGTAGAAAATGATGAATGAAATGGGCCTGCCGGCCCGCCCCTTTCCCACCCATGCCACGCCTTTTTTTTGACCTGGCATGAGCGGGGAAAAGGTGCAGATTGCGGTGCAAATAACCTTTGCGCCGGAATCTACGCCAGAAATACGCCTAATATCGAAATACTGTTTTTCTGGATAATTAATGACCCCCTAAATGTTTTAGACCAGGCTCCTTTTCTATAAAGTCACACCCCTTTTTCAATGAGCCAATCCCCATTTGTCAAAATAGATGCAGTAGATTTTTCTAAAACTATATGGCCCTGATTTATCAAGATCAGCTTGTGCTACGCTGGTCATGATAGATCCTGTGCTGCCAGACAAGGCTTGTAATTTTGATAAGGCACAGGTCTAGGTTGATTCACACTAGCAAATGGGGTCTGGAGTGTAGTACGGATATGGGGTTCATTATTGCACTATAATTAATGTATAATTATTATTTAATTATTCTAATAAATGTATTTCCTAGCATTATGAACCCTATCACCCAATTCACATGATTGTAAACTACACATCTTGGTTTGCTTCTTATGAGTAGATCATCAATTTGCTGAGAATTGATGTTCTTCTGTGCAAAAGTGAATTAGATTAGTAGAATGTTTTTTTAAGCTATTGTCTTTGTCTGACGTACACTTGTTTTTCATACATGATTATGGGAGCCGCCATCTTGCCTGTTATTAGCTCCGGCCAGCAGTTCTGGCATAGAGCAGCTTGCTGAGGCTCTCTGGTTCTGGCATTGCTGGATTTAACCACAATGCCCGCCAGCCCCATTGACTAAAGTGACTATACAGTTCTCGCTGCTACCAGGCAAATATACCGGAATTCGGACAGACACAACCCGCTACATGGCATTTACAGACTCTCTGTAAAGTATAGCACTATGTTATAATTGAGTTTGTTCCTGACAATTGTAACCCTCATGTTCTTGTTGTACTTACAAAGACATGAAAGGGGTCACACACATTTAAATGCATTATTAGCTTCATTTGTCAGTGTCTCCAGTGAGGCTAGCATTTCTCACAAGAATTGTTTTATCGATACTCCCAGTGACGCTTTCTTAATTAACTTTCTCCTTTGCAGGTTCGGTGACACCTCGTTGCAAGAAAGTATAAACCAAGAGAACGTTGAACACTTGGAAGAGTATTACAGACTGTGCACGGATAAAACATCTCCCGACTGTAAGTATAGCTACTGCCTAGAATACTAGACTTGCTAGAAGCACAGTGTATGTAATTATTTTATTTTTATGGTTTAATAGGGCTGAGGCTTTGATCTACTTTGCATTTGCACAGGAGCCTACTGTGACTTTGTATTAATCAGAGAAAAGACGCATACACAGCGTGCTAGATTTAATCTGGTGGTGTCAGGAAAATGAATATGTGAACACTATAGCACATATAACATCTTGGCTGCTTTGTCCTGTAAATACAAATGATTTGTCGCACTTTCTTTATACCGTATAAAAAGAGAAATATGTGCAGAGAGCCTTATGTGTTATGCATGGTAATTTTGTCTATTGTCGGTTATTTATATTGCTTCTAGATATAACACCCTAGTCAGGGGTACACAGAAGATTGCAGCTCTAAGCTGATGCTGATATGTCATTGTGTGGATATATTTATGGAAGGAAACGGCTTAAGTGAAGATTATATATTTATAATTGTGCTTATCTTGCACCCAAGTTATCTCTTGCACTGTTTGCTATAAACAGAGTTAAAGGGAATCTGTCACCAGTGACCTCTCCATCCAAATGTTTGTATAGACACATAGCTGTGGTTCACCACCTGATTAAAACACTGTTTTTATTTTTTAGATGAGAGACTCTGTTCCCGAAGTATGATACTTTTTTGTAATATGCAAATTAGGCTTTTGGTGCAATGAGGGTGTCACCATTGCACTTGTTACACAGAAGCTCCACTCGTTTCTGTGGTCAGCTCCTCTCTGGCTGATTTGATTCACAAGGCCAGGCATTGCCAAGCACAGAAAGAGGGTCTGGCCTCTGAAGAGTGAAGAATGAGTGCAATAACAGCAACAGTAACACCTTTATTGCACCAAAGGCCTAATTTGCATATTGTGTCTATGTAAACAGTTTGATAGGGAGGTGATAGAGTCCTTTTAATGGTGTGAAGTGATGAGAGATGAGGCAGTACATTGTGTGATGTTTTCTTGCAAAGGAATACTCCAGAAGAAGAAGCTGTAAAACGGAAAAGATGGCAGAATTTTTTTGTGGCATTGTCTGTGTTTTGACTGATAGAATATGATGTGTTGTGATGATGAGTCAAGGAGAGGATCCTTCTGGTATAGTAGGTTAGCGTAATCTTGAGATCTGGTTATTTTTAGAAAGCAGGTGGAGCTAGCTGAGCTAAAACCCATAGAACACTCCACCAGTATGAGGAGTACCCTCTGAGAGTTGGGAAGTGAACCTGAAGCACAGAGTAGGCAGTTCTTGCGATACCTCTTAGATTGTTGTGTAAACCCATTCCCATGCCTAGGGACTACAAATGACTAATTAAGACCCATACAGAATTAGGAATCGAAAGCAATTCTGCAGCAGCACATGTATGGGTGGTGACATAAATTTAAATATATAACATTAATAAATTAACTCACACAAACACAACTGTAAGTTGGAAGTATTGAACGTGATGTTTATTATGGATAACATAATTACATATTTTTTATAAATAAGCATAATAAATGAATATGAATAAATTAATGAAACTATAAAAAATTAAAAATAATCGTCACTGAAAACATCAGATGGCATATGAACCAGTCCACCCAGCTGGGCGACAAAACTCCCATAAGCCAGTTAGTAAAGAGAAACCCCACAGCCATTTGTCAATCGTGTTCTGAAAACCAGCATTAAAAATATCTGTGCCAGTGTCCGTAAATATCAATAGCATAAACCCCTCTAAATTGACATGTCGATAAGAAAACCTACCGAGCAATACAGGGTTCGGACTGGGAATTTAAAGTAGCCTTGAAAAAATAAAAAATAAAAGTGGCCCCATCTTGTAGTTACAGTATCTCACAAAAGTGAATACACCCCTCACATTTTTGTAAATATATTATTATATCTGTTCATGGAACAACACTGAAGATATGACACTTTGATACAATGTTTAGTAATCAGTATATAGCTTGTAAAACAGTGTAAATTTGGTGTGCCCTCAAAATTACTCAACACAGCCATTAATGTCTAAACTTTTGGCAACAAAAGTGTGTACACCCCTAAGTGAAAATGGCCAAACTGTGCCCAATTAGCCAATTTCCCTCCCCGGTGTCATATGACTCGTTAGTGTTACAAGGTCTTAGGAATAAATGGGGAGCAGGTGTGTTAAATTTGGTTCTATTGCTCTCACACTCTCTCATACTGGTCACTGGAAGTTCAACATGGCACCTCATGGCAAAGAACTCTCTGAGGATCTGAAAAAGGGCAGTATTCCAACATGATAACAACCCCAAACACACCTTCAAGATGTCCACTGCCTTGCTAAAGAAACTGAGGGTAAAGGTGCTGTACTTGCCAAGCATGTCTCCAGACCTAAACCCTATTGAGCATCTGTGGGGCGTACTCACTTTTGTTGCCAAAGGTTTAGACAGTAATGGCTGTGTGTTGAGTTATTTTGAGGGCACACCAAATTTACACTGTTATACAAGCCATACACTGGTTACTTTACATTGTATCAAAGTGTCACATTTTCAGTGTTGTCCCATGAAAAATATAGTAAAATATTTACAAAAATGTGAGGGATATACTTACTTTTGTGAGATACTGTAGATCCAAATTGACAGAAGGCAGGGCTAATATAGGTAGGCTGGCCGACGTAAGTAGGGGGCCTGCAATACGATAGTACAGCACAAAATACTGCCCCACCAGAACCAAATAAACAGTGCAGCACAAAACACTGTTGCCCCCAACGCAGCATTCAACTCTCTCATCGTCCTGAATTTAGTTCATGCTGAGAACATCACATCTCTATGTACCCAACCTGTGGCAATGAGGAGGGTTGGGTGCCCCTTCCCCCACTAGAAATTTCCCTGTAGGGTCTATGGTCAGTTCAGTCCCTCGAGCAATGACATGAAGTTGCACATTGCCCAGTTGATTCTCTTCCTAATTCTGTCCAGAAACAAATACAAATTGCTTACTGGCTCAAACCAGCCACGGAATTATTTCTGAAAAAATTAAAAAGCTTTCTGGAAAATATATTGCAATATACCCACATCCTTCTTTATTTCCACAGTAAATCTAAAAAATCATTACAATCCAAATGAATTAATACATTTAGTGAGGGCCCGGCCACATTCAACCTATGTATTTCACTCTACAAATTCCTTCATTTCACACCCCTAACCACCAAATATGTTAAACACTTTACAATCAAATGATGGATTTTTTTAGAATAGCATCTCATAACCACTCACTTTTGAGTCCAAAACACATAGGAGCGTCCTACAATCCAAATTATCGTAGGATGTATAGAAAATAGAAATTGAATCTTATATTAAAAGATCAGGCCTGACATTTAAGTTAAACCTATTAGACTCTGATCTACGAACCTAAACTAGACTCATCTAAACCTAGTCTTGCTACCTCTGTCATGGATCCTATCCTAAAAGAATAAGAGGAAATTTTAAACTTATCTAAACCCAACTTAGTTCACACTTCAGTTATGTGATCAGTCATTGTGAGACAAAACCTGTAGTGAAGCCTACTCAGATATATCAGAAAGATCTGCGCCTGTTCTGTGTTTTTGACCTGAACTTGGTTTTAGCTCATTATAACTGACCAAATAACTAAAACTTAGTAACTGGTGATAAATCAGCAAGCAGCAGAAAAACACCCTTAACTTGCGTCATCCTTTGCAGCCAACTCTGAACATCCCAAACTGGACACAAACAAGAACCATGTAAACTAAAGAATCTTAAGCAACATCCCTTACCTAATTGATCAATCTTGGATTTCCAAATAAGTACAAAGACAGATGCAGAAAGTAATTAATTATATCAGAAACAGTAAGTACTGGCTTTTTCTCACTGTACATTTTCATCAGCGCTTACTGAATTACAAAAGACTAGACTTTCCATGTTCTTGCAGCTAGAGAATTTTTAATATTATTAACAATTACTCCCAAATGATATTCCACAGATATAATGTACATGGTGTCCCCTCCTGCTCTGCGTCTGTCCAACTAAAAACGGGATAGAGAATCTGCTAAGTCATTATATTTTCCTGACACTTATCTGGCTTTAGTCCACAAATTCAGTTTCATGCTGTACAAAACAAAATGTTTAAGCAATTTTACCATAAACTCAGACTTGGAGTACAATGCATTGACGGCAAACACTACACCCTTGTTATCCATCAATAGAAGAATCCTGTTATCCTTAAATTAAGAACCCTGGATAACACTAAAATCTGGAAAATCTCCAACAATACTATATCTTGTGTCATATTATTCCTTATCCAAGCCTCAGGCCATTTTTCAGCAGACCACTTACCAGCAAAATATGCACCATAACCACCACTACCAGCAGCACCAGTGAATAACCGCAAACTATCATTATCACAAAAAAACATGCTTCCAACCTAGGTGACCATTATATCAACTCACAAACTGTACAAAGACACCTAAATCTTTTTTCAGATCCTTAAATACACTGTATTTGCATATAGCAATTTTCAAATGTAGAGAAATAAAGTCTTTAAAAATAAATAAAAATACCAACCTTTATAACACGACTTAACTTCTTTCTAACTAACATGAACACTAACACAGATGTCAACGTAATTAGTTTCTCAACTGGCAATCTAAACTCCATCCTCTCCAATCATTTAATCACAATTCCTAAAAATTACAAACACGACACGGTAAAACTGGTTTTACAGTAGCAATAGGTATGCTACACTAGAGATGGCCTTGCGGTTCACACGGCGGTTGTTTTCGCGGCGAAACTTTGCTCGTTCGCGATTCGCAGAACATGCGAACATATGGCGATGTTCACATAAGCCATATTCTTTTGCATTGCGCCAAACTTTGACCCATGACACATCCATCAGGTGGAACAGGACAGCCAATTGAGACGTTTCAGCACATGGACACACCCCCACCCTATAACAGAACCCGATCTGGCAGCCATTTTACATTCTGTCTTTTGCCAATGTAGAGAGAGGTTGCTTTGTGGAACAGGGCCAGACTGTTAGGGACATGAAACGCTAGCTAATCGGGCCACAAAATAGGTATAGGTGTGCTATAGATAGGAGTGATATACTGAGGGGTGTGATATACTTATACTTTCTAATATAGAAAGTATATTATAGTGCATTTGTATTGTGCAGCAGTTGTATGCGGTTCTGCTGCGATACCGCAGCTATATAGAGGGACAAACGCTATTGGAATAACTAATTGCAACTGGTGTGATATAGCAGTTGCCCCCCCCCCAAAAAAACTGATTGAGGCAGGGGTGTTATATACCTATAATATACTTTCTAACATAGAAAGTATATTATAGTGCATTTCTATTCTGCAGCAGTTGTGTACAATTCTGCTGTGATACCGAAGGTATATAGAGGGACAAGCGTTATTGGAACAACTATTTGCAACTGGTGTGATATACCTGTTGCCTCAAAAAAACGATTGAGGGGTGCGATATACCTGCTTCCACAAAATACTGATTAAGGGGTTTAATATAACTGCTTCCACAAAATACTAATTGAGAGGTGCAGTATACCTGCTTCCACAAAATACTGATTAAGGGGTTTGATATACCTACTTCCAAAAAAATACAGATTGATAGGTGCGATATACCTGCTTTCATAAAATACTGATTAAGGGGTTTGATATATCTACTTCCACAAAATACTGATTAAGGGGTTTGATATGCCTACTTCCACAAAATACTGATTAAGGGGTGTGATATACCTGCTTCTACAAAATACTGATTAAGGGGTTCTATATACCTGCTTCCACAAAATACTGATTAAGGGCTGCGATATACCTGCTTTTACAAAATACTGATTAAGGTGTTCTATATACAGTACAGACCAAAAGTTTGGACACACCTTCTCATTCAAAGAGTTTTCTTTATTTTCATGACTATGAAAATTGTTCACACTGAAGGCATCAAAACTATGAATTAACACATGTGGAATTATATACATAACAAAAAAGTGTGAAACAACTGAAAATATGTCATATTCTAGGTTCTTCAAAGTAGCCACCTTTTGCTTTGATTACTGCTTTGCACACTCTTGGCATTCTCTTGATGAGCTTCAAGAGGTAGTCACCTGAAATGGTTTTCACTTCACAGGTGTGCCCTGTCATGTTTAATAAGTGGGATTTCTTGCCTTATAAATGGGGTTGGGACCATCAGTTGCCTTGTGGAGAAGTCAGGTGGATACACAGCTTGATAGTCCTACTGAATAGACTGTTAGAATTTGTATTATGGCAAGAAAAAAGCAGCTAAGTAAAGAAAAACGAGTGGCCATCATTACTTTAAGAAATGAAGGTCAGTCAGTCTGAAAAATTGGGAAAACTTTGAAAGTGTCCCCAAGTGCAGTCACAAAAACCATCAAGCGCTACAAAGAAACTGGCTCACATGCGGACCGCCCCAGGAAAGGAAGACCAAGAGTCACCTCTGCTGCGAAAGATAAGTTTATCCGAATCACCAGCCTCAGAAATCGCAGGTTAACAGCAGCTCAGATTAGAGACCAGGTCAATGCCACACAGAGTTCTAGCAGCAGACACATCTCTAGAACAACTGTTAAGAGGAGACTGTGTGAATCAGGCCTTCATGGTAGAATATCTGCTAGGAAACCACTGCTAAGGACAGGCAACAAGCAGAAGAGACTTGTTTGGGCTAAAGAACACAAGGAATGGACATTAGACCAGTGGAAATCTGTGCTTTGGTCTGATGAGTCCAAATTTGAGATCTTTGGTTCCAACCACCGTGTCTTTGTGCGGCGCAGAAAAGGTGAACGGATGGACTCTACATGCCTGGTTCCCACCGTGAAGCATGGAGAAGGAGGTGTGATGGTGTGGGGGTGCTTTGCTGGTGACACTGTTGGGGATTTATTCAAAATTGAAGGCATACTGAACCAGAATGGCTATCACAGCATCTTGCAGCGGCATGCTATTCCATCCGGTTTGCGTTTAGTTGGACCATCATTTATTTTTCAACAGGACAATGACCCCAAACACACCTCCAGGCTGTGTAAGGGCTATTTGACCATGAAGGAGAGTGATAGGGTGCTGCGCCAGTTGACCTGGCCTCCACAGTCACCGGACCTGAACCCAATCGAGATGATTTGGGGTGAGCTGGACCGCAGAGTGAAGGCAAAAGGGCCAACAAGTGCTAAGCATCTCTGGGAACTCCTTCAAGACTGTTGGAAGACCATTTCAAGTGACTACCTCTTGAAGCTCATCAAGAGAATGCCAAGAGTGTGCAAAGCAGTAATCAAAGCAAAAGGTGGCTACTTTGAAGAACCTAGAATATGACATATTTTCAGTTGTTTCACACTTTTTTGTTATGTATATAATTCCACATGTGCTAATTCATAGTTTTGATGCCTTCAGTGTGAATCTACAATTTTCATAGTCATGAAAATAAAGAAAACTCTTTGAATGAGAAGGTGTGTCCAAACTTTTGGTCTGTACTGTACATAGGGCAGAACTACTAATACCGTGTATGCTCGTTCATTGGGTGAAACGATCTTTGGTGCAGATACCTCAATCATTGTTTCTGGGCAGAAACAATGAATCTGTATGAGGATGAGAGATAGCGGAAGCAATTGCTCATCTCCATACAGTAGATGTGATTGCCTCATGTAAATGCAGCGCTTTACCTCCGCTGATGAGCAGGCAGGAGGGAACACTTTCTTCTTGATAATTGTCTGCCCATTAGCGCAGTGTAAATGCTCCTTAACAAATATCTATAGAGAGCCCGAAGGCAGCAAAATGAGAGCAAATGCAGTTGACATAAGCTTGCTATATTTGCATAGCAAAATGACTCAGCCAGTAGTATTTCATGATCCATTCTTCTTATAGTTACTAAAGGAAATGTGTAATCAGAAAACAGACTAATGTTTAAATCAAGTGTTTTTATCTTAAATATATTTGTTTAGAATTGTTGGAGTTTTTTTATTTTTTTGTATTTCAGGTCTATATAAAAAAAGAAATCTTAAATCTAGCATTTGTCACTGTCTATTAGTATGTTGAGACTTTGTTATGTACCAATCAGTTTTCAGCAGTCATCTAATTATCATTGCAGGCAATAACAGATCACACCTCTATATAGATAACACAGGATGCAGGATTCAGAATAGGTGATCATTCCAGCCTATCTACTCCTCCTCCTGGTATAGTGATCCCACAAAGCATGCCTAGAAAATTCTCCTATAGAAGAGATCCCCTCCTGTCCATTGTGTCAATAGTCCATGGTGGTTACTGTAAGGCATATCTCTAAATGCTGTTAAGAACAGCTCAGGCAAGATGAAAGCCCCATAATCATGTTCAGAAAATAGTATAAAAAATCTACAATCAGAAAATAAAAACAGATTAGAAAAAGGATATTTGTCACTATTTGGTTTCAATTTAAATAAAATATTATAGATGAAACAGTCCCTTTAACCCTTTTGCTACCAGCACCGTACATGTACGGCGATGGCTAAACATGGCGCCCGCTTGCACATGCAGAGGGAGACATGGCCGGCAGTTTTCCATTGTTTCAAACAGCAGTGACCCGGGGCTAATCACCACAACTGGCAATAATGCCGAACTGTGATCATTAAAGCCTTTAGACACCGTGATCAAGTGTGACCACGGGTTCGGCTGAACTTCAGGTCAAAGTTCGGGTTCGGGACCCGAACTTGACCTGAACTTGACCCCGAGCGCGGACCCTATTAAAGACAAAGGGGACCCGAACTTCAATTTATTGGTTTTCCATTATAACATGGTTATAATGGAAAATAATATCATTCTTAAGACAGAAGGCTAAATAAAATGGCCAGTGAGGGGTTAATAATAATAATAAAAAAACTCACCTCATGCACTTGATTATGCAGCCGGTATCCTCTTCTTTCTTCTTTCTGCAGGACCTGCAAAAGCACCTGCAATGACGTCACCGCGCTCACCACGTGGTGAGCACAGTGATGTCACCACAGGTCCTTTTATCTTCATTCAGCAGGACCTGCGATGAAGGCACTATGCTCACCACGTGGTGAGCGACGTGAAGTCATCGCAGGTCCTTTTGCCGGTCCTGCAGAAAGAAGAAAGAAAAAGGATTCCCGCTGCACGATCAAGAGGATGAGTTGAGGTTTCCCGCTCAATGGCCATTTTATTTAGCATTTTGTCTTAAGAATGCTATTATTTTCCATTATAAGCATGTATAATGGAAAATAATAAAAATCACCAGAACTTCAGTGAAAAAGTCAGAGTTCGGTTCGAACCAGAACTTTCCAGTTCGGTTTGGCTAAACCCTAATCTCAGCATCTAAAAACAAAAAAAACTGGAGGCATCCTCTGCGGCCAATGAGGATGCCAGTAATTTGCTTCAATACGCGGGGTCTCTTAGACATAAAAAACTCATACATATGTGGTATCGTTGTAATCGTACTGACCTAGAGAATGAAGGGCACAGGTCAGTTTTGCAGCAAAGAAAAAGCTGTAGGAACCAAAACGGTGGAGGAATAGCAGTTTTTTTTTCCAATTCCACCTCAACTAGAATTTTTTTCCCCGCTTCCCACTACATTATATTCCATATTATATGGTGGCATTAGAAAGTGCAACTTATCTCGCAAAAAATAAGCCCTCATATTTATATGAGAAGAGAAAAATAAAACAGTTATGACTCAAGGAAGATAGGAAAGAAAAATGAAAACGCAAGAATGAATAAAACCTCCAGTATCCTAAGGGTTAAAGAGATTTACTAACTATTCTGCACATTACCTATTTAGAAGTGCGGTGAAAATGCCAAATGGCCTTCACTGGAAGAGTCTATTGGTGCCCCAGCAACTAGAATCCCACCGATCATCAGTATGTCATCACTTAATATGGTAGAAACATTCCTTTAAATATTATATTTTAATATTTAATAGACAACCGCTTCCCATATAATGTAGTAATAGGTCTTGTGTAGCCAAGACTTGACTCAGATGGTCAATTATTAACAATCTTCATACTTATAACCAACAATGAATGAACAATTAACCCCTTTTTCCAATAAGAGGTTTTCATCTATACATTGTTAGTGTATAAAAAATGATTGGACACCAAACAATTGCTCCTTTATGAAGATAATTTAGAAGCAGATCAAGGCAAACAGCCTTACACGCTGACAATGAACCAAGCCATATGAAAGAATAGTGTCAGTAGGCTGTTTACAAGCTACATGCAGGTGTACTTGTAGTTACTGTAGATTGGTTATGTCTGGAATTTTGAATTTTTTTATAGACACATGAATCTTTATATTTTGAACAAGTGGTACTTTGGTTAGCATATGGAACTGAATGTCTTTTTTTGTGCTAGAAGTATCTATATCTATGCTATCTAACCTGAAAAGGGGAATAATGGTCATACTGTTCAATGAACAAGGTAGTTTTCTAGTTAAAACAATGCCAACGGATAATAAATTATCAGGGCAGACTACCTGTCTAAGTGCAGAAATTATATATCCTGACTGCTGCTGTCTTTAGTACCATCATTATTAATCACATTTCCACCGCCTGTTGAGGAGTTCTCCATTGTTCCCATAGGCACAGAGCTGCATGTAATGGAGCACAGCCAGGTAGTAATAAATGCAGCCAACAGCATCACCATAACCTTGAACAATTTAAAAAAATGTTTCATAAAGTTTTAACCATCCACTTTTTAAACAGAAAGGGCGACTACAAGGAATGTCAGGTTCCCTACATGCCTAGCATGGCATTATCCCAATAGTAAATAAAGGAAAATGCTGTATCATGGATTCATGGAAATTCTCTATGTTTTTGGCTTAAATAACTTTTTTCCATTTTACATACAAATGAAGCAAACCGATACAGTAGAATGATATGTTAGGACTATCATCATATACCAAAAATGTAATATACATGTAAACTAGGCCTGTTATGTAACATTAGTTTCAAATCAATGCTCGAGCACAAACTTAAGGTGCATTGACACGGCCTGAGAATCGGGAAGATTATTGGGAAAAAAATCATTCATTGGGTGATCCTGTAGTTTCTGCAGGCACCACTGATCATGGCTTCCGGGCAGCAGGTTGTGCTCTTTAAACAGCGACCTGCTTCCCAGAAACCATCATTCTGCATGGGGACGAACTATGGCAATAGCGATCCCTCATCCTTCGTACTGTAGAGGTGATCACTGCATGTAAATGTAGTGTTCTCCTTCAATGGGCGAGCAACCGACTGTTGGGAAGGAACGTTTCCTTCCTGACAATCAGCCGCTCAGTCGGCCCGTGTAAATCCAGCTTAAGGGTCTAATTTTGTCAGAACTTTCTTTAGTGTGGCTCATTGCAATTTCTGAGTCAGTCTTTTCACATTCCAACTACAAAAAATCAAGGCAGTCAAGGAAGGAAGGAAGGACACGTGAGAAAGTTTGGAGGCCAATATAACTGCTTTTGGACCAAAATACGTTTTTTTTAGTTTTTTGTCTCTTGGCATTCTGTCTGCCCTAACGTTTTGTTTTTAAGGCTATGAAGCTATTGTAGGCTTTGTTTTTAGTGGTCTGTTTTGTTTTTGTTTGTTTTAAAAAAATATATTAAT
Source organism: Bufo gargarizans (assembly GCF_014858855.1). Taxonomy (NCBI): domain Eukaryota; kingdom Metazoa; phylum Chordata; class Amphibia; order Anura; family Bufonidae; genus Bufo; species Bufo gargarizans. The sequence continues at coordinate 192,678,578 of NC_058080.1, forward strand.
TTGTTTTGGTAAATATATGATCGTTTTATTTATATTACTTTTTTAGTTTTGTGCAATGCATAAAACAGCAATTACACTAATGTTTTTATGTTTTATTGCGTTCATCATTAAAATGAATAGAGGGCATAGCTCACTATTTAACACGTTTAGTCCCACCAGAGAGAGGTTAGAAAGGAAATACAATGCAACGTTTTTAAGCATTGGGATAGATTCACACATCTGTTTTTGTATTGTTTTCTTTTTACACAGTTTTAACAGCAGTGGTCAGATGTTACTTTAAAGTCTATAGTGAAATATATAAAATACTACATACAAAGCATTATAGTTTGTAGAAAAAGGAAGAAAGAGAGGATTTGTACTGATAGTGTTATAGTTTGTGTCAGTTCTGTGACATTTTGGGGTAATGGCATTGGGTATGTTTTTTTTGTTTTCTTTTGAATAAGCTTCTTTGAAGGATTTAAAAAAAAGCTGCTCTATGTTTATATGGCTGATGTGGTGACATAGCTGTAAACCTCATTTGACTGCTGCAGCCAGTCATTGGCCTCGGCAGTATAGTTTCCTCCTTGGGACATCCTGCCATCTGTTCACCCTATAAGCAAGAATAAAGAGCTTATTCTGCCTTTTTTTTTGAGTTTCATAGTATGCCATTCGTATGGATACCTGGTGTAATGCTGCACCTTTTAAAAGGAATATGGTGGCATGTATTGCCAGACGCAGCTTTCTCCGTTGGTTGGTTAGGTTTGATAGCCGGGATGGATTGTGAGTACATCTTTGTGAGACATCCCCTTTATTAGAACACATGGAAAACTCTAAAAGCTTCTGTTTAAATGAAGTTTCCCCTAAACTAAATGGCACCAAAATCATTCCTTTCTGTACCAAAACATAAAATTCTTCAAAGAATGGTATTCAGATTCAGAAAATGCCATTCTCTCTCAAAATTGTGTTCTTGGTGCTTGTCATGACAAAGAGGTATTCTGTGTGCCAGGTGATGTTAGCCTTAAAAGGTTTGTCTTCAATTTTCAATACTGGGCACCTGCCAAATTGCCAACATACTGGTAATTCATTAAAATCTAATGATGTGTCACAGTATGACATTTTGACAGTGTACACAAAGGTTATTAAAGACTATATTCACCTGCGGGGCAATTATTTATTTATTTATTGCAGTTTAGCCATTATGGGCTAAAAATCTTTTTTTCAGTTGGTCTTTATTAAAAATATTGAGCTGTTCTGTCATAATGGGTTAACTATTTTTCTAGCTGTGTGAATCCTACTTTTAGTTGTGCCAGTCATCTAAAAAACCTTATCTAAATTACTAAAAGATCATAAACACTTATTTAAAAAAAGTTGTGTAGTGATTTATATTGATGACCTATCCTTAGGATAGGTTATCAATATCTGATCGACAGGGGTCAACCGATCAACTGTTTGAAGATGAGGCGACACTCCATGTGAGCTTCCTGTTCATTACACTGCACTTCGTCTCGGAAGAGTGTAATGATGAGTACTCCCTTCACTTGAATGGAGGCAGTACTTTTAATTAGACTATACCACTGCTTCACAGGAGACAACACATAGTTTAATGACCAGGAAGTGGAGCTCCCATGGGGTACTGCCTCCTTGTCAAACAGCTGATCGGTGGCAGTGCTGGGTGTCGTACCATCTCCAATCAGATATTGATGACCTATCCTAAGGATAAATTATCAATTTAAATTGCTGCACAACCTATTTAAGCCACATTCATATAAGTAAGCTATTTTTTTTAGCTATACTGAGTATTTATAAGGTCAGAGATGGGAGGCTGTCAGCTGAGCTGCCTAATGGAACAGAATGAAACTTCAGATCTTTCTACTAGAGAAACTCCAGGCTGCACAAAGACAGTGGTTCAATTTTTTTATAAAGATCTATTGAAAAAATTATTTTTGACTTAAAGTGAGTACAATGCAATAATAAAGATAAGGGGATACAAGATAGGGGATATCTATTAGATTGGTGAGGGTCCTATTTTTGGGACCTCCTATCCCGTGGAACCCCCCAAAATTAATGGAGTGGCCGGTCAGGCATGCGTGCCACCGTTTCATTTATTTCTATGGGAGTTCCAGACCCCCTGGGCGCTGTACTCAGCTATCTCCAGCGGGAAAACGTTACATAATTGGAATACCTCTTTAAGTGTTTTAGACACTTTTTGCGCCTTACTTAAAACAAGTCTGTGTTGGTGATGCATTAAATATAGCACACCATGCATCAACATGATACATTTCTGATATCTTCTTACTGCCTGTATAAGTTTAAGCGATCTAAATTTTAGACAATATTAGTAAATCTGTCCTAGTGTGTATACAGGTGAAACTCGTAAAATTTTAATATCGTGCAAAGTTCATTTATTTCAGTAATGCAACTTAAAAGGTGAAACTAACATATGAGATAGACTCATTACATGCAAAGCGAGATATTTCAAGCCTTTATTTGTTATAATTTGGATGATTATGGCTTACAGCTTATGAAACCCCAAAGTCACAATCTCAGGTATCCTTTGCTCAGGGGGTATGGATTAATTAGCTGACTAGAGTGTGACACTTTGAGCCTAGAATATTGAACCTTTTCACAAAATTCTAATTTTAAGCTGCATTAATGCAATTCCTTTTAAGTTGCATTAGTGAAATAAATGAACTTTTGCACAATATTCAAATTTTTCGAGTTTCACCTGTATATTGTTCAGAAAAATCTGCAATAACAGTGATGAATTACAGCTTGTGGTGCAGGTACTAAGTTTGTGACTTGTATCTCCACTTATTATTCCCAGGTCCACAGCTGTTCCAGGAACAAATTGATCTAAAGGAGCTCCTTGAAAACCTTCACCAAAACACTTATGCCAAAAAAAGGAAGAATGTAGAAATCATGTGGATTGCGGCTACTGTAAGTTTCGGTTCAACAGATTCAGAGCTATGTCAGGGGTGACAAATATATGACTTTCTCCTTGTAACTAGTTCAGATTGTTGGTAAGGCAGTACAATGCGTTATCTAAAACTAATATGTTTATGCTGTTATTTAAACTGGTATATCAATGAAATGACTGCAGTACAGTGCATTCACTAAAAGTGAAGGGTATTCTGACATAATAAAATGTGTGGAAGAAAGCTGCTACCCGTATATCAATGCAGTTTTTGCAGTACAATGGGTTCACTAAGTGTGCATGGTATCTTGATGTAATACAATGTGTGGAATAAAACTGGTATATTAATGCCGTTACTGCAGTACAACGTGTTTACTAAAACTGCTCAGTATTTTGACGTAATGTAATGCAATGTGTGCAATGAAACTGCTATATTAATGCAGTTATTGCAGTACAATGCAACATGCTCATATTGATTGTTCTGTTTTACATCGCTTGTCTCATTTACCACACTATTTTATGTCATTTTGTATAAACATTTGACTTTTCATGCCTGATGAAGAGACCTAAATAGTCCCAAAACTGCTATTTGTTATCATAAAAAACCACAAAAAAGTATCCACTACAGAGAACATATCATTTTATTGCCTCTATCTAACTTTAGTCTGTTTCTTTGCCTGGAATCAGGATATGGCCACAAGGGCTAGTTTTGTTCTTTCTGCCATTCTGCTGCAATTTTTGAGAGTTTTTTTTTTTTTTTTTTAAAGAACATCACTAATTGAATTCATACGCAACTGACAATACTAGCTAATTCCTCAGGCCGATGTTAAAAGCTGAGAACTTTGCCAATATCTTCCAGTCAGGAACATATCGGGGCCCCTCATGCACCACGTCACGGTGTCTCAGCACGCATGGGGTCCTACCACTCAACTGCCCGTGGTGTGTGAACAGGGTCTGAACAGTGCAATTACCTCACAGCCAGGCTCTCACATGCCTCCATAGTGGTATCACCAATGCATTGTGAGGAAAAATAAAGCTGTGAGCCGCATGGGGCTCCGATATGTTCCTGACTGGAAGATATTGGCTAATTCCTCAGGCCGATGTTAAAAGCTGAGAACTTTGCCAATATCTAACACCACGGGCAGTTGAGTGGTAGGACCCCATGCGTGCTGAGACACCGTGACGTGGTGCATGAGGGGCTCCAATATGTTCCTGACTGGAAGATATTGGCAAAGTTCTCAGCTTTTAACATCGGCCTGAGGAATTAGCTAGTATTGTCAGTTGCGTATCATTTTGGTGCATTTTTTGCAGTGATTTTTGTATCATTTTGTGTAAGATGTCCTTGTGGTGCATGCGGTCCGCCCCGGCATCCTCCATTGTATGCATTTTCTGCTGGGGATTGCTGTTGTCTGCTGACCCCATGTGGAGGAATTGCTCACCCGGTTATAGACACGCTACAGTGTCTGGGTTTGGAGCATTTTCACCCGTTTAGGCCACTTTTTTCAGTGAGTTTTTAACATCACTAATTGTAGTAAAACTGCAGCAAAAGCTATGCTAAAACAAAATGTTTAAGGTTTAGCAAAACTAGTGTAAAGAAAAACTGGCTTAGTTACCTATAGCAACCAATCAAATACCACCTCTTATTTTTCCAGAGCTCTTTTGGAAGATAAAAAGTGGAATCTGATTGGTTGCTATGGAAAACTAAGCCAGTTTTCTTTTACACCAGTTTTGATCAATCTCCCCCCATTGTGTGAAGGCAGCGGTTAAATTACCCTTTAGCATACTTAAAAGCCCCATTTGTTTCATATGGTGGCGTAATCACACTGATTTAGGAATCTCAATATTTATTTATTTTTTCCAAATCTGCTTAAGTTGTTTTTTTTTAACATTTATACATGACCTTTGTGTCATTTTGTATATTAGGAAAGTGTATTTTTATTTGAACATAGCGAATTCTTTGCCCAGATAACCCTAAAACTGCAGCAGAATGGAGATTTGTTTAATATGTTCTGGAGCTCAGGCGTGAAATTTTGATAATTGTGGTTAGATTTGCTGCCGCATTAAGGAATACTGAAATGATTCTAATTGCATTTTCAAGACTGAACTATAAAGCAATCTCCAATAAATTGACTGTGCTGACTGCACTAATGACCTGGAAACATTGTTTTACATCAATAATTCTCAAAAATATTAACATAGTGTACTTAATGGTGACATTTTCTGTGTCCCTTCTCCTTATGCGGGAAATGTATTATCAGCTAAGTACATAGCCCTGTTACACTGCTTCATTTACACATTTCTCTGCTCAGATTTTTCTTTGCTGTTCTGTCACTTGACCTAATAGGCCTTACTTTTAATGCTAAAATGAGTTCATGACTGATGACTGTGTGCATCGCCAAGTTAGCGCACACTCTCGGAATATGTACAGATCAGTGGTAAGAGCATGTGCTGCCAGCTTGTGCTGGTGACATTTAACGCTTGTCATTGCAGACCCCTCTATACAGAATTAGCGCATTATAAATGCAACAGATGGAACCTGTGCCACAGATGTGTTACATATTTTGCCTGAGTGGGTACATAACAGGATGCCAGAGTTATAGCTGCCATGGTAGGTGGGGGTCCTGTATATTGCTTTGGAACCCTGGAGCTTCATGTTATGCCTCTGCAGAAAAATTTTACTTAACCCCTTAGTGACCAAGCCTGTTTGGGCCTTTATGACCAAGCGTTTTTCTTCCTTTTTTCATGGTCTCGTTCCAAGAGCTATAACTTTTTTATTTATTCGTCTATATAGCTTTATTAGGGCTTGTTTTTTACAGGATAAGTTGTAGTTTTTAATGGCACCATTTTGGGGTACACATAACTTTCTGATTAACTTTTATTAAGTTTCTGGGAGGGAGATGGGGAAAAATAGCAATACTGCCACTGCGTTTTTACATTATAAATTTTACGGCGTTCATTTTTCGGTACAAATAACATAATATATTTATTCCCTGGGTCAGTATGATTACAGTGATACTAAATACTTATAATTTTTTTAAGTTTTACTACTTTTTTTTCCAATAAAACCCCTTTTATTAACCCAAAAAATGATTTTGCATTGCCACTTCACAAGACCCATAACTTTTTTTTTTTCTTTTTCTATGGAGTTGTGTAAGGGCTCGATTTTTGAGGGACAACTTGTATTTTTCATTGGTATCATTTTGGAGTAAATGGCGCTTTTTGATCGCTTGTTATTAAGTTTTTTTCGGAGGAAACTAAGAATAAATTTGCAATGCTATTCAAAGATTGACCAGCAGGCTGCGCCAGAGAGGTACAGCCTGCTGGAGAGAACTGCAGACAGGCTCGGGGCCCTGATCGGAAGCGAGGTAAGCTTCCCAACACATCAGCACCCCGCAATCGCATTTTTGGGGTGCTGATGGGAGACAGCGGGAGTCCGCTCCCTCTGTCACCACTTTACATGCAGCGGGCGCCATTGCACCCAGCATGTAAAGGGTTAAACAGCCCGGATCGGCACTTCTGCCGGTCAGGGCTGTTAGAGCAGGGCCCCGGCTCTCATGTGAGAGCCGGGTCCGCGCTCCCCACTGCACGGGGGAGCCGTGCAGCGCTTAGACTGGGCCACCGTAAAACGCGGCGGCCCAGCCTAAGGCCCCTTAGTGAATGAAGAGGGTTGTGGAATCCGCACACATTTTAATCGTGGGTGCTCGTGGAAGACTTCAGTCTAGTAATAATTTAGATAATCCACGGCACACCAGTATCGTTTTGCTTGCAGTTTATTTTGATTAAACAAATTCAAACAGTGTCAATATATGACTTATCGCGCCATTCTCAATTATTATACATAGAGAAATTCAGGCCATAATGAATTATGGCCTGAATTTCTCTATGTATAATAATTGAGAATGGCACGATAAGTCATATATTGACACTGTTTGAATTTGTTTAATCAAAATAAACTGCAAGCAAAACGATACTGGTGTGCCGTGGATTATCTAAATTAAGGCCCCTTAGTGACCGCCGTAAAAACACGTATGGGTGGTCACTAAGGGGTTAAAGGGCTTTTCTCCAAATCTCATGGATGGTTCAGTCTACCCTATCTGTGAAATCATAGATTTTCTAAATACCATACAGTATATTTGTTTTCAAGCATTTGGCATTTCTGAGTATTCACCCCCCTAAATAACGAATTGGCCAGCAGTCTTTATTCCATGTTGCTATTGGACACATCCTCCATTAGTTCTGATGAGCTGGTAGACCATGTGCAGTTCTTCCAGCCTTTCTTCATATGGTATGCATTGTCTGTACCTGAGGAGGGAGACCGCGCGTGCAGATTCTGCCTACTCGATGCCCAGGGCAAGTATGCGCTGAGGACACCATTTTGTCTCTCTGCTCCACAGATGTCCCCTGCATGTATTATATTTTACTGATCTGCAGCTGTCATGTACACAAGAAAATCTACAAGAACCACCTTTGAACACAGGACAAGAGAGAGGAGATGCAGGGACCTTCTTGGAACCATAATTTCCCAGAAGCAAGTTGAGGTTGTGTCTTATCAGGACCACCCTTTTCCGCTCCATAAATGGGATATCAGTGCTGAAAATACTGTATATCTAGGGAAAGTTTGGCCACGTGGGAGTCTCTTTTTCAAATGTTATAACTGTTGTGGACTTTTAAAAAACAAAAATTCTAAGACCTCTCCCCTTTAAATGAGCATCAGCAGCGAGCCCCTGAGGAGCCGGTGTAGAGGATGGGAGTGGTTGTGACCCTGTCACGTCTCACCTCAGGCTGTCGCTCCCTAGGGTTCAGTGCAGTGACCTTGTTACCTTGTTTCTTTTCGGTCCTCTTCTCAGTAGCACTCCTGGGTGCGAAGAACATACTGCCCGACAGCCCCACTGTGGTAAAGAATGGTAAAATCGGTTTGCAGCAGACAGTCCTGGCAAATTTCCATACCAGGCTTCCTAATTAATGAAATTAATAAATACATAAATGAATTTAGTTGGAGATTCTCCAAGGTTTCTCATTTCTTAGCACATGATTAAATTTGTTGGTTTATAATACTGCAGAATATCCATATCTTTGGAACTCATCACTAATATTCCATGATGGGTTGTTTTCACTGCTATTAGTATCGTTTTTAGTACAGTTTCTTCATACATCCCTCAGTACCCACTATACAGTATGTTCTATCACATATTGTGGCCTTGTATTGGAACCTTTCATTAACATTCAAGTAGCTTCCTTGTAATTGATGTTAACTGTCCAGCAATTTGCTCATTATGATTAAGCCGTGTTCCTAAATACACTGGCTGCTTCGTGCTAATCTTATAGTGATATTGTACCTGCTCTGATGTAATTCCTGAAGATTAAATTAAATAGTCTAGCAATGAATAAACTAAGCTCCTTAAGACCCTTTCAGGGTGAATGCCTGCAGAGGTTGTTTCTTTATCCAGTCACAGCTTTCCAAGAAAGTCGCCCACTCTCTATAGGTAATGCCCCCACAGTTCAAATTATAGAAATGCTACTGCAAAATGTTCTATCCAATTTACAGCTCATATAGGCTTTTATATATGACATTATTCTGGCCAGGCTGCTCCACTGAAATCTAATCTACACACGATGAGGATCTTAATGACATAGTATGACTGAATGTGGTAATAACATAGTGTCTATATCACAATATACAATAAAGATCAGACTAAGACCAAATAAATATTACTATCAGACCCTAATCAAAATCTGCCTATTAAAGGCACTTGACTCCCCCTGATACTGAATGGCAGACTTTGTTGGTGGATATTGTAGTCTATGATTCTTCAGAATCTAAATAACGTAAGTACATTTTAGACAGATTGCCAACCTTTTTTTAAATGGTTTGTATAAAAGGGAATTTTTCACCAGAAAATTATATTTTGTTTAAATGTTTTTATGTTAAATATATTTTTAAAGAATTTTTAGTGTTATTTTTTATTTTCCATGTCATATTGTCATGTATACTTTTTAAAAACAAGCACAAGATTCTGCAATTTTCGTGCTGGCTATTAAGCCTAATAAGTAGCGTCACGTTTTGGTCTGTATAGATCACCTTACTGCATGTTTCTGCTTACCATTACAGGCAGGATTACAGTGACAGATATCCCTTATTATAAGGATGATACAGGATCCACCATTCACAATAGTTGACATTACAGCTTATCAGCTCCCTCTCGACCTCTGCACAAGTCACCGAGCATGCCTAGAAAACTCTCCCATGGAAGTAAATAAGGTCCCCTCCAGATCATTGTGTCTATGGCCCATGGTGGCTGCTGTAAAGCATATCTCTAAATGCTGTTAGCCACAGTTTAGGGAAGACAGACACCCCCACCCCAATCATAAAATCAAAACAGATTAAAAACAAAGGATATGTGTATCTGGTTTTAACTGTCAGAAAAAAAAATGGTTCATTTTCTTTAACTTTGTTTGTAACTTCTGTTTCTTTGTCACGTTTAAAATATTTCAAATCCGTATTTCTTCTAGTAAAGGGGTGTTTGTTTTGAAGTGACTTTAAATGCCCCAACACCTTCAACGGTGTAGATTTGTTTTACTGCCACCACAAAGGTGCGCCAAATTTGTTAAGAGATGTCTTCACTTCATAGAACTGCACCGACACCACTTCTTTGCAGCAGCATTAGCCTTTAATAGCAATCCACAATTGCCTGGACAGCCACATAGCCTTTCCACACTGCTCGCCTCCAAAATCAGTTGCAAACATTCATCTTCCATAGAATACATAAAGCAGCCCTCACCGGTGTTGTTTCAATGGCTTTACTCAATCCACGCCAGGGAGGGCAAAAAATCCTTGTTTTTCTGTAGTGTTGCATGGATTGAATAAAGCAGTTCAAACAGGACCGGTGAGTGCCGCTTTATATATTTTATTAAGAGATATGTTTGCTTCTTCATAATTTTGGCATATTTTACTCCTTCGCATTCAGATTAAAACTGATATATGAAACACCTCACATAGTAACCAGAAACTGCCTTGTGGTGCTGTCCGCCTGACATCTGCAAATTGGTTTCTCTCTGAAACTTGAGTTCCGTGGGCAGCTCCACGTGTAGTTTCTGGCATCTGTGTTTGACTAAATGCTGTTTAAACCTTACATGAAAAATGCAGCTAGTTCCAGCAATAACACACTACGGGTGGCTTGTTCCCATGTGTTTCTTTGCCAGAATTCAGATGATACAGCTTGTGGTGTCTATACGGCGTAGAATATTTTTCTATATGGTAGCTGTTAGAGATGAGCAAATCTATTTGTTTCATCAGCAGGGCTTCTTCACCTGTGCGGGCCATCCCCGCAAGTGAAGAAGCGACCACCTTCCGCAGGATTGACTAGGTCAGTAGAGATGTCGCAAACATAAAATTTTCCATTCGCAAACAGCCATAGACTTCAATAGGCAGGCGAATTTTAAAACCCACAGGGACTCTTTCTGGCCACAATAGTGAATGAAAAGTTGTTTCAAGGGGACTAACACCTGGACTGTGGCATGCCGGAGGGGGATCCATGGCAAAACTCCCATGGAAAATTACGTAGTTGACGCAGAGTCGGGTTGTAATCCATAAAGGGCATAAATCACTTAACATTCCTAAATTGTTTGGAATAACGTGCTTTAAAACATCAGGTATGATGTTGTATCGATCAGGTAGTGTAAGGGTTACGCCCGCTTCACAATGACAGACCAAACTCTGACAGACCAAACTCCCCGTTTAACGCACCGCAAACAACCGCAAACAGTCCATTTGCAAAACCGCAAACTCCCCATTTGCACAAGGTTGGATACCAAGCTAGCCATGTCCCGTTCCTTGTCCTCACTGACGTCATTGAAGGTCTCTTCCTCCACCCAGCCACGTACAACACCAAGGGTCCCCGAAAGGTGACAACAAGCCCCCTGGGATGCCTGCTGTGGTTGGTCTTCCACCTCCTCAAAGCCACCTTCCTCCTCTGACTCCTCTTCTTCAGACTCCTCTCTCTGCGTTGCCGCAGGTCCAGCAATCGATGACGACAAGGTTGCTTCTGGTGGTGATGGTGACCACAACTCTTCCTCTTGATGCTCATCTACAGCCTGATCCAGCACTCTTCGCAGGGCACGCTCCAGAAAAAACGCATATCGGATGAGGTCGATGATGTTGCCTTGGGTTTGACTGACCAGGTTTGTCACCTCCGCAAAAGGACACATGAGGCTACAGCCATTGTGCATGAGCGTTCAGTAACGCGGCCAAAAAATACCCAGCTCCGCAGAGGCTGTCCTCTTTTTTTTTTTTTATTAAAAAAATCTGTTCTTACCAGTTTAATCTCTGTTTTGTCCCCTATCAGGGGCTGGTGTATGGAATAGATTTTAGGAACCAGGAGATGGAAAAAGATGCTTGGTCGGTCCTCTTACTTCCAATTTGGGGCACTGCGCGTGCACCGTGCAATGTACTGTGCTACCTGATCTGAGTGGTATGTTAAGTAGTACTATTCCTATCAGTTTAATCCCTGTTACGTCCCCTATCAGGGGACGTGTATCAAATAGATTTTAGACAACCGCAAAGAGTTGTCAATAGTTGACACACTCATGACATAAATTTTATTCCTCTATGCATCAATCTTGGTGTAGTGATGACTGTGCTCGTGCGCACATTTGGGAGATTGCAGGCGATGGCGGATTTTCAAAGCCTATGGTCGTGCTGAGGTACTTCAGTGACAGTTAAGTGACCCAGAAAACAATGATTCTGCAGTGTGGGCCCATTGTTGGCCTAGTAGGCTTTAATGATCACCTTAGATGATCACAAAGAAAATTAATGTTTTTTCTATGCACAATTATCCAGCCGATCATAGAGGTGATAGCTTCATTGTGATACGCAAGCCCCTTCACCACAACAAGGTAACTTTCACGAAGGGGAATTGACACATGTATGTTCCTTTTTTTTTGTTTGGTTTTTGCAGCCACAGTGCAGCACCAGAGGCCAGAAAAATTAGGCATGTACACATGCCTGAAAAAACAGGTATTGTTGCAGGCCAGAAGTTCTATCGCAAATTGGGATACTTTAGCTCAGGCCACAGGTCAAGCCTGCACACCCAGGAGTCAAGGGGTTCATCGCTCCTCAGAGTGTCGATATCTGCAGTTAAGGCGAGGTAGTCTGCTACCTGTCGGTCGAGTCGTTCTTTAAGGGTGGATCCCGAAGGGCTGTGGCGATGCGTAGGACTTAAAAAGCTCTGCATGTCCTCCATGAACAACACGTCTGTAAAGCGTCCTGTCCTTGCCGGCATGGTTGTGGTAGGAGGAGGACTACTTTCACCTCTTCCCCTGTTAGATTCCCGTTGTGCTGTGACATCACCCTTATACGCTGTATAAAGCATACTTTTCAACTTGTTTTGGAACTGCTGCATCCTTTCCGACTTTCTGCTTATACCGGGGGTCTAGTAGCGTGGCCACCCAGTACAGGTCGTTCTCCTTCAGCCTTTTTATACGAGGGTCCCTCAACAGGCACGACAGCATGAAAGACCCCATTTGCACAAGGTTGGATGCCGAGCTACTCATGTCCCGTTCCTCGTCCTCACTGATCTCACTCAAGGTCTGTTCTTCCCCCCCAGCCACGTACAACACCACGGGTACCAGATTGGTGACAACGAGCACCCTGGGATGCTTGCTGTGGTTGGTCTTTCTCCTCCTTAAAGCCACATTCCTCTTCTGACTCCTCTTCCTCAGACTCCTCTACCAGCGTTGCCGCAGGTCCAGCAAGCGATGCTGATAAGGCTGTTTCTGGTGGCGATGGTGACTACAAGTCTTCCTCTTCACGCTCATCTACGGCCTGATCCAGCACTCTTCGCAGGGCACGCTCCAGGAAGAAAACAAATGGGATGATGTCTCTGATGGTGCCTTCGGTGCGACTGACTAGGTTTGTCACCTCCTCAAAAGGACGCATGAGCCTACAGGCATTGCGCATGAGCGTCCAGTAACGTGGCAAAAAAATACCCTGCTCTGCTGAGGCTGTCCTAGCACCCCGGTCATACAAATACTCGTTGATGGCTTTTTCTTGTTGGAGCAGGTGGTCGAACATTAGGAGTGTTGAATTCCAACGTGTCAGGCTGTCGCAAATCAAGCGCCTCACTGGCATGTTGTTTCGCCGCTGAATATCTGAAAAGTGCGCCAAAGCCGTGTAGGAATGCCTGAAATGGCCACACACCTTCCTGGCCTGCTTGAGGACGTCCTGTAAGCCTGGGTACTTATGCACAAAGCGTTACACGATCAGATTCAACATATGTGCCATGCACAGCACATGTGTCAACTTGCCCAAATTCAATGCCGCCAACAAATTGCTTCCATTGTCACACACCACTTTGCTGATCTCCAGTTGGTGCTGAGTCAGCCACTGATCCACCTGTGCGTTCAGGGTGGACAGGAGTGCTGGTCCGGTGTGACTCTCTGCTTTCAGGCAAGTCAACCCCAAGACGGCGTGACACTGTCGTATCCGGGATGTGGAATAGCCCCTGGGGAGCTGGGGGGTGCAGTTGATGTGGAGCAAGACGCAGCAGCAGAAGAGGACTCAGCCGAGGAGGTTAGCGAAGAGGATGGAGTAGGAGGAGTAGAGGAGGTGGCAGCAGGCCTGCCTGCAAGTCGTGGCGGTGTCACCAACTCCTCTGCAGAGCCACGCATTCCATGCTTGGCAGCTGTCAGCAGGTTTACCCAATGCGCAGTGTACGTGATATACCTGCCCTGACCGTGCTTTGCAGACCAGGTATCAGTGGTCAGATGGACCCTTGCCCCAACACTGTGTGCCAGACATGCCATGACTTCCTTTTCCACAATACAGAGTACAGGTTGGGGATTGCCTTTTGTGAAAAATAAATTCGGCCGGGTACCTTCCACTGCAGTGTCCCAATAGCTACAAATTTTTTGAAGGCCTCAGACTCCACCAGCTTGTATGGTATAAGCTGGCGGGCTAAGAGTTCCGACAAGCCAGCTGTCAGACGCTGGGCGCGGGGGTGACTCTGTGACATCGGCTTCTTACGCTCAAACATTTCCTTGACAGAAACCTGACTGTGGGCAGATCAGCAGGAACTGCTCAAGGTGAGAGGCGGAGTGGCGGGTGGTTGAGAGGGGACAAGGAGGACAGCAGTGGTTGACGTGGCTGAAGATGCTCACCAGGAGGAGGATGGTGGCTTTGAGTTTGTGTGCTGCTTGTACTCGTCATCATGTGTTGATCCTATAGGCGTTTGTGATGTGAGATCATGTGCCTTTGCAAAGCAGTTGTACCTAGGTGGGTGTTGGACTTCCCACGACTCTTTGGCACAGGTTGCAAATGGCATAGCTGTTATCAGAGGCAGACACACAAAAAAAATTAGCTTTGCAATGACGGCATTCTGGTGGTGTCAACAGCATGCGTTGATTGGCGTGCTGTCTGGCTGACCCTGGGTGCCGATCCATGCTGTCTGACTGTGCCACTAGCTACTTGTGACGACCTCCCCCTGCTTCCAACTCGTCTCCTCCTCCTCTCTGTCTCCCCATCTGAACTTTCCCCCTGTTCTTCTTCTCTTCGAGCGGGCACCCATGTGACATCCACGGACACATCGTCATCATCAACCGCTTCACTTGTATCTGACAACTCAGCAAAGGAAGCAGCAGCGGGTACAACATCATCATCATCACACCGTACGTCCATGTGTGTAATGCTGCCTGACTGAGACATATCCCTGTTATCTACATCCTCTGGCAATAATGGTTGCGCATCACTCATTTCTTCCAACTGATGTGTAAATAACTCCTCTGACAGATCAAGTGAAGCGGCTGTGGTGCTAGTGTTGGTGGTGGTGGCAGGCGGGCGAGTGGTAACTTGAGAGGTGCCCGAAGCTGAGCTGGAGGAGGATGGTGCGTCAAGGTTCCGAGCGGAAGATGTAGAAGATTGGGTGTCCTGTGTTAGCCAGTCAACTATGTCCTCAGAACTTTTCGAGTTCAGGGTACGTGGCCTCTGAACACTGGGCATTATTCTAGGGCCAAAGGAAATCACAGCACCACAACCACGATGGCCCCTGCCTGCCTCTGCCTGTCATTTTTTTCCGATTAGTTGTACTATGCGTGCAAGCTACTGTGACACCAGATATGAGTGGTGCAACTGGGCACTGGCAGTAGTGGGCACAGTACAGTACACGCTGTGGGCCTGACACACACGCTTTCAGCCAACTGCAATTATATTACAGTGAAAAAATTGTTTTATTTTTTTAAATGCAAGCTACTGTGACACCAGATATGAGTGGTGCCACTGGGCACTGGCAGTAAACACACGCCTGACACACACACACACACACACACACACACACACTGGCAGGCAACTGCAATTAGATTACAGAGAAAAAAAAAAAGAAAAGCAGACTAATGTACTAGCCCTAAAAAGGGCTTTTTAGGGTGCTGTCAGGACGCTGTCCTTACAGCAGATCAGATGAGTCTTTCAGGACTTGAGTGGACACTGAATACACTAGCCTAGCTATCGATTTCCCAATTAAATCAGCAGCAGCTGCACTGTCCCTGCTCTCACTAACACTGCAGCTTCCGAATGAATCTAAGATGGATGCTGTCCTTGCTTTTTGATAGGAGGTGGGAGGGTCTGGGAGGGGGGATATGCTGCTGATTGGCTAGAATGTGTCTGCTGACTGTGAGGTACAGGGTCAAAGTTTGCTCAATGATGATGTATAGGGGGCGGACCGAACATCGCATATGTTCGCCCGCCGCGGCAAACGCGAACAAGCGATGTTTGCCGGGAACTGTTCGCCGGCGAATAGTTCGGGACATCTCTATTGGTCAGCCCGGCCCTAACAATTTCATGCCTGTGCTTCGATTAACAGAGCAAGGGCACAAGCTCTGCTTTGGCTATGTAGCAGTGTCTGCGCAGGCGTGAGAGTCGAAGCAGAACCTGTACCCTTGCTCTGCTAATTGGAGCAGCAGAGCAGGTAGGAAGTTGTCAGAGCTGGACTAAATTTCCGGCATTGTCAGTCTTGCAGCAGATGACAGCCCCCGCAGGTGAATAAGCCCTGCTGATGAGATAAATCAATTTTATCCCATCTCTAAAATATGTATGCATATGTTGGGTATGTTTTTTGTATTTGTGTATATGTTGTCTATGTTTTGTATTAATAGGGATCTGTATTACAGTATTATTGTAATGTATACTGGTATTATTTGGGTATGCTTTTGTACTTGTATTTTAGCTTAGTATAGACGGATTTTTAATTATTTCATGACCATTTTTATTTTTAGTACTGAGGCTTATTTGAAGGGTGTTCTAAATACCATCCAACCCACTTCTGAGCCAAACCCCCTTTTGACGCAGAGCAGGCTGCCTCTCTTTAGCATCTACATTTTACATTAGCAGGTTCCTTATTACTATTTACACCTAGCAAAGTTCTGGATTCTGCTGATACCTGGTAAAATGTTGGAAAATGCAACACAAGCTTAAATAATCACTGCTAGAACAAAATATATGTTCCATTTTTAGCTATAATAATATAATTTTTCAATTCAATGCTTTTAACTTACAGAGGAAAAACACGGAATCACCCTAAACCTTGACATTTGCTGGCTGAGTCTTTGCAATGCTACTAAAATGCACAATACTAATCTTTTTTTTTCAATATTTTTATAAGCAAATGATGGCTTTTTACATACATTTCTAGAGCCCTTTTAAGTTCTGATGGTATACTGATTCCCCCGAGGAGACAGAAAGATAGTTTCCATGGTAATGTTAGTGTATCTTCCCTTCCAATATCATGACTACCTATGACATACACAGAGTACAGATTTCTAGCTTCTGTCCTTTTGAAGCTGTGCAGAGCCCTTCCCTTTGATGTGTGGTCATCTAAGAGCTTAAAGTCCACAGAAAAAAGCATAATGAAGAATGGAGATCAGCAGTGCATGACATAAGGTCTCCTCATACATAGATAACTTAGGAAAAAGTCTTCTCAGAGCAGTGGTACTGAGAATGTTTTACCACAGACACTTAATACAATGTATTAAAAGGATCCTCCAGGCAAAACTGAAGCACTGTGTTATCTATGTTGCTGAATGTAAAGGAACAGAGCATGACACAGGAATCTCAAGAAAACCAAGGAGATCCCTGTGTCCTGCTCCTTCCACTAGACTTATGCAATGTTTTGGTTTTACTTCGAGTGTCCCTTTAAACATCAAGCAACTTGAAGTAACTTTGTTGTATGCCTACATTCACAATGATGTTTCATTACTAAATGGCATAATTATTTAAAATCCAGTGTCCAGCTTGCAGCTTTGTCTAGTGATTTGTATGCGTCTACAGTACATATCTTATACTTTGTCTAAGGGCTTAGAACTTGTGTTGGCCTACAGATGCCAAACGTGGGTTATTTCACGTTTAAAATTATATACTTATTTCTTTAGATTTGCCGAAAGATGAATGGGGTTCGATTTACATGTTGCAAAAGTGCCAAGGACCGGACTTCTATGTCAGTCACTTTGGAGCAGTGCTCTATCTTAAGAGATGAACATGACCTCCACAAAGACTTCTACATCCGGGCTCTTGACTGCATGAGAAGGTGTGTATAGATCCTTGTCTGGTATAGAAGCCCTGCTGCATGTCTGTGAAAATTAATGTACACTAATGAGCAAATTCTGCTCAAATCTACAGCAGTTCAATTTGATGTGATATGTATATGATGTGATGCAGGGCATTGAAGAACCAACAGATATTGCCACACTAAGATTCCAGAATCCAATCTAAAGTTGGGTTGCATATCAAAACAGTTATGTAATAGTTTATGATTTCTATACAGTAGAAAGACAACACATTATTTAGCACTCCCCCATATTTCCAGCACTGAGTACTCCAAACTTTTCAAGCTTAATAGCCACTTTCTATTACCACTGGTGGTGGTGAGCCACATGGGATAAAAAAAAAGGGAAAAACCTACTACAGATATGACCATGTCATTTTAATGACAGATGAGTAAATCGGTAAAAAAAAAAATTTGGGTCCAAATTGATTTTGCTTAAAGGGTTTCTACCACCTCATTTGGACCTAATTAGCTGTCAGACACTGGCGATCAGCTAGTGTCTGCTCTACCTAACCATGCTATTCTAAGACCTTTGTGTACACTAAAAAAACTACTTTTATTCATATGCAAATGAGCCTCTAGGTGCTATGGAGGCGTCTTTTCAGCACCTATAGCAGTGATGGCTAACCTTGGCACTCCAGATGTGGTGAAACTACGACTCCCAGCATGCTCCATTTATTTCTATATAGTTCTGAGAGCAGCCAAGCAAGGGGGGCATCTTGGGAGTTGTAGTTTTACCACAGCTGGAGTGCCAAGGTTAGCCATCACTGACCTAGAGGCTCCGTCTACTCACCTTGTATTCCGCCCCACTCGTCCGTCAAGCCCGCCCATCTCCTCTGGATTGCCAGCCTCCATCTCATCCATCGGCCGAATTCTCGTGCCTGCGCCTTGTGCATCTGTATTCGGTGCAGTCGCAGTGACTGTCTGAACGCTCCCTGCGTCCGGCATCTCCACTGCGCCTGCGCAGTCTGTTCCTCGGAGCGCACTGACGTAATCGGCGCAGGCACAGTGGAGATGCCGGAGCAGGGAGCATTCAGACAGTCACTGCGCCTGTGCCGAATACAGACGCACACGGCACAGGCGCGAGAATTCGGCCGATGGATGAGATGGAGGCTAGCAATCTAGAGGAGATGGTCGGGCTTGACGGACAAGCGGGGCGGAATACAGGGTGAGTAGACGGAGCCTCTAGGTGCTGAAAAGACGCCCCCATAGCACCTAGAGGCTCATTTGCATAGCAATAAAAGTAGTTTTTTTTTGTGTAACGGCTGCACACAAAGGTCTTAGAATAGCATGGTTAGGTTGAGCAGACACTAGCTGATCGCTAGTGTCTGACAGCTAATTAGGTCCAAATGAGGTGGTAGAAACACTTTAAATTAATAGTGCTCCAATTGTCCTGGAAACTGCTTGCAACAGTTTTTTTTTTAACAAATACAGACATAAAGGGGTTATCTCATCTGAGACAATTGGGGCATATCGTTAGGACCCTCCGTCTTCATCTTCACTGCCCTGTTTCTCTCACTGGTATACTTAATTTTAAATGTAAAATGGCTGCCACAGTGAATCGCTGAATTTCCGTGATATTTGTGACGAATCTGATTTGTTCATCCCTAATTTCAATTCAACTGGTTCTTTCACAATCCGTTGGGGCCCATCAAAGATGTCATGACTGTTTTATATGTAATATACCAGAAGGAAAAAGCAGGATAGATTGGGGTGCTGTTCCTCAGAAGTTAAAACAGTGATTTTTTTGTTATAAGCATTTACATAAAACCCTTGTGTAATGCATTTTGAAGGTTCTTCCCCTTAGACAAAACCTGACTGTTTTTTGTTTATTCATTGTATGCACTTATATAGCGCTAGTATATTCTGCAGTGCTTTAGAGACAATAGCATCACACTGTCCCCATTGGGGCTCACAATCTAAAGTGTTTTACATGTGTATGCAAGTTTCACCCATAAATGAGCTCATCACAAGGGTGTTTGCTGCTTAAAAACCCCCAGCAGTCAGCTATAATCTGCAGGGGAACTGGGCAACAAGTGTAATATTTCTGCATTCTCACCACTTTAATACATTGACCTACTGTAATGCTTTTCATAGCTGCTCTCTGCTCCAAATGAAGAATCACCCTAAATGTAATCACAAAGAGAAGTGAATATGAAAATACACTATTAGTATCTATTCTTCATAAGTTTCCTTTACTATATAATGCAGTCATTTTTACCCTTCATATCATGCAACCTAATGTCTTCATAGTTGTGGCAATTATCTCCAAGCTTTAGCTCTCCAACTGTTGCAAAACTACAACTCCAAGCTACCATTAGACAGTTGTGTTTTTTACAACAGGTGGAGAGCACTGCTGTGGGGAGCAGATCTTCAGAAGATCAATGTGGAGAAATTGAATGTTGCATTATCTCCTGGGTGGCACCAATGATGTCTACTGGACATTAGTCTACTACATATAGTGTATTCGGAAATTCTTAAGACCCTTTTACTTTTTTCACAAAAAAATCAATCACCATCATTTTTCACTCAGTCCTCCTTAATGACAAAGTAAAAATAGATTTTTTATAAATGTTTACACGTATATTAAAAAGGAAAAACAGAAATTGCATTAGACATGATTTGGAATAGTACATCTTTGTCCATATAAGTTCTCACAGCTGACAATGCATATCAAAGCAAAAACCAAACCAAAAGGAAGAAAGAACTGTCTGTAGAGCTCAAAGACATGATCATCTGGAGGCACAGACCTAGAGAAGTGTGCTAAAAATGTCTGCTGCACTGAAACATCCAAAGAGCACAGTGGCCTCCATATTTCTTAAATGCAAGAAGTTTAGGGAAAAAAACTGAACTCTTCCTACAGCTGGCCACCCCTCCAAACAAAGTAATTGGGCCTTTGTAAGAGAGGTGACTAAAAGCCCAATGGTCACTCTGGTGATCTCCAAAGGACCTCTGTGCATATGGAAGAAACTTACAATTGGTCAGCCATCACTGCAGCATTCCACCAATCTGGGCTTTTACTGAGGAGAGGCTTCTTCTGGCCACTCTACCATAAAGACACATGAAAGTTTGCACAAAAACACCTAAAGGACCCACAGACTGTGCGAAATACGATTCTCTGGTCTGATAAAAACGAGATTGAACTTCTTGGCCTCAATTCTAAGCATAATGTTTGGAGGAATCAAGGCACTGTCCAAAACCATCTCAACAGTGAAGTACTGTATGGTAGTGGGTGGCAGCATCATGCTGTGTTTTTTTTTTTTAGCAGCTGGGACAGGGAGACTGGTCAGAGTTGAGGGAAACCTGAATAAAGCAAAGTACAGAAATATTCTTAATGATAACCTGATCCAAAGTGCTCTGGACCTCAAACTGCCAAGACAATACAGGGGTGGCTTAGAAACAACTCTATAAACGTCTTTGAGTGGCCTAGCCAGGGCCCTGGCTTAAACCCAATCAAACATCTCTGGAGAGACTTGAAAATGCCTGTCCATCGCCAGTCCCCATCCAGCCTGACAGAGCTTGAGAGGATCTGCAGCGAAGAATGGCAGAAAATCCCCAAATCCAGTTGTGCAAACCTTGTGGCATCATACCCAAAAAGACTGGAGGCTGTAATCTCTGCCAAAGTTCCTTCAACTAAGTATTGAGTAAAGGTTCTTAATACTGTACTTATGTCAATGCAATATTTTAGTTTTTCCATTTCAATAGATTAGTAAAGATTTCAAACATTGTTTTTACTTTCTCATTATGGGGTAATGAGTGCAGAATGATAGAGAAAGTTTAGATTTTAGCACAAGGCAGGAACATAAAATCTAAAAAAAAGTTAAAGGGTCTGAAGACTATCCAAATGCACTGTGCTGCCTTTTAATGTGTTCCAAATCAAATCCAGCACAACTCATTATTGAATGTATTAGCTTCTTTTATTTCATTCCTTTAATAGCTAACCTTTCTCCGGAACACCAAGTTCTCTATTGATGTACACTTGAACCCAGTTATAAAGCTACCTAATGACTCTTCATAAATAAGCCGTCTTCTAGCGGCGTTTAATAAGATGCTCCCTGGGTTTCTTGACAATTAAAGAGTTTTAACTTTTAGGTAGGATTTGAATGCATAAGTTAGTTGCTCTTGCAAGTCACGAAATGCTGTCGTGTTGCACATATAAAAAAAAAATCATTTGTTAGGTCTTGTAGGGGAAATAATGATCTGTACTGTGAACCTCAGCAGGGATGTAGATCAATATAATTATATAAAAAAATGCCACAAATTACTGAGAAAATGGAACAGCAATTTCTGCTACCTAAGCATAAGAGAGCAGTAGGGATAAATGTTGCTTGCAGTATGCTGATGTACTTACACATCACACCATGAAGTAGCTGCCAACAGAGAAACTGGCCAGAATCCTGATTTCCGTCTTGTTAGTACAAAAACTCTTAAACCTCAGAAGACCATATTTCTAAGGTATTGAACTCAATACAGTGGAGGGGCAGTCATGTCGACCTAAGCAAACCTTCTATTGCTCCTGTATTATATTTTATTGATTTATTTTATACCATTATTACATGAATGTTCAAATCTAGCAATATTTAACACAGCCATTAACAATCTAACTTGTCCGACTGTTATACTAACCCAAATTATTATTATTCAGCACATAATATTCATGTGTCGTTACATACAGTAATAAGAAAACTCACTGTATCGTCAGATCGCAGCTTAGACTATAAACCATAAAAATCACAGAAGTGAAGTTTTCCATAAAACACAGCAATATCAAAAATCTCTCTCATGAGGCCCAATACTGATGGGTCTTGTCTTTACTTTGTAACCAGCTCCAGTGGTGTAATAAGGAACTGAACTTATGTTTGTTGTTCCTCACAGTGATGTATCGTGCAATGCTATGGACAAATTGTCATGGCTGCAGGGATACTGACAGTGGGATGTCTGCCTGGTTCTTGTGCAATAAGAATTTACAGGAAAAATTTTGGAAGAGCAATTTCTTTTGGAAAACATATGATAGTGTAACCCAAGGCAAATTTTTATAATCCGTAAAATGCAGTTTCTAGGGTCACGTCATATAACAAAGCCGTTAACGGGTTACTCTGCAGTCTGCACATTATAGGTCTTTACATCAGGAATAGGCGCTATATGCCGCACCTTTTTCCTTTCAGCACTATGTTTTTTTATGACAATGTGTGTTCTTCCAAGATAGACCAAAATGTCCAGAGTAAAGTGTCACTGCACTGAAGTATTCCCTACCTAACGAATGTTTCACACATCTACTTAATTTGTACTTTTTTTTAGCTCATTTTACATGTATTTAATTTAAAAAAAATGATTTTGCATGGTTGTCTGGTTTGACGATTTTGATGACCTATCCTGGCTTCCCGCTGATCAACTATTTGAAGGTGCTGTGATGCTCATGCAAGCCTTATGAACCTCTTTACCTGTAGGAGGCTACTTTGTAGCAGTAGTGCAGTGTAATTCAGGTGAATGGGAGAGGCATCTGTAATGGACCATAGTCTCAGCTGATCGGCGGAGGTGCTGGGAGTCCAAACCTCACAGATCTGACATTGATGACCTATCCCAAGGATAGGTCATCAATATCATGGAACCAGACAACCATTTTAAATCAGAAAACATAAAAAATCTGCTAAAACAGAACAGAAAGATTTTAGTAGTACCCATATTATGTGTACAGTGCATACAAGAGGAGGAGAGAATTTGCAGCCTGTGAACAGAGGCTTCAGCCAATGGCTGCAGAACTTTTACTTATGTGAAAGAAGGAGCATCATTTTGGCATAATTTTCTGAACAGCCCAGTAACATGCAGTCATTTTGTTATTGTGTTACGGACGGACCTACAGCAGTTAAAAATCTGAAGAATTAACAGCCCTGTTATGTTATGCGAGCTTTGTGGCTCAATTTTACTTATTGTCAAAATTTTGCTCCAAATTTCACTTTCAAGGAAGTGTTAGAACTGTTTGTGTTTGGGAGAGATATTGCCCGATACACTGATAAATTTGGCTCACAAATCTAGCCTAATATTTTAGATGATTATGCAGTTGCAAAGATACAGAAAAAGACTCCATGCCCATTATCTAGGTATCCAGAAGTTTATTTTCAAGACGATATAAGACAATATCATCTAAATTTGGAATTGTGCCTTACTGAACCCCTTTCAGTAGAATTGCGTGGTTCGTGTTTTTGTTCAGAAAGTATTACACGCTTTTTTTTTTTTCTTTTAACAAAAAGACAGTGGTGCTATGCTGAATGATGAAGATGTTCTCGTCAGCTCCCCTGTGTGTCTGAAACTTTTACTTTTGAATCCAAATTGTGTTAGAAGTGAAATGAAATACTCAAAGGGCATATATTTATTATCCTTTAAAACTGGCCCTTAATCTTTCGCCTTAACTTTTTATAGATCTGCTGACAGATTATTTCCTCCCAGGTAAAGCATGTAAAATGTGTGCCAGCTTGATGTGTAGCCGCCATAAGAAATGAAATGTAATACCTAGCCAACCATCACCCAGTACTAAATTTCTTAATGGAAGTATGTGTGTGTGTTAAGAAGCCAGATAGGTATATTTTTCAAATCTGTCAGATATGGTATCATCAGAATTCCATTTCCTATTAGTCATCTAAAATATCCCTGAAATGAAACATAAGTTGCTTGTTTATAATTTCAGTGCATTTTGATCATATGCTGTATGAAGCAGTGAATGTAATCAGTATTACATATTCATCTATCTGAAAAAGTCCACATTTTTCCCATATCTTTTTTTTTTTTTCCTTCGTATAACGGATTCCAGATTTGTTACCCTATATATACACTATACATGTGCATGTCTAATTGTAAGCCGTATTATTAGCATCACATGTTATACACATCAGTTATATATGAAGCTTTACATTGCTGGAAGTGATCATCATGCAATGAATGCATCTATATGCAGAGACCTATGTAGCAGTGACATAGCGCCCCTCACCTTCAGCAGGCTGGTTGCAGAAAAGGAACAACCACAGGCAGAGAATTAAAAAACAATAGAACTTTTATGTTCACATGTTGCGGACTCCATTTAGAGATGGGAAAATGCTTGCTCAGCCTTACATGGACTGTCAAGGACTGGCATGCGCTCCCTCGCACTGACAGCTAAAAAGGACCTGTACCCTCTCCTGACATATCTGCTTTATTAACTACTTGCATCCCCCTTGTATTAACAATTCTGGAACATCTATTCCGATGTCTCATTCCTATATTTTTTCCAGCTTGAAGTTATGAATGAATTGCTAGTAGTCTACAATGAAGGTCCAGATGGGCGTTACCAGTTGGGTAGTATCCCAGGGGAGTCTAATACTGCAAGAGAAAGGGGGTCAGTCAGCACATCCCAATGCGCAAGTGCACATCGTCATGGCTTGAAACACAAAGAAAATAGTCAATGCTACAGCACTCTGCAAGCCAAATAAAGTACAATAATGCCATAGTTATAGAAAATATTCTGGTGCTAATGCTATGCTTATTTTGTAAATTTGAGATTCTTGGCAAATACATTTTGTACAAAATTATTTGGGCCCGTCTGCTGGTGTCAAGGTGATCTCTATAATACAGGAACCAGAATATTTTCTATGACTATGGCAATATTGTACTTTATTTGTGTTTGCAGAGTGCTGTGCAGAGTGCATTGTCTTATACTGGCAGCACTGATAGGATAATGTCACACTGTGTAGAGATACGCCCATACATTTTAAAGGTCATGTCAAAATGGTCAAGACAGATGTATGACTAGCCCCATTGACATGTATGGGTCTTTGTGCTTTTTGTTGTTAAAACAGATGGAAAATATGTTTGTGAGAATAAGGCTATGCTTGTGTAAATCCTCCTATTCTCTATTCTAATACCTTTCTGTAGGAAAACCAACCAATGGATGCAGATCCATTCTAGACCTGACCGTGTTACATTGTTATAGAGGTCCGTCAGCCCTTTAATTGTACAAGCTTTTAATCCAGAAATGTAATACAACTGGAACTCTACAATCTGTGAATATTCCCATAGGCATGGCTGCCATATTTGCTGTCCCATACACTCAGGACAGATTGCAGCCTGAGGCAAGGAGCTCAGTGTGCCTCATGGACAGTGAACCTCTGCCTACACTTCCTATGTACTGTATATCTTTAGTAGTAATTGTATATATCTAATCGTACTATTTATATATGTATATACAGACGTGGACAAAATTGTTGGTACCCTTTGGTCAATGAAAGAAAAAGTCACAATGGTCACAGAAATAACTTTAATCTGACAAAAGTAATAATAAATTAAAATTCTATAAATGTTAACCAATGAAAGTCAGACATTGTTTTTCAACCATGCTTCAACAGAATTATGTAAAAAAATAAACTCATGAAACAGGCATGGACAAAAATGATGGTACCCCTAACTTAATATTTTGTTGCGCAACCTTTTGAGGCAATCACTGCAATCAAACGCTTCCTGTAACTGTCAATGAGACATCTGCACCTCTCAGCAGGTATTTTGGCCCACTCCTCATGAGCAAACTGCTCCAGTTGTGTCCGGTTTGAAGGGTGCCTTTTCCAGACTGCATGTTTCAGCTCCTTCCAAAGATGCTCAATAGGATTGAGGTCAGGGCTCATAGAAGGCCACTTTAGAATAGTCCAATTTTTTCCTCTTAGCCATTCTTGGGTGTTTTTAGCGGTGTGTTTTGGGTCATTGTCCTGTTGCAAGACCCATGACCTGCGACTGAGACCAAGCTTTCTGACACTGGCTAGTACATTTCTCTCTAGAATTCCTTGATAGTCTTGAGATTTCATTGTACCCTGCACAGATTCAAGACACCCTGTGCCAGACGCAGCAAAGCAGCCCCAGAACATAACAGAGCCTCCTCCATGTTTCACAGTAGGGACAGTGTTCTTTTCTTGATATGCTTCATTTTTTCGTCTGTGAACATACAGCTGATGTGCCTTGGCAAAAACTTCGATTTTTGTCTCATCTGTCCACAGGACATTCTCCCAGAAGCTTTGTGGCTTGTCAACATGTAGTTTGGCATATTCCAGTCTTGCTTTTTTATGATTCGTTTTCAACAATGGTGTCCTCCTTGGTCGTCTCCCATGTAGTCCACTTTGGCTCAAACAACGACGGATGGTGCGATCTGACACTGATGTTCCTTGAGCATGAAGTTCACCTTGAATCTCTTTAGAAGTCTTTCTAGGCTCTTTTGTTACCATTCGGATTATCCGTCTCTTAGATTTGTCATCAATTTTCCTCCTGCGGCCACGTCCAGGGAGGTTGGCTACAGTCCCATGGATCTTAAACTTATGAATAATATGTGCAACTGTACTCACAGGAACATCTAGTTGCTTGGAGATGGTCTTATAGCCTTTACCTTTAACATGCTTGTCTATAATTTTCTTTCTGATCTCTTGAGACAGCTCTTTCCTTTGCTTCCTCTGGTCCATGTCGAGTGTGGTACACACCATATCACCAAACAACACAGTGATTACCTGGAGCCATATATATAGGCCCAATGGCTGATTACAAGGTTGTAGACACCTGTGATGCTAATTAGTGGACACACCTTGAATTAACATGTCCCTTTGGTCACATTATGTTCTGTGTTTTCTAGGGGTACCATCATTTTTGTCCATGCCTGTTTCATGAGTTTATTTTTTTACATAATTCTGTTGAAGCATGGTTGAAAAACAATGTCTGACTTTCATTGGTTAACATTTATAGAATTTTAATTTATTATTACTTTTGTCAGATTAAAGTTATTTCTGTGACCATTGTGACTTTTTCTTTCATTGACCAAAGGGTACCAACAATTTTGTCCACGTCTGTATGTGAATCAGAACAAGCAGTAAACAATTTATACCCAACAGCTCAACAGCAGACACAGGTTGTTTGAGATGTGCCTTTTAAATCCTCTTGTTTGCTCTAATGGAAGATCAATCACTCCAGTTCTCAGGATTACTGGGTGTTTCAGCATTCATTTTAACACACCACCCGAGCACCCGAGCATAATGGAAATCAATGGGAGAACCTGAGCATTAAACCAGGCACCCCCTGCTCTGAAGAGGGGAGGGTGTCTGGTTCATTGGAAAGGGTCAGAAATTGATGGAAACACCACCGAAATGGTTCGGGAACAGCATGGGGAGGATGTCTGGATGCATCTTGGACTCCCAGGTCGCTGCTGAGAATGATGTTGTCCGTGTAGTACACCACTTTTACAGACTGACAATAATACACACCAAACCGAAGATAAAATCGATTTTAGAGGAAAAATTGTTTGGAAACATTCTTTCCTGTATATGTACTTGTATATAAAGTGCAAGTGCTGCCAATAATTACAAGGAAGAAACACTCCGATACAACCTGTATATCACATAAGGGAGGGACTCATTCACATTGTGGTACAATTGTTCAGGTAGTGGGACTCTTACACTCATAAAGCCTATGCACTAAGGGAAAGGGCTGCCAAGAATTACAAAGAACCGACACTTCAATACACCCTTTATTACACATAAAAGAGGTCATCATACACACCCTTGAAAAACTATGATTGATGGCCTGTTGGTGACCCTCAAAAACATTAGGAGCAAGGGCCTGTGGCTGAGCTGACCATCTAAAAAATTCTGTGGGCGAGGGCCTGCTGCCGAGCTGACCATCTAAAAAACTTTGTGGGCGAGTGCCTGCTGCCAAGCTGACCATCTAAAACATTTTGTGGGTGAGGGCCTGTTGCCGAGCTGACCATCTAAAAAATTTTGTGGGAGAGGGCCTGCTGCTGAGCTGACCATCTAAAAAATGTTGTTCAAGAGAGCCTGCTGCTGATCTGACAATCTAAAACATTTTGTGGGCAAGGGCCTTCTGCTGAGCTGACCATCTAAAACAATTTGTGGGCGAGGGTCTTCTGCTGAGCTGACCCTCTAAAACATTATAGTTGAGGGCCTGCTGCTGAGCTGACCCTCTAAAGCATTATGGTTGAGGGCCTGCTCCCGAGCTTACCATCTAAATAATTTTGTGGGCGAGGGCCTGCTGCTGAGCTTACCATCTAAAAAGTTTTGTGGGCGAGGGCCTGCTGCCGAGCTGACCATCTAAAAAAATTTGTGGGCGAGGGCCTGCTGGCGAGCTGACCATCTAAAAAAATTTGTTGGCGAGGGCCTGCTGCTGAGCTGACCCTCTAAAACATTATGGTTGAGGGCCTGCTGGTGACCCTCAAAAACATGGGTGAGGGCCCGCCGGTGGCCCTCTAAAACATTTCGGGTGAGGGCCCGCTGCTCAGCTGACCCTTTAAAACATTAGGAGCGACGGCAGCCTAATAAGCATATTGATATGATGGAGGAGGATGAGAAAAGAGAGATTGAACCATATACCCTTTTTTGTGGTGAGAGAGGTGCATGGGAATGCAGTGTATTCCATACACCATAAAAGCCACATTTAAAGTGCCTTTATGTTCAGCTGCTTTCCTCTGGTGGAGTAGAGAAGTCAGGGGAAATCCAGTTCTTGTTCATTTGTATAAGAGTCAACCGGTCAGCATTTTCAGTTGACAGGCGGATACGCTTATCAGTTATTATGCCCCCAGCCGCACTAAATACATGCTCTGACAAAACACTGGCGGTGGGGCAAGCCATCCCCTCGAAGGTGTAGAGCGCCAGTTCGTGCCACGTGTCCAGCTTGGACACCCAATAGTTGTAAGGCACACAGGGATAACTGAGGACGCTGACACGATCTGCTACGTACTCCTTAAAAATGTTTCCCTTCTGGTCACACTAGGCCACGCATCAGGTTGAGGGTGCTGGCGGGATGTCATAAAACTGTCCCAGGCCTTGGAGAGTGTTTCCCTGCCTCTGTTGGAACTGATGTGTGTTCCCCTCATCTCCCCTCCTCGGTTGGCCAAGGAACTACGTACTCTGCAGCCAGTGTTGTCAGCTGGAAATTTTTGGAGCAATTTTTCCACAAGAACCTTCTGGTAGTGCCCCATTTTGCTCGTCATCTCCACCACAGGAATGAGAGATGAGAAGTTCTCTTTGTAGCGGGGGTCGAGAAGGGTGAACAACCAGTACAAAGCAAGGGTCACGGGAAATGCAGCCTAACATAAAGTCAGCCATGTGTGCCAGAGTCCCAACAGACAAGGCTTCGCTTTCCACCTCTTCCACATGCAAAACGTCCGCCTTAATTGTGAGAAACGAGCGTTTGAGTAGACACAGAAGTGGGATGCTTACGCTGATAAGAGCGCTATCGCCGCTCACCATCTGTGTTGATTCCTCAAAGTTCTGTAAAACCTCACAGAAGTCAATGCCCACTCATCGCTTTTGAAGAGCAGAAGCTGACTGGAAAGGCGACAACCATGTTGCAGTTGGTATTCCACTACTGCCCTCTTCTGCTCACAAAGCCTGTTCAACATGTGGAACGTGGAGTTCCAGTGCATGCTCACGTTGCACAACAGTCAGTGAGCTGGCAATTGCAAGCGCTGCTGCAGCATTGCCAGACCAGCGGAAGCTGCCGATGACTTGCAGAAATGGGCACACACGCAGTGCACCTTTACCAGTAGCTCAGGCAAATTGGGGTAGGTTTTGAGAAACCGCTGAACCACTAGGTTGAACACGTGGGCTAGGCATGGTACGTGTGTGAGCTTTCCGAGCTCCAACGCTGCCACCAAGTTACGGCCATTATCAGACACAACCATGCCTGGTTGTAGGTTGAGTGGCAAGAGCCACAGCTCAGTCTGGTCCCTTGTCCTCCCCTGCCACAGCTCTGCGGCGGTGTGCTGTATGTCACCTAAGCAGATCACTTTAAGCTTGGCCTGTTGCCGCTTCCCCACTGCAGTGCTACACTGCTTCAAGCTACTGACTGATGGCTGACTGGTGCTGCAAGATGATTTTTCAGAGGTGGAAGTGGAGTAGGAGACTGAGAAGGAGGTGGCAATGGAAACCCTGATGGAAGTAGGGCCCGCAATCCTTGGTGTTGGTAGCACCTGTGCAATCCCAGGGTACAACTCGCTCACAGCCTCCACAACATTGACCCAGTGTGCCGTCAGGGAAATGCAGCGTCCCTGGCCAAAAGAACTTGTCCATGTGTCAGTCGTTAAGTGGACCTTCCTAATAACTGCGTTGGTCAGGGCATGGGTGATGTTACGGGACACATGCTGGTGTAAGGCTGGGACTGCACGGACTGATTGCGGACCACCTATTAGGGCGCTTTGATGCCATGTGGCGGATCATGCTGGTGGTGGTGAGGTTGCTATTGTTCACTCCCCTGCTCATTTTGGTACGGCACAGATTGCAAATGACAATTCTTTTATCGTCCGCACTTTCCTCCAAAAAGCGCCAGACTGCAGAACACCTACCCCTTGGTAAGGGAGATTTCCACAAGGGGGTGTTCCGGGGAACAGTTGCATGCCTGTTTGGTGTGACCTTCCTTCTTCTTTTTGCCACCCACTGCCTCTTTTAGCGTGTTGCGGTGCTGCAGATCTCTCCCCTTCTGTACTGCTGTCCTCGCTCGGCTTGCCACCTTCCCAGGTTGGGTCAGTGATTTCATCGTCCAGCACCTCCACTTCCTCACTCTGATCACCCTCCTGACTTGTTGACCTAACAACAACCTCAGTTAGTGACAACTGTGTCTCATCCTCATTATGAACCTCTTAAGACACTAATTGCGGTTGACTTATTGGCAACTGTGTCTCATCATCATCATACTCCACCTCTTGAAACACTAATTGCCGTTCTTCACCGTCATCATCTTCTGACTGTGGATGCTCCAGAGTTTGGGAATCAGGGCACAAGATCTCCTCATGTCCCTTTTCAAGCGGGCTTGGCGAGAGGCCCAAATTAAGGAATGGCGATGAAAACAGCTCCTCTGAATATCCGAGTGTGGGATCACTTGTTTGCCAAGACTCTCCATGGTGGGTGGACGGAGTATCAGGGTGAGGATTCTGTTGACCAGACTCTAGGCTACTGAGGCTGGACTTTGTGGAAGACAGGGTGGTGCTTAACCGACTGGAAGCATTATATGCTGCAATCTAACCGACCACCTGGTCGTACTGGTCTCACTTCGAGTGGTGTCCTGCACCACCCTGCAAACTGGGACATGAAGCTAGGTATCATGAATGAGTGTGTTTCTTGTGCTCTGGCAGCAGGCACAGTTTCACCGCACCCAGGGCCACGACCTCTGCGTGCACCATCAGTTGCACGGCTACTTCCCTGTTCCTTACTGCCCGCTTTGCGCATATTAAATGGTATATATGCTTGCAAGTATGTCACACATACAGCAGCGCAGGCTTTGTAAGTGTATGCTCAAATAATGTGCACAGAATGTCAAAGATATTTTTAGGATGTGCACACGTTAAACAGGAGGTATAGCGCAAGTAATGTCGCTGTCACCACCACCTAATAAAAAATTACACTGAATTAATGTCACTGATATTTAGGATGTGCACATGTTAAACAGGAGCTATAGCGCAAGTAATGTTGCTGTCACCACCGCCTAATAAAAAATTACACTGAATGAATGTCACTGATATTTTGGATGGGCAAACGTTATACCGGAGATGTAGCGCAGGTAATGTAACTGTCCGCAGTGGACACCATCTACGGAAAAAGTACACTGGGTGTCACGGATCTTTTTAGGCTGCTCACACGTTATACAGGAGATGTAGTGCAGATAATATCGCTGTCATTGGCGGCGAAAAAAATTACACTGAATGTCACTGATCTTTCAGAGGCGCTAACGTTATACTGATGATGTAGCGCAGGTAATGTCGCTGCCACCAGCAGCAAAAACATTTGACTAAATGTCACAGATATTTCGGATACGCAAACGTTATACAAGAGATGTAGCGCAGGTAAAGTAACTGTCCGCAGCAGACACCGTCTACAGAAAAAGTACACTGGATGTCACAGATATTTTTAGGCTGTGCACACGTTAGACAGGAGATGTAGCGC
Source organism: Bufo gargarizans (assembly GCF_014858855.1). NCBI lineage: Eukaryota > Metazoa > Chordata > Amphibia > Anura > Bufonidae > Bufo > Bufo gargarizans. The sequence continues at coordinate 192,711,004 of NC_058080.1, forward strand.
AGATAATGTCCCTGTCTGCAGCGGCCAAACAATTGAAAGCTATTTAGTGCAGGTTGTGCTAAAAATATATATTGCTTCCAGATACAACAATAGTCCTTAAAAGGACTTTTGAGTCTCTAACAAGTTTTAGCAATTTAGCGCAGGTTGCGCTAAAAATATATATTGCTGCCATACACAACAGTTTTTAAAAGGACTTTTGAGTCTATAACAAATATGACCTGTTCCAGCCAGCCAATCACTGTAGTGCTAGCAGCCAACATGGCTACGGCATTACAGTGAATGGCAGTACCTACCTTCATGTTTATTGGCTGCATAGCAGCCAACAAACGTGCTAGGAGGAGACTCAAGCATCATGCTCGAGCACACGTGGTATTTAGCCAAACACCGAGATGTGCCGAGCATCGCGATGCTCGAGGCAAACTAGTGTTCAGCCGAGCATGCTCGCCCAACATTAATAATTATAGTTTTAGATACATCTTCCAGCAGTTCCATCAGTATGTTGAAAAGTGGCTTATTGGTGTGAAGTATAGTACATAACAAGCTGTATGAACAGTTCAGGGTTAATTGAAATGATCAAAACTGTGCAGCATTTTTGAAATCCACATAATTGTTGTCTATTGATTTTATTAAGAATTTGAGACTGTGGTAGTTCTCTGCACAGTTACCGACGAAGACTATTAAGAATACATATCTTACAAATTATAGACAAAATATAGACTTAAGAACCTGCCGGGAGACCATGAACAAGATGGCTATTTACAGTTGCTAATTTGTATAGGTTTACTTTTATTCCTCTTATGGCTTGTGTATGGCTCTATTAAGTGCTTTAAAATGTCACTCATACACTTTTCATATTACAGGAATGAATGTTTATTTACTTCATTTATATAATAGCATATTGTAATAGTGTCATATAAGCGCTCAGCCCAATCAATCCTGATTGTGGTGCTGTAACCTCATAAATATTGTCTGGACATGACAGTACCCTTGCAGATGTGTGTGCATATGTCTATGAAAAAGTGAAAGGGTTGTCCCATTACAACAAAGTATCCCCTATCCACACAATTGTTGCGAGTCCCACTGCTGGGGCCCCCGACAATCACTAGAATGGAGACCCCTGTTCCTCTGTTTGAATGGAGCTGCCAACACATATGCATGCTGCTACACCATTCAACTCCAAGGAGCTTGGAGATAGCTAAGTTGAGTTGCAGTCCTCATGACTGGCGATTGCCCCAGCTGATCAGACACTTATCCCCTATCCTTTGGAAAGTTGTTGTAACACAACAACCCTTGTGAAGTTCCTTCATAGACAAAAGCAATAACTATAATAAGTTAAAACAAAAATTTTAACCAATCACAAAAGAAAATATTTAACTATATTTTTATTTAATAAAGACCATATAAAATAATCCCCTCTTATTTGGCATCCTCACAACTATAACAACATATATAATTGTTAAGAAAAAAACAAAAATGGCTTGGTCCTAAGTAAGTTATCAAGAACATCTAATTCAAGAACACTTTTAGGCAAAGAAACAAACCTTTGGTGTGATTAGGTCCCGCTTTGAGACCACCACCATTTGCCACAACGAATTGCTACTCTTGTTCTTGTATTTATTTATTTTTACTACAAGTAACCTCTAGGGCAGTGTTCCTCAACTCTGTTCCTCAAGGTCCACCTGCTGGTCAAGATCTGAGACTATCTCACAGAATGAATACCTGATGCATTGACACAAATAATATCACCTGCTCAATCCTAAGGAAATCCTGAAAACATGAGCGACAGGTGGGCACGAAGGACCGGAGTTGAGGAACACTGCTCTAGGGGACATTCTTTACTATTTTGTGAACTCACCATGAGAAATCAGTGTCTCGAGTCTGTCCCTTACTCGCTTCTTTGTGTAATTACTCTCTGATTCACTTTATGTTGCCATCTCTTCTATCTGTTGCACTGTCACCTGTTCCTGAACTTTAGCGCTTGCCTTCTGTGTAGTTAATCCTCATAAAGATAGTTGGTTCCTAACACATGAATGACTTTTCTCCCCTCTGCATGTGTTTCTTCTTTTTGTACTGCAAGTTCTGTTTACTAACTTTACTGTAATACTATTCTGTTTGTTCCTAACTTCTCCTGTCTAACAGCGGACAAGCCCAGGGAATTCTGAACGAGTCGGATGATCCAGAGAAAGGCTGTGTAGCAGATAACAAGCCAACCTCTCGCCACTTCTATCCTGTTGCTCTGCTTCTTGTCAGCTCACACTTGTTGGTTGTGTGGTTAATCCTGAGTCTTGCATTGCTGTTAGCCAAATATCAATAATATGCACTTCATCTTCTGTTTATTTTATCAATAGCAATGTCCTTGGTTTGTAAATTATATCTGTGGTTCTTTGAACCTCAAATTGTGTCCTTGTAGTATTATCCTGTGTTTTTTTTTTTCCATTTATTTGTCCATGTAGATCTAGTATTATATTCTGATTACTTTGTTATACCTGTTGGAATGACTGGAGGAAAAAGTATAACTCAGTCATTGCCTCTTCTTGATCATAGGGCTTATTATCATTGATTTGTTCTGTTTTGCTTCACTCAAAAGCCTCTTTGATATGACAATTCTTATTCGAATGGAGGCAAAATTTATATTTTTTGGCAAAGATCAATATAACTGGGAAATTAGGTGGAGTACAAGGTCGATCAAAGAAGCATGTTTTCTTAACATACCTACTTGTCTGTATATATTGTTTGCCATAAGATTTTCTGTTATATGACAGTATTTTATAGTCATGTATCCTGCTTTATTGCTTAAAGGACAATTTTGAAAATGTGTGTACAGGAAAAAAAATTATATCAGCCATATGAGTCATTGCCAAATAAATTTTCTATAAAGTTTCGTGCACATGCACTTCCATGCACATTGGATTGCGGCATTCTGCAGGGCTATAGGCAGTGCCATATTATGGCAATATGGCGTCCCATGGACCATGACTTGATTTTTTGTTTTGTTTTACTCCATGCAAAAAAACTTCATATGCCTACATATGAAATTGAAGGCATTGGATGTTTAGTAGGACCCCAATGCCCATGGATGTCCTATTACACCTCCATACAATTCAAATTTTGTATGAAGGTGACACTGAGAAAATATTAGGTTGTAAATGAGTTAAAGGGACTCATGATCCTTTGTTCCTAAACAAACAATTAATGGAGCATGCTAGGAGTCACCACAGCTGGGGTGCCAGAGGTTAGCCATCACTGATCCAGGCCTATCAAGAGAACAATAGATCTGTCATAGTGTCTCCCAATTCTATACCTACTATTATCATGAGGATTACCCTTCAGCTACTATCTTTCCCTCACAGCAGCAGTAAAGTGCTGACTTGTACAGAAGGACAATATTTTGTATTTGCTTCAAAGCCATAGTACTTCTGAAATGGAAAAGAAAAGCAGTCAAAAAGTCTAAAGAAATGTGTTTTCTATGAATATTGATAAAAAAAATAAAAAAAACTTCTGGTGGAAGTGACCCTTTAATGCTACCTGTACACATACTTTCTGCAGCAGTCCACATTGTCTGTTACAGCTTATGATTACCAGTGTGGTGACAAGGCAGTATTTCACTTTCTCATTTACACAGTGTTCTTCATCTTAGTAGTTTGCCCTTTGTATTTATTTCATTGATGTATGTTCATTTTTAACACTTTTCATAATTTGGGGCACTCCATGACCAAGTAAATACAACTCATGGACTCTAAAGTTACCAGCTCATGCACTAGTAATGTGCCCCATGTTCATATATTATGAGGACAGATGCTGTTCATTTTGAGGCTTTGTATTAACATGCCAAAAACAAGTAATGGCCAGGTTTAACATCATATTACTTAGTTCTAGAATACATTACCTTAAAACCTTATACAAACATCAAAGCCATGTACAACAGAAGATGGAATTCATACAGTAATATGTACTCATAGACAGTCAATGTGCCATTGTATGATGGCTCTATATACGGTAGCTCTTTCTCTCCCCTAGAAGCAATGGAACATGTCTTGATGTTTATGTTTTACAGATTCTATATGAATCCATGAGAAAGAAAAGCGTTCCTCTGTATGAAATCAGAGGCATGCAAAGGTAGAGGATGGGTCCATAGACTTTCTGAGTGCTGTTTTAGATCTGCTGTAATAGTCATGTACACATTTGCCCCCACCCTACACAAGCACACACACACACGTAGTAAAATGATGTGGACCATACATTCATGCTGTACAATCATTTATTGCTGCTAAGCAAACTTTATAAAAATGAAGTGTTGTTTTAATATAGAATTGATGAAACGGTCCACTTTCCAACTTCATGTCAACCTATTTCATGTGGGCTGCTATACTATCAGGTGTTGTAGCAACCAAATACCCATGGTGGGGCAACAGCACCATCACTAATTTCCATAGTCTTTGAGCAACACACCCCACAAGCATAGCACCATGTATAAAGATCACATTTTCATATGGTCTAAGACAACAAGCTGGGAACAAATAGTAGATATTGACCATTATGCAGTATCCCGATAATTAAAATACATGATGCAAGTGGCTGAAGGGCGGGTACCAAGGAAAGAGGGGGAAAAGAAATAGGGACAAAATGCAAATATGGCACATGTAGAAAACAAGACATGGGCAAAGTATCACATGCTATATATTGGTCTATCCCTGCTAAACCAAATATATGGAAATGAACTTAAAGGGGTTATCCAACCCCTATAATTCCCCCCAAAATGCCCGGGCACCTTATACAGGTTATACTTAGCAGGTTATACCCTGCTCCCCGGCACCCGCGTCACCTCCGATCCCCGCACAGCTGCCGTTGCATCTCCCCGACGTGCGGAACAGACCATCCGGCGACACGGGGGCAGCCAATAGCAGGCCGTGACTGGAACTAGACTTCCTAGCATCACCCACATTGGATAACCCCCTTTAAGTTTTTTTTTTTTTTTTTTCTAAATGCGTTCATTCTTTCTAATGGGTTCATTTGGGCATCATTGACAAATAACTCATATCAATTTGGTTGGCTATTTATTTTGTGTGTAGTCAAACTCCATAATATGTCAATTAACAAAAACAGAAAGTATTGGTCCCAAATAAAATATATAACAAATTTGATTAGTACATGATTTCAATGAAAATACAAACACATAAAATCAGTATTGCTGAGAAAAGGAGGAAAAAATATCCTCCGTACAGAGCGCACCCTGACGTCATTTATACCCCACAATGTCTCTTACAAGACAAAAACAGTTATAACACGTGCCCTCTCTTTATAAAGGGATATATAAAGTATAGCATATGTGCAGCCAATATGTATATCAGATGATAAATACACCCATCAATTAAAATGTGCACTAAAGAGCAATGCCTTTATACTAAATGAAACAATCAGATTGCACTATATTGATGATGCCCGATAGCACCAGCATATACTATAGCAGTCTATATATAGATCAAATACCATGTATTGTAGTAACCCACATATAAATGGAGCAGTGTATAATGACACCACTAACCATGCCAGATAACATCAGCATATGAGGTAACCTTAACATTAAACAGATGGATGAAAAGAGAGAAATGAGCACGTACCCTGTGACATGGTACAGCGCAGCCAGGACGAAAAAGACCACCTCGACACGCGTTTCACCTGCTGGCTTCGTCACACAAATTCCATAATATGATCCTTGTAGTACATGAATATGTGACTGCAAATGAGAAATCTCTTTAAACTTGGCACCAGCATCAACCTTTGCGAACTTGGCAGTCACTGTCAGTGCTATGGCAAACCACATGAATTGTGCCATGGAAAGAAAAGGCAGATCCTATTATAAAACGATATATAGCAGTTTACTACATTAGACAGCATGGAATAGTTAGAGTCACCACATCTTGCACTAAAAACCCATAAATCCATTCAGTGTTGTACTGTTAATAGCTCAAAATCCTAGCACGAAAATACTGAAAACCAGTAAAACATTATAATACATAATAATCTTAAGAAACATATACCTCGCAGATTTAGGCAAGTCCGGTGGGGGTGGAAGCATTTGGATTGAGAGATCTCATCTTCAAATCTATGACCAGATTATCAATATTAGCTTGTTATCCAAGCTGAGGCTCCACTTCATTGACTTACATTCGGGCCCATCTGGTTTACGTGGTAGGGTCTGTCATTCTGCCAGGACTAGCATTCCGTCCTGCATTATTGAAGCCTCCAATGTGCGCATAGTATTATCTGGAGATGCACTGTCTCAAACACCTACTGATGCAAACATCTCTAGAATTTTTTATTTTTTACTTCTTAAAGCAGTGGTGGTACGTTTGGTTAAACCTTTATATAGATTATCTGCCAAAATCTTTATTAGAGTTTATCTGCTCTGTGTATTTACTGCTTAGCTTAGAAAAGGTTATCAACTCTCGTGGCACCATCTCCCTGCTTAATAAATGGAATTTTATGTAATTGAAAAGGGTAAAAATAGATTTTCCATACGTTACTCTAATTATGCATGATCCCTACAGATAACTGCAGATCTAGAAAGTCCCTTTGATGCCAACCTTAGAATATTCTTATTTTGTCACCATTCATAAAAAAAGAGTCCTAGAAATTCACTAGGAACTGTTAAATATATTGGCATCTTCTAAAGAAGAGTTCTAATAATTGCATATGCATGTCATTATATAGAATATAACAGGTATTGAAACGTTTAAGGGAACTACACAAATGCAGCCTATATGTTCTGTGGAACCCACTAGAAAATAGAAATCACTATTGAACTGAGTCCTGTGCAGCTCTTACAGCACCAAAGCAGCTGCATCATAGTGTGAAGACAAATGCAGAAAGTCATAAAGGGCTAAGCATGTTCTTAAGGGTACTTTCACACTAGCGTTTTTGTTTTCCCGTATTGAGTTCCGTCACAGGAGCTCAATACCGAAAAAAAATTGATCAGTTTTATCCTAATGCATTCTGAATGGAGAGCGATCCGTTCAGGATGCATCAGTTCAGTCCCTCTTACGTTTTTTGGACGGAGAAAATACTGCAGCATGCTGCAGTTTTCTCTCCGGCCACAAATACTGAACACTTGCCGGAATGCCGGATCTGGCATTAATTTACATTGAAGTGTATCAGTGCCGGATCCGGCATTAAGTGTTCTGGAAAGAACGGATCCAGCTTGCAATGCGCAGACCTTTAAAAATGACACCAGGGAGACGGATCCGGTATTGCAATGCATTTGTCAGCCGGATCTGCCTCCGGATCCCTCTGACAAATGCCATCAGTTTGTGTCCGTATTGACAGATCCGGCAGGCAGTTCCGTCTGCCGCAAGTGTGAAAGTACCCTAATCATTTGAGTTGTCTGTGTGAGACATTTAGTTTCTTATGGCATCTGCTCATCAAGCCAAATTCTGCCTTGTTGCCATAATGTCCACTTTCTACCACTTTTAGTTTGCCGCTCGAACACTTTTGTATGTTTTCCTTACCGTTACTTGTCTTTCTCCTTTCAATGCATCGGTTTAGGAAAGTGCAAGCAATTTTTCTACTTTATGTCAATATGCACTATCTCTTTGTAAAATATTTTTTATTTCTAAAGTGACAATGATGAACTATATAAACTTCAAATGTATTATACATATTACAGTCAACAAACTAAATTATATCAATTAATGGTTGAAATTTTATCTGCAAATCTATATGGCCAGATCCAATAAATGCCTTATTCTTTTGTGTGAGAAGTAAGAAAAGATTTAGACTCTATAAGACTAGATACTTCTGATCGTGAATATTTTTTGATACTATCGACAGAGTTATAACTGAACGTGCTTGACAACAAGGTGCAATACTCATAGCCATTTGAAAGGTTAAAACTGGGACACTGTCAGTACTACAAAAAGATAAAAACTTCTTATCTTATAATATATCAAGTGCCAGCATTTCACCACCACCACTAAAAAGTCACAGCTTGAGCAGGCAATTAAAATGCAGCTTCCTAAAAGACCATTTACGTGGGTCGATACACAAGGCAATGATCAGGAACAGACTATTTGTTCCCGATTATTGCCTGCTCATTCAGCTGCATTTACACACAGCAATCATCACCTCTGCATGGGGATGAATGATCTCTACTACAATACCAACGAACAATCGGTACTAATTGTTTGCCAGCATTACTTCCTTGTTTACACAGGGCAATATGCTGATGACAATGTTTTTATGTGCCACATAAATAGTGGATCACTCATGATTTGTTGGGTAAATGATGGCATATTTACACTGGACAGTTATCGGGAATAAGGATAAATTATTAGCCGAATCATTTACCCTTGTAAATGGGCATTTAGACAGAATAAGATTATGTACTTACAATCTAGCACTTAATATTTTTTCACAATACAGGATCCAATTCTAGGCACCAATTTTGAAATATCAAAAGGAGTACATTTTAATGCATTTTATAAAAAAAATAGCATTTAGTGTTTTTCAGAAATATGTGTTCTGGAATACACCTTGAAAACTTTTAATTGGTAGTTTCAAACGGTTTGACAGTGCAGATAATGAATAAGAGGAAGCAATCAGAGGCAAAGTTCTTTCATATACATATTGTTAGTGTATTCAGTATTGCACATATGAAAATGTAACACATACTGTATATTAGGTGATAAGCTACAACATCTAGTGAGCTGAAAATATTGCGTATTCACTGGAGTTTTCTCACTGTATAAATTAGAAGGTTCTTCTTCAATCGTGGTGCTACCACCATCTATTTTATGCTAATCATAGCATCTCCAGTAGCACCATTGGAATAAGGAGGTCATGTCCATATTAATAGGGTTGTCACAGGATGAACACTTATCTTCTCAGGCCTCTGACGATCACAAGAAGGGGATCTCTCGTTTGAATGGGGCGCCGAGTCCCTGTGGATAGGACATAAGTGTTTTTGATATGGGACAACCCTTTTATAGAAGAACATACAGGGACACTTAGTCTGGTATCTGTGACAGGGGAGCCCTGGTAGCTTTGGTGGATGATGAACTAAAACACCAGGTAAAACAGAAATTTCAGTTTTGTCTGCCCTATAAGGTTTTGGAATTCAAGGAAGATTGTTATTATTTATTTTAAAGCATACCTAACCTTTCAACAAACTTTGCATTAATCAAGAGTACAGTGTATGTATATAAGGACTAACACTATTTCTGGACAATATGTCACTTATATTTAACATTTTTAGCAGTTTTCCCATCTGTTTTCTAAATCTTTTGTGTGCATTTCTCCCTGATCTGGTGGGTAAAGACTAGCTCCCATACACTGCACACAGAAAGTAGAGGAGAATATGCTTCCTAACTTTCTTCCACTCACTCATGATCTGTCCCAGTATTATATAGGACATTATAGAAAAGTACCTGTACTGATGCAATGAAGCACTTTTGTTGAGATAGAAACTGTCTCTTTAGCTGGTGTAGTCTCTGTGACTGTTTATATTTTTTATGTCTCGATCAACCCCTGCTCGCTCCTTCCCTCCATAGACTTCTATTGATGTGTAATCTGATACTTCTGTGAGCAGATAATGAATAAGAGGAAGCAATCAGAGGCAAAGTGCTTTCATATACATATTGTTAGTGTATTCAGTATTGCACATATGAAAATGTAACACATACTGTATATTAGGTGATAAGCTACAACACCTAGTGAGCTGAAAATCACTTATTCACTGGAGTTTTCTCACTGTATAAATTAGAAGGCTCTTCTTCAATCTTGGTGCTACCACCATCTCTTTCATGCTGATCATAGCATCTTCAGTAGCACCATTGGAATAAGGAGGTCATGCCCATATTAAAATGGTTGTCACAGGATGAACACTTATCTCATCAGGCTCAGGCCTCTGACGATCACAAGAAGGGGATCTCTCATTTAAATGGGGCATCGAGTCCCTGTGGATAGGAAATAAGTGTTTTTGATATGGGACAACCCTTTTATAGAAAAGACTAGCTCCCATACACTGCACACAGAAATCAGAGAATATGCTTCCTAACTTTCTTCCACTCATTTATGATCTGTCCCAGTATTATATAGGACATTATACAAAAGTATTTACCTGTACTGATGCGATAAAGCACTTTTGTTGAGATAGAAACTATCTCTTTAGCTGGTGTAGTCTCTGTGGCTGTTTATATTTTTTATGTTTCGATCAACCCCTGCTCGCTCCTTCCCTCCATAAACTTCTATTGATGTGTAATCGGATACTTCGGTGAGCTGGTTCATCTCGAGATGGATTCAATAGACATTTCACAGAGAAAGTTTAGGAAGTAGGGGAGGAAAACAGCTGATCGCAAGAGAACAAGACATGTTCTCTCATAACATACTGTATATATGTTACAAAGATATATCTTATAAGTCACTTTTACTATTGATCTATGCAAAGTTGCTTGAAAAGTTAGTGACCATTTAAAGCACCATTAATTCCTGGGTGCTGTACATGAAAAGGAGTATACATACATAATATAAAACCAAACCAAGTACAATAAGCATTAACTAACTTACTGACAAACTGGTACAAATGGGAAGGGAAAATATCCTACCCAATGTGCAATATTTCATTGCAGCAGGGTTTAAACAAGGCACCTTGGGTACACAGACCAGTTTTGGTATTTTTGATCTCAATAGCACAGATAAGCAATTTTGTCCTTTCTGCTGGTATTTCCTAAGGAGAGTTAGAAATGCAGTAAGTATCTTGGGTGAAAATATTTTCCCACCAGTTGGGGTTATCCTGTGTTGGTGATTTCAAGTTTTTGGTTGTTTTAGTTTTAATAAAATTATTTCTACTTGAAAAGAACAGAGTTAAGCAAAGTTCGTCATGAATATACAGAGTGTGGGCTTGCTCAGATAAAGTACCTGAAATTGTGTACATACCAAGAGTGGTTTGAATGAGTATTTCTGAGGGCATTTTTTACATGTTTCTGGCCTTTGGATTTAAATATGTAAGATGTATCATCACTTGTGAAAGAAAGAAAAAAAAAACAATGTATAGTTGGAACCTTGTTATTTTTACTCAAAGACTGAAACACTGCAATGAATAAATAAAACCTATTTCTTTACCTCCTGTCTTATGAAGTTGTGCTTTCTTTTCCTCTTCCCAGAGAAGGATGCCGCATAGAGAATGTGATGAAGAATATCAAATGCAGAAAGTATGCTTTCAACATGATACAGCTGCTGACATTCCCAAAGTACTACAGACCTCCAGAGGGGACATATGGAAAAGTTAACAATTAAATGCATTTAAGAGATCCTACTTGCACATCATATCATATCATTGAAATGCACAGACTGAACAAGTTAGCTTAGTTTAACATTCCTCAGGTAGAACCTACAGATTCTAGGATTTATTGGAAGAGTTTTCACACAGATTCACACAGAATGGTGCTTTGTTAAGACCATTATATCCCAAAACACCACTTAACAAATGATCAAAATAATATGCAAATACCAGTATTGTAGCAAATGAAACTTGGTTAACTTCCAAAATATTTCAGATTGTGAAAAATATTTCAGTCAAGGATATAACAGAGGCATCCATGGATATTACTTATTATTCATGACAATAGACACATTTCTAAAGCTTGTACCTGCTTGTAACTAGTTCTCGCTGAGGAACCTGAACTTCGACAACTTACTCATTGGATCTCAAACTTCAAGTTGTCCTTTGTGTCCAGTTTTTGTAGATTATTTTGAGAGAACATAATGACCAAGTGGCACACCAAATATATAACTTGTACATAATTATATGCTATTTATTTGTAAATGTTTTAGAGGTCCAGGCCATGCTCTCACTTGTTATTTTTTTTTTGTCAACAGCTGAAGGCATTCTCTTGTACAGCAGACATTGCCTTATGGCTCAATATTGTAACTTACACCAATAAACTAAAATAAAACCTATACAGTAGATTTGGATGTATGAAGGTTTGTAATGATCAGTTAGTATTTATAATGAGAGAGGCACACATCTAAATATCTAGTAACTCTATGTGCGTTACCAAAAACGTAAGCGAAAGTTGTTTGCAAATTTTGTTACTGTGTTTTAGAGTGGATGTAGTGTTAAATCCAGTGGATTTTTTTATTGCCTTTATACCATTGAAACAAAATAGCCAGCTGGTTTACAGCTTATAAATATGAAAGTAACTTCAGCTGGTATTTGGAGTTATCTTCACCACTTTTCAGAGTCTGGCTGTGTTTTTATGTGTTTTGTTTTCTAGCCACATGTGTTTTCTTGATTTGTCATTAGCAGTGTCAGTACTCAGTACTCTTTCATACCATTTGTTTGTATTTCATACACACACTACTTTTATGTCATAAGTAAAATGTTTGAATGTACCATTCTGTTTTTGAGTGCTTTCATTTTGGACATCTTCTCTTCCATAAAGCCATTATTCACTGTAAATCATGTGTATGTGTTTTTCTTTTGTTTTAATTTAAATAAATATTTTTGCTGTTTTTGTTAGTTTATTTTTAGTTATTTTTATGACAATATAAGGAATGTATTATATATAGCCATGTAGCCACTCATTTTTCTATATGGAAGCCATGGCGTTTATCATACACAATACACTGTCAACAGGTCTTGTTTTGGTAATAGTAGACATCACTGTCGATCTAATCTAGCAAAATGGCTTGTGTTCGGGCATTTTTTTTGATAACCATAAAGAATGAAACTTGTCTGTCAGATTATTAACCCAATAACATTTTTTTGCTGATTAAGGCCCCATGCAGAAGACCATCTCCGTTTTGTGGTCCGCAAATTGCAGATCCCAGCCATGTGTCTGCCGTCTTTTTTTTTTTTACCCCTTTAGAAATGTCCTACCTTGTCCAGACAAGAATAGCACTATCCTTTTCGTCGGTTTGAGGAATGGACAAACGGATGCGGATAGTATGCGGTGTGCCGTCCGCATCTTTTGCGGCCCCATTGAAAAGAATGAGTCCGCATCCAATCTGAAAATAGGTCATGTGAATGGGGCCTAATTTCTAGGTACATCTTTTATCACAACTGGAGCAATGTTTAATGACACAAAGCCCTGAATCTCTTAATACAGACAAAGAGATGGGGCCTTCTTAGATTGAATGATTTTCAGGCCTACCATCAGCTCATTCCAGATAATTGGCCAGTATAATCTTGCTGCTGATCAGCTAACAAATGGGTAAATACTCATTTGTTGATTGAATTGCATCTGTCATCAGGATGTAAGATGCCCTATAATCAGCACCACATCTACCTGTTTAATCATGGATGTTTTGCTCCTCTCCTATTCACCTTGCATTGGCTTGTGTAGTAGGCTGATGCAAAGAAACACCAATGGACATGTGTATTGTCATAGCGTTCATCCTGTCCAAACTTCAGGCAGTCTAATAGGGCCCTAAGGGTTTTAATGGAGTATTCCCACAAAGGGTATTTATCACCTACTCACTCTTCATATACTACATATTATATATAGCATACCCTGTATACTCTAACACCAGATTAATAGAGGTCACACTGGGACCCCTTCAATCACTAGAGTGGATGAAGAAAGGGATATAAATGAGCTCTTAACTAGCTCTGCCTCTAATGCCACCAGATGTAAGGCAGCTATCCTATAAGTCAATGTTTGAACCTTTAAATAGGACTTAGCAGTTGGCAAAAGTACTTTGGTTAGCAAAGTTTGTAAAATCAGTTTTGAATCATTTGGAAAATGTAGTTTTTTTTTAATGGGGTAATTGATGGGTGGTTTATATTATGTAAGGCCCTCAAAGTGACTTTTGAAAATGTAAAAAAATTTGCTTCTAAAATTCCAAGCATTCAAATGTCAAATCAAAAAAAAACATTCTCAGAATAGCTTAGTCAAGTAAGGCTACTTTCACACTAGCGTTCGTCGGTCCGCTCGTGAGCTCCGTTTGAAGGGGCTCACGAGCGGACCCGAACGCCTCCGTCCAGCCCTGATGCAGTCTGAATGGAGCGGATCCGCTCAGACTGCATTAGTCTGGCGGCGTTCAGCCTCCGCTCCGCTCGCCTCCGCACAGACAGGCGGACAGCTGAACGCTGCTTGCAGCGTTCGGGTGTCCGCCTGGTCGTGCGGAGGCGTGCGGATCCGTCCAGACTTACAATGTAAGTCAATGGGGACGGATCCGTTTGAAGATGCCACAATATGGCTCAATCTTCAGGCGGATCCGTCCCCCATTGACTTTACATTGAAAGTCTGGACGGATCCGTACGAGGCTATTTTCACACTTAGCTGTTATATGCTAAAATAATGCAGACGGATCCGTTCTGAACGGAGCCTCCGTCTGCATTATTATGATCGGATCCGTTCAGAACGGATCCGATCGAACGCTAGTGTGAAAGTAGCCTAAAAGCATTCCAAAGTTAACATCACATAAAGAAACCCATGTCAGATTTGCAAAAATAGGCTTTGTCAGAGAAAAATGTCAGGAAGGGGTTAATTAGGGATGAGCAAATTGAATTCGGATGAAACATCCGAAGCCGATTCGCATAAAACTTCATTCCAATACTGTACGGAGCAGGAGCTCCTAACAGTATTAGAATGTATTGGCTCCGATGAGCTGAAGTTATTGCTTCGCGAAGTGCCACAAGACTTTGTGGAATAACTTTATAAATAAATTTGTACTGTAAAAAAAACATTTCCAGAACTCGGGTTCTGTTCCAAGTGCACCCTTTTAACCCCCTTAGTGTTGCTAAGCAAAATCTGTCTTCAGCATTCTACTAGATAACAGTATGGTACAGAGGCAGGCATCTCAGCCTGCATCTGGTCTCCCTGGCCCAGCCTCTGCCTCCTTTCCCCATCCCTGCTTTCCTCTATGTGTATGTAAAATAGATTACTAAAAATTATGTGAAATGCTTCCTTGCAGTTTATCTGCTGCCAACACTCCCCTCTAACTTCCAAGCATGTCTCTGGTTAGGACTGGAAAAATGGGGAGAGGAGCACTGATGGCAAGTATATAAGAAAACAATATATTTACTGTCAGTGCTAATTTCTGCAGTCCCACTCTTCCCTATCTTTCCAGTGTGTCTCTGGTTAGTGCTGGAAGATATAAAAAAGGAGTGGATCTGCAGTGCTGCTGACAGTAATTGTATTATATTCCTGTATACTTACTGCCAGCACTATCTTCCCAGTACAAACTAGAGCCAGAGGGGAGCATTGCTTCCAATAATCAGTGCTAGCAGCATATAAACTGTCTGAAGTTATTAACTGAACATATAGGGAAGCAGAGGTAAATATTTACTTGTTCCATCTTTTTAATCAAACTATGCATAGATTTAATTGGAAGTTTGTGAAAAAGAAATGAACAAAATATATTTTCAGGTACTAAAATGTAATGTACACCTGTAAGTATGAGTGTACAACATCTCCACTGATATTCATAAATATTAATTCTACTACAGGTGCAGTTCTAGCAACGATAAATCTAATCAGTGACACCACCTGTAGATAAATATCAAGTGACATTGAAGATAGTTTGATTTGTATCACCCCATGTTGTATGGTGATAATGTCAAAAAGTTGGTAAGCATGGATGAACAATGTAGTGCATGCTACCCTAGGTAAAAGACTGTTAGGCTACTTTCACACTCGCGTTTTGTCTTTCTGTCTGTGATATCCATCATGGACAGGGGCGTTGCTAGAGTCTCAAAAGATCCGGGGCACAAGCCCCAATAAATATGTCCCCCCCCCCCCCCCGCACTATGCTGTACTTGCTATACAGCGGCACTTACCTGTCACATCCAGGGCCTCCAGGGGACGTCTCCTCTCTGTCATCATCTTCTCCACTTGGTCTGGACAACTTCTCTCAGCCGCCTCGTCTCTGCAGAGTGTGACACACAGACATCTTAGCTTCCTCACATTCTATCATTATCCCCCAACTGGAGTCCCCACAGTGTTATCCTGCTGCTTGCTATGCCAAAACCTCAACCCCCCCCCCCCCCCCCGGACCCCCAAGAAACATTACTGCCCCCCATAGTAATAGTGCTCCTCATAGTTCCACCAATAGTAATTCCCTTCTAGAATGCCCTCGTTAGTAACACTGCCCCAACCGTGATAATGCTCCTCAACAATGCCCCCATTATTAGAAGAGCCCTCCCATATTAATAATACCCTCACAGAGTCCCCAGTAGAAATAAGACCCCCTATTGTTCCCCCAGTGGTAATAAAGCTCCCTATAGACCCCTCAGCAGTAATAAGACCCCCATAGTGCGCTTAGTAGAAATAAGGCGGATCTATAAGACCCTCCTATAGAGCCCCCAGTAGTAATAAGACCGCCTATAATGTCCCCTGGATCTGCAGTGCCCCCTGCAGTTATAATCCTCCCTCCACCATACAGTCCCATGTAAATAACATCACCTCCTCCCCAGCTGCCTCCAACGCACAATCCCATGTAAACATCACCTCCTAAGGCTATTTTCACACTTGCGTTCGTGCAGATCTGTCCTGTACTTGTACAGGACGGATCCGCACCGATATAATACAAACGAATGCATCCGTTCAGGACCGATTCGTTTGTATTAGATTTGAATTTCTAAGTCCCAATACGGATCCGTCCTGACTTACATTAAAAGTCAATGGGGGACGGATCCATTTACAATTGCACTATTTTGTGTCAATGCAAAGAGATCCGTCCCTATTGACTTACATTGTAAGTCAGGATGGATGCGTTTAGCTCCGCAAGGCCATGCGGACACAAAAACACTGCTTGCAGCATTTTGGGGTCCGCCTTCAAAATGGAACGGGGGGCCGTACAGTGCCGAACTAATGCATTCTGAATGGATCCGTATCCATTCAGAATGCATTGGGGTTAAACTGATGCATTTGGGGCTGCTTGTGAGAGACCTGAAACGGATCTCACAAGCGGATAACCAAACGCAAGTGTGAACGTAGCCTAAACCAGTGTTTCCCAACCAGTGTGCCTCCAGCTGTTGCAAAACTACAACTCCCAGCATGCCCGCACAGCCAAAGGCTGTCCAGGCATGCTGGGAGTTGTAGTTTTGCAACAGCTGGAGGCACACTGGTTGGGAAACACGGGCCTAAACATTAAGTCCCATGTACATAAACATCATTCCCCCCCACCATCCACTTTCCACATACAGTCCCATGTAAATAACATCACTCCCTCCCCCAGCCACCTTAAGCACACAGTTCCATCCCAATAACATCCCTCCCTTCAGCCCTAACATACATCCCAGTTAAATAACTACAACTCCCATCATTGCTCTGCCTCTCCCTTCACTTACCTCTCCTGTACAGACATCAGCATTAGGCTCCTTCTCCTCTTCACTCCGGTCCAATCCTGCACTGGTCACATGATGGTGACATCATCCAGATCATCCTATCACAGCCTGTTTTGCTGATCACATGACCTGTGATGTCACCAAAGGTCCTTCACCTCTTCCCAGTGTAAGATTCAATTGTATTGCCGTTCTGTGTACGGCAATACAGTTGTATCTAGCAGGCAGGCAGGGCATTTGGGGCATGGGACAAAACATCCGGGGCCCAGGCCCCGAATGTTTTAACCTAGCGACGCCCCTGATCATGGGCTCTCAAAAGCGGTCCAAAACGGATCAGTTTTGCCCAAATGCCTTCTGAATGGAAAAGGATCAGCTCAGAATGCATCAGTTTGCCTCCAATCAGTCTCCATTCCACTCTGGAGCCGACACCAAAAACGCTGCTGTCCGCTTAACGAAACTGAGTGAAACGGATCCATCCTGGCACACAATGTAAATCAATGGAGACAGATCCGCTTTCTCTGGCACAATAGAAAATGGATCCATCTCTCCATTTCAATGGAGTTCATGACTGATCCATCTTGGTTATGTTACAGATAATACAAACTGATCCGTACATGGCGGATGCATGCGGTTGTATTATTGTAACAGATCAGTTTTTGCAGATCCATGACGTATCCGCCCAAAACGTCAGTGTGAAAGTAGCCTAACCCTGCACCAATCACATAGCTGACTGGCCCTTCTCCATTAAAAAGTGGTTTTGCTGCAATTTACACAAAATTGCAACATAACTACCATGATTTCTGCATGATTTGCACAAAATGCATTAGAAATATATCTCCTTACAAACTTTTTCTACATAAGCTGCAGCAAAGTCAGTGCATTTTGTTATGATTATATACAAACAACATAAAACTGCAACTAAAGAGGTTCAGAACTTTTGGTGACATCATAGTCACATTCAGTAGCACCAAAGAGGAGGAGGATCACACAGCATGGAGGAAGATGAAGGAGGAGGACACAGCACAGAAGGTAGAGGAGGATGAGGAGGAGACAAACAGGAAAATTGTGGTGAAGCAAAAAAGGGTGTTAACATGTGGAGCAGTATGAGAGACGGTGGAACCATTGGAAACAGTATGTGAGAAAGGTGAGTGGGTTCATCAAGAAGAGTAGTGTGTGAGAATGGTGGGGGGAGGGGGGACACCAGGGGCAGTGGAATGGTATGTGAGAAACGGGAGACCCACGGGGAGCATTATATGAGAAAGGGAGAGTCACTATGGGGACCAGAATGTGAAAACATTGGGGAACATGGAGAGAAGTGTGTTAGAAAAGGGAGAACCATGGAGAACAGTCCGTAAAGAGAGCTTGGTGAACAGTATGTGACAAGGGGCATATGGGGAGCAATATTTGTTCATGGGCTTGGCAATCAGTGAGTGTGAGAGAGTACAGAATGGTGAGCAGTGACTATGAGAAATAGAGCATGGGTAGTTGCCTGTGTGATGGTGGGCACTTGCCTAGCATAATTGTCTACACATTTAACTGGTTTGCAAAAGTTTGTTAAAGCCTTGAACAGAATTCACATTTCATTTTTATTTAATTAAATTGTTATTCCAATCTTAGACATTTATGGCCTATCCTATGGCATATCTGGTATCCCCACCTACTAAACCAAAAGTCCACTGGCTGCTGCAACCATGCTATAACATGAATAGAAAAGTGACAAGGATTATGGAAAGAGAGTAGCACAGCAAGCACGACTGTTCACATAATCCCAACCACTTTTCTATTCAACCATAGCAAAAATGCAGTAGTAATTAGTCGACTTGAATAATTAGGTGACCCTCATTTTAGAGGTGTATGTCCCAGAGGTGGGGCTCGCATCTTTAGGACACTTGTGGTATACACTGTGGATATGCCACATATGTCTAAGATGGGAATACCTGTTTACCCCTTGAAATACAAATATTTAATCAGCTGGACAGGAAAATTGTTGGAGATAAACCATAAGACTAGTTTTACACCTCGGGTGTAAAATCCTTCAAGCTGTTCCAGCAGACAATGTCGGGAATTATCCAGACACAAACCACAGCATACAGAGGTTTCTGTCCGGCCGATCCTCCGCATTGTCTGCCGGAAGGCAGCAGGATCTCTACCCTATTATGCTTCCAACAGTGCTGGATCCGGTGAATTCTGGCAGGCTTTTCTCTGCCGGAACAGTCTGCTGGGATTCACACCACAGGTGTGAATCTAGCCTAATTATGCTTTTAATTTAAAGGTTTTTTTTCAGGCTTTTAATTTTGATGATCTAGCCTCAGGATAGGTGATCAATATCGGATCAGCGGGGGTTTGAAACCCGGCACACACGCCGAACAGTTGTATGAAGAGAAGGCAGACGCTGTGCGTGTATGCCATTTCCTGTGTCTCTCCCCGATGGCTGCTGCTATGTCTATGGCAAGCAGGAAGAGAGATCGGTGGGGATGCCGATCCAATATGGATGACCTATCCTGAGGATAGGTCATCAATATTAAAAGCCTGGGAAACCCCTTTAAGCTTTTTATACCTCCCTATCGCAGCTCTTTAGTATGTAATTGCAGAAAAAAAACAAGATTTGTACAGTATTATAGCTTTCTAAATTGTAATATATTACTATTTAGGTATAATCGACACAAATGCAGTTGATTTTGTAATGCAAACACATAAATAGTACAAATACATACACACCCTTAAGGATGGGCCAATTTTTGTTTTTTACTCCCTCCAAGACCCATAACTTTTTACTTTTACGATCACACACCCTTATGAGGGCCTTTTTTTTTGTGGGACAAGGTGTACTTATAACAGCACTGTATAATTCACTATATCTTACTAAGAAATTATAAAATTATTTGTTGGGTGAAATTTTTAAAATGCATTTCCACCATGGGTTTTCAGGTTTTGCTTTTATGATGTTCACTATATGCTAAAAGTGATATGATGAGCTTATTCTGCAGGTCAGTATGATTATGGTGATACCAAATTTTATATTTTTTTTTGTGTTACTACTTAAAGGGATTATCCCATGAACTAGTCCTATTCCTTACATTGATCCAGAGATCTCCTCATTAATTGCTCTGCTACATTTATATCAAGCTGGCAGCTCAAGGGGAGTGTCTTTTCCACTGCAGCTTAGGGGGCGTGTCCATGATTTCCCTATCACAGCTCAGGAGGTGTGCCCATGCTCTCCCTATGACAGTTCAGGGGGCGTGTCCATGCTCTTCCTATCACAGCTCAGGAGGCAGTTGAATGATGAAACTGAGCATGTGCGGCCATCTCAGTAAGCAGGTCAAAGAAATAAGAAATTAAGTGGCATTATAAAGATACATTTTACTGAATAACTCAGTAGCAATTTTTTATTACATGCAATTACAAAAGTATTCAGATCCAGGTGCTGGTTTGAAAACTGGAATATTTTTTGTGGGAAAACCCCTTAGCCTCTTCAGGATATACACCGTACATGTATGGAGTATGTTTAGTCTTTAAATATGGCGTCTGCTCGCGGGCACCATAGCTGCTGGGTTTCTGCTGTTTTACACAGCAGCGGTCCAGGGCTAATGTGTGCGATTGCAGATCACAGACATTTATCCTTTCATTTATTGACCAAGTTCAAGGTGTTCTTCATTTGTAAACGGGAACATCTGGCAACTTTATTACATTGGTTACATATATCCTATATAAAATGAACCTAATGATACAATTAAAAGCCAGTTAATTAGCGTCCTGTTCCTGTGACTCGGACATATTGTTCATATCTAGTGGTTTAATAATTATACAAAATAACATCCTAGGGGGTCTTGATTTTTGTTATTACTGTATTTTCATTATAGGTTCAAAATTATAATATCTAGGGTTGGACTGGGAACTTAAAGTGGGCCTAAATTGACAGGACGCAAGGCCATCATAAGCAGGCAAGAATAATTTAAGTACACAGGGTTAGCACTACCATGCCTTATACCACAATGCACCACACTATACCACCCCATCAGAACCAAATACCACAGTGTATGACAATATAGCCCCTCAAAAGAACCAAATACCACAGTGCAGTACAAAATACCTCCCTAGAAGCCTCCTTTTTGTGATGGGCAGGAAGTCACCTGAAGACACATGTAAGTACCTGACATTCCCAGTGGTAATTAACGCTAGGAGCACCATTTTTTTAAGTACCCAGTCGACAAAGCCATTTTCCTGTAGGGTGCATGGCCAGTCCTTCCCTGATAGTGTCCCTAGCAGAGCTGGACAAATTGCAATAGATAGGAGGTGCCTCTAGAGAATTGGTGCTGACAATCCTAACTTTTGATGTTTACTGTGGATGTCTATGTAAGTTATTTTTGCCTAGCTATTAAAAAAAATCTAATTGGCCTCTGAAGTTTATAATAAAGTCAGTATTTTAAGAATTAATAAATAATATTTTTGGTCATCTTGAGGGTTAACAACTCCAGTAAACAGTAATGCACAAGTAAGAATAAAACAAATAGATTCTTCGTGTGTATCTCATGTATTCGAGAAGTTTCCTGCCCTAAGGAAAAGGTAAATACAGTAACCTACTGCTAATGCTGAACATCAATAGGTTATAGTTGCCATCAGAGTTCATCCATCTGTATCCAAAGGCAAGAGAAGCCAGAAATTCAGCAAGAAGTCTACAAATACTTTAAGGGCAATCAATAAGAATCCTTGGAGGTAATTTCTTTCATTAGCGTATTTGATAGTGTTTGTATGCAATGATAGAAATGTGTCATATTTTAAGTGTAATAACTAATAACTTCTCTTCAATCCTAATGTCACACTTGCGATTTATGTGTAATATAAACTGTATACCAAGCTGTGTAGAACTGTGGGATGTTTCCCGATGGTTTTGGTTGCCCTTTAGGCCCACAGCCTGTTTCTGCAAAAAAGTCTGCAATGGAAGCATAAGTGAATTTAAAGGGATTGTGAGTATTTAGTCCGTGACCTCACTGCAGGGTGGCAGATCGTCATCTGCACACTGCAGCTCCATGGGTCCCAGTGCTTGCTTACCTCGCAGGAGAAGCAGGCACCCACCAGCATACCGCCGCATCCGTCCTCACGGCCAGGTATCATCTGGTGCACTATAGCGCACATCTCTCCCATTCTTATAGGAGTGGCGAGCAGGCTCCTAATCACTGACCATGAAGTGCCCAAGCGTTGTTGTATACAGTACCTGGTAACTTCTGCTGAAGCCTGCCTGTCTGCTACTTGGATTATCTGGACTATTGACCCTTGCATTGCCTGACTACAAATCTGCCTGCCGTCTTCTGTAAGTTCGCCTCGGTTTCTGACCTTGCACTGCGTGACCACGAGTTCGCCTGACCCAGTTTACCGTATTACTCTGAACTTTGTTTTGCCTTTATTGTAAGTGACTTTTGTTTGCTTTCTGCCAGTAAATATCATCTGTTCCTTTACTCTGCCTTTGTTGGACTCTGTACACACTACTACAGTTAGCTACGTTCTGGGTGAATGGTGCAAACACCAGGGTCCTGACTCTGAGAATCAGCAGTCAGCAATATTGGGCTAATTCCTAGTCCTCGATCAGCTGATCCAGAGGATCCCCATCCCCTGGTTGTAACAGGGATTATCAGCAAATGCTATACTATAACAAAAAAAATGATGAATGCTCACCTCAATCCCCAGCTGATCCACCACAAAAGTGTCCCCCAGTGTTTGTCTTCAGTTAGGCACCATGTAACCACTGTAGCCAGTCAATGCAAATAAACATAGCTGCATTCATAATATTGCTGTCACACTCACATAAAAATTGAAAGTATGCATAACTGTCCCGAATTTTTGCCTGGCTTAATTTATATTTTTAGGGATAAAAATGCTAATCTGAATTTATTCCATATTTCTGTTTTCTAATTGGTACCGGCTGCATTTCATTGTTTATTATCAATTCTCATTATTGATGGCATAAAATACTGGGATACAAATGGAAAGTGATGAAAACATACAGCTCTTGAAAAAAAAATATTAAGAAAACACTCCAATTTAAAAAAATCTGTATCTCAAGATGTATGGCAGCCATTCCATTCCAGCATTTGTTAAACCTTCATCACTGGCATACCTCATTCTACTTATTGAGGTGCTGAGAAATGTCAGTAATTTTATAGAATAAAAGAAAACTGCTCATTTTAGTCAAACACATACCCAGAAAATTGCAACACTACAGAAACTGATCAATTTGCAGTGGCCTCTTAATTTATTCCAGAGCTGTATATGCAGACACTGCAGCAATACAGTTATTATAAGAATGTGAGAAAGTGGCTTGATAAAAAGTGATAGTGTATATTCCTGTTCTGGCAGCAGGTGGCAGTGTGGCACCCCTCTTTAACCTTCTTGGGCATTGTTGTATGCATTAAAAATAGCATGCAAATATACACCATTGTCATACTGCAGACACAAATGTGCTATAACCTCATCACTGTGATTCCAACAGAAAACCATCTGCTTTATTTCATCTATGTATCAGCTTGAAGGGAATGCTATCAGTAAACGATATTCTGTGTATGAATCTATACACATAGCATTAATGTGAAACAATTACCGATCTGCAGAACATGAAATAGCATTCATCATAGCACCTTCTATAGGGCCCAGAGGTTGAGGAGCCCAGTCAGGTGGAGAACATTGTTCCAATTTGGGAGGAATTCAAAAATTGGTGGTGTTAAGCTATGTAGCAGTACCATGCAGGTTTCTGATATATGGCACTATCTATACTTTTAATTATTGCTTCCTGCAACCTTATTCTTGGCCACTGCTAGACAAAGATGACCTGTCACCACTCCTGACAGGAAGGTTTTAGTAAATAAATGACCATTTTGGAGCATCTGTTCAGACAACTCTGTGCTATGCTGTTCATCTATTATTCCTACTAGACGTTTATTAAAGTATCTGCAACTTGGTGTAACCAGTTGGGGATATGGACCTGTACAGACTGACAGTAAAGCCTCATTCACACACATCAGTGTTTTGGTCACTGTTTTCCATCAGTGACTGTGAGACAAAACCAGGATTGGAGCCTCCACAGACATAAGGTAGAAGGGAAAGATCTGCTCCTGTTCTGTGTTTAGAGCTGCGCCTGGTTTTGGCTCAAAATCACTGATGGAAATCACTGACCGAACACTGATTGTGTGATTGAAGCATTACCAATCAGTACTCCCAGTGGAAGACTCTGCAGGGACATACTCGAACTGGTAACACCTATTTGGCATTTAATTGATAAACGTATAGTAGGAATAATACAGGAACAACACAGCATAGAGTCTTAAGAATAATTGCTACAGATGGGTCATTTAATGTCGAATATTATTTACAAAAAACAGAAATGGCAGGGACCTCTTTAATCTTCTTTTTCACTTTTCTGTCACTCTCATTTTGCTATCTGGCCCTATGAATTCTAGTTATGCCCCTGGCATAGACCTGAGCTTTAATAACATTAATATATAATTTATACCAACGCAAAAACACAAATGCAATCGCACACTGCAACCAGCACTCTGCCCTGCCTTTATGCTGGATGTTGAATAAGGCATTGGTGTACATTTTGGCCAAAGCGTAATAAGCCACTCACCACGTCAAGGTTGCCTTCATGAGTGGTCCCTAACACTAGTTCCTACCTGTTATGGGCCCCGACAGCCACACAAAGTCCAGGGAGCGCAGGTACAGCATGCACGCTAAGCACACTCTGCTTTTAATCCCGTCCGGTGCCATTACAGCTTTCATCGGATCCAGGGATGCAAGTACCAACATGCATGCTGAGCCCACTATATACTTCTCCTGGAGCCAAATGGCTACTGGTAGGTGCTGTATAAGCAGACTCAGTTTTATACTGACTTTAAAACCAGCCTCCAGGGCAGATTAACTGGTCAGGTGTGCATGACTGCATGGAGATCGCCACGCCTCCAATATATACTACAAAGAAAAAAATGTGGGGGGTTCAGCCCGCACAACCTTGTATGCAGGTACTCATTGCTATGGCGAAATACAGATACAAACGCAAAAACACAAATGCAATCGCACTCTGCAAACCAGCACTCTGCTCTGCCTTTATGCTGGATGTTGAATAAAGCATTGGTGTACATTTTGGCCAAAGCGTAATAAGCCACTCACAACGTCAAGGTCGCCTTCATGAGTGGTCACTAACACTAGTTCCTACCTGTTATGGGCCACGACAGCCACACACAAAGTCCAGGGAGCGCAGGTACAGCATGCACGCCAAGCACACTCTGCTTTTAATCCCGTCCGGTGCCATTACAGCTTTCATCGGATCCAGGGATGCAAGTACCAACATGCATGCTGAGCCCACTATATACTTCTCCTGGAGCCTATAATTTATACCACTTGATATTAAATCAGAGTTTTCCCAGACTTAGGTCCTTTTCACATGTCAGTGAGTATTTTGGTCAGTGTTAGATCAGTGATTTCCATCAACGATTGTGAGTCAAAACCACAAGTGGTCCCTCCAAAGAGTGTTTTTGACCTTTTCCTGGTTTTGGCTCTCAATAACTGACCAAATAACTTATGGTGTAAATAAGGCCTTCTCTGAATATGCAGTCCCATCAAACACAGCATGGAAATTAACAGCGTACTGACACAGGGACCATGCTATTAGCCCAATCATTTACACTGTACTTTTAAAAATGATTGGCGAAACCTGCTGTACTGTAATTCCCGATAACTTAGGACCAAATGGTCAGGTCATGAATGCCCTGAGGGGACTTACTTCTCTCTCACAATAATTCAAGAGAAATTCTGGGGTGGATAGTTAATGGGAAAATTGGTTTGAAAACTGGATAAAAAATTGGAAACAGACCTTGTTACAACTTGGTTGTAATAGTCATTGTATTATTGATCCTTGCAGTAATTGTTGTTTTATCCCCTGCATTAGGAGGATTTTGCTCAAAGCCATAGCTGAGGCTACCCCATAGATGATTATGAGAGAATTTCATGAGGATGGGAGACAAAGTCCACTTAGTTCTGTTGCCCCCCCCCCCCTCCCCCGCTTACAAAGCCACCTGGAGATCAACTGTAGGGACAGACATCTGACTTCTCCTTGCTAAGTCCAGTGTCATGGGAGGCTATACACTAGGATAGGTTGTCATGGAAGCTGGTGAAGAGGATTCGTAACATTGGGACAGATGTGCTAGGTTTTATTAGGGAAAGAATGAGGTCCAAGGGGGGACTGATAGAGATGTGGACTTAATTCTTTGAATCCGCTAAGAAAGCTTGCATATACTCCAGCTCTTAGACAACACCTTATCTTCTCCAGAGCACGAAGGTTTCATCCTACCGAAGAGAACACGCATCCCTGCTACATCATATATGCTGTTAGTGAAGACTCCATTACAAGATGGCACCTGTAGTTAGATATTTACATAGGCCACATGCCACAGTTAGTAAAACAATGCACAATGCGCAGATGCCAAGTGTTATCTCTTTTCATATTTTCATATTTCAGCCAATGTAACAATTCCACATGCCTCAGGGGGAATGCCCCTCTGATGTCTTTTTAAACTACTGTACTTCCTGTAGTAAATGAGAATTTGCTTTGACCCCAGTGTGTGTGTCAGTTATTTTCTTCCGTGCACATAAAACCCTTGGGTTACTATTAATTTGGAGCAGTAGATCAAACATAATCAGCCCTGATTGGCATCTTGAACAGAGTTACTAGGAGCCCCTAGACCATGGAGCCTGCATGAACCACACAATTGAGGGGCAAAGAAATTCGGTATGTCATTTTCTTTGTAAAGTGGCCCTCTGCAACCTGCCATATACAGTACTTATGTGACGTGGTCAGGAAGGGGTTAAGATAAATGCCACATACAGTATCCTAAAAATGACAATAAAACACTTTATATGAAGTGTATTTCTAATTGCACCATAAACGTTAATGGGCAGTCTGGCCACACAAAATAGATTGTTAAAAATGTCATGCAAAACACCTCAGTAAGGCTCCATTCACACGTCCGCAACCTGTTTTGCGGATACACGGATCCGCAAAACACGGAAAGCAGCAATGTGCGTTCCGCATTTTGCAGACTGCACATTGCCGACACTAATAGAATATGCCTGTTCTTGTCCGCAATTGCGGACAAGAATAGGACATGTTCTATTTTTTTGCGGAAACGGAAGCACGGATGCGGAAGTGCGGATCCGCAAATGTGGATGCGGACAGCACATTCCGGACCCATTGAAAATGAATGGGTCTGCACCCGTTCCGCAAAATTGCGGAACGGATGCGGATCCATTTTGCGGACGTGTGAATGGACCCTAAACATGACGTTTCACAAATAAAGGACTTGTGTGAAACTAGCCATAGGCGGGAAACAAACGTAAAGGGGTTGTCTCCTCGCTAGGACTTGCCACCAATGTCAGATAGGTGTGGATCTGATCACTGAAACCCTCACCTGTCTCTAGAACGGGACCACCAGTCAACAAGGGCTCAGAGCTCAAGCGCGACCATCCTCCATTCAATTCTAGGGAAGTTGAGAAAACAGCCAAGTTTCGGCTTGGCTATTTGCTGAACACACATAGAGGTGAATCGAGGTGGACGTGCATGCACAGTGAACTCCCATAAAGCAGGGGCTATATAGTGATGTCATCGCACCTGCACAGGCCGAGGAGTGATCGCACCTGTTGGGGAGCACACAGGCTGGTGAATGCTGGAGCTGGGAGCTGACCGCAACCTTCTTCACTATTGCACTCTATTGTATCTCTGTCATCAGGATGCACTGGGACGTGCCACAACCATCCCAGGACCACAGGACAGCTGCTGAAATCCAGGTCTGTCCCACTGGGAGGTATGCCATGCATTTTGTATCACTGACCAGCAGCTCAGCTGACTAGTGACTGAACAATAGCTGACAAACTGTGCACTGCTGTTTGAACAACTGTATTAGGGTGTCATGGTGTAGATTTACCAAAACTAGTGTAAAGTAAAACTGGTTTAGTTGCCCATAACAAAACAACCAATCAAATTCCACCTTTCATTTTTTTAGAGAACCTTTGGGAAATAAAAAGGTGAAAGCTGATTGGTTGCTATGGGCCACTAAGCCAATTTTCACCAGTTTTGCACCTGTCTGATAAATTTCCACCACTGTCTGGGTGGGGATAATGATTTTCATCCAAACGTTCATCTAGTCTAAACAGATCCACAACACTTCTTCACAATAGCCATACTTACAGAAATTTCTATCCTATTTTTCTCCCCAAAAAACATGTCCATAAAACATTGCTTTCCTGGAGAGCAGTCTCCATGTTATCAACCTGCTGAAAATTGCCTATTAATTCCCACAGACTATAAATGTTTTCTCAAATAATCAGGACACCATTAAAAACAGTAAACCGCTCCTGTTCGCCAAGCAATGTTCTTTCTCCGCCAGCTGCTCTTCGCTTTATGCCTCCCATAAGTTATTAGTGCTCAGAGGACTCGCTGTGTAATTACTGGAATATTTATTTTTTGCTGAAGCAGACATTTTATTGTACATATTTCCATATTCATTATCTTCTTGGAAATTGCAATCATTACCTCTTCAGGTGTTGCTGACATTGTCATGGTCTTCTAGCTCCCTACGTTGCTGGCGTGGGCTACCGCTCTTTGATAAGGAAGTGCATGAAACAAGATTTATGTCTGCTTGCATGGTTCGCAAATTGAAATGGACGCTCCCCATGGAACATGGTGTCTTGTTTGTTTAACATCATGCTACAGTGGGACAACCTCTGATTACTTCCACACCTACCATTCTCCGGCTGTTTCCCTTGTCATATCATCTGGGGATCATTCTCTTTAACTAAATTTATTTTACATTAAACTGCTTGTCACTTCAGTTTATTCGCCTTAGCAATGAACTAAACACATCAATTTTGCTTTGCCTAGGATAGAATGTAAAATAAAAGGCCAATTGTGCTTCCCTGCATCCAGCTTTTTAGTTGAAGTGATGAATCCTTGAATTAATTCAGATGAGTGTTCTTTAAAATAAACAGCACGGCTTATTGTCAGCGAGCTCTGATTTATCTTCTGTAACATAGCTAAAATCTCATCCACTAATCTACACAGTAAGAGCGTAGTATCAGGATCGAACACATTTAGGAATGGTATTTCACCCTTCTGGCTTTTCAGAAAAGCATTGGGAAAGTTTAAAAGGGTTTTCCGAGATTTTAATACTCTTATTATGGGGAACTTCAACTTCCCAAATATAGACTGGGAAACTGAAACCTGTAGATCTCAGAAAGTAAGCAGGTTCTTGGTAATAACCAAAGACAATTACCTTTCCCAAATGGTTCAGGATCTGAATATAGGGACAGCCATACTGCACTTAGTATTAAAGGGGTTATCCAATTTCAAGAAAACCCCACCACCACCACCACCGTTAATATACGTTCCCCGCTCCCGGCACTGCTCCTGGTCCCCACACCGCCACTGCTGCTTCTCCCTGCACACGGAAAAAACATCCTGTGTCGGGGGGAGCAGCCAATGGCAGACGGGGACGAACCTCCCTAGCATTGCCGGTAAAGCTAGGGAGGCTTCACCGACCCCACCTCCCATTGGCTGCTCCCCTCTGACACCGGATGTTTTCATCCGCATGCAGGGAGAAGCAGCAGTGGCGATGCGGGGACCAGGATCCACGCCAGGAGCGGGGTAAGTATATTACCTGTGAGGCGCCCGGCACATGTGGGGGGGTTCTTGAAATTGGATAACCCCTTTAACCAATAGATGTGCAGGTTGGGGAACACCTGGGAAATAATCACCATAAACCAATAACATTCCAATTGTCATTCCAAAGAGTTTGAGACTGAGGCACAAAAATACAATACTTCAAAAAAGCATATTTTGACCAGCTAAGAGAGGCCACTGGCCTCACTAACTGTGACAATGTCAGTAACTCCTATGGGTAGTGAAAGACACAGACAGTGAGCCCTAACCTAGAACCCAGTCTACTTTCCCTACAAGGCCTAGGTAGCAAGACCACAACTGGTCAACAATCCCTATGCTGCTTACATACAGAGACAAACATCAAGGAGACAAAACAACACAAAAACAAGGTTGTACGTAAATCGGTCAGAACCAGACAAGCTATGCAGTACCAAACGAGAGACAGAGAATGGTCAGAAGACAAACCAAGATCAAAACTACAGTTTCTGAGATCTGCTGTACATCTGTGTTGCATGGAGTCAACCAACTTCTGGCACCTGTGAACAGGTATTCCAGCCCAGGATGATTGGACTGCATTTCACAGTTCTTCTCTATTTCTTGGTTTTGCCTCATAAACTGCATTTTTTATGTCGCCTCACAAGTTTTCTATTAGATTAAGATCCGGGGATTGGGCTGGCCACTCCATAACGTCAATCTTGTTGGTCTGGAACCAAGATGTTGCACGTTTACTGGTGTGTTTGGGGTTGTTGTCTTGTTGGAACACCCATTTCAAGGGCATTTCCTCTTCAGCATAAGGCAGCATGACCTCTTCAAGTATTCTGATGTATTCAAACTGATCCATGATCCCTGGTATACGATAAATAGGCCCAACATCGTAGTATGAGAAACATCCCCATATAATGATGCTTGCGCC
Source organism: Bufo gargarizans (assembly GCF_014858855.1). Classification (NCBI taxonomy): domain Eukaryota; kingdom Metazoa; phylum Chordata; class Amphibia; order Anura; family Bufonidae; genus Bufo; species Bufo gargarizans. The sequence goes on from NC_058080.1 coordinate 192,741,901, forward strand.
ACCATGCTTCACTGTCTTCACAGTGTATTGTGGCTTGAATTCAGTGTTTGGGGGTTGTCTGACAAACTGTCTCCGGCCACTAGACCCAAAAAGAACAATCTTACTTTCATCAGTCCACAAAATGTCCCTTTAGGCCAGTCAATGTGCCAATTGGCAAATTGCAACCTTTTTTCAACAGTGGGACTTTGCAGGGGCTTCCTGCAGATAGTTTGGCTTCACATAGGCCTCTTCTAATTGTAACAGTACTCACAGGTAACGTTAGACATAGAAACATAGAATGTGTCGGCAGAAAAGAACCATTTGGCCCATCTAGTCTGCCCAATATACTGAATACTATGCATAGCCCTGGCCCTATCTTATATGAAGGATGGCGTTATGCCTATCCCATGCATGCTTAAACTCCCCCACTGTATTTGCAGCTACCACTTCTACAGGAAGACTATTCCATGCATCCACTACTCTCTCAGTAAAGTAATACTTCCTGATATTACTTTTAAACCTTTACCCCTCTAATTTAAAACTATGTCCTCTTGTACCAGTGTTTCTTCTTTTAAATATTCTCTCCTCTTTTACCTTGTTGATTCCCTTTATGTATTTAAAAGTTTCTATCATATCCCCTCTGTCTCATCTTTCTTCCAAGCTATACATGTTAAGGTCCGTTAATCTTTCCTGGTAAGTTTTATCCTGCAATCCATGTACTAGTTTAGTAGCTATTCTCTGAACTGTCTCCAAAGTATCAATATCCTTCTGGAGATATGGTCTCCAGTACTGTGCACAATACTCCAAATGAGGTCTCACTAGTGCTCTGTAGAGCGGCATGAGCACCTCCCTCTTTCTACTGGTAATGCCTCTCCCTATACACCCAAGCATTCTACTGGCATTTCCTGCTGCTCTATAACATTGTCTGCCTATCTTTAAGTCTTCTGAAATAATTACCCCTAAATCCCTTTCCTCAGATACTGAGGTTAGGACTGTATCACTGATTTTATATTCTGCTCTCGGGTTTTTACACCCCAGGTGCATTATCAACATTACATTTTAGTTGCCAGATCTTTGACCATTCCTCTGGTTTTCCTAAATCCTTTTCCATTTGGTGTATCCCTCCAGGAACATCAACCCTGTTACAAATATTTGTGTCATCAGCAAGAAGACACACCTTACCATCGGGACCTTCTGCAATTTCTCTGATAAAGATATTAAACAATATGGGTCCCAGAACAGATCCCTGAGGTACCCCACTGGTAACAAGACCTCTGTTGTCTGTCCCTCAGCCACTGCCTAATCCATTCAACAATATAGGAGTCCAAGCTCAAATACTGCTATTTATTGATAAGCCTTCTATGTGGGACAGTATCAAAAGCCTTACTAAAGTCTAGATAGGCGATGTCTACTGTACCTCTGCCATCTATTATTTTAGTCACCCAACAAAAAAATTAATAAGATTAGTTTGACATGATCTCCTTGAAGTAAACCCATGCTGTTTTTCTTCTTTCAATCCATGAGATTTTAGATGTTCCACAATCCTCTCTTAAGCATGATTTCCATTAATTTCCCCACTATTGATGTCAGGCTTACTGGCCTATAGTTGCCCGATTCCTCCCTACTACCTTTCTTGTGAATGGGCACAACATTTGCTAATTTCCAATCTTTTGGGACGACTCTTGTTACCAGTGATTGGTTAAATAAATCTGTTAATGGTTTTGCTAGTTCACCACTGAGCTCTTTTAATAGGTTTGGGTGTATCCCATCAGGCCCCTGTGACTTATTCGTATTAATTTTAGACAGCTGACTTCGAACCTCTTCCTTTGTAAAGACACATGCATAAAAAAATTAATTAGTCTTCCTCCCTAACTGAGGTCCTTTTCCTTCACTTTCCTTTGTAAAAACTGAACAGAAGTATTCATTGAGGCAGTCAGCTAGTTCTTCCATATACCTTCCTTCTTTTGTTTTTAATTTGGTTATCCCTTGCTTTAGTTTCCTTTTTTCATTTATGTATCTGACGAATGTCTTATCACCTTTTTTTTACTGACTGAGCTAATTTATCTTCTGCCTGTGCTTTAGAAGCTCTTATAACTTGCTTGGCCTCTCTCTGCCTAATCTTATAAATTTCCCTGTCATCCTCGATTTTAAAAAAAATAATAATTACTAAATGCTATCTTTTTGTTTTTAATGATTTTGGCCACTTTTGCTGAGTACCACAGTGGTCTCTTCCTTTTTTGCTTTTACTTACAAGCCTAATGCAATTATCTGCTGCCTTCAATAGTGCAACTTTTAACTAGTCCCATTTCTCCTGGACGCCATTGAAACTGTTCCAATCTGATAGGGACTTGTATACCTCTAATCTAATTTTAGAAAAGTCAGTTTTTCTAAAATCTAAAACTTCAGTTTTTTTGTGGTGTGATACCAAGCTTTCCCCTACAGTAATTTCAGATACCAAATTCCAATTTGTGAATACTAAATCTAAAATGGCCTCCTTCCGGGTTGGCTCCTCAACTACTTGCTGTAGAGATAATCCCAGTAGAGAATTTAGAATATCTGTACCCCTGGCAGAACTAGCTATTTTGGTTTTCCAGTTTATATCAGGAAGATTAAAGTCTCCCTTAATGATCGCTTCCCCTTTCAATGTCATTTTAGCTATTTCGTCAACTAGTAGATCATCTAATTTGACTTGGCCAGGTGGTCTATATATCACACCTACACGAGTTACCTTATGATTATCAAGCTGCAACGTAACCCAAACTGACTCTAAATTGGTCTCACTAACTTGTATTAAATTAGATTTTATGGTATCTTTCACATACAGGGCCCTCCCCCTTTCTTGCCTTCCCTGTCTTCCCTATATAGAGAGAACCTTGGTATTGTTGTATCCCAGTGATTACTCCCATTGAACCATGTCTTAGTAACTATATTCTCAGATGCCATTATAGACTCAAGTTCATTGATCTTTTTCCCTAAACTGCGATCATTTGTAGACAAGACTCTGAGCTTGTCATTTCTTAACCTATGTGCTACTGGCATCTTCTGGCATTGTTCCGGGGGGCAGTCGGACTGCTGGATTATCCCTCTTTTCCCCCCTCCTTTCCTAGTTTAAATGCTCCTTAGCAAATACTTTGAACTGTTCACTGAGGACATTCGTTCCCTTGAGAGAAAGATGCAAACCATCTTTCTTGTACAGTTCTTTTCCATTCCAACGAGAGCTAACATGAGACACAAAGCCAAACCCTTGGTTCAGACAACATTCACCAAGCCATACATTGAATTCCTTAATGCGCATCTGCCTGTGATGCTAAAGGTTATCCACAGGCAAAACTGCAGAGAAATGCACTGTAACCAGCATGTACAACATTTGCTGCCTTCCTTCCTTAAATAAGGGCATTAATTGCCACCTGTTTTTCAAAGAATGAATGACCTCACTCATTAAACTCCATGCCCCTTTCAATAAGTGATTGAATTACAGAGAATCAGCAGCATGCATGTCATGACTGTTGGGTCTGTTGAATTTCTATTACTCTACTACACCTGCTAATAAATTATTTGCCATGTAGAAATATAATTTCTACCAAAAACAGTGATTGATCAGGTTAGTGATGTCTGGCTGCTATTATTTTGAACACAACTGTATATGGACAACGCAGTACCAAACCAAGAGACAGAGAGTGGTCAGAAGACAAGCCGGGGTCAGAGAAACAAGCAATTCAATATGCACTGGAACTAGGAACACAGCTAGTGGGTCAGAAACTATAATTGGCACTGGTATATGGCCAGGAAGGGGTTTAAATAGAGCACCGAATCCCAGGATCAGAACCTGATAGGTCATGACTGGCGGTCAATTAGTCAGAACACTAGCACACATGAATAGAGCAGCTGAGCAATCAATCTACTGCTAATCTCCTCCAGCACATGCCCGCTGTGGGGATAATGAGTATTGCATCCTGTTGCTAGGATGCTGTCACATTACCAGGGGGCATGGCTTAGCAGCACATCTCTCCTGGCTCAGTCGTGCTGAATTTGGAGATCTTGCCCTTGGACAGGTAAGTTTGTGACAATGTTCTCAAAAATAAAAATGCAGCCACAAAATAGGATATTTTTAAAAGCATCCTAAATTCTAATTGTGAGAGGTACATACTTTATAGGAATAAAAGGGTAAGGAGCAAGAAAAAAAAACAATGTGGATAAATATACATTTTTAAGAAAGCAATAAATGGCAAAAAGAAAGCATCTAAATCACTAAAACAGGGAGGAAGGGACAGGAAGGGACATACTCTGCATCTGGAGGAATGAAGGAGACATAGAAGGAGATTCTTTATGGTAAGAGCAGTGAGACTATGGAGTTCTCTGTCCGAGGAGGTGGTGATGGTGAATTCACTAAAAGAGTACAAGAGGGGCCTGGATGTATTTCTGAAGCATAATAATATTACAGGCTATAGCTACTAGAGATGGGTCGTTGATCCAGGGGAGTTATTCTGATTGCCTGATTGGAGCTAGGAAGAAACTTTTTTCCCCTAAAATGAAGACAATTGGCTTCTACCTCCCAGGATTTTCTTTGCCTTCCTCTGGATCAACTTTCAGGATAATAGGCTTAATTGGATGGACGGATGTCATTTTTCAGCCTTACAAACTATGCTACTATGTAAGTGTTTTGCATATGAAAATCCTAATTTGCATAAAATAAATACTCATTGACCATTGTAAGGATATTGGGGTTTGGGTTTGATGGAAGTAATCCTACATCTAGACATGAAATTACGGTGTTGTGAAAATGACCTGTCTATAGTGTATGAGATTTCATTTTTGGGTATATACAGTACAACGGGCACTCAGGTAGGCATGCAAATTTATCAATGACTGTTTCAAGGTAATATATTACTGCCAGCTGCAGTCAATGCACCCACCATAACAATGTCCACACCATTGAGATACAATTACAGAGCAAATTAATCTCACTAAACTACTAAGCCCATGGTGCAGCAGGGCACCTTGACTTCATTCTGGCTGCAGTCTTTTCAAGCAACAATTTGCAAAAGGTTGCATTCAGCCGGTAGAAGGGCTGATATTTCAATGCTTAGTTGCCAATCCATTTAAACTCTTCCTTGCCATGGTTACATGACTGGAGTGATGGGGGAACAATTATGAGAAGTCATACCTGCTCCAAACAGCTTATATCGCAATAAATGGAAATTTGTTTCTCTTTAATAAATGAAAATTGCTTTTCTCTTTAATGGCTAAATCAGTAAAGATTGAGCAGCTCCATCAAAAGAAACTTTAGACATACTAGAGGAGCAATTGTCTCTTAGGGTAGTTTCATGCAAAGATTTTGGGGCAGATTTTTCTGCAGGTTTTTCAACAAAACCAGAAGTGGATCGACCAGGCAGTACAAATTACTCTCCATCATTACCATTATTACTTTCCCCAGGAGTGAAGCAAACAGTTCATGGGAGGAGATCCACCAACATAACAGAGTTTAAGCTGTTTTGTATGGTAGAATAAGATAAAATTCCTCCAAGCCAATTACCAGAAAATGTTTAATTGCAGTTATTGCTGCACAAGTTGGCCACTCCAGATACTGAAGGCAAAGATTCATATACTTTTGCCACCCACAGACTTGCGATATTGAATTATTTTCCTGAAATAAATTACCAAGTCTAATATTTTTGATGTACTTGTTTGATTTTGTTATCTTTATCTACTTTAAGGCTTGTGTGAATATCTGATGTAGTTTTAGGTCAAATGTATGCAGAAATATAGAAAATTCTACAGGGTTCACAAACTTTTATGCACCACTGTACACACTGCACACTGTACTGTTTTAGGATAATGAAAACTGTAGACTCTAAAATAACAGAAAAAAAATAAATTTGGGGGAAACATTAAAGAATGATGGCAAAATAGGATACATGGTCTGTGTAGGCTGTCCATAGGCTGTGCATATGTATTGTTATCTTAGGATACAGTGCATTCGAAAAGTATTCAGACCCTTTCATTTTTTTACATTTTGTTATGTTGTGGCCTTGTGCTAAAATAAAAAATAAAACATTTCCCCAATTAATCTGCACTCAATGCACCATAAGGAGAAAGCGAAAACAGAATTTTAGAAATGTTTGCACATTTATTGAAATGGAAAACCAAAAATTTTGCATGGACTCTTGATTACTTCTAACATGGAGTCCACATGTGATAAGTTCAGTTGGAAATGATTTGGAAAGACACCCCTGTCTATATAAAGGTCTCATAGCTGACAATGAATATTAGAGGGAAAAAAACAAATCATGAAGAGGAAAGAACTGTCTGTAAACCTCTGAGACAGGATTGTGTGGAGGTACAGATATGAAGAATTTTCAGCCAGGACTCTTCCTAGAGCTAAGTATGTAGGAGAGAAAGGCCTTGGTAAGAGAGATGACTAAGAACAAATTATTCACTCTGGCTGAGCGCCAAAGATCCTGTGTGCAGATGGGAGAAACTTCTAGAAGGTCAACTATCACTGCAGCACTACACCAATCTGGACTTTATGGTAGAGTGGCCCAGAAAAAAGCCTCTCTTCTGTAAAAGACACAGGAAAGCCCGCCTGGAGTTTGCAAAAAAGGACTCTTAGACTGTGAGAAACAAGATTGAAAAAAACTCAAATCTAAGCATCATTTCTGGAGAGAACCAGGAACTGCTCATGACTAGATCAAAATCATCCCTACAGTGAAGCATGGTGGTGGCAGCAGCATGCTGTGTTTTCCAGCAGCTGAGACAGGGAGACTGGTCAGGGTTGAGGGAAAGCTGAATGAAGCAAAGTGCAGAAATATTCTTAATTAAAATACGATCCAAAGTGCTCTGGATCTCAGACTGGGCTGAAGGTTCGCCTTTTTACAAGACCATGACCCTAAGCACACAGCCAAGACAACACAGGAGTGGCTTAAGGACAACTCTGTGAATGTCCTTGAGTGGCCCAGCCAGAGGCCTGACTTGAACTCAATCAAATATTTCTGGACAGACCTGAAAATGGCTGCCTACTAATGGACACTATCCAACCTGACAGAGATTGATAGGATCTGCAGAGAAGAATGGCCGAAAATCCCCAAATCCAGGTTTGCAAACCTTGTGATATCATACCCAAGAATACTAGAGGCGGTAATTGCTGCCTAAGGTGCTTCAAATAAGTCCTAAGTAAAGGATCTTAATCCTTACGTCAATGCAAGATTTTATACCATTTTAATTTCACTTTGTCATTACAAGGTATTGAGGGCAGAATGATGGGGAAACACTTCAACATTAAATTTGAGCAAAAGGGTGTGATAATTTTCTGAATGCACTGTAGAGAAATGTTAATACCTACATGATAGTTCAGCTTTACCATCATAAATTTACCCTAAACTAATAAGAAAACTAAAATAATGTTTAGGTTTGACAGCAAGCAAAAAAAAAAAAGAAACAGACCATTTTTGTATAAGGTTAAGAGAGTTACCTTTAAAATCTTAGATTAGTCAGTAAATAACAATCCATGGGTGTTAATTCACCACCATGATGACCTGAGGAGGATATTTAATACCATTGGAAGATAATGCACCTAGTCTATCTAGAAGCTGGGAAGACAATTAATAGTAATTTTTGGATATAAACTGAGACTCCTAAACTCAATAAACAGCCCAAAACAATTCTCAATCTATAGAGGACTACATAAATATCTAAGAAGCTGAAGTAATTATTGAACATTCAGAAAAAATGTCTGATAACTAAAGAGATACACCAGAAATCAAGTTATTTCAAATGTATGTACTATATATACTGTTATATATTGGGAAATATACACTTCAATTAAAAAAGGCATAAATTGATAATTTTTTCGACCCATTAGGGGTGGACAGTAATATGACATAAATAAGACAATATAACATCAATTGTAATTTCAATGTCCACTCCCTATGTTTTGTGCTGCAGCACCGCAACAGTTCCGCAATACCTGCTGCTAAAGATGCCTCACCGTAAACAGTTTTATTCAGGATACCGCACACTATCTTTCCCGCTATTCTCCCTGTTTCCCCTGCTTGAGAAGGACCACAGGTATGTGCCAATACATAAACTAAGATTACTTTGACATTGAACCTTCATCCATAGTCTCTGCTTTTCCTCTGTTGCAGGCTTGACTTCAGGGTTTTGTAGGTCTGGTATCTTATTACTGGAGCATGCCCCGGCCGGTGGCGTTGTTCCTTGCTAGTGAATTGAAAGCTCGCACTCACGTGGAGCAGCCTAGTAACATCACTATACGAGCTACGGATCGTTACAAGTGCCAAACTACCAACGCGTTTCAGACAATGCGATGTCCTTCGTCAGGGAATCAATCTGGCGCTTATATACCTGCTCGATTTTCTTGCCTTAACCCTTGATTAAACTTTGCTTCTCAGCAATACTGTTCTTTTCGTTCTACTTTCTTATTTACCCCCATTAATCAAAAGCAAACAATTCTATTTCAGCATTTAGACCCTTCAGTACCAGTGTGTTCATATTAAAAATCCACCTTGTTTCTGTTCTTGACATGCTTTCAAAATAATCCCCCCCCTGTTCATTTGCCTTAACTATTTCCAACCCATAAAAAATTGACCCTTCAAACTTTCCTTCATGTTTTTCTATATAGTGCCTTGATAATGGATGCCTCTTAAATCTTCTTTGAATGTTATATATATGTTCTCCCATTCTCTTCTTTGATTGTCTCTTCGTACGGCCAATATAGACCTTATCGCAGGGGCATATAATTGCATATATTACCCCCCCCCCCCCCCCCCGACTATTACATATTATATGTTCCCTAATTTCATATTTGTAGAAACCATCTCTATTCTCTGTTTGAACTTGTTTTTAATTTTTATATTTTGGGGGGATTTTTTTACACCCCAAAACATCTATAACATTGGTACAAGCCTTTTTGTGAATCTTTATTTCCCACCTTTTTATTACCTATTGCAGCACATTCTCTTGTGGATGCCACCATATTCCCTACATTTCTTGCTTTTCGATAAACGAACCTTCGGATCTCTGCAATGCAATCTCCAATTACCTTATCCTCTTTTAAAATACCCAAATATCTGCTCACTACCTTTCTGAACTGTTTAGTTTGGCCATTGTACAGTATAATAATAGGTGGAATTATTCCTTCTCTTATTTTTTGCGGTTCATATACTATCTTATTTACCAAATCTTCCAACAGGGTTTGTCTATTTAATTGCCCTATTTTAGTTTTTTGCTCTATCATTTTTCTTTATTGTACCCCTTAGATTCAATTTTTTTCTGCATGTATTCCGTTTCTTTCTCATATTCCTCTATCTCAGTGCATTTCCTTTTGATACACAAAAACTGGCTTCTTGGTATATTTTCAAGCCATCGTGGAAAATGGCAACTCTCCTTAAAGATAAAGCTGTTGGCATCCGTTGGTTTATTAAATGTTTTAGTGAAAATTTTGTCCCCTTCAGTATAAATATTCAAATCTAAAAAATTATTCTCTTTTACACTGTAATTCGGTGTGAATTCTAAATAAAAATAATTTTTATTTATCTCTTTAAAAAATCCCAGAAGTGTTCCCCCCCATATAAAAAGCACGTCATCAAAAAAACACCACTAGAGGACTAGGCCCGTCCGGGGCCTCCCATTAGAGGAGACCATGGGGGAAGGTTTAATAGCAAGGTAATCTTGGTTTATGTATTGGCATGTACCCGTGGTCCTTCTTAAGCAGGGGAAACAGGGAGAATAGCGGGGAAAGTAGTCACGGTATCCTGAATAGAACAATGTAACATGTTAATGAACAGCTTTTCTTCATATTCTGTCTTTGGGGAGGGGTACTCAAATCGAGATCTACTGTAAGATTTTATATATATATATATATATATATATATATACACACATACATACACAAACATATTATTGAGGAAAAAGGAAAATGTTCCAATATTACATGTCTGTGCATGACAAAAGTATGTGAACTTTTTTTTAGCTCCTCCTGCTCTATAACATGCCTTTCAAGGTGACATGTCTCTTTCTAAAGCCTCTATCTCAGGCTGTACCATGCCTAGTGCCATGTGTTTTGTTCCCATTTTAAACTTTATATTCATAGATTTCATACAAGACATTCTATGCAAATCTGATATACCACCGTTAGCAGCAAGGAGGTACCTCTTTGGTTATTAAAGACAAGTGCTAATAATTGGAGCTTTCCTGACTGAGATCCTTGTAGAGGAACCTCCCATGAACAGATGTCACCTGTGACATTCACTTCCAACCCATGGCCATCCAACTACACAAAAGCTGGAGCTCACCGAGCTGTACCACTGATGATTTGGCCACATCCCTTTAAACTGACACAAACTGTGAGATTCTGTTTAAAGTCTAGGCTGTAATTGAGCATGCGTTAGCTATCACTGAGCTCTCTGCTGCTGAATCAAACACCTACCCTTTGAGCAGACGACACAGGTGAAATACTGTTCAAACCCCCTTCTGGAAGATAAGTCTTCTGGGATAACACAGAGCACGGAGAACCCCTTTAAGGAAATGAGGCCCTTATCTTTCCTTTTGATTACTCTTCTACCTGTACATTGTTAAAGCACAAAAACAAGGAATAATTTTAAAATAAGATTATTTTATAGATTTTCATAATAGGATTATCTGTGAATATCACTTTCATGGCTCCCGGCAAACTACACAATGTGTTCCATGCAAATAAAATTGCGGGGGCTGCAAAAGAACAGATTATTCTCGCTTTATCTGAATACTGAAATGGCCACAAATGAAAAAGAGCTTTAGGAATGTTTAATCTAAGAACATAATTATATAAAATAAAAGTAACTGCTACTAAACTAAGTATATGTTTAACAATGAAATAATTATCTCTGCATGTCCACCATTGGTTTTGACATCACTGGCCAGAGCAGATATATCCTCTGATACATTCCATTACAAGACCTAGTCGCAGATAAATTGAAAAGAAAACTGAGTTTTGGTCTCTCCAGGACATCATATATATTATTCTTTATTCCTTTAATTATTTTATCCTGTTCAGAATATAATAAATTAAAATGTACAGTACAGAGTACAGTGGAACATGTACACATAAATATACTCAGTGCTAAAATGGCTAAAAAAAAAGGCAATTCTATATTACAATTATTCTAAAAGGCTCTGTACACCTTTTGGGGGTAATTTTGTTTTATTATTGCATTGTACTCATTTTGAGCTAAAAGTATTTTTTGAAATTGGTCTTTATTAACCCCTTAAGGACCCACGCCGTACATGTATGGCGCTGGTGGACGTGACTTAAGGACCAGCGCCGTACATGTATGGTAGGCTGATCGGGCGGGTACAGGAGCTGTGCCCACCCGATCAGCGGCAGGGGTCCGGCAGTCACTTATAGCCATACCCCTGGCATCAGTGAAAATGGAAAATCTGCCCAAAAAGTTAAATTCTGAAATTTCATCTACATTTTCCATTAAAGGGTTACCAAAACTTGTAATATCAGTTTTGCATACCTTGAGGGGTGTATTTTCCAAAATAGGGTCACTTTTTGGGAGTTTCTACTCTAGGGGTGCATCAGGGGGTCTTCAAATGTGACATGGCAACTTAAAATTATCCCAGTGAAATCTGCCCTCCAAAAATCATATGGCATTCCTTTCCTTCTGCGCCCTGCCGTGGGCCCGTACAGCCGTTTATGACCACATATGGGGTGTTTCTGTAAACTACACAATCAGGGCAATAAATATTGAGTTTTGTTTGGCTGTTAACCCTTGCTTTGTTACTGGGAAAAAAATGATTAAGATGGAAAATCTGCCAAAAAAGTGAAATTCTGAAATTTCATCTACATATTCCTTTAATTCTTGTGGAACACCTTAAGGGTTAACAAAGTTTATAAAATCAGTTTTGAATACCCTGAGGGGTGTAGTTTCTAAAATGGGGCAATTTATGGGTGGTTTCTATTATGTAAGCCTCACAAAGTGACTACAGACCCGAACTGGTCCTTAAAAAGTGGGTTTTGGAAATTGTCTGTAAAATATCATGATTTTCTTCTAAACTTTTAAGCCTTCTAATGTCCCAAAAAAAGAAAATGTCATTTACAAAATGTTCCAAACATGAAGTAGACATATGGTAATTGTAAAGTAATAACTATTTTATGAGGTATCACTATCTGTTTTAAAAGCAGAGAAACTGACATTTAGAAAATTGCGAATTTTTCTACATTTTTGGTAAATTTGGTATGTTTTAAGAAATAAAAATGAAATATTTTGGCTAAAATTTACCACTGTCATGAACTACAATATGTGACGCGAAAACAATCTCAGAATGACTTGGATAAGTAAAGGCGTTTTAAAGTTCTCACCACAAAGTGACATGTCAGATTTGCAAAAAATGGCCTGATCCTTAAGGTGAAAAATGTCGGCGCAGGCGCACTGAGAGGAGGACCTTGTTCGGCCGCTCCTTCCTCAGTGCGCCTGCGCCGATGACGTCACATCTACACCCAGCGCAGGCGCACTGAGGAAGGAGCGGCCGAGCGAGCGTCCTCCTCTCAGTGCGCCTGCGCCGACTGAAGACCGGTACGACGCAGGCGCGAGATTTGGAACGCAGACAGGGCCAGCCGAAGGAGGAGAGCGCTCGCTGGCCCTGTCAATCAACAGGAGGAGGGGGCGTTTTTTTGAAAGGAAGATGCGGCGGCTACCAGCAAGTAACCGCCCTACTTGCTGGTAGCCAGGTAATTAACATATTATAAAAGTGTGTTTTTTAAAGAAACTAAGCCACAGAAAAATGTAAGAGCATTATATATTGAATAATCGCACTATAAGGATTTTAATTAGCCCAAAAATGAAAAATGACTTTTGGGGGTGACAGAAGCCCTTTAATGATAAGAATGTGGCTTAAATAAGTGTTTATGACCTCTCAGTAGTTTAGAGATTATTATATGACCAGCACAAAGTGAAAGTGAAAGTACCAGTCACACTTTGTGACAAAATGGCTCAATATTTTTAATAAATTAAAATATAGATGTATGTATTATCCGTACTCTGGCTGTACAGTTTATTTTTAATCAACTTTCAGAAAAGACAAATGCATTATTTTTCAACATGATACATGTTAATTTGTGACTGCAGTGCAATAAACAATGGCTTTCCCACTTATAATTTGCACGAAAGAAGAGCCGCGCGCAGCGATTTGTTTTTTGTGGACTGAGGGTGTGTCTGGTGCCGATATTTCATGAAGACTTTGTACACAGTATGAAGAAAGTGCTTTGTCATGAAGAAGTGTGTATGTGCAACAGAGGCACGGTCTGCAAGGGGTCCCTTTAAGATGAGATAAGTGTTTTGTCACGCCAGTTGCAGTGAAGCAACAACAGGACAGAGTCCCTTTAAGGAATGGTGTTGGTACCCAGATATAGGAATGGCCAAGTGGTATAGGGTGGCCTATAATGTCCCTTAATGTTTTGTGCACGTGTCACGTTGCTCCCAAAGGGATACTCTGGAACCCCAGGCGTTAGCTCTGAAGCAGACAAAGGGGGTAGTTGAATTGTGGGATGAAGAATACATTGAGTCCAGACCTTGCAATGAAGTTCAATAACAGCTTTACTTTGCATAAACGTTTCTCCAAATGGTTTACAGACTTTGTCTTGGTCCCAGCAGGCTTTAGCATTAAAACTGTGGCAGGCAAACTCCTCTCTGCTACATCTGTTGCTCTCCGGTTCTGCTGTACTGACAAGCTGGCTATATAACTCAGCTTTTGCTGTATGCTACACTTTCCTTTTGTAGTCTGTCTCTTAAGTTATACCAGGGAACTTTCTTCCTGGCTTCTGAGGCTTCAAGCGTCTGCCTTCTTGTCCAGCTGAGCTTATGGTGCTCTGGCTGGCTTGGTTTGGGCTTGGGTACGTCCCGAAGAGACGTGGCCCTGCACACCTTCACCTAGCTTTGGGTAAGTTAGGACTGACCTCTAACTAACTAGTCTCCACCCTTCCTTAGAGAGAGGGTTAGAATGGAAAGAACCATACTCTCTTACTGTAGCACTGCCATGCTTACTGCCACCTACTGGTGAACCAGGTACATTACATGAACATTAAAAGGGATCGCCTTTCTTTCAGGGGTCGCGCTCACAGACTTCCTCGCCAGACACCAAGTTTAAGTTTAATCCAAACTTGTGATTTATTATGGCACTTCAGCATCAACAAAACAAAATAAACACCTGCTCGTCTGGGCATTACCTATACAAAATACGTCCCTACCTCTCTTATAGAGCACCATTCACACATGCAAGTCGGTCCAGTTTTACTCAGCCAAGTAGTCCACCCAGGGAAGTGATCAGGTGTCGCATAGCCTTGTGGCCCCTCAGTCCTCCTGACTGAGACCACGCAGAGCCTCAGAAGGTCTCTGCTTCCAAGTCACTGTCTCTTCTCCAGACTGACACTCTGAGATATGATCTTATCCCTGTCTGATTATCTCAGACCTCACCTGCGATCCTCTCTGGACCAAGGGAACACCCATCCTGGAAGGGTGTGGATTGGCAGATCCCACTTCCAGTCCTATCTGCCAATCCAACTAAAATCCAGCCCAGAATATACTAAAAACAACCTTGTCTCAGCAACCTACATCCTGCTGAGACTATTGCATCCCAGATTTTAGCTATCCCACCCAGCTGAGGTATCTGAGTGGGATATACACACATTCCCGCACTGTCCACCTTATCACAACATATACAGTTGCATAGAAATAGGAAATGCACAATGTGGAGGACTTCGAATAAATGCACAGATGAAATTATATTAGCATACACAGAAGCAGGGCGTAGGAGTGGTAATGCCACTCGGCGACGTTACATTCCCCCTTACTTAAAACCAAGCCGTCCTCAGCTTGTGCTTGGGATGTGCTCTAAGGGTACCCAAGGAAGGTTACAGTGCTGGATGAGACTATTTTTCTATGACTAACTGATATAGCAACTGCTACCACTAGGTCTATGCCCGTATAAGTAGGGTGTCTATTCACATTTTTCTCTCAGTATAAACAAGAGAACCATAGAGTCTGCACCAAGTTCTCAGTCCTGGCTTCCGTTTGAGTATTGTGGCCTAATACCAAGAAAGCATGGGGGTGTCTTCACTCTGTAATCCCACCACAATGCAGTGAAAGCCTGCAAACAGAAGAGTGGCTTCATCCTGTATTCCCTTCCAGCACCAAGGGCTAATCATACTTTACGCTTTGTCACCTTGATGTCTGAACTGGTAGCTTTTCACACATTTTTCCTAAGACAGTGCACAGTACCTTAAGGCACCTAGAACTAGGAGGAGGAACCAACCCACCTTCCATAGCTCCCATGAGGGCTAATGCCCTCTTAACTCACATTTTAGCAGCGGGTTACCCTTTAAAGATGTTTAGACTGCTTGTGACTTTACCACTTGGTCCTCCCTGTGTAGCAACAGCAAATGAACCCAAAGACACAGGACACACTGGCTCCTTCCCCTCCCAAGTCTGTGGAGAGAAAAAGGTTAAGGGTATATGCAAACCAGACAATATAATATCTAGGTTTTCTAAATTAATACCAGGCAAAATAGGACCATTAGTATTTTTGAGTCCTCGGAGAAAGTCCATATGAGCAAGGATGCTAACTATCTAGCTAACGGTATAAAGTCCAAAGTCCATACAAAAAGTGCATAGATCACATTGTTGTACCCAAAAAAAGAGTCCAGGCAATGGGCTAAAGTGCTTAAACGGTGCAGAACCCGTAAAACTTTAAGGCAAAAATAGTACAAAAATATGACAATAGAAATCACAAACAGCACAGGTACAAGTTTGAGTCCTTTCTTTGGGTGCAGGCTTGTAATGTTGCAAATCTGAAACATATAATGCAAAAAGAAAAAAAAATCATTTGTAATCCACAAGCGGCAGTATGCCAACGTGCGCCACCTGGAGATAGTTACTGGCTGATGGTTGGAGTCTATGAAGTCCAGGCACAAAAGGGGTGGATGAAAAAGGCCAAAATATAATCACAAAACAGAGGGCAATGTTTCTCACCAGTCAAAATGTGTCCATGGCTTGGCTCCTATAGTCTCTGTAGCTAAATATGAATTTCAAAGAATTCCCGATAACCGGCAGGTGGATTACCTTTGTTGGTCTGTTGGGATCTCAGCAAGGACAGTTCAGAGTCTCCGGGGATGGAGGTAGAGTCGGGGACTCAGCCGCCTGACTTGATTCTGTAGACGTAGTAATCCCAGCAACTGGCATCAAGACTTTGAGGCTGAAAAAAAACACTGAAGGGGGTCAAGCATGGACGGCAACTCTGTTGAAGTCTCATTTTATGAAGAAAATGACAGTTCGGGTGGTTCATCCACTTCTATTGATTGCTCCTGAACAGGTTCCTGCAGGCATTTCGGTGTACTGGCTGAGTACCTTTATCTTCTCTCTGGATCTCATAGACCTCCAATGAGGGTACAGACACTACTGTATATGGTTCTTGATCCCAGCGACTATCCAGCTTGCTCACTGGGTGATTGTTTCTGAGCCAGACCTTGTCTCCTGGTTGTAAGGGCTCAGCATGTGCGTGTAGATCAAAGTCCTGTTTTTGTTTATTGCTGGGCCTTCTCTATTTTGGAATCCACTATTTCTCTGGCATCCTCTAGGTGCTTCTGATGCTCTTTGACCCACTCATATTGGAGTGGTTCAGAGTCTGGGACATCGAGGGTGAGGTCTGCAGGTAAACGGCCCTGTCTTCCAAACATGAGGTATAGTATAGGGTATACCCGGTGGAACAATGAGTGGTGTTATTGTACAGGTACACTAATTCAGGGAGAAGCAAAGGCCACTTGGCCCTCTTGCGATATGGCACAGCCTTAAGCATATTGATTAGTGTCTGATTCATCTTTTAGCACAGCCCATTCCCTTGAGGGTGATATGCGGTAGTCCTCAGTTTTTTGCAGTTGTACAGTGCACAAAGTTCATAGAAGAACTAAGATTCGAATGCGGATCCTTGATCAGTGAATATCTTGTCAGGACACCCATATGGCAAAATGAAGCTCTTCTACATGGCAGCTGCAGTAGTTTTAGCAGTTAAGTCCTTTAAAGGTACAGCCACAACAAGCTTGGTGTAGTGGTCTATGATTGTCATAGCATAGGTGTATCCAGATCTGCTGGGTTCCAGTTTCACATGGTCGATAGCCACGATTTCTAGAGGACTCCTACTCACTATTGGATGAAGGGGGGCTCGCTGATCATGTCTTTCTCCCCTGGCCACAGCACAGGTGTGACACTCCCGGCACCAGGTTTCAATATCACTTCTCATGCCAGTCCAGTAGAAACGCTGCTTGATGGTGGCTTTTGTTTTTTGGGTTGCAAAATGAAAACACCTGTTATGGTATATGTCCATTGCCATCTTAGCATCTCTTCGGGGCACTACTATCTGATGGAGGCGCTCACAGGTGACTGGATTGAGCATTCTTCTGAGGAGCAGATCTCTTTGTAGGAAGAGTTGTTTTAGTTGTCGCCAGAGGCGAACCAGATCCGAGTCGGCTCTCCGCGACAGCAGTCAAAGTGTCCTTGAGGATCTGCACCGATAATGCAAACGCTTGTATCCATTCAAAAAAAAAGTCTAAGTCAAAATGGATCCGCCCTGACTTACATTGAAAGTCAATGGGGGACGGATCTGTTTTCAATTGCACCATATTGTGTCAGTGAAAACGGATCCGTCCCCATTGACTTACATTTCCTCCAGAGTGGAATGGAGGCGCAACGGAGCCAAACTGATGCATTCTGAACGGATCCTTATCCATTCAGAATGCATTGGGGCTGAACTGATCCGTTTTGGGCCACTTGTGAGAGCCCTGAAATGGATCTCACAAGCGGACCCAGAAACGCCAGTGTGAAAGTAGCCTTAAACTGCAGGAAGAGTGCATAGAGAGCATAGGAGACTGCTGAACTACAGACTCTGCTACAATTTATCGCCATGTACATAACTGTGCAGTGCACCAATATTCAATTAGTGGCCCCATGACATAGTGGGGAGAGTGGCAGCAGCAGTGGCAGTAATGCTAGGAGTTGTAGTTTAATAACAGCTGTAGTGCCGGAGGTGATGACCTCTGATCTAAATCTTAGTTTTAATAAATATCACAAAAATAAATGTCTATCCTATAAATCTATATTTCAATCTGCCATCTCCTCCTACTCTATAGCATGATGCCTGCAGATCAGACTGCATTCTAAGCATGGCAGCTATCTTTTAAACACGTTTTCCAGGTAAATAAATTTTTTAAATAGCTCACAAAAATTAAACCTCATGACTCCCCCACTCTGCCGTTCTGACACTGGTCCAGTCCTAACACTCCACTTCCTGGTCTTGGTTCAATATGCCAGAAAGGCCAGTAATGGAATGCTTACTCGGTAGTACAGTATGAGTTTGGTCTATTTTTTTACAATTAACCCTTTGCAGCCTATATTTATGTATTTTAAATATTTCCTCAGAATACCCTTTTAAGTTCTGGGATAAAACCTGAGAATGCCAACATTCATATTTTAGTTTTACATTTTAGAGTCAGTGTTGCACCCCCCGCATTGCCCATATGTATAATGCCCCCTGTATTATAATTAGTGTTGAGCAAATAAAACCATCTGAAGTGGAATTCGATTTGAAATTCGATTAGCAACTAATTAAATTCTCTCATGCTTTGTGGTAACAAATAGGTTTTTATTCTGAAATGGTGGTTGCACATATTACAAAGCCAGGGAAGCAAGATCACCCTGTGATGTCACAGCCCTATAAAAGCCTCATATCACACTGTCTTTGCAATTTCACTGTGAGCTGAGCATAGGGATAGACATGACAAGCCCTCATGCGCTAGGGACAGTGTTGCTGAAAACTGTAAAAAAAAAAAATTGGAGAGGGGGAGTGCAGGGACAATGCAAGGAGATAATAGGGAGAGCATAGGGAGATACCAGAGAGACTGCAGGTTGAGTGTATTCACTGCGTGCATCTTGTTCAACTGCTGCGACATTCATAGTTAATCTGTTATTTTATACATAGAATTACTGTGCGCCAGACTATTAAATGGCGGTCTAATATATCATCGCGTGCATCTTGTTCAACTGTTGCAACATTTATAGTTAATCTGCTATAATAGTTATAGTATACCCACCTGTCCTGAACCTGCCTCTTACTTTTGCTGCATCTTCTGCTAGCCAAGTAATGTCTGGCACTGGCTCTGCTCCGCTTTTCAGTGATGATGAACTATTATCCATATTAGATAATGTGGAAAAGGAGGAAAACAAGATGGCAGAAGAATGGACTTCCACTTGTAGGGCAGGAGAGCAGTTGGGGTTAAAGAAGTGGGTTCGCAACTGGAGGTGGGGGGCTTTCTTCTTCTGCCCCATGACCATTTTTCTCTCCTCTCCTGGTCAACTGCTGTGCCACGAAGTACTTTTCATGTGTAGTTTTAGGATGTAAGGGTTAAAGGTAAGTATAACATTAATTAAGTTAAATGTATATAGTGGTCAACTATTGGCCATTTATATAATTCTCATACAGGATGGGAATTTTCAGGAGATTGCAGGCCACAACAGCAATAATTTGCATCTTGTGCCATGGACCTAACCAGCCAACCCCCATACCAGCAACAGCCCCTGTTTGACTAACATATTATATGGCAGCTACTAGTTTTCAGGCTCCTGTCCCTTATGGCAATAATCCTGCCATGTTTGATCCATCTGCCATGTTCGGGACATCTTGTTTTAACCCTTATACATTTTTAACGCAAAATACCATCCAGGTCATTGTATATATTTGTATAGTTTTCGATTTGTATAGTTTTTTGTATTTTACACTTGGAATATGAAAATCATTCTTTTTTTTTTTAAAGGATTCATGTGTTAAAAACTATTTTCTAGTTCTTTTAGTAGTTTTCCATTTGATAGAACAGCGCCATTTACAATTTTAATCTGTAAATTTTTTATACTTTTTCTCACGCCGTTTTTTAAAGTTATTCATTGTTTGTATTGTTTTCAGAGCCTATAGTATGGAACCCATTTTTTGTTTTGCATTTTTATTTTTTCCTTTCAAAGTTCCAATAGCCATAACTTTTAAAATTTTCCGTTCATATAGCCATATAGGGCTTATTTCTTTAGGGATAAGTTGCACTATTTAAGGGCACCATTCAATTTACCATGTCTGTTATTGGAAAATGGGAAACAAAAATAGTATTCCACCAAGGTTTTTGGTGTTTGCATCACCCTTTTCTGACAGCCATAACTTTTTTATATTTCGTTCTACAGAGCTATATGACTGCTTGTTTTTTGTTGGAGGAAATTTATATTTTATTGGTACCATTATTGTGGTACGTATGACTTTTTGATCACTGTTATTCCATTTTATTTTGCTGCTATCAAGCAAACAGTCAATGCCCTCCAGCTGAGCAGGAAGTTCAGGGCTGGCGAGCCCTGAACTTGTGAGGTGAGAAAACCCCTTTAATCATCACCAGGATTCTTCAATAATAGTGGAATTCCTGTCCTTGAGGAAAAAAGCTTTAGCATTTCCCATGGTGGGGTTGCTGTGTTATCTCCCACCTCACAGGATTATCCCCCTTTTCTTAGATGTGCATATTTTAACTTTAACTATCACTCCCTAACGCTGTCACTGATACAGGCGCACTCTCCTTAAAGTCAGCCTCAGACATTTGATTAGTGCTTGCTGACACTCATTTGCTATACTCTCCCATCCATGCGACTGCCGCTGCTCACTGAAAATGTCTTTAGAAGCAAACAATTGTCACTAATTATTTTAACAAATCGCCTCTGAAAGCAAACTAGTAAAAGTAAGCTAGTACCGAACCCCGCACACCATTATCACCAGTCAGCACTGGGCTGTGATGATGCTAAGCCCCTTCAGCAGTATCTGCTCATTATAACCGCGACAGCCAGCTTGTGATCTGAATGCCTGGTGGAGTCAGATAGCAATGAATCCTTTTTTCCATCCTCACGTTTGTAACGACGGAAAGCAACGAGAGTCTTCAAAGTGTTTTTTTTTTTCTCTTTAAAATGGAAAACGGATGTTGTTGGAGAATAAAAAAAATAAAAAAAGAGGAAACTTTGTTTTACTCGCAGTACTTTAATTTCAAGGAAATGGATAACCTGAAATCTTTGTTCCTAAACTTTCTCTTACAAACCTAAAATGTGAATTTATACATTTCTGGTGGCAATCTAGGGCTGGGGAATTAATCAAATGAATTCAATTAATTTGCCCGTTTTTATTCTGGCTATGTCATTTTTTGAATTGCGGT
Source organism: Bufo gargarizans (assembly GCF_014858855.1). Lineage (NCBI taxonomy): Eukaryota > Metazoa > Chordata > Amphibia > Anura > Bufonidae > Bufo > Bufo gargarizans. The sequence goes on from NC_058080.1 coordinate 192,763,148, forward strand.
GATTGTTTTCTTTCATCTCCCACGGCTTTGTTTGGCGCCAGCGGGAAACTTTCGGGAGGAACTAGGTATTCGGCGAATAGAAGGAGCATCACACCGAAGCCCGCCGTTTAACCCTTCAGATGTCGTTATCAACTGTTCCGATTAGAAGGCACAGGGGCTATCAAAGACTTGAGTAAACCTTTGATAAATGGCCTCTATTCTGTTTACTTCATTATAATGGTGGTGTTTAAACATTTAATGGGTTGTTTAATGGGGTTATGCCATGATAAACGTAAAAAATGAAAATCAGACATCATATAGTACATGACAATTACTTACTAACAAAGCTAGAAGCAGCCCTGTACTACATGACTTTTATTTTTACATCATTGATGGCATAACCCCATTAACCCCTTTCGAACCTCTAACAAACATGTGCAGCAGAAATCTGACATTTAAACATGGCATCCAGTCAGAAGCTTAGAGGGCTCCATAGCCACTTGGAGCTAATATTTGTGATTGGTGATAACGTCAATCACAGATATTTAACCATCAGGTGCCAGTGGTTAATTGAGAATACAGCATCTGAGAGTTTTTTTTTCACAGGAGAGCTCCACTCCTGGGGCCCAAATGGCTCCCTTACTCAGCAATCGGTGAAGCTGTTTATTCCTTGTAGCAGTGCTCCATAGGAACGTAATGAATCTGTGTGCAATCACATCTGACGATTGCATGGTCAATTTGAAGAAAATGGGTCGGCACTGCGGTTTGCACGTGGTGCACGCGTCCAGGGAAGGCGTCCCACTAGTATATAGCGAAGAAGGACTTTCTTGATGATATGAAGAGATGTTTATTCAAGGCATAATAGCATCATCAGTGACTAGTTTCGGCTCAAGCCTGAACCTTTTTCAAACTGCAGTCTGTTCATATCATCAAGAAAGTGAGTGCGGGTCCTTCTTCAATTGCATGGTCAAGTCCACTAGGGGCCTTTATTAAAGTGTAAAAAAAAGTTTTAAAAAATGGGAAAAAAAAATTTAAATTCAAACCCCCCACCCCCTTCATTAGGGTCATAGGTAATGCTATGTGCGAAAACTGTCTGATTTTCCGAATCGAATGTTCAATAACTACTCTCATCTAAATTATAGGCCATCAATAGTAAAATCCTGAAATACTCTTAAGTTCTACATGGAAACAATATGATGTAGATGAATTGATGAAGGGGGACAGATACTGTAAATCTTAATTTCCCCTTATTTAGCCAAATCTGAGGACAGCAGGAAATGTCTTGGGCTACAATATGCAGTGTGCACCAGGTAGTCTGGAAGCGGTGCAGCCATCTTGGATGCATGGGATTTGGCAGATCTGCAGATGGAAATATGAAACACCGTAAAAGATTAGTTTTTTTTTAGACCCCTCGCCTTCCAAAAGCAAGCCTTCACACAGCTACTGTATGTCAGCAGAAAAAAAAAAAAGTTATGGGTCAGAATATGGCCACACAAAGGTTTTTTGTTTTTTTAAAAAGCTTTTAATTTTTTTTTTTAAGTGGTAAAACATTATATGATCTGCATACATTTCTCCATTATCATATTGACCCAGAGAATAAATTAGCATGTCATTTGTACCGCACAGTGGACACCATGAAAATAAAACCTTGAAAACAGTGGTGGAAAAGCAGGGTTTTTTTCACACTGTCACCTTAAAATAGTTTTAAAAATATTATACATTAGATCAGGCATCCTCAAACTGCGGCTCTCCAGCTGTTGTAAAACTACAACTCCCACAATGCCCTGCTGTAGGCTGATACCTGTAGGCTGTTCGGGCATGCTGGGAGTTGTAGTTTTGCAACAGCTGGAGGGCTGCAGTTTGAGGATGCCTGCATTAGATCTAACCCAAAATGGTGCCATTGAAAAATACAACTCGGCTTGCAAAAAAGCCCTGATGTGGTAGAGTCAATAAAAAAATAAAGAGGTTTTGGCTTTTGAAATTCAGGGATCATTACCAAGCAGAGTACTTTTTACAGATTTTTTATTTTTTTATTTCTGTTTTTCAGCTGCCTTATCATAGCGTCCCCCAATGCTCCCACTAGCAGAACTCCATACTGATCAGCTTGATTCCAGGTGCCAATGACTGCATTTGGAAACCAATGTGGAACTCAAAATAAAATATTTCAATATGAAAAAGTGACAACTTTGCAGAACCCCTGCAGCAAAAGAAATAAAGCTTCATTGTTTTACATGAAGCGAAGGAAAATCTCCAGGACGTGCTTCTTAATCTATTTGTTTTGCAGCAAAGTGAATATTTTCGCTTATTACGAAATAGCGCCCGAGGGTTTTCATTGTGAGCAGACAAAGATTATTTTAGCTGCTGCAGAGGTTTTCTGCTCTGGGCCATGAAACAGGATGTTGTTTTTCTTGGTTCTCTAGAACAGTGTTAATACAGGTAACATTCAAAAGCAAGATTTATTGTAAAATATATCGAGATTATTATATTTCTTAAAGGGGACTGTATTCATTGGTGCATATACAAAAGGATCATTTTTTTTTAGAAACAAAGGACACTAGAAATCCGGCATGTACATGATACACTCCAAAATACATAGCACCCAAGTATAGAATACACAATATTTTTCATTACTATGTGAAGGGGAAAATGTATTCTAAATTAAGTCTTCAAGCTTTCAATGTTATCAGAGGCCGATGCAGGCGCCGCAATGACGTCATTTCGCCAGCTGAGCCAGGCAGTGTACAGTGCAGGAAAGCAGCATGGAGGTAAGTATATCTGTTTAACTCTATACTGTTGCCAAATACGGAGATGAGGAAGAGGAGCACTAAAAACAAGAACTGAACTTGCTTAGGCTTGACCCGGATTGACTGCAAATGCTGAAATTTAAACCTGGTTATCAGGGAATAAGGTCAAATTTATTTTTTTACATCACTTTTGAAGCATTTTATTTGAAGTTAAAACAATTAGAAAATCAAAATAAAACACAATATAGCCTCATGTACACGGCCGTTGTTTTGGTCCGCATCCGAGCTGCAGTTTTGGTGGCTCGTATGCGGACCCACTCACTTCAATGGGGCCGCGAAATATGCAGACAGAACTCCGTGTGCTGTCCGCATCCGTTGCTCCGTTCCGTGGCCCTGCAAAAAAAAATATAACATGTCCTATTCTTGTCCCCGCTTTGCGGACTAAAATAGGCAGTTATAGCAAAGGCTGTTCCGTGCCGTACCGCAAATTGCGGAACGCACATGGACGCCATCCGTGTTTTGCAGATCTGCGGTTTGTGGACCACAAAAAATGGAACGGTCGTGTGCATGTATTCTATCTATGTGGAAAACCTACCGGCCTGTATCAAGATGGATAGAAATATATACCGTATAGATAAGAAAAGAAAGGAGTTATGTGTGGTTCTTTTCTTCTCTTTCTTTTACTTTTCTTATCCACACATAACTCCTTTATTTTCTTATAGTTTTTTGTCCGCATGAATCCTGGCACTAATGCCGGAAAAAGGCTGGATTCCCGCCAGGTCCCATTATAGTTTATGTGATCCGGGGAAAACAGCCTGCCGGATAGTTTTAAGTTTAATTCTAGTGTGAAACTAACCTAAAAAGGCTACTAAATTGACTCAAATAAAAGGTGTCCTCTTGAAATAATTTACTGCAGTGGTGTTGCATGAACATACTGAAGTAGGACATTTATTATCATGTATGGCATAAAGCCTCATTCACACGTCCATACTCAAATCCGTGAAAAAGGGGTCAGTGAAGGATCAGTTTATCCGTTTTTTGCTGCCTGTGTGTCATCTATGTTTCAGACACTGTGCAGTTAAAAAATTATTTTAAATTTTTCTCAGCAATGAGGGCACATATGAACGTGGGACCAACACAGACGCCTTCAGCTACCAAGCAGCAGTGATGGCCAGTTTGCATTGTTCGCCTGCAAACACATGCGGGCTGCCATCTTTTTTCACAAGTCCGGCGAGGCACAGGTAAGCCCTTACCTGTGCCACGAGCCGGTCTAAAAACAAATGCGGTCACCGGGAGCAGGCAGTGCCGAGAACAGCCCGATGAAGGCCCCCGATGGCTGTTCTCGGAACTGCCTGCTCCCGCTAATCGCACTTGTTTTTAGACCGGTTCACGCACAGGCACAGGTAAGGCTGGGCTCACACCTGAGCGTTTTACAGCGCGTTCCTACGCGCTGTAAAACGCACAACAGGCAAGAACCAATGATTCCCTATGGGAATGGTTCTCACCTGGGCGTTTTACAGCGCGTACGATCGCGCTGTAAAACGCCCGACGCTCAAACAAGTGCTTGAGCTTTTTTTGGGGCGTTTGTCGCGCGTTCCCGCACATAGAAATTCGGGAACGCGCGACAATGTGTGAACGCCAGTCTCTGTATGCGCGATTGTAAACGCCCGTACAATCGCGCATACAGAGCGTTCGTTTCAGAACGCTCAGGTCTGAACCCAGCTTAAGGGTTTACCTGTTCCTCGCCGGACTTGTGAAAATGTGTTCGCGGGTGAATAATGCGAACTGGCTATTACTGCCAAGCACACATGTAACAGCTCATCCAGTGTCATAGGTACACATCTGCTGACAGATGCCCTTTAGTTGCTAGCAGTTTGCAAGTTACTAGTTGGGGGGAGGGGTGTCCATGCAAAGTGTGACACTGGCAGCACTGATTGGGTAGTGTCAGGCTGCAGGGACACACTCCAACTAGTAACATCCATTTGGACCTTTATTGCAAACTGCTAGCAATGCATTCATAACTTCTAGAAGGAATAATAATAAAGGAATGGCATATCATAGAGTAATAAGAGCAGATACTCCAGAATTCATATTACATGGGGAATGCATGTAGTTAATAAAACAGATATGTCAGGAGTGGGAAGAGGCTGTGAATGTGCCGTGGTTATAGTTTCTCGTATACTGTACATTGAATGTATTTAAATGCCTGTATTCGGTAGTTTGGGAAGCTCTGTAGATGATTGCCTATAACGTTAAAGTGCATAATGCTACACAATGTAAAGGTTTGTGCTTTCACTTAATACTTTGGACTGCTGAGTTCATGCAATTTAGCAGGAACAGCTCCGTCTGATGGAGAGCCACAGCGCACAAAGTGTACCGTGCCATGTAGGCATTTATTTCAAGACATATCACTCTCTTGGATAGTACAGCTTATGTGAAGCTCTCCAGTCTTCATCATTAAGGAATATGCTGTGTAATCACAAACTTTCTTTAGTTTGTCAAAAAGTCTTTTTCATTTATTTGTGCTGCCTTGAGGTCAGTCATGCTATCAAATAAAGCCTTGTATTTGTCAAACTAGCTTTTCCGGACAAATTCTAAAGGATTTTTACTGTTAATATGACACAAGATACAATCAACAATAATGTTCTCCACTTCATTTGCACTTTTAGAAATGGTGATAATAGATTGCACTGTCAGCATTTCGTTTAATATAGAGATATTCTGAAAGATTCACCAAACCCCAAAGCAGACATTCTCAGGCTCGAGCCATGGAAATGTGCTTTTCACTATTATCTTGACACAGCAGAGAACTTTTGCTGAAAATAAAGTATACTCTCCCACTTTACTGCAAATAGCTAAGCATACTAGAACTTTCAAGGTTATTTATGAACAACTTCAGGTGCAATTTTTTATGATTGCATTCTACCCATTTTGGGCTAAAAATCCTTGTTTTAAGTTGTTTTTTATTAAAAAAACAAATTATAGCAGTTTTTGTCATAAAGGATTTGCTCTTTAACTGTGAGCATCTTACTTTCACTTTCACTTTGAGCCGTTATTTGCGAGCTATGTAAATCCCTAATCTTTGGAGTACTAACAGCTCATAAACTCTTATTTATATTCTTACCAGTACAATAAGAATTGAGCTACAATAAGTGTTTATGAGAGCAGGAGATCAGAGATAAGGAACCGTCAGCTGAGCTGCCTGATGGAAAACAGGATAAACACAGAGCCTGATACTAGAGAATCTCAAGGCTGCACAGAGAAAGATGTTGACAATTTTTTATAAAGACCAATCGAAAAATGATTCTTAGATCAAAATGCAATAATAATAGGAACTGCCCCCAAAGGTGTCCATAGCCTATGTTCACACATGATTTGTTACAATTCCTGAGACTAAAAATCTGTTTAATGCAAATGCATGGGTTTGTTTTTTGGAGCATGTGCAGAGAATTCTGAAAGTTCCACATGAATAAGACAGTTGCTTGACTTCTGTAACTAATCTGCCGCATGTGAATACACCTCAAAGAGATTATTTGAGATAAAATCAGACCTCCAAACATGGTTGATCTGTGTTGGCGATGATACTGACCTGGTTCCCATCACCAGATTCCCAGCTTCCCTCTGCGCCGATATGGACATCTGTCAATGGGGGGACACTTAACCGCTGCAGCCAATCACAGGACACAACGGTGGCCTGGCCCCTTGCATCAGATCTGACATCACAAGGTGGGGACCAGATGAGTATCATCACCACCACGGGTTGTCCACATCTTTATGTTTGATTTAGTGTTAAATAACCCCTGTAATCATAACCCATAATAGGAGATAACAATGTACTGGACATTTGCTTTTTCCAAGATTGCATTTTATATGATTTTTTTATATTTTTTTAAGATTTTCAAAAGAGATCTTTAGCACGTCTCATCTCCTGGAGACCTCCACCATCCATTCCACCAGACAGCTTTCAGCAGTGGCGACTCTAGGAACAATATATAGGGTGGGGCACATAAGATACCACAGTCAAAAATGGGGGGGAACTAATAATTTTCACCCCTTAATCATACTACTGAAAAAAACTAAATAAGTATATATAAATAAGATTACAAAATTATTTGCAGGGATACCTTTTTATTGTACTAACCTAATACTTAAAAGACAAGCTATCAAGAGTTTTCCTTTCTTCCTCTGTATTGCTTCAGACCTAAGAAAGAGAGAAACACTCTCCAAAACTTTTCTTTAGAGTTTAAAGCAGTTTCAGAAAACACCAGGGCTGTGTAAATAATCCCATATGTTAAACATGTCACTAAAGAAGACCAATGAACAGACGCTCACAGGCTTATTCACAAAAGGGTGAAGAGTTTGGAGAAGCGAACAATCTAGGACAACATAACTAAATAGGAAAGTGAGCTGAATTGGAGAATTTTTTTCAAATCAGCTATGTTGTCCTATATTGTTCACTTCTCCAAACTCTTCACCCTTTTGTTGGTGAGTGCAACTAATACTACTTATTCTTCTTGTAACGCAGAATGTGGATGTCACAGGTTCGTGTAACGCAGAGTGCGGTGGTCAGGGGTGCGTGTAACTCAGGGTGCGCTGGTCAGGGGTGCGTGTAACTCAGGGTGCGCTGGTCAGGGGTGCTTGTAACGCAAGGTGCGCTAGTCAGGGGTGCATGTAACTCAGGGTGCGCTGGTCAGGGGTGAATGTAATGCAGGGGGTGCTGCTCAGGGGTCCATGTAACGCAGGTGGTGCTGGTTAAGGGTGTATGTAACACAGTGGCGCGCTGGTCAGGGGTGCATCGCAGATAGAAAAGGTACTTACATTACTGATGTGCTCTGTCCTCGTGCCTTCTTCTTCTAGGCATGGTGGCAGGGGGAGGGGCGCGCAACGATGTTTTCTGATGTTAAATCCCCAAGCCGCATTCTTTTCTGCCTCTGCAGGCCCTGCTAGGCTGAAATACACAGGCAGCCAATGGCAGTGATGCCCTCTCCCTCCCAGCCAATAGCAGCTGAGGTGAGCCGGGGAAGATTCACTTGACTGCCGACTGCCGAGGAGCCCATAGTGAAGCGGGTGGGTAGCATGGGCAGTACTTTCAGTTTGACAAAACTGACAGATCGCCGCTGTACTAGCGGCAGCAGCGGCCATCGTTTTAAAGGGCAATCAGTGGGGGGTGGGCACGCGGGGGGGGGCAAGGAATAACCTAGGGGGGCCAATTGCCTCCATGTAGCGATGCCTATGCCTCCCAGATACTCTGTATGCTATCCAGCACAGGTTTCTGATGCAATAAAGAATCCTAGGAAGGCAGAATCTCCTACTTGGCTAAACAAAAGTTAATTATATTCAAAGTCTACTTTAGGTAGATTATTTTAGTCAGCTAGAATTAAAGGTTAATATAGAGAGCTTACTATAGAATAGTAGTACTAGTATTAATTATATCTTTGCTAATAGGTGGTTACCAGGGCCGGCGATAGGGGGGGCAAACAGGGCAATTGCCCAGGGCCCCCATCCTTAAATAGGGCCCCGTGCTGAGCTTCCCCGACACATGTGGAAAAGAGCTGGTGACCTGAGAAGAGCACAGACAGCACAGCAAGGAGCGCTGGTCCCTGGTCTCCTGCCCACTGTAGCCCGCAAGGTCCTTATGCTGTAGTGAGGAGCTGGGTGCTGCGTCCATAGCACCGCCTCCACAGCAGTCAGGCAGACCTGGCCACGCCCCCTTCCTCTCTCTCACCGGAGGCCCTGCACTGTGAATGTGCTGGACTCCTCTGCTCCTGTGGTTTACTGGTGAGTTCACAATGTCACCCTCTAATGACCTGACAGATGTGCTGCCGGCCCATCTCTCCTCTCTGTGCTGCAATAAATGACAAGGGCTGCTTGTTGGCAGACATATCTATCTACAGTATCTATTTAGAAAAGGAAATTCCACGCTGCTCCAAAAGGTTGTTCAATGCAACGTTTCAGTCCTCTTACCAGGACTTTTCTCAAGCATTACAGAAATATTGCGTGAGAAAAGTCCTGGCAATAGGACTGAAACGTTGCATTGAACAACTTTTGGGAGCAGCATGGAGTTTTCTATAACTTAGATGCTGGATCACTTCCACAGCTGCTGGCACAGCGTCATTCACTTTGCTCCTGCTGTCTGTCTATCTTTCTATTTATCTTTCTATCTCTTTCATATCTATCTATCTATCTATCTCATATCTACCCCCTATCTATCTTTCTGTCTGTCTATTGGGGGCCACAATGTGTGGTCCCCAATGCACGGACAACATACGCGGGGTTGCCACAGACGGATCCAGACCCATTCAACTTGAATGAGTCTGTGATCCGTCCGCACCGCCAAAAAACTAAACGTTCTATTTTTTTGTGGTGCGGAGGCACGGAGAGAAACCTCATGGAAGCACTCCGTAGTGCTTCCGTGGGGTTCCATGCCTCCGTTCCACACTGCTCCTTCTGAATTGCGGACCCATTCAAGTGAATGGGTCCGCATCCGTGATATGGTGAGCACACCGTCGGTGCCCGTAAATTGCAGACAAGCAATGGTCATCTGCATGAGCCCTTAGGCTGAGGTTACACTTCAGTTATTTCCATCAATTATTGTAAACCAAAACCAGATGCATGTCAAAAATACAGAACAGGTGCAGATCTTTCCATTATACCTCATGTCTGTGGAGGCTTCACTACTGGTTTGGGCTCACAATAACTGATGGAAATAACTGACCAAATAATAACTGAAGTGTGAACTTACCTGCTTCCTGACTCTGGCTCTCGTCTCCAGTGCTCTCCGACCTCTGCTCAGGTCCCTGGATGTCATCATCCATTTTGACACTGCCTGCAACCAATCGTGGGCCACAGCGGTGAATTCTCTCCTTGCATAAAGTGAATAAATGTGACTGTTGTACCCACTTTTAATTTTGCCCAGGGCCACTTTTTGTCTAAAACCGGCCCTGGTGGTTACCATTCTTGACATGGCTGAGATTATGTCCAGTGGTGTCTGTTGTTGAACCTTAACTGACTAGATGATGGCAAACTTTATGCTAGTCTACCATCCAGATTTTTTTAAGAATGTGTATCTAAATAATATCTGAATAATGTCCAGGAATTCTGGATTAATGTCAATGTATATAGAAAGTGTTCATACAGTAGCTTGAGTACTATTGGGCTACCAGGGTGCCTACAAATTAGCCCCCTGCTCTGGATATAATACCTGTATATGCCGCAGACTAAAGCCAGTGTCTGGGATATCCCATATTCTTTAAGAGGTTTTTACGATATATGTCCCTCTGATAGAGCAAGTTGTCGTAACACCAGTTTCATTTCAGCAATGAGGACACAGGGTCCTCTTTAAGTATAGTGGTGTTGGTACCCAAATGTAGGATTGGCAGAGTGGTGAAGGGCTGCCTATAGTGTCCCTTAGGTGTGGCTTTAGCACTTGTCACAGTGCTCCTACCTGGATATCCTTGGATCCCAGACGTGGTCGTCCGAAGCAGTGATAAAAGGGGTGATGAACTTGGATGAGGAATAAATGGAGCCCAGACTTTGTATTGAAGTTAACAGCTTTACTTGGCATAAAATTTCATTAAGGAACAATCCTCCAACTTTATCTTGGTCATCGTCAGGTTTCAGCATTAGTATTGGCAGGCAAGCAATCTCAGCTCTGCTATATCTGCACTCTCTCAGCTCTGGGTAAGCTAGGCACACAACCTCTCCCCAGGTAGGATAGGCTAGAACTGACTCCTAACTAATCTCCTCCCTAGAGGGACCAAGAGAGATGGAAAGAAGATTCCATCTTCTGCTAGTCAGCACTGCTAATTGTTGCAGCCACCTACTGGTGAACCAGGCACATTACACTTTAGCAGTTATAAAATCAGGAAATACATACACATTATGCAGGACATGAGATTAGATGTATAAAAATGACATAGGATGCACTATTAAAGATAGTGGGGGCAAGGAAAAGATGGTAACGCCACTCTGGGGTGTTACATACAGTATACAATGCCTGAGTACATCTATATAAAGACTGCCCATCATGCAAATCAACACACCTGCCACTAGGTATACTGAATGCTCAGTAGGTGTCCCGAGTAGATCCAAATGTTACTACAGTAAAGCCGTTCATGATAAACTTAACATTAACCGACGTGTAGTCTTCTGCAATGTAGCTATTCGGCATCTGAACCTAAGGGTGAAGTTACGCCTATACACAGCCCAATAGTGGATATTTTTCCAAGAGTCTTCCAAAGATGTGGTATGCTAAACACTACACTCCAATCCGACGAGTTTCGGAGAAATAGTGTTCTCCTTCTTCATAAATTCCGATTTGCGTTCCTCCTGGTGTGTAAGAATACTGCTCCATCACTAGGGGTTACAGACTCCATCTATTTCCACGCATTTTTGTTAGGATCATAGCTAATCTTCACCAGCCTGGTGTATATTTTTCTACATTGTACTGTATGATTGTTTTCTGGGTATGTGGTGTATGGGTATCACATTGTATCTATCTGCAGCTCTGACTGGACTAGTGAGGAGTTGGATAGGAGTCTGGCTAATACCTCGCTGCTCCAGGTGGTGGTGCCTTGGGTTTGTTGGTCCACTGGCTCTGTTTTGGGGGCTGAGTATATATTTTAATGCATATAGAAAGTGTCTCCACAGTAGTTTGTGTAAGATTCTTGTTACTGTCAATTTTCACATCACTTTCCAATAAATCATCTTGCCACAGAAATTTGAAATATAACAAAATGAGCGTACTTAGCCAAGCATACATCTCTGTTCATTTCATGGTTCATCTTTCCTGCTTCAGCTCAGTCACTCAAAACATTAGATATTACTAGGCTATTTTGAGAGCATACATTTCAGATATTATTATTTTTTACTTTTGTCATTCATTTCTGGTAGCTTTTATTTTGTAATAGTCTGCAGGCATTAAAGGTAAACTACCATTTTTTTTGCAAATATTAACAGTCTATAGGTGAATTTTTTTATTCTTTTTTTTTTATACAAACGTTGGATGGATGGTTTTCTGGATATTATTTTTAAGTCACTTGATTCTTCTTTCTGTCCTGGTTCTTTAACTTACTCCTATGTTTGGATTTTCAGCATTGACTCTCAATCAGACCATTCGCTCTGACCAGAGAGGGAAGGGGATGATCACACATTACACTGACAAGTGCAATCCTCTTCTGTTGGCATCTTTTTCTAGGCCTATCCAGAGAACAATAGAGCTGTCATACTGTCATCCCAATTCTTCATCTTCTATTATACTAGCAGACACCTTCTCCACACAGCAGAAGTAAACTGACAATAGATGTAATCAGCATTATTTTGATACCAGCCACCAGGATGGACACTTTAAGGTGATTTGTTTGTATTACTGTAATGTGTTTTTTGGGTTACCTTAACGTGTTTAAAGGGGTATTTCCATCTCAGACAATGGGGACATATCGCTAGGGTATGCCTGTCTGATAGGCGAGGGTCCCACCGCTACAACGACGACGAAGCGGGTAGAGCTGTGGCTGGAGGACCCTGGATTTCCCAGGGTCCGTCTACTACCAAACACTGCTCCCCGCTGCTCCAATAGAAGTGAATGGCAGCGCACCACACACGCTTTCCCCCGCTCCCATTAATTTCTATGGGGCAGATGGAAATAGCCGAGCCAGCGCTCGGCTATATAATCGGCAGCCCCATAGAAATTAATGGAGGGCGGCTGCTCATACGTAGTGCACCCTCTGTTGATTTCCCCGCTCCGTTCTCATTGTAGGTGCGGGTCCTAGCGGTGGGACCCTCGCCTATCAGACAATGGGGGCATATCCTAGCGATATGCCCCCATTGTATGAGATAGGAAAAACCCTTTAAGCCTGTCAAAATAATGGTGGCTACATCTGTGTCTACACAGGAGCTTTGTCTCTCTGTGCTGACTGCTACAGAAGGACAAGATTTTGTATCTAATTTTAAATAGTGTAGTACTGCCAACATGAAAACCAGCAAAAAATGTTTTTTATGAATATTCAGTTAAACCAATGACACTTTCTGTCTACGCTATCTCATACCAAATGCAATATGACATCACTCCAAGACAAGGGTGATCTAGACACCACTTGAAGGACCAGGATGACAGTAGGATGATCCTTCATGTTCTTTCCTGGCTTCTTGGCAAATACACAAAAAGAAAGAAAGACTTATAATGACATTAACAGATGCAAGTGCCTGGCAGAGACTAAGGGGCACATTTATTAGGACTGGCGTTTTAGACGCTGGTCTTAATAAGCCCTATACCTGGCAGTAGATCCACTTTGGCGGATACACCGCCACTTCTAAATGTAAGACATCTTTCTAGCTGTCTTATATTTAGACCATTTCCTACACGTAAAACTGGCATAGAAAATTGTAAATGATCCCCTTCCCTGCCACGCCCTCTTTTTTAGACCTGGCGTTAGCGGTGAGAAGTTACAGATCTGCGCCAGAAATACGACTAATTTAGGCATATTTCTGTTTAATAAATGACCCCCTAAATACTCAGAGTTGCTTAGCGAACGTTCTTTGCTTACCTGCAGGAGTCTAATGCCTGCCTGAACTCAACTGGTATTCATTTAGGTCTCATACACACGACTGTATCCGTTTTGCGGTCCTCAAATTGTGGATCCACAAAAAACAGATGCAGTCAGTGTTGTATCTGCATTTTTTGTGGACCCATTGATTTCAATAGGTCTGCCTGTGCACATTTTAAGGACAGGTATAGGACATGTTCTATATTTTTGCGGAACGGACATACGGATGATGGGTGTGTTTTCTGCATCCTTATGTCTGTTCCACAGAATGACTGACTATGTCCGCAAAATGCAAACCATTTTTTTCAGATAACATGCGGACAGCACACAGACCACATCCGTTTTTGAGGATTTGTGATTTGTGGACCTCAAAAGAGATACGGTTTTGCACAGGGAGCCTAAGGCTGAATTCACACTTCAGTTATTCGGTCCGTTATTTCCCTCTATAATGGAAACATTTGCACCTATTCTGTGTTTCTGATTTGATCCTGGTATAGCCACAATAAGGCTACATTCACACGACCGTATGTGTTTTGCGGTCCGCAAAAATTGCGGATACGCAAAAAAAAGATAACGTTCCATATGGCATCCGTTTTAGTATTTTTTGCAGATCCATTGTAACAATGCCTATCCAGATCCATTGTAACAATGCCTATCCTTGTCCACAAAACGGACGAGAATAGGACATGTTCTATTTTTTTGCGGGTCTATGGAACGGACATACGGATGAGGATAGTACATGGTGTGCTGTCTGAATTTTTTGCGGACCCATTGAAATGAATGGTTCTGTATTCCGTAAAAAAAAACGGAACGGACATGGAAACAAAATACGTTCATGTGAATGTAGCCTAACTGATGGAAATAACTGATCAAATAACTGAAGCGTGAACTTGGCCTTGTTTTTTTTAAACAGTGCTATTTCTATATATTGATTTGTAGCTGAAAAGACTTTACTTTTCTCTTAATTAAATGATAAGAGTGTCTCTTCTTTGTTTCTTTTTAATCTTTTTTGGGGGGAGGCGGAACAGGTTGCAATTTTTTTTATTATGTCAAGGTGTGTGTATAGGATGTGCAGGTAGAAGACTATTGTGCAGGTTATTCGGTGAGATAGGAGAAAGTTTTGGGGAGGGGAAGCAAGAGTGGATTGGGAACTTAAAGTGGCCCTGGAAAAAAAAAACTAAAAGTGGCCCCAAGTTGTCGAGTCTGAACTGACAGAAGGTGGGGCAACGCAAGTAGGCAGGGCCAATACAAGCCAGGCAGGACAATGGATGTAGGCGGGGCCAGCAATACTACAGTACGGGCACACAATACCGCACCAGCAAAACTAAATACCACAGTGCAGCATAAAATACTGTCCTATGACCATCAGGATGGTGATACATTTGAATTCAGGAGAGACCTACGGCTGCTTGCCAAGTGCATAGGTACCTGGTACTCCTAGCATTAATTAATGACGTGAGCATCAGATCGTTATGTAGCTGGCCAGAGTATTTTTCTTTCTTTTACCTTTATTTATATTTTTTATCCCTTTCTCCAGCTCCATTGTCTGTGGCGCTGGTTCAGTTCTCCTCCCACTGTTTGTTTACACAGCAGCAGTGACGTGCCTGGACAGGGCTAATGTCTGTTGCAGCCAGTCACTGCCTTCACTGGTCTACCAGGAGGGCTTTTACACGAATGATACGGACTGCGTCAGGATCTGTTCAGGAAAAAACTGATGGTTTTGAACGCAAGTTGAATCTGTTTTGTCTGCTATTGCGCTCAGTGTCTTTTTTTTCTGTCTGGATTGTATTGGGATTGCATGCATTCTTCAAGTGTGTGAAGAAAACCTGAAGAATAACAATCTACATCCCCTAGCAATGATCAGTGAAAGACGCCTTGAATACGGTCATATATAAAACAGGTCAGTGATAAAACAGGTCTTATAGCCAAGCCAATACCTCATCTGCAGATGGCTATTTTGGGGTGAGCAGAGAGAACTGACTTATCTGAGTAAGAGACTTTTGCGGTGGAACCGGGGGTGATATTTCTCCTTGTGGAGGGTGCCTAGTAGACATAGGCCTTGTAGGCCATGCAATGTTCTTCTGGGAAAAGGTATGCAAATAAACTCACTGGTACCATTGCCCCTCACTGGAAAGAAAAATCTGTCTCGCTTCAGATGAAGTATAATAGCTTTTATTCCAGCAAAGTAAAATCCGTAAACAGGTGTACATGAAACAATCTACGCGTTTCAGACCTCTAAGGTATGTGGGTCCTTCCTCATGACAAACATGCATATGAAATGGGAGCACCTCCTTATGTATCCCAAACTGACCCCTGGTTAATGAGTATCTTCTGGATTGGTTATCAGTATCTGATCGTGGGGGTCCAACACCAAGGACCTCTGCTGATCAGCTGTTTGAGGAGGCACCAGAGATCCTGTAAGTGCTGTGGCCTTCTTGCAGCTTACCAAGCACAGCGCAATATATTGAAAACACTTTTACTCTAATTTCACCTTTAACGTATCTGCTAATCCTAAAGGTTCACATACTTTTGCCACCCACTTTTGCCATTTTGGATAATTTTCCTCCATAAATCAACTAGTCTAATATTTTTGACTTCTTTGTTTGATTTGGTTATCTTTCTATACTTTTAAAACTTGTGTAAAAATCTTTTGCAGTTTTAGGTCAAATTTATGCAGAAATATTAAGAATTCTGAAGGGTTCACAAACTTCCAAGCACCACTGTAATTGGTCCAAGGACATGGTGTAATTAGTAGGGATAAATTGCAGATCTATGAACTTCCCTATAGATTCCTGCCCAATAATGTTCACAGATTAAATGGGTTTTCCTTGACTTAGATATTGATGACTTATCCTCAGAATAGGTCAGCAATATGAGATTGGTGAGGGTCTGACAACCTCGCTGATCAGCTGTTTATGGCAGCCATTGGTGCATTCAATGATACAGTGGATGGAAGACTCTGTACACTGTTTAGGTTTCTCCATTAGTGGCTGGCCTAAACAGCTGCTGTGTCGGAACTCCACTAATCTGATATTGCTGACCTATCCTGTGGAGAGGTCATCAATATCTAAGTTCAAGAAAAAACCTTTAATTCAAGACTACACTGTGGAGGAGAGATTCATCATACCCCTGAACTAGAATTGTGGTGGAAAAAAGTGCACACCATGCACACCACCACTTGCTTTTACCCACAACATTCTCTAAAAATTAAAGGGAACCTGTCACCGGGATTTTGTGTATAGAGCTGAGGACATGGTTGCTAGATGACCGCTAGCACATCCGCAATACCCAGTCCCCATAGCTCTGTGTGCTTTTATTGTGTAAAAAAAAACGATTTGATACATATGCAAATTAACCTGAGATGAGTCCTGTATGTGAGATGAGTCAGGGACAGGACTCATCTCAGGGTAATTTGCATATGTATCAAATCGGTTTTTTTTACACAATAAAAGCACACAGAGCTATGGGGACTGGGTATCGCGGATGTGCTAGCGGCCATCTAGCAACCCATGTACTTAGCTCTAAGGAAAAAAAATATTACAGTGTCTCAAAAGAAAACCAAATTCTTAAAAAACATTTTTTCTGTGTAAAAATCATAAAAGACACAAACATGGTGTAAACTACTTACTGGTTATTTTTTATTTCAGTTTCTATGTTTGTATTCATATTTATGATTATTATTATTTGTGCATGACTGCAAACATATTGTGCTTCATTTTATTCACAGTAGTACTTTCTGCATACCACTGGTAGCACAACCGCTTTGCTGATAAGACACAGTCACCCTCAGTATGAAATGGTAAACATTTATAGTACCAGAATCTCCCCATCTAAAACGACTTAACCCACTAGCATCTATAAAAAAGAAGAAGCCAATTCTTTTCCTAGGAATTGCAGGCTGGCAGCAGATGGTGGTGATGCGAGGAACATGCACTAATGGATTAAGGAAATAATAATGGTTTTATTTACATTGAGAATCATGCTGAAAAGACAAACTTAAATACAGTATAATTAAAAACAAATGCAGTGGCAATTATTACTCAGGCCTTAATCCATCAGCCGAGACACACAGCTGTGCAGATTACAAAATACATTATTTTTGTTTGTACGTGTACGCTGAAGTTAAATGAGCCATTAACGAATATAGGCGCACCATGTGTGTTTGGTAAAACCGCAATAATTATTATAACAAATTGATCACATTCAGATAGCATTCCCTTATTAATCACATCGCGGCATTACTCTGTATCCTCATTAAACAGCCCCATACTTACAAGCAGCTATTTCTATTTCATCTTCAGATCAGTGAACAAGAGTGAGAGCAACCCCACTGAGCAGCGAATATTGGAATTCGAAAAATGAACAAGTAAGCAGAATTAAATTATGGTCTAAGAATAAGAATATCTCACACTTTATACAGATACGTAGGTAGACATTCATTAATACCAATAGATTCACAGCCTGATGAACGTTTAAAAGAAAAAAACTAAAACTTTATTAAAGTCTGTTTAAAAGGAGGGCAAAAAGCCTATATGTCACAGTCTGGGACCATCAGGCAACCAGACCCAAAAATTGTGCAGAGAAGGAGTATAAATAAATCCTCTGTACAATTATAGATCTGGACTAGAGACCTGACTTGCTAGCAAGTAGTTGCTAATCAATTGCAAGCCGGGTGTTAGGACACAGTTCACACTATGAATGGACACTACTATGTTTGTTGCAAGTGACCCTATAGGATATATTGCTCAAGTGTGGTAAATCCAGCTAATTCCTGGCCGTGTGAGGCTATGTTTAGCTGATCGCACTGACTATACTGAGTGCTGCACCCTTGGTCTGCGATTGAGATCAGTGTATCCAGTACATATACGCTAGACCACTATGTCTGGAGCGACTATTTATTAGCCTCACTACTCCAGATGATTTACAGCGTGCTGCGTTAATAAAGTCTCTGTGGACATATATACGCTGTCATGTAGTACAGTGTTCAGACCAGCCTCTCAGATAGCCTGCGGCCAGTATATAAAGCTATATCCATTCGCTTGCAGTCAGTATGTTTTGGCTGTATCCAGTCACTTGCAGCCAGTATATTTTGGCTCCATCCACACATTTGCGGCCAGTATATTTTGGCTGCATGCACACACTCAGGCTATCAGGTTAATACCGCATCTCATGCAACCCTGCCTAAAGAGCCGTGTCCTAATGGTTAACAGCAGCTCTACGCGTTTCCACGTGACATATGTTCGTCACGTATCTTCAGGAGCTTATTAGATAAATGCCTATGTCAGGACAAAGTGCCGCACTGTAGCGTGCTATGGCTCCGGCGCTGTGATGGGATCTGCTGTCATCAGAATATTTTACAAGGTACAGTACATAATAGTCATTGACGGCTAAGACTCCTCTCTGGGCGTCCTTCCCAGAGCTCACTATTCATGGTGAGCAAAACTAAAATTTCTCCTTGCCCCTTGCCAGTAAATCTATCCATTGCAATTCACATTAATCAACCACAGACAAAATAAGAACAGTGCATATGGGTATGTATCTTATTGGCTTATCTACAGCATTAAAGAGCATCTGTCAGCAGATATTGTACCCATGAAACTGGCTGACCTGTTACATGTGCGCTTGGCAGCTAAAGCCAACTGTGTTGGTCCCATGTTTATATGTGCCGACATTACTGAGAAAAATTATGTTTGCATATATGCAAATGTTTGGTAGGAGCTCAGACTGGCATAAGATATTCCTCATGTATAAGATAGGTCAGTACTTTCTGCTTGATGAGATCACATGGGTCATGTGATCCTGGGTGTCTCACATGACCACAGGGCGGCCCTATTTAAACAAACTGCTTCCACAGTTGCCTGTGAATAAGGTCATCTGGCATTCTGAATTGCTGTGTATTGCTGTAGAATTCTTGCCTGGTATTCTGACTCTGTATCTGCCTGACGAATTGGACCCTGTAGTGACTTCTTGGTATTGACCCGGATTTAGCATCATATTGCTTTTCTTTCTGAATTTGTCTCTGATTGTCTCTCCTGGTTTGACTTGGTCCGTCTGTTTACTCTGCTGTAGCTGTGAATTTTCCCTGGTGCCTATCTGTCACTTTGTTATTTTATCCTTGCTTTGTTCCTGCTTGGACGCCTGCACTTAGTTAATAGGGATTGCCATTCAGATGCAGATCCTCGTTTAGAACTGATCATGCAAGTAGGGACAGTTGTGCGAGTGGAGTTCAGGGCTCACTGTTCTCTACCATGACACTATGTTTTACATGTGTTTCCTATTTTCCTTCCCTGACCCTATTTCCATAAGCGTCATAGTTTCCTGATCTCCTGCCCATAAAAGAGCTTGCACCACATATTTAATTTCCAGGACCTAAAAATGCCTAATGATATTGGCGAGCTGGTCTGCCTCAGACAAAGTTTATTTTTGGCATCTCAGCTGGTTTATCTTGGTTATTGGCTAACTTCTCACCTAAAAACCCTGTAGGTGTAGTGGCTTTGGCTCTAATTGGGTATTTCCAAATATATTGCTATATTCAGATGTAAAAATATAAGTTCTCCATTCTCACTAGAGATAAGCAAATTGAAGTTTATGAAGTGGAATTCGATCCAAATTTCAGGAAAAATGTGAGTCGTCCTGTAGTCGAATTTCCTCACGCTTCATGGTAACGAATCATATTTTTTCTAAAATGGCTGCTGCACATGTTAGAAAGAGGAAGTAAGAAGCCCGGGAATGAAGGAGCACTCATAATTACAAAAAAACAAAATGGCTGCACACCATTGTATATGCAAACAATAGAGCTAAGGAATGGGGGTCATCCTAGATAAAAGTGGTACAATACTGACTATAAATGAGTAATGGAATCTCTTAGCGCACATACGTGTCGGGCCCACCTACCAAGCGTCAAGGTGGCTTCCGCAGATGGGTCCCTATCACTAAAGATACTGCCTCACTTTGGACTTACTAAAGTCTCCAATATTCAGGGCTGTGTAGGAACCAGCTACAAAAGTACTCTGCTCAGAAGTCCCAGGTAGATGTGCATGTCCAGTCTAAAAGGGGTGCCACCCCCAATATATTGCAAGAAAATTTAGACTAAAACCTTCAGAATCACAGGTGCATATCCATGAAGCAAACATAATTACAAAAAAACAAAATGCCATGCAGATAGCCAATCATCAGATAGCCAGCCTCTGTGATGCCGCAGCCCTATAAGAAGTCTCTTTCTGCCCAGTCTCCACCATTTTACATTGAATGTAGTGCAGGGAGAGACATTACAGGCACTAGATACAGTTCAGGGACAGATTATTCATAGTGTAGGGATATAATAGGGAGGCATTATCCACACTATAGTGAAGAGAGCAGGGGCTAATAGAAGAGTGTAAAGCCTGGCTATTAGGGGCTATTCTATTATACCCTGCTGCACTAATTGGGTATACAAAGTGATCTAATATTACAGATTTTAGGTTTGTATTCTTTGATAAAACAGTAATTCCAATAATCCTTGATTCTGTAATTGGGGTGAAACTGCGGTCGGATACTACAAAATTTGGGGGATTCATGTTCTTTTATATATGATTCAATCCGTTAATCCTTGATTGTCTATTTGGGGTGAAATTGCAGCTGGATACAACAGATTTTAGGGTACTCATGTTTTATTATACATGAGTATATCCGTTATTCCATAATTGAGGAATTGGTGTGAAATTGCTGCAAAATACTACAAGTTTTGGGGTACTCACGTTCTCATATATAAGTAATCCATTCATCCTTGTTTCGGGGGTGAAATTGCGGCTTGACACTACTGCTATTTTACTCTTAAAGTTACTGTTACAGTACAGTTTGTCAGACAGACAGGTGACAGGCCCTTTTAAGGGAATGGGCAGTGGCCAAAATGTTTCTGGAGCTGGCAGAAGTAGCAGCAGAAAAAGAAGGGAGGAGGGGAGGTGGTAGCAGCAGTCGCAGCGACAGGCCATAGCTGCCAGTGTAATCCAGCGGTCGTGTTTTGACCAGCAATCCAGATGTCCTTGAATGGTTGACTCGGTCTTCTACTTCACCTCAAGTGACATCCGACACCCCCAGCCAAGAGTTGTTGGGTTTCTCTGACACCATGGTTAGTTGGTTAGTTTGCATGGCCCGGGAGCAGGTCCTGTGCCCCCAACTGTTCTGAACCTGCTCCTTTCATTTTCTGTTCCTTCTGCTCAGGAAGTATTGTATGTCGTCGGCTCGGCTTTTCAGTGTGGACGAGTTTCTAGAGGACAGTCAGCAACTACTGCCCAGCCAAGATGTAGCGGAGAGACCCGCTGCTTCCTCTGGTAGGCAGGCAAGTAGCAAAGATGAGAGTCATGTGGGAGCTGGTGTTCTGAGCGGTCAGGCACATGGCCCTGAGACTGATGATGGTGACATCAGTGACGTGCAGACAGTAGCAGATGAAAATGTAGCTGATTACATGTGGGAGCCAGGTGAAGAGGGGGCTTCATCATCATCAGGAGAAGGTGGCAGCTTGCGGATGAGGCAGCGGCTGAGCCAGCAGGGTAGTAGCGTGGCCTCGAGTCGGCAGGGTGGCAGCACTGTGAGGTCTGGAGCCAAAAGTGCCCGAGGTAGACCATCTGGTACGCAGGAGCCTACCTTTCCGGAAAGAACTAGCAGTGCACGGTTTCACGGAGGCAGTAGTAGCAAGCAGTCAGCATGGAGTGATGGGGGAAAATAGCGGTGTGGGAATTTTTCATCAAGCCGCTGGATGACGTCAGCGTGGCCATTTGTAGAATCTGTGGGCAAAAGATGAAGCATTGGCACCACGGCCCTGCGTCAACACATGCAGCATCACCATAAAGTGGCCTGGGAAAACCATGGTGCTAATGTAGTGGAACAGCATGACGCAGCAACCGCTGCATCACCAAGTGGCCCGCACTCCTTCTTCAGCAGTCAAGGCTCCACCACTTCAGCATAAGGGAGCTATGTTTCCTACCCATAATCTACTAGTCCTGATGCTCCTGCTTCTCCTACTCCTTGTCACTCATTTCATCAGCAATCGATCGCCGAGGTGATTGCAAAAAGATGTGCACTCATTCAACAGCACAGAAGCTGAACGTGCTCCTGGCCAAGTTGTTGGTACTACAGTCCCTCCCTTTCCATGTAGTGAACTCTGCACCTTTCAGAGAACTGATAGCTTGTGGGGCGAGCCAAGGTGGAGAGTCCCAAGCTGTCATTAATTATACAAAAAGGCTGTACCAGCCTTGCACATGTATGTTGAACAGAAGGTGGGCCAGTCCATTAGCCTGTCGTGTCTGCCAAAGTTCACGGCAGCACCGACGTGTGGAGCTGTAACAGCAGTCAAGAACAATATAGTGACAGGAGATGAGCAGGAGGAGCGGAGGAGCTAGAGGGTGATGAGGAAGACTAGGCAGATGACCCTGACACACTGTGGCAGTATGCAGTGGAGATAAAGGCAGGGTGTCCCCCGTATCCCTTGCGTAAATGGCCAGATGCATGCTGAGTTGCTTGTGACAGCCGTATTATCACCATTCGGCAGAGGGATAACTTCTGGCTCTCCAAAATGGGGGCCTTTTTTCTACCGGCTGAGAGGGAGGGTAAACTCAACTACTATCAAGACATCCTATGTACTTAGTTGGCCGCAGCCTATGTGCACCATCGCCCATCCTCATGAAGGTCTGACCAGGGGGGCCCTCTGCGCTCACATTCCACTGCCATGGCTGCTGTGAGGGGAGGGGGGGCAGGGGCTCCATCAGCAACTTAAATCTGGAGTCTCTAATGAACACTTTTCTTCACCCACCTACTGAAGAAACCACCCACCAGCAGCAGCAGCAAGACATGGAGCAGAACCTGAACCAGCAGCTGGTGGCATACTTGGACTGCACCCTGCCACCCCACATCCAAGATTCCCTGGACTACTGGGTAGACAAACTTGATTTCTGGCCGCAACTGGCCGAGTTTGCCCTGGACAAGCTTTGCTGCCTGGCCAGTAGTCTGGCATCAGAGTGGATGTTTAGTGCAGCTGGGGGGCATAGTTACCCCAAGGAGAACTCGCCTTTTCAACCAAAGTGTGGAGACACTGACCTTTGTGAAGATGAATCAGGCGTGGATCAGCTAGGATTTCCAGACACCCATGCCTAATGCATCAGACTAGATAATTCTGGGTGCCACACCCAAACTTTGTGAAAAGAGACCCATTTATTCTGGCCACCTGCTTCAGCCACTATTCTGATGCTGACACCCATCTGCTGTCATGTTCTCCTACTGCCACCCACCATCTTGTACGGTTACTGCCACTGCTGTTTCCCCCCATCCCTACTCTTTGACTAGGCCACTGTGCTGACTCCTCATGCGGTTGCCACTCTTACCACTCTGTGAATGGGTCACTGTGTTGACTCCTCATATCATTTGTAGGGTGTATTTATAGGAGATATACATACGTCACATTAACCGTTTTGCGGTGCATTTAAAATGTTCTACAGTTTCTTTTGGGGTGTATTAGTGTAAAAAAAAAAAGGACGTCTTATTTGCCATTCTGTTGTGCAGTTACATTGTAATACAGCTTTTTGGGGTGTTTTAGTGTATAAAAAGTACATCTTATTTGCCGTTCTGCGGTGCAGTTACATTGTACTACACATTTTTTAGGGGGTGTTTTAATAGTATAAAAAGTACATCTTATTTGTCATTCTGTGGTGCAGTTACATTGTTCTACAGCTTTTTTTGGGGTGTATTAATAGTATAAAAAGTACATCTTATTTGCGGTTCTGCGGTGCAGTTATATTGTTCTACAGCCTTTTTGGGGGTGTATTAATAGTATAAAAAGTACATCTTATTTGCTGTTCTGCGGTGCGGTTACATTGTACTACACACTTTTTGGGGGGTATTTTAATAGTATAAAAAGTACATCTTATTTGACGTTCTGCGGTGCAGTTACATTGTACTACACACTTTTTTGGGGGGTGTTTTAATAGTATAAAAAGTTTGTCATATTTGCTGTTCTGTGGTGCAGTTACAGTGTACTACGGCCTTTATTGGGTTGTATTAGTGTAAAAAAAAGTACATCTTATTTGCCGTTCTGCGGTGCAGTTACATTGTTCTACAGCTTTTTTGGGGGTGTAAAAAAAAGTACATTTTATTTGCCATTGTGCGGTGCAGTTACATTTTTCTACAGCTTCTTTTGGGGTGTATTAGTGTAAAAAAAAAAAAGGACGTCTTATTTGCCGTTCTGCAGTGCAGTTACATTGTACTAAAGCCCTTTTTTTGGGTGTATTAATAGGATAAAAAAGGACATCATATTTGCCGTTCTGCGGTCAAGTTACATTGTACTAGACACTTTTTTGGCAGTGTTTTAATAGTATAAAAAGTACGTCTTATTTGCCATTCTGCGGTGCAGTTACATTGTACTACAGCCTTTTTTGGAGTGTATAAGTGAAAAAAACAAGTACGTTTTATTGGTCAAGTTACATTGTTCTACAGCTTTTTTGGGGTGTATTAATTTCCTTTTAATTATTTTATCTAACAGTATGTCAGACAGACAAGTGACAGGCCCTTCAAAGGGAACGGGGAGTGGCCAAAATGTTTCTGGCGCAGGCACAAGTAGAAGCAGAATAAGGGGGCGTGGCAGCAGGAGTCGCAGCGAAAGGCCTGACCTCCCAGTGTCAGCTAGCGGTCGTGTCTTGACCAGCAACCGAGCGGTGCTTGAATGGTTGAGTCGGTCTTCTACTTCGTCGCAAGTGACATCACACACCCCCAGCCAATATTCGGTGGGTTCTTCAGACACAAGACTTCGTTGGAATAGCCCGGAAGCAGGCCCTGTACCCTCACCTGTCCTCAACCTGCCTTTGTCCTTTTCTATTCCCTCTGCTAGAAAAGTATTATATGCCGTAGGCTCGGCTCCACTTTTCAGTGAGGACGAGCTACCAGAGGACAGTCAGCAGCTACTGGCCAGCCAAAATCTGGAGGAGAGATCCGCCGCTTCATCCAGTAGACGGGAAAGTAGTGATGATGAGAGTGGCATGGGAGCTGATGTTGCAAGTGGTCAGGCTCCTGGCCCTTAGACCATTGAAGGGGACATCAGTGACATGCAGACAGCAGTGGATGATGATAAATCCGATCATACTTTGGAGCTGGGTGAAGAAGGGGCTTCATCATCAGGGGAAGAGGGTGGCAGCTTGCGCGTGAGGCAGGGGCTGAGCCAGCAAGTTGGTAATGTGGCTGGGAGTCAGCAGGGTGGCAGCAGTGGGAGGTCGGGAGCCAAATGTGCCTGGGGTAGACCGCCCGCTTCGCAGAAGACTACCTGCCTGGGAAGTAGCAGTGCAGGGGTTCACGGAGGCAGTGATAGCAGGCAGTCAGTACGGAGTGTTGGGGGGGAAATGCCATACTTGGCATACATGGCCATTTGCTGAATTTGTTCGCAATAGGTGAAGTGTGGCCGGGGTGCCAATGTGGGCACCACCACCCTGTGTCAACACATGCAGCACCACCATAAAGTGGCTTAGGAGAACCGTGGCTCCGATGTGGTGGTCCAGCCTGCTGCATCACCCAGTGGCACGCACCTAATTTCATGCAGTCATAGCTCCACCACCTCAGCCAAAGAGAGCTGTCTGTCCTTCCCATCATCTACTGGTCTTCATGCTCCTGCTCCTTATCAGTCATTCCATCAGCAATCGATCACCGAAGCGATTGCCAAGAGACAACAGTATGTGTGCACTCATCCAATGGCGCAGAAGCTGAACGTGCTCCTGGCCAAGTTGCTGGTGCTGCAGTCCCTCCCTTTCCAAGTGGTGGACTCTGCACCTTTCAGAGAACTGATGGCTTGTGCCGAACCAAGGTGGAGAGTCCCAAGCTGTCATTTCTTTGTGAAAAAGGCAGTACCAGCCCTGCACACATATTTAGAACAGAAGGTGGGACAGTCCTTGAGCCTGTCGGTGTCTGCCAAAGTGCACGGCAGCGCCGACATGTGGAGCTGTAACTATGGTCAAGGACAATATATGTCCTTTATGGCCCACTGGGGAAATGTGGCTCCTGCCCAGCCACACCAACAACTTGGGCAAGTGACGCCGCTTCCACCACCACGTTTTCATGCCATTGGTCCTGTGACAATGTCCACCTCTGCCTCCTCATCCTCCACCGTGTCCTCTGCCTCCACTGACGGGACAATTCACAGTGCCCCACCAGCATACCACATGTGCAGGGCACGACAGTGTCACATTGTTCTGCACCTAGTTTGCCTGGGTGAATGGAGTCACACAGGGGAGGAAATGCTCCACGTCCTTCCGCTCATCTGCAAGACATCCATAAAATGGCCAGAAAACTTTGCATGCACTTCAGCCACTCGTACACCGAAAAGCACACCCTCCTTGAGCTGCAGCGGCAGAATGCCATCCCCCAATAAAGGCTGATATGCGACCTTTCCACCCGTTGGAATTTCACCCTCTATATGTTGGACCGAATATAGGAACAGAGAAAGGCCATAAACAATTTCTTGATGATACAGGCGGACAGAGGTACTCCCCTGTGTAACTTCAATGTTAGCCAGTGGCAGCTCATGCGTGACAACTGACGTTTTCTCGAGCCCTTTGAGGAGGACACTTTATTTGGTAGTCGGCAGAACAACGTAATTCCACTGATTCATGTCCTGGAACAGGTGCTGCTAAATCTGGCTGGCCAGGGGACAGGAGATGTGGCAACTACATCTCACGGCCACATGAGCCCTGTGGGGCCTGAACTATAGGAGGAGGAGGACATTTGAGCATAAGCAATGCATAGAGAAATGGGTGGTTTTTCTACACAGGCGACAGGAGAGGAGGAGCAGGAGCAGCCGGAGGAGCTACAGGGCGATGAGCAACACGAGGCAGATTACCCAGACACACCATGGTAGTATGCAGTGGAGATGGAGGCAGGGAGTCCCTCCGAGTCGCTTGCGCAAATGGCCAGATGCATGCTCAGTTGCTTGCATAGTGACCGCCGAATTGTCACCATTTGGCAGAGGGATCAATACTGGCTCTCCAACATGTTAGACCCTCACTACCGGTCCAAAATGGTGGCCTTTTTTACACCCGCCGAGAGGGAGGACAAACTGAACTACTAGACATCCTATGTAGTCAGTTGGCCCCTGCCTTTGTGCACCATCGCCCATCCTCACACAGGTCTGACCGGGAGGGCCCTCTCCATCAGCACCAACTTAAGTCTAGAGTCGCTGATGAGCAGTTTTCTTCACCCTCCTACTGAAGAAACTACTCACCAGCAGCAGCAGCTAGACACAGAGCAAAACTTGAACCAGCCAGTTGTGGCATACTTGGAATGAACCCTGACACCCAACATTGAAGATCCCCTGGACTACTGGGCAGCCAAACTCGATTTGTGGCCGCAACTGGCCGGGTTTGCCCTGACAAGCTTTCCTGCCTGGCCAGCAGTGTGGCATCAGAGTGGGTGCTTAGTGTGGTGGGGGCCATAGTTACCCCAAGGAGAACTGGTGTGGATCAGCCAGGATTTCCACACACCAGTGCCTGATGCATCCGACTAGATCATCCATGGTGCCACACCTAAATTTAAAAGAGACCTGTTTCTTCTGGCTACCTGCTTCAGCTACTATTCACACTCTGTGGTCTCCTCATGCTGCTGCCACCTCCCCACTCTGTCTCTCGGCCACTCTGTGGTCTCCTCATGCTGCTGCCACCTCACCACCATGTCACTGGGCCACTCTGTGGTCTCCTCATGCTGGTGCCACCTAACCACTCTGTCTTTGGGCCACTCTGTGGACTTCTCATTCTGTTCCCACCCTCCACACTCCATGACTGAGCCAATATTTTGCCTTTTTGGCCGGGTTGATATCATCATTTATTTTACCTTTCTTCTGATCTGTCAGAAGTAAGGAAAAATGAAACGCACAATGGATCCTGTCTATGTAGCAGCTATAAGGCCTGCATGACATGGTCCCTATTTGAGAATTGGCTTATGATTTGGTAGCCAAAAGCAGGAGTGGGTACAAAACACAGAAGACATGTCATCTCTGTTTTGGATCCAGTCCTGTTTTTTTTTGCTTTAGCAATACTGATAGATTACTGACCAAATGCTGACCAAGTCAAGGCGGATGCTCAACAGACAGGATCACATTTTTTAGGGTTTTTATTCTGACAGATCAGAGGAAAGGCAAAATAATCAGTGAAGTCAACACCCTCTCCACTCTGTCAGGGGGATTCTACTTGTATAAGCGTTTAATACAGGCATCCTCAAACTGCGGCCCTCCAGCTGTTGTAAAACTACAACTCCCACAATGCCCTGCTGTAGGATGATACCTGTAGGCTGTTCGGGCATGCTGGGAGTTGTAGTTTTTCAACAGCTGTAGGGCCGCAGTTTGAGGATGCCTGGTTTAATAGAACAGGTTCTGTAGACATCTAGGTGGAATCAGCTGACGACGGTGTAAAAGGAGTGCTCTCTTTCACGCTTTAGTAGGATCTTGAGCCTCTGCACGGTTCTTTATACCTGCCGCTAACATTGACCTGTAAGGCTGAGTTCACACTTGAGTTATTTGGTCAGTTTTGGCCCCATAACTGCCCAAATAAGTGAAGTGTGGAGTGATTCTAAGCACGACGCCTGTCATCTGAGTGTCATACTCCCTATGCGTGTTACTTCAAGGCACAGTGTTCTACACCACTATACAGGCTCTTTGCAGCCAGGAAATAGCTGTTTTTAAGGCAATTCACCACAAATATATATATATATATATATATATATATATATACACACACAGGTGAAACTCAAAAAAATTAGAATATCATGCAAACTTAATTTATTTCAGTAATGCAACTTAAAAGGTGAAACTAACATATAAGAGAGACTCATTACATGCAAAGCGAGATATTTCAAGCCTTTATTTGGTATAATTTGGACGATTATGGCTTATGAAACCCAAAAGTCTCAATTTTGAGGTACCCTTTGCTCAGGGGGTATGGATTAATTAGCTGACTAGAGTGTGACACTTTGAGCCTAGAATATTAAACCTTTTCACAAAACTCTAATTTTAAGCGGCAATAATGCAATTCCTTTTAATTAGCATTACTGAAATAAATGGACTTTTGCACGATATTAGAATTTTTTGAGTTTCACTTGTATGTATGTATATATACAGTGGGATGCGAAAGTTTGGGCAACCTTGTTAATAGTCATGATTTTCCTGTATAAATCGTTGGTTGTTACGATAAAAAATGTCAGTTAAATATATCCTATAGGAGACACACACAGTGATATTTGAGAAGTGAAATGAAGTTTATTGGATTTACAGAAAGTGTGCTATAACTGTTTAAACAAAATTAGGCAGGTGCATAAATTTGGACATTAAAAAAAAATTCAATCAATATTTTGTAGATCCTCCTTCTGCAGAAATTACAGCCTCTAAACGCTTCCTGTAGGTTCCAATGAGAGTCTGGATTCTGGTTGAAGGTATTTTGGACCATTCCTCTTTACAAAACATCTTTCGTTCATTCAGGTTTGATGGCTTCCGAGCATGGACAGCTCTCTTTAAGTCACACCACAGATTTTCAATTATATTCAGGTCTGGGGACCGAGATGGCCATTGTAGGAACGTTGTACTTGTTCCTCTGCATAAATGCCTTAGTGGATTTTGAGCAGTGTTTAGGGTCGTTGTCTTGTTGAAAGATCCAGCCACGGCACAGCTTCAGCTTTGTCACTGATTCCTGGACATTGGTCTCCAGAATCTGCTGATACTGAGTGGAATCCATGCGTCCCTCAACTTTGACAAGATTCCCAGTCCCTGCACTGGCCACACAGCCCCACAGCATGATGGAACCACCACCATATTTTACTGTAGGTAGCAGGTGTTTTTCTTGGAATGCTGTGTTCTTTTTCCTCCATGCATAACGCCCCTTGTTATGGCCAAATAACTCAATTTTAGTTTCATCAGTCCACAACACCTTATTCCAAAATGAAGCTGGCTTGTCCAAATGTGCTTTAGCCCACCTCAAGCGGCACTTTTTGTGCTGTGGGTGGAGAAAAGGCTTCCTCTGCATCACTCTCGCATACAGCATCTCCTTGTATAAAGTGCGCCGAATGGTTGAACGATGCAGTGACTCCATCTGCAGCAAGATGATGTTGTAGGTCTTTGGTGCTGGTCTGTGGGTTGACTCTGACTGTTCTCACCATTCGTCGCTTCTGTCTATCCAAGATTTTTCTTGGTCTGCCACTTCGAGCCTTAACTTGAACTGAGCCTGTGGTCTTCCATTTCCTCAATATGTTCCTAACTGTGGAAACAGACAGCTGAAATCTCTGAGACAGCTTTTTGTATCCTTCCCCTAAACCATTATGGTGAACAATCTTTGTCTTCAGGTCATTTGAGAGTTGTTTTGAGACCCCCATGTTGCTACTCTTCAGAGAAAATTAAAAGTGGAGGGAAAATTACAATTGACCCCCTTAAATACTCTTTCTCATAATTGGATTCACCTGTGTATGTAGGTCAGGGGTCACTGAGCTTACCAAGCCAATTTGAGTTCCAATAATTAGTTCTAAAGGTTTTGGAATCAATAAAATGACAACAGTTCCCAAATGTATGCACCTGCCTAATTTTGTTTAAACAATTATAGCACACTTTCTGTAAATCTAATAAACTTAATTTCACTTCTTAAATATTACTGTGTGTCTCCTATATGATATATTTAACTGACATTTTTTATCATAACAACCAATGATTTATACAGGAAAATCATGACGATTAACAAGGTTGCCCAAACTTTCGCATCCCACTGTATATATATATATATATAATAAAAAAATGTTGCAAGAGAAATGTGTGGCTGCCTGTGGTTTGAGGGTGAGCTCATTGGGGGTGAGAGACGTTTTTTTCCGAATTTTCTGAAAAGATTCGATCCAAATGTGTATATATATATATTTTTTTTTATTTATATTTTTTATTTAAAGTCATGTATGCATATCATGCATGTATAACCAGCTGCTTATGTAGTTTACTTTATGAAATTCCCATCATGTGCCCTACAACAGCAGTATTCCGTTTCCTGTTGAATGTACAAAAGCTTATTTTAAGAAATGATGGAATTAATTGATTATCTTGTAAAGAAAGGAAATTAGTGCTTAGTATGCTATATACCCAGTAGGGAAGCAGTCAAAGTTTTATTGCGATTGCCACAAAACTGGTCACATCATGGATTATACCCAATAAAGCGAATGTGACACGTATGGCAGAAAGTACACCCTGTACTAATAATAAAAACAAAGTATAAACACCACCCACAAAAGTCTCTGCCAGACATATTCACACTTTAGCCCCAGTGCCGTTCCCACTAAATAGGACAGGCTGCATATAAAAAGAAAAAGTCACTTGACATGATTTGGTATGAAACTAATCACCATAGCTTACCTACATACTTCCACATACTTTCCCACCTGCTTTTCAAAAGTGGTGGGGCTGGAGTAAAACAACAAAATATTGCAAATTTTACTGCAAATGACTTGCACCAAAATTTGCAACTTTTCTTCTGTCATTCCAGTTTGATACATTTCCCCTATAGTGTTGTTTTGCAAAAACAACAAAAAAAGACCTCTGTTTAAAGAGAATATACCGTATCATCATAAAACTATATATTTAGATTTAAAAGGGTTTTCTGAGATTTCTGAGGGTTTTCTGGACAGGTCATCAGTAGTGTTGGGCGAGCATGCTCGGCCAAACACCATTTTGACTTGAGCATTGCGATGCTTGGCACATCGTGGTGTTCGGCAATCACTGTAATGCCGTAGCCATGTTGGTTACTGGCATTACAGTGATTGGCTGGCCGGAACGCATCATCGGGTGCTATATAGCACCCGATGACATGTGTTTCGGCTCAGTCTTTTTTTTAGGCAGGGTTTAGTCTTGAAAGGTGTTACAGACCCAAAAGTCCTTTTAAGGACTATTGTTTTCTCTGGCTGCAATATACTGTATATTATTAGTGCAAACTGTGCTAAATTGTGTGCAATTGTTTGGCCGCTGCTGAGAGTGACACAACCTCTGCTACATCTGTTGTGTTACATCTGCGCATCCTAAATATCTGTGACATTCAGCGCAATTGTTTGGCCACTGGTGACAGCGACATTACCTGCGCTACATCTCCCATATAACGTTTGCACATCCTAAATATCTGTAACATTCAGTGTAATTTTTTCTTAGCCACTGGTGACAGCGACATTACCTACGCTACATCTCCTATATAACGTTTGTGTATCCTAAATATCTTTGACATTCAGTTAAATTTTTTCACCGCTGGTGACAGCGACATCACCTGCGCTACATCTCCTATGTAACGTTTGCGCAGCCTAAAACTATCTGTGACATTCAATGTAATTTTTTTGCCACTGGTGACAGCGACATTACATGCGCTATATGTCCTGTATAATGTTTGCGCATCCTAAATATCTGTGATATTCAGTGTAATTTTTTCTTAGCCACTGGTGACAGCGACATTACCTGCACTACATCTCCTGTATAACGTTTGCGCATCCTAAATATCTATGACATTCAGTTACATTTTTTCGCCGCTGGTAACAGCGACTTTACCTGCGCTACATCCCCTGTATAAGGTTTGCGCATCCTAAATATCTGTGACATTCAGTGTAAGTTTTTTGCTGCTTGTGACAGCGACATTACCTGCGCTACATCTCCTATATAACGTTTGTGCATCCTAAATATCTTTGACATTCAGTTAAATTTTTTCACCGCTGGTGACAGCGACATTACCTGTGCTACATCTCCTGTATAACGTTTGCGCATTCTAAATATCTGTGACATTCAGTGTAATTTTTTTGCAGCTGGTGACAGTGACATTACCTGCGCTACATCTCCTGTATAAGGTTTGTGCATCCTAACAAGTGGAACACCATTAGGGACATTTAAGCCATCCTACACCACTCTGGCATTCCTACACCTGGGTACCACTATATCACTAAAAGGGGCCCTGTGCCCTTGTTGCTTCATTGCAACTGGCATCACGACAAACACTTATAACATCTTAAAGGGATCCCATGGACGTTGACAACTGTGCGTTGCAAAAGTGGCGTCACTGACAGGATCCGAACATGTTAAATCTGTGTGCCCATCAACTGTCTAGCCTATTAGATTTACAAAAATACCTCTAAAAATTATTTTGATGCATTTACTGTGGAGCAAACGGCGCAAAATGCTGCGCGCTGGCCGCCGGAGGGTTAATCAGACTTTTTTTTATGTAATGTCGCAGCTTCTTCATGAGCAAACAGAGCGGGAAAATCCAGGAACGCTACTCTCCAAAGCGGGGAAATCTAGCCCTGCCTACCAGGAGCGATATTACAGCGTGCAAAGAGGAAGTGAAGGCTCCTCCCTTCGAGTCCCTCCTAGTACTCCAGTGAAGATGGGAAGTGAGCAGCAAGAAAAGAAGGCTCTAACAAAGCCCAATTAGAGAGAGATGGTCTGCGGCGACGACCTGCCCGAACCGAAGGAAGCAGTGGAGGAGATCAGGTTTTCGCAACTTGTACGAGGATTGGGTTAGGAGACACCCGCATTTTCACTCCGCCGCCCAGAAAGAGCGAACCGCCCAGAAAGAGCGAACCACCCAGAAAGAGCGAGGGCATCGATGCCCTTAATCCCGTGGTGCCCCTGAAGGTGACAGCCTACGCCACCAACGCCTGGGACTATAGGAACGCACAATAAGATTGGATGGTCCGAATAATCGACCATCTGCTGCCCCACAACCCGGTACTAGAATGGAGGACCGCCACTGTCATATAGTTCAACATAGAGAGAGGTACGGGGTTCATACAGGATGATAAATCTGGGACAGAACTATTTGTTAACAGGTGTTCAGTTAAAAGGCCATACCTGCCACAGACCCAACATAGCCTGTATAAAGGGGAGCAGGTCGAATACACCCTCATGCGGTCCCCTAAAGGCCCCTTTGCTACAGGGGTGATTTTGCACTCAAAACCATTGGTCCCAGTGTTTCGGAGCACTGGCAGGAGGACCCAGCTGCCCGGGAAGTATTGGACGCCTACCAGAGACAAGAGATGGAGTGCTGAGTTACAGGGAACAGCCGAAACCGGAACCAGAGCCCCTTATACCGGGACTGCCCGCACCCCCAATCATTGGCCAGCAAATGGGAAGTATGGCCCAGGCAGCCTTTGTCTACAGCCCGACGACAGTGACGTACCAGCTGCCCTGGAAGGCACAGCCCCAGGTGAAAAAGATCAATCCAGAGCTGTGCATAAGGCCACCTACAGAGGAGGACTGTCTTCCATCCCCTTGCAGCCAGAGATACTGGACCCATTTGAAATGGCAGGAGCAACCACTCCAGTGAAACAGAAAATGGCCGCAGCTGTAAAAAATGTCACCACCAAGACTGCACTACCAAAGGCAGGACAGACCTTTGATTAGTTTCAGCAGCTCCAGCAGTGAGGAGGATTTGAAATACCTCCTCTAAAGAGCTGCTCTGCCTAAACATTTTTTAGCTAAAAGAACAGTGACGTTTGGGAGCTACTTTATGGACTGGACCTGAAGGGTGAGGGCGTGTTGGCATTGTTGTCTGTTTTTATGTTCCAGGTTGCCCCTGTTTTTAGTTCTCACCCGAATGGCCATGTTAGTAAGGATTCCCCTGAACTATCTTCTACCGCCCAGTTGCGTACGGTTACGCACAATATGCCTTTTCCCCCCCTTTTCAGGTTATTTGGGAGCCCCTTTTGTCCAAACGGTTCTCATGACCTATGCTGCTATATCGTTGTTACCCATGTGGATTGCAAAGGACTTTGTGCCTTATGTGGATTACAAAAATTTCATCACTACCTCATTTGGATTACAATTAGTTATTCGTCATGGATTACAAAGGACTCTTTTGCACTTCAAGGACTTTGTTGCACTTAAAGTTACAGTTTGGTGCATTTTATCCTTTATCACTTTATCAAGCCTTGAAGAATAGACTCTAATGTGATTTTACTGCATCATTGCACTTTTTTTAAAAAATGTGCCTTATTGTGATTTGCACTAATCCTTTTTGTTTCAGCAACGTTTTAGTACTGTGCCCATTGTGAGTATTTCTCTTGCAGGAACCGCAATGTGATCTCATATGCACTATTTTGTATAGACTTTGGTGTAACTTTGAGAAAATGGCAACACAAAAACAAGATTTTATTCTGTTCAAAAAGGCTTTCACTGTGTAAATCTTAAAAAAATTGAAAATAATAGACACATTGGGTATCGCTGCGTCCGAAACAACCTGCTCTATAAAAATATCACATTAGATGGCCAATCAGGTAAATGCTGTAAAAAATAATAATAAAAAATCTAGGCCAAAACAGCTACACAAAAGGTGTAGTACCAAGCGATCAAAAAGTCTCATGTACCCCAAAATGGTACCAATGAAAATGTCACCTCATCTCGCAAAAAAAATGACCCCCACATAAGACAATCACTCAAAAAATAAAAACCAATGGCACCTATAAACCAATCCATCAAAATCTGCGCTGCAAAAGCCATATGGCGCTTCTATTCTGAATTGAGCCCCCACAGCAATTTACCACTACATATGGGGTGTTGACGTATTCAGGAAAAAAATGGGCAACAAATAATGGGGTGCTTTTTCTCCTGTTACCCCATGTGAAAATGAAAAATTTGGGGTTAAAACAACATTTTATTGGAAGGAATTAACTTTTCATTATTACAGTTAAGTGTTTCCAAATTCCGTAAAACACTTAGGGGGTCAAAGTGCTCAGTAACCCCCCTAATATATATAATAATATCTTTAAGGCATTTAGTTTCTAAAATAGGGTCACTTTTTGAGGGTTTCCACTGTAGGGGTACATCAGGGTTTTTTCAAATACAAAATGGTGCCTAAAACCCATTCTAGTAAAATCTGCCTCCAAAATCCATATTACCACTTTCCTTCTGACCACTGGCACATGCCCATAGAGCAGTTTACCGCCACTTATGGGGTATTTCTGTAAACTTCAGAATCAGAGTAATGCATATTGAGGTTTATTTTGCTGTTAACCCTTGCTGGGTTCCAAGAAAAAATTTATCAACATAAAAAATCTACCAAAAAAGTGCAATTTTTAAATTTTACCTCCATTTTCCTTTAATTCTTGTGGAACAGCTCAAGGGTTAACAAAGTTTGTAACATTAGTTCTGAATAATTTGAGGGGTGTAGTTTCTAAAATGGGGTCATTTATGGGTGGTTTCCATTACATAAGCCTCTCAAAATCACTTTATAACTGAATTGGTGCTTAAAAAAATGGTTTTGGAAATTTTGGTGAAAATTTGAAAAATTGCTTCTAAAATTCAAAGCCTTCTAACGTCCTAAAAAAATAAAATGACATTTACAAAATTATGCCAAAATAAAGCAGACATATGGGGAATGTTGATTGATAACTATTTTATGAGGTATTATACTATATGTTTTAAAAGTAGAGAAATTAATTTTTCCAAATTTATTGTAAATTTGGGATTATTTAATAAATAAAGGTGAAATATAGCGACTCAAATTTACTGCTATCATGAAGTACAATATGTCATGCGAAAACAATGGCTTGGATAAGTAAAAGCGTTCCAAAGTTATTACCACATAAATTGATACATGTCAGATTTGCAAAAATCGGCCTGGGATTTAAGATGAAAAGTCGCTCGGTAGTGAAAGGGTTAATAAATAAAATCATTGTTTAAGCCCTTCTGGACATTCACAGTCATGTAAGGCGCAGGTGGAATAATGGAGTTAAGGAACCTTGCCGTACTATTACCCGCCTATGTGCCCGAATGATCAGGGGCACTGAAAACTCCAGATGCTGGCGGATTAAACCCACTAGATGCCATGGTCAATGCTGACTGCCATATCTAAGGGGTTTACAGAGGGAGGGAACTCCCTCTCTGACCCATTGGCTCCTTGTGCCGCAGGTGACCAGGTACACGGGACTGCCCTAGCAGTCAGCAATGTTTCATTGTTGGTTGCTAGGGCCTCTTGTTATTCAACTGTATCGCTGTTCTCACGTACGATACAGTTGAATGCTGCAGCGAGGCACAGGGGGCGATATCTTCCTGCCCTGTAGTTTACTCTGATGGGCTACAGGCACTAGGCCTGAATTCGAGTTCGACACATGCGGCGCAATAACATCAACATTGCGCCGCCTGTGCCGGGCTGCAGGCAGCACAGGACACAGACCGGAAAAGGGGGGCTTTATTAATGCTGTGGGTCACTTTTGGGGTATTAGTACTACTGTGGACAGTATAAGTAGGTATGTTTGTCATTGGGGCACACTCTGGGGGCATTAATACTACAGGGGGCATTATGGTGGGCTTTATTACTACTGGGACACTATAGGTGGCATTGGTACTACTGGGACACTATAGGCAGGCATTATTACTTATGGGGGCATTATTGTGGGCTCTGCTGCTAGTAGAGGCATTATAGGGGGAATTATTACTATTGGGGGCATTATGGTAAGCCTTATTACTACTAGAGGGACCATAGGGACATTATTACTTCTGGGGCACAATAGACAATATTATTACTATTAGATGCACTGTAGGGGCACTATTACTACTAAGGGCACCCTGGGAGAGAATAATGACTATTGGTAGTACTTTTGGGAACACTGTTATTGTGGGGGCACACTGGCACAGTATCATCTTAGTACAATTATTTTTGGGGGACACGGTTTATAGCACTATGACTGTCAGGGTCACTATTTGCTGGGCAAAGTTATTTTAGAGGACACTGTGGAAATAATTATTGAAAGAGACACTGTCTGTGTGGTACTAGGTTTTTTCAAGGGAACTACAGTTGCAAGAAAAAGTATGTGAACCCTTTGGAATGATATGGATTTCTTCACAAATTGGTCATAGAATGTGATCTGATCTTCATCTAAGTCACAACAATAGACAATCACAGTCTGCTTAAACTAATAACACACAAAGAATTAAATATTACCATGTTTTTATTGAACACACCATGTAAACATTCACAGTGCAGGTGGAAAAAGTATGTGAACCCTTGGATTTAATAACTGGTTGAACCTCCTTTGGCAGCAATAACTTCAACCAAACGTTTCCTGTAGTTGCAGATCAGACGTGCACAACGGTCAGGAATAATTCTTGACCATTCCTCTTTACAGAACTGTTTCAGTTCAGCAATATTCTTGGGATGTCTGGTGTGAATCACTTTCTTGAGGTCATGCCACAGCATCTCAATCGGGTTGAGGTCAGGACTCTGACTGGGCAACTCCAGAAGGCATCTTTTCTTCTGTTTAAGCCATTCTGTTGTTGATTAACTTCTATGCTTTGGGTCTTTGTCCTGTTGCAACACCCATCTTCTGTTGAGCTTCAGCTGGTGGACAGATGGACTTAAGTTCTCGTGCAAAATGTCTTGATAAACTTGGGAATTCATTTTTCCTTCGATGATAGCAAACCGTCCAGGCCCTGACGCAGCAAAGCAGCCCCAAACCATGATGCCCCCACCACCATATTTCACAGTTGGGATGAGGTTTTGATGTTGGTGTGCTGTGCCTCTTTTTAGCCACACATAGTGTTGTGGGTTTATTCCAAACAACTTAACTTTGGTTTTATCTGTCCACAGAATATTTTGCCAGTACTGCTGTGGAACATCCAGGTGCTCTTGTGCAAACTGTAAACGTGCAGCAATTATTTTTTGGACAGCAGTGGCTTCCTCTGTGGTATCCTCCCATGAAATCCATTCTTGTTTAGTGTTTTACGTATCGTAGATTCACTAACAGGGATGTTAGCATATGCCAGAGACTTTTGTAAGTCTTTAGCTGACACTCTAGGATTCTTCTTCACCTCATTGAGCAGTCTGCGCTGTGCTCTTGCAGTCATCTTTACAGGACGGCCACTCCTAGTGAGAGTAGCAGCAGTGCTGAACTTTCTCCATTTATAGACAATTTGTCTTACCGTGGACTGATGAACAGCAAGGTTTTTGGAGATACTTTTATAACCCTTTCCAGCTTTATGCAAGTCAACAATTCTTAATCGTAGGTCTTCTGAGAGCTCTTTTGTGCAAGGAATCATTCACAACAGGCAATGCTTCTTGTGAAAAGCAAACCCAGAACTGGTGTGTGTGTTTTTATAGGGCAGAGCAGCTGTAACCAACACCTCCAATCTCATCTCATTTATTGGACTCCAGTTGGCTGACACCTCACTCTAATTAGCTCTTGGAGAGGTCATTAGTCTAGGGGTACACATACTTTTTCCACCTGTACTGTGAATGTTTACATGGTGTGTTCAATAAAAACATGGTAACATTTAATTATTTGAGTGTTATTAGTTTAAGCAAACTGTGATTGTCTATTGTTGTGACTTAGATGAAGATCAGATCACATTTTAGGACCAATTTGTGCAGAAGTCCATATCATTCCAAATGGTTCACATACTTTTTCTTGCAACTGTATGTGATTCTGCAGTAAAATATTGAGGAGAAATGTGGGCACAGTGTTGGGGACGGCAGGATGGGGTGTGGGAGGATAATGGAAAAGTAGGAACTTAAGATGTTTGTGCAACAGACTTTACAGAGATGAAACATGGTGGTCTGGTCCGAATGGAGAGGATGAGGAAAGAGAACTTCTATATCAGAGGAGACACCTCTGCATGTAAGGGGTATGTGGTGCCATATATTTGGTAAAGCAGAATGTAATTTAAATAGTAATAGTCATTCATCATAACGTGGTGTCTGTCATTTTGAAAAGAAGAGTAGTGCTGATCTACAGTATAGGACATGTAAATCTGGGTCACTGTTTGCAAACGAATAGCATAGCTCTGGTGCTTTTTCAATTACGTCTTTTGTCTCACAGAGAACAAAAGTTTTATGAAATGTTATAATATAGTAAGGAGATTATGAGTTTTAGAAAGATAGTAAAGAGATAAGTGTGAAAATAGTAATAACTAGAAAATGTGCTACAATGAGAGCCACCAACTGAACATAAGACAGATCTATTGACCATCTGTTTCCTAAAACAAGAAGCTTAGAAGCCATTTTCCTGGCTACTTGGCACTTCTCCTTACAATCTATGTGCTAACTAACGGCAGGTTCACATGACCCGATTGTCAGGCAGATTATAAGGAACAAATGTTCCTACGAATGCTCATTCCTGATAATCTGCCCATCTGAAGGTGCAGCCAATCATTCAGGCAGCAAGTAAATTATCATTTCTGGGCAGCAGATTGTGCTATCTAAATAGCACTATGCTGCCCAGAAATAATGCAGCTGTATGAGGACAAGCCCTTCCTTCCCGATAATCGGCTCCTCCTCACCATAAGAGTTAACATATTCTTAATAACAAGAAAATGTTGTTCTATAGAACATTACTACATTACTGTCTCTGATATTTTGACAGACTTCCCTGAAAATGACCTTTCCCAGTTGCCCCACTTGGTAAGGAGATTTATAGGATAATTCCATTTGTTTTCAAAACTGGATTTTAAAGTCATCTGGGACTGTTTAGAAAACCAATCCACATTTTTAGAAGAATAAGTCAATACTTACTAAGCAAAATTGAAATTTATTGCATATAAAAATACAAAGTTATAAAAAGTTGTGTGTATTTTATAAAAAGGTTTCCATTAAGCTGGCAACAATCAGATTTTCACCTTAGGCTTTGTTGATATTACCATCAAGGCTTCCATTTCTGATAAATCAGTTGTTAATATATAACAACAGAGACCTTACAAATTGATTTAAACTGAACCTATCAAGTTCATCCTCTGTGGGCATTATCAGGACTCTCACCGTATCTCCTAGGAGTCCTGGAAGAATTAGCATATCCCTCTCTGAAACAGAGCAGCAGAAATCACCTGACAAGTTCACTTTCAATCAGATCTGTCAGGTCAGGTTCTCAAATTAATGTGAATGTTAAAAGGGTTGTCTGAAATGTTGCAGCAGTACAGTACATTGTATAGCGAGAGCTTACGTCCATTCACTTGAATGAGACTGAGCTGCGTTTAGGCCACATGACATCACTGCCCTAGAAAGAGGTCATGGCGTTGACTGAGGGTGCCGGGAGTTGAATCCCACTAGTCATAAATTAATTACCTATCCTGAAGATAGGCAATCAATATCACAATCTCAGACAACCCCTTTAACTTGAAAACTGTTATTTATGTAACAATAAAGAAAGAAAAAAGCTGTGAAAAAACATCAGTGTGATGCTGTTAGTCTAAAGTGTACATTCTCGTGCCTTCCATTGTTTCTTCAGATGCAGCTGCCAAGATGGAAGGTTTTTCCTATTTAACATTCATTTTTTGGGTTATTGATTGAAAGCTATTTAAAAATTCCTGAAAAGATTTCTCTTCATATTCTTCGCACTTTTTACAACTGCCAATCTATAGGAGGAAAAGAAAAGTCAGTACAACTGTAAATAGTTAACCACAATGCAAAAAAAAAAACTATATTCAGGATTTTATTTTGACACTGTTACATACAGTTTTGATATGTAATTATTTCCTTTTTGGTGACCATTATTATATGCGAATGAGGGGTAAGGCCATGTGGTGGAAACGTTGCATCGATGTACACAAATATGGGCCACCTGGAGGAGATGTGCATTTATGTATTGCATCACTTAGAACATCTTTTGAGGTGGAGGCGATACATTGATGACGTCTTCCTCATATGGACGAGTACTAAGGTTGATCTACTTTATTTCTTAGCATTTTTGAATACCATTGATATCGATATAAAGTTCACACTAGAATATTCTGTGAATGAAATTCACTTTTTGGATAAGTTGATCACATTGAAGAACAATAACATCTATACGGATGTTTAAGTAAAACCCACTGATAGAAATACCATTCTTAGATATGATAGTGCCCATCTGAGGGAAATGGTTAAATCCTTGCCCTTTAACCAATTTTTACGTGCAAAACGCATAGTAAGTGACAATTACCAATTAGATAGAACACTTGATAAAATAGTACCATCCTTTTAAAGATTGAGGTTTCCCAAATCCATTTCTAAAAACACACCTTGCAAAAACCAAGGAAGTGGAGAGATCAAATCTACTCAAGAAAAAGAAAAAAGTGCAACAAATTAACAGAATTCCTCTAGTCACAACATATTCCCAGAATAGTTATGACATCAGAGGAATTATTAATAAACATTGGTCCATGGTAAAAAATGTTTTTGCCAAAATTATAATAGTGTTCTTCCCCATGGGAGTTTTTAACGGAGTATGTGTGACTGTTCCAAAATACATTGTGACAAGCAAAGGGGACAGGCATATTACTGATCGAATGTTCTGATGTTCCAGACATGAGACCAATGTTTAGTCTGGGGTGATTGTAGACACCGGTACATGACATGCATCGGTTGTCATAATCCCTGAATATTCCCTTGTAATAATATGCAACTACTTTATGACTTTTATAGTAGGAGAGTATGGTTTGCATATACTGTATTTGGTGTCTATGTTGATAATTATAATATTTATGATTATGAAATGGGTGATGACTGTATTAAATTGACTGGATATAGGCCATTGTGTATGTATATACACAGTCAATATCCAGTCAATTTAATACATAGTCATCACCAATTTCATAATCCTAAATATTATAATTATCATGTTTGAACTAGATTGGATATAGATGGCCAATGAGAATATGTTTTGATAAGTGTACAAAAAGGTGTCATCAACTAATATAGTACCAGTGAATGAGATATACAATTTTTTTTAATATATTCTTACTATTTTAGTACTCTAGTATTTTTTAGGGGGTTCTGTTTATATCATTTTATCATATACTTGTTCTATATTATATGTCAATATTTTACAATTATATGTATTAGTAAATAGCTTGGATACGTAATTGGTCTCTGGGTCATTTCAGATGAAGTGTGCCTTCTATTTTATTACATAACAATTCATTACACTGTGACAGAGCAAAGTCCTATAGACAGAGCACCTGATCCGCCAGAATCAGCAGGTGAGCCGCTAGTTAATAGTTATTTTTATTGGACTACTAATGAGTGCTTCCATTATGGAAGCGCTTCTTAGTACAAGAGGACCGGGAAGTGGTGAATGCAGCACTCCCCTGGCTCTGTACTTACCACTTCCTGGTCTTCCTCGGCGCACAGGGTGAGCATCTCGGCATTCTGTGACCTCATGCTGTACGGCATTGGGTCACAGCACAGCGTGTGGCACAAACAAACATAGAAACATAGAATGTGTCGGCAGATAAGAACCATTTGGCCCATCTAGTCTGCCCAATATACTAAATACTATGGATAGCCCCTGGCCCTATCTTATATGAAGGATGGCCTTATGCCTATCCCATGCATGCTTAAACTCCTCCACTGTATTTGCAGCTACCACTTCTGCAGGAAGGCTATTCCATGTATCCACTACTCTCTCAGTAAAGTAATACTTCCTGATATTACTTTTAAACCTTTGCCCCTCTAATTTAAAACTATGTCCTCTTGTAGCAGTTTTTCTTCTTTTAAATATTCTTTCCTCTTCTTGTTGATTCCCTTTATGTATTTAAAAGTTTCTATCATATCCCCTCTGTCTCGTCTTTCTTCCAAGCTATACATGTTAAGGTCCTTTAATCTTTCCTGGTAAGTTTTATCCTGCAATCCATGTACCAGTTTAGTAGCTCTTCTCTGAACTCTCTCCAAAGTATCAATTTCCTTCTGGAGATATGGTCTCCAGTACTGAGCACAATACTCCAAATGAGGTCTCACTAGTGCTCTGTAGAGCGGCATGAGCACCTCCCTCTTTCTACTGGTAATTCCTCTTGCTATACA
The DNA here is from genome assembly GCF_014858855.1 of Bufo gargarizans. NCBI lineage: Eukaryota > Metazoa > Chordata > Amphibia > Anura > Bufonidae > Bufo > Bufo gargarizans. The sequence continues at coordinate 192,807,170 of NC_058080.1, forward strand.
CCCAAACATTCTGCTAGCATTTCCTGCTGCTCTGTGACATTGTCTGCCTACCTTTAAGTCTTCTGAAATAATGATCCGTAAATCTCTTTCCTCAGATACTGAGGTTAGGACTGTATCACTGATTTTATATTCTGCTCTTGAGTTTTTACGTCCCAGGTGCATTATCTTGCACTTATCAACATTAAATTTTAGTTGCCAGATTTTTGACTATTCCTCTAGTTTTCGTAATTCCTTTCCATTTGGTGTATTCCTCCAGGAACATCAACCCTGTTACAAATCTTTGTGTCATCAGCAAAAAGACACACCTTACCATTGAGGCCTTCTGCAATTTCGCTGATAAAGATATTAAACAATATGGGTCCCAGAACAGATCCCTGAGGTACCCCACTGGTAACAAGACCTTGGTCTGAATATACTCCATTGACTACAACCCTCTGTTGCCTGTCCCTCAGCCACTGCCTAATCCATTCAACAATATGGGAGTCCAAGCCCAATGACTGCACTTTATTGTTAAGCCTTCTATGTGGGACAGTATCAAAAGCCTTACTAAAGTCTAGATAAGCGATGTCTACTGCACCTCCTCCATCTATTATTTTAGTCACCCAATCAAAAAAATCAATAAGATTAGTTTGACATGATCTCCCTGAAGTAAACCCATGCTGTTTTTCATCTTTCAATCCATGGGATTTTAGATGGTCCACAATCCTCTCCTTAAGTATGGTTTCCATTAATTTCCCCACTATTGATGTCAGGCTCACTGGCCTATAGTTGCCTGATTCCTCCCTACTACCTTTCTTGTGAATGGGCACAACATTTGCTAATTTCCAATCTTCTGGGACGACTCCTGTTGCCAGTGATTGGTTAAATAAATCTGTTAATGGTTTTGCTAGTTCACTGCTGAGCTCTTTTAATAGCTTTGGGTGTATCCCATCAGGCCCCTGTGACTTATTTGTATTAATTTTAGACAGTTGACTTAGAACCTCTTCCTCTGTAAAGACACATGCGTCAAAAGATTCATTAGTCTTCTTTCCTAACTGAGATCCTTCTCCTTCATTTTCCTTTGTAAAAACTGAACAGAAGTATTCATTGAGGCAGTCAGCTAGTTCTTTATCTTCTTCCATATACCTACCTTCTTTAGTTTTTAATTTAGTAATTCCTTGTTTTAGTTTCCCTTTTTCATTTACAGGTCCTTCTAAAAAAATTAGCATATTGTGATAGTTCATTATTTTCTGTAATGTACTGATAAACATTAGACTTTCATGAAAACCCAAAATACCTATTTCAAAAAATTTGCATATCATGAAAAGGTTCTCTAAACGAGCTATTAACCTAATCATCTGAATCAACTAATTAACTCTAAACACCTGCAAAAGATTCCTGAGGCTTTTAAAAACTCTCAGCCTGGTTCATTACTCAAAACCGCAATCATGGGTAAGACTGCCGACCTGACTGCTGTCCAGAAGGCCATCATTGACAAACTCAAGCAAGAGGGTAAGACACAGAAAGAAATTTCTGAACAAATAGGCTGTTCCCAGAAAGCTGTATCAAGGCACCTCAGTGGGAAGTCTGTGGGAAGGAAAAAGTGTGGCAGAAAACGCTGCACAACGAGAAGAGGTTACCGGACCCTGAGGAAGATTGTGGAGAAGGACTGATTCCAGACCTTGGGGGACCTGCGGAAGCAGTGGACTGAGTCTGGAGTAGAAACATCCAGAGCCACCGTGTACAGGCGTGTGCAGGAAATGGGCTATAGGTGCCGCATTCCCCAGGTCAAGCCACTTTTGAACCAGAAACAGCGGCAGAAGCGCCTGACCTGGGCTACAGAGAAGCAGCACTGGACTGTTGCTCAGTGGTCCAAAGTACTTTTTTCGGATGAAAGCAAATTTTGCATGTCATTCAGAAATCAAGGTGCCAGAGTCTGGAGGAAGACTGGGGAGAGGGAAATGCCAAAATGCCTGAAGTCCAGTGTCAAGTACCCACAGTCAGTGATGGTCTGGGGTGCCATGTCAGCTGCTGGTGTTGGTCCACTGTGTTTTATCAAGGGCAGGGTGAATGCAGCTAGCTATCAGGAGATTTTGGAGCACTTCATGCTTCCATCTGCTGAAAAGCTTTATGGAGATGAAGATTTCATTTTTCAGCACGACCTGGCACCTGCTCACAGTGCCAAAACCACTGGTAAATGGTTTACTGGCCATGGTATTACTGGGCTCAATTGGCCTGCCAACTCTCCTGACCTGAACCCCATAGAGAATCTGTGGGATATTGGGAAGGGAAAGTTGAGAGACGCAAGACCCAACACTCTGGATGAGCTTAAGGCCGCTATCGAAGCATCCTGGGCCTCCATAACACCTCAGCAGTGCCACAGGCTGATTGCCTCCATGCCACGCCGCATTGAAGCAGTCATTTCTGCAAAAGGATTCCCGACCAAGTATTGAGTGCATAACTGAACATAATTATTTGAAGGTTGACTTTTTTTGTATTAAAAACACTTTTATTGGTCGGATGAAATATGCAAATTTTTTTAGATAGGAAATTTGGGTTTTCATGAGCTGTATGCCAAAATCATCAATATTAAAACAATAAAAGGCTTGAACTACTTCAGTTGGTGTGTAATGAATCTAAAATATATGAAAGTCTAATGTTTATCAGTACATTACAGAAAATAATGAACTTTATCACAATATGCTAATTTTTTTAGAAGGACCTGTATGTATCTGAAGAATGCCTTATCGCCTTTTTTCCCTGACTGAGCTAATTTCTCTTCTGCCTGTGCTTTAGAAGCTCTTATAACTTGTTTGGCCTCTCTCTGCCTAATCTTATAAATTTGTCTGTCATCCTCTTTTTTTTAATAATTCCTAAATGCTATCTTTTTGTTTTTAATGATTTTGGCCACTTCTGCTGAGTACCACAGTGGTCTCTTCCTTTTTTTGCTTTTACTGACAAGCCTAATGCAATTTTCTGTTGCCTTCAATAGTGCCACTTTTAAGTAGTCCCATTTCTCCTGGACTCCAATGAAACTGTTCCAGTCTGATAGGGACTCGTATACCACTAATCTAATTTTAGAAAAGTCAGTTTTTCTAAAATCTAAAACTTTAGTTTTTGTGTGGTGTGACTCAGTCACTGTACTTATAGTAAACCACACTGACTGGTGATCACTAGATCCCAAGCTTTCCCCTACAGTAATATCAGATACCAAATTCCCATTTGTGAATACTAAATCTAAAATGGCCTCCTTCTGGGTTGGCTCCTCCACTACTTGCTGTAGAGATAATCCCAGTAGGGAATTTAGAATATCTGTACTCCTGGCAGAACTAGCTATTTTGGTTTTCCAGTTTACATCTGGAATATTGAAGTCTCCCATAATGATAACTTCCCCCTTCAATGTCATTTTAGCTATTTCCTCAACTAGTAGATCATCTAATTCTTTGACTTGGCTAGGTGGTCTATATATCACACCTACACGAGTTACCTTATGATTATCAAGCTGCAAGGTAACCCAAACTGACTCTAAATTGTTCTCGCTAACTTGTATTAAATTAGATTTTATGCTATCTTTCACATACAGGGCCACCCCTCCCCCTTCTTGCCTTCTGTCTTTCCTGTATAGAGAGAACCCTGGTATTGATATATCCCAGTCATTACTCCCCTTGAACCACGTCTCAGTAACAGCCACTACATCTATATTCTCAGATGCCATTATAGCCTCAAGTTCATTGATCTTATTCCCTAGACTGCGAGCATTTGTAGACAAGACTCTGAGCTTGTCATTTCCTAACCTTTGTGCTACTTGCCTCTTCTGGCATTGTTCCTGGGGGCAGTTGGACTGCTGGATTATCACTGGATTATCACTCTCTGGATTAACAACAAGGAGAGAGCTGGATGACAGGAGTGGCATATGGAGAGGTAAGTTGGTTATTTTTTTTCCCTCTGATCTGAGGTCTGATTAATATGGGGGTCTTATTAAAGGGGTTGTCTCATCATGGACAATAGGGGCATATCGCTAGGATATGCCCCCATTGTCTTATAGCTGCGGGTCCCACCACTGGGACCCGCACCTTTATCGAGAATGGAGCCCTGCAAGTGAAGAAGGGCGCACTGCGCAGCCGCCTTCCATTCACTTTCTATGGGTCCGGCGAAAATAGCTGAGCGCTGGCTTGGCTTTTTCCGTCGGCTCCATAGAAATGACTGGGAGCGGGTGCAGCGCATGTGTGGTACACTCCCGTTCACTTCTATGGGGAGCCGGCTTTGTGGTGGCTGGACTGTAGTCCTCCAGCCACCTTGCGGGGCTCCGTTCTCTATATCGGTGCGGTGGGACCAGCATCCTAGCGATATGTCCCCATTGTCTATGATGAGACAACCCCTTTAACATGGAGTTGTGATCTGAGGTCTGATTAACATGGGGGGTCATTAACATCTTATTAACATAGAGGTCTGATCTGAGATCTGATTTATATGGGGCTCTGAATAGGGGCCTTATTATTAGAAAATGGGGGTCTCTTCTGAGGTCTGATTGGGAGTCTGAGCTGAGCTCTGATGAAAAACATTTTTTTTCTTATTTTCCTCCTCTAAAACAAAGGTGCATCTTATGGGCAGGTGTGTCCTATAGGGAGAGAAATACAGTAAGGTAACATAGTAATATAGTATACAAGACCGAACAAAGACAGTTGTCCAACCAGTTCGGCCTGCTATCCTGCAAGTTGATCCAGAAGAAGGCAAAAAATCCCTGTGAGGTAGAAGCCAATTTTCCGCACTTAAAGGGAAAAAAATTCCTTCCCGACTCCATTCAGGACTCCATTCAGGCAATCAGATAACTCCCTGGATCAACGACCCCTCTGGGTTTAATCACTGTATACGTGTAAGTGTTTAAATTCTTGACCATTTACAAGCTATTTTTTGCTGAAAAAAATACTCATTTATATTTAGGGGATGCAAACTCCGCTTCAAGGTGGATACAAGTGCCTGAAGTCTAGGCAATGCATATTGCTCTACAGGATTTGTTCTAGCATAACCACAATTATTTCAATGATTTAAAGTGGTTTACAGGATAACTGTACATTAAATACTGAACACTTTACCAATTCTGCTCCAATTAGCATTATTTTGTATATAGGCTAGTTAAAAGTATACATACAGTAGGTAGGGATCCCCAACTGATGGGTTGTCCAGGACGTAAATATTGATGACCTACCTTCAGGATGGGGGTCTGACTCCCAGCACCCCTACTGATAAGCTGTTTGAAGTGCTTGTGGCACTCAGGTGAGAATTGTGGCCTCCTCATTATATAGCAAGCACAATGCAGTACATTGTATAGTGATTGCACTTGGTATTGCAATTCAGTGCTATTCACTTGAATGGGAATGAGCTGTAGAAGAGCCATGTAACTAATGTCACAGCTGCTTCAAACAGCTGACTGGTGAACAGAGGGTGACCCTTTGATAATGTTTGTAACAGACTGAGGATTAAAAGGGTTGTCTGAGTTATATAAAAACTCAGGCAACCCCTGTAAACGGCCTACAAAATCAAATGCGTATTTTATCTAGTTTTAGGTCAAATTTATGCAGAAATATAGAAAAATCTGAAAGGTTCACAGAATTTCAAGCACCACTTTAAATCATCACTTGCTGCACATTAATGAAAGAATATCTGCCAATCTAATAGGACCCTTAACCCCTTCACGCACATTATCACATACATGTACGTGAGGGATTACGGCTTCTTGCTGCATCCTCACTTGCATGTACGTGATGTGATCCTGCACCTGCCCGATCAGCAGCACAGGCCAGACTATTACTGATAGCCGGGCCCCTGCTGCATCTGCCGGCATTACTGTATGTGGCGATGCCAGCGGATTAACCCTTTCACATGCCCGCGGCAGGTGCGGGGTTTGCAGAGGGAGGGGGCTCCCTCTGATTCCATCGCCCCCCCCCACATGCTGCGCTGACAGGGGGCCGATGGTTGCCATGGCAGCTCCGATGCCTTACACAGATATTGGACCCTGCCAGCTACGGAAGCCCAGGACATCCTGCCTGCAGGCTGGGTCTCCCGATGCTGAAAGTTCAATTCAGTACAATACAGAATGCATTGTACTGAACTGAAACAGGGATCAAACCCTGAAAAAGTGGAGTCCAACAGTGGGACACATCTAAAAAGTATACAAAAAAGTGAAAAAAGTGTTTTTTAATAAAAAAAATTCAAGTAAAGGAAAAAAAAGCCCTCACCATAAAATCGTGATTAAAAAAATAAAATAAAATAAAAAACTGACATGTTAGATGTCGCCACGTCTGTAATGACCTGCTCTATAAAAATGTCACATAATCTACTACCTCAGATGAACGCCGTAAAAAAATGCAAATTCCAAAGCGATCAAAAAGACATATGTACCCCCAAAATAGTACCAAACCATCATCTATTCCCGCAAAAAATTAGCCCCTACATAAGATAAATGGAGACTAAAACATGATTCTTTTTCTTCAAAAATGCTTAGTGTAAAACTGAAATAAAATAAAAAAAAGTAGACATATTAGGTATTGCCGCGTCCCTAACAACCTGCTCTACAAAAATATCACATAATCTAACCCCTAAGGTAAGTTCCATAAAAACGATAAAATTTTTGGTCACTTTGCCACATAAAGTGTAATATTGAGTGATCAAAAAATCATATGTACCCAAAAATGGTACCTATTAAAACGTCAACTCCTTCCGCAAAAAATGAGCCCCTACACAAGACGATCGGCAGAAAAATAAAAAATATATTCTTTTATTGTATAAAACTTAAAAATAAAAAAAAGACATTAGGTATTGCTACATCCATAATGACCTGTTCATAAAAAAAATCACATGATCTACCCCCTCAGGTGAACAGTTAAAAAAAATAAGTAAAAACTGTGCCAAAATAGCAATTTTTTTGTCACCTTACCTTGCCCCAAAAAACTGTCATATTGAATGATCAAAAAATTATACTGTAATGGTACCAATAAAAATGTCAGCTCTTCCTGCACAGGACGATCGGCAGAAAAATAAAAGAAATGTAGCTTTCGGAAAATTTTGAAAAAAAAAAGATTTTCTAAAATGCTTTATTATGTAAAACTGAAACAACAAAAAAATACCCATATTTGGTATTTCGCGTCTGTATCAACCTGCTCTATAAAAGCAACACATGATCTATCTTGTCAGGAGAACTCCGTAAAAAACAAAAAAACTAAACTGTGCCACATTTTTGGTTACCTTGCCTCACAAAAAGCGTAATATCAAGCAGTCAAAAATCATATATGTCAGTGTATTGGTGGTGGAGAGGTATAGTTAGGATAATTGGTGACTATCTTGGTATTTGGCACACCTCTAATAATATGAAAAAATATATTACTAGAGACGTGCCAAACACCAGGATAGTCACCAATTATCCTAACTATACCTCTCCACCACCAATATACTGACACTAATCCATATCAATATCCTAGATACAGCTTTGGATGTAGGAGTGCCTGTTAATTCAATTATTTGTTGCCTTTATTTAATGAGGTTGTTTAGGGGAAACCTCTTCTAACAGAGCACCCTATTTCGTATCATCTTGTTAGGTGAGCCACCACACAATCGTTTATAAAAATCATATGCCATATTTTCTGACGTATAAGACGACTGGGCGCATAAGACCCCTTTTCCATTTAAAATATAAGGTTTGGCTTATAATCGCCGTATAAAACTACCCCTGCTTGCCCAGCCCTCCCTGTCCTCCAAGACGATCTTCTCCAGTCCAGGGAACTGACCATGGCAGCCAGGGTTTCAGTAGCGTCCTGGCTGCCATGGTAACCTATCTTTTTCTTTTCACATTCCCAGTTTCCCAAATAGGAACTATTAGGGGCTGGTAAAAGATGGTGGGTCCATTGCCATGGGGGATCTGTGGATGGCACTGTTATGGAGGGAATCTGTGGATGGCACTGTTATCGAGGGGATCTGTGGATGGCACTGTTATTGGGGGGATCTGTGGATGGCACTGTTATTGGGGGGATCTGTGGATGGCACTGTTATTGGGGGGATCTGTATATGGCACTGCTATGAGGGATCTATGGATGACACTATATAGCATCTTATGCTATATGTGTCATCCACAGATCCACCCCATGACAGTGTCATCCACAGATCCCCCTCCCTATAACAGTGTCATCCACAGATCCCCCTCCCCATAACAGTGCCATCCACAGATCCCCGTCCCCGCCGCTCACAGGAGTATACATTTATAAACTGTAATCCGTAACTTTAACTTTAAATCAGCACTCATCTCTTTACTACCTTACTCTCAGCTCCGGTAACAGGCAGCGCTCACTCACTGATGTCACGCGCCTGCGCTGCCTAGTGGAAGGGGCAGGCGTGTGACATCAGTGAGTGAGCGCCGCCCGCACTGCCTGTTACCGGAGCTGAGAGTAAGGTAGTAAAGAGATGAGTGCTGATTTAAAGTTACGGATTATTACAGTTTATAAATCACCATGGGAACGCCTGGGGGTTAGAATATACCATTGGATCTGAGTTTTCACGATCTCACTGAGATCGTGAAAACTCAGATCCGATGGTATATTCTAACCCCCAGGCAAGCATCCCCGTCACCATGGGAACGCCTGGGGGTTAGAATTTACCATCAGATCTGAGTATACCCAGCATATAAGACAACCCCCGACTTTTGAAAATAATTCCTAGTGTTAGAAAGTCGTCTTATACGCCGGAAAATACGGTACCCCAAAACAGTACCAACGAAACTGTCAGCTCATCCAGTAGTTTACGAAATGGAGTCACTTTTTGGCAGTTTCTTCCCTAGGGATGCATCAGGGGTCTTCAAATGTGACATGGCAACTTATTATACCAGCGACATCTGCCCTCCAAAATCCATATGGCGCTCCTTTCCCTCTGCGCCCTGCCGTATGCCCAAACAACAGTTTACTACCACATTTGGGGTGCTTCTGTAAACTGCAGAGTCAGAGTACATTTTTTTCACGCCTAAGTTCTGCGTTGCGTGACGAACACAGCATGTTCTATATTCTGCGTTTTTCACACAGCCCTGGCCCCTTAGGCCCCTTGCAGAGGAGCGTGTCCGGATTAGGTCCGGATGCGTTGTGTCTGCGATCAGGGAAAATAGTGCGAGTAGGTACGCAATTGAAGTCAGTTTTGACTGCTATTGCGTTCCGATGTTCAGTTTTTATTGCGCTGGTGCAATACGTTTTGCACGCACGTGATAAAAAACTGACTGTGGTACCCAGACCCGAACCCGGACTTCTTGACTGAATATATTTTATTATTTTCCCTTATATCATGGTTGTAAGGGAAAATGATAGCATTCTTAATACAGAATGCTTACTAAAATGTGGCTTTAGGGGTTAAAAAAGAAAAAATATTAACTCAACTCATCCTGTTGTTCGCACAGCCGACATCATCTTCTTTCTTCTTCTTTCAGGACCTGCCACGTGGTGAGCTCGATAACGTCATCAAAGATCCTTTGGCAGGTCCGGAAAGAAGAAAGAAGATGATGCCGGCTGCGCGAACATCAGGATGAGGTGAGTTAATATTATTTTTTTTTTAACTCCTAAAGCCACATTTTAGTAAGCATTCTGTATTAAGTGTGAAAATCGCACAGCATTCGCACTTGCTTGTGGATTCTTGCGATTTTCACGCAGACGCATTAATTTCTATAGGGCCTGCGTTACGTGAAAAACGCAGAATATAGAACATGCTGCGATTTTCACGCAACGCACAAGTGATGCGTGAAAATCACCACTCATCTGAACAGCCCCATTGAAGTGAATGGCTCCGGATTCAGTGTGGGTGCAATGCGTTCACCTCACGCATTGCACCCGCACGGAATTCTCGCCCGTGTGAAAGAGTCTTTAGAAGTGAATGGGGCTTCAGTGAAAAACGCATTGCATCCGCAAGCAAGTGCGGAAGCAATGAGTTTTTCACTGATGGTTCCTAAGAGATGTTGTTTGTAAACCTTCAGTTTTTTATCACGCGCGTGAAAAACACATCAAAACGCATTGCACCCGTGTGGAAAAAACTGAACAACTGAACGCAATCGCAGACAAAACTGACTGAACTTGCTTGCGAAATGGTACAAGTTTCACTGAACGCACCCTGAATGCATCCGAAGCCAATCCGTCACGCTCGTGTGAAAGGGGAATTACTAATGTATTGTGATTGTCCACATTGCCTCCTTTACTGGTTTGATTCATTTTTTCTTCACATAATACACTGCTCATATCCAGGGGTTGTAACCACACTGCAATCCAGCAACTAGGGATAAGCGAATCGACTTCGGATGAAACATCCGAAGTCGATTCGCATAATACTTTGTTTGAAGCGCTCCGTACAGTATTAGAATGTATTGGCTCCTGTGAGCTGAAGTTATTACTTCGCTAAGTCTCGCGAGACTTCGCATAATAACTTCATAAATTCATTTCTACTGTAAAAAATCATTGCCTGAACTCAGGTTCGGTTCAAAGTGGTACCATGGAACCAAACCTGAGTTCGGAAAAAGTTTTTTTACAGTAGAAATGAATTTATGAAGTTATTATGCGAAGTAATAACTTCGGCTCATAGGAGCCAATACATTCTAATACTGTACGGAGCGCTTCAAACGAAGTATTATGCGAATCAACTTTGGATGTTTCATCCGAAGTCGATTCGCTCATCCCTACCAGCAACGATGGCTGTGCTTGCATACTATAGGAAAAAGCATAAGCCTATGCGCATGTCCTCACTTCTGGCCAACAGAGAGGTCAGCTCTTTTTCCTACAGTGTACAAGCCCGGCCACCTCTGCTGGATTGCAGGGTGGTCGTAACCTTCTGGATATGAGCAGAGTATTATGTGATGAAAAAATGAATCAAGGCAGCAAAGGAGGCAATATGGACAATCACATACATTAGTAATTACCTTATATTAAGGTGGTCTACATGTTATGCTTCTTGCTGAAGTAAGACAACCCATTTAAGGCACATTTAGACAACGCAAGGAGCAGCGGATTTTCAGGAAGGAAGCATTCCTCAACAACTGCCTGCTGCTAGCAGAGATGAAGCGCTGCATTTACATGTGTCGATCACCCCCACAGTATGAGGATGACTGCTGTTATCTCTTATCCCCATACAAAATCATTGCTCCTGGGCATCAGAGTACTGTTTAGACAGTAGAAATGCTCATTCCAGATAATCGGCCAGGATATCCCACGGTGTAAGTGTGGTTCTGGACTTTGATTTATCTCTAGTAATGCTATCTCTCAGTCAAACTGCTTAATTTTCAAAAGATTTCATGTTCCTCATGTGACTGCAGCGATTTGTAGGTATTCACTCACAATACCTGTGCAGCTTCACAGAACTTCAGGCTTTTGTCCATGTGTGCAAAGCTGATGCCATGAGATCTACAGGTGAAACTCCAAAAATTAGAATATCGTGCAAAGTTCATTTATTTCAGTAATGCAACTTAAAAGGTGAAACTAATATACGAGACCGATTACATGCAGAGCGAGATATTTCAAGCCTTTATTTGGTATAATTTGGATGATTATGGCTTACAGCTTATGAAACCCCAAAGTCACAATCTCAGTTACCCTTTGCTCAGGGGGTATGGATTAACTAGCTGACTAGAGTGTGACACTTTGAGCTTAGAATATTGAACCTTTTCACAAAAATTCTAATTTTAAGTTGCATTAATGCAATTCCTTTTAATTTGCATTACTGAAATAAATGGACTTTTGCACAATATTCTAATTTTTCAAGTTTCACCTGTAGACAAACTAAAGTCAATTACTGCCAAAGGCAAATCTGGGAGCTCCAACATGAAGGAGGAGAATGGGTATGCATTTAATTACTTAGTGTTTTATTATTATAATAAATCTAAATCACCATTTACACTTGATATTGCTACTGATATTGATAAAAGGGTCTCCTAATCAAAATCGTCTGGGACCCCCAGAAACGAGCTGTAAATTGGGGCAGACTGATGGATCCCACAGGGAAATCGCAGATGCCCAGGAGCACCATCAGAGCTTTCCTCGCTGCTGCCGGCTGGGTACATAACAATCTGATGCAGAAAAAGACAAAGTTGCTTATGTTTACAAGTAACATTTTATGCAATACTTTTACTGCTGATCACTATTATTCAATGTTGTTACTCAAAAGAACATAATAATGTGCAATTCTTTATAGGCACTGTACAGCAATCATCCGTATTAAGAATAACAGATAGAAAAGCTACTATAGTGATTACAGTGATTTCTGCTTATAAAAAGACTGAATTTATGTTGAATGCTTTCATAAAAAGCATGAAAATACTATGTGCATCTGTGCACTTCATATTGAGATAAGTTACAAAATTAAGGGCACTTTAGTAAAGAGGTTTAAATCACTTACAGGTTTTTTCCTCAGGATAGGCCATCACTATCTGATCAGCGTATCCATCCTCTGTGTAGTGGACAGAGCTGGGCACTGCAGCACTGCTCCTATTCACTGCAATGGGCGCAGCGCTGCAGGAACCAGTTCCATCCATTACACAATGGATAGAGCTATGTAGCTCCAGCCCCGATTTACAGCACCAGTCAGATAGTGATGGTCTTTCTTGAGAATAGTCTCAATGGATTTTAGTGGCATACCACAAAATGAGATCATAATACTGTCAGAGTATGGATGCAGGAGATGCGTCCCAAACCATTTAGGTACAAAAATAAGAACTTCTGTAATCAACTAGGTTGCAAACAGTGTTTCACTCTTTATTGTGTGGACTTCCAGTATATAATTGACAGTTTTCGGCCAAGAGGCGAATGGCGCTCTTTATCATAAGGACATCATGCCCAAAACCTTACTTCACTGCTATCTTCCTTTATTCCATTACTTTAGGTCCTCTGTGTGGCAATCCGGCAATCAGATCCCTTTTGGTCGAAAACTTTCAATTATTTATATACTGGAAGTCCACACAATAAAAAGTGAAACACTGTTTGCAACCTAGTGGATTACAGGATCCATTACTTTTGCAGCTTGAAAATAGGTCATCACTTGTAAAATCCTGGACAATTCCTTTAAGGCTGAGCCAAAACAGCGTTAAAAAAAAAACTTGATGTGATGAGGGCTCTTTTTTGCAGGACAAGTTTGTAGATTTTATTTTTTCCTTCACATTTTTCATTTTTTTTGTAATAAATTGTAATCAAAAGACTTTCACCATACTTACCATATCACTCTCTGATGGACGATAAGTCAACATATTGTTAAGCGTATGCCTTATTCCCTTGGCTACATTTTCCTCTTCTGTCATACTGATCTCTTCCACTACTACTTTAAATTCTTCACAATAGCAATCAAAAATTGTTTGTGTACACGTGTCCTGCAAATCAGATAGAAATGTAAACTGTGCAATAATGCTTACATCGACATAAAAAATATATATATACAGTACAGACCAAAAGCTTGGAAACACCTTCTCATTCAAAGAGTTTTCTTTATTTTCATGACTATGAAAATTGTAGATTCACACTGAAGGCATCAAAACTATGGATTAACACATGTGGAATTATATACAAAACAAAAAAGTATGAAACAACTGAAAATGTCATATTCTAGGTTCTTCAAGGTAGCCACCTTTTGCTTTGATTACTGCTTTGCACACTCTTGGCATTCTCTTGATGAGCTTCAAGAGGTAGTCACCTGAAATGGTCTTCCAACAGTCTTGAAGGAGTTCCCAGAGATGCTTAGCACTTGTTGGCCCTTTTGCCTTCACTCTGCGGTCCAGCTCACCCCAAACCATCTCGATTGGGTTCAGGTCCGGTGACTGTGGAGGCCAGGTCATCTGGCGCAGCACCCCATCACTCTCCTTCATGGTCAAATAGCCCTTACACAGCCTGGAGGTGTGTTTGGGGTCATTGTCTTGTTGAAAAATAAATGATGGTCCAACTAAACGCAAACCGGATAGAATAGCATGCCGCTGCAAGATGCTGTGGTAGCCATGCTGGTTCAGTATGCCTTCAATTTTAAATAAATCCCCAACAGTGTCACCAGCAAAGCACCCCCACACCATCACACCTCCTCCTCCATGCTTCACGGTGGGAACCAGGCATGTAGAGTCCATCCGTTCACCTTTTCTGCGTTGCACAAAGACACGGTGGTTGGAACCAAAGATCTCAAATTTTGACTCATCAGACCAAAGCACAGATTTCCACTGGTCTAATGTCCATTCCTTGTGTTCTTTAGCCCAAACAAGTCTCTTCTGCTTGTTGCCTGTCCTTTGCAGTGGTTTCCTAGCAGATATTTACCATGAAGGCCTGATTCACACAGTCTCCTCTTAACAGTTGTTCTAGAGATGTGTCTGCTGCTAGAACTCTGTGTGGCATTGACCTGGTCTCTAATCTGAGCTGCTGTTAACCTGCGATTTCTGAGGCTGGTGACTCGGATGAACTTATCCTCCGCAGCAGAGGTGACTCTTGGTCTTCCTTTCCTGGGGCGGTCCGCATGTGAGCCAGTTTCTTTGTAGCGCTTGATGGTTTTTGTGACTGCACTTGGGGACACTTTCAAAGTTTTCCCAATTTTTCGGACTGACTGACCTTCATTTCTTAAAGTAATGATGGCCACTCGTTTTTCTTTACTTAGCTGCTTTTTTCTTGCCATAATACAAATTCTAACAGTCTATTCAGTAGGACTATCAGCTGTGTATCCAACTGACTTCTCCACAATGCAACTGATGGTCCCAACCCCATTTATAAGGCAAGAGATGACAGGGCACACCTGTGAAGTGAAGACCATTTCAGGTGACTACCTCTTGAAGCTCATCAAGAGAATGCCAAGAGTGTGCAAAGCAGTAATCAAAGCAAAAGGTGTCTACTTTGAAGAACCTAGAATATGACATATTTTCAGTTGTTTCACACTTTTTTGTTATGTATATAATTTCACATGTGTTAATTCATAGTTTTGATGCCTTCAGATTGAATCTACAATTTTCATAGTCATGAAAATAAAGAAAACTCTTTAAATAAGAAGGTGTGTCCAAACTTTTGGTCTTTACTATATATATATATATATATATATATATAAAGATCTTCACCCAGCGCCAGCCAAATATGCTAACTAATGAACAGTGGTGGAGTCTGTCTATAATAAGTTTTTGCAGTAGTTTTCAGCTAGAGACCAGTCATATGTTTCATCTCCTAATCCCACGAACATTGTGGGACCTCATAATACTAAGTTATAGCCGAAAGCTGTTTCACACAAATATGTTCTGCACTTTAAATATTAAAAGAATACTTCAGAGAAGTGCCATCTACGAAGAGCACACGTACCATTGACTATTAATGTGTGTCACAAACCAGCGGGTGTGAACCCACTGTGCTACGTGTCCTACATCCTCTAAGGGCGTTGTCTGAGTAAACCCCTCAATTCTTCACAGTACCACTGATGGTGGGGATAGACTTTCCCGAGGGGAACACCAGGTTGCTACCTCTTGAGGAGGATAGGCACACGAGGCAGCTGGTCCAGGCGGACCAGGAGGTACCAGGTAAAGGTACCAGAAGTACAGGCGTAGTCATTGCCAGGAGCAACAGTGCAGGACCGAAGGATGAGGCAGAGGTGTAGTCAGACAGGCGAAAGGTCAGGGCAGGCAGCACAAATACAGGTCAGTCAATCCAGATCGGCAACAGGAGAGTCAAGGCTAGCAGGCAGGGATCAGACGGGTAGCAGAATCCAATAACACAAATGCAAGTCAGGAACATAAGTGGTTATCAAGAGCCTTAGCAGAGCACAAGGACCTTGACACTGAGGCATCTGGGAAGGGGGCTGAGCCACTTATATACAGTACAGACCAAAAGTTTGGACACACCTTTTCATTCAAAGAGTTTTCTTTATTTTCATGACTATGAAAATTGTAGACTCACACTGAAGGCATCAAAACTATGAATTAACACATGTGGAATTATATACATAACAAAAAAGTGTGAAACAACAGAAAATATGTCATATTCTAGGTTCTTCAAAGTAGCCACCTTTTGCTTTGATTACTGCTTTGCACACTCTTGGCATTCTCTTGATGAGCTTCAAGAGGTAGTCACCTGAAATGGTTTTCACTTTACAGGTGTGCCCTGTCAGGTTTAATAAGTGGGATTTCTTGCCTTATAAATGGGGTTGGGATCACCAGTTGCGTTGTGGAGAAGTCAGGTGGATACACAGCTGATAGTCCTACTGAATAGACTGTTAGAATTTGTAATATGGCAAGAAAAAAGCAGCTAAGTAAAGAAAAATGAGTGTCCATCATTACTTTAAGAAATGAATGTCAGTCAGTCCGAAAAATTGGGAAAACTTTGAAAGTGTCCCCAAGTGCAGTCACAAAAACCAAGCGCTACAAAGAAACTGGCTCACATGCGGACTGCCCCAGGAAAGGAAGACCAAGAGTCACCTCTGCTGCGGAGGATAAGTATATCCGAGTCACCAGCCTCAGAAATCGCAGGTTAACAGCAGCTCAGATTAGAGACCAGGTCAATGCCACACAGAGTTCTAGCAGCAGACACATCTCTAGAACAACTGTTAAGAGGAGACTGTGTGAATCAGGCCTTCGTGGTAGAATATCTGCCAAGAAACCACTGCTAAGGACAGGCAACAAGCAGAAGAGACTTGTTTGGGCTAAAGAACACAAGGAATGGACATTAGACCAGTGGAAATCTGTGCTTTGGTCTGATGAGTCCAAATTTGAGATCTTTGGTTCCAACCACCGTGTCTTTGTGCGACGCAGAAAAGGTGAACGGATGGACTCTACATGCCTGGTTCCCACCGTGAAGCATGAAGGAGGAGGTGTGATGGTGTGGGGGTGCTTTGCTGGTGACACTGTTGGGGATTTATTCAAAATTGAAGGCATACTGAACCAGCATGGCTACCACAGCATCTTGCAGCGGCATGCTATTCCATCCGGTTTGCGTTTAGTTGGACCATCATTTATTTTTCAACAGGACAATGACCCCAAACACACCTCCGGGCTGTGTAAGGGCTATTTGACCATGAAGGAGAGCGATTGGGTGCTGCGCCAGATGAGCTGGCCTCCACAGTCACCGGACCTTAACCCAATCGAGATGGTTTGGGGTGAGCTGGACCGCAGAGTGAAGGCAAAAGGGCCAACAAGTGCTAAGCATCTCTGGGAACTCCTTCAAGACTGTTGGAAGACCATTTCAGGTGACTACCTCTTGAAGCTCATCAAGAGAATGCCAAGAGTGTGCAAAGCAGTAATCAAAGCAAAAGGTGGCTACTTTGAAGAACCTAGAATATTACATATTTTCAGTTGTTTCACACTTTTTTGTTATGTATCAGTGTGAATCTACAATTTTCATAGTCATGAAAATAAAGAAAACTCTTTGAATGAGAAGGTGTGTCCAAACTTTTGGTCTGTACTGTATGTGCCTGAGGGCTAGGATTGGTCAGTAAGGTCACATAACCTAACCCATAAAACCCAGGAAGTGATGCGCGCCGGCCCTTAAAGGGAACCTGTCACCTGGATTTTGGGTATAGAGCTGAGGACATGGGTTGCTAGATGGCCGCTAGCACAGCACATCCGCAATACCCAGTCCCCATAGCTCTGTGTGCTTTTATTGTGTAAAAAAAAACAGTTTGATACATATGCAAATTAACCAGAGATGAGTCAGAGCTTGAAAATATGACTCTTCCTTGGTCACACAAGTAAGATATGACTCTTATGTTAATTAGCATAAAAGGCGGGAAGTACAAAAATGCATAATACTTATTGAATTCGTCTGCAAATGAAATTAAAAGTGTAATTTATACGGATGTAGCATGGTTAGCACTCCTTTTTTCAGAGATTTCTGAGTTTGGTTATCTAATCTAAGCAAACACCTTCAATTGCTTTTCGCTTTTGTCTCAAGATAATGAAATGAGTTAAGAAATTTGAGTTAAGGCTAGTTTCACACTAGCGTTTGGCTGTCCGCTCGTGAGCTCCGTTTGAAGGGGCTCACGAGCAGACCCGAACGCTTCCGTCCAGCCCTGATGCAGTCTGAATGGATGCGGATCCGCTCAGACTGCATCAGTCTGGCGGCGTTCAGCCTCCGCTCCGCTCAGCAGGCGGACACCTGAACGCTGCTTGCAGCGTTCGGGCGTCCGCCTGGCCGTGCGGAGGCGTGCGGATCCGTCCAGACTTACAATGTAAGTCAATGGGGACGGATCCGTTTGAAGATGCCACAATATGGCTCAATCTTCAAGCGGATCCGTCCCCCATTGACTTTCAATGTAAAAGTCTGGACGGATCCGCTCAGGCTAATTTCACACTTAGCTTTTTTTTGCCAATATAATGCAGACGGATCAGTTCTGAATGGAGCCTCCGTCTGCATTATTATGATCGGATCCGTTCAGAACGGATCCGATCGAACGCTAGTGTGAAAGTAGCCTAACAGCGGGAGTGCTAACCCTGCTATATTTGTATGTTTAGGGTAATACAATGAACATTTATAAACGCTCAGTGAGGGTAGCATAGTAGAGGTGACAGGTTCCCTTTAAGGAAGTGCTGCAAACAAACAGCAGCAAGCGATCTGTGGCCAGGGCTGAGATGAAACTGTGGAGAGGATATATATAAATCGCTGACAAACCCTGCAATAGAAAGCTACACAAGCTGACATGCATACAGACGTGGACAAAATTGTTGGTACCCTTTGGTCAATGAAAGAAAAAGTCACAATGGTCACAGAAATAACTTTAATCTGACAAAAGTAATAATAAATTAAAATTCTATAAATGTTAACCAATGAAAGTCAGACATTGTTTTTCAACCATGCTTCAACAGAATTATGTAAAAAAATAAACTCATGAAACAGGCATGGACAAAAATGATGGTACCCCTAGAAAACACAGAACATAATGTGACCAAAGGGACATGTTAATTCAAGGTGTGTCCACTAATTAGCATCACAGGTGTCTACAACCTTGTAATCAGCCATTGGGCCTATATATATGGCTCCAGGTAATCACTGTGTTGTTTGGTGATATGGTGTGTACCACACTCGACATGGACCAGAGGAAGCAAAGGAAAGAGCTGTCTCAAGAGATCAGAAAGAAAATTATAGACAAGCATGTTAAAGGTAAAGGCTATAAGACCATCTCCAAGCAACTAGATGTTCCTGTGAGTACAGTTGCACATATTATTCATAAGTTTAAGATCCATGGGACTGTAGCCAACCTCCCTGGACGTGGCCGCAGGAGGAAAATTGATGACAAATCTAAGAGACGGATAATCCGAATGGTAACAAAAGAGCCTAGAAAGACTTCTAAAGAGATTCAAGGTGAACTTCATGCTCAAGGAACATCAGTGTCAGATCGCACCATCCGTCGTTGTTTGAGCCAAAGTGGACTACATGGGAGACGACCAAGGAGGACACCATTGTTGAAAACGAATCATAAAAAAGCAAGACTGGAATATGCCAAACTACATGTTGACAAGCCACAAAGCTTCTGGGAGAATGTCCTGTGGACAGATGAGACAAAAATCGAAGTTTTTGCCAAGGCACATCAGCTGTATGTTCACAGACGAAAAAATGAAGCATATCAAGAAAAGAACACTGTCCCTACTGTGAAACATGGAGGAGGCTCTGTTATGTTCTGGGGCTGCTTTGCTGCGTCTGGCACAGGGTGTCTTGAATCTGTGCAGGGTACAATGAAATCTCAAGACTATCAAGGAATTCTAGAGAGAAATGTACTAGCCAGTGTCAGAAAGCTTGGTCTCAGTCGCAGGTCATGGGTCTTGCAACAGGACAATGACCCAAAACACACCGCTAAAAACACCCAAGAATGGCTAAGAGGAAAAAATTGGACTATTCTAAAGTGGCCTTCTATGAGCCCTGACCTCAATCCTATTGAGCATCTTTGGAAGGAGCTGAAACATGCAGTCTGGAAAAGGCACCCTTCAAACCGGACACAACTGGAGCAGTTTGCTCATGAGGAGTGGGCCAAAATACCTGCTGAGAGGTGCAGATGTCTCATTGACAGTTACAGGAAGCGTTTGATTGCAGTGATTGCCTCAAAAGGTTGCGCAACAAAATATTAAGTTAGGGGTACCATCATTTTTGTCCATGCCTGTTTCATGAGTTTATTTTTTTACATAATTCTGTTGAAGCATGGTTGAAAAACAATGTCTGACTTTCATTGGTTAACATTTATAGAATTTTAATTTATTATTACTTTTGTCAGATTAAAGTTATTTCTGTGACCATTGTGACTTTTTCTTTCATTGACCAAAGGGTACCAACAATTTTGTCCACGTCTGTACATGTATATATGGATGAAAATGGGGCCTAACAAAGTGCTGCCATATAGTTGCTGGGCTTGTTATATATCTGAGCTTTGTTGTGGCTGTGTTTAGATCACAAGCTGTGAGCTGCCAGCATCAACATCTGTAGGTAGAGAAATGTAGAGAAATAGTCAAACAGACTTGTTTCAGGAATTTGTACAGCTAAAAAGCAGTTCCCTTCATATGAATGAGGTTGTTTTGGCTGCAAGCAAATACATTTCCTATTAAGTCCTATTAAGATGAATGGGACAGTTGCACAAAAAATCTGCCACATGTGAAAACACCCATAGGCCCTGTTCACACAGAGCCTTTTGCTGCCTGTGGCTGCGCTGAGTCTGCCTTCCATTGTTTTCAATGGAAGCTTGTGCCACATTTAAAGCACATGCGGTCTACAGCCAAGACTGTGCCAAGGCAGAACATGTCCTTCCTTGGCGTGGTGTCTAGAGGACACAGCTGGAAACCACAGCAGGTCTCTGTTCGTAGTTTAGCGCCATTCAGCAAGTAAGACCGCGGCATTCACATAGAAAAACTAGAGGTGCTTCTACCATGGAATATGTGGCATTTTACACATTCGCTATGTCATATACATTTTTTACTAGATTTATCTGTATAGTATAACAAGGCAGATTACAATTTACTATACATTAAAAAAGGTATGTCATCACATACTAACCAGGCATATATTGCATGGTGCATAAAGTGGCGAAGTTGGGAGGAACCAAGTAGGCGGTTGCCCCAGTCAACAAACTGCCAAACTGTAGCTTCTAGGTTTGGAGGGTGCAAATATCCAATGTAGGATAGATAGTCTGTCAAGAAAAGACAGTCTATATGTTAGCTCAGTAGTCTCAAATAAATGTTATATCGTGAACGGAGTGTACCATGTGAGATAAAATAATACGTAGCTTTTATTAATCTCTTTTAAAATAAGTGAGACAGTGTTACTAAACTTCTTGCACACGCACTTTTGTGCGTATGGCTCTTTGATGAAAGAAGGGGTGTCAGGTCTATTGCCCTAGTGGGCGCTAGTCGGTTTTATGATGGGAGTAGCTTCTTGGCGAGATCAACAGATATTACTCCTGTACAGCTTAGCCTATTTGTCTCTCACCCTAACTCCAGTCTTGAGTGGGGAGATTGGCTAACTGGCTGTAGTCAGAGCACTCGCCCTGAAAAGAGCGACCCCCAGCCGCTGGAACCTTGGGCCTGATCTGTATATCCCTTCCTCTAATAGCTGACTGCATGTTCTATCTGACGTGTTTCCCCATAATACAATGGTTCATCAGGGAGCGATCAGTTCAGTGGCAGAGCTTCTTCATATAAAATGGCAGCTTGCTAAAGGATTCTGTCTCCTTTTGTAGTTCCAGCTGCAGGACCTGTGATAATATCATCAAAGGTCCTTTACCCCCTAAATATAGAAAACCTGTAGGTTTGAGACTATAAGGGAGTAGGTAAAAGAAGGTCCTCACTCTGGAGTCAGTAAATAGAGTGGGTAAAAGGAGTTTTTCTCTTTTACTCTCCATGTCCCCTAACCCTATTCCAAACCCTAATCCTAACCACTCATAGTAACAGTAACCATAACAACGTTGCACCTGTTCACATGAGTGAATGTACTTTTTAATCAACAAGGAGTGCTGCAGATTTCTTCTGTATATATACACACACACACACACACATGTCCCCTTTTAGGCTTCCCCTGCGGGCATATGTGTGCACAGTCCTGGCACTTCAAAAGACAGAGGATCAGAAGATTGCACCCCCTCCAGGTTTAAATATTCCAGTGGTGGAGCGCTCATCAGGCCAGTTGAGCAGCCCTACTAGAGAGAGACAAGACAATATTTATAACTGAAGAATGTAGTGTTTAATAAATATATTTGATTAGAATACAGTGTGTTGAGTCTCAGCACATACACACATCAGAACATTAGGGAACAGAGCGTTAAGAGGGAGATGGAGTCATCCAATCTCCTTATCCTTTTACATTGGCGAGACAGGCCCAGACCGTTGAGAATTTGTTTTTCTGTTTGGCTTTATTGAAATTTGTGTTTATTCTGTGAACTAGATAGGTGGGAAAGGCATGGACAGATAACATTGCTACACGGTGAAGTGTCGTGTTATACTGTGCACCTAAGTATGGACTTCTCGACACTGCAACACATAGCTTAGAACAGCACTTTTAACTCCATATTCCCCACCACTTACAAATGCTGTGGTCCCCTTTGTTAGCACAGGCTTGTAGTCATGACAAGCTGTGCATAAACAAACAGTTATTAATAAGATGTCCAAACGGCTACGCATGCTGGCTAAATTAGTTTATGTTTATGACTCTAGTGTTTTGGTGCCTTACAGACACAACTGACATAGAATGTGCAATGTAAAGTTTACTGAGACAGGCAGATGGGTGTACCGGAATCGCAATTAGTAAAGCTGCAGAACCATAATGATGAAATTGAGGCTCAGTTGACTCATATGCTAAGATCAAGGCCTTGAAAGATTGAGCAGCCTGTACTGAAGCGGTAGTAGCCAAGTTGAATGATAAAGTTGCTGCTAGGCTTTAACGGATATCAAGCAAGCAACACATCAACGATTTTTCTAAAATTGTGGGGCCTTCTCTTTTCCTTTAAAGTCAGGACCAGAATCAGTCGGTGGTAGGCCAAATTTCTCAAAATTTCATCCTATCTAGAAATCTAGTTATAGTTCCATAATTTTAAGCAACAAGAAAACTGAAGAAAGCATTTCTGGTTATGGAACAATTCAGAAGGTCAAGACGGGAGCACTATTACAGTGTGGACAGACCTAAGCCATACATGGCAGACATCAGATGTTTTGCATGTGCTGGTTTAGTCCATATAGGTAAGCACTGCAAGTAACCAAGTACAAAGGACAAGTTGCCAGATTAGATATTTTAGAAGTGTGGAAAAAAGGACATATTGGAAGGAATTGCCACTATGCAAGTAACTGTAATATAATGTGTCCGGTAACAGAAATGAAGACAACAAATTGTACATTAGGGCCTAGTCAGCTTGGCCATAAAAGGGTTCCCTCTCAGCGTCATATGCCCCACCATGTGCTGAGGGGTCAAAATCACCAATTTAGACTAGAAAAGAATGTTTAATACCTCTGTATCATTTGTTACATAGTCTGTTCCCTGTGTATGTGCATGTCATGTGTTTTTATCAGCTTTTTTTTTATGTTGATGGCTGTAGTCTCTGTTTTGTGAATGTGTGATAGCCTCGCTGGTTTTTGTGGTTTGCATTCCACCAGTGTTAGTCCAGGCCCAACTGTTTTTAATTTATGTATTCTTATGCAGGTATTGGGTTGTGGACAGATAACATTGGTACACGGTGCAGTGTGATGTTATACTGTGCACCCAAGCCGTCAAGTTCAGACAGACAACACCGTTTTTCTTAAGGTTCAGTAGTGCTCTGTTATACTGTGGACTAGCGCAGGTAGTGGGTTGAGGACAGGTAACATTAATACACGGTGTAATGTTATTATACTGTGCACCTGTCACGAATGAGGTATGGGAGGGAACACCACACCGACAAAAGGAGGGAAGGGAAAATCAACTAGGCCCCATCGCTAGGGAAAGGGTCACCTCCTATAGAACCCTACTCCGTGCCCTAACTCCTATCCGTATGTGCACACTTTGAAGGTAGGAATGCCCATACACTGGAACCTGGAGAACCTGGAGACCCTAAAGAGCCCTATGGGTATAGGTAGGGCTTGAGACGACCCGTTCCTTCCCAGATGAATGAATGGTGTCTCCCTGAGGCCTAGTAACAACAAACACGTGAAGGGACAACAAAACACAAAGGAACGAGACATTTAACTTCTGTAGTGAGATGGACGAGCATGAACTCCAGAGAGGACAACACACCAGCTCTTCCAAACCAAATAAAGCTATCAACCGCATAGACAGAAGGGTGAGGTCAGACTATATAGGGGAGGTGTAATGACCATTAAGCTACACCTGAAACAAGGGGTGTGGTCATTAACAACAACAACACTAAAGCAAGAGTAATTAAAGAGGCTGTTAGATAACTTCATGTGCAGCCAGTCTCTTCGATCTTCTGACATCTGTCACGGGAGGGACTGTGACAGCACCCAAGCTTTTAAGCTTGGACAAGTAACACAGCTTTGATTGAGGTTTGACACAGAATAATTAACAACATCGAATATGGCTTGTATTTTTGTGGTGTGGGGTCCTTCATCCACAGCTCCCCTTGGATATTCTAACCCATGAGGTTGGCCATCCTTATCTGTTGATACAGATGAATGGTGGAGGAAAGAAACTGCTATCCTCTGATGATCAGATGCTTATAAACTAGTGTTGGGATAACGAGGGGTCCTGTGAGATGAATTTCAGCCCAATACCTTCCTCTAGCCTAATATACTTGGGTCAAGGGTATTAGTGCTGGTATCAGCAAGCAACTAATTGCACCGAAAGGGGAGGACTCCCCCCTGAGCGTAGTGTACCCATCATCCCGCCCTAGGTATCGATACAGTGGTGCAAAAAGGAAGAACACTAACTACGCCAGAGAAGAGGTCGGACATCCGTCCAGATACCCCTGAGAGACTCCAAAGGATCTCTCTTAGTATTGGTGCCAAACTGAAAACATCTCCTAATAGACTTCAGTGAGGAAGAAAAATCATACAGAAGCTCAGAGTCTAGGAAAGCCAAGCCACCATCTTTCCTAGTGGGAGAGTTTGATTGGATTTATAGCCCAAA
This sequence comes from Bufo gargarizans, assembly GCF_014858855.1. Lineage (NCBI taxonomy): Eukaryota > Metazoa > Chordata > Amphibia > Anura > Bufonidae > Bufo > Bufo gargarizans. Next base: position 192,832,177 of record NC_058080.1, read on the forward strand.
GCAACTTGAATCTGCTCATCCACCCTGTGATAGTCCTTTGTATCTTGGTGGTTATACCTTAGACTGATCTTCATTTACAGACAAATGAAGGGACTGGCCAGCCAACTATAGCAAGACCAGGAAGAAAGTCGTGAACTTACACAAAGACATGGGTTTAGGACTTGACTCGGATATGGTCCTGTGCATACTTGTATTTTCTTCAATAGTGTACCAATAGACACTCTAGGTGCAAATGTGTGACAGCCTATACCCAGAGAAACTCACCCGACATACCACAGTGAGTTAATATATGAGTGTATATACATTTGCACCCTTTAGTTGTTTCCCATTGACTCGTGGGTGTGTGACCTGCACATGTTTTTAGATGTGTAGAATGTTGCATGAGTCTCTATGGGTACACAAACTAAGTTTAATTACTGCTGAGTGTATGGTTTTGTAATTTTTCGATGGGTAGTTGGTTATGTGTAGATAAGATTGTACCTTTATTATGTCTGTGTTTGGCTAAAAGAGAGTAGGAACTACTAGGGACAGGTAAGGTACCCACACTGTTTAAGGTATTTGCCATGTCAACCCTAGGAATTGTGGCGTTCGTAAGAGATGGACTGAATGTTAGTACCATGGTTAGGATTTAGGTACTGTGACATCACCTAATACTCAGGGATTATGATCTGCCTTGGTAAAGACTCGCGTATCTATCCATGGAGAAAGATGACAATCCCTACATTCATCAAGGAGAAGCATCTGGGGAAAGTCATTCCTTTGACAGGATGCCATTCACATTGACCGTACCCCAAGACAAAAGAGGTGCTGCATATGTCAACATAATGGACTGTGAGAGTGAAGCCATTCCTGAGTCTAACCAGTAAAAAGATGTCATTAGGATAGGCTGATACCTCACACTCAGAAAAGATAAGACAGCAAAGAGCTTCAATCCTGACATGAAAAAGAAGGAAGATCTAGAAAGGTGAAGATGGTTTTTCTGTGGATGGAGACGTTGGGTTACAGTGACTGGCAGGAAAGAGGTCCCTGTGGAAATGGGACGTCTAGGTACCTAAGTGAAAAATTATACTTCATTTCATCCTGGACTGTTACCAACAAGTAGGGTTGAGAAAAGAAAATACCTTCAAGCACAAAACTTCCCTCAAATTTCATTGTCCTGTTCTTGACAGCAGGGGAATCGTAGAGAGTGCCTATTAAATCTAAATATATATACAGTAATATATATATATATATATATATATATACACACACACACACACACACACTCACATGTCACCTTTTAGGCTTCCCCTGCAGGCACACGTGAGCACAGTCAAGTATGCCTGCTGGGGAGGGGAGCAGCCCAGGCAACTGGACAAATGCATCCAGTTGCGGGCACATCAAAAGGCAAAGGATCTAAAGATTCTCTACCTGCAGGGGACCACCATCACACAGTACGCAGGTCCCCCCTCTGGCGCGGGAGAGGTGCCGACACATATGTGGGCTGACTTGGAGACGTCATAAAACCTCGCCAGCCCACGTACACTGATGGGCCACTCAGGAGCGTGCCCCGACGGGTTACTTAACCACCTCCCGACCGCTGTACGCATATATGCGTCCGGGAGGTGGTTGCTTTACTCCTCCTGGACGCATATACGCGTCATCTCGCGAGACGCGAGATTTCCTGTGAACGCGCGCACACAGGCGCGCGCGCTCACAGGAACGGAAGGTAAGCGAGTGGATCTCCAGCCTGCCAGCGGCGATCGCTCGCTGGCAGGCTGGAGATCCGAATTTTTTAACCCCTAACAGGTATATTAGACGCTGTTTTCATAACAGCGTCTAATATACCTCCTACCTGGTCCTCTGGTGGTCCCTTTTGTTAGGATCGACCACCAGAGGACTCAGGTAGGTCAGTACAGTCGCACCAAAAACCACACTACACTACACCCCCCCCCCGTCACTTATTAACCCCTTATAAACCCCTGATCACCCATGATCACCCCATATACACTACCTGATCACCCCCTGTCATTGATCACCCCCCTGTCATTGATCACCCCCTGTAAGGCTCCATTCAGACGTCCGCATGATTTTTACGGATCCATGGATACATGGATCGGATCCGCAAAACACATGCGGACGTCTGAATGGAGCCTTACAGGGGGTGATCAATGACAGGCGGGTGATCACCCATATACACTCCCTGATCACCCCCCTGTCATTGATAACCCCCCTGTAAGGCTCCATTCAGACGTCCGCATGTGTTTTGTGGATCCGATCCATGTATCCATGGATCCGTAAAAATCATGCGGACGTCTGAATGGAGCCTTACAGGGGGTGATCAATGACAGGCGGGTGATCACCCATATACACTCCCTGATCACCCCCCTGTCATTGATAACCCCCCTGTAAGGCTCCATTCAGACGTCCGCATGTGTTTTGTGGATCTGAACCATGTATCCATGGATCCGTAAAAATCATGCGGACGTTTGAATGGAGCCTTACAGGGGGGTGATCAATGACAGGCGGGTGATCACCCATATACACTCCCTGATCACCCCCTGTCATTGATCACCCCCCTGTCATTGATCACCCCCCTGTAAGGATCCATTCAGACGTCCGCATGATTTTTACGGATCCATGGATACATGGATCGGATCCGCAAAACACATGCGGACGTCTGAATGGAGCCTTACAGGGGGTGATCAATGACAGGCGGGTGATCACCCATATACACTCCCTGATCACCCCCCTGTCATTGATCACCCCCCTGTAAGGCTCCATTCAGACGTCCGCATGTGTTTTGTGGATCCTATCCATGGATCCGTAAAAATCATGCGGATGTCTGAATGGAGCCTTACTGGGGGGGTGATCAGTGACAGGGGGGTGATCACCCTGATCACCCCCTGTCATTGATAACCCCCCTGTAAGGCTCCATTCAGACGTCCGCATGTGTTTTGTGGATCCGATCCATGTATCCATGGATCCGTAAAAAATCATGCGGATGTCTGAATGGAGCCTTACAGGGGGGGTGATCAGTGACAGGGGGGTGATCACCCTGATCACCCTGATCACCCCCTGTCATTGATAACCCCCCTGTAAGGCTCCATTCAGACGTCCGCATGATTTTTACGGATCCATGGATACATGGATCGGATCCGCAAAACACATGCGGACGTCTGAATGGAGCCTTACAGGGGGTGATCAATGACAGGCGGGTGATCACCCATATACACTCCCTGATCACCCCCCTGTCATTGATAACCCCCCTGTAAGGCTCCATTCAGACGTCCGCATGTGTTTTGTGGATCCGATCCATGTATCCATGGATCCGTAAAAATCATGCGGACGTCTGAATGGAGCCTTACAGGGGGTGATCAATGACAGGCGGGTGATCACCCATATACACTCCCTGATCACCCCCCTGTCATTGATAACCCCCCTGTAAGGCTCCATTCAGACGTCCGCATGTGTTTTGTGGATCTGAACCATGTATCCATGGATCCGTAAAAATCATGCGGACGTTTGAATGGAGCCTTACAGGGGGGTGATCAATGACAGGCGGGTGATCACCCATATACACTCCCTGATCACCCCCTGTCATTGATCACCCCCCTGTCATTGATCACCCCCCTGTAAGGATCCATTCAGACGTCCGCATGATTTTTACGGATCCATGGATACATGGATCGGATCCGCAAAACACATGCGGACGTCTGAATGGAGCCTTACAGGGGGTGATCAATGACAGGCGGGTGATCACCCATATACACTCCCTGATCACCCCCCTGTCATTGATCACCCCCCTGTAAGGCTCCATTCAGACGTCCGCATGTGTTTTGTGGATCCTATCCATGGATCCGTAAAAATCATGCGGATGTCTGAATGGAGCCTTACAGGGGGGGTGATCAGTGACAGAGGGGTGATCACCCTGATCACCCCCTGTCATTGATAACCCCCCTGTAAGGCTCCATTCAGACGTCCGCATGTGTTTTGCGGATCCGATCCATGGATCCGTAAAAATTATACGGACGTCTGAATGGAGCCTTACAGGGGGGTGATCAATGACAGGGGGGTGATCAGGGAGTCTATATGGGTGATCACCCCCCTGTCATTGATCACCCCCCTGTCATTGATCACCCCCCCCCTGGTAAGGCTCCATTCAGACATTTTTTTTTGGCACAAGTTAGCGGAAATTTTTTGTTTGTTTTAGTTTTTGTTTTTTCTTACAAAGTCTCATATTCTACTAACTTGTGTCAAAAAATAAAATCTCACATGGACGCACCATACCCCTCACGGAATCCAAATGCGTAAACATTTTTAGACATTTATATTCCAGACTTCTTCTCACGCTTTAGGGCCCCTAAAAAGCCAGGGCAGTATAAATACCCCACATGTGACCCCATTTCGGAAAGAAGACACCCCAAGGTATTCCGTGAGGGGCATATTGAGTCCATGAAAGATTGAAATTTTTGTCCTAAGTTAGCGGAAAGTGAGACTTTGTGAGAAAAAAACAAAAAAAAAAATCAATATCCGCTAACTTATGCAAAAAAATAAAAAATTCTAGGAACTCGCCATGCCCCTCATTGAATACCTTGGGGTGTCTTCTTTCCAAAGTGGGGTCACATGTGGGGTATTTATACTGCCCTGGCTTTTTAGGGGCCCGAAAGTGTGAGAAGAAGTCTGGGATCCAAATGTCTAAAAATGCCCTCCTAAAAGGAATTTGGGCCCCTTTGCGCATCTAGGCTGCAAAAAAGTGTCACACATGTGGTATCGCCGTACTCAGGAGAAGTTGGGGAATGTGTTTTGGGGTGTCATTTTACATATACCCATGCTGGGTGAGAAAAATATCTTGGTCAAATGCCAACTTTGTATAAAAAAATGGGAAAAGTTGTCTTTTGCCAAGATATTTCTCTCACCCAGCATGGGTATATGTAAAATGACCCCCCAAAACACATTGCCCAACTTCTCCTGAGTACGGCGATACCACATGTGTGACACTTTTTTGCAGCCAAGGTGGGCAAAGGGGCACATATTCCAAAGTGCACCTTTCGGATTTCGCAGGCCATTTTTTACACATTTTGATTTCAAGGTACTTCTTACACATTTGGGCCCCTAAATTGCCAGGGCAGTATAACTACGCCACAAGTGACCCCATTTTGGAAAGAAGACACCCCAAGGTATTCCTGTGAGGGGCACGGCGAGTTCCTAGAATTTTTTATTTTTTGTCACAAGTTAGCGGAAAATGATGATTTTTCTTTTTTTTTCTTTTTTCCTTACAAAGTCTCATATTCCACTAACTTGCGACAAAAAATAAAAAATTCTAGGAACTCGCCATGCCCCTCACGGAATACCTTGGGGTGTCTTCTTTCCAAAATGGGGTCACTTGTGGCGTAGTTATACTGCCCTGGCAATTTAGGGGCCCAAATGTGTGAGAAGAACTTTGCAATCAAAATGTGTAAAAAATGCCCTGCAAAATCCGAAAGGTGCACTTTGGAATATGTGCCCCTTTGCCCACCTTGGCAGCAAAAAAGTGTGACACATCTGGTATCGCCGTACTCAGGAGAAGTTGGGCAATGTGTTTTGGGGTGTCATTTTACATATACCCATGCTGGGTGAGAAAAATATCTTGGTCAAATGCCAACTTTGTATAAAAAAATGGGAAAAGTTGTCTTTTGCCAAGATATTTCTCTCACCCAGCATGGGTATATGTAAAATGACACCCCAAAACACATTCCCCAACTTCTCCTGAGTACGGCGATACCAGATGTGTCACACTTTTTTGCTGCCAAGGTGGGCAAAGGGGCACATATTCCAAAGTGCACCTTTTGGATTTCACCGGTCATTTTTTACACATTTTGATTGCAAAGTTCTTCTCACACATTTGGGCCCCTAAATTGCCAGGGCAGTATAACTACCCCACAAGTGACCCCATTTTGGAAAGAAGACACCCCAAGGTATTCTGTGAGGGGCATGGTGAGTTCCTAGAATTTTTTATTTTTTGTCGCAAGTTAGTGGAATATGAGACTTTGTAAGAAAAAAAAAAAAAAATAAATCATCATCATTTTCCGCTAACTTGTGACAAAAAATAAAAAGTTCTATGAACTCACTATGCCCATCAGCGAATACCTTAGGGTGTCTACTTTCCGAAATGGGGTCATTTGTGGGGGTTTTCTACTGTTTGGGCATTGTAGAACCTCATAGTTTGTAAATGCTATAACTTTTACCCAAACCATTTTTTTTTTTTTGCCCAAACATTTTTTTTATCAAAGACATGTAGAACAATAAATTTGGCGGAAAATTTATATATGGATGTCGTTTTTTTTTGCAAAATTTTACAGCCGAAAGTGAAAAATGTACATTTTTTTGCAAAAAAATCGTTACATTTTGATTAATAACAAAAAAAGTAAAAATGCCAGCAGCAATGAAATACCACCAAATGAAAGCTCTATTAGTGAGAAGAAAAGGAGGTAAAATTCATTTGTATGGTAAGTTGCATGACCGAGCGATAAACGGTGAAAGTAGTGTAGTGCCGAAGTGTAAAAAGTGCTCTGGTCATGAAGGGGGTTTCACCTAGCGGGGCTGAAGTGGTTAAAGCGCTCATCAGGCCAGCTGAGCGGCGCAACTAGAGAGAGCATGAGTCATCTCCTTGGCAACAAGCGCATCTATTACAACAAACCCTTGTAGCAAATGAACCTTTTCTTTGTCCCTACACTCCCCTATACATCGAGCATTAACCTTTTCGCTGTCTCCCTGAATGAAGGTTAACCCTTTTCCTGCCCACTCAGGTTAACCCTTTTCAGGTTAACCCTCTCCCTCCCTTAGATAACTCTTTCCTTCTCTTGTATAGGGACAGTTAGTGCTAGGTGGGGAAGGAGCCACTTCTTAGGTAATTGCACATTGGGTGAGTGTAGTGATATTTATAAGGTGTGTGTTTTTATAGTGTTGTATTGTTAGACATAGTGTTGATTATATATATATATATATATAATCAGCTATAACTGTACACTCTGTAGTGTTTAATAAATATATTTTAGTAGACTCCATCACATCCAAAGTGTATATAAAGCATTTTATAAAATATCCATATACGTAGAGAACCTATATTGCACAACATATGTATCTTCTGAGTGGCCAGCATGTCACGTTATGCTATATAATATCCTCAGTGGGAAAAGGTTCTTTAAATTGCCACTATGTTTCAGAGTTTATTGTGCAGACATGTTGTGCTATATAATATCTTTAGTGGGAAAAGTTTATTTACATTGCCACAATGTTTAAGAGTCTATTGTACAGCCTCCAATTTGTAATTTGTATTGCAACACAATTTTAATAGGTCATATGGCTGACTTTCCTTACGAAGTCTTACGAAGTGTGATGTCTTTCTCAGACAATTCAATCAACCTGTGTCTTTAACCCCCTAGTGACCACACACATTTTTTTAAAATTGCATTCCAAGAGCTATAACTTTTTTGTTTTTTCATCAATGTACTTGTATACATTGCAGGACAAGTTATAGTTTTTAGTGCACTATTTTAAGTACATGTAATGATTGATTAAAGCAAGCTGTTTAGCTAAAACTCCCTTTGTTTACATCACTAAAAAGGCGTATTAATGGTCACTAAGGGGTAAAAGGTTAAAACAAGAGTTGCTGAACACAATAATCTCTTAAAACAAGAGTTGCAGAAAACATTAATACTTTAAAACAGGCATGTCCAAACTGCGGCCCTCCAGCTGTTGCAAAACTACAACTCCCAGCATGCTCTAATAGCTGTAAGCTATCCAGGCATGCTGGGAGTTGTAGTTTTGGAACAGCTGGAGGGCCGCAGTTTGGACATGCCTGCTTTAAAACAAGAGTTTCGGAACACATTAATCCCTTAAAAATGGTAATATCCTTAAGGGGTTAAAACAAGAGTTACTGAACACATTAATAACATCAAAAACGGATATGAGAAACATACATTATCCAATGATTTTAGAATACATCATGCCAGTAAACCATTGGGTTTGAAGTTTATGGCAATTAACTTCGTTGGTGAAAATTGGAGAGGGGGTGATTTTATTTCCTGAATGTCTAGATGCGAATTGAAGAAAATATATGAATTTGGATCCTTGATGCCAAAGGTTCTTAATGCAGAACTGGAGATTTTCGGGTTCTTGTAAATGGGTTGGGGGGACAGAACACACGAGGCGTCGGTGCCCGGCTGTATACCAGCGCACTGATGCTTCCTGTGACTTTCCCCTCACCCCCTACTTCTAGTAACTCTTACATTATTAAGTGTTCTTGCATGGCAAGACCACTTACTGTTATCTCACATATACACTCACCTAAATAATAATTAGGAACACTTGTTCTATTTCTCATTAATGCGATTATCTAGTCAACCAATCACATGGCAGTTGCTTCAATGCATGTAGGGTTGTGGTCCTGGTCAAGACAATCTCCTGAACTCCAAACTGAATGTCAGAATGGGAAAGAAAGGTGGGCTATAACAGCAGAAGACCCCACCGGGTACCACTTATCTCCACTACAAATAGGAAAAAGAGGCTACAATTTGCACGAGCTCACCAAAATTGGACTGTTGAAGACTGGAAAAATGTTGCCTAGTCTGATGAGTCTCAATTTCTGTTGAGACATTCAAATGGTAGAGACCGAATTTGGCGTAAACAGAATGAGAACATGTATCCATCATGCCTTGTTACCACTGTGCAGGCTGGTGGTGGTGGTGTAATGATATTTTCTGGGCACTTTTTAGGCCCCATAGTGCCAATTGGCCATCGTTTAAATGCCACAGGCTACCTGAGCATTGTTTCTGACCATGTCCATTCCTTCATGACCACCATGTACCTATCCTCTGATGGCTACTTCCAGCAGGATAATGCACCATGTCACAAAGCTTGAATCATTTCAAATTGGTTTCTTGAACATGACAATGAGTTTACTGTACTAAAATGGCCCCCACCAGATCTCAACCCAATAGAGCATCTTCGGGATGTGGTGGAACGGGAGCTTCGTGCCCTGAATGTGCATCCCTCAAATCTCCATCAACCGCAAGATGCTATCCTATCAATATGGGCCAACATTTCTAAAGAATGCTATCAGCACCTTGTTGAATCAATGCCACGTAGAATTAAGGCAGTTTTGAAGGCAAAAGGGGGTCCAACACCGTATTAGTAAGGTGTTCCTAATAATTCTTTAGGTGAGTGTATATTATTATTATAGCCAAACTTACCACCCTAACTCCTCCCACAGTTTTTACACTACATAGACAGTAATATACTGAAACGTGCGGATTGTTCACGATTGGTGTGCTATTACTTTGTGGAACGTTTCGCCGAATGGTTCAAAAAATATCGTTTTTGTGTCGAAATTGGTCCCATAAGAATAAATGGGACCTGACAAAAGCTAGAGTGTGAGCTGAAAAATCAGGACATGATTTCTAAACTGCCACCACTCCCTCATTTTCAAGGCCACCTTCACAATTCTTATATCAAAACGTTCAGCTAAGGAGTGGGTTCATACCTTCAACAAATTAAAATTTACGAGGATAGTGAAAGGAATCGGAGAGTTGCACGCAGAGCCACATAGAAATATCTAATGTATGTGTTGTATGTTGTATTTTACTGAATTGAGGGGAACAGCAGCCAATGGGGGGGGGGGGGGAGGATATTTATGATTCGTATATTCTATACATAGATGCGATGGATATGATGTTTAATGGTATAATTTTTATACTAGTGTGATTGATATTGGTCTATGTATTAACCTTGTTTTTGTAAAACAAAATAAAGATTAATAAAAAAAAAAAAACGTTCAGCTATCCCTGCTGCCACTAAAAATGTCCACAGCTGGGGGGCGGAGCTTGGCTGCAGAGCGAGACGCACATGTCTGTGTGAGCTCTGCTGCTGGCCACGCTTACACAAGCTTTTTCAGACGCAGCTGGCATCCAGAAATGGGCAAAGTCGGGAGAGATAGAGCCAGAGACACTCCTAGCACACGTGGGAATCCCTCCACCCACGGAGAAATGGAGAAATTCCTAAGAAGAGGAGTCGGGCCGACTAGAGTGGAATCCAAGATGGCGCCGGAGAAAGAAGCCTCCGAACAAGGAGACCAGACGGACGCCTCGGCCGAATCAGATGGAGGAAGAGACAGCGAATCGAGCACCAGACGCCCCAGGGATAACCTCCCAGTCTCCAGAGACTTTATCACTAAAGCACTAGGGGCCGCCTTAGCTCCGCTGAAGCAGGACCTGCAAGATATTAAAGCAGACCTGAAACAGGTTGGTGACAAGGTGGAAGCCCTTGAGGCGGGATGGGAAGGAACTACTGCTTTTAACTCGGCGGTGGCACATAGCTTTGACCATGCCCAAGCCCACATCAATCAACTTTATAATCTGATGGAAGATCAGGAAAATCGTGGGCGCAGAAACAATCTGCGTATAAAAGGAGTTCCGGAGACTCTGCCCTCAGACGCCATCATGGCTTCAATGGTGGAACTTTTTCAAAAGATGCTAGGCCCGGAAGCCACAGATGATTTCACTATGGACAGGGCCCACAGAGCACTGCGACCCCCTCCTAAACCTCAAGAGGCACCAAGGGACATTATATGTCGCTTAACTAGCTTCAATACCAAAGAAAAGCTGCTAAAGGTGGCAAGAGACAAACACCCGATCGCCTGTTTTGGATCCACAATTACCTTATTCCAGGATCTATCGCCTATGACCCTGCAGAAAAGACGAGCCCTGAAGCCGCTCTTGGAAATCTTACAGAATAGGAAAATTATATACCGCTGGCTTCATCCGTTTGGACTGTTGATTAACACTCCAGGACGCAAAGTTGTCATTAGATCCCCTGCTGATCTTACCCAGATCTACAATATCCTAGAGACAGAGCCATTGGATATCCAGGACTGGACCACTGTGAAAAATCTCACAGATCTCCCTGCAGTTCCGATGCTGACTGCCTGGACTCCTGCTTCATCTTCTAGATCTCAGAGGCATAAGAAGAACCTACCCAGGATGACGCCCAAGCGACTGACATTACACCCAGATTGAGACAATAGGTTTACTTTTGTTGCTGAGTCACATATTTAATAGTGTGATGCAGATAGAGTGGGGTTGTTCACAGATTTAATCTGGGTAAAATGATGTTATTGACAGTCTGTTACCTGTTATTCAATCTAATATATACCAGAGATTCTCTGATAAATGCAATAAGGAAACGGGAAGTTCACTGAAGTTGTACTCTCTCCTCCCCTGTCCCCCCCCCCCCCCACCTCCTTGTTAGCAGTAGGCCTTACTATCTAGAAGATACATTATAGAAGAGAGGGGTGGTAGGTGTAGATGTGGGCAGGGGGTATACCCATTGTTATTGTTTTAGGGATTACCTGATTTATCATGTCTCTATACACCTGACGACATGTGGTTATTATAATATTGCCAGTTGAAATATTAGGAAGTTATACATGCTTGTGTATGCGAAATGGCCGTGTTTTCGGTCCAATTCTCCTCCCCTAAACTCCTTGTAAGAGGAGATTCTGTTATTAAGATGGTTATCTTTCTACTGTCTATCATATACTTTACATGTCAAGAGATCTATTTTGATTCATGTAATAATGATCTATTCTTTATTCTTTTTGATTTGCATTTTCTACTTATCCCTCCTCCCTCCCTTTCCCCTACTCCTTCCCTGCAGCGGGCGTTCCAGTACTTTTCTCCTATAGGTCTCATTGGCTTGTCACTGGACCTTCACGAAGTTATGAAATGGCCACCATAAAGGTCTGTTCCTTCAATGCTAGAGGGTTAAATTTACCAGCTAAGAGAAGCCAGGTAATTCAACTTATGCGCAAGCAGAAGGTGAGCATCCTGATGTTACAAGAGACACATTTTAGGAAGGACCATGTGCCGCGGATGAGCCATCTTACTTATAATAGGTGGTACCACGGTACATGGCCCTCCTCAGCCTCAAAAGGGGTCTCAATTGCTTTACACAAGAATTTTCCTCTGACAGTGAGCTCCACTCTGGATGATCCAGAGGGTAGATTGATTTTTATTAAAGGGACAATAGGGAATAATACTTACACACTCTGTAATTTATATGCACCTAACACTGCACAAACTAAATGGATATGTACCACCCTAAATCTAATAAGAAATTTTATGGAAGGTATTCTAATAATTGGGGGAGACTTAAATATTACGCTATACCCGCTTATAGATTCATCAACGGGAATATCATCCAACTCACAAATAGCTTTAAAAAGAGTTCAGTCAGCTATACACTCATTGGGATTGGTGGACGTGTGGAGGACATTAAATCCTACTGTTAAAGACTACTCTCATTACTCAGTGGCCCACAGATCATATCAGAGGCTTGACTATTTGTTTGCCCCTACTTATAAACTGACTTCTTGCACTAACGCCTCGATAGGCACTATGTTATTATCGGACCATGCTCCAATATACCTGGAGATGACTTTTGAATCTTTACCCAAACCTATGTCTAACTGGAGACTTAATGAGACATTACTAGACTCACCGGAACATATCCGTAAAGCCACAGAAAAGTTGGAAGAATATTTCCAGCTAAACGAGACTCCAGATATAGCACAAGGAATGATATGGGAAGCACACAAGGCTGTGATAAGAGGTCACTTTATTAGCTTGGGCTCTTTCCTTAAAAGGAAGAGAGAAGAGCAGGTGGTTTCCCTGGTAAAGAAAATACAAGCTTTGGAAACTTCTCATAAAAGGACTAGATCAGAGATAGACCTGAATGAATTAGATCTAACACGTTCATCCCTCAAAAATATCCTGAACCAAAAGACAGCGAAGCTTTTTCTCTCTGCGCGATTTAAATACTATGTGCATGGAGACAAAGCTTCAAAGTTTTTGCTCGCGCAGATTAAAAAGAGGAAAGCCAAGTCATTTATTCAGAGAATTCGCACAACTACATCCTCACTAGCTAGAAACACAGCAGATATAGCAATGAGATTCAAGGAATTTTATGAGGAACTATATAATCTACGCACAAAAGATACCCCTCAAGATAGAGACCAGAGATCAAAAAAGATAGATGATTGGTTAGCGACTCTAAAGCTTCCTGTCTTGGAAGACCAACAAATAACCTCTCTAATAAGACCCATTACAGTACAGGAATTAATAGAGGTGGTTAAATCTTCCCCAATGCATAAAAGTCCAGGCCCTGATGGCCTACCAATGATATATTACCGTAAATTTCAGGGAGTCCTCCTTCCCCAATTTTTGAAACTGTGTAATGACACATTTAAAGGGACCCCTCTGCCAGACCAGATGTTGATGGCTCACATCACCATTATCCCTAAAGAGGGAAAAGATGAAACGAGCTGTGCAAGCTATAGACCTATATCTTTACTAAACAATGACTTAAAAATGTTCGCTAAAATCCTGGCGCTTAGGCTTAAACCGCTATTGCCAAACCTTATTAATAGTGAACAGGTTGGATTCGTAGCGGGGAGAGAGGGTAGGATGAACACTACTCGTCTTCTCAACATTATTCATCACGCACGTAGCCGCTCTGTTCCATTAGTATTGCTGGGGACAGACGCCGAAAAAGCGTTCGACCGTATAGACTGGCTGTTTATGAGGAAAGCCTTGACGAAGTTTAATATTCCTTTGGACTATGTCAACGCGGTTATGGCTATGTATTCCAAACCATCAGCCAGGGTGGTGGTTAATGGTACACTCTCTCCCCCTCTGCGAATTTCTAATGGGACAAGACAGGGCTGCCCTTTGTCGCCTTTATTATTTGTTTTGACAGTTGAATGCCTATTCCAAGCTATAAGACAGGACGACAGAGTACGGGGTGTGGAGCTACAAGGGGTTCACCATCAATTAGCGGCATTCGCTGATGACCTTTTGGTATTAATTACAAATCCGAACGAAGCGTTCTCTGCTATACAGTCACTCTTTGAACTTTTCGGTGATCTGTCTAACTTCTTGATTAATCCCACAAAGTCTCAAGTTTTGAATGTGACATTGGATACCCGAACTCAGAAGGACTTGGAGCTCCACACCCCGTATCAATGGTCAAACTCCAGTATTAAGTTTCTAGGTATTAAACTTACGTCGGACCCTATTCGACTGTATATTGAGAACTACATTGGTTTATCTGATGAAATCAGGCATACATTGGATTCATGGGAAATACCCTTCACTTCATGGTTTGGCAGACGCTCACTACTCAAAACTATTGTATTGTCAAAAGTATTATACTTCCTCCAAACCCTCCCCATTCCACTTCCCCGATCCTTTTTCACAAAGTTAGAAGCAATCCTCTCTAAATTTTTGTGGAATAAGAAGAGACCTAGACTCACGAAACAATACACCTCTATACCTATCAAGCAGGGTGGAATGGGTGTGCCGGAATTCCATGGCTACTACTTAGCGGTACATGGAATGAGATGCCTAGAATGGTTGCGCTACAAAGGGGACAGGCTCGACATTCAATCAGAATTTGCCATCAGCCAAGTTGCTATTCGACCATTGCTCTTACATGGTAAATCTGTACTTGAATTAGGTATTGCAAACCCCATTACTAAGAATTCAATACGTCTATGGAAACAAAAACTGTGTCCTCATTATCTGACGGCCAAAGTTTCCCCTCTGCTACAATTGAGGGATATACTATACGATGCATCTCCACAATTCATTCACACTCTGCCTGATAAGGTGAAAGCTTTGACCATACCAGTTGTGGATCTATTAGATGCTTGGGGTACGTTAAAAAATGACTGGGATAGGGAGAATGATATTTCCCCTTTGTCCTTTCTGCATAGACTGCATGTAAGGGAGTACCTGAGACCATTGTCCCCAATACATAGGACGGAACCAACTAAGTTTGAGAAAATTGCCCTTCAAAAACAAGAACCGATTAAAAAGATCTCCACACTGTATTCTATAATACTCACCTTTTCAAGCCTGGAGGTCAACCCATACCTAAAGAAATGGGAAACAGATCTAAATCTAGATGGGAAGGAAAGGTCGCTTACCAGATGTCTCTCTATGACCCCAAGGATCTCCACTTGTGTAAGACTGCAGGAAAATTATTTCAAAATTCTCACTAGATGGTATTATACACCAGAAATCCTACATAGAATGTACCCAGATGTCAGTGAACAATGCTGGAGATGTAATAAAGAACGTGGCACCTTCTTCCATATTTGGTGGAAGTGTGAGATAATTGGAGGTTACTGGTCACAGATATGCTCAACAATCACTGAGATATGTAAGTGTTTGGTCCAACCATTTCCGCAAATCTGCTTACTCAATCTACTGGATGGATTAAAGTGCTGTGGTTCGACCAAACGTCTCATCTCACACCTCTTGGCTGCAGCACGAATTTTAATTGCTGTCAAATGGCGGGATACCTCCCCTCCTTCAATAAATACTTGGGTAAATAGATGCGATGATATTTACAGAATGGAACAAATAGCTGGTTGGGAAAACAGATCCACTCACGTGTTCCAAAAAGTGTGGAGTCCATGGGTGACTTACAGAGGATTTCAATCCTTGTAAACTACCGTTACTCTAACTTCTGTCCTTGAGGCTAGATATGTCTATGATCCCCTTATGTGAGATGGCTGGAACGTGCGCTGCAACATCCAATTCCCCCCCCCCCTCTCTCTCTCCTCCCCCCCCCCCCCTCTTTCCCTCGTTATATGATTTAATTTTTCTGTTACTCTAATGTTATTATATTTCCTCTTATCTTGTTCTGTACTACTAGCAAGATATGTGCTGTCTTATAATGCATGAGATGTCATTTTTGCTATCATTGTTCCTTACAAAGTAGGACAAAAGAAACCTTTACTATTGTAAACGAATATGTGAAATACTTATGTGTTTATGAGACTACTATGAACAATAAAAATTGTTTGAATATAAAAATGTCCACAGCTAAGCCATAGTCCTGATAGTTTTCACAATATGGCCATTTGTTTTCAACTCAAGCTGCCCATTGATATTCATTAAAACTCCACTCTAGTCACCTCAAATTTGAAAGGCAATTTCTAAACTGCGACTGTGCCTTCATTTTTAATATTTCAGAGACATACTACATCAAAATGTAGGTCTGGGTCTTGTGATTCTCACAATATAAAGGTCTTTGCTGTAGGATTTATAATTTTTAAACTACAACCATTTGAAGATGGCAACCGCCAGTGAAGTGAGCAAGTTGGAGCAGTTTATTTTTAACCGCTCTTCTCCGCCCTTGCTGTAGAGTGAGTTGTCATAGGAACCCAGGTGTGTGAGCAGCCAGCAGAGTGACAAAAGCTAGAGTGTGAGCTGAAAAATCAGGACATGATTTCTAAACTGCCACCACTCCCTCATTTTCAAGCCCACCTATGCAAATCAGCTGCTAATGTTTTTATAAATGTATGTTTTAATGTAACTGTGAAGCACTTTGGGCAACAACATTGAAATTAAATGTGCTTTATAAATAAATAAAAGTTGAAATGCATTTCTCACTCTATCAAGCTTGCCATGTGCACTTTTTTAATTTGCTCAATTAATTGGTTAGTTTAATGTTTACCATCTTTACTCACTCCAAACACTCCACACAGTTACTCTGCCCACTCCAACCTTTCCACAGTTACTCTGCCCACTCCACCCAGTTACTCCGCTCACTCCAGTTGTTGACTTCTGGTGGAGGCAAGAACACTTCCCACAATTTCCCCAGAAATTGTAGCTTTTCTAGTTCATGATTCTTAGCTTTTTTTTTTTTTTTTTATTCTTATTTTTTATTTATCTTTTCTTTGTGGGGGATAGCATCTATTAATGTAACAGGACAGTTTAACAAAATCGAGAGGATAACATCTACTAATGTAACAAAACGCACAATGTGAATTAATACCGATGAATTAACAGCTGGTAATAGCAGCACCAATAAGAGTTTGTTCTAATGATGATCCATTCAAGTAATTAGATCTCACCCAAAAGGGATTAAAAACATGAACATTAGGTCCTAGTATTCATTCATCACTTTTTGCACCACTGAGGAAGGAACTACCGGTTCCAAAACATGTCTCATGGCGGTTCCTGAACGGGCAGTGTGGATAGAGATCTATTAGTGTCGCGGCAAGCAGGACTTCGGTTAGCGGTTGGCGTTCTAGCGGGTCTAGCACGCATGTGCAACAAGGAGCTGCACAATCGAGACATCACGATAGGAGGCTAGTTGGAGGAAAAGCAGCACAGGTTGATCACGATCGTGAGTAACATAATATATCAAATGTTGGTAAAATCAATTGTGGACTGAATACAAATCCCACTAACTCAATATGTGTGCAATATGTGTGCATAAAATATGAACTAACCGCAAACTGGCGCTATAACTCATTTAAGGATATGGACAAATTGTAGCAGACCACAAGGACGCGTTACAAGTTTACTATTCATTAGGAGTATTGAGCAATCCAGCTAACAAAACTAACTACAAACTGACACTACTGTATTTTTGGTATTTTTTATCTTTTATATTTGCGAGAGCTCCGCATTTAAAGGGACCGTGTTCATGAAATAGATTATATGAACTTTTTATATGATTATATGAAAGTTTTTTTGGTTATTTATGTAAATGTAAAGGCTGTTTTTATGCATTGGATTTTATATTATGTATAAGATTTAGTAAAAGTACATGCAAATTACTGTGAGCCAGCCATTTTTTCATTATTATTTGGGTCTGTATTAACACTGATGGGTGGTCAGTGGGCCAGGCTCCAGAGTAACTGGTGAGTATCCTCTAGACTGTTAGTTTTTTAAAGGTTTGCACTGACAGCTCCTTACCACCTCCATTGTAGTGCCCTTTCATCTGGAGATGAGCAGCTACAATGTCCTTTCAGCGTGCACACCGCACGTGGTCTGGTCTCTGGGTCCGGCAAATCGTTCAGCTGTGGATCATGCGCTTCTGCCTTCAGACCAAGAGGTAGCTTTGGGATTATTATTACCTCCATAATAGTTGTTCACAAGTTTGTTGTAACCTTTACTTCTTCCTTATTATATGTTTTTGGTGTTTATTTGGAGTAGTACTACCCAAGATGCATTTCCTCAGTAGCTATTAGTTTATAGAGATCTTCCATTATTTTATAGTCCTTATGTGACCCAAAACCTGGAGTGCATAACTCTTAGGATTGTTGGTAAATCCTAAAATGGGATTTAAGGTGCATAATAGTGTGGAGGAATGATTTCCCAATATCATGGAAGAATGGTTGAATAGAAATATCTAAAAAACGAGAAAAAATAAATAAATATATACCTTAACAGGTCTTAAATAGTTGTTGCCCATTTATTTTTGATGTCTCACATGTGGCGTATTAGACGCCGGTCTTAATAAACCCCTGCACTGGCGGTGGATTACCGAAGTTATGTAGAAGCAGCGGACTTTACATAACTTCAGCGTATCCACTGCGATTCTAACTGTAAGACAGCTTCTTTGCTAGACCATTATCTACACCTAAACCAGGCGTAGAAAAAGATGAATGAGACAGGCCTCCCGGCCATCCCCTTCCCAGCCCACGCCACACCCAATTTTTCGACCAGGCGTGAGCGGGGAAGAAGTCGCAGATTCTGCCGCAACATGGCGTATGACAGAATCAGTGCCAGATATACACCACAAAAGTGGAGTATATCAGTCCATAAAAGACATCCTTAATTGATGGAACAATTTTAGAACCTAAATTGGAGGCTTTAATATATGTAAAGAGTGGGTGTTTTGGAACAAAGGTCCAATTACTTTATCCTTACATATATGGCGCCAATGTTTTTTTCCGACTATCCTATGTTGAGAATTAAACGGTAGTATGAGTCACATACTTTGTTCCTCAGCCTTATAAGCAGGTTTTTCTCCCAAAAATTATGTTCTATCCATTAACTGTACCTTTTCTAATAAAGAGTTAATTATATCCGAGGTATATTCTTTGGCTAAAAATTGATTTGTGGGGGCTGTAGCTTCCTCTTCAAATTGAGGTGTTTCTGTGCAGTTTTGTTTTAGTCGTTGCAATTGGCTTGTTGGTATATTGATTAACCATCTGGGAAGGTGGCAACTTGAATACAGGATGTAACTATTTTTGGACAGAGGTTTTTGATATGTGCTACGGATAATCTTGGAATATTTTACAGTAATTAATAAATCCAATAATTCTACCTGTGTTGTACTAATTGTACAAATTGTTTTTATCATTTAGTTCTTTCAAAAATGTATGTAGCTTCTGTTCCAACTTTTGTCAAATAAAGAATATATCATCAATATAGCCCGCCAGAGTACCAGGCTCTTCCCTAGCCATGATGATATAGCTTATGTTCCCATTGGGCCATAAAAATATTGGCATAACTGGGGACAAACCTGTTACCCATGGCGGTGCCTCTCCACTGCATATAATATTCTGATTCATGAAAGAAATAGACAGCGAATGCTGGCATTTTTACATCGCAGGCTGCGATGTATCAGCGGGGAGGAAGGAGGGGCTGGAGGCAACTCGCGGCGGGGCAGTCACTGTACTCTTACACCGAGGGCCCCGCACACACAAGTATTCAGATGTGTTAACTGTAGGCAATCCATATTTAAACTACAAGGTAGCGCAATCCGCGTACCTTAGTACTCACTATTGAACGCCCATACTTGCAGGCAGACTGGCCAGTCACTCACTTCCTCACGGCGCATGCTCCGCCCACTTTATTAATGAAGCAGGCGGAGCATGCGCCGTGATGGAAGTGTGTGACCGGTCAGTCTGCCTGCAAGTATGGGCGTTCAATAGTGAGTACTAAGGTACGCGGATTGCGCTATCTTGTAGTTTAAATGTGGATTGCCTACAGTTAACATATCAATTGCCTACAGTTTACATCTGAATACTGGTGTGTGCAGGGCCCGGTGTATTAGAGTACAGTGACTGCACTGGGCCAGCAGCGATTTAAACCCCTTCACGACTGCAATCCGTATATATACACGTGATAGCTGCACATGCCCCGTGCAGCTATCACATGTATAGACGTCATTGCAGTTCTTTAATCCAATTAAAGCTTCTGCCCGTGTCCTGCTGCTGTCATGGACAGCATACAGTCTAGTAATGCCGGCAAGGGACCAATCAGAGTGGCCCCTTGCCGGCAATCGATCCGATTAGTTAGTCTGTGCAGACTAACCAATCGGATCGCGGCAGTGTTAAAATGCCGGTTTCAGGCTCTGATCTGCGCTCTGCAGATCAGAGCCTGAAATCAGGTAATGTGTCCTGAAGCCCCCGATCTGTGCCCCCTTCTTGAAGCCCCCGATCTGTGCCCCCTTCTTGTGCGCCTCCAACCCCACACCACCACCATCGTGAGCCCTGCCTCTGCCATTGGTCCCCGCCCCCCCATCCATGTATCCTGCCCCCGATGTGGTCCGCCCCCTCCTGTCCCGATCTGTAATTTGTAAAATGCTGCCCCCCCCTCCCCAGTGCTGCTTCCGATCGGTTCCCCTTCTGTGTGTGATGGCGGCGGCTCCATTCCTGAGCCGCCGCCATCAGCAGCGTGTGTCAGCTCTATGCTGACACTGCTGTAACCCCATAGA
Organism: Bufo gargarizans; assembly: GCF_014858855.1. Classification (NCBI taxonomy): domain Eukaryota; kingdom Metazoa; phylum Chordata; class Amphibia; order Anura; family Bufonidae; genus Bufo; species Bufo gargarizans. Next base: position 192,852,721 of record NC_058080.1, read on the forward strand.
TGCCGCAGTAGCGGCATCCATGGGGTTAATAGAGGGAGGGGCGCCCGATGGTTGCCATGGCAACCGGACGCTTTGCAAAGGCGTCCGGTTGCCATGGCATAGGCGTCCGGTGCTGCCACCTACAGGGCATATGATTGTATTATACTTTGCAATGCAAGAGCATTGCAAAGTATAGTACAACCATCAGCCCCACTGGATCTTCAAGATCCAAGAGGGAACTATTAAATAAATAAAAGTGAAAATAATAAAAGTAAAAATAAATAAATAAAAATGTAAAAAATAAATTGCCTTTTCCTATAAAAAAACAAAAAAACAAAACAAAAACCACACATATTAGGTGTCACCGCATCCGTAACGACCATCTCTATAAATATATTACATCATAGACCCCGTCCAATAAACACCATAAAAAATAAAAACGGTGTAAAAAAATAAGCCATTTTTGTCACCTTACATCACAAAAAGTGCAACACCAAGCGATCAAAAAGGCGTATATACCCCAAAATAGTACCAATCAAACCATTACCTCATCCCACAAAAAATTAGCCCATATTTAAGACAATCACCCAAAAAATAAAAAAGCTATGGCTCTGAGACTATGGAGACACTAAAACATAATTTTTTGGGTTTCAGAAATGCTATTATTGTGTAAAACTTAAAAAAATAAGAAAAAGTATACATATTGGGTATTGTCATGTCCGTAACAATCTGCTCTATAAAACTGTCACATGACCTAACCCCTCAGATGAACGCTGTAAAAAAAAAAAAAAAACTGTTCCAAAACAGCCAATTTTTTGGCCACCTTGCCCCATAAAGTGTAATAATGAATGATCAAAAAGTCATATGTACCCAAAAATGCTACCAATAAAAACCTCAACTCTTTCTGCAAAAAACTAGCCCCTGCACAAGACGATCGGTAGAAAAATAAAAAACATATGGCATTCAGAAAACCAATCCAGCAAAATCTGCCTTCCAAAAACCATACGGTGTTCCTTTCCTTCTGCGCCCTTCCGTGCGCCCTTACATCAGTTTACGACCACATGTGGGGTGTTTCTGTAAACTGCAGAATCAGAGTAATAAATATTGAGTTTTGTTTGGCTGTTAACCCTTAATCTGCTAAAAAAAAGTTACATTTAGAAATTTTATCTCCATTTTTCTTTAATTCTTGTGGAACACCTAAAGGGTTAATAAGGTTTGTAAAATTGGTTTTTAAGTAAATTGAGGGATGTAGTTTCTACAATGGGGTCATTTATGGGGGGGGGGGGGGGTTCCACTATGTAAGCCCCACAAAGTGACTTCAGACGTGAACTGGTCCTTAAAAAATGGGTTTTGGAAATTTTCTTAAGAATTTTAACGTTCTAAAAAAAAATATAACATTTCCAAAATTATGCCAACATAAAGTAGACATATGAGGAATGTTATGTAATAAATATTTTATGAGGTATCACTTTCTGTTTTAGAAGCAGAGAAATAGAAATTTAGAAAATTGCAAATTTTTGGGTAAATTGGGGATTTTTTCATAAATAAAAGGTGATATATATTGACTCAAATTTATGACTGTCATGAAGTACAATGTGTCAAGAGAAAACAATCTCAGAATGGCTTGGATAAGTAAAAGTGTTCCAAAGCTATTACCACATAAAGTGACGCATGTCAGATTTGTAAATTTTGACCTGGACACTGGGGCATCAATGACCTTTGGTCGTGAAAGGGTTAACACCAGTTGCCGGCCCCCACTTGTATTAGGGTCAGAAAACCAGTGCAACACATCTCCGCCGCATAGAGTTGATCAGGTTGTTGATTGCGTTCTGTGGAATGTTGGTCCACTCCTCTTCAATAGCTGTGCGAAGTTGCAGAATATTGGCAGAAACTGGAACACGCTGTCGTATATGCCGATCCAGAGCATCCCAAGCATGCTCAATGGGTGACATCTCCGGTGAGTATGCTGGTCATGCAAGAACTGGGATGTTTTTAGCTTCCAGGAATTGTGTACAGATCCTTGCAATATGGGGCAATTATCATGCTGCAACATGAGGTGATAGTCGTGGATGAATGGCACAACAATGGGCCTCAGGATCTTGTCAAGGTATCTCTCTGTGCATTCAAAATGCACCTATGTTCGTTGTCCATAACATACACCTGCCATACCATAACCCCACCGCCACCATGGGCTACTCGATCCACAACTTTGACATCAGCAAACCACTCACCCACACACACTATCTGCCATCTGTCCTGAACAGTGAAAACCGGGACTCATCCGTGAACAGAACGCCTCTCCAACGTGCCAGGCACCATTGAATGGGAGCATTTGTTATGACGACGAACTGCAGTCAGGTCCAGACCCCGATGAGGACGACGAGCATGCAGATGAGCTTCCCTGAGACGGTTTCTGACAGTTTGTGCAGAAATTCTTTGGTTATGCAAACCAATTGTTGCTGCAGCTGTCTGGGTGGCTGGTCTCAGACGATCATGGAAGTGAACATGCTGGATGTGGAGGTCCTGGGCTGGTGTGGTTACACATGGTCTGCGGTTTTGAGGCCGGTTGGATGTACTGCCAAATTCTCTGAAACGCCTTTGGAGACGGCTTATCGTAGAGAAATGAACATTCATTGCACAGGCAACAGCTCTGGTAGACATTCCTGCAGTCAGCATGCCAATTCCACGCTCCCTCAAAAACGTTGGGACATCTGTGACATTGTGCTGGGTGATCAAACTGCACATTTCAGAGTGGTCTTTTATTGTGGGCAGTCTAAGGCACACCTGTGCAATATTCATGCTGTCTAATCAGCACCTTGATATGCCACACCTGTGAGGTGGGATGGATTATCTCGGCAAAGGAGAAGTGCTCACTAACACAGATTTAGGCAGATTTGTGAACAATATTTGAGAGTAATGGGTCTTTTGTATATGTAGAAAATGTTTCAGATCTTTGAGTTCAGCTCATGCAAAATGGGAGTAAAAATGAAAGTGTTGCGTTTATATTTTTTCTCTGTGTATGTGTCAACTTTATTAAGTGGATTAATTCATTCTTGAATTTAAGTTTTTAACCCAAACAGTAATTGCTCTGCTTCCAAGAAATATAGCCATCTGGCAATTCTTGGACAATAAATGTAATCATGTAGAATCATTTGAATTTAGAAATATAAATACCACAAATAAAGCATCCTCTACATCTAAAAGGTGACCTCCTAACACAATGTTAGTCACATTTCGACAATTAGAACCTTTATTGCAGAAGCAGCCTATCCAGCGCTGGGAAATTAAATCATTGACTCACTATTTAGAAAAGGACATTATTCTAAAAGGTCTTAAACTATTTAAAAATCCAGCACATGATTTACATAGCGAGCAATTTAATAAAGAATGGGAGTCTTTTTTAAAGTTTAGTCAATAGCCCTCATACAGATGATCATTCAACGTTGAACACAAATATCAAGCGAATCAGAACAACAAATAGAGACAAACGTATTCTCAAAACAATGAATACAATAAGTATCAGGAAAGGATATATACAGGGTTGGGTAAATTAGAACAGGAGATCAATTATTTAAAAAAGTAAGACATTTCAGGCAAATATGGAACTAACTAATGACAGTGGTCCTAAAATGAATAAAAATTGGAACACGTACAAAATAAAAAAATATTTTAAATCAAATACCACCAAACATTTAACAATCACAATCACACCGCACCTACTGTTATCAATCACCTGGAATACTTCCCAACCAATCACCCAATCACTATCATAGGAGATATGTTCCTCATCACTCACATTTATTGACACCAACAGATCAATCATACACCAAGAAGACATGTAACCCAAGTCAATGGGCATCATTATCTAGTCACAAGCACAGCTGACACAAGTCAATGGGCATCATTATCTAGTCACAAGCACAGCTGACACAATATGCACACAGAGCAGAGACTCTGCAAGTAAAATCAGACACAATATCAGCAGGTACAAAAACACAGACACAAACAATAAACAATAAAAAGAGGATACGGAGAGGCAATGGAAGGAGATCGAAATACAAAATAAGTATTCCACTTAATATATTTGATACATAGATAGGGATAGAAAAATTTGTCTAACAATAACACTATGTTAAGAACCCAGTGGAGAAGGAAGCTGTGGGGACCTCCAGGTATCAACATACAAAACTAAAGAGGACCTTTCATGTATTGTTTTTGTATAATTAAGTACCTATACTTGTGGGGTACACTCCACTGGCGCTGCCATCATTGTTTTCTTCAAATACCGCTCGCTTGCCCCGCTGTGCCCCCTGCAGTTTTTGCGCCCAGTATATTAATACTGAGCATCGGTACAGGGAGGAGAAGATGCTGGGTTTCTCAGTGGGCATCTCCTTCTCACTGGATGCACTGCGGACCAATTGCAGTGCACCGCGTCACAGCCAGGGAGTAAAAAAACAGCTCAACTTCTCCCTGGCTGTGACATGCTCTGCTGCGATTGACCCACTGCAATTGTTTGATTTATTTATTTTATTTTGATATGGTCTATTTTATTTTAGGGTATGGTGTTGTGGCACTATGGTATTTTGGTATAATGCTGAATTGGTGCCAATGGTACCTAATAGAGATCATTTACTAACTTACATAGACATAAAGTCAATTAAAACAGATTCCAATGGAGTGATGCAATGGGAAGTTGTAAAAAATGGGGAAAAAAAATAAAGCATTAGTGCAAAAAAGTAACAGAGAAAATATGAAAAATGCGATTGACTTGTTCATAATCTAACATTACAGAGCCACATGTGAGACATCAAAAATAAATAGCAAGGACTATTTAGGACCTGTTAACGTGTTTTTTTTTTTTTTTTTTATATATATTTCTATTTAACCATTCCTCTGTGATACTGAGTAACCATGCTCCGCGCTATTATGTACCTTAAAAGGTACACTGTCACCTGGATTTCACTTACTGAGCTATTATCATCACCACATCAGTCTCCACGATTTACATTAAAATATACTGGTATTACTGCCCTGTGTCTTGTAACTTGTCTAGAAAATCGCTTTTATTAATATGCCAATTACCTCAATAAGGAGCCCAAGGGGCTGTCCCTCCGGCGGTTGGAGCCCAGCCGCGCCCATTACTTCAGAGCCCAGCACTGCCCCACTGCTAATTTATTCACTCCTCTTCGCCGACTAAATGTTTGTGCAGCGCCAGTAATCCCGCGCATGTGCCCTGGATACACATGTCTGTGCCCGCGCGGTGTCCTGGCATCGGCCTCACAGAACTCATTGCGCATATGCCAGCTTCACTCGACCCGGAAAGGAAGAGCGGAGTGGCGCGACTTGCCAGGCGGGCGGAGGACGAAGGAGCAGGAGTGGGTCAAGCTAAGCTGGCGCATGCGCAATGAGTTCTGTGAGGCCGATGCCAGGACACTGCGTGGGCATTGACGTATATCCGGGGCGCATGCGCAGGATTACGGGCGCTGTACAAACATTACGTTGGCAAAGAGGAGTGAATAAATTAGCAGTGGGGCGGTGCTGGGCTCCGAAGTAAAGGGGCGTGGCTGGGCTCCAACGGCCGGAGGGACAGCCCCTTGGGCTCCTTATTGACGTAATTAGCATATTAATAAAAGCGATTTTATAGACAAATTACAAGACAAAGGGCTGTAATACTAGTAAATTTTAATGTAAATCGTAGAGACTGAAGTGGTGATGTTAATATCTCAGTAAGTGAAATCCAGGTGACAGTGTCCCTATAAATCCCATTTTATGTTTTACCAACAATCCTAAGAGTGATACAATCCAGGTTTTGAGTCACATAAAGACTATAAAATAATAGAAGCTCTCTAAAAATAATAGCCACTGAAGAAGAAGTAAGACATACTCCGAAACGCGTCTGGTGTTTACTTGGAGTAGTAATAAGCAAAAGACGTGTAATAAGGAAGGAGGAAAGGTTACAACAAACTTGTGAACATCTATTATACTATATGGGGGTGATAATAATTCCAAAGCTACCTCCTGGTCTGAAAGCAGAAGCGCACGATCCACAGCCGAACTATTTGCCGAACCAAGAAACGAGACCACGTGCAGTGTGCACGCAGAAGGGACATCGCGGATGCTCATCTCCAGATGAAAGGGCACTACAATGAAGGTGGTAAGGCTATCAGTGCAAAATTTTAAAAACAGAGGTCGACTGAATTGTCTGAGAAAGAAATCACACTTTGTAAGGAAAGTCAGCCATAGGACCTATTGAGATTTTGTTGCAATACAAATTGCTGAGGAGGCTATACAACAGACTCTGAAACATTGTGGCATTGTAAGCACCAAGTATATTCATCTCTATACATGACATTATTTATCTGACAGTAGGTTAGTCAGTTGCCTTGAGCACCCCCTATACCAGTGAAAAGCGAACCTTTTAGAGACAGAGTGCCCAAACTGAAACCAAAAAAATGGTATTACTTACCGGTAATTTTATTTTACGGAGCCCATGACAGCACCACCAGAGAGAGGAGGATCCGCCCCCCGAGACAGGAAACCTGCAGAATAAAAAGGGCGGACACTCTCCTCCCCTTCAGTAAGTTTTCCAAGTACCGGAGGAAGGCCGCCAATATATATTAGACGTGTAAATGAACATTTATTTTTTATTTTTTATATATACATATCACCTCTTTTTTTTTTTTATATATCACCCGTGCATAAAAGGACACATAGGGAGGGAAAGCCGTGGTGCTGTCATGGGCTCCGTAAAATAAAATTACCGTTAAGTAATACCATTTTTTCCTATCGCCCATGACAGCACCACCAAAGACTTACTAGAGGAGCTCTTAAGGGTGGGATGTAGAAAGAAGGACCCCTTCACCAAAGGAAGAATCCCCCGAAAGGTTCAAGTCCAACCTATAGTGTTTAAAGAAGGTAGAGGGTGAAGACCAAGTGGCAGCCTTGCAAATTCTCTCAATTGGAACCGCAGACCTCTCTGCCCAAGATGCCGCCACTGCTCTGGTCGAGTGAGCCCTTAACCCAACAGGAGGGGACAGACCAGAGGATAGATAGGATAAGGAAATAGCAGCAACAATCCATCGGGCGATGGAATTTTTAGAGGCAGCCGAACCCTTATTCACTCCCTGATACTGCAGAAACAGTGAAGAAGACTTCCGCCAGGTAGATGTGGCCGATAGATAAGCTAAAAGAGCTCTTCTGACATCAAGACAATGGAGAGACTCTTCCTCCTTAGTAGAAGGATTCTGAAAAAGGGTAGGAAGAACAATCTCCTGAGAACGGTGAAATTTAGAGACGACTTTCGGGAGGAAAGCCGGGTCAGGGCGAATGATAACTTTGTCATCTAGTATCAAAGTATACGGAGGATTTATGGAGATGGCCTGAATTTCACTAATCCTGCGGGCGGAGGTTAAGGCTATTAACAAGGCTAGTTTTAAAGGTCAGATGCTTGATAGAGGAGGACTCAATAGGCTCAAAGGGAGATACTGATAAGGCTTTCAGCACTACCTCTAAACTCCACGGAGGAGGCTTAGGAACTGACACTAGGGAGGTTCTATCCACAGCCCTAAAAAATCTGGAAACCCATGGATTCCCTGCTAAGTTTAGATTGAACAAGGCAGAAAGAGCTGAGACCTGAACTCTTAGAGTGCTGACCGCTAGACCCAGTTCTAGCCCCTTCTGGAGAAACTCCAGGATAGTATGTAAAGGGGCTACCGCCAGGAGGCTCCCTAACTGGATCTGGGCGAAGTCAAGAAATTTATGCCAGATTCTGCTATAAATTCCAACCGTGACCTCTTTTTTACTCTTTAACAGGGTAGAAACTAGGGCGTCAGAAAACCCTTCCTTGTTCAGCAACCACCTCTCAAATTCCAGGCCGTTAAGTGTAGGTTCTCCACAGCTGGATGTAACACCGGCCCCTGGCTTAGAAGCCCCTTGACCGAAGGGAGAACCCAAGGATCGGACACTGACATGGTTCTGAGTCCCGTGAACCAGGCTCTCCTGGGCCAAAAGGGTGCTATCAGGATAACCCTGGCCTTTTCTTCCCGAATCTTCCTCAGAACCCGGGGAATCAGGGGAAAGGGGGGGGGGAAGGTGTAAGCTAGATGAAACTTCCACTCCTGGGACAGAGCATCCATCCCACAAGGGGACCCCGACAGGTCTAGAGAAAAGAACTTGGGAACTTTTTTGTTTGAATGGGTAGCAAACAAGTCGATTTCCGGAAGGCCCCAAAGATCTACAATCTTCTGGAAGACTACCGGGTCCAAAGACCACTCCCCCTGAGACAGGGTATGACGGCTCAGGAAATCGGCTTGTTTGTTCTCCACACCCTTTATGTGAACGGCTGAAATCGAGGAACACGTTCTCTCTGCTAACTCCAGAATAGAGAAGGCTTCTTTCATGAGGGTTCTGCATCTCGTTCCTCCCTGTCTGTTTAAATAGGACACTACTGTCCTGTTGTCTGAAAGAACTCTTAAATTCCTTCCTTTTATTTCTGGAAGTGAACTCCTAATAGCTAAGCCCACTGCCATCAGTTCCTTTAGATTTGAGGATTGAACTTTCTGAAGGGAATTCCAACGGCCCTGATAGAAAGAACCTTGAATGTGAGCCCCCCACCCCCAAGGGCTTGCGTCCGTAGTCAGACAAACTAAATTCTCGATCTTCCAAGGGGTCCCCTGTGTTAGATTTCTTTTTACTAGCCACCAGGCTAGTTCCTGGATAGTCTGGGAAGAGACTTCTAGACTGGCATCCAGTGACCTGCTCTTCCCCCAACTGGCCAGAATCTCAGGACGTGAGGGAGCCCACGACTGACATGGCTTTCCTTATGGAAGTCACTGGTCTCTGGGTTAGACTCGCAACTTTGCTCTGAACGGTCTGTATCTTCTCCACAGGTAAAAAGCATTTCTGGAGAGAGGAGTCCAAAATTAGGCCCAGGAACACCTGTTTCTTTAGCGGACGGGATCTTGACTTCTCCTCGTTTATCATCCAACCCAGTTTGCCTAAGATGGAACGGACCTCTAGAACAGCAAGACTGCAAGCCTCTTCTGACTGAGCTACGATTAAGAAATCGTCTAAGTAAGGGATAAAAAGGATGTCTCTTTCCCTTATGTGGGCCGCCATCTCTGCTACCAACTTTGTGAAGACTCTCGGAGCCATGGAAAGCCCGAAGGGGAGCACCTGGTACTGAAAATGTTGCAGATGACCATCCAAAAATACTGCTACCCTTAGGAACTTTTGATGTTCTACAGCAATGGGAACGTGGTAATACGCGTCCTTTAGGTCGAGAACCGCCATAAAGCACTGAGGGTATAAGAGATTGATTGCTGATTTTATCGTCTCCATCCTGAATTTCTTCGGCTGAAGAAAGAGATTTAGTTTCTTTAGATTTATGATGGTTCTCCAGGAACCGTCTGGTTTCTTGACCAGAAAAAGCGGGGAATAGAACCCTTTCCCTCTTTCCTCTTCTAACACCGGGATTAAAACGGACTTTCCTACTAGTTTCACCACCTCTTCTTCCATGATGGATCTTCCCTGCACGGAACCCGGAACTACGGTGGGTAGAAATCTGGCAGGAGGAGACTGAAGGAATTCCAGATTTAGGCCTCTGGAAATGGTATCGAGTACCCAAGGGCTCAAGGAAATACTCCTCCACTCCAAAGTGAAAGCCTTCAGTCTGCCCCCTACCGGAATGCTGGCGTCATTGCTGGTCAGGCTTCTTTTTGTCTGAGGAGGGCTGGTTAAAGAAAAAGTTTCTGCGCTTTCTTTGACCCCTAAACCGGTCTTCCCTAGGTCTTCTATCCTGTTCCTGGTTACTTTTAAAGGGACGAAAGGGGAAGGAGCTCTGAAAACCGGGAAACTTTCTCTTCCTGTCAGCCGCCTTATCCAGGAGGTCGTCCAAACTAGGACCAAAGAGGTACTCCCCCTCACATGGAACTCCGCAAAGCTTAGTCTTGGAGGCAGTATCGCCACTCCAATTCTTTATCCACAGAGCTCTCCGAGCAGAGTTGGATAAGGCTGCTGACTTAGCGGCCAGTCTGACTGAGTCGGCAGATGCATCCGCTAAAAAATCAGCTGCTTTTTTAATTGTAGGGAGGGAGGCCAGTATCTCCTCACGGGGACTTCTGTTTTTAAGCTGAGCTTCTAATTCGGATAGCCAAACAATTAAAGAACGGGCCGTACAGGTGGAGGCTATACTGGGCCTAAAGGATGAGGTAGATGCCTCCCAAGCACCTTTAAGAAAGGCGTCTGCTTTTTTATCTAGAGGGTCTTTTAATATACCCATATCCTCAAATGGCAAGGCCGTCTTCCTAGAGACCTTGGAAATGGCTACGTCAATGCGGGGAGCCCTATCCCAGGAGGCAGAGTCCTCTTCTTTAAAGGGGTATTTGCGTTTGAGGTTCTTGGAGATAAATACTCTCTTATTTGGTTTCTTCCACTCCCCTCTAATCAACGCAGCTACATTTTTGTGTACTGGAAAAGTACCATGTTGTCTGGCTTCTAACCCTTCAAACATAATGTCCTGAAAGGAACAGGGCTCCCGGGTCTCTTCTATGCCCATAGTAGAACGAACGGCTTTTAAAAGCTTCTCCGTATCTTCCACAGGGAAACACGGTCTCCGCCCCTGACCTTCTTCCTCATCAGGAGAGGACTGCTCTGAGATGTCCGAAAATTCAATCACTGAAGAAGGCAAATCTTCCTCTCCTTCTGAAACAATGGGATTACGCCGGGTCTCTTTACGAACCGGCCTCTGATCCTTCTTAGCAGTTAAAGAGGAGTTAACCTCTGACCGAACTAACGCCTGTAGACACTTATAAAAGGAAGGAGATTCTTCCGCAACTGTTCTGTCTATACAGGTCTGGCACAATTTTTTATCCCACTCTGAGGGCAACCCCACTTTGCACAGAGCACACTCTCTATTTTTCTTTTTGGCCACCACTTTTTTAGGCTTAACCTGTAAATAGACAGTAATGCCAATTAGTAAAAAAGGAATCTAGGTCATAAGAGACCCCACTCACCCCTTCAGAGGTACCAAAGCAGGAGGGACAGCAAGCTCCTCAGATGGCTTGTCTTCCTCCATGATGCAGGCTCAGCCAGGTCGCAAACGGACGCCGGCAATTGGAAAATCGCGATCCTCTCATAGGGCGCATACTGATGACGTCACTGCCGACGCCTGCGCCGGTCACATGACAGCAGGAGCGCTATCCGGCACTCACTGCCGAAGCCCCTCCTCTTCCTCCCCCAGGCAGCCGGCGTCGGTCTTCGCGGCACCTCCACAGAGGCGCCGGCTTCTCCCAGCTCGAGCACACTGAATACTCCCTCCGGAGCTCAGCTGTGCCTCTGCACGGACCCCCAGCGCACGTCGATGCCGCCAATTTTTCAGGGACCGCAGGTCAGTAGCGGAGCGCCACCGGGGAGAGGGATCTGATGCATCCATGCTGCAGGCTTCCCACCAGAGACAGGAAACCACACTGAAGGGGAGGAGAGTGTCCGCCCTTTTTATTCTGCAGGTTTCCTGTCTCGGGGGGCGGATCCTCCTCTCTCTGGTGGTGCTGTCATGAGCGATAGGAAAACCCACTTATTTATCGTAAAGTGCCAACACGGCAGTTTAACCTGAATACCAATATGGTATATATTCCATGTACTTTATCATTTAGCTATAGTAGCCTGCCTACATTGAGTGCGCTGCCTGTGCCGTTCATAGTGCGCTGATGAATGGCAGGAAAAGTCTAAGACATATTGGTACACCATACACTTTTTCCAGGGTGCGGGTGCCCTAAAAGAGGGCTCTGATTGCCGCCTCTCGCCACCACTGCCTTATATCTGTCACGCGCCGAAGGCCAAAGGCAGACCTTCGGGATGTCTTGCAAACAGGACACAGGTAAAACAGACAAAGGACCAACAGAGTACTTTATTACACATGTAATAAAAGAATAAGACAGTAAAGCAGGTTAAGCAATAGTGGTAGAACTACCACAGAACCCAGTGCACCAGCAGACCAGAGGCAAAACCCAGACGGCGGGGAGCCAGTGAGCCCAGTTCTTCACAGAGCCCCTGGTGGTGGGGAAAAACTGGGCCAAGGGCTCACTGATCGCACCCCTAGGATGGTCGCTACCTGCAGAGAACCACACAGGTGCAAGCATCAGCGGAATAGACAACAGAACTGGAACTCAAGCAAACACAGGACATGGATCAGACAACAAGACAAACTAGAAACCAGCACAGAAGCAGATGCCTAGACCCCATGCGAAACAGAAGCATGGCGGTCTCAGACAGAGCTGCACACAGACTAGAGATCCTCCCTCCGGAAAACCCAGGAGCAATCTAACGAAGGTAGGACAAACACAGGAACAGAAGCAGTAAGGCACTGCAGGACAGACATGGAACAGACTAGATCAGAAGCAGTAGGCACTGCCAGGCTGGACATAGGACTGGATGAGAAGCAGTTTAGCACTGCCAGGCTATTTGACGCACTGCGAAGCTAGACAAGGTGGTTCCAGACAGAGAACAGGTAAGGCATGGACAAGGATAACAACATCAATACAGAACAGGTACAGAAGATCAGACAAGGGAATAACAACATCAATGCTTTACCAGGCGACACCTCACAAAAGGGCAGATGACAAAACCCCCTTGGTCAGCAGTAAGAGGTTACACTCAGCAAGGCAGAGAACAGCAAGGTGCAACACCCAGCAAGACACAAGATAGACTGACCCTAAGGGCACATGCACACGTTCAGGTTTTATGTGTGGAGAATCCGCACTGAAATCCACAGGTGTTCACAGGCAAATCCGTGCGGTCAATTTGCTTCAATTGGTGTGGATTTGCATGCGCATTTGGTGCGGATTTTCTGCATGCTGATTTTACTAAGTGAATGGAGAAAATCCGGTCAGGAAAAATAAAATGACATGCTGCGGATTATAAAATCTGCACCGCAGGTCAAAATCAGCACGGAAATAATCTGCATCATGTGCATTGAGAATTTCAAATTCATGATCGTGTTCATTTAACCTAAGCCCCACAGCTCAGCGATAAAGCTGCAATAACAGGGCACCTGATAAGACACACCCAGGAACAAACCAGGGAATGTTAACCCCATAAGAACCAAACAGGAAGGGGAGCCTGCATGAACAGAGAAGTGAACACACAGAGACACCCGCAGCCAGTACGCCAGAAGACAAAGAACCCATGACACAAACAGAAATGCATCCATACTCAGACCCTGTTCACACTCAGAACCAGCATACATGGGAACACCCACAGCCAGTACACAAAGTGCATGCAGCCAGCCTACACGGCCACAACTGTCACAGTGAACCGCACCATGACAATACCCATACCCTAGGAAGTGGTGAGCCACTGAATCATGCATCCATTCTCAAATGCTAAGTATAATTCATTTGACTGACATACTTACAGTATATTCATCAATCTTTGCAGTATACAGCCTTAAATCCCTTTCCTGCATAAAAAAATACAATAACAAAGCAGTTAGAAGAAAATGCGATAAATATAACAGACAAATCTAAATAAAAAAAAGAGATACTGTTGGCATATTAACAGAATATGTCATCAATAGCTGATTGTTAGAGATCACAAATCCCACCAATTCTTCGAATGAACAGCACTATTCCTTAGCCAACCCTGTGTAGGAGCTGAAACACAGCCCCATCCACCTAACTAGGTCTGTGCTGTTTCTCTGTTCAGAAGCAGTGATGTATCCAGTTAAGAGCCAATGCTATGGCTCTTTTGTTCCTGGTGCCATATAGGTTTCCCTTAAAAAGGGGTTGTCCAGGATTAAACTTTTTATTTCGCCCTCTTATTTTTAAAAGGAGTCTATCAGTAGTTTTCAGCATGCAAAACTGTTAACATTAGGTAAAGGATGGGTGAATCCAGACAAATATGTCTTTTTCTGGGCTTTTATCATCTGGAGTAGTAAGAATATGAACTTTTATTCTGCCAGGAAAGAGCTCAGTGCGGGGCACTCTGTGGGAAATGTATTTTGCTCTCTGCATCGAGCTGCTTCATAACCCCTTCTCTCTGAATGACAGCTATAGAGATGTTCTGGTTGGTTTTCATTCGATTTTTATAGAATTTTGATTTTCAACATGCAAAAAAAAACATAAGGACCAATGTGGTCCAGTATACAGTATAGAACTGGACATACAGTCAAAATAGCCATTACATATAACTTCCAATAAAGTGAGAAAATAAAAATGACACTAATAATATCTGATATACTGCATTTCCAAACTGGGATATGTGAACAGCAAAGATGCATGTCCTCTCAAATGGGTCCATTTAGAAGAGCTAGTGATGGAGCCACTGGAAGTAAACCTGATATCTCAAATAAGATTATGATTATCAGACCAACATTTTTTTGATTATGGGACAGTCCCACCATACATCATTGTCTCCTGGTTGGATTCCACAGTTGCCATTCGGTGAAGAGTTGGGGGGGCTGTCAAGCAGCTCAATGCAGAGAGGACTTCACAGTGAAGCTCTACCGTGGACACTTGCAGCAGCAGAATAAAATACATATTCACACTACTATTTGTCCTTTACCTACTGATTTGAACAGTTTTGAGTTGCCATAACTGCTTACACACTCCCTTTAAATAAGTGACATAGGATGTTTTCTCAAAAAATTTAATAAAAATCCAGCCCTCCTTCCAAAGCCCACTGAGAGCTGCTGCAAGTGAACACTGCAGCCTTGCTGAAGTCCATAATGCCCTGCATCGAAAGGCTTTCCCTGCTGCAACTGCAACCCCTTAGGTTGCACACATTTGTAAAGACTTGAGCCCATGCAGCGGCATACTTCAGTGGGAGCTTCTAATAAACATCCTAAAGCAAAGCCCTCTTATTCTCCAAGAGTAACGTTTACCTCTGGTGTAGTAGCTTAGATGCTGGATACCTCCTAGCAGCAGGCAGAAAAGTGCAGCATATGGACACTGGAGCTCTGCAGTAAAGTGCACATACATACTGATGTATGTGCACTCAGCCTAAGGCCTCATGCACACAACTGTATGTTTCATCAGTATGCTATCCGCATTATTTTGCAGATAGCACACTGACTCATTCATTTCCATTGGGACATTCCCATATCCGTAATTTTTGTGGATTCGTGTGGCCATTCCTTAAATTATCGAATATGTCCTACTCTGGTCTGTATTGCAGATGAGAATAGTCATTTCTATTAATGGTAATGAGTAAAATGTGGAATGCACACAGTATTTGTATTTTGGTCTGTAAACAACAGATTTGCATAATACAAAATCTGTCACACTCATGGGGCCTAGGAGGGCTAAATACAAAAAGAAAACCCCTTTAAGCTCCCAAATATAGGCTACTAAGGCTATTTTCACACTCACGTTTTGGCTTTCTGTTTGTGAGAAAGCCAAAACGTGAGTGTGAAATTAGCCTTAGCCCATCTGACAAAACTGAACCAAATGGATCCGTCCCCGTCGACTTACATTGTGTGTCAGGACGGATCCGATTTCTATGATACAATCTGGCACAAACAGAAAACATATCAGTCCTCCATTGACTTTCAATAGTGTTCAAGACGGATCCGTCTTGGCTATGTTAAAGATAATACAAACCGATCCGTTCTGAACGGATGCAGACATTTGTATTATCTGAACGGATCCGTCTGTGCAGATCCATGACGGATCTGCACCAAACGCGAGTGTGAAAGTAGCCTTAATTTCAAGTACAATACATTGCATACTCTTTTCTAATCCACATTTGTGTATTACCTATAATAATTCATTAACTATAATTAACCAATAATAGTTACATTTTATTCATTGATTTAAAAAAGTGTTTGTTATTCATATTTCTTAAACATTCATTCAGTTATTTCAGTTTATTATTTTTGTTCCACTAAAAATATTCTATGGTTTTCAAACAATCATCTGGATCTAAATACTTTTGTAATTGCATGTAATTCAAAATTTTATATAGCCAGTGAGTTATTCAATAAAATGTTTCTGTATAGAGCCACCTGCTTTTTGTTCTTTTTCTTATTTCTTTGCCCTACTCACTGAGCTGTGATAGGGAGACAGCTCCAGCAGAATGGACACGCCCCCTTAGCTGCAGTGGAAAAGACCCTCCCCTTGAGCTGTCAGCTTAACCCCTTCAACCGTGCCTGTTTTCACCTTCCTGCCCAGGCCATTTTTTGCAAATCTGATATGTGTCACTTTATGTGGTGATAACTTTTAAACGCTTTTACTTATACAGGCCATTCTGAGATTGTTTTCTCGTCACATATTGTACTTCATGACAGTGGTAAAAATAAGTTAAAAAAAAACTTTTTTATTCATAAAAAATACAAAAATTTACCCAAAAATTAAAAAAATTAGCAAATTTTCAAATTTCAATTTCTCTACTTTTATAATAGCTAGTAATACCTTAAAAAATAGTAATTACTTTACATTCCCCATATGTCTACTTCATGTTTGGATCACTTTGAAAATTACATTACATTTTTTGGGGACGTTAGAAGGCTTACAAGTATGGAAGCAAATCTTGAAATATTTCTGAAAAAATCCAAAACCCACTTTTTAAGGACCAGTTCAGGTCTGAAGTCACTTTGTGAGGCTTACATAACAGAAACCACCCAAAAATTACCTCATTTTAGAAACTACACCCCTCAAGGTATACAAAACAGATTTTACAAACTTTGTTAACCGTTTAGGTGTTCCACAAGAATTGATGGAAAATGGAGATTAAATTTCAGAATTTCACTTTTTTGGCAGATTTTATATTTTAATCCATTTTTTCCAGTAGCAAAGCAAGGGTTAACAGCCAAATAAAACTCTATATTTATTACCCTGATTCTGCGGTTTACAGACACACCCCACATGTGATCCTAAACTGCTGTACGGGCACACGGCAGGGCGCAGAAGGAAAGGAACGCCATATGGTTTTTGGAAGGCAAATTTAGCTGAACTGGTGTCATGTCCCATTTGAAGCCCCCCTGATGCACCCCTACAGTAGAAACTCAAAAAAGTGACCACATTTTGGAAACTACGGGATAAGGTGCCAGTTTTATTGGTACATGTGACTTTTTATTGCTCAATATTACATTTTTTGTGAGGCAAGGTTACAAAAAAAAATTATGTTTTTATTTTTAGCTTTACAGCTTTTACCTGAGGGATTAGGTCATGTGACTTTTTTATAGAGCAGATCGTTACGCACGTGGCAATACCTAATATGTCTACCTAATGTCTTTCTTTTAGTGCCTCATAGTCTGAGAGCCATAGCTTTTTATTTTTTGACCGATTCTCTTTGGTAGGGTCTCATTTTTTGCGGGATGAGGTGACGGTCTGACTGGTACTATTTTGGGGGGCATACACCTTTTTGATCACTTGCTGTTGCAATTTTTGTGATGTAATGTGACAAAAATGGCTTTTTTTTTACATTTTTTTACGGTGTTAAAAAAAAAAGAGCCGTTAGGTTATGTGATATTTTTATAGAGCTGTTTGTTACAGATGTGGCAATACCTAATATGTATACTTTTTTATTTTTTTCACTTTAGCACAATAATAGCATTTTTGAAGCCAAAAATTATCATATTTTAGTGTCTCCATAGTCTGAGAGCCATAGCTTTTTTTTTTTTTTTTTTTACCGATTCTCTTACGTAGGGCCTCATTTTTTGTGGTATGGGGTGACGGTCTGACTGGTACTATTTTGGGGGGCATACGCCTTTTTGATCACTTGCTGTTGAAATTTTTGTGATGTAATGTGACAAAAATGGCTATTTTTTACACAGTTATTTTTTTTACGGTGTTTACCTAAGTGGTTAGGTCATGTAATATTTTTATAGAGCTGGTTGTTACGGACGTGGCGATACCTAATATGTATTTTTTTTTATGTATTTCACTTTAGCACAATAATAGCAGTTTTCAAACAAAAAAAATATATTTTAGTGTCTTCATGTTCTGAGAGCTATAGTTTTTTTATTTTTTGGGCAATTGTCTTAGGTAGGGGCTCATTTTTTGTGGGATGAGGTGACGGTTTTATTGATACCATTTTGGGGGGCATACGCCTTTTTGATTGCTTGGTGTTGCACTTTTTGTGATGTAAGGTGACAAAAATCGCTTTTTTTAACACTGTTTTTTTTTTTATGGTGTTTATCGGACAGGCTGGATCATGTGATAAATTTATAGAGCCAGTCATTACGGACGCGGCAATACCTAATATGTGTGGGCTTTGTTTTTGTTTTCTTCGTTTCTTTATAAAATAAGAGGAAAGGGGCGTTTTTTTTTCTTTTTTACTTTATTAAAAACACATTTTTTTTTACTTTTTTTTACTTTACTTTATTTGTGACATTCACTTTTGGGGGTCTGATCCCCTCTGCAATGCATTACAAATAAAATACATCTGTATTGTAATGCATTGCTTGTTAGTGTATGACACTGAGTCATACACTAACAGGTTACCTAGGAGACCCAGCCTGAGGCTGGATCTCCTCGGCTCCCATAGAAGGCAGTTCCCGATGCAGTGCAAGGCATTGGGCAGCCTCTGCATGGCATCGGGCTGCCTTGTGTCGCATCGGGTCCCCGCCACAGCAGCGCGGGGACTCGATGCGATCGTTCACCTGACACAAACCTCTTCTATGTCGCAGGGGCTACCACTGACTGCCGGGCCCCTGCAGTGATCACGTGCGCACCGCTCCGGTGCCCGCGCGATCACTATGACTTACTATTACGTCAAATTGTGGGAACTCAGTGGTTCCCATGATGTAACAGTATGTCAAAGGGTGGTAAGGGGTTAATATAAATGTAGCAGAGCAATGAATGGGGAGATCTCTGGATCCATGTGAGGTACAAGGCTGATTCTAGCTTAGTTGGAAGAAGATTGTCATGTACTATATGATGTCTGATTTTTATTTTTTACATTAGTCATGGGATTAGTCATTTTCAATGTACTGCCACTTTTAAGTATGCTAAAAATATATTTATTTGTGACAAAAAAAGTGGTGTACATTTTGGCCCTGATTTATCATATCTTCACTCTAGAATTCTGGAGTCAAAAAGTCGCAAAATAGGGCTTTTGCCGCAATCTCACTCCAGGAGGAGGGTAGAGTAGAAAACTGGAGGAGCTTCTCTGGACAGAAGTGTTAGGTTTAAGGACAAGTCAAATTTATGAAACAACAAGTGACATTTGATAAATGTGGCACAAAGTACTCCAACACAGACTCAAGCAAAACTGACTCTAAATATTCTCCTCATGATAAATTCCCCCTTTTGTATCTTGCTTGACGAGGAAGGCTGGCTTGGCAGGAAAGGAGGCATTGCTTGGTAGGCAAGGAGGAGTGGCGCAAGATGCAACAACATGCACCAGAAGTGCTTCAAAATTTTGACGCATAGTAAGCCAGCCAATAGGTAGTGTAAAATTAGACAAAAGTGTCTAAATATGAAACAGCTTTATCATACAGTGTGTGCCAAAATGCAACCATTGGGGACTTTTATCAGGTTACGGGGCAGTCTTTATAGTGACACCTTCACATCAATGTGCAGGAACAGGTTAAAGAAAAGAGACGATGCTAAAGAGTAAAATTATGGAAACTTTTCTGCAGTAATCAAAGAGATTGGCGCTATAATTTTTGTAGGAACTTCTAGGAAAATGAAATCAACAACCTGATTGGTTAGTATGGCCAACCTCTTCTCTTTTCCTTGCACATGGACTGTTCTGTGATAATGTCTCATGTTAACCCATCTCCTAATGAGTTCCCTTATCAAAGTCACCTTGAGCAACAGATTTGTGATGTCGAGAGCTATTAGCACTCCTGTAGTATAGATAGTGACCACTCAAGATCTACATAAGAACAGGAAAATTGCCCCAACATGGTCACCTACATTTGTTGGTAGGCATTCACCTGAACTCTGGGATGCTAAATGAGGTTTTCCAGCTGCACGCCTCAAGACAGATGGGGATTTTCTGAGAAATAGATATCGACGACCTATCCACAGGTTAAATGATCAGTATCTGATTGTTGGGGTCCGACTCCCAGGTCCCCACTGATCAGCTGTGGAAGAGGCTGATGCAGTTGGGCGAGTGCTGCGGCCGCTTACTCAGCCTGTGAAGCCACAATTGTTGGTCACATGACCTTTTTACAGCTCATTGTGCAATACCAAGCACAGCTATTAAACAATGTATAGCCATCATACAACGTACAGTGCTGTGCTTGCAATACTACGAAGATGTCCCTCCAAAGTTAGAGGTGCTAGGAGTCTGACCCCCACTGATCAGATATTGATGACATATACTATCCTAAGGATAAGTCTTCACTATTTAAAGGGGTTGCCCATTTTCCCATATTGATGACCTATCCTCAGGATACAGTAGGTCATCAATATCAGATCGGCTGGGGTCCCACTACCAGCACACCCACTGATCAGCATTTTGAAGAGACCGAAGCACTAGTACGTGTTCAAATCATTGGATGGAGCAGCTGTAATGTCAAAGGCATGCAGGAAAACAGTAAAGAGAATGCAGCACTTGTATGAGCGCTGCTTTCTCTTCATATAGTTGATGGTCGGAGTCAGAACCACGTTGATATGATATTGATGACCTAACCTGAGGAAGGGTCATCGATATGGGAAACCCAACAACCCCTTTAATGCGCAAAAAAAACCACTTAAAGTTTATTATAGACTCTCTGAACTAAAATACTTCCCAAAAAAAGTCCAATCACATAGGTACTGTGAACCAGACTTACATATTTACTTTTCCAGTTCTTGCTGCTTTCCAATTTCTAACAAATAAAGAAAAATGTATGTGAGTTTATAATTTTTATTCAAAAATGTAAATGTTAAAAAAAAAAAATACATATTACACAGAGCACACATCATGCATAAAACTTTGTACATGCTGTCTGCATAATCCATTAAGTTAAAGGGGTTGGCCAATGGAAAATATTCAACATTTTTTTGTTTTAAAGCTTTGCATTTGTTGACCGCTGTATAAACCTGGAATCAATATTTGCAGAATCCTGTTATCTATGTTAAAGTTCAATAAAAATAAATTAAAAAGATATTTAAAATTTTTCACACCAGCACTTCGAACTGAATCCTTTTGTAATTGAAGGTAATTAAAAGTTTAGTGTAGTCAATGAGTTACTCTATCTAATAAAATCTATCTGCATAGCAGCATCTGCTGTTTGTTCTTTTCCTTATTTCTCTGTCCACCTCACTAACATAAGCTGAGGTGGACGCACATGCTTAGTTCCATCCTTCAACTGCCACCAGCATTATCTTCTGTTAAAAACTGTGAGAGAGAGCTGCAGAGGAAAGGACCCATCCCCTGCACTGCCTGTCTGAAGAGAATCTAGTAGAGCAATTGAAGTAATGAATGGGGAGATCTCTGGATCCATGTACAGTCAGGTCCATAAATATTAGGACATCAACACAATTTTTGGCTCTATACACCACCACTATGTATTTGAAATGAAATGAACAAGATGTGCTTTAACTGCAGACTGTCAGCTTTACTGCATTTACATCCAAATCAGGTGAACGTTTTAGGACTTGCAACAGTTTGCATATGTGCCTCCCACATGTTAAGGGACCAAAAGTAATGGGACGATTGGCTTCTCAGCTGTTCTGTGGCCAGGTGTGTGTTATTCCCTCATTATCCCAATTACAATGAGCAGATAAAAGGTCCAGAGTTAATTTCAAGTGTGATATTTGCATTTGGAATCTGTTGCTGTCAACTCTCAAGATGAGATCCAAAGAGCTGTCATTATCAGTGAAGCAATCCATCATTAGGCTGAAAAAAAAAAAAACATCAGAGAGATAGCAAAAACATTAGGTGTGGCCAAAACAACTGTTTGGAACATTCTTAAAAAGAAGGAACGCCCCGATGAGCTCAGCAACACCAAAAGACCCAGAAGACCACGGAAAACAACTGTGGTGGCCAGTTGGCCAGATCAAGAACACTCTCCAGGAGGTAGGTGTATGTGTGTCAAAGTCAACAATCAAGAGAAGACTTCACCAGAGTGAATACAGATGGTTCACCACAGGATGTAAACCATTGGTGAGCCTCAAAAACAGAAAGGGCAGATTAGAGTTTGCCAAACGACATCTAAAAAAGCCTTTACAGTTCTGGAACAACATCTTATGGACAGATGAGACCAAGATCAACTTGTACCAGAGTGATGGGAAGGGAAGAGTATGGAGAAGGAAAGAAACTGCTCATGATCCTAAGCATACCACCTCATTAGTGAAGCATGGTGGTGAAAGTGTCATGGCGTGGGCATGTATGGCTGCCAATGGAACTGGTTCTCTTGTATTTATTGATGATCTGACTGCTGACAAAAGCAGCAGGATGAATTCTAAAGTGTTTCGGGCAATATTATCTACTCATATTCAGCCAAATGCTTCAGAACTCATTGGACGGCGCTTCACAGTGCAGGTGGATAATGACCCAAAGCATACTGCAAAAGCAACCAAAGAGTTTTTTAAGGGAAAGAAGTGGAATGTTATGCAATGGCCAAGTCAATCACCTGACCTGAATCCGATTGAGCATGCATTTCACTTGCTGAAGACAAAACTGAAGGGAAAATGCCCCAAGAACAAGCAGGAACTGAAGACAGTTGCAGTAGAGGCCTGGCAGAGCATCACCAGGGATGAAACCCAGCGTCTGGTGATGTCTATGTATTCCAGACTTCAGGCTGTAATTGACTGCAAAGGATTTGCGACCGAGTATTAAAAAGTGAAAGTTTTATTTATGATTCTTATTCTGTCCCATTACTTTTGGTCCCTTAACAAGTGGGAGGCACATATGCAAACTGTTGTAATTCCTACACCGTTCACCTGATTTGGATGTAAATACCCTCAAATTAAAGCTGACAGTCTGCAGTTAAAGCACATCTTGTTTGTTTCATTTCAATTCCATAGTGGTGGTGTAGAGAGACAAAACATTTAGAATTGTGTTGATTTCCCAATATTTATGGACCTGACTGTACATGACTGGTTTTTGCTTTGTTAGAAAGAGATTGCCATGTAATATATGATGCCTGATTTTTATTTAATTTTTTTACATTAGTCATGGAATAACCCCTTTAAATTAATGACTAAAATATCATCTAACACGGAGGTACCGTAGCAACGCAGTTAAAATTTGAACTACTACTTGCACTCCTGATGTACATACATCATTTAAGGGCTTTTACTATGAGCTGTAAGAATCTGCTCATAGAAGCCTTTACTATACAGCTTCATATATGGTCCATTCTGTCACAAGTGGTTGGTTCTAATAGCTGTTGCAAAGCAACACTTTTGAGTACTGTGTGACTACTGAGTAATGTGTGGTGTCCGGTGGTATCTTCTACAAAGGATCAGCAGTCACCCTCTGAGATTGGCAGCACATTAGATCTAAACTGACGTATGCACCAGTTGTAGGTCTTATCCACGTCTTGTACATAAGAGATAATTCTGTACTTTGCACTTTACTTTATAGCAGTGATTAATGTGCCATTCACAATTTTATTATTCATCATGTTTTCCATTATCTGTGGACTATATATTTATATGACTGTTGACTGGAGTCTGTTTTTTCAGTCATGTGACTCCTTTTTAATAGGCTTTTTAGTATGGATTTTTATTTTTCACTACATTTTTTCTTCTCATATGTTTTTTGGTTGGCGTGATCATTTATAATTCTGTGTATGCCATTTTACTCCAGGTCCAATGTCTTAAACTGTACACAATTTCTGGCACAAACACAATGATAAAAGTGAACCATGCTGCACAGCATACTGTTTTTCAATGGCAGCCAAATACCAGACAAATACATCTGGGTACTATAGTTGCGTGTGTCTGGCTATAGGTTCAGTGGGACCATATATACAGTAACCAGTTTAATTGCTAAATTGCTAAACAGTACACAACCACTTCTGACAACACTGCCTCTCTAAGTCTCACTGATAACTAGGGGCGTTCCCTAATGTGCTTTATCTCTGCACTGGACCCTTTAAGCTTGGATCTTCTCTGTAATGTAATTTACGGGGCTGCATTTTGTACTAGCATTTTCCAAATAATGGGGTAGTAACAGCAATGCATGCGACAAGAAAGCAATCATCTGGTTCACGAACCAAAAGTCACATAAACTGGGCAATGAACAGAACACTTACCTTGGGTCCTCCCTTTCATCTTATCTGCTGAAGATCTGCTAATTCTCGGAAATATGCCCGCACCAATTCTCAAACTGTCTGATGCACACTATGCATTGTTGGCCCAAAACACTTCCTACTTGTCCAGGACAGGTCTTGGATAGGCAATGTTCATGTGAGGAAAGCTGGCCAATCCGAGGGCAGTAGAGAGTGTTCATCAAGCAGTCTGAGAAGCGGTGCACCCATCTTGCATGGCAGAAGAGAAGTCGGGGAAGTCATGGATCTGCAGCTAAAACGATAAAAAATTAGGGCACCATGTAGGGGTTCTGTTCATTCCCCAGTAAATAGGAATTGTTTGCCTTGAACTGGAGGGTCACTTTAGGAGAAAATACACAAACCCAAAAGGCAACTTTGATACTTGCTTTTTTAAGCATGTCCAGCTCTTTCCTTATCAGCGTCCCTCTTTCTTTGTCCCTCTTACTCTCAAAGCTGAAAGTGAAAAGTAAAGAGAAATGTAAAATGTTCCTCCATCTTTAATTTTCCTGGGCTACATTTTTATATAAGCTCCCATCTACTGTGAAGAAGAGCTGAAAGAAATAAGAAGAATTTACAATTATCCCCGGCAAATGTTCACACTTCGGGACCATAGTTTACGATTTTGGAAGAGGTGATGTAAACTGCATTATTGATGACTGATGAAGGAAGTGAGTGGACCGAACCGAAAAGATTCTATTATGGACAAACTTGAAACGTCCCTCTGTAACAAATCTCCTTGAGCGATGTACAAAACTCTCCTTTGCAGGTTTGAAAGTTTTTCAAACATTTTATTTACTTACTTTATTTAGAGGCAATTTAAAATATAAAAAGAAAATGTTAATGGAGTTTTATTCACATTTCATCTTACTTCAAGTAATTTTAGTGAAAAAAAGACCAGCATCAGAAAAGCCAGGGGCACTCCAAAATTCGGGAGGCGGCGTTATCCTGGATGCTCCCTTACGGCTGAAGTCCTTGACTTGTTTGAAGCACCCATAAAAAATATTAGCCACCAAAGTACATACAGTACAGACCAAAAGTTTGGACACACCTTCTTATTCAAAGAGTTTTCTTTATTTTCATGACTATGAAAATTGTAGATTCACACTGAAGGCATCAAAACTATGAATTAACACATGTGGAATTATATACATAACAAAAAAGTGTGAAACAACTGAAAATATGTCATATTCTAGGTTCTTCAAAGTAGCCACCTTTTGCTTTGATTACTGCTTTGCACACTCTTGGCATTCTCTTGATGAGCTTCAAGAGGTAGTCATCTGAAATGGTCTTCCAACAGTCTTGAAGGAGTTCCCAGAGATGCTTAGCACTTGTTGGCCCTTTTGCCTTCACTCTGCGGTCCAGCTCACCCCAAACCATCTCGATTGGGTTCAGGTCCGGTGACTGTGGAGGCCAGGTCATCTGGCGCAGCACCCCATCACTCTCCTTCATGGTCAAATAGCCCTTACACAGCCTGGAGGTGTGTTTGGGGTCATTGTCCTGTTGAAAAATAAATGATGGTCCAACTAAACGCAAACCGGATGGAAAAGCATGCCGCTGCAAGATGCTGTGGTAGCCATGATGGTTCAGTATGCCTTCAATTTTGAATAAATCCCCAACAGTGTCACCAGCAAAGCACCCCCACACCATCACACCTCCTCCTCCATGCTTCACGGTGGGAACCAGGCATGTAGAGTCCATCCGTTCACCTTTTCTGCGCCGCACAAAGACACGGTGGTTGGAACCAAAGATCTCAAATTTGGACTCATCAGACCAAAGCACAGATTTCCACTGGTCTAATGTCCATTCCTTGTGTTCTTTAGCCCAAACAAGTCTCTTCTGCTTGTTGCCTGTCCTTAGCAGTGGTTTCCTAGTAGATATTCTACCATGAAGGCCTGATTCGCACAGTCTCCTCTTAACAGTTGTTCTAGAGATGTGTCTGCTGCTAGAACTCTGTGTGGCATTGACCTGGTCTCTAATCTGAGCTGCTGTTAACCTGGGATTTTTGAGGCTGGTGACTTAGATGAACTTATCCTCCGCAGCAGAGGTGACTCTTGGTCTTCCTTTCTTGTGGCAGTCCGCATGTGAGCCAGTTTCTTTGTAGCGCTTGATGGTTTTTGTGACTGCACTTGGGGACACTTTCAAAGTTTTCCCAATTTTTCGGACTGACTGACCTTCATTTCTTAAAGTAATGATGGCCACTCATTTTTCTTTACTTAGCTGCTTTTTTCTTGCCATAATACAAATTTTCACAGTCTATTTAGTAGGACTATCAGCTGTGTATCCACTTCTCCACAACGAAACTGATGGTCCCAACCCCATTTATAAGGCAAGAAATCCCACTAATTAAACCTGACAGGGCACACCTGTGAAGTGAAAACCATTTCAGGTGACTACCTCTTGAAGCTCATCAAGAGAATGCCAAGAGTGTGCAAAGCAGTAATCAAAGCAAAAGGTGGCTACTTTGAAGAACCTAGAATAGGACATATTTTCAGTTGTTTCACAGTTTTTTGTTATGTATATAATTCCACATGTGTTAATTCATAGTTTTGATGCCTTCAGTGTGAATCTACAATTGTCATAGTCATGAAAATAAAGAAAACTCTTTGAATGAGAAGGTGTGTCCAAACTTTTGGTCTGTACTGTACATTATTGGGAGTGCATATGGTGGCTAGCACTTGTTTTTCATGGGGATCAGATCCATATCATTTTATAAACAAGAAATCAGAAAACTATTTTTTCCTTCAATTTTTCTTCCCCCACCTCTGGCTTTTTATAATGTTTGACTATGGGACTTGTCGTACTTTTAAACTAAGAATATATTTTCTTATGCCCTAAAAAGCAGGGTCAGATTGGCCCACCAGAGTACCAGAGGATTCTCTGATGGGTCCCTTGCTCTGACACAATAATGGAAGCCTTACAAGACAGAACCCCAAGGCCTAGCAGGATCCACCAGATACCCTATTAAAGGGGTGGTCTCACTTCAGCAAATGGCATTTATCATGTATAGTGCCAATGTTATAAACTTCTTACTTTATTTCACTTGAGAGGGTTAACTTGCACTGTTTAATACTGTGTAATTAAATTTTATACGTACGTTGTTATATCCTGTTCATTTGCACTGTGTTTGCATGGCTCTGTGGAAAGGGTTAATGAATACTGAGAGACTTTTGGGACTTTGAATTAGAAGCTGGTAATTTTCCACAGCTGCCATAGGGTTTAACACCTTCAGGACCTTGGACGAGAATGCTTGTCCTAACGTGCAGGTACTTCAGGCACTAGGACGAGCATTCTCGTCCTGCAGTTAAACTGTCACTGTGAGTGAACACACAGTGACAGGACAGTGACAGCTGATTGCTCACAACACCTACAAAAGAGACAGTCACAACTGTCGTCGTCTGACGATCGCTGTGATTGGTCAGTTAATCCAGACTGACCAATCACAGCTAAAGGCGCCTATTTCAACTCTGATCTCCTCAGTTTTGTAATTACTATGACAGTGCTGAGGAGATCAAAAGTATGTGCTATAAATCCTCAGAAGTACACTCCTAATTGCTAAGGAGATCGCAGCTGCAGCCTGACATTCCCCCTCAACCCCCAATACAGAAGTATTTTAAAGCATTGTAAAGGGGATCAGACCCCCAAAAGTTAAAGTCCCAGAGTAAGACAAAAAATAAAGTTAAAAAATAAGTTAAAAAATAAAGTTTTACAAAAAATTAAAAAAGTTTTAAGTAAAAAAAAGCGTCCTTTTCCCAAAATAAAGTAAAAAAAATAAAAATAAAATAGGGATAAAAGGAAAGTAGACATATTAGGTATTGCCGTGTCCATAGCCACCGGCTCTATAAAAATATCACATGACCTAACCCCTCAGATGAACACCGTCCAAAAAAAGAAACAAAAACAGTGCAAAAATTTTTTTGGGTCACCTTACATCACTAAAAGTGCAACACCAAGCGATCAAAAAGGCGTATGCCCCCCCAAAATAATGCCAATCTAACCATCACCTCATCCTGCAAAAAATGAGTCTCTACCTAATACAATCGCCCAAAAAATAAAAATAAACTATGGCGCTCAGACTATGGAGACACTAAAAGATGATTTTTTTTTGTTTTAAAAATCCTGTTATTGTGTAAAACTTAAATAAATAAAAAAAAGTATACATATTAGATATCCGGAACACTTTGACTGGCGCCATGTGTTCTGTCAAACCGGACGGCTTTTCCATGTTAAAAGTTAAAGTCCATAAATGGCGGATACGTTTTTTCCAATGCATTTTTTCATTGTGATCAGAATCCTGATCAGGATTCAAATGTAATCAGTTTTCACACGTTTTTCCGGATCCAGCGGGCGGATCCGGCGACGGAATTGCCCGCCGGATTCAAACAACGCTAGTGTGAAAGTACTCTAAGTCTATGACACACAGGAGATGTAACAATGTAATTGTTGTGCTAAGTTTCTCCACTACACCCCTCCCACTAGAAGGTTCCAGTCTAGTCTAGAAATTATATATAAGGAAGTCAGTCAAAGCCCCTAGTGTTCTGCAGTTAGGGACCAGTGCTCAGAAGAGAGGACTCTGACAGACTATTAAGTGACCAGAAGAAGACACTGAGATCACCAGCCTTTGACCTGATTACCAGGGTTGCTTTGCACCTGAATTTCTCCAGTAAAGAAGCACTCTGGTTTACTGCAGACCCTGACTCTGGACTTATTTCCCATTAGGGTGCATCACACCTTACCATCCCTTCCGGAGAGCATCAACACGTGGTGACATGTCGACAGTGTCCGGGGTACCCAGTGTAGCGTTAGGGCCATCCCAAACTCGGCCACTGCACATGCAGACAAATACAAGGCACTTACTAATTTACAAATTTATTGAGATTTACCATATTGCTTCCCTTGCTGACTAGATTCATTTTTCCATCACATTATACACTGCTCGTTTTTGTGGGTCATGACCACCCTGCAATCCAGCAGCGGTGGAAGTGGATGCATACTATAGAAAAAAGAGACAACCTATCTGGTGGCCAGGATGGTGGATGTATGCATAGGTTGGCACTTTTTCTTATAGTGTGCAAGCATGACCACCGCTACTGCATTACAGGGTGGTCATAACCCCTGGAAACGGCCAGTATATAATGTGATGGAAAAATTAATCGAGCCAGCAGAGGAGGACAATCACATCACATTAGTAAGTGTTATGTATTAACTTTGTCTACATGATAAATGCCATTTGCTGAAGTGAGACAACCCCTTTAAGGGAGTATTCACATGGACATATTTTCAGTCCATGTCTGATCTGCATTTTTATTTTTATTTTTTTTGCAGATTGCACGTGGACCCATTCATTTCTATGGGTCTGCAAAAAATGTAGACAGCACATGGATGTCACCCACGTCCTACCTGCATCAATGCGGCTGTACCATAAATTATAGAACATGTCCTATTGTTTTGCGTAGTGGAACAGGCAGTTCTACAACAGGGTCCGCAAAACGTGCAGGATGCACACTACCAGTATAGTGTCTTGTGGATCTACGGTGTGTGGACCGCAAAATTGATACAGTCGCATGCATGCTCTCTTAACCTTACAGATGATACTGTAAGTGCTGAATATTCCTTAAAAGATAATGTGCATATGTCCTGTATACACAGGTGGTCCCAAGAAACTTCTGCCCAACATTGCTAAAAAGTGTAGTTAAAGGTTAGGTACACCTTTGGGGGCATTTTTTTATTATTATTATTGCATTGTACTCATTTTGAGCTAAAAATACTTGTTAAAATTGGTCTTTATTAAAAATATGGCGTACTTTTTTCTGTACAGAGCTGACATGCTGTAGTAGCAGCCTGTGGATTTTCGTCATTTGGGGAGCTGAAGGGCTCTTTATCTCTGCTCTCTGACATTATAAGCACTCATTATAGTTCAGTTCTTATCCTACTCATTAGAATGTGGCTTATATAAGTGTTTATGACCTCTCAGTAGTTTAGAGATAAGGTTTATTAGATGACTGGCACAAAGTGAAAGTACCAGTCACACAATTAGAAAAACTTAACCTTTTGTCACAGAACAGCTCAATATTTTTAATAAAGGCCAATTGAAAAATGATTTTTAGCCAAAAATGAGTAACATGCAATCATAAAAAAATGCCTCAGAAGGTGTACATAGCCTTCAACTTTTCTTGCCAAATCAGTTCCTATTCTAATTAACCAACAAAAAACCCAGCCTACAAGTGGCGTCCACCAGTGCGGGGGGGGGGGGGGGGCGTTGCGCCTCGGGTGCCGGCTCTGACGGGGGAGCCAGCAGGCCCAGAAGCAATGAGCGTCTCCATCAATACAGATGGAAGCGCTCATTGCTGAAGCACTGACATCCGTTACCCAGTCCTGCATACTGCGGCGGGGTAGGGAGCGGAGCGCATAGTTCCCTGCCCCGCCGCCGATCACCGCCATAGGCTTCAGACCTAGTAGGCCTGAAGCCTATGCGGTAGTGAAATCCCGGCGCAGGGGCGCGCGATGACATCATCACGCACGCCTGTGTCGGGACTCAGCATCACAGTGCTGGGACTCTGCGAGCAAGCGCAGGTAAGTATTTAGCTTTTAGGGTTTTTATTTTTAGTTTTTTTTTCTTTCATGTGCCAACTTTGGGGGACATGAGGGGGCCGGGGTGCACACAGGACAGGGGACGTGTGGGGGGAAAATATGGTAGTATAATGTGTAGGGGCAAATTTTTATTTTATTTTATAATGTGCCAACTTCGGGGGATATGAGGGGGGTGCACACAGGAAGGACGTGGGGGGGAATATGGTGGGATACTGTGTGGCACAGTGGGGGCAAATTATTATTAGAGGGATGGCAATGTGGGGGAAATTACCGTGTGGGGGGGCAGTGTGGGGGACACTACTGTATGGAGGCAGTGTGGGGGACATTACTGTGTGGGGGCAGTGTGGGGGACACTACTGTGTGGGGGCAGTGTGGGGGACACTACTGTGTGGGGGCAGTGTGGGGGACACTACTGTGTGGGGGGGGCGGCATGGGGGCCTTTCTATTGGGGAGGCACTGTAGGGGCTATTCTATTATTTCTGGGGACACTATACAGGGATTATTGCCTGGAGCACAATATAGGGTGTTATTATTACTCAGGGCACTCTAGGGGACATTATAGCTGCCGTGGACACTATAGGAACATTTGGGGTCATTTATCAAACTGGTGTAAAGCAGAACTTGCTTCGTTGCCCATAGCAGCCAATCAGATTCCACCTTTCATATTTGACAGCTCTTTTGGAAATCCAGTTCTTCTTTACAACAGTTTGATAAAGGACCCCAATTATGTCTATTAGGGTCACTATTTTTCAGCAGTATAGTACCTGGGGCATTGGGGGGCACAACAGGATGGGGAGGTTGATGGAAAAATTGAGAAATCTAATGTGTCTGTGTTACAAACTCTGTAGAGACGAGATGCGGCTGAAAGAATTTATCATGGCGGTCTAACTGAGGAGAAGAGGAAAGAGGAGGTCTACTTGACAGGAGATGTCCCTGTATGTAAGAGTTATGTGGTCAAGTATTGGGGGGGTGCCAGAGAAAATGACCCGCCCCGGGTGCCAAACACCCTGGGCACGCCACTGCAGCCTACCTCCCTGTGATCGCGGGGCACTAATACAGAGAAACACTACAGTAATGCAGTCTGCTTATGGTTTCCTCACCTCCCTCTGTGCAAAGTACAGGACACCAGAACATGACACAGAAAGGGTTTAGTATGGGTCCTGATGACTCGATTGGTACTAGTTCTGTGTTGGCCTTTTACACTGGCCAATATGTCACCAATAAATGCGCACCTTTTAGGGTACTATCACACTAGCGTTTTTGCTGGATTCGGCAGGGCTCAGAAAAAACGCTTCCGTTACTGATAATACAACCGTCTGCATCCATTATTAACAGATCCAGTTGTATTATCTTTAACATAGCCAAGATGGATCCGTCATTAACTCCATTGAAAGTCAATGGGGGACGGAACCGTTTTCTATTGTGTCAGATTGCATCAGAGGAAACGGATCCGTCCCTATTGACTTGCAGTCCCGTCTTCATCAGTTTTCCAGGACGGAAAGCAAACTACAACATGTTGCGGTTTGCTCTCCGGTCTGGGAACACAACTAAACGGAACAGAATGCATTTTGGAACACTCAGTTCTGTTCAGTTTTGTCCCCATTGACAATGAATGGGGAGAAAACTGAAGCTTTTTTTCCGGTATTGAGCCCCTATGACGGATCTCAATACCGGAAAACTTAAACGGTAGTGTGAAAGTACCCTTAGTCTGGTGGCTGATTGGCACCATTTTGCAGAACAGAATGGCCAGCCCAAATAGAGTGGCCGGCCCTAATGTAATGTGGATAATAATAGGATATGTTCTATTTTTTGCGGAACTGCCATACAGAAATACAGACAAGGAATGCACAGCCTCAGTGAAGTTAATGGTTCCACATACGGGCGGACAAAAAATACATTTGTGTGCATGAGCCCTTTTAGAGGACTTACTCCTGAAATGTCTGCTTTTGTAAATAATTGTATTGCTTATAATACTACAAGTCTGGAGCATCTTTACTTAGAACTCTGTATTGTACTATTCCTCTATTATTCCTGTAAGAAATTCAATAAGAAATTGACAACTGGTTGTTAGATGTTCAGGGTGCGTCTCTCCACACAGTAAGGCCTCATGCACACGACAGTGTTTTTTCACTGTCAGTGATTTGGCTTCAGTGGTCAAATTTTGCTTCAGTTGTGTATCCTTGTGTCTTTCTTTTTTTTTTTGTCTGACAGGGGGAAAAAAAGGAAGGTTAATGAAAAGTGTAATTTTATTGCACCCAGGTCTTGTAGAAAAAAACGGACATGGACGCGGATGACATACCAGTTGTGCATCCGTTTTTTTTAAAGGACCCATTGACTTGAATGGGTCCGTCCTCCGTTTTCCACTGACAAGAATAGGACAGGTTATATTTTTTTGACGGACTGGAATCACGGATGTGGAGAAAAAACGCAGGACGATCAGTTTTTTTCACAGTTCCATAGAAATGAATGGGACCTCTGCTAAACTGTGAAAAATGACGGAACGGATGCGGATGCACACAACGGTCGTGTGCATGAGGCCTAACACTCTCCAATTAATGGTGGCACAACCCCTTTGAGTACTCTCTTAGTACTGTAGTACTATATATATGTATTGTTTTAGTTTTTCCATCTCTGCATTCCATCAACCATAACATTTACATTTTGACATCTATGTAGCTATATGAGGTCTTGAAATATATTTATGTAATTTTTTTGCGTGTGTCATTGTTTGTCATTATTTTTTGTACGTTTTGTTTTCGATAAACATCAGTATTTTGTGATCCTTAAAAGGGTATTCAGAGATTTTTATACTGATGAACTCGCCAATCAACTGTTTGAGAAGGCAATGTATAGTGCTGGCTTGGTATCTCGCTC
The DNA here is from genome assembly GCF_014858855.1 of Bufo gargarizans. Classification (NCBI taxonomy): domain Eukaryota; kingdom Metazoa; phylum Chordata; class Amphibia; order Anura; family Bufonidae; genus Bufo; species Bufo gargarizans. The sequence continues at coordinate 192,886,313 of NC_058080.1, forward strand.
AGCCCCATTCTAGCTGCTCCTAGGCAATGTGACACATGAACGTGTGTATCTGGAGAAGGCTGCGGCGCTCACCAGAGGTCCCATCTAGTGGGGAATTTGAAGTGATGCAGTCACTAATGATGCAATAATTTTTTCTTTTCTCACTAAGTGTGGCAGGATGAATTTTATGTGGCACAAACAGTGAAACATATAAAACACTGAAAAAAATGTGGTTTTGCAGTATAGTTTTTGATTGTCTGACACACGACTACTACATGTGAATGTACACTGATTCCTAACTATGTTGCTATATGATGTAACTATACTCCTCAATATTAAAATTGCAAGAAGGACAAGTTGTAAGGTTATGCAATTCAAGGAAGCAGCAGGTGTCACTAACATCTGCAGATGATGAAATTTTCAAGCACCTAGCTCCAATCTGTGGCATGTGGAAGCGACATACAAGCCAGAATGAATAGCAAAGTTTTAGTTTTAGCCACATGAAACGTCAAAAATAGTATAAAGTTGTGTGGGATGATTGTGCAATGCCTCCTGTTCATCATCATGCCCGTTATCTCCACTTGTCACAAAATAATATGGAAAGGAATCCTTGAGAACCACTCTGGAAGATTGCTATGCACCTAGCCCGAGATGTCAGCACTGTTCAATGTTGTATGTACCTGTGGTTGAGAGAACAACGACGAACTGAAATGGCAGCAAGAAGTGCACGCATGCAATCCTCTACCTAACAGCTTGCCGTTACTTTAATTTGGTCCAGTCTATTTCTCCAAATTGTCTCCAGGAGCCGTGTCTCTAGAACAACACCAGATCGCATGTTACTCATGAGCAGCCTGTGTGGCCTAGACGCGCTATCATGGCCTGCACCATCTTCAGACTTGTGTCCCATCAAGCTCCTCTGGAACGCCATTGGTCGGCAACTGCAAAGGGAGTTGTCAGCAGCAGATGTTAACCCTTTCATGACCAAGGGTCACTGATGCCCCAGTGTCCAAGTCAAAATTTTCAAAACCTGACATGCGTCACTTTATGTGGTAATAGCTTTGGAACACTTATTTATCCAAGCCATTCTGAGATTGTTTTCTCGTGACACATTATGCTTCATGATAGTCATAAATTTGAGTCAATATAGTTCACCTTTATTTATAAAAAAATCCCAAATTTACAAAAAAAATTCGCAATTTTCTAAATTTCAATTTCTCTGCTTTTAAAACAGAAAGTGATACCTCATAAAATATTTTTTACTTACCATTCCCCATATGTCTACTTTATGTTGGCATCATTTTGGAAATGTCATTTTATTTTTTTAGGACATTAGAAGGCTCAGAAGTTTAGAAGCAATTCTTAAAATTTTTAATTTTTTTTCCAAAACCCACTTTTTAAAGGACCAGTTCAGGTCTGAAGTCACTTTGTGGGGCTTACATAGTGGATACCCCCATAAATGACCCTATTGTAGAAACTACACTCCTCAAGTTACTCAAAACTGATTTTACAAACTTTGTTAACCCTTTAGGTGTTCCACAAGAATTAAAGGAATATAGAGATGAAATTTCTAAATTTCACTTTTTTGGCAGATTTTCCATTTTATGAAAACATTTTCTTTAACACATTGAGGGTTAACAGCCAAACAAAACTCAATATTTATTACCCTAATTCTGCGGTTTACAGAAACACCCCACATGTGGTCATAAACTGATGTAAGGGCGCACGGCAGGGAGCAGAAGGAAAGGACTGCCACATGGTTTTTGGAAGGGAGATTTTGCTGGACTGTTTTTTAATTGCCATATCCCACTTGAAGCCCCCCTGATGCACCCTTACAGTAGGAAATCCCAAAAAGTGGCCCTATTTTGGAAATTAGGGGATAAGGTGCCAGTTTTATTGGTACTATTTTGGGGTACATATTATTTTTAATTGCTCTATATTACGTTTTTTGTTAAGGCAAGGTAACCAAAAAATTGCTGTTTTGGAACCGTTTTGTCATTTTAAATTTTTTACAAGATTCATCTGACAGGGCATGTGCTATTTTTATAGAGCAGGTTGTTACGGATGCAATAATATCAAATATGTCTACTTTCTTTGTTTGTTTCAGTTTTACATAATAAAGCATTTTTGAAAAATAAATTATGTTTTTGTGTGTCCATTTTCTGAACTCCATTTTTTTTTGTCTTTTGCAGGGGAAAGTTTTTTGCAGAAAGAGTTGAGGTTTTTATTGGTACCATTTTTGGGTACATAGGATTTTTTGATCATTCCTTATTACACTTTATCGGGCAAGGTGACCAAAAAATTGGCTGTTTTGGAACAATTTTTATTTATTTATTTTTACAGCGTTCATCTGAGGGGTTAGGTCATGTGACAGTTTTATAGAGCAGATTGTTGCGGATTTGACAATACCTAATATGTATACTTTTTCTTATTTTTTTAAGTATTACACAATAATAGCATTTTTTAAACCAAAAAATGATGTTTTGGTGTGTCTTCATAGTCAGAGAGCCATAGCTTTTTAATTTTTTGGGCGATTGTCTTAAATAGGGTATCATTTATTGCAGGATGAGGTGACGGTTTGATTGGTACTATTTTGGGGGACATGTGCCTTTTTGATCACTTGGTGTTTCACTTTTTGTGATGTAAGTTGACAAAAATTGCTTTTTTGGCACTGTTTTTTTTTTTTTTTAAACTTACAGTGTTTACCTGAGGGGTTAGGCCATGTGATATTTTGATCAAGCTTGTTGTTATGGACGCGGCGATACCTAATATGTACACTTTTATTTATTTATTTCACTTTAACACAATAATAGCATATTTGAAATAAAAAAAATTATGTTTTAGTGTCTCCATGTTCTGAGAGCTATAGTTTTTTTATTTTTTGAGCGATTTTCTTATGTAGGGTCTCATTTTTTGCGGGATGAGGTGACAGTTTTATTGGTACCATTTTGTTTGACATACACCTTTTTGATCGCTCGGTGTTGCACTTTTTGTGATGTAAGGTGATAAAAATGGCTTTTTTTAACACAGTTTTTTTTATGGTGTTTATCGGACAGGGTTGATCATGTGATATATTTTTAGAGACGGTCGTTACGGACGCGGTGATACCTAATATGTGTATTTATTTTTTTTGAAGATCCAGTGGGGCTGATGGCTGTACTATTCTTTGCAATGCTCTTGCATTGTATAGTATAATACTATCAGATGTCCTGTAGATGGCAACACCGGACGCCTTTGCAAAGCGACAGCCCCGATGGTTGAGAGAGGGAGGCCCCTCCCTCTATTAACCCCATGGATGCCGCTGCCGTGGCATCTAAGGGGTTACAGTAGAGTGTCAGCATACAGCGGACACTCGCTGCTGATGGTGGCGGCTCAGAAATGGAGCCACCGCCATCAAATACAGCAGGGGGGATGCATCGGGGGCAGAGGGCATAAATGGGGGCAGCGCTGGAAAGGGGGGGTACGGCCAGCATAGATGGGGGAGGAGGGGGGGGGACTGCATCAGGGGCAGGCTGGGACAGATGGCGGAGGCAGGGCTCACAGGGGGGGTTGTAAGCGCACAGGGGGGGGCACAGATCGGGGGGCACCAGGACACACTACCTGATTTCAGGCTCTGATCTGCAGAGCGCAGATCAGAGCCTGGAACAGGCATTTTAACACTGCCGCAATCCGATTGGTTAGTCTGCACTGATTGTTCCCTTGCCGGCATTACTGCACTGTATGTTGTTCGTGACAGCAGCAAGCACTTGTATTAAAGAGCTGCCATCATGTCTATACACGTGCTAGCTGCCCATGTACATTCATTGTGACAGAACATTCCTCAGGCAAGCATTAATAATCTCAAAAATAGCATGCCTATATTTCTGTGTGTGGTGCTCATACTCAATACTTAACCCCTTCTGGACCCAGACATTTTTCACCTTAAGGACCAGGCCATTTTTAGCAAATCTGACGTGTGTCACTTTATGTGGTAATAATTTTAAAACGCTTTTACTTATCCAGGTCAAATGTTTCATTTTTTTGTAAAAATAAAATACCAAATTTACAAAAACAATATAAAAAAATAGCAAATTAGCAAATTTCAATTTCTCTACTTTTATAATAGATAGTGATACCTTCTAAAATAGTTATTACTTTAAATTCCCCATATGTCTACTTCACGTTTGGATCATTTTATTTTTTGGGGACGTTAGAAGGCTTACAAGTTTGTGACGCTTACATATTAGAAACCACACATAAATCACCCCATTTTAGAAACTAAAACAAGCTATTCAAAACTGATTTTACCAACTTTGTTAACCCTTTAAGTACCCCACGAGCATTAAAGAAAAATGGGAATGAAATTTCAAAATTTCACTTTTTTTAGCAGATTTAAAATTTGTATCTATTTCTTTCTGCAACACATCAAAGGTTAACAGCCAAACAAAACTCAAAATCAATTACCCTTAATATGGAGTTTACAGAAACACCCCGTATGTGCTTAAAAACTGATGTATGGGCGCACAGCAGGCTTCAGAGTGGAAGGAGCACCATATGACTTTTGGAGAGCGGATTTAGCTGGAATGGTAATTGGGAGCTATGTTGAATGTGAAGACACCCTGAGTTGGCCCTACAGTGGAAAACCCCAAAAAGTGACCCCAATTTGGAAACTACACCCCTCAATGAATCTTTCAAGGTGTGTAGTGAGTACTTTGACCTCAAAGGTGTTTCCTAGAATTAGGAAACACTTGGCAGTGAAAATGAAAAATTGCTTTTTTTTCACAAAAAAGTTGCTTGACAACCACATTTTTCACTTTCCCAAATGGTAACAGGACAAAATTCACTCCACATTTTGTTCCCCATTTCCCCCCGAATACGCCAACACCCCATATGTGCTCAAAAACTGATGTATGGGCGCACAGCAGGGCTCTAGAATATGGATATGGATTTTGCTGACCTGAATTGGCAGACATTGATTTTAGGTGCCATGTCGCATTTAAAAGATTCCTGAGGTCCCCAGAAATTAAAAACCCCAAGAAGTTACTCCATTTTGAAAAGAGCACCCCCTGTACGAACATTTTAAGTGGTGGAAAGGGTACTTTTGACCTAACTGGTGTTTCACAGAAATGAATATGTAGTGGTTGGTGAAAAGTGGATCTGTAAGCTATGCGGTTTAAATCAGAGATATAAGGTGGTAAAACTACAGGGTACATCACGGATGAAATTAAATTAATACTCTATGGATGAGTGCTAGACATCCTGCATGCACAGGCCAGGTTTTTCAGGGCAGGTTTCGCAGTGGTAAATGGTGTATTTCCTTATCCCCTTTTGGAACACACTTGCATCTTTTTTGGGTCCTTCCCTTCCTTGCTGTCTGGGGGACTTGACCTGGAAATGTTCTATCCGGGAATCTTTCCCTTTGTAAATGCAGAACTTGTGGGTGTACCCGGAGCTACTCTCACAAAGTTTGTAAATCTTAATGGCATACCTTACCCGTTTGCTAGGCAGGTACTGTCGGAATCTAATCCTCCCTTTGAAAAGTAATAGGGACATCATCTAGACAGACATTTTTATCGGGGTTGTACACCTCTGCAAACTTGGTGTTAAAGTGGTCAATGACAGGCCTAACCTTGAACAGACGGTCAAATGTTGGGTCGTTTTGGGATGGGCACTGTGCATTGTCGTTCTAGTGTAGGAATTTCCTAATTGACTCAAAACGCTTCCGGGTCAAGGTCTTAAAACAAATTGGAGTCTGGTAGAAAATGTCAGAACTCCAATATTGTCTAAAGTTTATTTTTACAATGATCATAGGCAGCACGAGTCCCCAAAACTTCATTATCTTCTGGGGTCCAACCTAGGGGTCTAGCATATGCCGATGTAGGGTTCGGATCAATAAATTGTTGGGCGTATAAATTGGTTTGGGCCACCATTAACCACTTAGTGAACACCCATATGTGTTTTTATGGCGGTCACTAAAGCGCCTTAGGCTGGGCCAAAGTTTTTTCACGGCGGCCCAGTCTAAGCGCTGCACGGGTCGCCCTGCAATGGGGAGTGGGGGCCCAGCTCTCACATGAGAGGCGCGGCCCTGCTCTAACAGCCCAGACCGGCAGGTCTGTTTAACACTTTACATGCCGCGGGCAATGGCGCCCGCCGCGTGTAAAGTGCTGATAGAGGGAGCGGACTCCCTCTGTCTCCCATCGGAATCCTGCAAATCCGGGGTGCTGATGTGTGTGAAGGCTGGCTGGGGTCTCGTTTAGGCCCCAGACCCACCTTGAGTAATTTACAGCAGGTTGCGCCTCTCTGGCACAGCCTGCTGGTCAATGTCAGAATAGCACTGACATTAAAATGCAATGCACTATAGGAATAGAAAAAATAATATACACTTTTCAATGAAAAAAAATGGATAAAAAAAAAAAATCTCCCCCGGCATTTGGTATTGCCGTGTCCATAACGACCCAGACTACATAAATATCACATAAATTATCACCTACGGTGAACGCCGTAAAAAGATAATAAAAATAAAAAGACAGAATTGCTAATTTATTCTTAGTTGCCACCGAAAAAACATAATAACAAGCGATCGAAAAGCGCAATTTCCACAAAAATGATACTAATGAAAAATACAAGTTGTCCTGCAAAAATGAAGCCCTCACACAACTCCATAAAAAGAAAAAGAAAAAAGTTATTGGTCTTGGGAAGCGGCAATGCAAAAATGTTTTTTTCTTTTAAAGGGTTTTATTGCAAAAAAGTAGTAAAACGAAAAAAAAACCTATATGTGTTTGGTATCACTGTAATCATAGTGACCCAGAGAATAAAGATATTATATTATTTATACCGAAAAATTAACGCCATCATTTATAACGTAAAAACGCAGTGGCTGTTTTTCCCATCTCCCTCTCAGAAAGAGTTAATAAAAGTTAATCAGAAAGTTATGTGTACCCCAAAATGGCGCCATTAAAAACTACAACTCGTCCCGCAAAAAAAAAGCCTTCATAAAGCTATATAGATGGAAAAATGCGACGATGAAAAAAGGAAGAAAAACGCTTAGTCAGTAAGGCCGAAAACAGGGCTGGTCACTAAGGGGTTACATTTACAAAATCTTCAGAGAAGAAGACACTATCTGTCTGTATTCCAGACCTGCCCTCAAAATGCGGGGCTATAATAGTCAGGGGGTGGGATCCATAAGGCCTCTTTCACACTAGCGTGACGGATTGGCTCCAGATGCGTTTAGGGTGCGTTCAGGGAAACTCGCACTATTTTGCAAGCAAGTTCAGTCAGTCAGTCAGTCTTGTCTGGAACTGCGTTCATTTTTTTCCACGCGACTGCAATGCGTTTTGATGCGTTTTTCACGTGCGTGATAAAAAAACTGAAGGTTTACAAACAACATCTCTTAGCAACCATCAGTGAAAAACGCATTGCATCCGCACTTGCATTCAGTTTTTCACTGAAGCCCCATTCACGTCTATGGGGCCAGGGCTGCGTGAAAAACACAGAATATAGAACATGCTGAGTTTTTCACGCAAAGCAGAACTGATGCGTGAAAAAAAAACGCTCATGTACACAGACCCATTGAAATGAATGGGTCAGGATTCAGTGCGGGTGCTATGCGTTCACATCACGCATTGCACACGCGTGGAAAACTCGCTCATGTGAAAGGGGCCTAAGGGTTCACTCTGGGGGTATGCCTCCGCTTCTACGCTGGGGCGCCTTCTAGAGGGTATTTACATTTAGTCTGAGACTACTAATTGCCTGCTCTTGACATGTGCATGTTCTGTTTTTTATATATTTTTAAAAATTAACTTTTATTATTTGCTTTTTTAATAAATAGTGAGCGTTTTTGTGATATCTAACCTACTCCGTTTAAAACTATCTACAGTAACCCATTGTGTGCTGTTATTGTGTTTTTCTCTCTCTTACAACAGCTATTATTGCAATGGCAGTGTATTTGTTACACTTGCTTCTTTATAGCTGGCTGCTTTCATATATACACATATAACACAATAACAGCACACAATGGGTTACTGTAGATAGTTTTAAACGGAGTAGGTTAGATATCACAAAAACGCTCTATTTATTAAAAAAGCAAATAAAAGTTAATTTTTAAAAGTATATAAAAAACAGAACATGCACATGTCAAGAGCAGGCAATTAGTAGTCTCAGACTAAATGTAAATATAATATAAGTGCCTCTACATGTGCAGGGTGTATATAAGTGTAAAATATACCTTCTAGAGGGTCTCTCATCAGCGGATGATGATGGAGTAGAGGAAAGTGGCATCCTCTTCTCCCTCACTGGCAGACTCAGTATCGAAGGCAAGCATGGCGTATGCCTCTTCAGCTGAGTATACTCGTTGGGATGGACGTGTGAAATATGTAAACCTTTATTTCATGTGAGGTGTGTACGTGAAGGGGCTAGTTATACATTTTAAATTCAATTTAGAAGAAAAAGAAAAAAAAATCTGCACAAAAAAAAAATTGCAGTGCAAACTGAGCAGACGCAATCAGTAATCGACACTACTGGTCGGCGCTCAGTGGTTGCAAAGTGCATGTACGCAGATGGTGCATTCGTGCAAAATTCTAAACTGACACTAACTGAAATTTATAAATATATATCTAACTACCACTAACTGCAGGTCTTTTTTCACACAAAAAAAAATGTAAAGAAAAGAAACAAAAAAATGTGCAGATGTAAATGAGCACACTACTGATGGGTGCTCTGCAGCACGCACACAGATCGTGCATGTGTACAAAAAACTGTACTATAAAAATTCACTACAGTGTTATAAAAGTGAACACTGGCTAAAAATTAACTTAACTTATATCTATACACTGGCTGTCCCTAAAAAAGGCGCCACCTGGATTGAACTAAGGCTACTTTCACACTAGCGGCACGGACCTCCAGCAGGCTGTTCCGTTGGGTGAACAGCCTGTCGGATCAGTCCTGCCACTAGTGAACGTGTTCCCCCAGACTGCCGCTCTGTCCCCATTGACTATAGTAGGGGTGGAGTTCTAGCGGAGGCACGACAGCACACGGCGAGAGGCCGCCGGAATAAAACAACGACATGTCCGACATTTATTCCGGCAGCCTCTCGCCGTGCGCTGCCGTTCCTCCACCGTAACTCCTGCCCGCCCCCATTATAGGCAACGGGGATGGAGCGGCAGTCCGGGGGCACACGTTCACTAGCGGCAAGACAGATCCGACAGGCTGTTCACCCGATGGAGGCCCGTGCCGCTAGTGTGAAAGTAGCCTTAACAAATTGTTATAAGCCTCCTATTGTATAATTACTGCATGGGCGATTATCTTTTAGCTGACAAAAAGTTATTTAATTCTAACTGGTGCAATGAGCTGCTTCTCATTTCTTAAACAACCATATGGAAAGACACATCTCGTGGTCGTGGAAAAGATGTTAGTCTGTTTGAGAAGGGTCAAATCATTGGCATGCATCAAGCAGAGAAAACATCTAAGGAGATTGCAGAAACTACTAAAATTGGGTTAAGAACTGTCCAACGCATTATTAACCCTTTCATGACCAAAGGTCATTGATGCCCCAGTGTCCAGGTCAAAATTTACAAATCTGACATGCGTCACTTTAAGTGGTAATAGCTTTGGAACACTTTTACTTATCCACGCCATTCTGAGATTGTTTTCTCGTGACACATTGTACTTCATGACAGTCATAAATTTGAGTCAATATATATCTCCTTTTTTTGGAAAAAATCCAAAATTTACCAAAAAATTGTAAAAATTTGCAATTTTCTAAATTTCAATTTCTCTGCTTCTAAAACAGAAAGTGTTACCTCATAAAAAATTTATTACATAACATTCCCCACATGTCTACTTTATGTTGGCATCATTTTGGAAACGTTATTTAAATTTTTTAGGACATTACAAGGTTTAGAAGTTTAGATGCAATTCTTAACATTTTTAAGAAAATTTCCAAAACCCACTTTTTAAGGACCAGTGCAGGTCTGAAGTCACTTTGTGGGGCTTACATAGTGGAAACCCCCCATAAATGACCCCATTGTAGAAACTACACCCCTCAAGTTACTTAAAACCAATTTTACAAACGTTATTAACCCTTTAGGTGTTCCACAAGAATTAAAGGAAAATGGAGATGAAATTTCTAAATCTCACTTTTTTAGCAGATTTTCTATTTTATTACATTTTTTTTCTTTAACACATTAAGGGTTAACAGCCAAACAAAACTCAATATTTATTACTCTGATTCTGCGGTTTACAGACACACCCCACATGTGGTCGTAAACTGATGTAAGGGCGCACGGCAGGGCGCAGAAGGAAAGGAACACTGTATGGTTTTTGGAAGGCAGATTTTGCTGGATTGGTTTTCTGAACGCCATATGTTTTTTATTTTTATACCGATCGTCTTGTGCAGTGGCTCATTTTTTGCAGAAAGAGTTGAAGTTTTTATTGGTACCATTTTTGGGTACATAGGATTTTTTGATCATTCATTATTACACTTTATGGGACAAGGTGGCCAAAAAATTGGCTGTTTTGGAACAGTTTTTTTTTGTTTTTTTTACAGCGTTCATCTGAGGGGTTAGGTCATGTGACAGTTTTATAGAGCAGATCGTTACGGACGTGACAATACCCAATATGTATACTTTTTCTTATTTATTTAAGTTTTACACAATAATAGCATTTCTGAAACCAAAAAAATGATGTTTTAGTGTCTCCATAGTCTGAGAGCCATAGCTTTTTTATTTTTTGGGTGATTGTCTTAAATATGGGCTCATTTTTTGCGGGATGAGGTAACGGTTTGATTGGTACTATTTTGGGGTATAGTCGCCTTTTTTGATCGCTTGGTGTTGCACTTTTTGTGATGTAAGGTGACAAAAATGGCTTATTTTTTACACCGTTTTTATTTTTTATTTTTTATGGTGTTTATTGGACGGGGTTGATGATGTGATATATTTATAGAGATGGTCGTTACGGACGCGGTGACACCTAATATGTGTGGTTTTTGTTTGTTTTTTTTTATAGGAAAAGTAAATTTATTTTTTACATTTTTATTTTTTATTTTTTTACTTTTATTATTTTCACTTTTTTTTTTATCAGTTCCCTCTTGGATCTTGAAGATCCATTGAGGCTGATGGTTGTACTATACTTTGCAATGCTCTTGCATTGCAAAGTATAATACAATCAGATGCCTGTAGGTGGCAGCACTGGACGCCTATACCATGGCAACCGGACGCCTTTGCAAAGCGTCCGGTTGCCATGGCAACCATCAGGCGCTGCGATGGCAGCAGCCCTGATGGTTGAGAGAGAGGGAGCCCCCTCCCTCTATTAACCTCATGGATGCCGCTACTGCGGCATCTATGGGGTTACAGCAGTGTCAGCATAGAGCTGACACATGCTGCTGATGGCGGCGGCTCAGGAATGGAGCCGCCGCCATCACACACACAAGGGGGACCGCATCGGGGGCAGGGGACAGCGGAGAGCGCTGGAAACGGGGATAGGGGGACAGCATTTTACTTACAGATGGGGGCAGGAGGGGGCGGACCGCATCGGGGGGGGTCAGCATAAGAATATTGACAAGAAGGGGGCACAGATCGGGGCAGAAGGGGCGGACCGCATCGGGGGGCAGATCAAGAACAAGGAGCACAGATCGGGGGCTTCAGGACACATTACCGATTTCAGGCTCTGATCTGCAGAGCGCAGATCAGAGCCTGAAACCGGCATTTTAACACTGACGCGATCCGATTGGTTAGTCTGCACAGACTAACCAATCGGATCGATTGCCGGCAAGGGACCACTCTGATTGGTCCCTTGCCGGCATTTCTGCACTGTATGCTGTCAGTGACGGCAGCAGGGCAGTAGCAGAAGCTTTAATCCAAGCGCTTTGCAGCGCTTGGATTAAAGAGCTGCCAGAACGTTTATATACGTGGTAGCTGCACGGGGTATGTGCAGCTATCACGTATATATACAGATTGCAGACGTGAAGGGGTTAAAGACTGGAAAGATAGTGGGGACCCATCGTATTCGAGGAAGAAATGTGGCGGGAAAAAAATCCTGAATGATCGAGATAGGCAATCACTTAAATGTTTGGTGAAATCATATCGAAGAAAACCAACAGTAGAACTCAGGGCTATGTATAATAGCGAAAGTGTATGCACAATGCGAAGGGAACTCAGGGGATTGGGACTGAACAGCTGTGTAGCCGTAAGAAAACCACTAATCAGTGAGGCAAAAAAAAAAAAAAAGTTTCAATTTGCCAAGGAGCATAAAGATTGGAATCTGGAGCAATGGAAGAAGGTCATGTGGTCTGATGAGTCCAGATTTACCCTGTTCTAGAGTGATGGGCGCATCAGGGTAAGAAGAGAGGCAGACGAAGTGATGCACCCATCATGCCTAGTGCCTACTGTACAAGCCTGTGGGGGCAGTGCTATGATCTGGGGTTGCTGCAGTTGGACAGGTCTAGGTTCAGTAACAGTATGTGCTCCAAGAATGAGGTCAGCTGACTACCTGAACATACTGAATGACCAGGTTTTTCCATCAATGGATTTTTTCTTCCATGACGGTACGGGCATATTCCAAGATGACAATGCCAGGTTTCATCTGGCTCAAAATTGTGAAAGAGTGGTTCAGGGAGCATGAGACATCATTTTCACACATGGATTGGCCACCACAGAGTCCAGATCTTAACCCCATTGAGAATCTTTGGGATGTGCTGGAGAAGGCTTTGCGCAGCAGTCAGACTCTACCTTCATCAATGTAAGATCTTGGTGAAAAATTAATGTAACACTGGATGGAAATAAATCTTGTGACATTGCAGAAGCTTATCGAAACAATGCCACAGCGAATGTGTGCCATAATCAAAGCTAAAGGCTGTTCAACAAAATATTAGAGTTTGACCTTTTTTTTTGGTGGTGACTTTTTTTTGGGACAGGCAGTGTATATAGAAATATAGAACTATATATATATATATTTATATAAAGCCCTAACTACAATTTCTTTTTTTTTGAACCAAAAATAAGGAAAAATTGGCAATACATCAACACAGAAAAAAAAAGCGCAAACAATAATCCCCAGATGCTGATCAGGCAGGTATGCACTGAACAGCACTTGGCAGTCAGAACTAACATGCAGAAAAAGTGGTGCAGAGCCGAAAAATAGAAAAAAAAATGACCAAAAAAAGTGGACAGACCAAATGGCGTCCATAAAAAAAGAATTGGTGGAACAGGGGTGCCTGGGGGGGAGGGAGGGGGGTGCGGGAAGGTACAGAGGGTGGTTTAGGGATCTGGAACAGCTGCAAATGAAAAAAAAAAACGAGGTCTTTTTTCACACAAAAAAAAAAAGTTAAATAAAAACAAAACACAGATCGTGCGTGCAAAAATTACTATAAAAATTCACTACAGTATATTTCATTTTATAAGATGCACTTTTTTTCCTTCAAAGTGGAGGGAAAGTGTCACTGCGTCTTATAAAACGAATGCGACGCAAATTAGGTGGCTCAGAAGCTCTCACTAACAACTCCTGAGCCTGCCATTAAACTATTGGGTGGGCTGGCGGCTTCACTGAATGCTTCTGCCTCCAGCCCGCGCTTCCTTAACAAGACCGCACCAGGGATGGGTGGGCTGGCGGCTTCACTTATTGTGCTCCTCTGCCGCCAACCCGCGCGTCCGATGCGCATCCGGGACCGGAGACCGCAGCTCCAGTAAGTGACAACTTCTCCCCCCTGTCCCCTCCTCCAGCTGCTGCTGGGGGACCCCCGGGCACTGACCTGAGCTCCAGGGTCCTGTGTGCACTTCTCGTCCATGTGCTGAATGTCACACAGTGCGCTCCAGCCCCTCTGTCATTGTGCCTGCTAGCCCTGCTGCTCTCTGCTCATACATATACACATGGATGCAGGCACTACTGGAGTGTCACTGCTCTGTATACTGCCCTGCTAGACACCCTGCTCCCACTCTTGTATTGTTGCTGCACTGTAAAAAATTATCACTATGGATTCCTATGGATGAGGGGGGTTATAGTCATATTTAATATAAACATATGCCAACTACAGAACAGTCCCTGGATAGTGTTTATAGTTAATCTGACTATAACTCCCCTCATCTTTGAGAATACACCAATGTACAGTACCTACAGTACATCAGTGTATTATTTAGGATGATGGGGGTTATAATCACATGAGTGTCATTCACAGATCCCTCATAACAGTACATCATCCACAGATTCCCCATAACAGTACATCATCCACAGATTCCCCATAACAGTACATCATCCACAGATTCCCCATAACAGTACATCATCCACAGATCCCCGATAAGTGTGTCATCCACAGATCCCCGATAAGTGTGTCATCCACAGATCCCCCATAAGTGTGTCATCCACAGATCCCCCATAAGTGTGTCATCCACAGATCCCCCATAAGTGTGTCATCCACAGATCCCCCATAAGTGTGTCATCCACAGATCCCCCATAAGTGTGTCATCCACAGATCCCCCATAAGTGTGTCATCAACAGATCCCCCATAACAGTGTCATCAACAGATCCCCCATGACAGTGTCATCCACAGATCCCCCATAAGTGTGTCATCCACAGATCCCCCATAACAATGCATCATCCACAGATGCCCCATAACAGTGTCACCCACAGATCCTCCATAACAGTGCATCATCCACAGATTCCCTCCATAACAGTGTCATCCACAGATCCCCCATAATAGTGTCATCCACAGACCACCATTAGTTCAAAAACCACCAAAAGCACACCTTTTTGTTAAAAATACTTTTTTTCTTATTTTGCTCCTCAAAAACCTAGGTGCATCTTATCATCAGGTGCGTCTTATAAAGCGAAAAATACGGGAGGGGGGGGAGGTGCAGCGGGAAGGGACAGGGACGGAGGGTGGTTTAGGGATCTGGAACAGCTGCAAATGAAAAAAAATATAAAATCAGTGCAGCAATTCCAGATGTTCTTCTTTTCTTCTTTCAGCAGGAAAGTGTTACACCACAAGTCCCAGCAAGCCAACAGCAGCACAGAAAAGCACAGAACCTTTCTGCATGCAGTCACCAGTTAGAATGGCTGCATGCAGGGAGGTTCCTTTCCTATGCAGCTGTAGCGCTGCCATTGGCTGGAGCGTTGTTCCAGCCAATAGCAGTGCTGGCAGGGGACGCCAAACACTGGTGTCCCCTGCCTTACCTCAGAGGAGACCGATGCTGACCAGTTCAGCACCGGTCACCTCCCCCTGACCCCCTCCCAACCCGCCTAGCATCTTCTTTCAGCTTCCGGCCCTGCAATGTGCCAGTCTTCATTGACCGGCCAATCATAGCGCTTGGAGCTGCAGGGGGGCGGTGCTGCACCAGGCTGCCCTTACCCGTCATGGCTGCCTGCCATGGTGCCCGATTCCCCGCGTTCCTCCCCCAGCACCCGGCGGACCTTGCGCCGTACATGTACTGGTCTTTAAGGGGTTCATAAATCAAAATGTATTGAATATTTTGTTTACATTTTTTTATCATTTGGATATCATTAAAGGGGTTTTCTCATCTCAGACAATGGGGGCTGGAACCCGCACCTATATCAAGAACAGAGCCCCGAAAGTGAAGGAGGGCGCACTGCGCAGCCGCCCTCCATTCATTTCTATGGGGCTGCCAAAAATAGCCGAGCACTGGCTTGGCTATTGCCGTCTGCCCCATAGAAATGAATGGGAGCATGGGACACACATTCACTTATATGGGAGAGTCGGGGATTAGCGATTGGTGGTGGACGGACCCCGGGAAATCTGGGGTCCTCCAGCCACAGCGATCCCTGCTCCGTTCTCGATATAGGTGCGGGTCCCAGCGGTGGCACTTATCAGACAATGGGGGCATATCCTAGCGATATGCCCCCATTGTCTAAGATGGGATTACCCCTTTAACATGTCTGTCTATCCTGTTATTTCCTTAACTCCACAACTTTTACTTCTTGGTGTTGCAATTTCAATGTTGAGGAGTCTAACATACAGTAAACTAATATTCAGTATATGAAGTGTACTTTTGAAATTACTTTGGAGTAGGGGTGGGCAGTATAGGCGATATAAATTTGTGCCACGATATGGATTTTGTGCATATCGCCTATATCGCCGGACCGCCATATAACGGAGCAGCAGTTCCGATCGGAGTCCCAGCAGTATAATGCTGGGGCTCCAATCGGTTACCATGGCAGCCAGGAGTCACGCTACTGAAGTCCTGGCTGCCATGATATGTCAGTGAGCAGCATTATACTCACGTGCGCCGTGGCCGCCGGGCGCTCCTTCTCATAGGTCTGTGCAGCGCATTGCTAATGCTATAGGCATTAGCAATGCGCCGCACAGACAGAAGAAGGAGCTCCCGGCGGCCACGGCGCACGTGAGTATAATGCTGCTCACTGACATATCATGGCAGCCAGGACTTCAGTAGCGTGACTCCTGGCTGCCATGGTAACCGATCGGAACTGCTGCTGTGGGGGGGGGAAGGGGGCCCCCTGCCACCAATGATCAATACTGGGGGGGGCGCACTGCCCACTGCCACCAATGATGGGGGGAGGGGGACCCTGTGGCCACTGCCACCAATGATTAATACTGGGGAGGGAGGGGGGGTTTGAGTTACCAGAGGGGGCTGATAAGAGGCTGGGGGGCTGATCAGAGGCTGGGGGGCTGATCAGAGGCTGGGGGGCACATCAGAGGCTGGGGGGCAGATCAGAGGCTGGCTGCCATGGTCAGCTCCCTGCTGTTGTGTGCACAATCACAGGGCAGCAGGGAGAGTGTAAAGTCCTATTCACCCTAATAGAGATCTATTAGGGTGAATATGACAAGGGTTCTAGCCCTTAAGGGGGCTAATAGTTATTAAATAAAAAGTAAAAAAAAAAAGAAGAAGTTTAACCCCTCCCTCAAATATAGAAAACTATATATCGCACATGCTTAAAATTATATCGCAATATAGATTTTAGGCCATATCGCCCACCCCTACTTTGGAGCTTTTTACCTGGGTTCAGACTTCAAAAAAATTGAAGTAAATCCATAAAAATTTGGTTTTCTTACCTTTGCATTAAGGTGATACTGAATATAACTGGAATCCAGAGATTCATTTATTGATGGGAATCCAAGAGATAACGAGGCTACTATCAACGAATGTCATTATGGAGCAAATACACTGTTGGAAAGACTCCCGACTTCATCTAGAACAGACTGTTCCTATCAACAGGCTGTCAGAAAAGATAAAACACTTCTGTTAATACACAAGCTCCAAGATGTGCACAGTCAGCAATTTCTGTAAACTGACACTTCCATAGTAAAACCAAGAGACAATTATGTAACATGTTAACAACAAAGAGAAAGTGTAGGACGTTTTATGATAATGTAAGATATCATTGTTATCAATGTAATTATGCATTCTGCTAAAATTCCTTGTGAAAATATCACTACATCTATATATATTTGTTCATGCAAGGTACAGCAATTTTATGACACCGTAATATATTGATAAAACTGCAGGTTTATTCTTAAAATGGTCCACTTAGGCAAAACAAAGTACAAACACTGTATTACTTAAATGGGTTATCTGGTAAACGGTCATCAATGTCAGATCAGCAGGATCTAACACCTGGGAACACCATAGATCAGCTGTTATTAGTGGCCAGTGCTCTGTGATCGCTGTGTCCTCTTCCTAGGCCATGTGACATCATCGTACATCAGTCATGTGGCCTAGTTGCAGCTGAGCCCCATTCAAGTCAATGGGGCTAATCTGCAATACTAAGCACAGCAGCTGTATGATGCATAACACTGTGCTTGGAGGGAAGCTCCGGTGTGTGCGGCGGTTCCTTGAAACAACTAATTGGCAGGGGTGCGGGGACTCGGACCCCCTCCAATGTGATAATGATGACCTATCCCGATCATTATCCATTCCTGGAAACCCCATTTAAAGTATTACAAAGGGCAAAAAGTGACTTAGATAAGCAAAGAAAATGTACACTAGGTGTCTTAAAGCCCCTGCGCTGGTGAAGAGGCACAGGCCTTTTCATAACTTAGGCGCATCGAGCACCAGTCTAAATGTAAGACATCTTCTGAGCTGTCTTACATTCAGACCATTTCCTAAGCCTAAAAAAGTTATAGAAAAACATGAATAAGACGGGCCTGCCGGGTCCCCCTTTCCTGCGCAACACCCAGACCTGGCGTGAACGGGGTGAAGTCGCAGATAGCGGCGCAACAGTTTCTGCGTCTGAAATACGCCTAAGGCTACTTTCACACTTGCGTTCAGAGCGGATCTGTCTGGTGTCTGCACAGACGGATCTGCTCCTATAATGCAGACGATGGGATCCGTTCAGAACGGATCCGTCTGCATTATAGTTTAGAAGAAATTGTAAGTGTGAAAGTTGCTCAGACGGATCCGTCCAGACTTTACATTGAAAGTCAATGGGGGACGGATCCGTTTGAAATTGAGCCATATTGTGTCAACTTCAAACGGATCCGTCCCCATTGACTTACATTGTAAGTCTGGACGGATCCGTTTGCCTCCGAACAGCCAGGCGGACATCCGAATGCTGCAAGGGGCCGCTAGTGAGAGCCTTCAAACGGAACTCACAAGCGGAGCCCCAAACGCTAGTGTGAAAGTAGCCTAAGTTAGGTGTATTTCAGTATAATAAATGACCCCCTAAAGGTACAGCCATAAATGGCAGGTCAGCTGCAGATTTTCCCGCAGCAAAAAATCCACAGTGTACCTGGACAAAATCTGCAGTAGGGTTGCAGCTATCAATTATTTTAGTAATCAAGTATTCTACCAATTAATCCAACGATTAATCGAGTACTCTAATAAGAAAAAGCTAATTAAAAGAACGTTTTCTATAAAAACTCAGCTCCCCTGCCATCAGTCTCCCCCCTCCCTTGCGCCATCAGTTCCCCCTCCAGTGCCATTAGTTCCTCCCCTAGTGCTACTGGCTCCCCCCAGTGCCATCAGTTCCCCCTCCAATGCCACCAGCTCCCCATGGTGCCACCAGCTTTCCCATGTCATCAGTTGCTACCCCTACCAGTGCCATCAGCTCCCCCTCCAATTCCACCAGCTCCTCCCCCAATGCTACCAGCTCCTTCCCCAATGCCACCAGCTCACCGTCAGTGCCATGAGCTCCCCCAGTGCCACCAGCTGCCCGCAATGCCATCAGTTCCCCCACGCCCTCCCAGCCATCAGTGCCCAGCCGCAGCCCCAGTGAACTAAAATACTTACCTTTCCTGTAGGGGCACTGCCGACACTTCAGAGATCTTCAATCCTCTTCTTCACACGCTGCACTAGGACCTGACGTCACACAGCATCAGTTCATAGTGTGTGCTTACGTGCACTGTGTCCTGACGATGTGTGTACGCCAGGATCCAGTGCAGCACTGTGCGGGCAGGCCGGGTGACCGCGGAGCATGAGTAATAGCAAGCTCTTCACTCACACTCCATGGTCACATGGCACAAACTAATCATCAATGCAAATCAAAAAATTTGCAGCGAGGATTTTTTTGTGTCGAGTTAATCGATTAATTCGAGTAATCGTTTCAGCCCTAATCCGCAGTGATATAATCTGCTGAAATCGTGCTTGTCTTGCTGTGGATTTTGGTGTGGAAACACTGCAGATTTTCCACAGGTTACCCCCCTGCACTGCAAGGGGTAAAATCCACAGGATATACACAATATAAATTGACATGCTGCAGATTTAAAATCCACACTGTGAAAGCAAATACTCTAACATTACCAGCCTTCTAACAATTGATGCTGAAAAAGCATTCGATAATATAAGTTGGAACTGGTTGGGGACTGTAATGGATAGAATGCGGATTACAGGTACTTTTAGAACATATATCAATGCTTTGTATAAATCCCCTAAAGCGCAAATTGCACTAACAGGGTTTTTGTCCACCTCTTTTTCACTTTTAAAAGGGACAAGACAAGGGCACCCTTGTCTCCTCTGCTATTCAACATAGCGATCGAAGCGTTAGCTAGACTATTGGAGTCAACAGAAATATTCCAAGGTATCAAAATAGGTAAGCAAGAGATCAAACTGTCACTGTTCGCAGATGACATCATTATGTTCTTGTCAAACCCACAAAGAGATATTAACAGATCTTTAATGTCGTGAGGGAATTCGGCTTTTCGGCTTTAAGGTAAATCAAGGTAAATGCGAGCTACTGACTATAGGGGTAGGAAACCATAGGAGATATTTCGTCCTGAGTAGGGATGAGCGAACTCGAACTGTATAGTTCGGGTTCGTACCGAATTTTGGGGTGTCCGTGACACGGACCCGAACCCGGACATTTTCGTAAAAGTCCGGGTTCGGGTTCGGTGTTCGTCGCTTTCTTCGCGCTTTTGTGACGCTTTCTTGGCGCTTTTTGAAAGGCTGCAAAGCAGCCAATCAACAAGCGTCATACTACTTGCCCCAAGAGGCCATCACAGCCATGCCTACTATTGGCATGGCTGTGATTGGCCAGAGCACCATGTGACCCAGCCTCTATTTAAGCTGGAGTCACATAGCGCCGCCCGTCACTCTGCTCTGATTAGCGTAGGGAGAGGTTGCGGCTGCGACAGTAGGGCGAGATTAGGCAGATTAACTCCTCCAAAGGACTTGATTAACTGATCGATCTGCAGCTGTGGATCATTGAGCTGCTGATCCTCAATTGCTCACTGTTTTTAGGCTGCACAGA
This sequence comes from Bufo gargarizans, assembly GCF_014858855.1. NCBI lineage: Eukaryota > Metazoa > Chordata > Amphibia > Anura > Bufonidae > Bufo > Bufo gargarizans. The sequence goes on from NC_058080.1 coordinate 192,906,914, forward strand.
CCGTTTGTCAGTCACATTTTTCTGGGGTGATCGGCGGCCATTTTGTGTCTTGTGGTGCGCCAGCACAAGCTGCGACCAAGTGCATTTAACCCTCAATGGTGTGGTTGTTTTTTGGCTAAAGCCTACATCAGGGTGAAGCTGTCACACCAAGTGCATTTAACCAGCAATAGTCTGTTCATTTTTTGGCCATATACAAAATCAGGGGCAAGCTGCGCCTGTCACCAAGTGCATTTAACCCTCAATGGTGTGGTTGTTTTTTGGCTAAAGCCTACATCAGGGTGAAGCTGTCACACCAAGTGCATTTAACCAGCAATAGTCTGTTCATTTTTTGGCCATATACTAAATCAGGGGCAAGCTGCGCCTGTCACCAAGTGCATTTAACCCTCAATGGTGTGGTTGTTTTTTGGCTAAAGCCTACATCAGGGTGAAGCTGTCACACCAAGTGCATTTAACCAGCAATAGTCTGTTTATTTTTTGGCCATATCCCAGTCTAATTCTGTCACTAAATCCATACCGGTCACCCAGCGCCTAAATACTAGGCCTCAAATTTATATCCAGCTAAATCTGTCCCTAGTGCTGTAGCTGGGCGAGTTATTTAGTGTCCGTTCAAGCACATTTCTTGTTCTGGGTTGAAATACAATTCCCAATTTAGCAATTTCATAATTTAGTGGTTTCTGCTATATCAGAGCTATTTGAAATCTATCCCTAAAAGGGTATATAATATTCAAGGTGCACATTGGGTCATTCAGAATAACTTCACACACACCCGCTACTGTGTATTTCCAAGTCTAATTCTGGCACTAAACCCATACCTGTCACCCAGCGCCTAAATACTAGGCCTCAAATTTATATCCCGCTAAATCTGTCCTTAGTGCTGTAGCTGGGCGAGTTATTTAGTGTCCGTTCAAGCACATTTCTTGTTCTGGGTTGAAATACAATTCCCAATTTAGCAATTTCATAATTTAGTGGTTTCTGCTATATCAGAGCTATTTGAAATCTATCCCTAAAAGGGTATATAATATTCAAGGTGCACATTGGGTCATTCAGAATAACTTCACACACACCCGCTACTGTGTATTTCCAAGTCTAATTCTGGCACTAAACCCATACCTGTCACCCAGCGCCTAAATACTAGGCCTCAAATTTATATCCCGCTAAATCTGTCCTTAGTGCTGTAGCTGGGCGAGTTATTTAGTGTCCGTTCAAGCACATTTCTTGTTCTGGGTTGAAATACAATTCCCAATTTAGCAATTTCATAATTTAGTGGTTTCTGCTATATCAGAGCTATTTGAAATCTATCCCTAAAAGGGTATATAATATTCAAGGTGCACATTGGGTCATTCAGAATAACTTCACACACACCCGCTACTGTGTATTTCCAAGTCTAATTCTGGCACTAAACCCATACCTGTCACCCAGCGCCTAAATACTAGGCCTCAAATTTATATCCCGCTAAATCTGTCCTTAGTGCTGTAGCTGGGCGAGTTATTTAGTGTCCGTTCAAGCACATTTCTTGTTCTGGGTTGAAATACAATTCCCAATTTAGCAATTTCATAATTTAGTGGTTTCTGCTATATCAGAGCTATTTGAAATCTATCCCTAAAAGGGTATATAATATTCAAGGTGCACATTGGGTCATTCAGAATAACTTCACACACACCCGCTACTGTGTATTTCCAAGTCTAATTCTGGCACTAAACCCATACCTGTCACCCAGCGCCTAAATACTAGGCCTCAAATTTATATCCCGCTAAATCTGTCCTTAGTGCTGTAGCTGGGCGAGTTATTTAGTGTCCGTTCAAGCACATTTCTTGTTCTGGGTTGAAATACAATTCCCAATTTAGCAATTTCATAATTTAGTGGTTTCTGCTATATCAGAGCTATTTGAAATCTATCCCTAAAAGGGTATATAATATTCAAGGTGCACATTGGGTCATTCAGAATAACTTCACACACACCCGCTACTGTGTATTTCCAAGTCTAATTCTGGCACTAAACCCATACCTGTCACCCAGCGCCTAAATACTAGGCCTCAAATTTATATCCCGCTAAATCTGTCCTTAGTGCTGTAGCTGGGCGAGTTATTTAGTGTCCGTTCAAGCACATTTCTTGTTCTGGGTTGAAATACAATTCCCAATTTAGCAATTTCATAATTTAGTGGTTTCTGCTATATCAGAGCTATTTGAAATCTATCCCTAAAAGGGTATATAATATTCAAGGTGCACATTGGGTCATTCAGAATAACTTCACACACACCCGCTACTGTGTATTTCCAAGTCTAATTCTGGCACTAAACCCATACCTGTCACCCAGCGCCTAAATACTAGGTCTCAAATTTATATCCCGCTAAATCTGTCCTTAGTGCTGTAGCTGGGCGAGTTATTTAGTGTCCGTTCAAGCACATTTCTTGTTCTGGGTTGAAATACAATTCCCAATTTAGCAATTTCATAATTTAGTGGTTTCTGCTATATCAGAGCTATTTGAAATCTATCCCTAAAAGGGTATATAATATTCAAGGTGCACATAGGGTCATTCAGAATAACTTCACACACCCGCTACTGTGCATTTCCAAATCTAATTCTGTCACTAAACCCATACCTGTCACCCAGCGCCTAAATACTAGGCCTCAAATTTATATCCCGCTAAATCTCTCGTTACCGCTGTCCTGTTGTGGCTGGGAAAGTTATTTAGTGTCCGTCAAAGCACATTTTTTGTTCTGGGTTGAAATACAATTCCCAATTTAGCAATTTCATAATTTAGTCGTTTCTGCTATATCAGAGCTATTTGAAATCTATCCCTAAAAGGGTAGATCATATTGAAGGTGCACATAGGGTCATTCAGAATAACTTCACACACACGCTTCTGTGCATTTCCAAGTCTAATTCTGTCACTAAATCCATACCGGTCACCCAGCGCCTAAATACTAGGCCTCAAATTTATATCCCGCTGAATTTGAATACAATACATTGGGCCAAATAATATATTTGTTGTTGTGGTGAACCATAACAATGAGAAAAACATCTAGTAAGGGACGCGGACGTGGACATGGTCGTGGTGGTGTTAGTGGACCCTCTGGTGCTGGGAGAGGACGTGGCCGTTCTGCCACATCCACACGTCCTAGTGTACCAACTACCTCAGGTCCCAGTAGCCGCCAGAATTTACAGCGATATATGGTGGGGCCCAATGCCGTTCTAAGGATGGTAAGGCCTGAGCAGGTACAGGCATTAGTCAATTGGGTGGCCGACAGTGGATCCAGCACGTTCACATTATCTCCCACCCAGTCTTCTGCAGAAAGCGCACAGATGGCGCCTGAAAACCAACCCCATCAGTCTGTCACATCACCCCCATGCATACCAGGGAAACTGTCTCAGCCTCAAGTTATGCAGCAGTCTCTTATGCTGTTTGAAGACTCCGCTGGCAGGGTTTCCCAAGGGCATCCACCTAGCCCTTCCCCAGCGGTGAAAGACATAGAATGCACTGACGCACAACCACTTATGTTTCCTGATGATGAGGACATGGGAATACCACCTCAGCATGTCTCTGATGATGACGAAACACAGGTGCCAACTGCTGCGTCTTTCTGCAGTGTGCAGACTGAACAGGAGGTCAGGGATCAAGACTGGGTGGAAGACGATGCAGGGGACGATGAGGTCCTAGACCCCACATGGAATGAAGGTCGTGCCACTGACTTTCACAGTTCGGAGGAAGAGGCAGTGGTGAGACCGAGCCAACAGCGTAGCAAAAGAGGGAGCAGTGGGCAAAAGCAGAACACCCGCCGCCAAGAGACTCCGCCTGCTACTGACCGCCGCCATCTGGGACCGAGCACCCCAAAGGCAGCTTCAAGGAGTTCCCTGGCATGGCACTTCTTCAAACAATGTGCTGACGACAAGACCCGAGTGGTTTGCACGCTGTGCCATCAGAGCCTGAAGCGAGGCATTAACGTTCTGAACCTGAGCACAACCTGCATGACCAGGCACCTGCATGCAAAGCATGAACTGCAGTGGAGTAAACACCTTAAAACCAAGGAAGTCACTCAGGCTCCCCCTGCTACCTCTTCTGCTGCTGCCGCCTCGGCCTATTCTGCTGCTGCCGCCTCGGCCTCTTCCTCCGCCTCTGGAGGAACGTTGGCACCTGCCGCCCAGCAAACAGGGGATGTACCACCAACACCACCACCACCACCTCCGTCACCAAGCGTCTCAACCATGTCACACGCCAGCGTTCAGCTCTCCATCTCACAAACATTTGATAGAAAGCGTAAATTCCCACCTAGCCACCCTCGATCCCTGGCCCTGAATGCCAGCATTTCTAAACTACTGGCCTATGAAATGCTGTCATTTAGGCTGGTGGACACAGACAGCTTCAAACAGCTCATGTCGCTTGCTGTCCCACAGTATGTTGTTCCCAGCCGGCACTACTTCTCCAAGAGAGCCGTGCCTTCCCTGCACAACCAAGTATCCGATAAAATCAAGTGTGCACTGCGCAACGCCATCTGTGGCAAGGTCCACCTAACCACAGATACGTGGACCAGTAAGCACGGCCAGGGACGCTATATCTCCCTAACTGCACACTGGGTAAATGTAGTGGCAGCTGGGCCCCAGGCGGAGAGCTGTTTGGCGCACATCCTTCCGCCGCCAAGGATCGCAGGGCAACATTCTTTGCCTCCTGTTGCCACCTCCTCCTTCTCGGCTTCCTCCTCCTCTTCTTCCACCTGCTCATCCAGTCAGCCACACACCTTCACCACCAACTTCAGCACAGCCCGGGGTAAACGTCAGCAGGCCATTCTGAAACTCATATGTTTGGGGGACAGGCCCCACACCGCACAGGAGTTGTGGCGGGGTATAGAACAACAGACCGACGAGTGGTTGCTGCCGGTGAGCCTCAAGCCCGGCCTGGTGGTGTGTGATAATGGGCGAAATCTCGTTGCAGCTCTGGGACTAGCCAATTTGACGCACATCCCTTGCTTGGCGCATGTGCTGAATTTGGTGGTGCAGAAGTTCATTCACAACTACCCCGACATGTCAGAGCTGCTGCATAAAGTGCGGGCCGTCTGTTCGCGCTTCCGGCGTTCACATCCTGCTGCTGCTCGCCTGTCTGCGCTACAGCGTAACTTCGGCCTTCCCGCTCACCGCCTCATATGCGACGTGCCCACCAGGTGGAACTCCACCTTGCACATGCTGGACAGACTGTGCGAGCAGCAGCAGGCCATAGTGGAGTTTCAGCTGCAGCACGCACGGGTCAGTCGCACTACAGAACAGCACCACTTCACCACCAATGACTGGGCCTCCATGCGAGACCTGTGTGCCCTGTTGCGCTGTTTCGAGTACTCCACCAACATGGCCAGTGGCGATGACACCGTTATCAGCGTTACAATACCACTTCTATGTCTCCTTGAGAAAACACTTAGGGCGATGATGGAAGAGGAGGTGGCCCAGGAGGAGGAGGAGGAGGAGGAAGAGGGGTCATTTTTAGCACTTTCAGGCCAGTCTCTTCGAAGTGACTCAGAGGGAGGTTTTTGGCAACAGCAGAGGCCAGGTACAAATGTGGCCAGCCAGGGCCCACTACTGGAGGACGAGGAGGACGAGGATGAGGAGGAGGTGGAGGAGGATGAGGATGAAGCATGGTCACAGCGGGGTGGCACCCAACGCAGCTCGGGCCCATCACTGGTGCGTGGCTGGGGGGAAAGGCAGGACGATGACGATACGCCTCCCACAGAGGACAGCTTGTCCTTATCCCTGGGCAGCCTGGCACACATGAGCGACTACATGCTGCAGTGCCTGCGCAACGACAGCAGAGTTGCCCACATTTTAACCTGTGCGGACTACTGGGTTGCCACCCTGCTGGATCCACGCTACAAAGACAATGTGCCCACCTTACTTCCTGCACTGGAGCGTGATAGGAAGATGCGCGAGTACAAGCGCACGTTGGTAGACGCGCTACTGAGAGCATTCCCAAATGTCACAGGGGAACAAGTGGAAGCCCAAGGCCAAGGCAGAGGAGGAGCAAGAGGTCGCCAAGGCAGCTGTGTCACGGCCAGCTCCTCTGAGGGCAGGGTTAGCATGGCAGAGATGTGGAAAACTTTTGTCAACACGCCACAGCTAACTGCACCACCACCTGATACGCAACGTGTTAGCAGGAGGCAACATTTCACTAACATGGTGGAACAGTACGTGTGCACACCCCTCCACGTACTGACTGATGGTTCGGCCCCATTCAACTTCTGGGTCTCTAAATTGTCCACGTGGCCAGAGCTAGCCTTTTATGCCTTGGAGGTGCTGGCCTGCCCGGCAGCCAGCGTTTTGTCTGAACGTGTATTCAGCACGGCAGGGGGCGTCATTACAGACAAACGCAGCCGCCTGTCTACAGCCAATGTGGACAAGCTGACGTTCATAAAAATGAACCAGGCATGGATCCCACAGGACCTGTCCGTCCCTTGTCCAGATTAGACATTAACTACCTCCCCATAACCATATATTATTGGACTCCAGGGCACTTCCTCATTCAATCCTATTTTTATTTTCATTTTACCATTATATTGCGATGCTACCCAAAGTTGAATGAACCTCTCCTCTGCCTGTGTGCTAGGCCTAAATATATGCCAATGGACTGTTGCAGTGGTGGCTGACATGAAGCCTGATTCTCTGCTATGACATGCAGACTAATTCTCTGCTGACATGAAGCCAGATTGTCTGTTACGGGACCTCCCTCCTCTGCCTGGGTGCTGGGCCTAAATTTATGACAATGGACTGTTGCAGTGGTGGCTGACGTGAAGCCTCATTCTCTGCTATGACATGCAGACTGATTCTCTGCTGACATGAAGCCAGATTGTCTGTTACGGGACCTCTCTCCTCTGCCTGTGTGCTAGGCCTAAATATATGCCAATGGACTGTTGCAGTGGTGGCTGACGTGAAGCCTGATTCTCTGCTATGACATGCAGACTGATTCTCTGCTGACATGAAGCCAGATCCTCTGTTACGGGACCTCTCTCCTCTGCCTGTGTGTGTGCTGGGCCTAAATATATGCCAATGGACTGTTGCAGTGGTGGCTGACGTGAAGCCTCATTCTCTGCTATGACATGCAGACTAATTCTCTGCTGACATGAAGACAGATTCTCTGTTACGGGACCTCCCTCCTCTGCCTGGGTGCTGGGCCTAAATATATGCCAATGGACTGTTGCAGTGGTGGGTGACGTGAAGCCTCATTCTCTGCTATGACATGCAGACTAATTCTCTGCTGACATGAAGCCAGATTGTCTGTTACGGGACCTCTCTCCTCTGCCTGTGTGTGTGCTGGGCCTAAATATATGCCAATGGACTGTTGCAGTGGTGGCTGACGTGAAGCCTCATTCTCTGCTATGACATGCAGACTAATTCTCTGCTGACATGAAGACAGATTCTCTGTTACGGGACCTCTCTCCTCTGCCTGTGTGTGTGCTGGGCCTAAATATATGCCAATGGACTGTTGCAGTGGTGGCTGACGTGAAGCCTCATTCTCTGCTATGACATGCAGACTAATTCTCTGCTGACATGAAGACAGATTCTCTGTTACGGGACCTCCCTCCTCTGCCTGGGTGCTGGGCCTAAATATATGCCAATGGACTGTTGCAGTGGTGGGTGACGTGAAGCCTGATTCTCTGCTATGACATGCAGACTAATTCTCTGCTGACATGAAGACAGATTCTCTGTTACGGGACCTCTCTCCTCTGCCTGTGTGTGTGCTGGGCCTAAATATATGCCAATGGACTGTTGCAGTGGTGGCTGACGTGAAGCCTCATTCTCTGCTATGACATGCAGACTAATTCTCTGCTGACATGAAGACAGATTCTCTGTTACGGGACCTCCCTCCTCTGCCTGGGTGCTGGGCCTAAATATATGCCAATGGACTGTTGCAGTGGTGGCTGACGTGAAGCCTCATTCTCTGCTATGACATGCAGACTGATTCTCTGCTGACATGAAGCCAGATCGTCTGTTACGGGACCTCTCTGCTCTGCCTGTGTGCTAGGCCTAAATATATGCCAATGGACTGTTGCAGTGGTGGGTGACGTGAAGCCTCATTCTCTGCTATGACATGCAGACTGATTCTCTGCTGTCATGAAGCCAGATTGTCTGTTACGGGACCTCTCTGCTCTGCCTGTGTGCTAGGCCTAAATATATGCCAATGGACTGTTGCAGTGGTGGGTGACGTGAAGCCTCATTCTCTGCTATGACATGCAGACTAATTCTCTGCTGACATGAAGACAGATTCTCTGTTACGGGACCTCCCTCCTCTGCCTGGGTGCTGGGCCTAAATATATGCCAATGGACTGTTGCAGTGGTGGCTGACGTGAAGCCTCATTCTCTGCTATGACATGCAGACTGATTCTCTGCTGACATGAAGCCAGATCGTCTGTTACGGGACCTCTCTGCTCTGCCTGTGTGCTAGGCCTAAATATATGCCAATGGACTGTTGCAGTGGTGGGTGACGTGAAGCCTCATTCTCTGCTATGACATGCAGACTGATTCTCTGCTGTCATGAAGCCAGATTGTCTGTTACGGGACCTCTCTGCTCTGCCTGTGTGCTAGGCCTAAATATATGCCAATGGACTGTTGCAGTGGTGGGTGACGTGAAGCCTCATTCTCTGCTATGACATGCAGACTGATTCTCTGCTGTCATGAAGCCAGATTGTCTGTTACGGGACCTCTCTGCTCTGCCTGTGTGCTAGGCCTAAATATATGCCAATGGACTGTTGCAGTGGTGGGTGACGTGAAGCCTCATTCTCTGCTATGACATGCAGACTGATTCTCTGCTGACATGAAGCCAGATTGTCTGTTACGGGACCTCTCTCCTCTGCCTGTGTGCTAGGCCTAAATATATGCCAATGGACTGTTGCAGTGGTGGCTGACGTGAAGCCTCATTCTCTGCTATGACATGCAGACTAATTCTCTGCTGACATGAAGCCAGATTGTCTGTTACGGGACCTCTCTCCTCTGCCTGGGTGCTGGGCCTAAATTTATGACAATGGACTGTTGCAGTGGTGGCTGACGTGAAGCCTGATTCTCTGCTATGACATGCAGACTGATTCTCTGCTGACATGAAGCCAGATCCTCTGTTACGGGACCTCTCTCCTCTGCCTGTGTGTGTGCTGGGCCTAAATATATGCCAATGGACTGTTGCAGTGGTGGCTGACGTGAAGCCTCATTCTCTGCTATGACATGCAGACTGATTCTCTGCTGACATGAAGCCAGATTCTCTGTTACGGGACCTCTCTCCTCTGCCTGTGTGTGTGCTGGGCCTAAATATATGCCAATGGACTGTTGCAGTGGTGGCTGACGTGAAGCCTCATTCTCTGCTATGACATGCAGACTAATTCTCTGCTGACATGAAGACAGATTCTCTGTTACGGGACCTCCCTCCTCTGCCTGGGTGCTGGGCCTAAATATATGCCAATGGACTGTTGCAGTGGTGGCTGACGTGAAGCCTCATTCTCTGCTATGACATGCAGACTAATTCTCTGCTGACATGAAGACAGATTCTCTGTTACGGGACCTCTCTCCTCTGCCTGGGTGCCGGGGCCTAAATATCTGAGAATGGACTGTTCCAGTGGTGGGTGACGGGAAGCCAGATTCTCTGCTATGGAACCTCTCTCCAATTGATTTTGGTTAATTTTTATTTATTTAATTTTTAATTTAATTCATTTCCCTATCCACATTTGTTTGCAGGGGATTTACCTACATGTTGCTGCCTTTTGCAGCCCTCTAGCTCTTTCCTGGGCTGTTTTACAGCCTTTTTAGTGCCGAAAAGTTCGGGTCCCCATTGACTTCAATGGGGTTCGGGTTCGGGTTCGGGACGAAGTTCGGATCGGGTTCGGATGCCGAACCCGAACATTTCCGGGATGTTCGGCCGAACTTCTCGAACCCGAACATCCAGGTGTTCGCTCAACTCTAGTCCTGAGAGATTGCCCGGTATCTTTAGTCACCTAGGGATCAAAATAGGGTGTACGCCTCATTCTCTATACACTCTAAATTACCCGCCATTATTTGCACAAATAAAACAAGAACTAAAGAGATGGCAAAATTTGCCCCTGTCAGTGATGGGTAAATGTCACTTAATCAAGATGATTAGTTTCCCAAAACTATTATATCCTATGCAGACTATGCCAATTTTACTTCGACATGCAGATGTGGTGTGTCTTAATAGGGCTTTTACTAATTTTATTTGGCCCAGGAAAAAAAACACGTATGGCATTGAGATCATTATGGGCCCCTATAAATAAAGGAGGGTTAAGATTGCCGGATGTGAGGAGTTACAACTTGGCATGTCTTTTCAGGCATTGTAGAGATTGGCTAAATTGGACATCACATTACTGTAATTGCAGTCTAGAAAGGGAGTTGGCGGGAGGATGGGATCTTGGATCTCTACTTCATTCCATGTTGGGTTCTTTACATCCGACTATAAAAAATTCATTAGTGATCAGGGATACTTTGGTCACCTGGAAGGAGATTCGGAAAATGTAAAGTCTCTCATTTTTAGCATCTAAACACATGCCTTTATGGAATCACCCAGATTTCAATCTAGGTAAAACAAACAAGTTGTTCCATTCTTGAAAGTTGCTAGGTATACACAAAATGTCGCATATTATTCATGAGGCAGAACCTAGATAGCCATCGCTAGGGGAATTACAAAATAAATGTGGGCTTCCTAGGGAACAGTTTCTAGAGTCTAGATTGAGAGACTTGCAGAATGAATATATTTCCAATCCCTTTGATATTTTGCTGAAGCGAAGAGAAAATAAATTATCACTTTTTCTGACATTTACAAAAGCTTGAGAGAAAAGCATAATAACTTGTCCACTAAAAGATTCCAGGGATGGAAACCACTTTTGGGCTCTAGTGAGTGGATTGGTAAGATTATGGAGGGATGGGAGAGAGTGAGAAGGGCAGTCCCATGTGAAAAATGGAGGGAATCTCATTTTAAATTGCTGCATGGGACAATTTATGCCTTTAAAATCCCGTTCAAGAATAACCTACCTGATAGGATAACGGAATGCCCTAAATGTCATTTATCCAAAGCGGGATTGTATCATTGTATCTGGGAATGGCCACAAGTAGGTATATTCTGGAAATAAATTCTTGCCTGGATAAAGAAAATATGGCAGTTAGACCTACCATTAGAACCTCTGGTAGTTCTGTTTCACGACTTTCCAGATAAATTGGTAATACCTAGGCTGGTAGATGGTGGCACTCAGATGTTTATTAAACTCATGGTTACAACCGAAAGCTCCCTCAATCACAGAAGTTCAATTACAAATGAGATGATTCCTATTGATGGATCAATTAGAAACAGAAAAACTAAAGTCGTGTAAAACGTCACATTTTTTTGACAAGTGGAAGGTATATATCAGTAAGCAGCTACCGGAAGCTGAAATTCAGAAAATTATGAAAAACTTCCAATACACAGAATGGTATCTGCTTACTGACTTGAAAGGGAAGTTGGGCAACTTGAAAGTAAGCTATTCATCATAAGAGACAGTCTTTGGCAGTCTTCATAACCTTAGTAGTATTATCTGGGATGGGTACTCATCCAGATTGGGGGGGGCAAGGTTATTAAATTTTGGAAGGAGATTTCTGTTGTATGGAGCAAAATATGTTACTCTTCATTTGTACAAGAATGTTTCAAAAACATGTAACCATGATGATTCTTCTTTTGTACTCAAATGCATTGCGAATTATGCTTTGCTCTTAAGATGTATTTTTCAGAAAATAAATAAAATGTTCATTTTTTTTTTTGTGCAGATTCAAGTCTGGAAACTCTCTGCTGCATGGGGATGAGGTTATTTTAAAGGGATTGTCTCACTTCAGCAAGTGGAATTTATTATGTAGAGAACGTTAAAGAGTTTCTGTCACCTGAAAAATGGGTATTAAGCTGGCTGACATTAGCGATGTCTTTTTACCCATGATAGGATTATGAGTTGTGATGAAAAAGCTACTGCATGCTGCATGAGACTAAGCAGACCGGGTCAGGGGAACCAAGGGCATGACCCGGCATTCCACAGTATTGATGAAGTTGGGCGTGTGTGCTAAATGTCACACGTGTAGTATAAGTTCTCCAAAAAAATCGCAGCATGCTGCTCTTTGTGCGTTTTTCACGCAACGCAGGCCCCATAGAAGTGAATGGGGTTGCGTGAAAATCGCAAGCATCTGCAAGCAGGTGCGGATGCGGTGCGATTTTCACGCACGGTTGCTAGGAGACGATCGGTATGGAGACCCGATCATTATTATTTTCCCTTATAACATAGTTATAAGGGAAAATAATTGCATTCTGTATTCAGAATGCATAGTACAATAGCGCTGGAGGGGTTAAAAAAATAATAATAATTTAACTCACCTTAATCCACTTGCTCGCGCAGCCGGCATCTCCTTCTGTCTTGATCTTAGCTCTGTGTAGCAACAAGGACCTTTGGCGATGTCACAGTCATCACATGATCTTTTACCATGGTGATGGATCATGTGATGACTGGAGGGACGTCACCACAGGTCCTGTTGCTACACAAAGCTAAGATGAACACAGAAGGAGATGCCGGCTACGCGAGCAAGTGGACTTTTAGGCGAGTTAAAAAATGTATTAATTTTTTTTAACCCCTCCAGCGCTATTTTTTTCGCTTTCATAAATCCCTGGGGAGATGCAAAGAAGAGTAAAAAAAAAAAAAAAAAAACTTCTACAGATTAAGAGCTTGCTGCATACTCATTACTCATTGCTACAGGGAAGCCATTTCAACATAGTTCCTGTATAGTTGAGCTGAGTTGTTCACAAACTAGCGGGTCCGCACAATTCACACCCACTCGCCATCACCTCGCAGTTCCATTTAATCCATACCGCTTACACCATGAGAGCGGACTCAGCTTTTGCCATACGCATTACCTCTATTCTGAGTTTGCCTGACACGCATCAGGTACATGTTTTGTTTCTATTTCCTGATACGCATCGGTACATGTTTTTTTGTTCTGACACGCATCAGATTCACGTGGTCACTTGACCAGGCACGTTCCATGTACAAGTTATTTCATTTCCTGACACACATCAGGTCCATGTCTTTGCCTGACACGCATCCGGTCCATCCGGTCACTTGTCTGCCACGTAGCAGATTCATATTATTTTATGTTGTCTGACACGCATCGGGTTCATTCGGCGGCCTGACACGCATCAGGTACATGCTTGTTTACAGCAGGTTTTTTCTCTTTTCTTTTATTTGTTGATTTGCCTGACACGCATCAGGTGCATTCTTCACTGGCCTGCCAAGCAGCAGGTACATGTCATTCATCTGGCCTGACACGCATCAGGTCCATCAGGTCGCCTGACACACATCAGGTACATGCTTGTTCAGGTTTCTTTCACTATACATTTGAATTTTTGCCTGATACGCATCAGGCGCATTTTTGTCACTCGCCTACCATGCAGCAGGTATATGTAATTTTTTTGCCTGATACGTATCAGGTATATGCTCATTCAGTTTTATTTTATTATCTGTTCGTTTTGCCCTGATACGCATCAGGTATATGCTTATTCAGTTATTTCATCTGTTCGTTATTGGCCTGATACGCATCAGGTGCAGTTTGCCACTGGCCACGCAGCTGGTACATGTGTTTATTGTCCTGCCTGACACGCATCAGGTCATTTCATTTTCTGACTCCAGGTGAACGCTCACTTGCCTCACATGCCTTCAGCATCTCTCAAGCCTCACCCCATGTTTTCCAGGGTCATCCAAGAGGTCTGTCCGGTTCGGGTTTCGTTTAATGGTTTCCTCCAGGTATTAGTCTTAGGTCCCTGATCATTCTAGTTCCACGGTATCATACCACCCTACTCACTTCCTATCTCATTTTCACGTCATTTATTTTACAGCCACGATGTCCCACGCTTCCGATATCGCAGAGACTCGCTCCATTCCGGAATCCCCCGGTTCGGCCCATGGAATTAATCTTTCCTTCAGGCAGTGGACCATTCCAAAGCTAATGACTGAATTAAATAGGAGAGGCATTCGCTATCCTGCCTCTGCTCGCAAAGCAGATTTGTACAGGCTTCTAGCTGTTGAGCCTACCTTAGCTGCAGAAGAACAAGTGTCCCTGTCCACAATCCAGACATCGCTGGCCCAGATTCACTCAACCATCAACAGTCTTTCTAGTTCAGTTTCCGACATCCAGACTAGGCTGCTGGCTGTGGAGACCAGGCCATCAATGCCGGATCTACCTACCTCTCCTGTTCCAGGCCCCTCCACCGTTTGTGCTCCAACCCCAGGTAGGGCTCCCAGCTCCTTTACCATTGCCCCGTCACACTTCGTTCCGGACAACATCCGGAAGGATATTTTGGCAGGTAAAGACGTAAACCTGGCTTCTATCCTCATTTCCACTCACGACTCCAATGAAAATAATACCATCGCATGTGGAGACTTGTAAGTGGTTCTCAAGTCCAAAGATGCCCGCTTACACCAAAAACTCTCCATTCCAGAATTTGTGCTGGCTTTCAGCTTTTTCCGGGACATTTTATGCTCTGCCCAACGACACCGTAGGGAAGAGCAAGATACCTAGCCAATCCTTCTCGCATTCCTCTGACTGGTGTCCCAATTCAGGATCTCTGGTTCAAGGTAGGGTCCCTGCCATTCCTTCCGGGTCCTCAAATTCAGGGCAGAATGTTGACAAGTGGGGTAGGCCCATAGTCTTTCTGGGTAGGAGTCAGGTCTGCAATAATTTCAATTGGTCAGACTGCTATTTTTCAAAATGCAAGGCCTTGCACGTTTGCTCAATTTGTTTCAGGGCTCATCCCCAGTCTTCTTATCCGCAAAGATAAACCAAAAATTCATGACTAGCCGGGGTTAATACCGAGTTACTAGCTTCCCTTCTCCAGCATCATCACAACACGAACTTTGTGCAATTTTTGGTGTCTGGATTTTCGCAGGGTTTCCACACAGGGCTGGTTTCCTCCCCGCTGACCACATGGGAAGGCTCCAATCTCCGTTCTGCTTTGGCAGATCCGGAGTCAGTTGACTCTCTCATCCAGTCCGAAATTAGCAAAGGTTTTCTCCTAAGCCCATTCACTGTCTCCCCCTTTGACATCTGGAGGGTCAACCCCATTGGTTTGGTTACAAAAAAAAATTCAATAAAAAAAAGGCTGATTCTTTACCTCTCTGCTCCTCATGCTTCCAGCACACCCAGCTTAAATTCTTTAATTCCCTCGGAAGACTTTTCCATGCAGTACTCTTCCTTGGACGAAGCCATTCGGTTGATTCTCCAGCTGGGACCAGTCGCTTGGCTTTCCAAGGCAGATATTGCAGATGCCTTCAAATTACTTCCAGTTTCACCTCAATTTTGGAAGTTTTATGGCGTTAAATTGAGGGACCTGTATTATTTTTCTGATAGATTGACATTCGGATCCAAAAGCAGCCCTTGGCTGTTTGATCAATTCGCCCAAGTCCTTCACTGGGTCCTGATCAATCATGGCGGGTGTTCCAGGGTCATTCACTACCTGGATGACTTCCTGCTGATCGAAGCCTCAGATCAAGCACCTAATCAGCTCCAGGTACTCCTCGATTTATTTTCAAAATTGAACGTACCGGTTGCCCCGGCGAAAATTGAAGGCCCATCTTTAATCATAACTTTCCTAGGTATCATCTTGGACACTGGTAAGATGGAAGCCAGACTCCCTGACGATAAGCTAAAAAAAATCCAAGATTCCATCAGGAAATCAGTCACGGCCAGGATCCTCGCCAAAGTCGAACTTCAGTCACTTCTGGGAATGTTAAACTTTGCCTCAAAGATCATGCTTCAGGACCGAGCTTTCATTTCCAGATTGCTGCAACTTTTACCTGCTGCCTCGGATCAGGATGCCTTGATCCATCTCGACACCGCAGCAACCGCTGACTTACACATGTGGCACCATTTCCTTTCAAACTGGAATGGCATCTCCCTCTTCGTCCCTTCTTGGGACCGCAATTCACCCGCGGTCTTTTCCGACGCAGCAGCTTCAAAAGGTTTTGCAGCCATTTTTAAAACACACTGGTTCGCAGGTCCTTGGCCGCTTCAGATTTCTTCAGTTCAGAGTTCCATCAAATCCTCTCCACATCTAGAAATCTATCCTATTGTCGCAGCTGCACAGGTCTGGGGCGAGCTTTGGAGAAACAAGCCAGTCATCTTTGTCACAGATAATCAGGCAGTGGTAGAAATCCTCAACAAAGGCCGTTCCTCTTCTCCGCAAATTATGGCTTTTGTCCGCAGACTAGTGTGCCTTGCATTGCAGTTGAATTTTCATTTCTCGTGCAGATTCATACAGGGTTCAGCAAACACGGCTGCTGATGCCCTATCTCGTTTCAACTTCCCTGTTTTCTTTCAGGCAATGTCAGATGCAGATCCATCAGGGGTCCCTCCACCCACCCTCGAGACACTGATAATGGACTAAGCAAGCACTTGAGAACAGCACAGTCACTAATCCATAGTTCCTTGTCCCTCAATACAGCCAGGAATTATAAAACAGGGTGGGAAACCTTTAGGCAATTTTCCCTCAGGCATCCACAAGAGGAATTGGATAGAACCACTTACATCACTGGCATTCCTGGCTTTCTGTCACACAGAACTTCGGCTATCTTTTAACACCATAAAGTTGTACTTGGCAGGGGTGCAACATTTTTTCACGTTAGATCATCCAGGCAGTCAGTCCATATTTTCTTTTCAAGCCAGTAAAATCCACCCTGAGAGGAATTCAAAAGAACAGCAATAAGCCAGAGTCCAGCAGAAAGCCAGTAACCAGGGCAAAGTTCAGGGCCTTTTCCACCTCCCTAGACAATGATCCTTTCGGGCCATACAAAAGCATAGTGATCAAAGCAGCCATGTACCTCAGTTTTTATGGGTTTTTGCGGCCCGGGGAATTTACCAGCTCTCCTGGACGCGCAGGCCCCACCATAGATCAGTTAGCCTGGCATCAGACACATTGCACCCTACTCCTTCACTCCACCAAAACCATTCAGGTTGGACCGCCAGTAAAAATTCTCTATTTCCAGACCTTCAATGATTGGTGCCCATTTGCTGTGCTCGAACAGTTATTCCACGCAATAAAAAACTCCACGCTAGGCAGCCCTCTTCTTCCTTTCAATTCCAAGCATCTCACAGCATCACAGTTCGTTCGCCACATCAGGATCTTGGCTTCCGGATTGGGTTTTAATTCAAAGGTCATTTCGGGACATTTGTTTCGCATAGGAGCAGCATTCGCAGCGTCAAGTCATGGGGTACCAGCGCATGTTATCCAAAAAATGGGCAGATGGCAATCATCCTGTTTCACGCACTATGTTCCAAATCCGCAGGTTGAAATTGCCAAAGCCTTTACTAGTTTAGCCCTGTGAATCCAGCAATAAAGTTGTTTCCTACCCAATTGATTTTTGCCCCTTACTTAGCTCACACATGGCCATGGCTTCCGGCACACCTCAGCCATTCATAGTTGATGGTAGGGGTGGACGATATAGGCGATATAAATTTGTGCCACGATATGGATTTTGTGCATATCGCCGGACCGCGATATGACCATGGAGCATTAGTGAATGATCGCGCTCTCTGCGCGCACCATGTTCTCTTTAGCCGGAACAGTTGAGAAGAAGGGAGTCCCTCCCTCCCCACTGTGAGTGGCTGCCGCTGGCCACTAATAAGAGCAGAGTAGGAGGAGGAGGGACTGTGGCCGCTGCGCCACCAATGAATGCCTGAATACCAACGTAGCGTTCATGTGCCGGCCATATCCCGGCCCCTATCAGTTGAGGGGTTAATCGCGCGGATCACAGCGTCCTGTCAGAGGTCGGGTGCCGGGAATGTTCTTCAGTCTCTGCATTGGTGGCAGTGGGCAGTTCCGATCGGAGTCCCAGCAGTGTAATGCTGGGGCTCCGATCGGTTACCATGGCAGCCAGGACGCTACTGAAGTCCTGGCTGCCATGGTATGTTAGTGAGCAGCATTATACTCACGTGCGCCGTGGCCGCCGGTCGCTCCTTCTTCTGTCTGTGCGGAGCATTGCTAATGCTTATAGCATTAGCAATGCGCCGCACAGACCTATGAGAAGAAGAAGCGCCCGGCGGCCACGGCGCACGTGAGTATAATGCTGCTCACTAACAAATGCTTAAAATGCTGCTCACTAGCAAATGCTTAAAATTATATCGCAATATAGATTTTAGGCCATATCGCCCACCCCTAGTTGATAGTTCAGGTAACTTGTCCTAACCTGGTTTTATCTACTCTGATTACAACCGTAGCCAGGACCACAAGTAGATAAGGCTGAAGCTCAGCCTGCGTTTGTGGGAGGGGCGAAGGAGGCCTATTTTACACCGCCCCGCTCATTCTCGTGGACGCCGCACACTCACCTCTCCCGCCCTTCCCCTCTCTACTTCTCTCACCATTAGGGCATGCCCCTTACTTAGCTCTCACACGGCCATAGCTCCCAGCACACCTCAGCCATTGACAGTTGATAGTTGAAGTCACTTGTCCTAACCTGGTTTTATCCACTCTGATTACAACCGTAGCCAGGACCACAAGTTATATTTGACTTCTTGTGAACCGACCATTCTTTGTATATCCTGTGAATATGTCATAAATGTCAAGATGGAGACCCACTTTAAAATTTTATTTCAATAGGACTGGAAACCTTTTTACAATTTCAATGTCATGATCAAAGAAGATTACATTATAAAAGAAGAAAAATTTAATTTGGGACTCAATCAGCCAGGTATGGAAGGTTCGTCTTAGGCCGAATGCACACGGCCGTGTTCCGCGGCCGAGAGCGGTCCGTGGTATGCCGGGCTGGATTCCTGTTCAGAGCAGGAGTGCACGGCGTCATTGGTTGCTATGATGCCGTGCGCTTCATGCCGCCGCTGCTGTACAGTAATACACTCGTATAGATCATATACACATGGCTGTGTGCATTCGGCCTTAAAGTGGATAAGATTAGAAACTGGTAAATCATCCCAGGACTGAAATTACTTCAAGGTTAGAAATACAAAAGTCACTCTCAGCTATGATCAGTCCATGGGATTCACAGAGAAGATGCAATGTGGAAATCACTATCCATGAATTACATCAATTATTGTGTCACATTTGCAAGAATACATCAAGACGACCCTCAAGACAAATTTTAGAATATTCTAGGAAGAGATGAGTAAAAACTATTTCAATGCGCCACATGCTGTGATATCTCGAGAAGGCGACAGGGTCTGTGCCTCCGTTCAGCACCGGACCTCCCAGATTGTGGAAGCATTGACGCATTGAATGTGTCCACATCTGTGATGCGGTGCAAAAACGGCCAGGGCCCATATATCACGGGCTTGGCCGACACACAGGTCGTGTGCTTGAGTCCCTAATGTGTAGAATTTTTTGTCACACTGTTACTCCTTATGTGCTCCTCCTCAGAGCAACAAGATCAGACAGTTCTCATCCTGCATTGCTGCCATCTATTCCGGGCTGTTCTCCTCCCCATCTACTCCCCTGGCTGAAGAAGAAGAAGAAGAAGTCTGCAGCCTCTTGAGCACTTCATGTACTGCTTCCTCACTGCTGATCCTCTCACATGACATTTGCATGAAAAAATCTGCCTATTTGCTTCCTTTTTTGCCTTTGTTTTTCTCCATTTACTTCCAATTCAACTTATGACAAAACAATTCTAAATGTATTAAAGGGGTTGTGCGGCCTTGGAACTGACAACCCCTGGGGCCCTCCGCTGTTCCCCTGAACATAATAAATCTCCAAGGCCAGCCAACCCCTTTCACTTTTTCTGGTCATCTATATGTAATAGGAAGCAGCCTCCAGGAGATTTAGCAACAACAGGAGTATCCTGGCCGCCCCAGCTGCCTCCATACCCTAAAGAATCATGCACCTCTGTGTCTAACATATAAACAGGACAGAAGGGACTGGAAGGAAAATCACAAGAGTCTATTCACATACGGTAGATTTGTTTCAGTAATTTCTGCACTAATTCATCTGAATAGGGCTTGCACTACATCTTTTTCTGGAAGAGTAATAATACTCCTCTCATTTTACTATTTTCAGCCGATGAGGAGTATGAAAGTTGCAATAATTCAAATAAATAATATGTAGGCATACATAATGTTAAGAGGTTGCTATTTATACAGGGAAACCATTTTTAATCTAGTTAACATCTCTCTTCTCCATTCAGCATCATCCAACATACAGTCCCATATGGATATATATATGAGACAGGCACTGACTATTATAGATGTATATGTGACAGGCACTGACTGCTATGGATGTATATGTGACAGGCACCCAGGGCCGCCATCAGGGGGGTAAAGCCGATACCCCAGTAAGGGGCCCGGACCCCAGGGGGGCCCGGCCGGTCCCAAGCCATATATATTTTTTGTTGTGTCAGTGTGTTAACTTTAAAATCAGCGCTCATCTCTTTACTATCTTACACTGACTCAGCTCCGGTAACAGCAGGCAGTGCGGGGGGCGCTCACTCATTGACGTTACGCGCCTGCTCCTCCCACTAGGCGGCACAGGCGCGTGACGTCAGTGAGTGAGCGCTGCCGCTCGCACTGCCTGTTACTGGAGGGAGCTGAATGTAAGGTAGTAAAGAGATGAGCGCTGATTTAAAGTTAAAGTTACTGTCTGCAGCCTGCAGGGGAGGCACTGACTGCTATGGATGTATATGTGACAGGCATCGACTGTTATAGATGTATATGTGACAGACACCGACTATTATAGATGTACATGTGACAGACACCGACTATTATAGATGTACGTGTGACAGACACCGACTATTATAGATGTACGTGTGACAGACACTGACTATTATAGATGTATATGTGACAGACACCGACTATTATAGATGTATATGTGACAGACACCGACTATTATAGATGTATATGTGACAGACACTGACTATTAGAGATGTATATGTGACAGACACCGACTATTATAGATGTACATGTGACAGACACTGACTATTATAGATGTATATGTGACAGACACCGACTATTATAGATGTACGTGTGACAGACACCGACTATTATAGATGTATATGTGACAGACACTGACTATTAGAGATGTATATGTGACAGACACCGACTATTATAGATGTACATGTGACAGACACTGACTATTATAGATGTATATGTGACAGACACTGACTATTAGAGATGTATATGTGACAGACACAGACTGTTATAGATGTACATGTGACAGACACCGACTATTATAGATGTACGTGTGACAGACACCGACTATTATAGATGTACATGTGACAGACACCGACTATTATAGATGTATATGTGACAGACACTGACTATTAGAGATGTATATGTGACAGACACCGACTATTATAGATGTACATGTGACAGACACTGACTATTATAGATGTATATGTGACAGACACTGACTATTAGAGATGTATATGTGACAGACACAGACTGTTATAGATGTACATGTGACAGACACCGACTATTATAGATGTACGTGTGACAGACACCGACTATTATAGATGTGTATGTGACAGACACCGACTATTATAGATGTACATGTGACAGACACTGACTATTATAGATGTACATGTGACAGACACCGACTATTATAGATGTATATGTGACAGACACTGACTATTAGAGATGTATATGTGACAGACACCGACTATTATAGATGTACATGTGACAGACACCGACTATTATAGATGTACATGTGACAGACACCGACTATTATAGATGTACATGTGACAGACACTGACTATTATAGATGTATATGTGACAGACACCGACTATTATAGATGTATATGTGACAGACACCGACTATTATAGATGTATATGTGACAGACACTGACTATTATAGATGTATATGTGACAGACACTGACTATTATAGATGTATATGTGACAGACACCGACTATTATAGATGTACATGTGACAGACACTGACTATTATAGATGTATATGTGACAGACACTGACTATTAGAGATGTATATGTGACAGACACAGACTGTTATAGATGTACATGTGACAGACACCGACTATTATAGATGTACGTGTGACAGACACCGACTATTATAGATGTGTATGTGACAGACACCGACTATTATAGATGTACATGTGACAGACACTGACTATTATAGATGTACATGTGACAGACACCGACTATTATAGATGTATATGTGACAGACACTGACTATTAGAGATGTATATGTGACAGACACCGACTATTATAGATGTACATGTGACAGACACTGACTATTATAGATGTACATGTGACAGACACCGACTATTATAGATGTACGTGTGACAGACACTGACTATTATAGATGTATATGTGACAGACACTGACTATCAGGAATAACATTAAACTATAAGAAGCTTAGTTGTATTTGTGCTAAGGAAGCTTCAGATGTAGGTGTACTGTAGGTGGTGCACACGGTGTACGCAGCAGGGATGCTTAGACTTGCCTGACACTAGTCTATGTGTCAAAGGTAACTGGAGGTCACAAGCACCACGTGCTGCTGCCGCCACGGGCACGAGCAGCACACAGTCATGTGAACAAGCCCTTAGGGCTCATGCACACAACAGTATTTTGCGTTCAGTATACTGGACTTTTTTTAGTTTAGTATGCGGAACATATACTGAACCATTCATTTCAATGGTTCAGCAAAAAATACTGAAGTGTCTCCGTGTGCATTCCGTTTCAGTATTTCCGTGCCGTGAAAAGATAGAACATGTCCTATTCTTGTCCGCAAATCACGGTACTTGGCTCCATTCAAGTCAATGGGTCCGCAAAAAAAAAACGGAACACATACGGAAATGCATCCGTATGTCTTCCGTATCCGTTCCGTTTTTGCTGAACCATCTATTGAAAATGTTATGCCAGCCCAATTTTTTCTATGTAATTACTGTATACTGTATATGGCATACAGAAAAACGGAACGAAAAAACGGAAAGGAAACAGAAACAAGAAAAATTGAACAACGGATCCGTAAAAAACAGACCGCAAAACACTGAAAAAGCAATACTGTCGTGTGCATGAGCCCTTATACCTTATGTCTGTGGAGGCTCCAATCCTGGCTTTGGCTCACAATCACTGACCATAACACTGACGTGTGAATATGGCTTAAGATATGCAGCACTAAACCGGGCGGCAGCCCCTTCATTCTCAGGATAGGTGGGGTCCCACAGGTCAGACTCCCACCACTGATAAAGTGATGGCATGTCCTAGAAATATACTACCCTACCCCTATAAGGCATTGATACAGTTACTATTACGGAAAACTGCATTCACTTTTCACTACACAATGCATTTGCTGAGTTTCATATACTACATAGTAACCGTCTGTTTCTGTTGTTATACTATAAGGACTAAGGCTAGGGCTATACGACGACATTTTGTCGCACCAATGTTGCGCAATAATTTTTATAATGATAGTCTATGGTGTCGCACTGCGACATGTGACATGCTGCGACTCTGATGGATTTTTCTGCGACTGCCGCGTTGCGACACCATAGACCATCATTATAAAAATGTCGCTCAACAAATATTGAAGTGTAGTTATGCCCTATGTGTCGCGCGACACATGTGGTCGTGTAGCCCTAGCCTAAGGCTACTTTCACACTAGCGTTTTTACTGGATCCGGCAGGGTTCAGCAAAAACGCTTCTGTTAGGTACTTTTACACTAGTATTTTTCCTTTCCGGCACTAAGTTCCATCATAGGGGCTCAAAAGAACTGATCAGTTTCATCCCCATGCATTCTGAATGGAGAGAAATCAGTTCAGGATGCATCAGGAAGTCTTCAGTTCAGTCACTGAACAGCGTTTTGGACGGAGAAAATACTGCAGCATGCTGTGGTATTCTCTCCGTCCAAAGTTCCAGATCAGTTGCGGAATGCCAGATCCAGCATTGAAATGTATTAGTGCCGGATCCGGCATTAGAAATACTGGAATGCCTGATCTGTAAAAATGCACAGACCGGTAAAAATGTGGAAAAAAATATAGAAATGGATCCGTTTGACCATATGACAAACTGAGAGACGGATCTGTTCTTGCAATGCATTTGTGAGACGGATCCGCATCCGGATCCCTCTACAAATGCTGTCCGTTTGCATGCAGATTGTCTGATCCGGCAGGCAGTTCTGGCGACGGAACTGCTTGCCGGATCACTCTGCCGCAAGTGTGAAAGTAGCCTTACTGATAATGCAACTGTCTGTATCCGTTATGAACGGATCCGGTTGTATCATCTTTAACATTGCCAAAACGGATCCGTCATGAACTCCATTGAAAGTCGATGAGGGACGGTTCCGTTTTCTATTGTGGCAAAGAAAACGGATCCATCCCCATTGACTTGCATTGTGGGTCACGCCGGAACCGTCTTGCTCCGCATTCCAGGACGGAAAGCAATCTACACATACTGATAGGGAACTTATAATGGGAGCCAATAATGTCTGTAAAGCGCTGCAGAATATAGTAGCGCTATATAAGTGCATAGAATAAATCTAATGAAACGGTGCCATTTGTCACCACACACTTTCACTGCAGCAGCACATGAACAGCTCACAACCTGCGCAGTTTCAGAAATACAGCCACCTGCACCTGGAAGCCACTAATCATCCCATCTGCATTATGACCAGGAAGTGGTGACAGTAAGTAACAATGTGTATATAGCATAGGAGCAGGGACAATACATGACATATACACCACAGTAAATAGGGGACAGATACACCCATGACATCCCAGGTCACTACCCATGACAAGGTGGGGGGAGGGGGGCGTCCCCGGATTACCCCTCACCTACCACCAGTGACATGTACAGGGCACAGCGCCCACACAGAAGCGCACAGTCAGAACAGGGACTTACAGCTACATGTCCTCCGGGCTGAAGACTCGGGAACTCTCGCTGGTTGTCAGAAGCCGCACACAAGTCCGGGCGGCAGCGGGCGTTATCTGTCAGCTTCCTGCTGCATGTGTGGAGCCCCGGGAGCCGAGAGCGCCTGCCGTCTTCCCGCCCCCTGCACACACCACTATTACTGTGCCATGCCCATATGTGCAGCACTCAGCCCATGCCACCGCCACCAGCTGCTGCCCGCTTCGGCCATGTTTCACACCAGAGGCGGCTTTTTATACTATGCTTCCATGCATGGGACAGTTTGGAGTGCGTTATCTCCTCCCTTCATTACAAAGGTTTTGGTAGAAAGTCATTTCTTTAAGTCGCAGTTCACACACTGTACAGGCTGTGGCATCGGAGGGTCCTTCACAGCCCCCACCCCACCGAAAGCTGATCTCTGGCCATTACATAGGAGGTGTAGCTCAGGCTGTGTTCACACTTCCATCAGGATTAGGGCAGCACCAGGGCTCATGCACATGAACGGTTTGCGGTCCGTAAGTTATATGGATGCCATCCATTATAGAAACGCCTATTCTTGTCCGCAAAACGAACAAGAATAGGACATGTTCTATTTTTTATTTATTTATTTTGCTGCACCACGGAACGGATGCGAACAGCACATCTGTCAGCCTTTTTTCAGTTTATTTTTATTTAGTTTTTGTTTATTTTTATAGGTAAAATTGGGAAAGGGGGTGATTTGATTTTTTTAAATATTTTTATGTTTTTTTTTTAAATACTTTTAGCCCCTTAGGAGGCAAGAACCTGCGCTCTACTGCTTATTTGTCCCCTAGACCCGGGATGGACAACCGGAGGCTGTCCAGCTGTTTCAAAACTACAACTCCCATCATGCTAGCTGTAGGCTTTCTGGGCGTGCTGGGAGTTGTAGTTTTGCAACAGTTGGAGGGCCACAGGTTGGCCATCCCTAGTCTACAGCTATCAGCCTGCAGCAGGGCATGGTGGGGGTTGTAGTTTTACAACAGCTGGAGAGCCGCCAGTTGGCCATCCCTGCCCTAGACCATAATAGTGAACTCCACACATACCGTTGCTACTGACAGTGGCATCTGCGCCATCGCCGATCCCAGTCATTGCGGCTGGGTGCCTGCTGCGTGCAGCCCTGCTCCTTACAATCCCTTAAACATTACCACATACATGTATGGGAAGGGGTTAATATTTTAACTCTGTTTGACTTGATTTCCGTCTTTTGTTCATGACAGAACAGGGTAGTGCGTCCTGCAGACCACCGGTATTCAATCTAAAACACAGTGTGAACCCAGCCTTGTATGGTGGCCATGAAGAGGAGTTGTCCTGGTGAAACCGCAGCCACAATAGACTGGATGTTACATTAATTTTTACTATCAAAGTCAATGAAAAACAGGATCAAAATGGACTGCTAACCCGCTGGGACCCACTGCTATCTTGTCCCTGTCTCATACCACTATTAAAGGGGTTATCCAATGTCTAAAACATGCCCTCCAATGCCCGGACCCCTCATATAGATTATAGTTACCCCGTGGTGACTCTAGGGAGGCTCGTCCCCGTCGTGGCCTACTATTGACTGCTCCCCCTGACGCTGGATGCAGGAGCGACGTGGGTGCCGCGCAGGGTAAGTATAATCTATATGAGGGGTCCGGGCATTGGGGGACATGTTTTAGACATTGGATAACCCCTTAGGATACCAGATTTTTTTTTGCTTTTGGGTTTTAATTTTCTTTGTTATGGCATATAATGTAGTGGGAAGCGAGGAAAAAATTCCAAAAGGGGTGGAATTGAAAAAAAGAACGCAATTCCTCCACCGTTTCATGGGTTTTTTCACACGGCATTCCATTTGCAGCAAAACTTCATTCTCTGTGTTAGTACGATTACAACGATACTACATATGTATAGTGTAACAATAAATTGAAACTTTGGGAAAAAAATAAAAATAAATGTTTTTACATCACCATATTCTGACCTCCATAACGTCTTTATAGTTATATCTACTGAGCTGTGTTGGGGCGCATTTTTTGCAGGACAACCTGTAGTTTTTATTGATACCATTATGAAGTGTGTGTGACTTTTTGATAAATTGTATTATATTTTTGGGGGAAAGAGAAGCAATAAAAAAAATGGCAAATTGCCCATTTTGACTCTTTTTTTTCCGTTCCGCCATTTGCCTTATTGAAAAAATATTTTAATATTTTAATAGTACAGGCGTTTTCGGTCATGCCCATAATGTTTATATTTTTTGTTTTAAACTTTTATATTTTTTAATTTTCTATATCTTTTTAACAATTTTTTTAAACTTTTTTTTATGATTTTGAAGCTCGTATTTGAACCTACAAAATCCTATTTTTTTTAATTCTGAACAATCATGGGTCTTTTCGACCCATTATTTGAGCAAAATTACTAATTTCTTATGTTTGCCTGCCACCTGGTGGCCAAAATAAGAATTGCTGCTTCAATAACCTTGGTCTTTTCAGAGAGACCCAGCGCTTTGAAATCAATTATCAGCATCCTCAATGGCTGCAAAGGATGCTGGTAAGAAGTGCTTCCAGGGTTTTTAACCCTTTAGATGCCGTGATCACACTTAATTGTGGCATCTAAAGGTTTTAATGACCGCTATCGGCACTATTTAGCCGCGGGTCTCTGCTGTTTGAAACAGCGGAGACCTGCCGGCCATGACGACTGCTGCACGCACGAGCTCCAGCGCCGTACATGGAGAGGTGGCCGCACACGAATGGCTTTCTCCTTTCACTTCTGTGTGACTTCGGAAAATAGCCAAGCACACTTACTGTGCCAAGCACACTTACTATACTCAGAAGGTTCATAGAAGTGAATGGAGAAAGCTGCAAATGTCCTGCCACCTCTCCATTCACAGGCACGCAGGATATGCCATAAATGTCCAGATGACAATAATACCCCTTTAATTCTTTTTATTTAGGTGGGGGAATCCGTATGAACAGTAATTACGTAACTTTTTGTAGTTTTGTTTTTACATTGTTAAATATATTCTGCAATTCTGTAGTTTTTTCTTCGTAGGCGCATTTATGCCCCGCTGTGCACCAGAAACTGAAGCCTGCTGTAGCCAGTTTCTGGCGTCAGTTATAATAAAAGCGGCGGCTGCGCAAAGCCCCTCCCGCTTCTACCCATTTTCTCAGCCATTTCCAGAAAGTGGCAGAAGCCTAAAGTGTAACAAATTATGGCACACGCATGACATGTACTGATGAATGGAATCAGGCTCGGACTGGCCCACAGGGGTACAGGGAAATCCCCCGGTGGGCCCCTGAGCAAGGTGGGCCCCTAGTCTCCCACCCCCTGCACAAGTGGCACATGACACAGTAGACTTACTGCACTACATACATATATTCAATGTACAGCACCTCAACCAGCCGGTGTTCATATAAAAAACTTGTTAAATTATTTATTATATTCGAATGTATCTGTATGGTGGGCACCCAAAATACATTTTACTGGTGGGTCCTAGGTACCCCACTCCGACACTGAATGGAAGGTATACCACGGCACTCTCAAAACTTAAGCATTTCAATATTTGTTCACCAATTCTCAGCGACGTTTTTTGACCAGTGTGGTCTTTTTCAAGCAGAAAAAGACCACACTGGTCGAAACGTCGCTGAGAATTGGTGAATAAATATTAAAATGCTGATGTTTTGAGAGTGCCGTGGTATACCTTCCATTCATCAGTAGCTGTGACGGGGTGCTTTCAGACTGGCACCTGATACTGCGGGCACCACCACTGCTGCACCCTTCTTCTTTTTTCTTTCACACGCCCGACATGTGCCATAATGTGCAACTTTTTAACGCCACAATGGCGTAAGGGGCTTAATAAATGTCCCTCAATTAGTTTTTTTGTGTCTCCATAAAAGAAATGAACGGTGCGGCTCGGTGTGTGGTTAGTTATGATTGTGCTCGTCCATCACTGAGACTTGTCAGACCACGTTTATTAGTAATCAGGTTCACTTACTTTTTCTTACACCTGCACAGTGGTAAAGCCACTATTCGCTACTGCCCAATGACTATAATGTGAACATTATCTTAGGATGACACTGTTTACTTGAAGCCACCGGTTTCCAGATTGAATTCCTGGCACAAAAGTTTTAATATGACTGCACAGAACCTGATAGGTATGAACATAATAAACGTTGCCGTCTACTTCAGCTCTTCAGTCTCTGTGAGGGAAGATTTCCTAAGCGAAGGTTACACTGTACGGAATTAGGGCTATACCCAGAAGCTGGAGAAGGAGGCCGAGACTGGGAAATCATACCTGTCACCTCAGGCGTGACAAGAAGGAAGGAAAATGCTGTTACAGATGTACCTTTGTTTCAAAGCGTTAACATTAAACCCTACAGGACCCAACCATTTTTCATATTTGTTTTTTCTCCCTGCCTTCCCGGAGACATAACTTTTTTATTCTTCCATTCACATAGCAGTGTGAGGGCTTGTTTTTTGCGGGACAAGTAGAACTTTCTACTGACACCATTTAATATTGCATATGATGTAATATGATGATATGCTGCACACTAAAACACTTTACATATATATATATAGATGTTAATTGTCATAGTTAATGAGATGACCGCTGAAAAGTGATCTGTACAGACCAAGAAGTGACTCCTATTACTAGGCTTCGTAGCCAGTGTTAAAACTGCTGTATTTTATGGGTTTTTTTCCTAAATATAGTGACATGGAAAATAAAAAAAACACCAAAATTATTTAAAAATATATTCAACATAAAAACATTGGTGGACATTTATGAAGACAGGGGATGTAGACGTCAGTCTTCGTCTCACCTGGGCGGGTGGTTCATCCGCCTAAGTTATCCAGCCTCTACATAACTTAGGCAGACTTCACAGGTCTAAATCTATGCCAGCTCCCTTGCTGGCGTAGATTTAGACCATTTTCTAGGCCTGTTTTAAGGCCAGCCAGCACGCCCTTTTCCTCCCTCTGTTTTAGACCTGGTGTGAGTGGCGGAAAAGGGGAAAAAGATATACGCCAAAACTTCCAGAAAAAGGAGTATAATGGCTATTTAATATGAGGGCATGGGAATTGTAAGTTTCTGTGCTTGTAAAGCAATAAATGTGTGCTATATTCAAAATAATTTGAAAACATTTAGTTTAATGCCAGACACTACATTCCCAAATCTTATGTGTCAGTACACATTCCTAAGGTGGGGGTAGGACTCACTTAGGTGAGGGGCTATAGATTAGACAGAATGAAGAAAGTATTGGTAATGGACAACAGATTTTGGCTAAGAAAAACATGAAGCAAGCAAGCGTTGTCCATGCATGAATGTATGGGGTATTAGAGAGAGTTTAACCTATCCAATGAGGATAAGACATGTATGGTTATGTATAAGACGAGTGTGGGCCTCTCCCCCTTTATTTATTTTATGCACTTATATAGCACTGTCCCCAATGGGGCTCACAATCTAAGGTCCATATCAGTATGTCTTTGGAGTGTGGGAGGAAACCGGAGTACCCGGAGGAAACCCACGAAACTTTGGACCCCAGCGCTGCAAGACACCAATGCTAACCACTGAGCTGCCCACACCCCTTTGAGCATTTTCCTTTGTGCGATTGAAGCTGTTAATGCTCCCGGCTAGCCGCAATAAACCTTATTCTTCCTGAAGAATGTGTTTTCTGAATGGTATTCCACAACAGCTGGACTGACAAAGGTTTCAATTTCCAAAAAATATAAGTTACAAACAACTTAGTCTTCTTCTGAAACAAGAAAATATTATGTATTTTTATTTATTTTAGTATTATTGTATTTCCATGCTCATTAGATTTATGTTATGGTACATACATCTACAAAGAAACACAGTTTTTTCTTGAGATTTATGCCAAGTTCACACTTTAGTAGTTTGGTCAGTGATTTTCATCAGTGGTTGTGCGCCAAAACCAAGAGTGAAACCTACACAGAAGTATAATAGTAAGATTTGCATCTGTTCTGTATTTTTGACCGACACCTGGTTTTGCCTTACAATCACTGATCCCTGATCAGACACTGACCAGATGACTTAAAGGCTGTGTACATCTTCAGAGGCATTTTTTTAATGATTGCATGTTACTCATTTTTGGCTAAAAATCTTTTTTCAATTGGCCTTCATTAAAAATATTAAGTTGTTCTGTCACATAGGGTTAACTGTTTTTCCAGCTGCTTGACTGGTACTTTCACTTTGGGCTGGTCATCTAGCAAACCTTATCTCTAAACTACTAAGAAGTCATAAACACTTATTTAAACCACATTCTTATCAGTAAGATAAGAACTGAGCTATTTATAAGGTCAGAGATCAGAGATAAGGAGTAGAGATGTTCGTGACCGGGTGAGCCGCCATTGACTTCAATAGGAAGGCGAATTTTAAAACCCACAGGGACTCTTTCTAGCCACAGTAGTGATGGAAAAGTTGTTTCAAGGGGACTAACACCTGGACTGTAGCATGCCGGAGGGGGATCCATGGCAAAACTCCCATGGAAAATTACATAGTTGATGCAGAGTTGGATTTTAATCCATAAAGGGCATAAATCACCTAACAATCCTAAAAATTTTTGAACAACGTGGTTTAAAACATCCAGTGTGTGTATACAATCAGGTATGATGTTGTATCGATCAGGTAGTGTAAGGGTTACAGCCGCTTCACAGACATTGTCAGACCAAACTCCCCTTTTAATGCACCGCAAACAACCGCAGTCCATTTGCCCAACTGCAAACTCCCCATTTGCACAAGGTTGGATACCAAGCTAGCCATGTCCCGTTGATGTCATTGAAGGTTTCTTCCTCCACCCAGCCAAGTACAACACCAAGGGTCCCCAAAAGGTGAATTGAATAGATTTTTCGAATGGGGAGATGGTTAAAAAAACGCTGGCTCCCTCCCCTTTGTTTGAATCCACGGTCACTGCGTCTGTGCCGTGCAATTTACTGTCCCACCCGATATGAGTGGTATTTTCTGTAGTTCTCTTCTCATCAGTTTAATCCCTGTTACGTGACGTCCACAATCTGGGGTCCATTTATTAAATTGATTTTTCGAACGGGGAGATGGTTAAAAAAACGCTGGCTCCCTCCCCTTTGTTTGAATCCACACCACGGTCACTGCGTCTGCGCCGTGCAATTTACTGTCACACCCGATATAAGTGGTATTTTCTTGTAAAATTATTTTTATTAAAAGTTTTATAAACAAATAACAGTAACAAATAAGGGTTTTCTTATTCGAGCGGAGAGCATGAAAATAACATATAGTCAAGCATCTCCTTAATATTATGTGAAACGTAAAGCTGAGAAAACCATAACAAAAATTAACAAATTAACAGAACACAAAGAAACAATGCAGGGGTGCATCCTATGCCTGAGATAGATAATACTTGCTATTCAACCAACTGTCCCATCTGAAGTGAAAAGTTGCAGATCTGTCCTGGATCCTCGATATCATCTGCTCAAAGGAGCAAGTAGTGTTCACTGCTTGCCACACCTCTTTAATATGTGGGGTGTCCAAAGACTTCCAATGTCTCGTCACCACCAACTTTGTAGCCATGACCACATGAGCGACGATTGACCTGGACTCGCTCGGTAGGTCATCCAGGCCCAGTAATAGAAGTGCTAGCTGAGGTGTCAGCGTGATATGTGAGTCTAGGATGGAATGTAAAACGACTTCTGTAGCTTTCCAAAGTGGTTGTATTGAGACACATTCCCATAGTGTGTGAATGAGAGTACCTCTAGCCCCACACATTCTCCAGCACTTGTCAGACGCGTCAGGAAATAGAGTATGTAACTTACTAGGTGTGTAATACCATCTCAGACATGTCTTATACAGAACCTCCCTATGACTGGTGCTGTGAAAAAGTTTGTGTATATTGGAGAAGGCAGTATTCCAATCAGATGGGTCAATGGAGATTTGCAGGTCTTTCTGCCATTTATCTATGTATGAGTTTTTAGATGTGGTAAGAGAAGCAGACAGTTGGGTATAGAACATTGGGATGGCTTTTTTCCTTTTAAAGAACGATGCTAGAGGGGGCAAATGGTTCGGGTTTGTCCTGTCTACAATGGAGTATTTATTGACAAAATTCCTCACATTCAGAAACCTGTAGAAGTCATCTCTGTCTAGATTGAACCGGGCTTTGATTTGTGAGAAGGATGCAAACACCCCGTCGATATAGAAATCCTGGAGGGAAGATATGCCTATTGCCCTCCAGTCATGGACTGGGATCAGGTCTACTTTATCTCTCAATGCTTCCAAGTTGAATTCAGAGAGGGGAAGAAATTATTTGCCTCTAGTAATTTTAATGAATTCTTTCCAAATCCCCTCAGAAACCTGAACTACTTTGATAGGGGGTGGAGGGAGCTGGAATCCCAGTAGTGGCGCTAGCAATCTGGTCTTCAAAGTACGTAAACCGCATATATCTTTCTCAATTTTAACCCACAGCTTGTCGGGGCTGTCCAGCCACCAGTGAGATAATTGATCTAGCAGGGCAGAGAAATAGTAGAACTGGATGTGAGGGACACCCAGTCCGCCCTTCCTCTGGTGTTTAATCATTGTCTTGAACGCCACCCTAGGTTTCTTGCCATTCCAAATGAACAGTCTGAGTTTAGCATTAAGTGTAACAAAATAGGAGTGAGGGATATCAATGGGAAGTGACCTGAAGAGATAGAGCAGCTTTGGCAGTAGTAGCATCTTATAGGCCGCTATCCTGCCAAGCCAGGAGATATTATTTTTGGAGTATTCTGCAATATCTTTGTTCATTTCTGTGACCATTCTAGGAAAATTGAAATCAAATAACTTAGAGGAGGGATGTGACACCTGTATGCCCAGGTAAGTTATCTCAGACTGTTGCCAGTCCAACCGGTGCCTTTGTTTAAGATCCTGCAGAAGAGGTTTGGAAATGTTAACTGGTAGAGCCTGTGACTTATCTTGGTTGATTTTATAGTATGAGATTTTCCCATAAGTTTGTGCTACATCAAAGAAGGCTGGCAAGGAGGTAAGTGGGTCAGTTAATGACAGAATGATGTCATCGGCAAATAGTGCCAATTTGTATTGTTCACTATCCAGTGATATACCCTTGATGTTCGGGTGGTGTCTAATTGCCATAGCAAGCGGCTCTATAGATAAAATAAACAGCAGGGGTGAGAAGGGACATCCTTGCCGGGTGCCATTAGTGATGTTAAATGGGTCAGATATGGAGTTATTAACATAAACTGTGGCAGATGGGTTACTATATAGGGCCCTAATCCCCGAGTGTATAAGTCCTGTGAAGCCAAATTCCTCCAGCACTCTGAAAGCGTATGACCAGTTGATGCGGTCAAAGGCCTTTTCCGCATCGATGGTTAAGAAAACTGAAGGGATATTAAGTTTTTCGCAATATTGAACCAGTGAGATGATACGCCTTGTGTTGTCAGGCCCTTGTCTGGATTTCAGGAACCCTACTTGGTCTTTGTGTATCAAATTTGGCAGAACATCTTGAAATCGGTTGGCTAAGATTTTGGCATAAAATTTAATATCTGTGTTCAATAGTGAAATTGGCCTATAATTCTTCACATTAGATGGATCCTTGCCTGGTTTTGGTATAGTGACTATTGTAGCCCTCAGCATGTCTTTGGGGAAAGAGCCTGAAGAGAAGGCCAGATTAAAGGTTTTGTGTAGATATGGAAGTAGTATGTCCATAAATGTCTTGTAATATTCTGTTGAGAACCCATCTGGGCCTGGGGATTTATGGCTGGGGGAGGTCTTAATTGCGTTTGAAATCTCAAGTTGTGAAATTGGGAGGTTTAGGCGTTTCAGCTGATCTGGGTCAATTTTAGGGATGTCCAATTTATCTAGGAAATCAGTAATATCTTTATCAGCTATCAAGTTCTGTGGATCTGAGGCCAAATTATATAATTCCTCATAATATATTTTAAAAGCGTTCGCTATGTCCCTGGGGGCTAATTTGGGTTGGTTAGTAGTAGGGTGAATGATAGGGTGAATTTTAGTCTTCTGGAATCTGGCTTTCAGACGCTTAGCTAAGAGAGCCCCCGCTTTGTTGTCATGGGAGTAGAAGTTTAGTCTGGTTTGTCTGATGGACTTTTCGTATTTATACAGTAACAGATTGTATAGTTTAAAACGCACTTTTTGCAGTTCCTCAGTGACACTAAAGGATGGGTTGGACTTGTTTTTAGACTCAAGGCTTTGGATAAGCTCCAAAGCTGCTTTAACTTCTTTGTTCCGTTGCTTTTTTATATATGAGCCTATGGACATAAAGGTGCCTCTAATTTTCGCCTTATGTGCCGCCCAGACTGTGAAAGGGTCCACATCAGGGGTGTCATTGATAGTAAAATATTCCCGCAGTTCAGATCTGATCTTTTCTGCTGATTCTACGTTTTTTATGATGGATTGATTTACTCTCCAGATATAATCATTAGGCTGGTGAAGGTTGCTGGCAATGGTTATGGAGATCGGGGCGTGATCTGACCATATAATGGTACCTATCTCAGTTTTAGCTATCAAGTCTATCAGCGGCTGTTCTATTAAAAAATAGTCTATTCTTGAGTATGATCTGCATTTATTAGAAAAGTAGGTGTAATCCCGTTCAGAAGCATGTTGCAGCCTCCATATGTCATAAAGACCATTACTATGTATCAGTATCTGGAAGGCTGAATCACGGTACCTACTACCGTGTGTGGAATCCAATGTGGGGCTGGGAACAGCATTAAAATCCCCCCCTATGATTAACATGCCCTTCTTCATTGAGTTGACTTTTTTAAATAATTTCCCAAAAAATTTTGTTTGTCCAGTATTTGGGGCGTATAGATTCACTAAGGGATACAGTTTACCATCTATCTGGGCAATTAATATTATAAACCTACTTGCTGGGTCTGAGTACTGTTCTAGGATGTCAACTGATAAGGTGTCCTTAAATGCAATTAAAACTCCCCTTTTCTTCTTAATATAACTGGTGTATATTATTTTAGGGAACCTTCTATGTCGTAGTTGTGGCGTGCTCCTCTCTGCTATATGAGTTTCCTGGGCATACAGTATGTCACATCCTCTATCAATTGCCTCGTTCCATAGTTGACGTCGCTTAAAGGGGGAGTTTAGTCCCCTTACATTAATTGAGGTCAGTAAAACAGCCATGGATAACAATTAGACATTGCAGAAATACTCCATACCTTCAGGTCATTATGCCACATCTGCAGAGTCATTAATGGGTCCCTTTCTACGTGGATGGTTGAGGATCCAAGACAAGTTAGGTAGACATCAAGTGAAAAGCAAATACAACCCCCTGCATTGAAAACAAAACACAACAAAAACATTGTTAAAACTGAAACATATAAAAGACATGTTGCCTTTGGTGGCCCTTGAAACAACAGGGCAGAGAAGAGTAGATGAATCAGTGTCATCTACTACAATTACTGGGGCGGGTAAGTCCAGCAATCATGAGGAGAAGGCCTCCACAGTAAAAATAAAGCTCACAGTAGGTGCCTCAAGTGTCCTTTCTTTGTCTCCGGTGGCCCATCCCTCTTTTATGGTCTTGTTGATCAGTAGGGTGTCGCCTCTCTTGGGGCCTTCTGGAGTCGCCATCTTGAAAACGTGATGGCTGTTCAATATGTAATTTCCACTTTTTCAGGGTATCAAGGGCTGAATCTGGTGAATTCAAGACGTGTAGCTCCCCATCTTTGAAAACTAAGAGTTTAACTGGGAACCCCCATCTATAATTGATTCCATTAGCAGCCAGGGTTCTAGTAATGGTGGCAAAATTTCTTCTGGCCCTAATAGTGGCCGCAGACAGGTCTGTGAATAATTTCACCCCGGCAAATTCAGGGTTATTACGCATTTCTCTCAACATCTGTTCCTTTATGTGAAAGAAAGTCAGCCTGGCTAATACGTCCCTCGGTATGTCCTTATGAAGATATGTAGGTTTGGGGAGCCTATGTGCCCTATCAATGCTCAACTCGTAATCTTTGGCTTGTGGGACCAGAAACTTTATCATGTCCGTGATGTATGGGACCAGATCTTTGTTAGAGACCGATTCAGGAATCCCCCTAAATTTGATATTGTTTCTCCTGCTGCGGTCTTCTAAATCCGTGATCTTTGCCTGGAGAGATTCAATAGTGTCCTCAACCATATTATGTCTATCTATCAGATCATTTTGGGAGGCAGGAAACTCCCCCATCTTGTTTTCCACATGGGACACTCTCTCACCTACTTCGTCAATTGCTTGCTGAAGTGGCACAATGGACGATTTACAGTCATTATTTATAGAGCATTTAAGTGCCAAAAGCATGTCTTTAAGCAGTGAAGCTGATAGTTCTTTGTCAGCCGCCTGAAAATTTTCGAATGCATCAGGAATTCGATCGGATGATCGATCATTACTCACTGCGTCGTAGAAAAATCGGGTTCTTCCTGGTCACGGTCGCTTTGTTCGGCCGAGCCAGCTGAATGGGGATCCTGTGGCATGTGAGCCGTCGCGCCTTCTTTGTAATTTCCTTTGTCCCGCTTAGGTGCGGTCTCAGCAGGGTCGCGGCGCTCCCTTGGTGGATCTTTCGATGTTTCAGTCGATTTTCCCCTCTTATACGGGGTGCAGGGAGGTAGTTGTTCAATCCTTCGATTAATATTAATCGGGGTGGTATAGACCGGAGTTTTTTCCGTCGCTGGGGCTCTCCTGCAGCTGGAGCCCGATGAGGCGTCGGACGCTGTATCAGCGCCGTCCCGGGCATCCTGCTCGTGGCTCGAAAAAGATCTGCTTCTTCGATTCGATCGATCCGATTTTTTCGATGTCCTTACTCTAGAGTGTCTGGACCTCTTGATGGTGAAGAAATGATCCATTTTGAGGCAATAATGGCTTTGGAAAGTCGCTTTTAGAGCTTAGCTGTGGAGGAGCTCCTTCCTCATGCGACCATCTCCTACAGCAGTCAAGCCACGCCCCCATGAGTGGTATTTTCTGTAGTACTATTCTCCTCAGTTTAATCCCTGTTACTTCCCCTATCCAGGGACGTGTGTCGAATTGATTAATCATTGTCGAATTAACAACATCCTGAAATAATTTTGTTCTGAGCTCTGTACTTGCTTTGTATTGTAATTGATGGGTATTTTTTAAATTGTCTGCATTATTTCTAATAAAAAAAATCATAATAAAGTCTCTTAATAGTTTATTTTATGTATTAAAAACCCATACAACTTAAAAAAAGAAAAATAATGTTTTTTCTATGAAAAATTATCCAGCCGATCGCTTTTAGTCTGATCATAATGAAGCAACGGCCTTATCTGGGGTGTGGCAACATTGCCAACACACTCATAGAGGTGATGATCGCTTCATTGTGATACGCAAGCCCCTTCACCACAACAAGGTACCAATCACGAAGGGGAATTGACACATGTATGTGCCTTTTTTTTTGTTTTATTTTTGCAGCCACAGTGCAGCACTAGAGGCCAGGAAAATTAGGCATGTACACATGCCTGAAAAATCAGGTATTGTTGCTGTAGCAGCGGCTGGAAAAATTGATGTTTTCCAGACAGAAAGGTGACTAAAACATTGTGGCTTGAACCCTAGTTGGTGGCGGAGAATTCACGAAAGTCATCCGGTATGCAGACATTAAATACAGCAGCGTGGGGACCATTTTGAGGCCAAGGCATGTCATCAGGCCTTTTGTTAGTCAAACGTATCCCCCACTGTCAGTCCCTTCGGGATCCATGCCTCATTCATCTTAATGAAGGTGAGGTAATCAACACTTTTTTGACTGAGGCAACTTCTTTTGTCAGTGACAATGCCTCCTGCTGCACTGAAGGTCCTTTCTGACAGGACACTTGAAGCGGGGCAGGCCAGAAGTTCTATTGCAAACTGGGATAGTTCAGGCCACAGGTCAAGCCTGCACACCCAGTAGTCAAGGGGTTCATCGCTCCTCAGAGTGTTGATATCTGCAGTTAAGGCTACTTTCACACTAGCGCTTGATCGGATGTGTTCTGAACGGATCCGATCATATTAATGCAGACGGAGGCTCCGTTCAGTACGGATCCGTCTGCATTAATAACGTAGAAAAATTTCTAAGTGCACAAGATGCCTGAGCGGATCCGTTCAGACTTTCAATGTAAAGTCAATGGGGGACGGATCCGCTTGAAGATTGAGCCATATGGTGTCATCTTCAAGCGGATCCGTTCCCATTGACTTACATTGTAAGTCTGAACGGATCTGCTCACCTCCGCACGGCCAGGCGGACAGCTGAACGCTGCAAGCAGCGTTCAGCTGTCCGCCTGGCCGTGCGGAGGCGAGAGGAGCGGAGGCTGAACGCCGCCAGACTGATGCAGTCTGAGCGGATCCGCTCCATTCAGACTGCATCAGGGCTGGACGGAGGCGTTCGGGTCCGCTCGTGAGCTCCTTCAAACGGAGCTCACGAGCGGACCGACAAACGCTAGTGTGAAAGTAGCCTAAGGCGAGGTAGTCTGCTACCTGCCGGTCGAGTCGTTCTCTAAGGCTGGATCCCGAAGGGCTGTGGCGATGTGTAGGACTGAAAAAGCTCTCCATCAACAACACATCTGTAAAGCGTCTTGTCCTTGCCGCCGTGGTCATGGTAGGAGGAGGATTACTTTCACCTCTTCCCCTGTTAGATTCCCGTTGTGCTGTGACATCCCCCTTATAAGCTGTGTAAAGCATATTTTTTAGTTTGGTTTTGAACTGCTGCATCCTTTCTGACTTCCGGTAATTTGGTAACATTTCCGCCACTTTCTGCTTATACCGGGGGTCTAGTAGCGTGGCCACCCAATACAGGCCGTTCTCCTTCATCCTTTTTATACGAGGGTCCCTCAACAGACATGACAGCATGAAAGACCCCATTTGCACAAGGTTGGATGCCGAGCTACTCATTTCCCGTTCCTCCTCCTCACTGATGTCATTGACGGTCTGTTCTTCCCCCCAGCCACGCGCAACACCACGGGTCCCAGATAGGTGACAACAACGAGCACCCTGGGATGCCTGCTGTGGTTGGTCTTCCTCCTCCTCAAAGCCACATTCCTCCTCTGGCTCCTCTTCCTCATTCTCCTCTTGCAGCGTTGCCGCAGGTCCGGCAAGCGATGATGACAAGGCTGTTTCTGGTGGTGATGGTGACCACAACTTTTCCTCTTCACGCTCATCTACAGCCTGATCCAGCACTCTTCGCAGGGCACGCTCCAGGACGAAAACAAACGAAATGAGGTTGCTGATGGTGCCTTCGGTGCGACTGACTAGGTTTGTCACCTCCTCAAAGGGACGCATGAGCCTACAGGCATTGCGCATGAGCGTCCAGTAACGTGGCAAAAGAATTCCCAGCTCCGCAGAGGCTGTCCTAACACCCCGGTCATACAAATACTCGTTGACGGCTTTTTCTTGTTGGAGCAGGCGGTCGAACATTAGGAGTGTCGAATTTCAACGTGTCGGGCTGTCGCAAATCAAGCTCCTCACTGGCATGTTGTTTCGGCGCTGAATGTCTGAAAAGTGTGCCATGGCCTTGTAGGAACACCTGAAATGGCCACACACCTTCCTGGCCTGCTTGAGGACGTCCTGTAAGCCTGGGTACTTAGACACAAAGCGTTGTACGATGAAATTCAACACATGTGCCATGCACGGCACATGTGACAACTTGCCCAAATTCAATGCCACCAACAAATTGCTTCCATTGTCACACACCACTTTGCCGATCTCCAGTTGGTGTGGGGTCAGCCACTGATCCACCTGTGCGTTCAGGGCGGACAGGAGTGCTGGTCCGGTGTGGCTCTCTGCTTTCAGGCAAGTCAACCCCAAGACAGCGTGACACTGTCGTATCCGGGATGTGGAATAGCCCCTGGGGAGCTGGGGGGATTCAGTTGATGTGCAGCCAGACGCCGCAGCAGAAGAGGACTCAGCCGAGGAGGTTATGGAAGAGGATGGAGTAGGAGGAGTAGAGGAGGTGGCAGTAGGCCTGCCTGCAAGTCGTGGCGGTGTCACCAACTCTGCTGCAGAGCCACGCATTCCATGCTTGGCAGCCGTCAGCAGGTTGACCCAATGCGCAGTGTAGGTGATATACCTGCCCTGACCGTGCTTTGCAGACCAGGTATCAGTGGTCAGATGGACCCTTGCCCCAACACTGTATGCCAGAGATGCCATGACTTCCTTTTCAATCACTGAGTAGAGGTTTGGGATTGCCTTATTTGAAAAAAAAATTTGTCCGGGTACCTTCCACTGTGGTGTCCCAATAGCGACAATTTTTTTGAAGGCCTTAGACTCCACCAGCTGGTATGGTAAAAGCTGGCGGGCTAAGAGTTCCATCAAGCCAG
Organism: Bufo gargarizans; assembly: GCF_014858855.1. Taxonomy (NCBI): domain Eukaryota; kingdom Metazoa; phylum Chordata; class Amphibia; order Anura; family Bufonidae; genus Bufo; species Bufo gargarizans. Next base: position 192,948,011 of record NC_058080.1, read on the forward strand.
CTGTCAGATGCCGGGCAAGGGGGTGACTCTGTGACATTGGCTTCTTCTAACGCTCAAAAATTTCCTTTACAGACACCTGACTGTGGGCAATGGCGGATCCAGAGCCTGGTCTCTGGAGGGGCACTTTCAGATTATTTTCTGTCCGCCGCCACAAAACAATGGTGCTTATAGAACAGACTCCACAGTGTAGGCTATATGTGTATAACAAACATATTTCACATGAAAACTTACAGTTACTTGGCTTGGCCCTTGGGGATCTCGGACGCCACTTCCACACTTTGGCCGGGGGCTCGGCGGAGCTGATGTTCTGTTTTATCCTAATGAGAAAGATTTGGAGAAGGGGCAGAGGGATAGCAGAGCAGGGAGAGGCCGGTACTGCTACTAGGGGGTCATACCATGGGGGAGTAATAAAGCCCACCATAATGCCCCCCCCCCCAGTAGTAATAATTCTCCTTATAATGTGACAGTGCAAAAAATACCCCCTTGTAATGCCCCCAGTTGAGCTAATGTCCCCATAGTGCCCCCATAATGTGCCAGTATGAAATACCCCTATATAGTGCCCATAGTAAATGACCCCATAGTGCTCCACACCCTCCTTCCTCCTAGTGCCCCCCATAATGTACCAGTATAAAATGCTCCAGTAGATGCCCTCAGTGTCCCCCATAATTTGCAAGTATAAAATACTCCTTCTTAGTGCCCCCCGTAGATGACCCCATAGTACTCCTCTCCCCCTTCCCCATAGTACCCACCATAAGGTGTCCCAGTATACAGAGAGCTGTACAGAGAGCCCATATAAAATACCCCTTCTTTGTGGCCTCAGTAGATGCCCCTATAGTGCCCCCAATCATGTGCCAGTATTAACAGCCCCCCTGCCAGTAATAATAGCCCCCTATGCCAGTAATAGCAGCCCCAGTAATAACAGCCCCCCTGTGCCAGTAATAACAGCCCCCCTTTGCCAGTAATAACAGCCCCCAGTAATAAGAGCCCCTCTGTGCCAGTAATAAAAGCCCCCAGTAATAAGAGCCCCTCTGTGTCAGTAATAACATCCCCCAGTAATAAGAGCCCCTCTGTGTCAGTAATAACAGCCCCCAGTAATAACAGCCCCCCTTTGCCAGTAATAACAGCCCCCAGTAATAAAAGCCCCCCTTTGCCAGTAATAACAGCCCCCCTTTGCCAGTAATAACAGCCCCCAGGGGCCAGTAATAACAGCCCCCAGGGGCCAGTAATAACAGCCCCCCCTTTGCCGGTAATAACAGCCCCCCCTTTGCCAGTAATAACAGCCCCCCTTTGCCAGTAATAACAGCCCCCCTTTGCCAGTAATAACAGCCCCCCTTTGCCAGTAATGACAGCCCCCGCCAGTAATAACAGCCCCCCCTTTGCCAGTAATGACAGCCCCCCTTTGCCAGTAATAACAGCCCCCCTTTGCCAGTAATAACATCCCCCCTTTGCCAGTAATAACAGCCCCAACCAGTAATAACAGCCCCCAGGTGCCAGTAATAACAGCCCCCCCTTTGCCAGTAATAATAGCCCCCCTTTGCCAGTAATAACAGCCCCCCACCAGTAATAACAGCCCCCAGGTGCCAGTAATAACAGCCCCCAGGTGCCAGTAATAACAGCCCCCCGCCAGTAAAAGTATTGTATATAATAAAATAAAAAAAACACATACTTACCTCCATGTCAGTGATGCGATGCAGGCCTCTTCTGGCCTGTGTCCCACGCTGTATGGCTCAGGCGGCGCGATGACGTCATCACGCCGCCTGCGCCGGCCTCTGATAGGCTGCCGGCCTAGTGCCTGCAGCCTATCAGAGGAAGGGAAAGGGACACGCCTCTCCCTGCCCTACCGCAGCACAGGCAGGCATCTGTATCGCTGTCCTGAGGACGGCGATACTGATGACTGGAGATGAGTGCTTCCACAATGGAAGCGCTCATTTCCCTGTGCCCAGCCGCCGCCGCCGCCCGCCGCCAGCTCGGGGGGGGGGGCAATTGCCCCGTTGCCCCCCCCCCCCCGGATCCGCCACTGACTGTGGGCAGATGAGATAGAACTGCTGAAGGTGAGAGGCGGAGTGGCGGGTGGTTGAGAGGGGGCAAGGAGGACAGCAGTGGTTGACGTGGCTGAAGATGCTGGACAGGAGGAGGATGGTGGCTTTGAGCTTGTGTGCTGCTTCTACTCGTCATCATGTGTTGATCCCATAGGCGTTTGTGATGTGCGATCATGTGCTTTCGCAAAGCAGTTGTACCTAGGTGGGTGTTGGATTTCCCTCGACTCAGTTTCTTTTGGCACAGGTTGCAAATGGCATCGCTGTTGTCAGAGGCAGACACACAAAAAAAATGCCACACTGCTGAGCTTTGCAATGACGGCATTCTGGTGGTGGCAACAGCATGCTGTCTGGCTCACCCTGGGTGCCGATACATGCTGTCTGACTGTGCCACTAGCTCCTTGCGACGACCTCCCGTTGCTTCCAACTCGTCTCCTCCTTCTCTCTCTCTCCCCTTCTGAACTTTCCCCCTCTTCTTCTTCTCTTCGAGCAGGCACCCACGTGGCATCCACGGACACATCGTCATCATCAACCACTTCACTTGTTTCTGACACCTCAGCAAAGGAAGCAGCAGCGGGTACAACATCATCATCATCACACTGTACGTCCATGTGTGTAATGCTGCCTGACTGAGACATATCCCTGTTATCTACATCCCCTGGCAATGATGGTTGCGCATCACTAATTTCATCCAACTGATGTGTAAATAACTCCTCTGAGGGATCAAGTGAAGCGGCTGTGGTGGTGGTGGTGGCGGCGGGGGCGGGAGAGTGGTAACTTGAGAGCAGGTGACCAAAGCTGAGCTGGAGGAGGATGGTGCGTCAAGGTTCTTAGCGGAAGCTGTTGAAGATTGGGTGTCCTGTGTAAGCCAGTCAACTATTTTCTCCAAATTTTTGGGGTTCAGGGTACGTGGCCTCTGAACACTGGGCATTATTCCAGGGCCAGTGGAAATCAAAACACCACGACGGCACCTGCGGGGTGGCCTGCCTCTGCCTGATATTTTTTTTTAGATAAGTGATACTATGTGTGCAAGGTACTGTGCCACCCTATATAAGTTGTGGGCAGTGGGCACAGTACAGTCTGTGTGGGCCTGACACACACGGGCTTGCAATTTGCAAATGTGATAATATCACAGAATGTTTTTTAATAGAATTTTTTTATCTGCAAGGTATTTGAGTGAATGACACCCTGTAACGGTATGAGTGGAGGCCTAGCCACTAGCCAATGGCCACAATACAGTCTGTGTGGGCCTGACACACACGGGCTTGCAATTTGCAAATGTGATTATATCACAGAAAAATTTTTAATATAATTTTTTTATCTGCAAGGTATTTGAGTGAATGACACCCTGTAACAATATGAGTGGAGGCCTAGCCACTAGCCAGTGGCCACAATACAGTCTGTGTGGGCCTGACACACACGAGCTTGCAATTTGCAAATGTGACTATATCACAGAAAAAATTTCAATATAATTTTTTTTATCTGCAAGGTATTTGAGTGAATGACACCCTGTAACGGTATGAGTGGAGGCCTAGCCAGTGGCCACAATACAGTCTGTGTGGGCCTGACACACACAGGCTTGCAATCAGCAAATGTGATTATATCACAGAATTTCTTTTATCTGCAAGGTATTTGAGTGAATGACACCATGTAACGGTATGAGTGGAGGCCTAGCCACTAGCCAGTGGCCACAATACAGTCTGTGTGGGCCTGACACACACGGCCTTGCAATTTGAAAATGTGATTATATCACAGAAAATTTTTTAATATAATTTTTTTTATCTGCAAGGTATTTGAGTGAATGACACCCTGTAACGGTATGAGTGGAGGCCTAGCCACTAGCCAGTGGCCACAACACAGTCTGTGTGGGCCTGACACACATGACCTTGCAATTTGCAAATGTGCCATCCAGGCGTGCCATCTCTTCCCTCCACAACCAAGTGGGGTAAACACTGGGTAAATGCCGTGACGGCTGGGCCTGAGGCAGATAGCAGTTTGGCGCATGTCCTTCTACCACCGAGGATTGCAGGGTGCTTCCTTCAGTTTGCCTCTTGTTGCTTCCTACTCGGCTTCCTCATCCTCTACTGCCTCCTCATGTGGTCAGCATAACACCTTCACCACCAACTTCAGCACAGCCAGGGGTAAACAACAGCAGGCAGTTTCGAAACGTATCTGTTTGGGGGACAAACCCCACACTGCGCAGGAGCTGTGGACAGGCCTTGAACAACAGACCGATGAGTGGTTGGTGCCAGTGAGCCTCAAGCCCGGCCTGGTGGTGTGCGATAATGGGCGAAATCTCGTAGCAGCTCTGGGACTAGCCGGTTTGACACACATCCCTTTCCTGGCGCATGTGCTGAATTTGGTGGTGCAGAGGTTCCTTAAAAATTACCCCAATATGTCAGAGCTGCTGCATAAATGTGTGGGCCGTCTGTGCGCGCTTTTGGCATTCTCACCCTGCTGCTGTTTGCCTGTCAGCGCTGCAGCATAACTTCGGCCTTCCTGTTCACCGCCTCATGGTGGTGCCCACAAGGTGGAACTCCACCTTGCACATGCTAGCCAGACTGTGCGAGCAGCAGCAGGCGATAGTTGAATTTCAGCTGCAGCACGCACGGGTGAGTCGCTCTGCGGAACAGCACCACTTCACCACCAATGACCGGGCCTTCATGCGAGACCTGTGTTCCTTGTTGCGCTGTTTCAAGTACTCCACCAACATGGCTAGTGCCGATAACGTCGTTCTCAGCGTTACTATCACACTTCTTTGCCTCCTTGAAAAAACGCTTCTGGCGATGATGGAAGAGGATGTGGCACAGGAAGAGGAGGAGGAAGAGGGATCATTTCATAGGGATTCCGGCCAGTCATTCACAAGTGGCTCCAAGGGTGGTTTCCTGCACCCACAAACCCCGGGTACACAATTGTCCAGCCAGAGCACAGTTTTGGAGGATGATGAGGTGGAGGATGTGGAGGAGGAGATGGAGGAGGAGGAACCGTGTTCACAGCAGGGTGGTACCCAAACCAGCTCATGGCCATCACTGGTGTGTGGCTGGGGGGATATAGAGGACATAGATGATGCACCTCCCACAGAGGACAGCTTGTTGTTGCCTCTGGGCAGCCTGGCACACATAAGCGATTACATGCTGCAGTGTCTCTGCAATGACCACTTAGTTGCCCACATTCTAACTTGTGCTGATTACTGGGTGGCCACGCTGCTGGATCCTCTTTACAAGGACAACATACCATCCTTAATTCCGTCACTGGAACATCATCGTAAGATGCGTAAGTACAAGCGCACGCTGGTAGACTCGCTGCTGGTGGCATTCCAACCTGACAGCGGGGGCACTTTGGAAGCACAAGACGAAGGCAGAGGAGGAGGAAGAGGTCGCAAACGCAGTTGGGGCACCACCAGCACCTCAGAAGGCAGGGTTAGCATGGCCGAAATGTGGAAAAGCTTTGTCAGCATGCCACAACAACCAACACCACCAGCTGATATGGACCGTCTTAGCAGGAGGCAGCATTTCGGCAACATGGTGGAGCAGTATGTGTGCACACGCCTACACGTACTGAATAATGGGTCTGCCCCCTTCAACTTCTGGATCTCCAAATTGGGCACATGGCCTGAGCTTGCCCTTTACACCTTGGAGATGCTGACCTGCCCTGCAGGCAGTGTATTGTCTGAATGTGTGTTTTGCACGGCATGGGGCGTTATCACAGACAAGCTCAGCCGCCTGTCCACAGCCAATGTGGACAAGCTCTCGTTAATTAAAATGAACTAGGCATGCATCCCACAGGACTTGTCCATTCCTTGTGCAGAATAGACATGTATACCGGCCTTACCCAGCCATTGTTGTACTACAGCGCAATTGCTCATTGTTGTATTTTGGATATTTCCCACTCTTTTGTGCTTACTCTCTTTTTATTGGGAAAACCAAAATCAAAAATGGCTAGTGACATTTGACACATAGAGTATTACAATAGAACCGTTAGAGTCCAGCGTATAAAGTAACAATGAGTAAATTGTTATCAATACAACAAATACATAGAATGTAAATAATCATCAAAAAATGAGTACAGCTATAGACTCACTTTGTAACATTGCATTCATGTTAACACTTTCCATAAAGCATTGTGGCCTATGGAACCACATAGGCAGAATATTCTTGCGGCTAAATGGACAACTTGTTGGGAGTTATCACCCTTTAGAACAACAATAACATGGGGGGGGGGGGACAAGAAACATAAGGAAGGAGGGGGTTGGATGGGAAGAAAACATCGAGAGATATTAAAACATATGAACCTGACCTAAAGATTCTGTGAAAAATCTTATAAATTCTAAAACTCATTAAGCTCCTAGTAAGTCAATAAATTCCGAAGAGTCCAGAAACTGGAGTAGGGGGTCACAGCTACGTGCAAAGGAATCAGCTCTTTCTTGTTCGTTTGCTGTCAACTCTTCCATACGTAGAATAAACCTGAACTCTCTTGACCATTCAAGCAATGTGGGTGGCGAACTGGACTTCCAATGTCTTGGAATAACCATCCTTGTCGCAGCTAGAAAATGCCTTAGGACTCCTTTCTTGACCTGGGCAAGAGAGCCAGGAATCAGGGATAGTAGGGCGAGTTATGGAGTGTTAGGAATCGTTCTGTGTATTTGGCAAAAATCTGCAAGATTCGCTCCCAGAACGAATGGATTTTCGGACAGCTCCACCAAATATGTAATAAGGAACCCCTATCGTTTTCACACCTCCAGCACCTGTCCGACACATTAGGAAACATTTGATGCAATTTAGTAGGACAATAGTACCATCTCAAGAGAATCTTATAATTTTTTCCTTTGACCTGTGACGCCAGTGAAATTCCATGGGAGATCGTACACATCTTCTCTACCTCCTCGTCTGTGAACCGGGTCTGCAAATCGGATTCCCAACTATCAAAAAATGGTGCCCTTTCTCCACTTTGTAAATCAAGAAGCAATCGGTAAAGTGTGGATAAAGTGCGCTCAATTGTGTCCTGTTGCAAATATAACCTATCACATCCTGTCATTGGGTTCACTGTTCCTCCGGAAAATGTGGTTTCAAAAAAGGAACTTAATTGAGCATATCCCAACCAGGAAGTCATACTAATTGCTACGCTCTGGCGTATAGTCTCAAAAGGGGATAGTGTCCCCTCTGACAGAACATCTCTAAATCTCATTAGATCATTATGTGTGGTTTTGACGAGAAAGGATGATGGAGTCAAACCCGGGATAAAAGCTGGATTCCCATGAAGTGGAGTCATAGGACCTGGTCTGAAGGAGATTTGGGATTTATTGATCCATTCCTCCCAGATTGCTAGAACATGCCTCGCTAAAAATGGATATTCTTCCTGAGGGGGTCTATCCTTTATATTTAACCAGGGTATGGTCTGGAGGGAGATAGGAGACAAAGATTGTTCCATAGTGACCCAAAGCTTCTTCAAGCCCTTATGCCTCCAATCCAAAAGTCTAGTAAGTGCCGCTGCTTCATGATATAGGTGGATATCAGGTAAACCAAACCCCCCTAGGGATTTATGTTTAATCAAAACCTTCTTATTTAACCTAGGTTTACTTGTGTGCCAAATGAACCTGTTAAGGGTCCTTTGGATCTCTAGGAAGTATTTTTAGGCACGTGAATAGGTATAGTTTGAAATATGTATAAAACCTCGGTAAGATGTCCATTTTGACTGTATTCATACAGCCGAAACCATGAGAGATGCTTAAGTTTATATGTCCAAAGGTCCTCAAGAGTTCTTTTCTGGAGAGGCATGTAGTTTAAAGGGAGTAACTGGTGTAAATGAACTGGAATCTGAATGCCCAAATATGATAAGCTATCAGCCTTCCATTTAAATGGGAAGTTATGTTTGAGAGATTCAGTCATCTCTTGAGAGAGGGAAATATTTAATATTTCAGTCTTGTCCCATGTTTATCTTAAAGTTACTAAGATGACTAAATCTATCAAACTCTTTAAGCACGGATGGAATGGAGGTGTGGTGGGAAGTTACATATAGTAGAAGGTCATCTGCAAAAAGAACAAGTTTGTGTTGCATGCCTGGGGTCTCTATCCCTTTAATGTTCGGGTTGTTCCTAATAGATTAATAATATTAATTATACCATAACTTCCCATATGTGTGCAGTGGTATCTGGTTACACCCAAATATAACAGATTAATTTTGTAAACTGGGATTCATAAAACGTAACATTTACTAAGTCATTTAAAATAGTGATTCACACTGGGTGAGAGACGACAATAACAACAAAATACCTCCACTATATCAAATCATGTACTAATGAATGATAAAAAGGGTGGATCTTACCCCGTCTTAGCAGGATCCACAAACCAAAGAGGAAGGTCCTGGCAGTTGGTAATACCTGGGACCAGTGTGACCAGGGTGCTTGTGTCGTGGTTGGCATCAAATCCGCTCCTAATACACCCTATTATGGCTTTCCTACCTTACTAGGGGTAAGGGGCTGTTCTTATAGCCTGCCTAGCACACATGGAGCACCCGCCCCGACAGGGGCGACCCCACACCGAACCTTTCCCTCAGTACGGGTCTAGTGTTCTATATAGCCCTAATTACAACGCCCTACATGCCATGTTTCTGTCTTTCTTTCCAGACATCATCGGGGACTTCGCACATGTATTCAAGGGCAACTAAAAATCAAAATCACAAACATACACTAAGTACAGGTCACATATATTTCTGAGTGACGCATATAAAGTAGCTTATCAACAGACTCAGTTTATTTACTAGAGATCAAGGTGGTTTTAGCCTCGTATCTTCACTCAGGATAGTGGGTAGTTCTTATCCTTACTGTAACATGGGAAGTGTCCCATGTCAGTCAGTGTCTCACCACAAATGGCAGTGATTTGGGTGAGCACTCAATAGTTGTTAGCCACCTCCTTATATACCTCACCTCTCAGTGGGTGTACGCCCCCCATGATTACTTGCCTCACCTGTCCGTATCCATCAGGGTGCATGTTACTACATGTGGAACGCACGCCGCTCGCCTGCGTTCCACCGGACCGGAAGCTGGAAACACACGGTGCGGGCTAACCGGAAGTGAGGTCAGGGCCTGTGTCTGAGCGTTGCTAGTTGCATAGCAACCTCTAGGCTCATACCCGCACGGCCCGATCGCCTGGCAAATGATGACTTGCCTGCTCTTTATGTATGCACAATCACATTCAGGATTTAAAGTTGGCAGGACAGCCAAGCCCACGCCACGATACTCAAGATACCAGCTAACAGCTGGACCATGGAAACGGATATATTTACTGGAATGCATAGTGTGACATATTTTATCCAGTTACCCCAATCATTATTCTAGCCAAATCAGCCATCAAATCCCACATGCTCATCATTTGAGATGAGAACATGTGAGATCTAAGGGAGACTTAGCCAGACTACACCCCTCCTAGTCCTCCTTTTACTGCGACTATACTCATAAAATGCAGCAGTAATTCTGTTGTTTGTTTAGACCGGATGGATGGACCATTTTGAGATAGAAGATCCATTTCGCCTCACATTGAAGGATCCTCTTGTCAAAATCGCCCCGTCTCATTCCTGGCTTAATTTGTTCAATCCCCATAAAGGAAAGGCAATCCAGCCTACCATCATGTTCGGTGTTCACATGTTGTGCCACCGATGTGTCTCTGCCATTCCTTATATCGCTCAAATGTTCTCATATCCTTCTCCTCAATTCCCTACCTGTCTTACCGACATATTCTTTTCCACATTCACATGTGATTTTGTAGACTAATCCCATGCTTCTGCAGTTAATGATGTCCTTAACTATGTAAATTTTGCCGGTGTTGTTGCTCCTAAATGACAGGAGGGAATTTGTAGAGGTCAGCTTCCGATATATGGATGTCTCCAGACAACCCATATGATTTATACTCACTCTGATGTCTAGAAAGGGGAGTTTTGATGGATCATATTCCGATGTGAAATGGAGGTCTATCTCGTTTTGGTTTAGTTGTTGAACCCAAGCCCAGAAAGTCTCCATGCTCCCCTTCCAGATGATGAAAACGTCATCTATAAAGCGCGCCCACCCCTGAATACTATAGTGTTTTTCCACCAGCCCAGGAACAAATTTGCGTACGATGGGGCGCAGGGACTCCCCAACGCAGTGCCCCTGAGCTGGTGGAAAAAACACCCATTGAATAGAAAACAATTTCTCTTCAATGAGAACTCCAACAGTTCTAGTAAAAAGGCACTGTGTGCCTGAAAGTGTCTCCCACTTGAAGACAGAAAGTATGATACTGCATACAGGCTCCATTTGTGTGGGATAGATGAGTATAGTGCTTCCACATCTACACTCCCCAATATGCAGCCCTCATCCAGATGGATACTCTCTATCTGTCTAAGGAGGTCCCCGGTGTCTTTTACATGAGATGATAGGGAAAGGACAAAAGGTGCCAGGATCTTATCTATGTACACTCCCAAATTTTGGCTCAGGCTATCAATGCCCGATACAATCGGGCGCCCTTTCAAGGGCTCATAGCCTTTGTGTACCTTAGGGAGGCTATAGAAAGTGGCGATTTGGGGGTATTCGGGGTACAAAAAGTCAAATTCTTCCTGACTGATTAGTTTGGCAAGTTTTGCCCTGTCTAGTATACTTTTTAACTCTTTTTTGTAAACGGGGGTCGGGTCACTCTGTAGGATTTCATAGCAATCCTGTGGGGCTAATAAGTTCTCACACATCCCTTCATAATTCTTTGCACTCAGGATGACTGTGTTCCAACCTTTGTCCGATGGAAAGCCATAATAGGGTGTATTAGGAGCGGATTTGGTGCCAACCACGACACAAGAACCCTGGTCACACTGGTCCCAGGTATTACCAACTGCCAGGACCTTCCTCTACGGTTTGTGGATCCTGCTAAGACGGGGTAAGATCCACCCTTTTTATCATTCATTAGTACATGATTTGATATAGTGGAGGTATTTTGTGTTTATTGTCATCTCTCACCCAGTGTGAATCACTATTTTAAATGACTTAGTAAATGTTACGTTTTATGAATCCCAGTTTACAAAATTAATCTGTTCCTAATAGCTACTGCCAAGTGTTCCATTGATAGGACATATAAAAGTGGGGACAGTGGGCATCCCTGTCGCGTTTCATTGTGTATGTCAAATGGTGGAGCCAGAATACCATTAGTTCAAACTCGTGCTGATGGGTGCGAGTACAAAGCAGCTACCAGTTCTACATACCTTTCCCCTATGCCCACTTGTTTTAGGGAAGCTAGCATAAATTGCCAGTGTACCCTATCAAACGCTTTTTCAGCGTCCACCGACATCAAACACATGGGTATTTTTCGTTGTTGAGCTTGCGAAATTAGGGTAATGGTAACGGATAGTATTGTCCCTAGCCTCTCTCCCCAAGATGAATCCTACTTGGTCTCTGTTGATAATATCAGGCAGTATTATATTGAACCTATTCGCTAGAATTTTTGAATAGATCTTAATATCACAGTTTATTAAAGAAATTGGCATATAGTTACTGCATATAGTACCGTCCTTGTTTGGTTTAGGTATAACCACTATGTGGGCCTCTAAGGATTGTTTAGGGAAAGGACATGTGGGGGATATACTGTTATACATCTTAGTGAGGAAGGGGAGCAATAATTCTTGGTATCTTTTAAAGAAGATGGCTGTAAAACCATCTGGGCCAGGACTTTTCTTCCGTTTAAAGGGGTTATCCCACTTAGCGTTTTTATACTTACCTGCTGCCACCGCGCGTTCACTTCCTGGATTCTGGCTGGGGGCGGGCTTCATCTTGATTGAAGTCTTCTCCCGGCCGTGCCGCGCGCTGGACTGAATGCGCAGCTCTGTACTATTCTGGCCGGGAAGAAGTCACCGTCGCGCATGCGCGGCAGCGTGCGCGTTCAGAACAGCGAGCGGACCGGCCGGGAGAAAAGAATGAGTCTTCTGGGCAAGCGCGACCTTCCGGCTTTTGGAGAAGAGCAGTGGTCGTAACCAGGGGAGACCGAGTCACAACAATCAGGTAAGTGGGTATGAATTTTATCCTAATTGGTGGGGATTTGTTAATAAAGTATATTTACAAAAATGATCACTGTCAAATCATTAACAGATTTAACAGTGATCATTATGATGGGATAACCCCTTTAAGGGCTGATATCACTGTCTTAACTTCCGTCTCTGTGAAAAGCTGATCTAAAGCCGTACTCTGCTCGGCCGATATCACTGGCAAGGCTGTTTTTGACATATATGTAGATATACGTCTCTCAAGGTCTTGTTGAGACATATCAGCAAACTGGCCAGTAATATTATATAACGATTCATAATACGTCCTGAAGGTATTGGCAATGTGAGAGGGATGATGTACTGACTGACCCCTATGGTCTTTGATCACAGGGATATATGTTTGTGATATTCTGGGATGTAACAACTTGGCAAGCGCACTCCCACATTTATTGGCCTTGTCATATAGAAAACTCTGGAATCTTTCCCTTGAGAGGGTGAACCGTTTATCTATAGCATTTTTAAGATTATCTCTTATTGTTGTTAGTTCGGCTAGAAGAGAGGGGGTAAAAAGTCGTTTGTATAGTGATTCTAAGTCGTGCAAGCGCTCTGTTAACTTTTTGATGTGAGCCTCCCCTTCTTTTTTCAGTCTAGACCCTTGTTGTATGAGTGTGCCTCGTACTACACATTTAAGTGCTTCCCATTGCAAAGGAGGTGCTGTGGTATCAGAAGCATGATTCACCAGAAACTCCTGGATTGTATCTTCACCGTATCTCTTAACAGGGTGTCATTCAGTCGCCATGTCCATTCCCTGGCCACTAAATCAGACAGTTCCAGTGTAAGGGATATGGGTGCATGATCCGACCACAAAGCTGTGCCAATGGAAGCCTGAGGTTGGAACATTAAAGCATGATGAGAGATGACAAACAAGTCAATCCTGCTATAAGTACAGTGAGCTGGAGAAAAGTATGTGTAGTCTCTTTCATTAGGATGTAAGATTCTCCATACATCTATCAATCTTCTATTATGCAGAATCGTGCGTATCCTGGCTACTGCTGAGGATGGCACTAAAGACCTGCCTAGGGATGTGTCTACCTTTGGATTTAGCATCAGATTGAAGTCGCCCCCAAGGAGGAGAACCCCCTCAATGAAGGAGTCCAATCCAGACATTATAGAGGCAAAAGCCTTACCCTGTCCCGAGTTTGGCAGATAGATGTTACCGATTGTGTACGTTCTCCCATGGATTGCCAGCTTGACGAAGACGTATCTTCCTTTATCACAGGACCTGTAATCTAGAATAGAACAGGAGAAGGATTTATGAAAAGCAATGGAGACTCCCCTAGCTTTAGCCTCAGGATACGTGCTATGATACCAGGTGTTATAGGACTTTGATCGTAAACCTGGGATATGATCGGTTTTAAAGTGAGTTTCCTGTAACAGTATAATATGAGCTTTTTCTTTCTGTAAACCTGACAGTATCTTTGTTCTTTTTTCTGGAATGTTGAACCCTCGGACAGGAATAGCCATCACGTCATGTTAGAGTTATCTCTCTAGGCCTGGGAGGAAGGGGAAATAGGAAAGGACAAAGGTAAAAACACAGTGGACAGGAAGGGAATCAGGTATACCAGACAGGGGAGACAAACAATAAGGGGATAGTGTGGAATCCCAAGGGGGATGTACACACGTGTAACCAAAGAAAACCTCAGAGAAGAGGCAGATAACGTAAGACGTTATATTGTGTGGGGTCGGTCTTCCAAAAACAGGTGAAGAGACCGCCACGAAACTAACCATTCTTTCCTAAAGCTGTTAACTACTCCTCACTTTAAGACAAATCTAGCAAAAGGGTTTAGACATATAAGCTAGCTCATATCGGACTATAATGCCTAAAAGTTATTATCAATTAGCCAGGAAACAGTCATAAAATGTGAGTATACATCAAATCAGTCAGTAGACTAACTAACATATAGTTTAACTCTTAACTATCCTCTCTAATAGCACACAAAAGTATACTGGCATAATATGAATCCAGGGTCTTCCTATACAACTGCAGGTCACTAGCTGATAAATGGCGATATTTAGGACCTCTCTGTTTTTCAGTATACGTCGAACCTTAGCTTAGAACAAAAACATATCACAAACCATTAGTTGCCTTCTGTAGGAAGAAATAGGCACTTATTGAAGTAGTGGGTTGATATAGGGTCTCCAGCCCCAATACGGAGCCCTAGCAGATAGGAGATCCCAAACTTAAGAAACCAGACACGTTAGAAATTGCACTATTAACGCTATAATAACAGAGATCAAGTGGGGTGATCCTGTGAGTTGGTCACCATTCTGGAACCAGGGTACTTCGTAGTGGCGGAATGGCGTGCCAGTCCGGAAGATTAATATTTGGTAGGCCCAAAGCAGCTAGAAAGTCCGGTAACTCGTCAGGGACCTTCAATTCAAAACGCTTGCCTCCACGTCGGACCACTAACTGGAAAGGGTATCCCCACATGTATGGAATCTCTCTTTCTTTTAGACACTCCAACAAAGGTCGCAGTGCTCTACGTTGCAGCAAAGTTGAGCCGGATAGATCTTGCAGTAAAGAGATGTGAGCGTCTCTAAATTCGATCGTTGGCTGATTCCGTGTTTTACGCATAATTTCCTCCTTAACCGCGTAGTAGTGTAGACGGCAAATAAGGTCCTTCGGCTTGGAAGGGTTAGGAGATGCTAGAGCCCTATACGCCCTATCCATTTCCAGATCATCAGTAACAGATCGATCCAGGATTTTCTTGAAAAAGTCCTGTACAGTGTGAATCAAATCTGCTGCAGGTATAGACTCTGGGAGCCCTCTGATCCTTATGTTATTTCTTCTGCTCCTATTTTCAATGTCTTCTTGGAGCCGATATAACTGACCGATATGCTGATCTCTGATGTCACCTTTGCCCTCTATATCTTCTAACCTGGCTGACATTTCCTCTTGATGAGAGGCTACAGCATAGACCCTCTCCTCCATGATTTGCATGTTGTTGGAGATTGTGTGCAGTTCTTGCTTATAAGAATTCTCCAGGCGCACAATAAATTGTTCCATCTCCTGCCTAGTCGGCAGTTGTTTAACATGCTCCCTCCTGTCCCATGTTTCCTCGTATGGTGAGGGTATTGCTTGCAAAGCTGGGGTATGGGGAGGTTGCTGTCTGGAGGGTAAAGGCTCCATTTCTGGTGCGCAAGATGGCGGCCGCCACGTGGCGCCCCGCGCCGGTGAGTGGCCTCCTTCAACAGGTGGCATAACTTCTTTCACCCTAATCGGGTCCCGCTCCTTGTCCCTGTCCGCTTCTCTACCTGTCTGGAGGGGACGGGGATCAAGCGGTGCTCGGATTGTGTGCCTTGGGGGAGAAGGCTGCTGCTTGGGGATTGCGGCCAGTTACCGTCTGCCCTTCCGGGGCGAAGAAGTGCTGGATGCCGCTCCTTCCCCCGTTTGATGTGCCGGCAGCTGAGCTCTTTCTCGTCCGGAACATTTGCTGACACGAACGGTCCACTTGTGGGGGAGGAGCCCTTATCTTTTAGTTTCGTGGCGGGAGCTCAGTTCGAGTGCAACTTCACGCTGCCATAATCAGGACACTCCCCCCTTCCCACTCTTTTGGAGTGTACCCTAATAAAAAAATTAAATTAAATTAAAGCCAAAAATCAGTGTTGGCTACCTAGTCCTCCTCCACCACCGCTTCCACCTACACCACTACGTCCACCGCCTACTCAAACCCCTACTCCATATAGACCTCCACCTCATAAATCAAGATTTATTTATTTTTTTGTACGTATTTTATTTTTTCATGTCATTTCACTAATTTGTCTGTTACATTTTCGGGTAAAATTCACAAATTTTTGGGTGTAATATAGCCCTGCTCTACCTAGTAGACAGGTAAAAAAAAAAACACAAATTTGTCTGTTACATATTCGGGTGAAATTCACCAATTTTTGGGTGTGATATACCCCTGCTATACTAGTAGACAGGTAAAAACATTTCACTAATTTGTCTGTTACATTTTCGGGTGAAATTCACCAATTTTTGGCTGTGATATACCCCTGCTATACATTGTAGACAGGTAAACAAATTTCACTAATTTGTCTGTCACATTCTTGGGTGACACTTGACCTTTTTTGAAGTGATTAAACCCCTGCTCTGCATAGGTGACAGGGACATAAATTTCAAAAAATCATCTGTTACATTGTCAGGTGACATTTTACCAATTTTTTCGCATACAAACCCCTGCTATGCATAGGTTACAGGGAATTAAATTTAAAAAATTATTCTTTAATTGACGCGCGCCGCCTCCCTTACTTGTAAGCTTCGGCTTTAATAATTTGTCCCACTTTTCCGCTCGATCAACATTTAGTTTCATCTATTGACCTCCCTTGGATGTGGTATTTCTTTGTTACGCTCCCTCTCTGGCGTGGAACCCTGATTCGCCGATAACCGTGATCAACATGGTAGGTGCAGAAAAGAACATCGAAAGTTGATAGATAAGATATCCAAATCGATCGTGGATGTCACGGGGACGTGCAATCAGGCAGAAGTTATCTACAGTCAACAAAGATAACGTTTAAAAATCCAAAATACCCCAGTGACATTCCCTATACCACTCTAACCTTCAGAATCACCAACCTCCTGTTAGGAGATTATTCTGTATCATCACCATCATCTGGTATAAGGGGGTATTACTTTCCCACCCCTGCATACAATATGTTTTAGACGCCGGTCTTAATAAAGCCCTGCACTAGCGGTGGATCCGCTGAAGTTATGAAGAGGTGCAGGCCTCTCCATAACTTCGGCGCATCCAGTGCCAGTTCTCAATGTAAGACAGCTTCCAAACATTTAGACCCTTTTCTACGCCTAGAACAGGCGTAGAAAATAATGAATGAGATGTGCCTGCCGGCCCAACCACTTCCCCACCCATGCCACGCCCACAATTTTAGACCTGGCGTGAACGGGGAAAAGTCGCAATCTGTGCCTGAAATATGCCTAACTTAGGCGTATTTCGGATTAGTAAATGACCCCCAATAAGTATACATTAAAATCACACAACACAGACAGTAGTTAGAGTTCAATACTCACTGCCTATAAAATAGAAACTGATGGAAAGAAAGAAAAAAAGAACCTCTTTGTAACTCTGAAGTCATGGTATGTCAATAGGGCATTAGAGGCTTATGAAGCAAGGTCATGAGCTGATTCCATTCCATATGCGGCAGATGCCAGCTGTATAATAGAGCTGGCACCTGGCTGCAATGACTGGGATTAGCGATTCCGTGGTCAGTCGCGGCATCTGAGCAGTTATATAGAGGGAGGGGGCTACCTCTGCTCTCCAATTGGAGCCCTCGCGGTAAAATCATACTATGACAGCCTGGCGCCTTGTGAAGGCTCTCAGGCCTCTCATAGTGGGCTGTGAAAAACCCATAGACTGCAATGGCATTGCACTGGTACAAGGGATCAGAAAATCACATGTTCGTGTCCTCTAAGGGGACTAAAATTTACAGTAAAAAGTAAAAAAAGGCAAAATATTTTTTTAAAATCACCCCTTTATCAATGTTACTTATAAAAATAAATATACAAAATAAGCATAATTAGTATCAACATGTCCAAAAATATCCAAATATCTTTCATATGCTGTAATGAAAAAATAAATAAAATAGAATTCCCTATTTGTTGCCTCTTTATGTTCCCCCTATATAGTGCCTGTTACATGTGTCCCCTGTCACAAGGGTGTCAAGAGCCACGTCTGACTCCGTTATACTCAGGGTCAGGAAGTCGCAGCGGGTGGCTGCGTGCTCTATGTCTAAAGATAGTGCTGTTACTTAATGGTAGCGTTTTGGGTTTGCCTTGCAATCCTTTTTGTTTCACTCAGAGATCCGTAGCTTCTTCTCCTCAGCTGTTTCTTGTCCAGCACTCCCAACCTCCTTATATTCCCCTCTCCCACTTCTCTGGTTGCCAGTTATAGAGCTTCCTGCCTGGACTTCTATACTGACCCACTGGAGCTGAGTTGCTGTTATCCCTGGTTGCTGTACCAGAGCATTACCCTCTGGATCCCTGTTGGTTGTTTGTTGTTGTCGCCCACCTGGGGCTATATGTTTTGTCAGTATTGTCTGTCTTCTCCCTAGTGTTTCCCTTTAGTGTTAGTGCTGCGGACTAGTGTTCCCACCGCCCCATTCACTATGTAGGGCTCTTCTTAGGGAAAGCCAGGGTTTAGGAACGTGATCGGCGTACGGGTGAGAAACCCATCTAGAGACGTCAGGGCAGTCAGGTGCCAGCCTAATGGTGAGTTAGGGGTCACAATCTTTCCCTCTCCCTTGGACAGGGCCTTCCTTTTCCCTCCCTTTGCGTCACGTATGTGATCGGCACACCGGTTATGAGATCTCCTTTATGCATAGCATCTCTTATATATGCACCCGTTAATTATGTATAGCACCTCAAATGTGCCCCTTTTATACATAGTGTTTTTCATAAGTGCCCGCTTTATGTATAGTGCTCTTTATATGTGCCCCTTTTATGTAAAGTGCCTATTATATGTGCCCCCTTTATGTACAGCGCCTCATATGTGCCCCCTGTGTGTATAGTGCTCCTTGTATGTGCCCCCTTATGTATAGTGCCTCTTATATTTATATTATTATTATTTATTATTAAAGCGCCATTTATTCCATAGCATCAAAGGGGAAAGCGCAGATGTGGGAGATGTTTATGAGTTGGAGGCGGCAGGTGGTGGAAAGGGCTTGGATGTGCGTTCGGAAGGAGAGGGCAGAATCCAACGTCACTCCAAGGCAGCGGACCTTGAAGAGTATGCAACCATTGATTGTGATAGATAGGTCTGTTGGGAAGGTTAAGCAAGATGGGGGAAAGATGAAGAATTCTGTTTTATGCATGTTAAGTTTTAGAAAGCGAGCGGAGAAGGAGGATATGGAAGATAGGCATTGTGGGATTCTGGATAGTAAGGTGGTAATGTCTGGACCAGAGAGGTAGAATTATGTGTCGTCAGCATAAAAGGGATACTGAAAGCCATGGGACTCTATGAGCTGTACCAGGCCAAGGGTGTAGATAGAGAAGAGGAGAGGGCCAGGTCAGTGATGCCAAAAGATGAGAGCATTTGTAACAGAAGGGAGTGGTTGACAGAGGCAAAGGACAGGTCAAGGAGAAGGAGGACAGAGTAATGTTTTTTTGGTTTTGGCTGTTAGCAGGTAATAGGTAACTTTGGTAAGGGCAGTCTCAGTCGAGTGGTGGGGTCGGAAGCCAGATTGTAGATGGTCAAAGAGGGAGCAGGAAGGACAGTTCAGAATGTTGCTCAAGCAGCTTTAAGGCATAGGAAAGAAGTGATATGGGGCGATAACTAGACAAAGGAAATGGGTCAAGTGAAGGCTTTTTGAGGATGGGTGTAATGGTAGCATGTTTAAAAGAGGGGAACACACCAGAGGTTAGTGATAGGTTGAAAAGATGAGTTAGGGCTGAGGTGGGATGGGATTTGGTTAAGTGCACAGGTGGTAAGATGTGATCTGGAGAGTAGAGTGGAAAGTTTTTCTGCTGTGATGGTGGAGAAGCAGGTTTTGGGAGAAGAGGACTGAGTAGCTGTGTAAGGGAACTGTGCACTGAATCTTTCTCTGATGTTGATGAACTTTTGTTTGAAGTATGTGGCAAAGTCTTCAGCTGACATGAGAGGTGAGGGTGGGGCACTGGGAGGCGGAGAAGGAAGTTTAAAGTCTTAACAAGTTGTTTAGGGCTGTGGAACAGGGAAGAAATTAGAGATGAGAAGTAGGCCTGTTTTGCATCAGCGAGTGAGAATATGAAAATGAGGAGGGATTGTTTGTATGTGGTGAAGTGATCCTTAGAATGGGATTTCTTCCATCACCGCTCTGCAGCCCTGGAAGCTTGTCTGAGTTTTTTGGTCAGGTTGGTGTGCCAGAGTCTGTTAATTTTTCGGGTTTTGTTGGGTGTGAGGGGGCAACAAAGACCAGAGCTGTACTTATTGTGGTGTTATACAAGGTGGTGGCAGCATCTGGGTCTTGGAGGGAACAAATAGTAGACAGTGGCAGAAGAGAGTCGGAGAGCAAACGAAAGTCAAGACGTTTAAGGTTCCTGCGGGGGTATGTTAGCGCATGGACCGGGGAAGCAGCAGAAGAGACCAGAGAAGAGAAAGTGAGTAGGTTGTGGTTGGATAGGGGGAGAGACGAATTAGAAAGGTTTGCTAGGGAGCAGAGGTGGGTAAAGATAAGATCTAGTGTGTGACCATCTCTGTGGGTGGGAGCAGAATACCACTGTGAGAGGCCGAAGGAGGAAGAGAGTGATAGGAGCTGAGAGGCAAGTGTCAATGAGGATGCTGAAGTCTCCCATGATGATAGTAGGGATGTCGGCAGAAATAAAGTATAGGAACCAGGTGTTAAAGTGGTCAAGAAAGATGGTGGTTGGGCCTGGAGGGCAGTAAATGACAGCTACTTTTAGGTTGGAGGGAGAGTAGATGCGAACAGAGTGTACTTCAAATGAAGTGATCGTAATAGAGGGTGGCAGTGAAGTTGGGCTGTAGGAGCAGGTGTCTGATAGGAGAAGACCAACCCCTCCACCATGTTTGCAGCCGGGACGGGGGGTGTGAGTGAAATGAAATCCGCTATAAGAGAGTGCAGCAGGTGGTGTCAGAGGGTGTCAGGCATGTTTCTGTGAGACCCAGAAAGGAAAGTTTTCAAGAGATGAAGAGGTCATGAATGTAGGACAGTATGTTACAGACAGAGCGAAAATTCCACAATGCTTCTGCAAGAGGGACCAAGGGAGCAGGGGACAGAGGAATGTTTTTTTAGATTTAAGGGGTTGCAGAAATTTGCAGAAGGAGATTTGTAGTGGGAGGTAGAGGTGACAGTTAGGATTTGCTAAGGGGGGCCTGAATTTGGAGAGATATCACCAACAATAAGGAGAAGCAGAGAAAGTGTTAGTAGGTGAGAATAAGAGAGGTTATAAGGTGGCTGTGTGTGTTTGGGTAGGAAGTGTTTTACGTGGCCAAACAGATGAATAGGTAAATTAGATGGAGGGAGAGATAAAAAGGTCCTTGCTGGGTGAATGGATGTGGCGGTATTTCAGGAGGTTTTGGAAAAGTGGGAAGAATAAGACGAATGTTTGCATTAACTATTTTGGTAATTACCTTTGGCCCCCTTCTGGTTCAATTCTGGTATAATTCAGTATGTACACTTAAAGAGTTGCACTTGAAAGATGTTGCATTGAAAAGACCTGTGCCCTGTTTATGTATATTGCCTCTTATATGTGCCCCTTTATGTATAGTACCTCTTATATGTGTCTCCCTTATGCTTAGCGCCTCTTACATGTGTATACTGTAAGATCAAGGTATAAAAGATGCAGTGGATACAGATATATGTGAACAGTCATATATTATGGTCCCTGTGTGAGGTATTGGGGGTTGTAGTTAAGGTTAGAATTAGGGTTAGCATATTAGGGCCAGTATTAGGGTTAGGGGTCTGTATTAGGGTCAGTTTTAGGGTCCTGTTGAGGTTAGTTATCTAAAATTTAACATTTATTACTTGTCATTAAAAAAACCTTAACTAGAACTAACTTAAAACTGTCAGCCGTGTCTGCACTACCGCTGTTAGTTGTCAGAGTTGAGTTATGAGGCTGACTGGAGGACAGCTAATGCACTTGGGCTGCCTGGCTCACTTTTCTATTAATCAGAGTCCACCGTGCTATGTTTTGGTGCACACTGTTTGTATCACAGTGCGCTACCTACGGGTTGTGAATGCCCTCCTTGCGCTCACTCAATGCTCATGAGAGTAGTGGAACTATTGATTTTTCAGTACACTGGCTGTCAAAAATGTAAAGATCGGGGGCGGAGCCTGGCAGCAGAGCTGAATGGCCGCAAGTTAGATCGCTCTGCTGCAGACTGATAGGGAAGAGGGCATTATAAGCAGTAATCATCAGCAAACATGGGTAAACCCTTGAGAGAAAAATCTAGGGACAACTCGGCACACACGAAGCTTTCCTCAAGTCAGGGAGACCTGGATAAATTTGTCAAAAAGACGTCGGCGCTGCAGGCTAAGAAGCCAGAGAAGATGGCGCCGCCAGACGACCCTGAACAACAGCCTGAGGCCTCAGATTCAGAAGATGGTGATAGCAGTGAAGCAACTGCTCCGTCTTTGAAAGAACACCTCCCGGTCTCCAGACCTTTTATGAGGAAACTTCTAGCAGAAGCACTAGACCCAATAGTGCAGGAACTGAAGGAGTATGAGAAAGATCTCCAACATATGGGAGAACGGGTGGAAGCAGTGGAAACTGTGCAGTCCGCCATCATAGAGTTTGGTTCAGCGGTGGCTCATTCTTTGGACTATACTCAAGCCCATATAAATACACTGTACACACAGCTGGAAGATCAAGATAATCGGGGCCGCCGGAACAACCTCCGACTCAAAGGCTTCCCTGAAAGCATCATGCCGGACGCCATTGAAGCCGCATTACTTACCTTCTTCACCACCCTTGCTGGACAGGATGCGACTCAAGATTTCTTTCTGGAGAGAGCTCATCGGTCACTGAGACCACCACCTGGCCCTGCAGACCCACCTAGGGGTATTATCTGCAAACTTGTTAGCTACCAGGCTAAGGAGTGTATCCTAAAAGCAGCCCGCGGCAAAACTTCTTTGAAGTTTGAGGGAGCTACGGTAGCCATTTTTCAAGATCTCTCCCCAGTCACACTGCGCAAGAGAAGAACGCTGAAGCCACTGCTGGAGGTATTAAAGGAGAAGAAACTTCTATATCGCTGGCTATTTCCATTTGAGCTTCTCATAAACGCGCCAGGCAACAACAAGTTAATTCTCAGATCCTACAGTGACTTACGACGAATTTATGATCACTTAGGTATTGGTGACCAAGAGATCCAGGATTGTAAAATTGCTCAAGAGATCACAGAAGTGCCACCGCTGCCATTACCTGCATCGTGGATTCCAGGAAGACAGAGTAAGTCCCAGAGGCAGAGGCAGAGAAAGAAGAGCGGAAATGGGACCATGAGAAAGGAGTTCGGTGGTGATACCTGAAGTTTTACCCTCTTCTAAGATGTTAAGTCAATGACTTTATTGTCATTAGCACAAGGGGTGAGAGGTTATAGAGTCGCTTATAAATTAATATTGATCTCTGCATTGTCTTCCCCATTTTCCTTTCCCTTCCCCCCCCCACCCTTTTTCCTTCCTTTCTTTTTCACCCATATACCCTCCTTACATTTCCTCCCCTCCCCACCATCCTTACTTATCATATTCCATCCTCTCACCTCACAATCTCACATGCTGTAAGCTCACTGTATATGTCACAGGGTGATGTGTAAGAGTACAACTGCTGGTGAGATTATCTTATTCCAAGGGATATAATATGCGCTGAGATTAGTGCTGAATATACTTTTCAGCTGTTGAAATATTAACATAGTAATCAGACAAAATGTTTGAGTACTAGAGATATTTAGGTAGTTAGTCATGATCGTAGCATATCGTAACTATCGATCCTGGTTTACTATATAGAGAGACAATTTTCAATTGTCCTTAGAGATTTTTTATTTTTTTTCTTCCATGTTAAATTAACTGCCCGACCTTCTCTGTCGGTTTTTAGACAGACTTCCCCCGCCCACAAGAGCCATCTTCTATCTGGAGGATGGGTTTTATACCTCTAGTGATGGAGGATTGGCCCGCCCACTCTTACTCTCTCACATGCTTTGATAGAGAAGATTTGTACTCTACATGGGGGAGAGTGGGAGTGGGTGATGCTAGGAACCTTTGTTCCGTAAAAATACTTTCTGTTCCTGTGTTTTATTCATATGTTAATAGTTATACCCAGCAATGTGCAAAATCTGTATGGGTTGCAGAGATATGGCCTTTATTGAGAGATAAGTCATATATGATAGTGGTATGGATCCCTTGAAAGTTACATCACTTAATGTGAATGGTTTAAATGGGCCACAAAAAAGAAGCAGAGTTTTTCAGATGATAAAAAAGGAGAAAGTAGATATCCTACTTTTGCAAGAAACTCATTTCAGGCATAATAGAATACCCCCACTTTTCACTAATATGTTTTCCACGTGGACGCATAGTACACATACATCAGCTTCTAAGGGAGTCTCTATAGGGTTTAGGAAAGGTCTCCCATTTCAAATACAGGCACAATCAGTTGATCCAATAGGGTGTTTTGTATTTGTAAAGGGGACACTCTTTGGTAACAAGATTACGGTTGCGAACGTGTATGCTCCCAATATGAATCAAGTCAAATGGCTAGTGGAGGTTTTACAGAAGTTACATGTGTTTAGGGAAGGTGCTCTATTGCTGGGAGGTGACTTTAATTTGGCTCTGGATCATCCTTTAGATTCCACATCTCTTCTTCCAAGACACTCTGCCCTCAAGTTAAAAAACTGAGAAAAGCTTTAGACGCTCACCAGGTATCAGATGTATGGAGAGTGCTTCATCCTCAGGGTAAAGATTACACTTTTTATTCGGCAATACATGGCACGTATAGGAGACTAGATTACATATACCTATCGAACCACCTTCTCGATAGAATTGAGACAGCGAGCATAGGACCAATCACTGTCACGGACCACGCAGCAGTCTCGATGAGAATTCACTTCATGGGAGCTCCTCCCAAATCCTGGACTTGGAGGCTCAACGAGACCCTCTTAGAAGATTTTAAGCACAGAACACAGATAGAGGAGAAAGTAAATATGTTTTTTGAGATTAATAACAACCCACAGATAGCCACTCCTATCACATGGGAGGCACACAAGGCTTTTGTTAGAGGGGGAGTTGATTGCCTTAGGGTCGTGGGTCCGTAAAAAGAGGACAAAGGAGGTAGACTCAGTGATAACTCAAATATCTGTGCTTGAAAACCTTAATAAAAAACATCCCTCCAGGACTACTCATGAAGACATAATCAAATTACGTCTTCGACTTAAAGATCTCCTAAATATTAGAGATGTCAAGGTGGTCTCAGGTCAGGCGGGTCCTACGCTAAACCTACCTAAGCCGTTGGGCTTCTATGTTCAGGAGCGCAGACGCCGCACATATGGTGTGCTGCTCCTTGTAACCTCCATGTGCATCAAGCAACCAATGGGAGGAGGAGCAAGCACAGCCATATGTACCACCTAATTAAGGCGCTCATTGGATAGGGGAGGGGGGCAAAAGTGCAGAGGAATGCTACTCCCAAGATACTAGGTGCGCATTCACACTTGAAGGTGCCACTCCCTCAAGCAAACACTACATAAACAAAAAAATCACAGAAAAAACTAAGATAAAAACATCCTGCACGATATGATACAAATTTGCGGATGTCCCTGGCCATATTATTGAAGAAAACCACAGAAATAAGATAATAATGCACTTATTAAAGCAGATGCAAGCACTATATATGGACTAAGTCCTCACTCTGATATGATAATGTCTGAGACACTTAGTCAATATATTTTGATCAAAACACATCTAAGCCCGCCTACCGAGCGTCAAGGTGGTCTCAGGTCAGGCGGGTCCTACGCTAAACCTACCTAAGCCGTTGGGCTTCTATGTTCAGGAGCGCAGACGCCGCACATATGGTGTGCTGCTCCTTGTAACCTCCATGTGCATCAAGCAACCAATGGGAGGAGGAGCAAGCACAGCCATATGTACCACCTAATTAAGGCGCTCATTGGATAGGGGAGGGGGGCAAAAGTGCAGAGGAATGCTACTCCCAAGATACTAGGTGCGCATTCACACTTGAAGGTGCCACTCCCTCAAGCAAACACTACATAAACAAAAAAATCACAGAAAAAACTAAGATAAAAACATCCTGCACGATATGATACAAATTTGCGGATGTCCCTGGCCATATTATTGAAGAAAACCACAGAAATAAGATAATAATGCACTTATTAAAGCAGATGCAAGCACTATATATGGACTAAGTCCTCACTCTGATATGATAATGTCTGAGACACTTAGTCAATATATTTAGATCAAAACACATCTAAGCCCGCCTACCGAGCGTCAAGGTGGTCTCAGGTCAGGCGGGTCCTACGCTAAACCTACCTAAGCCGTTGGGCTTCTATGTTCAGGAGCGCAGACGCCGCACATATGGTGTGCTGCTCCTTGTAACCTCCATGTGCATCAAGCAACCAATGGGAGGAGGAGCAAGCACAGCCATATGTACCACCTAATTAAGGCGCTCATTGGATAGGGGAGGGGGGCAAAAGTGCAGAGGAATGCTACTCCCAAGATACTAGGTGCGCATTCACACTTGAAGGTGCCACTCCCTCAAGCAAACACTACATAAACAAAAAAATCACAGAAAAAACTAAGATAAAAACATCCTGCACGATATGATACAAATTTGCGGATGTCCCTGGCCATATTATTGAAGAAAACCACAGAAATAAGATAATAATGCACTTATTAAAGCAGATGCAAGCACTATATATGGACTAAGTCCTCACTCTGATATGATAATGTCTGAGACACTTAGTCAATATATTTTGATCAAAACACATCTAAGCCCGCCTACCGAGCGTCAAGGTGGTCTCAGGTCAGACGGGTCCTACGCTAAACCAGATTCTTGCATCTGCTTTAATAAGTGCATTATTATCTTATTTCTGTGGTTTTCTTCAATATTATGGCCAGGGACATCCGCAAATTTGTATCATATCGTGCAGGATGTTTTTATCTTAGTTTTTTCTGTGATTTTTTTGTTTATGTAGTGTTTGCTTGAGGGAGTGGCACCTTCAAGTGTGAATGCGCACCTAGTATCTTGGGAGTAGCATTCGTCTGCACTTTTGCCCCCCTCCCCTATCCAATGAGCGCCTTAATTAGGTGGTACATATGGCTGTGCTTGCTCCTCCTCCCATTGGTTGCTTGATGCACATGGAGGTTACAAGGAGCAGCACACCATATGTGCGGCGTCTGCGCTCCTGAACATAGAAGCCCAACGGCTTAGGTAGGTTTAGCGTAGGACCCGCCTGACCTGAGACCACCTTGACGCTCGGTAGGCGGGCTTAGATGTGTTTTGATCAAAATATATTGACTAAGTGTCTCAGACATTATCATATCAGAGTGAGGACTTAGTCCATATATAGTGCTTGCATCTGCTTTAATAAGTGCATTATTATCTT
This sequence comes from Bufo gargarizans, assembly GCF_014858855.1. Classification (NCBI taxonomy): domain Eukaryota; kingdom Metazoa; phylum Chordata; class Amphibia; order Anura; family Bufonidae; genus Bufo; species Bufo gargarizans. The sequence goes on from NC_058080.1 coordinate 192,975,147, forward strand.
ATTTCTGTGGTTTTCTTCAATAATATGGCCAGGGACATCCGCAAATTTGTATCATATCGTGCAGGATGTTTTTATCTTAGTTTTTTCTGTGATTTTTTTGTTTATGTAGTGTTTGCTTGAGGGAGTGGCACCTTCAAGTGTGAATGCGCACCTAGTATCTTGGGAGTAGCATTCCTCTGCACTTTTGCCCCCCTCCCCTATCCAATGAGCGCCTTAATTAGGTGGTACATATGGCTGTGCTTGCTCCTCCTCCCATTGGTTGCTTGATGCACATGGAGGTTACAAGGAGCAGCACACCATATGTGCGGCGTCTGCGCTCCTGAACATAGAAGCCCAACGGCTTAGGTAGGTTTAGCGTAGGACCCGCCTGACCTGAGACCACCTTGACGCTCGGTAGGCGGGCTTAGATGTGTTTTGATCAAAATATATTGACTAAGTGTCTCAGACATTATCATATCAGAGTGAGGACTTAGTCCATATATAGTGCTTGCATCTGCTTTAATAAGTCCATTATTATCTTATTTCTGTGGTTTTCTTCAATAATATGGCCAGGGACATCCGCAAATTTGTATCATATCGTGCAGGATGTTTTTATCTTAGTTTTTTCTGTGATTTTTTTTTTTTCTCCTAAATATTAGATCAGCAAAGATGCTCAAGATGTCGAAGTTTCAGACTTATGTCCATGGTAATAGGGGTTCAAAATTGCTTACGCAATTAATAAAGGGTCAAAGGGAAAAAACACATATTGCACGCATCCAAAACAATAAAGGTGAGTCCCTGACCTCAACACCAGCAATAGCAAATGAATTTGCATCCTTTTATTCCTCATTGTACAACTTACAAACAATAGATCCTGAGGATAAACAAAAGAAAACTGCGGCTTTCATCAACTCGGTGGTGGTTCACAAACTTGGTTCTGAGGAGGTAAATAGCTTAATGACTCCCATCATGGAAGAAGAGGTGAGGGAATGTCTACTGAGTATCCCTACTGGTAAAAGTCCAGGGCCGGATGGTCTTCCCATAATATACTATAAAAAAAACTTCAGAAGATATTAATACCCCAACTCACTAAACTTTGCAATTTGCTATTGGGAGGTTCTCCTCTTCCCTCACAATCCCTGATGGCCCATATAGTAGTTCTTCATAAGGAAGGGAAAGATCCAAGTAGATGCGGTAGTTATAGACCCATCTCGCTCTTGAATGCGGACGTGAAGCTATGGGCTAAAATTCTTAGCCAAAGGATAGCCAAATTTCTGCCCCGTCTGCTTGGAGAGGAACAGGTGGGATTCGTGGGGGGCAGAGAGGGTAGACATAATGTAAGTAGGATTTTTCATGCTGTCCATTATGCTAGAAAGGAGAAGACTCCCTTGATACTTGTTGGGACGGACGCGGAGAAGGCCTTTGACAGGGTAAGCTGGACATTTATGAGAGATTCTCTCCTGCACTTTGGCTTCCCCTCCGCGTTCATCACTGCAATCTTCACTCTTTATGGAAGTCCTTCAGCAAAAGTCTTAGCTAATGGATACCTCTCTGCTCCCTTCGGAATCAAAAATGGGACGCGTCAGGGGTGCCCCCTATCACCTACTCTCTTTGTGCTAGCTCTGGAGATTTTTCTAAATAAATTAAGAGCGTCAGACAAAATTAAGGGTCTACAAAGAGGGAGCTACACACACTCAGTAGCAGCCTTTGCTGATGACCTTTTACTATTGGTCACTAACTCAGAAGAAGCCTTACCGGAAATTATGGTATTACTTGAAAGTTATGGAGAAATCTCCAATTTCAAAATAAACCATGAGAAATCAGAAATACTTAATGTTTCCATAGAAAAGAAAAGAGTAAAAGACCTAATCCCACTCTTGCCATTTCAATGGCCAGGACGAGCTATAAAATTCCTGGGAATCCAAGTGCCATCCGATCCCCAGCAGTTCTATAGTTTGAACTATCCCCCCTTATTTGCGAAGATTAAGGCCTATCTCAATTCTATTAAAATCCCATTCCTGTCTTGGTTAGGTAGGAAAAACATACTGTCTACATATGCTCTACCACAGATAGTATATATACTAAGATGTCTGCCCATAAAAATTCCTGACAGGCTTTTTTCAGACTTCAGGAGTCTCTTTACTACATTCCTATGGGCTAGCGGAAGGCCATGTCTCTCTTATCTTCTTCTTATCAAGAAGAGGTCAGAGGGAGGTCTCTCTTTCCCTGACTTGAGAACTTATCATCATGCAATACATCTAGAAAGATGGACCGAATTAGCAGACTTGTCCAATAACAAGTTGCATGTAGACATTGAACGCAATCTTATGGGTACAAATGCCACAAGGTACATGTGGGTTGCAAGCAAAAATAGAAAGAAGCCCTTGTTCACATCTGAAATGACTAACACTATGTTTTCCTATTGTCAGAAAACAACAGGACTCCTGATGCATCAAAATAAACTTTCCCCACTAGCTCCTCTTTCCGTCCTACCTTACTTTATGAGAGGTAAGAGGAGTGTAAGTCAACAGTGTTGGTACAATCTCACAGGGGTGAGAATCTCAAACTTGCGCAAATCGACTGATTTAGACTCCTTCATACAAGAATTGTTGGAGAAAATCCCGAGATCCTTTAGGAACTCGCTAGCTATAAGAGATTTGACCATCACTTGTAGAGGTTATAAGAAGGAATACACTAAGGAAGCTTTAGATCCCACTTGGCTAGAAAACCTTACATTATCTTCCACCAGGCTGTCCTATTTATACTCCCGGCTACTTCTCGCTTCAACTCCTGAGAAGCTTCTGTACCTAAAGGCGTGGGAACAAGAGCTTCAGATAAACATTTCAGACGCAGATGTCAAATTTATTTTAGCTCATTCCCATGGCTTTTCCAGAAGTATTCGATTACAGGAGAACTCTTTTAAGATCCTCACGAGGTGGTACAGGACGCTGAGCTTCCTACACAAAATTAACCTGATCCCTGATGATAAATGCTGGAGATGCCTGGAAGGGAAGGGGACAATTTCACACATTTGGTGGTCTTGCCCCTCCCTGAGTCTTTTCTGGGAAGAAATAGGGGAAGCAATCAACACTATATGCAACACTTGCATATTCACTATCGCCGGAATTAGTTTTATTGTGGAAACCCCAATTAGGTTTTACACCCTCAGCTGATAACCTCCCTACACATTTGATAGCCGCTGCGAAAATCCTTATACCAAGGAGATGGAAAGAAAGGGATCCCCCGAGGTTAGAAGAATGGATGGAGGAAGTTCATCACATTTGTCTTATGGAGGAACTAGTGGGATGGAATTTAGGAATAAGGGAAAAGTTCCTTAAGATTTGGAAACCCTGGCTAAATTTTCATGAAAAGAGGGTAAAGATTGATAACGCCCTATAACATACACGATACTGGTTACTCATAGAAAGGGACATTCATTGGCCCGAAGTAGAATTGAGAAGAGATTTAACTTTTGGTGAAACTAAGTGATGGTCTCTTGACCTACAAGTCATAGGAATATGAATCATACAAAGTAGATAGTCTGCTACTGGCAGAGATTGCATAGCCCCTTGCCGGGGATGGTTAATTGTTTTTGAGTTAAATATAAATATATTTAATACTAAAATAATATCCTGACTCATTGTTTTGTATCCCTGTTCAATAGTCAGTGATAGCTTTCTGTAATGTATAACTGCAAGCTTGTATCTGTATTGGAAAGTGTATAAGCATGTCACCTTGTGTTTTTACATGAGATGGTTCTCTGGATTAATGAAGATGTAATATCTAAAAGTATGTTTTCCATGTCAGATTTCTCTTGCATAAAGCAAGGGATACTGTTATTATACTGCTCTTTATAAATAAAGAATTGTTAAAAAAAAAAAAATGTAAAGATCACACTCTGCCCCCCGACATGTTTCGCCAAACACTTGGCGTCTTCAGGGGTTTGGGCAGCGATCTGTGAAGGGGGCTGGACCGGGCTTATAACACCTTCCTGCCGGCGTAATGATTTCATCAGCTAATGTGTAACTGTTTTGTTACCGAGTTGCCCGTTTGGCCTATCTGTATCCATCTCTTAGGAGGCTCTTATCTTATGGTGCCTCCCCCTGGTCTTTTATCCAATGTGTATTGGTTACATTGTTGCGCTTGCGTTCACTGTTTGTGCAGATTCGGAAGATTCGCTCATTGTGCGCATGTCAAGGACTTGTGTAGTCATTGCAATCCTGCATCCCAACTGCGCTTGCGTGCACTGTTATACTTCAGGACCAATTCTCCCCACTACACATGCGCATAGTACTCCTTCTGTTGGTGCGCGTGCGCCGGGACTTTATCATCGCAAGGACGCCATGTTGGTCAATGCGCATGTCTGGGCACATAGTTTCTAGTGGAGACTCACCTCAAAGCGGCCCAGCTGCGCTTGCGTGCCCTGTTAGACTCCGGGGCCAATTCTCCCCACTACACATGCGCATAGGGCCCCCCTCTGGTTGTGCGCCTGCGCCGGGACTTTATCATCTCCGGGACGCCGTATTTGTCAGTGCGCATGTCTAAGTACATAGTCTCTAGCGGAAAGTTATCTCTATTCTACGCCTGCGCCCGGTGATAGAGTCAAATGGATTGCTCCTTCCGGCGCATGCGTGGGATCTTTGCCAGACTCGGTTAGTCAGGGGGTTCTTATATGATCTCAAAACTACGCTGCGCATGTGTGCACTCTTAGAGTCTGATGGTCTCATGTCTCTGCGCGTGCGCCTAATTCCCTCACCACCAGGGGATAACGGGATGCTATGTCATCACTGCGCATGTTGATGTACTTGGTCCTGGGTCCGGTAGCGACTGCTACCTCTGCACCCCCTATAGCTACGCCCTTGCTCTTACATCCAGTGATGTCACCTTTGTTGTAGACGTTCTCTTTCCTTATCTTCTCCATTCAGACCCGACCTCCATGATGATTTTTCAGCCATCTCCCGTCTCTGCAGAGATTGAGAAACAGACATTAGTTTCCCACATTTCCATCATCTTCACATCTTCTGAACACCCTTTTCTGCCACCCCCAATACTATACTGCAGAAACAGCCCCCCTGGAAATACTACTACCACACAGATAGTGCTCCCTTCAACAATTATTGGCACACAGTTCTTTAAAAAATAACTGCGCCCAGACACTAATAGTATAAAGATAATGTCCCCCAAAAATAATTGCGTTAAGCTGATACTATGCCAGGGTGCCCCCCAAAGTAAAAGTGCTCCCCAAAATCCCACCAGTAAAATAATTCTCTGCCAGAGCACACATAGTAGTAATAATGCCCCTATAGTGCCCATACTAGTATTCATGTTCCTCATAGCCCCCAGTAGTAGTAAAGCTCCCCATAATACCCCCTAGTAGTAATAATTCCCCTTATAATATGACAGTACATGATATACCCCCGCTTAGTGCCCGCAGTTGAGCTAATGTCCCCATAATGTATGCCAGTATAAAATACCCCTATATAGTGCCCCAGTAAATGCCTTCATAGTGCTCCTCTCTCCGTTTCCCATAGTGTCCCCCATAATATGCCAGTAAAAAAATTCCCCTTCTTAGTGCCCCCAGCAGATGCCCCTACAGTGCTCCTCTCCCCCTAATGTGCCAGTAAAAAATGCCCCTTTTTAGTGCCACCAGATGCCCCAATAGTTCTCCACTCCCCCATATTGCCCCCAAATAATGCCCCATAGGGCCACTCTCCCCTATAGTGCCTCCCATAATGTGCCAGTAAAAAATGCCCCCATAATGCCCCCAAATAATGCCCCATAGTGTCGCTCTCCCCTATAGTGCCTCCCATAATGTGCCAGTAAAAAATGCCCCCTTAGTGCCACCAGATGCCATAGTGTCCCCCATAATGTGCCAATAGAAAAAGGCCCCTTTAGAGCCCCCACTTCCTCATAGTGCCCCCAAATAATGCCCCTATCCCTTATAGTGCCCCCCATAACGTGCCAATAAAAAAAAATCCCCTTTAGAGCCCCCAGATGCCCCCATAGTGCTCCTCTCCCCCATGGTGACCCTCCCATAATGTGCCAGTAAGAAATGCCCCCATAGTGTCCCTCCAAAATGGGCAAGAAATAAATGCCCCCAGAGTGCCACCCCCCAAAAAATGGGGTTGTAAGAAATGGCAGATGCCCCATAGTGCCATCACTTACCTTCATCAGCAGTGATGTGATGCAGGCCTCTTCCGGCCTGTGTCCCTGCTGTTTGCTGCCCGGCTCAAGCGGTGCAATGATAATGACATCATTGCGCTGGCCTCTGATAGGCTGCAGGCATTCTATCAGAAGAACAGGGAAGAGAGACGCCTCTCCCTCCCCTGCCCCGCCGAAGCACAGCCAACTATACAAATGAATATGGAGATGAGCGCTTCCACAATAGAAGCGCTCATCTCCTACTGCCTCCCCACCGCCGCCAGAAACTAGAACCAGGACCGCGTCGCCTGTGGTGATCGGCGGTGTGGCCCTGAGGGATAAAAAAATATAAAAATGATTCACTGGTTGTTCTAGGGGGGTCCAGACCCTGTCGGTGCGCCACTGGCTGTAAGTACCGTCACGAGCCTTTCATAAATAATAATGACTGGCATACGACATAAAGCGTGGTGTGCCTTTTCTGTCCTGCCGAAACATGGAATGGAAACTCTAAGGCCATCTGCATACAAAGATCAGTACAAATTTCCGTGTGGATTTCTGTGCGTTTATGCACCATATCCGTGCCACATTTTGAAATTTCAAACAGGCGCCTTTGTTGAGGATTTGATGTGGTTTTGTCGCAAATCAACTGACAGGCAGCTACAACTGCAAATATAACTGACAGGCTGCTGATTTTTAAATCCACGATTCAGCACAAAAAAACTGCAACAATTGACGTGCTGAGTCAGGTCAAATTCCACACCTAAGAAAAAAGCGAAGTGTGCACGAGATCTGTCTAATCTTATACACTTTGCTGGTACTGTATGGGTGCCTTCAAACACGGCAGAATTTGTGGCATACATTTCTGCAACTGAAAATGAGTTCCATTTATCTGAATGAGGTTGTTATGGCGGTAAGCACATCGATTTTTGAAAGTCCCCTTCAGGTTAGGCCTCATCCACACGACTGTTGTTGTGTTCCGTTCCGCAAAATGGGGTTCCGTTGTTCCGTGATTCGTTTCCGTTTTTGTTTCCGTGTGTCTTCCTTTATTTTTGGAGGACCACCAGACATAGGCCTCATGCACACGACTGTTGTGTGCATCCGCGTCCGTTCCGTAATTTTTCACAGTTTAGCGGAGGTCCCATTCATTTCTATGGAGCTGTGAAAAAAAAATGATAGTCCTTAGTTTTTTCTCCGCGTCCGTGATTCCAATCCGTCAAAATATAACCTGTCCTTTCTTGTCAGTGGAAAACGGAGGACGGACCCATTCAAGTCAATGGGTCCGTCAAAAAAAAGGATGCACAACTAGTATGTCATACCTGTCCGCGTCCGTTTTTTTCTACAAGACCTCGGTGCAATAAAATTACACTTTTCATTAACCTTCCTTTTTTTCCCCCCTGTCAGACAAAATAAAAAGGAAGACACAAGGAAACACAACTGAAGCAAAATCGTACACGGACCACTGAAGCCAAATCACTGACAGTGAAAAAACACTGTCGTGTGCATGAGGCCAGAAAGGAATGTAAAAAAAAGTTTAAGACAGGTTTGCCATGCAAATGATAGGAATAAAACAGATGCGGATGACAATCTTGTGTGCCTCCGCGTTTTTTAGCGGTCCCATTCACTTGAATGGGTCCGCTAACCGTTTTCCGCGGAAATAATAGGACAGATTATATTTTTGGGACGGACTGGAACCACGGATCACGGACGCGGATGGCAACCGGTGCACTATCTGCATTTTCAACGGCTCTATAGAAATTAATGGGTCTGCACCTGAATCACTAAAATCGGCGGAACGGACGCGGAGACAAACAACCGTCGTGTGCATGAGGCCAAAATGGAACTGATTTTCAGTTGCAAAAAAATTCAGCAACAAAATCAGCCATATGTGAAGGCATTCTATTACGCTTCGGTTTTTCTGCATGAAAATCCATGCAAAAAAAATGCATGTAAGGCCTCATGCACACGACAGTATTTTTTCACGGTCCGCAATTAATCTAGATAGATTAATTACATTTATTGCGGTAGTTGAGTGTAGGGACTGAGGACCCTTGACGTGGGCTTGCGGGCTGAGGTTTTTTGGCCAGCATATTTTGTAACGTACATATCCATAGTAATGATGTTTGAATGAAAATGCCACCACCAATCACATCATTAGAATTTAATGTAATAGGCCAAAAAATCTTCTAATACCTCATGTTCACATAATACCCAAAACGGATTCTGTCCCTCCCAAATAAAAATTATGTACATTGTGACCTGGTGTGCGTCTATATGTGTGTATGAAATGTGTTTATGAACTGTAAATATTTGTTTGTTTAATAAAAAAACAGACAAGGAAATACAATTTTTCTGTTCAAATTTTTTTGGGGGGACACATATATTTAACCCAATAATAAACAAGCATTAACACATCAAATATAATATATTTTGCAGAACATAATAGGTTATAGGTCAAATAGTTCTCGTGTAAACGAGCCAGGCTGAAATGCAGCTTGTGGCCGCACCTGGCCAGGCTCACTGGCCCGAGTTGCCATCCTTGGCGGAAAAATGGATGGTGTCGGTGCTTGGAAGCGCTGGTAAGTGGGATTCGGGGGGAAAGATGGCCCTTGAGGTGGCACTTGAGGCTGGTAATAGCCAGGGTCAGGTACATGTGGGGGTATATTGAGAATTTGCCTGCGTAGGTCATTTATTTGAGAATGTATGTCTCCCTGATAATTGGAGGCATACATTTGGATGACCAGTGCTAGTGATGCAACGCATTCGGGATGTCTAGCCATGGGGACTTGTTTCAATATACTGGCAAGGCCCCTCAGCGTCGACTCCTCAATGCCGTCACTCCTCCTCTGGGCAAGGAATTCAATGACTCGGGCATCTATAGCCTCCCGAGTTGCCTTCCCAGAGGAAGATTGAGGGACATTGCAGCGTCTCCTGGGCTGCTGTAGAGGTGAAGGACTCCTCGGAGATCGGGAGGCCTCAGCCTGGGATGGCTGGTCCGGCTCCTCAGCTAGCGTTGGGGCAGGACTAGTAGCCGGGGGAAAAAACTGGCGACAAGTCTCCACTTAATGCCCCCTCTGACTCTTCTGGCTCATCCAGACTGTCCACAGTACTGTATAGGAAAATGACATGAAAACATATATTACATCATTTGTCTACAACAGTTAAAAATTTGCATTTATTTTACTTAAAATACACAACTTTGTGTGAACAACATATACGTGGCGCATGCATACATCTCAAATTTACTCTGAAATGACAATTTATTCAAATATTGTTTTTGAAATTGTTACATTTGAAAATATATATTTTTCAAGGTCAATTAGCTGACAATGCAAAATATAAAACTACTTAAACATATGATTGCCTTTTGAATCTGTGAAGCACAAAACAAGGTATACACATTCATGGACCAAAAGCAGTGCTGAAATTCAGTCCGTCTTTTCTATATCTGGACTGCTTTGAACTGCCTACCATCCATATGTAATGTTAATTAAAAAAAACATAAATTCCTAAAAAATAAAATGGAGCACGCATCACAAGGCCATGTTGGTAGTAGTTACTATTCAGCTGTACGGACACTGTTGGCGCATCAGTATGCTCTATTTAACCGCCTCCGGACCGCCTAACGCAGGATCGCGGTCTGGAGGCGGCAGCTCTGCGCTCAGCGACGCATATACGCGTCATCTCGCGTGAGCCGAGATTTCCTGTGAACGCGCGCACACAGGCGCGCGCGTTCACAGGATCGGAAGGTAAGCGAGTGGATCTCCAGCCTGCCAGCGGCGATCGTTTGCTGGCAGGCTGGAGATGTGATTTTTTTAACCCCTAACAGGTATATTAGACGATGTTTTGATAACAGCGTCTAATATACCTGCTACCTGGTTCTTTGGTGGTCCCTTTTGTTTGGATCGACCACCAGAGGACACAGGTAGCTGTGTAAAGTAGTACCAAACACCACTACACTACACTACACCCCCCCCCCCGTCACTTATTAACCCCTTATGAACCCCTGATCACCCCATATAGACTCCCTGATCACCCCCCTGTCATTGATCACCACCCTGTAAGGCTCCATTCAGACGTCCATATGATTTTTACGTATCCACAGATACATGGATCGGATCCGCTAAACACATACGGACGTCTGAATGGAGCCTTACAGGGGGGTGATCAATGACAAGGGGGTGATCACCCATATAGACTCCCTGATCACCCCCCTGTCATTGATCACCCCCCTGTAAGGATCACTGCCCTGGCATTTTAGGGGCCCGAAAGCGTGAGAAGAAGTCTGGGATCCAAATGTCTAAAAATGCCCTCATAAAAGGAATTTGGGCCCCTTTGCCCACCTAGGCTGCAAAAAGGTGTCACACATGTGGTATCGCCGTACTCAGGAGAAGTTGGGCAATGTGTTTTGGGGTGTCATTTTACATATACCCATGCTGGGTGAGATAAATATCTTGGTCAAATGCCAACTTTGTATAAAAAAATGGGAAAAGTTGTCTTTTGCCGAGATATTTCTCTCACCCAGCATAGGTATATGTAAAAAGACACCCCAAAACACATTGCCCAACTTCTCCTGAGTACGGCGATACCAGATGTGTGACACTTTTTTGCAGCCTAGGTGGGCAAAGGGGCCCACATTCCAAAGAGCACCTTTAGGATTTCACAGGTCATTTTTTACACATTTTGATTTCAAACTACTTACCACACATTAGGGCCCCTAGAATGCCAGGGCAGTATAAATACCCCACAAGTGACCCCATTTTGGAAAGAAGACACCCCAAGGTATTCCGTGAGGGGCATGGCGAGTTCCTAGAATTTTTTATTTTTTGTCACAAGTTAGCGGAAAATTATGATTTTTTTATTTTTAATTTTTTTCTTACAAAGTTTTATATTCCACTAACTTGTGACAAAAAATAAAAAATTCTAGGAACTCGCCATGCCCCTCACGGAATACCTTGGGGTGTCTTCTTTCCAAAATTGGGTCACTTGTGGGGTAGTTATACTGCCCTGGCAATTTAGGGGCCCTAATGTGTGCGAAGTAGTTTGAAATCAAAATCTGTAAAAAATGGCCGGTGAAATCCGAAAGGTGCTCTTTGGAATGTGGGCCCCTTTGCTCACCTAGGCTGCAAAAAAGTGTCACACATCTGGTATTGCCGTACTCAGGATAAGTTGGGCAATGTGTTTTGGGGTGTCATTTTACATATACCCATGCTGGGTGAGATAAATATCTTGGTCAAATGCCAACTTTGTATAAAAAAATGGGAAAAGTTGTCTTTTGCCGAGATATTTCTCTCACCCAGCATGGGTATATGTAAAAAGACACCCCAAAACACATTGCCCAACTTCTCCTGAGTACGGCAATACCAGATGTGTGACACTTTTTTGCAGCCTAGGTCAGGCAAAGGGGCCCACATTCCAAAGAGCACCTTTAGGATTTCACAGGTCATTTTTTACACATTTTGATTTCAAACTACTTACCACACATTAGGGCCCCTAGAATGCCAGGGCAGTATAAATGCCCAACAAGTGACCCCATTTTGGAAAGAAGACACCCCAAGGTATTTCGTGATGGGCATAGTGAGTTCATGGAAGTTTTTATTTTTTGTCACAAGTTAGTGGAATATGATACTTTGTAAGAAAAAATAAATAAATAAATAAATAAATCATCATTTTCCGCTAACATGTGACAAAAAGTAAAAAGTTCTATGAACTCACTATGCCCATCAGCGAATACCTTAGGGTGTCTACTTTCCGAAATGGGGTAATTTGTGGGGTGTTTGTACTGTCTGGCAATTGTAGAACCTCAGGAAACATGACAGGTGCTCAGAAAGTCAGAGCTGCTTCAAAAAGCGGAAATTCACATTTTTGTATAACTTTTACCCAAACCATTTTTTTTTTTTACCCAAACAATTTTTTTTTATCAAAGACATGTAGAACAATAAATTTAGAGAAAAATTTATATATGGATGTCATTTTTTTTGCAAAATTTTACTGAAAGTGAAAAATGTCATTTTTTTGCAAAAAAATAGTTACATTTCGATTAATAACAAAAAAAGTAAAAATGTCAGCAGCCATTAAAGCTCTATTAGTGAGAAGAAAAGGAGGTAAAATTCATTTGGGTGGTAAGTTGCATGACCGAGCAATAAACGGTGAAAGTAGTGTAGTGCAGAAGTGTAAAAAGTGGCCTGGTCATTAAGGGTGTTTCAGCTAGGGGGGTTGAAGTGGTTAATAAAGTGTATTATGTATGTTTTTTATCAAATTTTAATACATTTTTTTAGAAAACTATATGTTGAGTTATTTTTTTTTTTTTTTATTAAACTATGTAAATGTCAATTACATGTACCGAAGAGCTACCAAAACCTAAAACCACCATAATAAAATTTGCATTTATGTACCAACAATTATGAACTATAAACCAAACTTTTAAAAAATGGCTACGCTATTCTGGGCCACAAAAAGAAAACAGGCTTTTCTATCAATTTTCAAAATTATTACCTATACACAGGATAAGTACACAAGATCATATTTGCCGAGGAACAACAAACAACCACCATGACGAACAACTGTATGAGGAGACAATGCGTGCAGTGCGCACGGCCCATCTCCCTTCCCGCCTGAGGTGGCCGAAATACCCTTGTGCCACATTAGAAGACACACAATGCACTGAGGGAAGGTGGGCCAAAGCTGAACTCTTGCACCAGGGCCCATGAGCCGTTAGATACGCCCCTGACAACGCCATACAACTCGTTTCATTGTAGACCACTATGGCATAATTCAAAATTTGGTAGTAATAATTAGCATGACAAACACTTTTTTTATTTACAACAAAAAAAACTTACGGCCTCAAATCCATGACCGGACGCAGAAACTGCAATTGTGCAGGGTATATGTACGGGCGTTTTTTGGAACCCCCTTCACCACTGCGCCCTTGGGCATTCATTTCCCGGCGAAACTTGTCCCGGCAGCTGTTCCACCTGGTTTTTGTTAGCTTGAATAAAAAAATTAAATAAAAATTGTCATTTGTTGTAAACAAACAATTAAAATATATCTGTAGAAATAGTAAAGGGCAAAAATTAATAAAAAACAAGTTGCCAACTGTGATAAATGTATGAATAGGCTGGATTAAACAGCACATGGTACAGAACTGCAGGTATAGGGATACTAATGAACAATAAGTTCAGGAAGGAGGAGATTAGTCGTGCAAGCCATTTGGCCTTCATGAATTTAGAATATGACATACAGACAACTATATAGGATGCTCAATTACAAAAGGGACACGTGTGAGGAAATAACAAGTGCACATACAGGTTTGTGACTGTTTGCTGGAGCAAAGGGAGGCTCAGCCATTTTGCAGAAAACAAATGGGGTATAGTATTTAGTGCACGACTGATCCCAAAACCATGTGCAGGTTTTAAGCCAAATGAAGCTGGACCACAAAATATACATTCTTCTGACCGCATGGAAATTATAGCTACATAATTTTATAGGGACAGACTGGGCAAGGACAGTACAACGACATTGCTTGCACTTACCTAAAGCTGCACGGCCACGTCCATCAGCTTTGGCCCATTCTTGACACCTCAGATGACGGGCCACTTTCTCCCAAGCAGCATCTTTTTGGACACGGTCCTGATAGTTTCTGGACCGGGTGTCCCAGAGTTCTGGCCTCTCCTGCACCAGACATATCAACTTCTCTACATTCCACCGTGGCATATTTGTGGCCTCCAAACTGAATATAGCCAAAGATAAATCACAGTAGCCAGACAGCAATGGCTCACCACTCTGGAATTTCACCACAGGTGCCTAGCAATTTGCATATCCTGTGATATTAAACTTCCTGTATCTGATTTTTTTTTTACAAACCGGATTCCAAAAAAGTTGGGACACTAAGCAAATTGTGAATAAAAACTGAATGCAATGATGTGGAGATGGCAAATGTCAATATTTTATTTGTAATAGAACGTAGATGAAAGATCAAACGTTTAATCAGAGTAAATGTATCATTTTAAAGGAAAAATACATTGATTAAAATTTTCACGGTGTCAACAAATCCCCAAAAAGTTGGGACAAGTAGCAATAAGAGGCTGGAAAAAGTAAATTTGAGCATAACGAAGAGCTGGAAGACCAATTAACACTAATTAGGTCAATTGGCAACATGATTGGGTATAAAAAGAGCTTCTCAGAGTGGCAGTGTCTCTCAGAAGCCAAGATGGGTAGAGGATCACCAATTCCCACAATGTTGCGCAGAAAGATAGTGGAGCAATATCAGAAAGGTGTTACCCAGCGGAAAATTGCAAAGACTTTGCATCTATCATCATCAACTGTGCATAACATCATCCGAAGATTCAGAGAATCTGGAACAATCTCTGTGTGCGTAAGGGTCAAGGCCGTAAAACCATACTGGATGCCCGTGATCCCCGGGCCCTTAAACGACACTGCACCACAAACAGGAATGCTACTGTAAAGGAAATCACAGAATGGGCTCAGGAATACTTCCAGAAACCATTGTCAGTGAACACAATCCACCGTGCCATCCGCCGTTGCCATCTGAAACTCTACAGTGCAAAGAAGAGGCCATTTCTAAGCAAGATCCACAAGCTCAGGCGTTTTCACTGGGCCAGGGATCATTTAAAATGGAGTGTGGCAAAATGGAAGACTGTTCTGTGGTCAGACGAGTCACGATTCAAAGTTCTTTTTGGAAATCTGGGACACCATGTCATCCGGACCAAAGAGGACAAGGACAACCCAAGTTGTTATCAACGCTCAGCTCAGAAGCCTGCATCTCTGATGGTATGGGGTTGCATGAGTGCGTGTGGCATGGGCAGCTTGCATGTCTGGAAAGGCACCATCAATGCAGAAAAATATATTCAGGTTCTAGACCAACATATGCTCCCATCCAGACGTCATCTCTTTCAGGGAAGACCCTGCATTTTTCAACAACATATTTTTCCCTTAAAATTTAACATTTTCTCAGTTTAAACTTTTGTTCCGTGATTTATGTTCTATTCTGAATAAAATATTAGAAGTTGGCACCTCCACATCATTGCATTCAGTTTTTATTCACGATTTGTATAGTGTCCCAACTTTTTTGGAATCCGGTTTGTATTTTATTGGCACAAGTTCTGGCAGACAGTTTTGCCCTGGCAAACAAGAGAAATAAAACAGACGTGGACGCGGATGACAATCGGATGTGCTTCTGCGTTTTTTCGCTGACCCATTGACTTGAATGGGTCCGCGAACCGTTGTCCGTCAAAAAAATAGGACAGCTCATATTTTTTTGACGGACAGGAAACACGGATCACGGACGCGGATGCCAAACGGTGCATTTTCCGAGTTTTCAACGGACCCATTAAAAGTCAATGGGTCCGCAGAAAATCACGGAAAACGGAACAACGGACACGGATGCACACGACGGTCGTGTGCATGAGGCCTAATCCGCATTGTGCGCAGACACAGTTAACGTGTATAGTACTTTCTGTTAGGGTATGTTGAGATATGGAATATTTCCACTGCAGAAATATGGATCTTCTCCATCTTCTCCATGTTTTGTATGGAGGTTGTGAAAACGACATGTACATGCAGTGGAAACAACCCTATTCAGATTTACAGAAATCCCTTCAGTGAATCTGCCACATGTGAACGTAGCCTAATGCATTTACTACAGTAGCTCACTGCTATAAAGTTGCAGAAAGTTCTCTGTGAATACTCTATAGAGACAGACTACTTTCCTGTACCCATTATAAACCTTTCCAACCAAACTGCTTATTGCATTTTGAGGGTTTGCAAGAAGCAGGGGACAGATGGAAACGAAAGACAGAATCTGACTACTCAGAGTGTGTTAGTAATATCTACTATGGTGTTAGGTTTGCTTAGAAGGCGCAATAGGATATTTTTAATTTAGCCTATTAGCAATGTTTCTTCATTTTTCATAAATCCCAACAATAAATTCATTCTGACCAGAATAATAGCTGCAGTGATAGAAAAAGTTTGGCCTTGCAGGACTTTTATTTCCATCTAAGGCTACATTGCTCAGTGTACTGTCTGCATCCGTTGCTCCGTTCCGTGGCCCCACAAAAAAAAATAGAACATGTCCTATTCTTGTCTGTTTTGTGGACAAGAATAGGCATTTCTACAATGGGCCACCCGTTCAGTTCCGCAAACTGCGGAAGGCACACGGGCGGTTTTCGTTTTGCGGACCGCAAAAAACGGAACAGTCGTGTGCATGAGGCCTAAGTCCAGACCACAGGATCCCTCTCTCACACGTAGTGTAATTCCTGGTACACAATAAACAGAAATACTCCTAAATTAGGAATATTTCTGGTGCAGATTGCAGCGCAAAGGTCTAAAACGCCAGTCTTAAAAAAAATGCGCCCCCAGGTTCACATTCGCACTTGAATAATTAATTCAGCTTTCTCAAGGCACATCTCTGAACAATTGACTATGTCCCTGCTGTTAATAACAAGAACCATGTTCACACTGCATTTGAACAATGGATTTAGTTTGTATTGTTAATCACAAGGATTGTGGTGATAGAGGGATCCAGATATTACAATTATTGTTAGGAGTAACCCCTCCCTTTACATTCCTGTAGGGGGTCATCACCTCTTCCATATCCTTTCCAGAGACAGGTCAGGAGAGTGTAGTAATAACAACAAGAAGGCCCCTTGCAGCGAGCGTGTCCGGATTAGATCCAGATGCGTTGCGGATGCGTTTAGTGAAAACTGCGCGATTTCGCAAGCAAGTCCATTCAGTTTTGTTTGCGATCGCGTTCGGTTGTTCTGTTTTTATTGCGCGGGTACAATGCGATTTAATGCGTTTTTCACGCGCGTGATTAAAAACTGAATGTTTACAAACAACATCTCTTGGCAACCATCCGTGAAAAATGCATCGCATCCGCACTTGCTTGCGGATGCGATGCGATTTTCACGCAGCTCCATTCACTTCTATGGGGCCAGCGTTGTGTGAAAATCGCTGAATATTGAACATGCTGCGATTTTTATGCAACGCACAAGTGATGCGTGAAAACCAACGCACATCTACACAGCCCCATTGAAATGAATGGGTCCGGATTCCGTTTGGGCGCAATGCGTTTGCATCACGCATTGCACATGCGCGGAATACTCGCTCGTGTGAAAGGGGCCTACTTTCACACTGGCGTTTTGGCTTTCCGTTTGAGAGATCCGTCATGGGCTCTCACAAGCGGTCCAAAACACGTCAGTTTTGCCCTAATGCATTCTTAATGGAAAAGGATCCGCTCAGAATGCATCAGTTTGCCTCCGTTCCATCTCCATTCTCTTCTGGAGGCGGACACCAAAGCGTTGCCGGCAGCGTTTTGCTGTCCGCTTGACGAAACTGAGCCAAACGGATCCGTCCTCGCACACAATGTAAGTCAATGGGGACAGATCCGTTTTCTCTGACACAATAGAAATCGGATCTGTCTCCCATTGATTTTCCATGGAGTTCATGACTGATCCGTCTTGGCTATGTTACAGATAATACAAACGGATCCGTTCATGCATGCAGTTGTATTATTGTAACGGATCAGTTTTTGCAGATCCATGACGAATCCGTCCAAAACGCGAGTGTGAAAGTAGCCTAAGATGGAACAACTTCACAGACAGAAACCAGGGATCCCCTATCATAAAATGTGAAGATGTCACGTACCAGCGTTATACAGACCAGAACCATTAGAGGGGTCAGGAAAAGACTAGTGTCCTTTCCACCGAGGTGAAACATGAAACCCAGAACAGTGTTTCATGCCTGTATTTGATTTCCCCACCTGTGCTGCACGATTATGACGAGGTATGCACCTTGTCATAAATTAGGCGAATCTATGGTAGTCTGTGTGCCTAGAGTGAAAACCAACTCCACTCCCTGAGTGGAGTAGTTTCCCGTCAATATTTGCGCCTATTTCCAGACGTAAAGCCTCATTCACACGTCAGTGTTTGGTCAGTGATTCCCATCAGTGATTGTGAGCCAAAACCAGGATTGGAGCCTCCACAGACATAAGGTATCAGGGATAGATCTGCTCCTGTTCTGTGTTTAGAGCCGCACCTGGTTTTAGCTCACAATCACTGATGGAAATCACTGACCAAACACTGACGTGTGAATGAGGTATTATACTGTTAGTAAATTTGCAGGGGCCAATATCCTGGCCTCAGCTTCACCCCCTCACTTCCAGTGGAGAGAACAGCATAAAAACAACTGTGTGACAAAAAATTGCACGGGCATTTAAAAAATCACCAAAAGGGGTCTTGCAGCTTTTTTTTACAACAAAAACTGACATAGCGCAGTTAATAAATTACCCCCCTTAGTATTTAAATAATTGATCAGGATTCACCGCTATTAAGAACTGTGTTCACACTCAGTGTTTGAATAGTCACGCAAGTAACAAGAACTAAGTTCACACTTCTTGTTTGAATTACGGAAGCCTGACGGAATGTCTGCCGGCCCAATTAAGTATAATGAGGCCCGGAGGAGACCCGTATCCATTCCGGCACACAAGTATAATAATGGAAAGTTGAGTGGAAGTGAAAAAGTGTGGTAGAAAGCGGTGCACAAGCAACAGGGATAACCACAGCCTTGAAAGGGTTGTCAAGAAAAGGCCATTCAAGAATTTTGGGGAGTGGACTGCGGCTGGAGTCAGTGCTTAAAGAGCCACTGTACACAGTCGTATCCAGGACATTGGCTACAACTGTTTCATTCCTGGTGTCAAGCCACTCGTGACTCAGAGACAACATCAGAAGCGTCTTATCTGGGCTAAGAAGGAAAATGTTGCTGAGTGGTCTAGACCTTTGTTTTCAGATTAAAGTAAATTTTGCATTTCATTTGGAAATCAAGGTTTCAGAGTCTAGACTCTAGAGGAAGAATGGAGACACATACAATCCAAATTGCTTGAAGTCTAGTGTGGTTTCCACAGTCAGTGATGGTTTGGGGAGCCACCTCACCTGTTGATGTTGATTCACTGTGTTTTATCAAGTCCAAAGTCAGCACAGCCGTCGAGCAGGAAATTTTAGAGCATTTCATGCTTCCCTCTGCTGACAAGCTTTATGGAGATGCTGATTTAATTTTCGAGCAGGACTTGGCCACTGCCCACACTGGCAAAAGTACCAAGACCTGGTTTAATAACCACGGTATCACTATGTTTGAATGGCCAACACAAACTCGTCTGACTTAAACCCCGTACAGAATCTATGGGGTATTGTCAAGAGGAAGATGAGGGACACCAGACCCAACAGTGCAGATGAGCTGAAGGCCACTATCAAAGCAACCTGGGCTTCCATAACACCTCACCACAAGCTGAACATAACCACACCGCATTGAAGCAGTAATTCATGCAAAAGCAGCCCTGACCAAGAACTGAGTGCATATATTGTACATTCTTTTCAGGAGGCTAACATTTCTGTATTAAAAACCTTTTTTTTTTTTTATTGATCTAACAGAATATTCAATTTTTTTTGAGATACTGACTTCTGGGTTTTCATTAGCTATAAGCCACAATAATCAACATTAAAAGAAATAAACACTATGAGTTTCACTTTTTGAAATCAATTACTGAAATGAATTAAGTTTTCGATGATATTATAATTTATAGAGATTAATCAGTATATTCTACACTAAAGGTTAATAAAGGAACACATGATAGACTGATGGAGGTGAATTGCATATGCAATTAACTACTCTGCGAGTATAGGAAAGAGCATCTGTTAGATATTTTAAAACATAAAACATTGTGCCAAACACTCTGCCATGAGTAAGAACACCGAAGCTATCCGAAACAAGTAGCCGTTGTTTGGATCTTTTTGCAACCACTTGTTATGTATGGATTTTTTTGAATAAAGGCCCAATTTATGGATTCTGAGATGCTGGACTATTTTCTACTTTAGTTTTTAAGTTTACATGTGGAGACCACGCAGCACAGATTCTAGGGGCACAAGGAAGGCTGAGCTGGCTACAAACTATTTTTTATCTATAGCTTCCTACCTAGCCTAGCTTTGTCTTCTTACACGTCTATTATACACTCACCTAAAGAATTATTAGGAACACCTGTTCTATTTCTCATTAATGCGATTATCTAGTCAACCAATCACATGGCAGTTGCTTCAATGCATGTAGGGTTGTGGTCCTGGTCAAGACAATCTCCTGAACTCCAAACTGAATGTCAGAATGGGAAAGAAAGGTGATTTAAGCAATAATGAGCGTGGCATGGTTGTTGGTGCCAGACGGGTCGGTCTGAGTATTTCACAATCTGCTCAGTTACTGGGATTTACACGCACAACCATTTCTAGGGTTTACAAAGAATGGTGTGAAAAAGGAAAAACATCCAGTATGCGGCAGTCCTGTGGGAGAAAATGCCTTGTTGATGCTAGAGGTCAGGGGAGAATGGGCCGACTGATTCAAGCTGATAGAAGAGCAACATTGACTGAAATAACCACTCGTTACAACCGAGGTATGCAGCAAAGCATTTGTGAAGCCACAACACACACACAACCTTTAGGGTCGGATGGGCTACAACAGCAGAAGACCCCACCGGGTACCACTCATCTCCACTACAAATAGGAAAAAGAGGCTACAATTTGCATGAGCTCACCAAAATTGGACTGTTGAAGACTGGAAAAATGTTGCCTGGTCTGATGAGTCTAAATTTCTGTTGAGACATTTAAATGGTAGAGTCCGAATTTGGCGTAAACAGAATGAGAACATGTATCCATCATGTCTTGTTACCACTGTGCAGGCTGGTGGTGGTGGTGTAATGGTGTGGGGGATGTTTTCTGGGCACACTTTAGGCCCCTTAGTGCCAATTGGCCATCGTTTAAATGCCATGGGCTACCTGAGCATTGCTTCTGACCATGTCCATCCCTTCATGACCACCATGTACCCATCCTCTGATGGCTACTTCCAGCAGGGTAATGCACCATGTCACAAAGCTCGAATCATTTCAAATTGGTTTCTTGAACATGACAATGAGTTCACTGTACTAAAATGGCCCCCACATTCACCAGATCTCAACCCAATAGAGCATCTTTGGGATGTGGTGGAACGGGAGCTTCGTGCCGTGGATGTGCATCCCTCAAATCCCCATCAACTGCAAGATGCTATCCTATCAATATGGGCCAACATTTCTAAAGAATGCTATCAGCACCTTGTTGAATCAATGCCACGTAGAATTAAGGCAGTTCTGAAGGCAAAAGGGGGTCCAACACCGTATTAGTATGGTGTTCCTAATAATTCTTTAGGCGAGTGTATATTCATTGACAGAAATGTCAGATTGCTGCAAAACTTGGCATGGAGTTATGTCTCAGGCAGATATGTAAATGATTACAGGTGTGGTCCCATTAGACACTTGATCTTTACACAACAGGGTGTAAAAGTGCCTTCACTGCTGCCCTATAAAAAGACTCTCAGATGCTACTTTTGGGTTTTGTGCCTCCTTAAACATGCCTTTATGATGCTCTCGAAGACAATTTGCCCAGTTGACAAACTTGGAGAGGAGGTGTATCATTGGACTGAGAGAAGCAGGATGGTCATTTCTACTACTAGTAGCTGCTGGTAGGTGTAGGGGGCAGTGGTTACATGAGGGCACACACACACGCCAAAAGATTCTAGACCACTAGTGGAGAGGATCATTTGATCTGCGAAACAAACACGAGCAGCTCCCACAGTTTTCTGGTCAACCATCCAGACACAAGTGCACCTTCATTACACAACCCTAGTCTCCGCCCAGACCATTTCATGGAGATTAGAAGAAGGAAATCTGGCGTCACAGAGGCCCTTATGTATCCTGCCATTGACAGCCAGGCACCATCGCCTTCATTTGCAGTGGTGTCGTGAACAAAAAACACTTGACTGTTATGGATTGAAGCCAAATAATCTTTAGCAACAAACCCACATTCTGTTTGGGATCCGACAATGGATGGTTTTTATTGTGGAAGCCTGACGGTGAGAGAGCCAATCCTGCCTTTGCTGTGAAGCAAAACATTGCCCCAGAACTAAAGGCCTGAGGTCCCTTCACAAAACTAAGGGCCTGAGCTCCCTTCAGAATTTCTTCTGCACAACAGTATGTTCAATATTACCTACTATGCAAGGAACTAGAGCCCAACTCATAAAAAAAATGCCCTCGTCACTGTCTCTCTCGTGACAGGGGTCAGAAGATCTAAGAGACTGACTGCACGTGATGTGATCTGACAGCCTCTTTGGTTTCACTTGTTTCTGTGTTGTTGCTGGTTATGATCACACCTCTTGTCTCAGGTGTAGCTTAAGTGGTCATTCCAACTCCTATTTAGTCTGGTCTCACCCATCATGCTATGCAGTTGATAGCTCCTTTCTGGTTTTGGAAGTGCTGGTGTTTGGTTCTCCACTGAGTTCCTGCTCGTCTGCATACTTCGGAGTTAAGTGTATTTTACTTTTTTCTAGTTTGTTGTATTCCCCTATCTTTTGGTATAAGGCCTGAGGAAGTCTCCTGTTCCTTCAGCTGGGAAGGAACAGGTCATCTTTTGTCCTGACACTATCTCCAGGGCTCGTTAGGGTCAGATAGGGCTCTAGGTTCCGGCGTATGAACATTCCTACCATCGAGGTCTGTTCATACTGATAGTAGTCAGGGTACGGTTTAGGGATTCACTAGGTGGTGACCTTTCCCCTTTCCTAGTTTCCAGGCCTAGTACCTTTTCCCTTCCCTCCTGTGTTCAGTGTGGAGTTTACTACCCACACCGCGCCGTGACAGCCCTTTAGTTATCAATCACCTGTTTTCCAAGTTACGACATCGCAAGTGTACAGCTCCGTCAACTTTGTAGTGTTGATGCTGATTCAATTCTGAGACAGGAATGAACTGAGTTGAGCCGCAGGTTGGAAATGACCAGGCAACCTGAGGGAAGGACAGATAAATTTTATCTGAGACAAAAGAGTAAGTTGATAACTTGGAAAGGAGGGAACAGGTATCTCTGGGGTGGGAGATGATAACTGAGGGGAGAGAGAGGTAATTCTGGGCAAGGGAGAGATTAAAGGGTTATTCCCATCACAACCTTTTATGGCTGAGATGGGAATAACCGGAGTATGCACTGGCCAGGGGAAAGTGGTTATGGAAATGGCTGAGTCAGCTGCACTCTGCTGTTTTCATAACTCCCAGAGCAATGAATAGAAGCTACAAAAACAATGTACTACAGCAAGCTATCTTGTTTCTGTAAATCCTTAGTCACCAGAAATAATGTAACTTGCTGTGCTTAACCTGTTTGCATAGCTCTCATTCACTCCTACGGAAGTTTTGGACACAATGGAGCGCAGCTGGGTTGGATGTTTCTGTAACTCTAGCCATCCCAGCTGTCACTAACTCTGGTTATTCTATCCCAGCCATGAAAGACTCAGATGATGGTAAGTATACAACTTGGCACAGTTTTGCTGTTTTGGTACCTTCAGGTTTTAAAGGTCAGTGCTGGCAACAGATTGAATATGTAGGGAAGCATGTAAGGGTGCTGGCATGCATTCAGGATGCAGTTTTCAACTTGCCCAGTTTACCAGCCTCATTAAACCCTGGTGTTCTAAATAGTGGGAATGATTTAATTAATTTCAGCTAGCCACAATAAAAAAAAACTGCATTGTGAATGCATGTCAGAACTGCACTGTGTGCCAGCACCCCTAAGGGCTGTTTCACACGAATGGATGCAGTGCATGTCATCCTCTGTGTGAATGACAGCCAAGACCCGATGCGGACAGCAGAAGCACGGAGCAGTAACATGATTGATAATGCTCCGTGCCTCTCTGTGACCTCTTTACTACGAAATCACAGTGAGATAAAGATGTCACTGTGATTTCGCAGTAAAGAGATCACAGAGAGGCACGGAGCATTATCAATCATGTTACTGCTCCGTGCTTCTGCTGTCCGAGCAGGTCTTAGCTGTCATTCACGCAGCGGATGTCACGCACGGCATCCGCTCGTGTGAAACAGCCCTAACAGTTTTTAGTCAATTATATAAGACGAGCATGGAGGCAGCAGCTGCGGCAGGGAGAACAGAGGCAGTCTGATAAGTCTCTGTCTCTACATCTTCATCAAGTACCCTTGAGGGAGCAAACTGGGCAATTGCCTGGGTCCTCCATCCTCAAATCCTGCTTTAGTACTACTGTTCAGCTGCTATTCTGTGGAAGTAGGCAGGCAGCTGGAAAACAGTGACAGCAGGTGGAAATTGCAATGTCTGGTGGGCCGGTCAAATATACCTCCGATTAGTTACTATAAGAACTAGCCCTACACACAAAGTCCTCACACTGACTTACCGGGTAGAGCTAAACTCAGTCTATTGGTCCAGTGTTGGCTCAGCCTCCACCTTTTGTCGCCTGTTGTAGTTCCCGCTCATTCTACACATCACAGCAGCCATCTAGCTTGAGCAGGCCATGCTGATGCTGGTGGTGATTTAAAGCGGTTATCCAGGAAAATATGTTTATGACTTATCCTCAGGATAGGTCATCAGTATCAGATATGGTGGGTGTGATACCCGGGACCCCCTCCGATCAGCTGTTAAAAGAGGCCTTGAGTGCAGAAGCCTCTTCCTAGGCCAGGGACATCACTGTACATTGGTCACATGGCCTAGATGCCACACAGCATGCAGTCAATAGCTTTAGTGAGCGCAGCGGGTCCCTGAAACAGCTGATCGGTGGGGATGCTGGGACTTGGACTCCCGCTGATGTGATGATGTATGCTGAGGATAGATCATCATTATCTTTTCCAGGATAACCCCTTTAAATGTAAGGAGACAACTCACTGCTCACTGGCTGGAAGAAGCTGGGGATATCTGTCTCTCATACAACATATTAGTGTTATTATTTAATATTGATGATTTTGGCATACAGCTCATGAAAACCCCAAATTCCTATCTAAAAAAATTAGCATATCATGAAAAGGTTCTCTAAACGAGCTATTAACCTAATCATCTGAATCAACTAATTAACTCTAAACGACCTGACTGCTGTCCAGAAGGCCATCATTGACACCCTCAAGCAAGAGGGTAAGACACAGAAAGAAATTTCTGAACGAATAGGCTGTTCCCACAGTGCTGTATCAAGGCACCTCAGTGGGAAGTCTGTGGGAAGGAAAAAGTGTGGCAGAAAACGCTGCACAACGAGAAGAGGTGACCGGACCCTGAGGAAGATTGTGGAGAAGGACCGATTCCAGACCTTGGGGGACCTGCGGAAGCAGTGGACTGAGTCTGGAGTAGAAACATCCAGAGCCACCGTGTACAGGCGTGTGCAGGAAATGGGCTACAGGTGCCGCATTCCCCAGGTCAAGCCACGTTTGAACCAGAAACAGCGGCAGAAGCGCCTGACCTGGGCTACAGAGAAGCAGCACTGGACTGTTGCTCAGTGGTCCAAAGTACTTTTTTCGGATGAAAGCAAATTTTGCATGTCATTCGGAAATCAAGGTGCCAGAGTCTGGAGGAAGACTGGGGAGAGGGAAATGCCAAAATGCCTGAAGTCCAGTGTCAAGTACCCACAGTCAGTGATGGTCTGGGGTGCCATGTCAGCTGCTGGTGTTGGTCCACTGTGTTTTATCAAGGGCAGGGTCAATGCAGCTAGCTATCAGGAGATTTTGGAGCACTTCATGCTTCCATCTGCTGAAAAGCTTTATGGAGATGAAGATTTCATTTTTCAGCATGATCTGGCACCTGCTCACAGTGCCAAAACCACTGGTAAATGGTTTACTGACCATGGTATTACTGTGCTCAATTGGCCTGCCAACTCTCCTGACCTGAACCCCATAGAGAATATGTGGGATATTGGGAAGAGAAAGTTGAGAGACGCAAGACCCAACACTCTGGATGAGCTTAAGGCCGCTATCGAAGCATCCTGGGCCTCCATAACACCTCAGCAGTGCCACAGGCTGATTGCCTCCATGCCACGCCGCATTGAAGCAGTCATTTCTGCAAAAGGATTCCTGACCAAGTATTGAGTGCATAACTGAACATAATTATTTGAAGGTTGACTTTTTTTGTATTAAAAACACTTTTTTTTATTGGTCGGATAAAATATGCAATTTTTTTTAGATAGGAATTTTGGGTTTTCATGAGCTGTATGCCAAAATCATCAATATTAAAACAATAAAAGGCTTGAACTACTTCAGTTGTGTGTAATGAATCTAAAATATATGAAAGTCTAATGTTTATCAGTACATTACAGAAAATAATGAACTTTATCACAATATGCAATTTTTTTTAGAAGGACCTGTATATATATATATTCTATACAGTGATAACAATCATCTTAGATAATCATGATCTGCGATATAAAAGATGTCATATAAAACAAAAGGTGTTAAATATTATTATCACAATATTATATATGTTAAAAGATTAAAAACTTAATAGAACCATTGAGTACTAACATTGTCTTATGTTGTATTTCAGATGCGATTTCTGTATAATTGAAAAACGCAATTGCGTTTTTTATATAATTTTTTGCAATATCTGAATATGTGTACTATAAATAGTTAAAAGGTTAAAGGTGTAAAAGTGTGCGGCACACCTCATGCGAAAATATTATATAAAAAATTTTTATAATTTTTTTTTTTTTTAATAAAAGAGACATAATCATTGCCTTTCCCATCGGCCCTTTACTATTTCGATTCATTTTTCAGTAATTATTTCGATAACTTTTTCTATAACTTTTTCGATGGCTTTTTTCGACAATTTTCTCAATAGCTTTTTCGGAAATAGGGCCCAACTGGGGGTGGGGAATAGAGGATTGGGAACCCTCCATCCGAGAAGGACCAGAGTGGGTAGAACAGACCAGACCACCTCTGGGCCTGAGTCAGATGGGGGGCGCCCAACCTGGGCTTTAAAGAAAACCGTAAATTTCTGATTCAGCATTCAAGCCCATTGGTATAATTGAATCGAAATTGAAAATGAATCTAGATTCTACTCTGGACATTTGTTTGATAAAGTCCCCGCCTCTCCAGTGTGGTTTAACCCTTTCAATAGCCGCAAAAGATAAAACATTTGGATCCTGATTATGATACAATTTAAAATGTCTGGAGACAGTATGTTTGTCTGATCCACTTCTGATTTTCGTAAAATGTTCAGAGACTCTCTCCTTCAGAGTCCTTTTCGTGCGTCCTATTTATTGTTTGTCGCAAGGACACTGAAGGATGTATATTACATTTTTACTGCTACATGTTAAAAAATCTTTAATTTCATGTTTAAAACCATTCGAAGTGGATGAGACTTCCATTGTTTTCTTAGAAAAAAGTGTTTTTTTACAATTTGAACAGGTGTTACATCTAAAAAAGCCTTTCAGATTCAGCCACTTATGGATAGTCGAATCCGCGGCAGATTTTCAGAATTTGACGGTCGGGGCAATTTTTAGGCCTAAATTAGGAGCTTTAGTGTAGATGATGTTTGGCTTCCTAGGTGTATTCTTGTTTACCTTTCTGTCTAGGTATGTGTGTGAAGTCTACCTGCAGATGTGTAAAAGGAGTGGTGGGTAATCAAGGTGTTGATGTGGGACTTTGACATTGGTGTTTGGGTTGTTCCTCAACCATGTGATACACCTTCCCACATAATCTGACACTAACTGCTTAATGCCTGTAATATAGAAATTCTGTGCTAGCAGCATGTGTGTTGTTTGAATGCTGTTGTGTCCTACTCCATGAAAATGTACAATGAACAGAGGGGTGCTGTGCTGTGGTATGCATGGTTTTCCCTCTTTGCAGATTAATCCTGTCCTAAGATTCTTCTGCAAGATTGGATAACACCAATCGGCCATTTCATCGTCAGTAGCTGAGGACCGGAGATCCACAGGTATCTGAGTTAACTCAAGTGAAGGAGGTACTAAATTCACCATTTGCAATGTGGCCGGAGCCATCAGTGCAGCCTTCCTGGCCTCCGCGTCTGCCAGGGTATTGCCTTGGGACACATGATCTTTACCACCAGTACGTGCCCTGCAGTGGACAATTGCAATCTGTGAGGGCAATCTTAGGGCTTCTAAAAGTTGTATGACAAGTTGTGACTGTGAGATGTGCTTACCATCAGCTGCAATGAATGCTCTCCTTTGCCAAATGACCACATGGTCCCAGACCACTCCATGTGCGTACCTGCTGTCAGTGTAAATGATGACTGTCTTGCCTTCATGTAGTATGCATGCTCTCGTGAGTGCAATCAATTCTGCTGCTTGTGCAGATTGGTATGTGATGGGTCCGGATTCCTGGACAATATGTGTGTCATGTTGTATGCCGTGTATACAATCACGTGCCTCTGTCAAGTGATCCTCAGGTCCTTTAAGTCCTAATAGGGCAGAGGTGGTTAACAGAGCTGGGTTGGCACTCCAGCTGTGGTGAAACTACGACTCCCAGCATGCTCCATTTATTTCTACAGAGTTCTGAGCGCAGCCAAGCAAGAGGGGCATCTTGGGAGTTGTAGTTTTACCACAGCTGGAGTGCCAAGGTTAGCCATCACTGTAATAGGGCATTCAAGATAGGTGCTGGACCTGAGGTGTGTGATATTGTGTCAGCACACCCGCCATGGTTTTACAATTTTTTCGAGCATATATATGTGGAATGTGAGTCTGTAGTCAGGGAGGCCCAAACCTAGACTTGTCATTAAAGAACATTTCAAATAATCAAATGCATTAAACATTTCCTCAGACCACCTGATGAGATCTGGCATGTCTGCCAGAGTGGCTTGTCTCATTACATTGTCATAGTAGGAGCAATCAGGAATCCATTGTCTGCAGTGGTTTATCATACCAAGGAAAGATAACATTTCTTTCTTGGTGTGCAGGGTGACCAGGCCCACAACAGCCTGGACTCTTTCTGTGCTGATTCTCCTTTCTCCCTTTGTGAGAACAAAGCCCAAGTACTCAACTTGCTTTTTACACCATTGCATTTTCTTGCGTGACACCTTGTGTCCACATTCAGACAACCATTTTAACAAAGATAAACCATCTGTTACATTGGCCTCCTCTGACGCACTGCACAATAACAAATAATCCACGTATTGCAAGAGCACAGAACCCGGGGGGGGGGGGGGGGTGCCATGGTTTTAAACTGGCTTGGAGGACAATGCTGTACACTACAGGTGAATCAGCATATCCCTGGGGCATCCTGCACCAGGTGAGTTGACAACCCTCAAAGGAAAAAGCAAAAAGAGTCTGGTCTACTTGTCAACCGGGATAGAGAAGAAAGCATTTTTCAAGTCTATCACGCTGAAACAGACAGCATCTGCAGTAAATGGCTGACAGCAACTGAGAAATGTGTCAGCTGTCTCTGTTTACTCACGTGTTGGCTCCTGAACTTTTGCAACTATGTGTGGGGGTCTGTATCTTCCTGATCTTAAAGCATCCCGCTGCCTCCTTCTCATATAAATGTTTCTTGTATTTTGTCTGAGGTCCATGAGAAAACGCGCTGCTTTACAATCAACATGAGATTGGGAAGGAGAACTAGGCTGTCACTATTTGCAGCCTGCAGTCCCTGGTTGGGAGGGGGAAGCTCACAATTCGATTTTCCTCCACCGACAGTAAGAAAATTCACCAAATGACAGAGTGAGATATGTTCTTACACTTACCACCAGAACAATAGCTCTCACACAAACAGATGAATCTTAACACTCTATGTATCTTATACTCTAAATATAGGTATGCATCAAACCAAGGTTGGTCAGTCTCCCTTAGACTGTTCTCTTACATGTACCCCTGGTACTAAAAAATCTCTGTCGACAGTTAGATAAAGTAAATAGATCTCCCTGAGATCCTGTGGTGTGTCCCTGACACAAAACAAATCTCCCTGAGATTTGTTCCGTGCGTGGCACTCCAAGTGCCGGCCTTATTCATGAAAGTACTCCAAGTACTTATTATAAACTCCCGGAGTCTATTTTCAAGGCTTAACAATGTATCCTGGATACATAATAAAAACTCACGGTTAGAGATGTGGCCAGTGCCCTCGGACCCGGCAGTGGACAAAAGTGATGTCTCTCTTACCGGAAATGAGGATGGCCTTCTCTATCTCGGACGGAGCCCCCAAACTGAAAAGATTTTGACCTTTCTGGACCTCTACGACAACCTTGGTTTGAGACACTGACATCAGGAGGGATGTTTCTCAGTTGGCAATAATAGACACACTCACACACATCACTGAGAAACACTCTAACTTTATTATGCTATAGCTTGGCCTTATATAGGCAGTAGAAAAGTTTGCATAACAACAGCGTTAAACCAATCATAAAGATAAACATTTGTGTTCACTCACATACTACCGGAACATCCTTTTATGGTATGTAATACGTCACATATAAGAATGTACGCAGTTATGCCGAATGACCCTGAATGAAACAAGAACATTTTTTCTAGTTCTAGGATATTCCCAGAATCTGTCCTGAGACAGATAAGTGAACCTAACTCACAGCGGTTGCCCCCTGTAACTTAGCCTGCCGCTAGGGAATGGAGACTGGGCTCTCAATTCCCTGCAGGACCGGTGGAGAGACCTCGGTCCCATCTCCACCGGCCCCTGGGGTTCTTCCCAGTAAACCTCCACAATATCCTCCCAGCTGAAGGGCTCTGGACCTGGGTCTTACACTGCTCTCTCGCTGAGCCTTTCCAATGGAGTGGAAGAGATCTCGGTAGTCCTGCTCCAGTTCCCACTCCAGGGTTGCTAGGTGAGCCAGGTCTTTCTCTACCTCATGGGGGTCATCCCAATCCTGCCTAGCCTCCCTCTCATAGAAAATGTCATGAAGTCTGGACTGTGCAGGGCTCCCGAAGTTAGGCTCTGCAAAGGACTCCCATAACAAGCCAGGACCATCAAACGCCTCTCCCTCTGGCTTGTCATGCTCAGCTGTCCAGGGTATATACTGTGCCATATACCACCAGGGTGCCTGGTAGGCATCCTCCAGCCATAGTAGCTCCTGCCATACCCGGTGCTCTAGTTCCTTCACCCATTCCCCCAGGGGCTGCTCTCCCAGGAAGGGCATCCGCAGGGCCACTTGCTTCTGCAATCACTGCTCTTCACTGGGGAGACTCTCGCCTCGCTGGTATTGTACATTATCCAGGGCCTGGTACTAGATGCCTTTCCTTAAGGCATCCCGGCCATCTAGGTCTTCCTCATCGTATGCCACTGCTGGTTCCATCCTGCTGCTGTCAGGGTCGCTGTACTGGGACATGCGTTGCCCTCTAATTGTAATTCCAGGAATTATGTTATTTTGTAGCTGTTCTTCTGGGCTGTGAGAACGATCCCGCCACTTGCCACCAATTGTAACGGCATACAAGGAAATGCTCCAAACTCCGAATAGAACCTCACGAATAGCTGCTAGCAGACGAATAGGATACGCACCCAAGCTGCTCACACTCCTAGCAATCAGTCACAGCATACAGTGAATCCCCCCAAGAACGAGACCAAGCTCTGTGTTGAGGGTAAAGCAGTGGACAGCCAGAACTGTGTGTTTATTGTTCTTATATAACATTGTTACACATTAGTACCATCCACAGGGTTTTGTAAGACAACCATTTTTCATATTATAAGAACCCCTTATATATAATTTACTTACAGTTCTGAAGACTCAGGGGTGCTGGCTGGCTTGGTCTCAGGGGTGCTGGCAGGCTTGGCCTCAGGGGTGCTGGCTGGCATGGCCTCAGGGGTGCTGGCAGGCTTGGCCTGGCAGAAGGAGTGTGGGAGACTGTGAGGCCTTTTTTCTCCAAGCTGCTCCGGAAAAAAAATATTTTTCATTATACCTCAGGTGAGACCACAAATCAGACCCTCAATGTTAATCAGACCTCAGCTAACAGCCCCAAAAAGATCCCCAATGTTAATAAGACCTCAGATAACACCTCAGCTCAGACCCTAATATGAATGACCCCCAATCAGACCTCAGATAAGAGCCCCATGCCTTATAGCAACCCCCAGTAGCCTCATAGCAGCCCCCAGTAGCCTCTCCACCAGCCCCCAGTAGCCTCTCCACAAGCCCCCAGTAGCCTTTCAATCAGCTCCCAGTGCCTCTCACCAGCGGCCCCCCAGTGCCTCTGCATCAGCCCCCAGTCAGTGCATCTCCATCAGCCTCCAGTCAGTGCATCTCCATCATCCCCCAATGCACCCTCCCCGTTATTAAAATCATTGGTGGGCAGTGCACCCTCCCCCCCCTCACCAGTATTAAAATCATTGGAGGGCAGTGCGCCCTTCCCCACTCCCCAGTATTAAAATCATTGGTGGCAGCCAGGACGCTACTGAAGTCCTAGCTGCCATGGTCAATTAGTCAGCAGCATACTTACATGCGCTGTGGCCGCCCGACGCTCCTTCCTCTTGTAACTCGTCACAGGTCTGTGCGGCGCATTGCTGTGACGAGACCTGTGATGAGTTACAAGAAGAAGGAGCGTCGGGCGGCCACAGCGCATGTAAGTATGCTGCTGACTAACTGACCATGGCAGCCAGGACTTCAGTAGTGTCCGGGCTGTCATGGTAACCTATCGGAGCCCCAGCATTACACTGCTGGGACTCCGATCGGAACTGCCGCTGCCACCAATGATGGGGGGGATGGGGGGATGGAGGGGGAGGCCGCCCCCTATCATACCGCCACCCACTCGCCACATGAAATTTTTATATTTTGTATCCTCAGCCGGCGGCCCAGGCCCCCAGTGGTGATAACAATCCCTACACCACTGCACTCGCAACCAAACCCGGTCATCACACAGCTGCTCACTCCTCTTCCTGACCTGAAGCTGCTCCCCCTCGTCACTTCGCCTGCCCTGCACAGTGCACGCAGGGATCGCCTTTCAGCCTCCGCTCCGCCCCCTATGTGATTTTAGTCAGCATCTTAGCTGCGGGCCTGCGCCGCCCGCAGGTACGGCTTTACTGTGGCTCTCCTGGCTTGAGGGGGCCCGGTCGCAATTGCGACTGCTGTTACACCTATAGCTACGCCAGTGGCCGCAGCCTCTTTGCTCCTTACCAAGCACAGCGCTGTCCATTTGAGAGCACTGCGCTTGGTATTACAGCTCAGCCCCAATCACTCAGATGGGACAGAGCTGAACCTAGACCATGTGAACGATGTCCTATGGCCTAGGAAGAGACTTTGGCGCTTACGAAGCACCGCAGCCTCTTCATACAGAAAAATAAATAAAAATAAAATGGAGGGGGGGGGCAAGTTGGGTAGACAGCCCCGGGCATATCATGCACTTAATCCACCCCTAGTAGATATGTACTACTTTTGTCTGTGCATAATTACTATATTCTGACTGAATTTCTAACCGACTTTCTGACACACAGTATCGTCATCGTTTACATATGAAGGCTGAAAACCTGGGCTGACCTACTCCTGCTCTCATTGCAGATGGGGTTGTCACAATGCAGAGCAGAGACACTAATGCGTCAGCAAAACCACAGTAGTAGTTCAAATCTCTTCTCCTGGTTTAGACTGCAGATTTGATAGAGCTTACCTGCTCTAACAAATTGTACATTTTGCTGTATCTGTGGCATTTTCTAAGCACCGATCTATATGCAGCAAAATGAGCATCGATAGTTCTGCCACACAGTCTTCTCAGGGACAAAGAAATCGAAGTGAGAACTTGCAGGTGCCCAATTAATTCAGCTTTAAAAATCTTTAATGCATTATTGCTGGCCATTAACACAGTGGTATCACAGCAAGGTCTTCTTAAGACGTAACCAAGTTAATAAAATGTAAAATCAAACTAAAAGAATAGAATTGTAAATCACAATTTAATAGACAACATTATTTTATATTCTTTAACTCATGACCATTTAGTATAATTCTCCAGCTTTAAATGTTACAGAACAATGCACAGAAGATCCTTTTTTCCTATACAAATATGAGACTGCAGAGGAGCTGTTCTTTCTGTATTATGAAGTGTAATATATGGAATAATCCAACCCCTGTGTATTAGGGATCACTGGGTTATACAGCTAGAAGCAGTACAAGTATATTATTCACACTGAGGCACAGGAACTCTTTTCTTCTGAAAAGAAGTCTGTATTTGACTTATCTGCTTTATGCTGCAGTGTCAGAATGGATCCTTGTGATGAGATTAAACTTCAGATTTTAATGGAAACTTTTAAAAATTAAGTTGGGGTACAACCCCCCAAAAAGTGTTGACTGTGGACTGAATTCTAGTGATTATTTTCAAGTTTCATATAATCACCACTCTTAGGAAGCATTCTTGGGAAGTTCTGAGAGGTCTCATGGTCACATCACGTTCAGCTATGGTAGCGAACCTACAAACCATTATCATTTTTTCACGTTACTCACTTCCAAATGAGACCACAAAAATGCAGGTTGGAGGGCATTTGTAGCAGACTGGATGTGGGGTGTAAATGTTTGATGATTTAAACATTGGAAGGAATGGTTGGTGAAGCAGCACAAAAGCCCTCTTAGGCTACTTTCACACTTGAGTTTTTCTTTTCCGGCATAGAGTTCCGTCACAGGGGCTCAATACCGGAAAAGAACTGATCAGTTTTATCCCGCATTCTGAATGGAGGGTAATCCGTTCAGGATGCATCAGGATGTCTTCAGTTCAGTCGTTTTGACTGATCAGGCAAAATAGAAAACCGCAGCATGCTAAGACTTGCCTGAACGCCGGATCCGGCATTTTTTCCCATAGGAATGTATTAGCGCCGGATCCGGCATTCAGAATACCGGAATTCCGGATCCGTCGTTCCGGCATGCGCATGCGCAGATCAGTAAAAATGTACAAGACGGATCCGTCGGTCCGCATGACAAGCGGAGAGACGGATCCGTCCTTGCAATGCATTTGTGAGACGGATCCGCACAGTCAGCGGCAGATCGGTGGATCCGGTGGAACTGCCCGCCGGATCACACTGCCGCAAGTGTGAAAGTACCCTAAGGGCACTTTTGGAAGATGGAAAACAGATTAAGTCCAGCACAAGGTGTCTCTGTTAAAACATCATCATTTAATAAAGTCCATAAAAAAAAAATCACATAGGATCCATTCTGTCTACGTGTTTCGGACTTGATAGGTCTTAATCATGAGTGATATGTACATTTAGGGAACAAATGAATTGAATTGTTCACACCATATTGATGTTTTTCTGACATTGTATAACTGTATAATGACTTACCCTCTAGATCAGTTGTTTGAGAAGGTACTGGCTGCCACAGCCTTCTCCCGGCTCACCAAGCACAGCACTATACATTATATAGAGGCTGTGCTTGGTATCACAGCTCAGCTCTATTAACTTCAATGGGGCTAAACTGTGCCTAAGCCATGTGACTGATGAACGTGACGTTACCTGGCCTAGGCAAAGCTGAGAGAAGACCTGTGCCTTCTCAAACAGCTGATCGAGGAGCGGTCCTTGGTTTCGGACCCCCACTGATCAGATGCTGATGACCTATCTCAAAGGATAGGTCATCAGTTAAAATATCTCCGAAAACCCCTTTACAAGTTAAAATTAGGTTTACATAGGTTTTCTATGTGAGTTTACTGGGTAAGGGAGGGGAGAAAGTGCTGGAAATCTACACCTGTCAGCTCGCTTCGCACTCAAACAGGAAAAAAACTACCGCTTTATGTATGACATACACGAAGAACACATTTAAATCTTCTGTAACCTTATTTTCCTTTTTCATCATTGTTTTATTTGCTGTGCCACTTTTTATATCTTTTTTTTGTGTGCATCAAATTTTTGTTTTATTCTACTTTTGGAGACATCCTATTTTTATTGTTGTTCATCCTTGCACATCTCTTATTTCTCAACATAAAAGTTGCCAGATAAGCATAGACCACACCTAAAATATTCACTTATTCTGACAAAAGGGTTACCTATTTGCATGACTAATCTGACCACAGCAGTTAGTAGGGCAATGGTTGCAAATTACCCTCCATTTAAAGGTTTTCTGAGAGACTGGGAACCCCTTTTAATATTGCCAGGCAGGGTGCATGGTTTAAAAAAAAAAAATAGACTTACCTGTCACTGTAGTTCTGTTCTCCTCTGCTTTTGGTCCCCCTGGATCAGTAGTATGACATGCCTTCAATGCGTATGTCGCTGCTGCTGGCCAATCAATGGCGTCAGCAATGGCAGAGGTCACATTGCGTGCCTGCACGCATCACTGATTGGCCAACAATGGTGACGTGTGTAGACAGTACATCACTCTTCCAGTCCAGGGGTAACCAGAAGAAAAGAAGAAGGGAGCTTGGACCGAAGTGCTAAGGAGAGGTGAGTCTTTTTTTTTTCAGTCCCAGCACACTGCCTGCCCATATAAAAAGGGGTTCCTAGTCTCAGAAGTCCCTTTTAAACCTATGCTGCATCTCAGCTTTTTCCGTAAGACTTTGAACTTAATCATGAAGTTACAGTACATAAAATGAAAAAAAGACACAGGTCCATCAAGTTTAACCTTTATCAGATTAATTATACATTAATTGTTAGATTAATTATAATCCTCAATGTTTGCTATTAGATACGCATCTAGCCCTTACTTTAATGCTGACAGTACCTACCATTACTACCTCCTGGGGTAGGGCATTCCATATTTGGACTACTCTACCTGTAAAGAATCCTTACCTGTATTATTGCCTAAATCTCCCTTCCTCCAATTTCTTAAGCCTCTCATTATAAGAGAGACCTTTCGTTCCATTTAATAATCTGGTAGCAGGCATATAAACCCTTTATAGTTCTTCTATATCATTTAACCTAAAACTGAACCCCATATTCAAGCTATACCTTACAAGAGATCTCTATTTTAATATAGCCTAGAATCTTATTTGCTTTGAAGCTGCTTCCTGACATTGAGTACTGTTGCTTAGCTTACTTGTAACCAGAATGGCCAAGTCTTTTTCTTGTTCTGTTGACCCCAGTTTTATTCCATTTAATGTGTATGCAGCCATATTATTTCTGTGCCCTTGGTGCATTACTTTACATTTATTAATATTAAATGCATCTGCCATGTTCTTGCCTATCCTGTCAACTTATCTAGGTCTTTCTGTAATATTTGATAACCAAGCTGGGTTTTAAGTATCCTACACTGTTTGTGTCATCGGCCAAAACTGAAATGTTACTCTCCTTCCCGACCACAAGACCACTGATAAAGAGTTTAAAAGGAATTGGGCCTAACACAGATCCTTGTGGTAACCCACTGCTAACTTTAGCCCATTTTGAGTATCTACCATTTACAATGACTGTGTTTTCTGTCCTGGAACCAATTTCTTTTATATGGTCCCCCAGTCCCTGCATTTGTAGCTTCAGCACAAGGCTCTTGTATAGTACTGCATCATAAGCTTTCCAAAATCCAGATATATCACTTCTGCCGCAAGACCAGATTTGCGTCAACACCCTCATAAAAACCAATCATTTTGGTTAGACATGACCTGTTTTTCAGGAATCCATGTTGGTTATTATTTACTCACCGCTATATACTTTTGCAGCTCATCTCTTAGGATACCTTCAAATATTTTACATATCACAGATGCCAAACTTACCATGTAATTACATGGTTCCATCTTTATACTTTTCTAAAGCCTAGATAGAAAGCCTTTATACTGTCTGACAATTGGGCAGATTATCGCTAACAAGGGTTTGTAGGGATGCTCATTAGCCATAACCTGCTGATGTAAAAGTGCCGCCACGTAATTGAATTGTTCATGTGGTCACCTAAATCATCATTTGCCGGCAGCAGATCATGCTTTCTAAACAGTGCTCTGTATGGGGATGAGCAGTGGCTATACCGTGGAGGATATTGCTACATGTAATGCTATACCGTGGAGGAGATTGCTACATGTAATGCGGTAGTCTCCTTCACTGATGAGCAGGTGAATTGGCTGCTCAATTCAGCAGTGTAAATGAGCCTTTAAATATTGGTAGAATATCTGCCATCCTCCAGTCCTGTGCCATTGGCCCTGTTGGCTCAATCCCTTCAGTACCCATGGATGAATGTTATCCGGGCCAGGAGCTTTATCAATATTTAATATACTGTAAGATGGTGATATGTGGCAGAGGAGTGATTACTTCCCCCCCAAATCATCATTCGCCGTTGATGAAAAGAGTTTAATATCTCCGCCTTCCCTCATGTTTTTAGAGTCCAGTATTATTACATTCTTATCTTTTTTGGGATTTTGTAAGGGATCGCTCTCTCAAGCAGGGTTGCAATGACAGATTCCTCCTCAGACAACGGGGTTCAAGTCCAAATGGTGCTTTATTTTGGCACTTCAGCAACAGCACAAACATAAACATCACAAAATAAACACCTGCCCCTCTAGGCACTACCTAATACATAGGTCATTTCTACCTCACCTATAGAGCGCATTTCACACACAGGGTACCCTCCGGCTTTTCTCAGCCATACGGTCCAGCAGCCTTCTGGCTGTGACCACACCAGTACCTTTGGGGGGATATGGTCCAGAAGTCCTCCCGACTCTGACGTGCGAACCTCTTTCCGCAGGCGTCGATTGGCCCCCAAAACTGAGGCATTCACACAGCCTCGTGGCCTCTCAGCCCTCCTGGCTGAGACCACACAGAGCCTCTGCAGGCTTCCGTTTCCAAATCCTCTCTCCTCCCCCCAGACTCATAAACTGATGGTTGTTTTATCCCTCCTTGATTACAGCAGGCCTCACCTGTGATCTCCTCAACTAAAGAAAATACCTGTAGTGGACTAGGGGTGTGGACTGAGAGACTCCCACTACCAACCTGTCTCCCAGTCCAAAGAAATCCAGCCCATACAACTTTAAACAAAATGATCTCCAGCAACTATGCCTTGCTGGAGCAGCACCATTTCTGGATTCCAGTTATCTCAGCTAAACTGAACAACCAGATGAGATACAAACCCTCAGCACACCTCTATCATGCACTTCACTACAATTTATACAGTATATTTAGGAAAGCTTTGGGGATTTCTGTCAAGCAATTTGTTTTTCTGTGGCTAATTTAGACAACTCTATTTCATAGTTTTTTAGCAGCCCCGTGGACATAGAGGCATTGGCAGGGCACTAGACGCAAATACATTGCGAATGATATGGGTTAGTATCACAGTGTCGGACTGGGGTGCCTAGGGCCCACCAGTAAAATGTATTTTGGGGGCCCACCGTACGGATACATTCAAATATTACCTGCTCACACAGCAGAAAGATGCTACCAGATGATTGAATATGGGGGTCCCTGCAGCAACTTTCAGAAGGTAGGTCCTGGGGAGAAGAGGAGACTGACAGCTTTTCTCTATACCTAGAAGTCATCTCAGCTCTGATTGTGTCTATAATAATAAACTGAACATAAGCTGGTTGAGGTGCTGTCCATTTAATATATGTATGTAGTGCAGTAAGTCTACTGTGTTATGTGCCACTTGTGCAGGGAATGGGAAACTAGGGGCCCACCTTGCTCAGGGGCCCACCGGGGGATTCACCTGTAACCCTGTGGGCCAGTCCGAGCCAGGGACTATACATGGGGTGCAGTGTACTATACAGGACTGTACATGAGGTGCAGTATCATATACAGGACATAACATGGGGTGCAGTATAATATGGAATATACATGAGGTGCAGTGTAATATACTGGACTATACATGAGGTGCAGTGTAATATACAGGACTATACATTGGGTGCAGAGTAATATAAAGGACTATACATGAGGTGCAGTGTAATATACAGGACAAAACATGGGGCCAGTGTAATATACAAGACTATACATGGGGGGGGGGGGCAGTGTAATATACAGGACAATACAAGGGTGTAGTGCAATATGCAGGACTATAATTGAGGTGCAGCATAATATACATAAGTATACATGGATTGCAGTGAAATATACAAGACTATACATGAGGTGCAGTATAATATACAGGACTATACATGGGGTGCAGTGTAATATACAGGACTATACATGGGGTGCAGTGTAATATACAGGACTATACATGGGGGCAGTGTAATATACAGAA
Source organism: Bufo gargarizans (assembly GCF_014858855.1). NCBI lineage: Eukaryota > Metazoa > Chordata > Amphibia > Anura > Bufonidae > Bufo > Bufo gargarizans. The sequence continues at coordinate 193,015,100 of NC_058080.1, forward strand.
CTATACATGGGGTGCAGTGTAATATACAGGACTATACATGGGGGCAGTGTAATATACAGAACTATACATGGGGTGCAGTGTAATATACAGGACTTTCCCTTTTCGTACTCCGGCAGCACATCATGGGTTAATCCCATTCCCTTCAGATTGTAGGACCGCCCACCTAGATAAATCTGAATAATTAATCAATTAATTAGCTCCCTAATATAAGGTGGCAACCAGAATGCATCCTTGTGTTTTTTTTATTGTCCTTCAGTAAGCCCACCTAGCGGCTGGTTACCTGGATCAGGTAGCCTGACTGACCTTTTTTTCTTTTTCTTCCTATTTTTGGCCATGTATACAGGGAGTGCAGAATTATTAGGCAAGTTGTATTTTTGAGGATTAATTTTATTATTGAACAACAACCATGTTCTCAATGAACCCAAAAAACTCATTAATATCAAAGCTGAATATTTTTGGAAGTAGTTTTTAGTTTGTTTTTAGTTTTAGCTATTTTAGGGGGATATCTGTGTGTGCAGGTGACTATTACTGTGCATAATTATTAGGCAACTTAACAAAAAACAAATATATACCCATTTCAATTATTTATTTTTACCAGTGAAACCAATATAACATCTCAACATTCACAAATATACATTTCTGACATTCAAAAACAAAACAAAAACAAATCAGTGACCAATATAGCCACCTTTCTTTGCAAGGACACTCAAAAGCCTGCCATCCATGGATTCTGTCAGTGTTTTGATCTGTTCACCATCAACATTGCGTGCATCAGCAACCACAGCCTCCCAGACACTGTTCAGAGAGGTGTACTGTTTTTCCTCCTTGTAAATCTCACATTTGATGATGGACCACAGGTTCTCAATGGGGTTCAGATCAGGTGAACAAGGAGGCCATGTCATTAGATTTTCTTCTTTTATACCCTCTCTTGCCAGCCACGTTGTGGAGTACTTGGACGCGTGTGATGGAGCATTGTCCTGCATGAAAATCATGTTTTTCTTACCTTGCAGACTTCTTCCTGTACCACTGCTTGAAGAAGGTGTCTTCCAGAAACTGGCAGTAGGACTGGGAGTTGAGCTTGACTCCATCCTCAACCCAAAAAGGCCCCACAAGCTCATCTTTGATGATACCAGCCCAAACCAGTACTCCACCTCCACCTTGCTGGCGTCTGAGTCGGACTGGAGCTCTCTGCCCTTTACCAATCCAGCCATCTGGCCCATCAAGACTCACTCTCATTTCATCAGTCCATAAAACCTTAGAAAAATCAGTCTTGAGATATTTCTTGGCCCAGTCTTGACGTTTCAGCTTGTGTGTCTTGTTCAGTGGTGGTCGTCTTTCAGCCTTTCTTACCTTGGCCATGTCTCTGAGTATTGCACACCTTGTGCTTTTGGGCACTCCAGTGATGTTGCAGCTCTGAAATATGGCCAAACTGGTGGCAAGTGGCATCTTGGCAGCTGCACGCTTGACTTTTCTCAGTTCATGGGCAGTTATTTTGCCTTGGTTTTTCCACACTCTTCTTGCGACCCTGTTGACTATTTTGAATGAAACGCTTGATTGTCCGATGATCACGCTTCAGAAGCTTTGCAATTTTAAGAGTACTGCATCCCTCTGCAAGATATCTCACTATTTTTGACTTTTCTGAGCCTGTCAAGTCCTTCTTTTGACCCATTTTGCCAAAGGAAAGGAAGTTGCCTAATAATTATGCACACCTGATATAGGGTGTTGATGTCATTAGACCACACCCCTTCTCATTACAGAGATGCACATCACCTAATATGCTTAATTGGTAGTAGGCTTTCGAGCCTATACAGCTTGGAGTAAGACAACATGCATAAAGAGGATGATGTGGTCAAAATACTCATTTGCCTAATAATTCTGCACGTAGTGTATTTCCTGGCCCCTAGCGTTCGCTCCTGTGTTCTTCCAGGAAGCGCTTTCTGCATCGGAGGCAGCGTTTACCGCACCGGCAACCGGGGTATATTATCCTGACTTGGTTTTCGGTGGCATGGTGGAGCACAGAGAAGCTCTCTGTGAAACGCAGGTGCTGGGCGTCTGACATCACCCCGCGTGCCTCCTCCTTCGGCAGCAGAACTTCCGGTTACGGACTTCCAGTTTCGTAGAGCGCAAGAAGCGCTTGGTGGAACGCAGGCGCTGGGCATCTGACATCACCCTTCATGCCGCCGCCTACCTGATGCAGCTGTAAGTATTTAAACTGGCTGTCTGTAGTGCTCACTGCCGCATGTGCCTGGCAGCAGAGCTCTGGTATTATAAAGGTAATTCTGCCTGTCCTGTGTCAGGCAAATCCTCCAATAGTTTTCCCCTTGTTTACTGGTTTCTGCATTATGTGTTACAGATGTCCAGCCCTTCAAGCAGACCAGGAAAGAGGGCCAGAAAGAGCAGGCACAGGTTGTGCCATTCATGTGATCAGACCCTGCCTGATGAGTATCCAGAGGATTACTGTGAGCAGTGTAGTGGGAACCCTCCTAAGGTCTCCCCATCTAGATCTGCTAAGAAACGCAAATCTAAACAAGCCTTGTGCATCTCATGCATTCAGCCGTTGCCTCTTGATTGCTCCTCCAATATATGTAAGAATTGTTCTCATTCAGATGAGGCCTCTGACGCAGAGACCAGGAAGATGATGTCTATTTAAGAAATGTCTTGCTAAAACTAGGAAGAAGAGTAACAAGAGAGAGCATTTATCTTCTGGGTCGTCTTCTGAGCAGTCTTCACGCTCTGAAGGTGAAGTCTCTTCTGACTCTGAGTCCGAGTCCACGATTCTGGAGGATAACTTTCTGTTTAACAAGAATAACGTTAACCAACTGATTAAAGAAGTAAAAAGGAGCATGGAGTCTAAGAAAGAAAAGAGTTCAGAACGAGAAGAAGAAAATATTTTTTATTTTCCCTGAAAAGAAAGCCTTTGTGTTTCCTAGTCACCCTGTCTTGAGTTACATTATGTGTAAAGAATGGGAACAGCCAGTGGGAAAGATAAATCTGGGATCCAGATTTAGAGCAGCATACAAAACAGATCCTGCTGAATCCACCAGCTGGGAAGCCCCAGCAAGAGAAGACCCGGCGCTTACCCGTTTAGCTAAAAAGTCTCTTTTTCCTAGTGATGACTCCTCCTTGCTCAAGGAGCCTATGGAGAAGAAAGCGGATGGGCTCCTAAAGAGACTGCACACCTACCTGGCCTCCCTAAGCAAGGCTGCTATGGCAACAGTCCCTGTAGCTCGGGCTCTCAGGGTATGGCTAAGCCAGCTTGGTAGGGATATAGAGGATGGAGTGTCAAGAGAGGAATTGCTGCAACAACTACCATTGTTGAAAATGGCGGCGGAGTTCCTTTGTGACTTCCCTCTGGATACGTTAAGGTTGACGGCGAAGAATATGGCCCTGTCAAACTCAGTTAGAAGAGCCTTCTGGTTGAAGCTATGGTCCGGAGATCCTTCGTCTAAGAGTAATCTCTGCTCCTTACCGTTTGAGCCTGGAAGACTTTTTGGCTCCCATCTGGATAAGCTTCTGGAAGCTAATATGGAGGAGAAGACATTGCATTTTCCTCAAGCCAGACGTAGAGACAAACTGAAGTTTTTTCGTCCCTATAGAGGACAGGATTATAGGAGGTCAAGTTTTAGAGGACGCTCAACCAGAGGAAGATCTGACCGTAGATTCAGACTAGCTCCTGAAAAGCCAGGAAAGAAGCCAGATGATTCCAAACAACCGAACATGGAGTTCTGACGCCACAGGTCAGGAAGTGGGAGGCCGCCTGTCAAACTACTACTCAGAGTGGCTGCGGATTACCTCAGACAATTGGGTCTCCAGATCATCAGAGAAGGTTACGAACTGGAGTTCGACCACTTTTTTTAGAAAAGGGCGCACCAGAGGGGAAAGGGGGTATACTCCAGAGTATTCCACATACCCAAGGCAGATGGAAGAAACCATCTCATCATAAATCTGCGTTACTTAAATCAGTACCTGAAGAAAGTTCATTTCAAGATGGAAACTATAAGATCGATAACAGCAGTACTCAGAAGAGATCAGTACAAGGTATCCTTAGACGTAAAGGACACGTATCTACACATCCCCATAAGAGTGTCGTCCAGAAAATTTCTAAGACTGGCTATTCAGAAGGAGGAAGGCATTTCTCACTTCCACTTCAAGGCTCTTCCTTTTGGCCTCTGCTCTTCACCGAGAATTTTTACCAAGATTGCAATCATAGTAGCGGTGACTCTTCGCCTCCAGGATATTCAAGTCTTCCCCTACCTGGACGACTGGCTTCTGGCAGCCCAATCCGAACACCTTCTGCAAATTCATCTCCAGAAAGCGGTAAAACTACTTCAATCCCTAGGATTTCTAATAAATTGGAAGAAGTCAGAAATCATTCCTACTACCTCCAAGTCCTTCCTAGGGTTCAGGATAGACACACGCAGCATGACACTTCTCCTGCCACCTGTAAAGATTGGGACGTTAAAGAAGGAAATAAGAACCCTATTATCCTTACATCGTCCTTGAGTTCGCAGAGTAATGAAGACATTGGGACATATGACAGCGACAGCAGATGCCGTCCCCTGGGCCATGATTCATACCAGGGACTTACAGCAGGACATGCTACAGACTTGGCATCACAGCCACCACAGTCTGAAAGAAAGAGTGAATCTGAAGCCTTTAACAATTCAGAGTCTAAACTGGTGGCTTCAGACCAAGAATCTTTCCTCTGGGAAGCGTTTCCAGTTCATGTCTCCGGTCATAATCACTACAGACGCATCTGGCCAAGGCTGGGGAGCACACCTCCAAGACAAATGGGTTAAAGGCCTCTGGTCCCCACAAATGAAGAAGCAATCTTCAAATTTCAGGGAGCTGAAGGCGGTCCACTTGGCTATCCACCAGTGTGCAGCAGAGATAATAGGAAAGCCAGTGCTTGTTTGTTCAGGCAATCTCCCGGCGGTATTTTATCTGAACAAGCAAGGAGAGACGAGGCATGGGGTTCTCCTGGGCTTGTGCAAACAGATATTCTCCTGGGCAGAGTCCCACCATTTAAAATTAAGAGCCATGCATATCAAAGGTTGCTGCAATACTCAAGCGGATCAGCTGAGTCGGAGGATGATCAAACCGGCAGAATGGGAGCTGAATCAAGACGTATTCCAGCAAATAGTGGCCAAATGGGGTCTGCCAGCGTGGGACCTGATGGCGTCCAGAAGGAACAAGAAGCTGCCAAGGTTTTGCTCTCTGAACAGTTGGGAAGACCCCACACTGGTGGATGCCTTTTCCTTCAGCTGGAGACACCTATTCGTGTACATCTTTCCTCCGGTCCCTCTCATTGTGAGAGTCCTTCGGAAGATCCTTGCAGAGAGGCCTCAGGTGATACTAATAGCGCCATTCTGGCCGAGAAGGTTGTGGTTTCCCCTTCTTCTCCAGCTTTCCAAGGGGGAATTCTGGAAGCTCCCTCTAGTTCCGGATCTTTTACTTCAAGAGGGTCGGTATCATCAGCATCTGGACAGACTACACCTCACAGCCTGGAGGCTGAAAGATCTGCGCTAGAAGAAAGAGGACTCTCAGACTCAGTAATTAATACACTTCTCTGCTCTCGTAAGCAATCAACGAATATGAAGTATGCCAAGATCTGGAATAAGTTCTCAGAATGGCTCTGTGAGTCGAATTGTTCAGTCATTAACATCTCTTCTATACTGCAGTTCCTTCAAGACGGTTTTCAAAAGGGTCTCAAACCCAATACACTAAGGGCACATATGATGGCGATCAATGCCATGACCGAAAATAAAGTCATTCATCACCCGCTCATCGTCACGTTCTTTAAAGCAGTAAAGAAGTTAAGACCTACTTTTCGAGAACCCATACCGGTCTGGGACCTGTCCTTGGTACTCAGAAGATTAACGGCTTCTCCATTTGAGCCTCTCCAGCAAGCTGATTTCAAATGGTTTACCTATAAGGTGTCTTTTCTAATTGCAATTACATCGGCAAAGCGGTTGGGAGAGCTACGAGCCCTTTCCTCTAAACATCCATACCTGAGAATTCTTCAAGACGGAGTGCTACTTCGTACCATGCCATTCTTCCAACCAAAAGTCTCATCTTCTTCTAACATTAACAGAGAGTCTTTCCTTCCAGCGTTCTTTCCTGACCCTTCTGATGAACAACAGAGTGCGTTACACACACTAGATGTTAAGAGGGCAATTGAAATGTATCTTCTCAGAACAAAGGAGTTCAGAAAGGCAGAGAACCTCCTCCTGTTATATGCCGGTTCAAGAAGAGGGCAGTGTCCATCCAAAGATACCATTGCAAGATGGATTAAGTCTACAATTATGGAAGCATATGCACTTGAGGGATTTCTCCTCCGTTTCCTATCAAGGCACACTCTACAAGAGCCACTGCAGTATCCTGGGCGGAAAAAGCGTAAGTTTCTCTAGAAGACATCTGCAACGCAGCATCCTGGTCTTCAACACTGACCAAGAGCTCAGTAGCAAGGAGCCCAGGGGCCCCTGACGAAGCCTCTGGGCGAAACCCAGGTCGGGCATTGATATTTCAGATGATTTTATATGCTGATTTCTAGCGGTGCTGTTGTGAGTATAATAAAATCTTTAATCTTTGACATATTCACGGGTACTGCACTATGTTGCTGATCTTTTGAAGGGTCATCGCTGTCCTGTGAAGTTTTGGTCGGCAGTGTGGCGTGTGCCTGTGGGGAAGTTTTAGCGTAGGATACAATTTAAACTGTGCTTTCCTTTAATAAGGCGTTTTCTAAACTATATCTCCTTTGGAGCATGGACCAGGACTCTGGTTTATACCAAGAGCTCAGCCTTCGGCACTGGGGTTTTGAGTGCAGTACTAGATGCGGAAGCCCCCCCTTTGGGATCTATGCAAATCCCGTGATGTGCTGCCGGAGTACGAAAAGGGAAAGGAAAAATACGTACCTGGGATTTTACTTTCCTTAAGTATGGAGGCAGCACATCGATACCCTCCATAATAAATTTTTCATTTTTTTGTGTCTGGATCTATTTTTTTAACACAAGGATGCATTCTGGTTGCCACCTTATATTAGGGAGCTAATTAATTGATTAATTATTCTGATTTATCTAGGTGGGCGGTCCTAAAATCTGAAGGGAATGGGATTAACCCGTGATGTGCTGCCTCCGTACTCAAGGAAAGTAAAATCCCAGGTATGTATTTTTCCTATACATTGGGTCCAGTATAAAATACAGGACTATAGATTGGGTGCAGTGTAATATACATGACTATACATGGGGCGCAATGTAATATACAGGACTGAACATGGGTGAAGTGTAATATGCAGGACTATACATGGGGTGCAATGTAATATACTGGACTATACATGAGGTGCAGTGTAATATACAGAACTATGCATGGGGTACAGTGAAATATACAGGACTATACATGGGGGACAGTGTAATATACAGGACTGTAAATGAGGTGCAATATAATATACAGGAGTATAAATGGATTGCAGTGCAATATACAAGACTATACATGGCTTACAGTGTAATATACAGGACTATACAAGGGGAGCAGTATAATATACAGGACTATACATGGGGTGCAGTATAATATACAGGACTATACATGGGGTGCAGTATAATATACAGGACTATATATGGGGTGCAGTATAATATACAGGACTATACATGGGGTGCAGTCTAATATACAGGACTATACATGGGGTGCAGTCTAATATACAGGACTATACATGGGGTGCAGTGTAATGTACAGGACTATACATGGGGTACAGTGTAATATACAGGACTATACACTCACCTAAAGAATTAGTAGGAACACCATACTAATACGGTGTTGGACCCCCTTTTGCCTTCAGAACTGCCTTAATTCTACGTGGCATTGATTCAACAAGGTGCTGATAGCATTCTTTAGAAATGTTGGCCCATATTGATAGGATAGCATCTTGCAGTTGGAGATTTGAGGGATGCACATCCAGGGCACGACGCTCCCGTTCCACCACATCACAAAGATGCTCTATTGGGTTGAGATCTGGTGACTGTGGGGGCCATTTTAGTACAGTGAACTCATTGTCATGTTCAAGAAACCAATTTGAAATGATTCGAGCTTTGTGACATGGTACATTATCCTGCTGGATGTAGCCATCAGAGGATGGGTACATGGTGGTCATGAAGGGATAGACATGGACAGAAACAATGCTCAGGTAGCCAGTGGCATTTAAACGATGGCCAATTGGCACTAAGGGGCCTAAAGTGTGCCCAGAAAACATCCCCCACACCATTACACCACCACCATCAGTCTGCACAGTGGTAACAAGGCATGATGGATACATGTTCTCATTCTGTTTACGCCAAATTCAGACTCTACCATTTGAATGTCTCAACAGAAATCGAGACTCATCAGACCAGGCAACATTTTTCCAGTCTTCAACAGTCCAATTTTGGTAAGCTCGTGCAAATTGTAGCCTCTTTTTCCTATTTGTAGTGGAGATGAGTGGTACCCGGTGGGGTCTTCTGCTGTTGTAGCCCATCCGCCTCAAGGTTGTGCGTGTAGCAGGCAATCACGCCCTCCACCATAACACACACACAAAAAATCCACACATCTGGTAGAGTACAGTGAATGACTGTAAATACTTCCAGTTATGAAGACTCCAGCGGCTCAGGATCAGTGCTCTGGGCAGCTGGGCTAAGGCTGGAAGTGGGCACCGCTCTGCAGGAAGGAGACCAGGGCGTTACAGTGCACCCCAGCACCCCACAGTATGCAGTATAGCACCATACAGTATACAGCAACCCACAGTATGCAGTATAGCACCCTATAGTATACAGCACCACGCAGTATGCAGTATAGCACCCCACACTATACAGTACCCCACAGTATATAGTAGAGCAGTATAGCAGCCCACAGTATACAGCACCACACAGTATGCAGTATAGCACCCCACACTATACAGTACCCCACAGTATATAGTAGAGCAGTATAGCAGCCCACAGTATACAACACCTCACAGTACACAGTAGAGCAGTATAGCACCTCACCGTATACAGCACGCCAAACTATACACGATATAGCACCCCACAGTATACAGCCCCCCACACTATACAGTACAGCAGTATAGCACTCCACAATATACAGCACCCACAGTATACAGCCCCCCACAGAATATACAGCCCCCCACCGTATACAGTACAGCAGTATAGCACTCCACAATATACAGCACCCACAGTATACAGCCCCCCACACTATACAGTACAGCAGTATAGCACTCCACAACCCTTCCCATGAGCAAATTATAGTCGTGGACCGAGAGGGGCTTTTCAATTACACTGGTTGCTCGTTCAATTTGTATTGTCGTGTCTGCGTGAATGGAGGAGAGCATGTAAACGTCACGCTTGTCTCTCCATTTCACCGCAAGCAGTTCTTCATTACACAAGGCAGCCCTCTCCCCCTTGCAAGACGGGTAGTAACGAGCTATTGTGGGAAGCCCCGGCGACTAGGTCGCACGGTGCCACAGCAGCCAATCTGTTCTAAAAACAAATGCCTGAAGGCACACTTATGTAAAAATTGTCCACATAAAGATGGTACCCCTTGCCAAATAAGGGTGACACCAAGTCCCAGACTGTCTTCCCACTGCTCCCCAGGTAGTCAGGGCAACCGACCGGCTCCAGGGTCTGATCTTTACCCTCATAGACTCTAAATTTGTGCGTATAGCCTGTGGCCCTTTCACAGAGCTTATACAATTTGACCCCATACCGGGCGCGCTTGCTTGGGCTGTATTGTTTGAAGCTAAGGCGCCCGGTAAAATGTACAAGGGACTCATCTATGCAGATGTTTTGCTCAGGGGTATATAAATCTTCAAATTTGGTGTTAAGGTGGTCTATGAGGGGCCGAATTTTGTGGAGCCGGTAAAAAGCTGGGTGGCCTCTGGGACGAGAGGTGCTGTTGTCACTAAAGTGCAGGAAACGCAGGATGGTCTCAAATCGTGTCCTGGACATGGCAGCAGAGAACATGGGCATGTGATGAATTGGGTTCGTGGACCAATATGACCGCAATTCATGCTTTTTTGTCAGGCCCATGTTGAGGAGAAGGCCCAGAAAAGTTTTAAATTCGGAAACTTGGACGGGTTTCCACCGGAAAGACTGGGCATAAAAGCTTCCCGGGTTGGCGGCTATAAATTGAGTGGCATACCGATTTGTTTCTGCCACGACTAAGTCCAAGAGCTCCTCAGTCAAGAACAGCTCAAAAAACCCCAGTGCCGATCCGATCTGAGCTGTCTCAACCCAAACTCCAGACTGGGCGGTGAAAGGGGGAACTTCTGGTGCGGCTGAAGTTGGGGGCTGCCAATCAGGGTTTGCCAGCACCTCAGGGACTCTACGGGCCTGTCTGTGCGGTGCCTGCGACAGGGGAACTAATGCACGTGCCACCGTACCAGCTTCAACTGCCCTTCTGGTGCTCGCCACTTCACCATGTTGTACGGCAGTGCTGGTAAAAGGTCCAGGATGGGCTGCGCTGCTGCTGTATGCCTCACCACGTAATCCAACAGCGCCAGCCCCACTCTGCTGCCCTTGAATCGGATCCTGCGCAACACGGGGCCGGGTACGCCTGGTGGTATCAGGGACCTCAACCTCATCGTCCGAACTTTGGGTCAGACTGCCACTGCTTTCTACAGGTTCATATTCTGACCCGCTGGATTCGTCAGATGAGGGTTCCCATTCCTCATCCGACTGGGTCAGAAGCCTGTACACCTCTTCAGAAGACTACCCCTTACTTGCCATTTGGTCAACTAAATTTAGGGGGTATTCCTTGAGACTACCCAAGAAAAAAAGCAAGCCTGTCTTACAAATGGGAGGCTAGCGAAGTACCGGAAGCCGCTGCGATTGATAAAAAATATCAAAACAGATTTTTTTTTTTATCGCCGCAGCGCTTGTGTAGTGATTGCGCAGTGATAAAAAAAAAAATGTTGTCACTACGGCGGGCGTAGGTGAACGCACGTGTAGGCGACCGATCAGGCCTGATCGGGAAAACACTGCGTTTTGGGTGGAGGGCGAACTAAGGTGACACTAATACTATTATAGATCTGACTGTGATCAGTTCTGATCACTTACAGATACTATAAAAGTACCAATGCTGATTAGTGATACGCTAATCAGCGAATCAGTGACTGCGGTGCGGTGGGCTGGGCGCTACCCGACGCTAACTACCTAACTAAGAAGCCTAAACTATCCTAAAACCTAACCATCAATACTAGTGAAAAAGAAAAATGACAGTTTACACTGATCACTTTTTTTCCTTTTACTAGTGATTGACAGGGGTGATCAAGGGGTGATCAATGGGTTAATTGGGGTGATGGGGGGTGATCTGGGGGCTAAGTGTAGTGTTTGGTGTACTCACTGTGATGTGTGCTCCTCTGCTGGGACCAACCGACGAAAAGGACCAGCAGAGGAGCACAGAAGCCATTTAACACCTTATATTTATAAATATAAGGTGTTAAATGGCTTTTGATTTGTTTTTTTTAAAGTCACCAACCTGCCAGCGATGATCAGGCTGGTGACTAACTTCTCCTGTAACGATTCCCGGCCCGCACTGCGCATGTGCGGGCCGGCTCTGCCCGAAATCTCGTGTCTCGCGAGAGGACGCATCGGCGCATCCAGGAGGAATAACAGGGCCACCGCCAGGGCGCAATCCTGCGTGCCGCGGTCCTGAGGCGGTTAATAGCCGTTTTTTTTTTCACTGTCATGTGCATGTAGCCTCATATTCTCTAGCAGATGACATCACAAATAGTGTTTCTAAGGAAACAAAAGTGACCGTGCCAGAATTCTAATGATGACACCACAAGAAGTGTAACCATGTTAGGATTCTAATGATGACATCACAAATGGTGCCTTAGCATGAGAGCGGCCATATTGAATGTACTGGGCTCACACTTTGTGAATATACCGTTAAGGGAGATATCACTAGTGGATAAAGTATTACCTGGGGGGATAATTTATTTTGAAACTTGTGTTAGTTTTCTGGCATAGTATAAGGCACAAACAAAAATTTGTGAGCTTAAATAATACACTTAAAAAAATCCTAACTCACCCCTTCAGGCTCCAGCTTTGAACCAACGCTCTCAGGATACCCATAGAAAATAGGGCTGAGTACAATTTGTGCAATTTAATAATTAAGATAAATAAAAAAAACATTTTTTCTTTTAAAAGAAACTATGTTTATTATAAAACAGCGCATTTTCTGAGGCAGCTCTTTAAGGGAGGCAGTGGCTCCGTCTCCAGGATTGGCTGGATTCAGGTCCGCTAACTTGTAGAGAGGAGGTTGGGGGTCGAACTTCTGGCAGATTTTCAGGGACGGAATAGTGTCACAAGAGGTTCCTCATGTTGTGGTGTAGTCAGGTCTTAGAAGAGAAAATATCCAAATAAGAAAAACTGTTTGTAAAAACACAAGGAGAAGACTGAGGGAAGCAGCCAAACTTACCGGGCCTGGTGGTGCTCTACTCATCTTCATGGGAATTTTAGATGGTATGGATGAGAAAAACCATCTGTAGATGGTAAGTGGGCCCCAAGGGGTAGATGGTAAATGGGCCCCAAGCTGCAGATGGTAAATGGGCCCCAATGGGGTAGATGGTAAATGGGCAACAAGCTGCAGATGGTAAATGGCCCCAAGCCGCAGATGGTAAATGGCCCCAGGCGGCAGATGGTAAATGGGAACCAAGCAGCAGATGTTATTTTGATGGCCCAGGGGCAGATGTTATATTGAGGGCCTATTGGCAGATGTTATAGCCGGCGGCAGATGGTACAAGATGGCCGCTTTCTCTTACGGGGGTAAGAGGCCATGATGTTGGTGGTGGCCCCCTGAAGATCCTCCATCTCAACATCATCAGGATACTGGCGAGGGCCAATATCCATCTTGTCGTCATCGCTGGGAACGGATTTCATTTCTTCATCATCTGGATACTGGCGAGGGCCGACATCCATGCTCTCTACAGTATTCACCATGGGAACAGTCTTTGGAACCAACCTCCTCCTCTTCCTAGATTTCCCCATGGTGACAGACAGCTAGAGAAACTGACACTGCTGTCAGGGTGTGACCCCGATTTATAGGATTAGACCACACCCCCTGATTATTATGTCATAAGTAGGTGAGTCATGCCCCCATTATGACATCACAAGTAAAAGGGTCATAGCAAGCGGGGGATTAAGCACGCCCATGCCATTCTAATGATGACATCATAAGATGTGCCTTAGTATGAGAGTGGCCCTATTGAATGTAATGGGGTCACACTTTGTACTGAGGGGTTTTCTTGGGATAATTTTTTAATAACACAGCATCTATATACATGTCTAAAAGTAGAACTTTGGTCCTTGTAACAGCCAATAACAGCGCAGGTTTCATTTCATATTCTGCTCTTGGAAAATAAAAATCTGCGCTGCCATTGGTTGCAACAAAAAATGTTTTTAGTTTTTGTCCACTTCACCACATCCGCCCCAGATCTAAATTTCTCAACCTCTGTTTTAATTTTTAAAATTGCTTTGGAAAAATGAAAGCAGTTTTACTGTTGATCTGACCCAATGTGTGAGATGATGGGAGTAATGCATTGTGTGAGATGATGGGAGTAATACACTGTGCAATGATAGTTTCTAATATATTGTGTATGAGATGGAGATGGTTGGAGTGACAAATTATGTATAAGATGGAAGAGATGCATTGCGTGTGACATGATGGGAGTAATAAACTGTGAGATGATTGGAGTGCTTACAGATATTTATAATGTTACATTTTCACAGTAAAACATTTTAAAGATATTTCCGATAGTTTACAGTGGATTATTGTCCAATATACAGGACTATACATGGGGTATAGTGTAATATATAGGACTATTCATGCTATGGAGTGTAATATACAGAACTATACATGGGGTGCAGTGTAATGTACAGGACTATACATGGGGTGCAGTATAATATACAGGACTATACATGGGGTGCAGTATAATATACAGGACTATACATGGGGTGCAGTATAATATACAGGACTATACGTGGGGTGCAGTGTAATGTACAGGAATATACACGGGGTGCAGTATAATATACAGGACTATACATGGGGTGCAGTGTAATGTACAGGAATATACACGGGGTGCAGTATAATATACAGGACTATACATGGGGTGCAGTATAATATACAGGACTATACATGGGGTGCAGTGTAATGTACAGGACTATACATGGGGTGCAGTGTAATGTACAGGAATATACACGGGGTGCAGTATAATATACAGGACTATACATGGGGTGCAGTATAATATACAGGACTATACATGGGGTGCAGTGTAATGTACAGGACTATACACGGGGTGCAGTATAATATACAGGACTATACATGGGGTGCAGTATAATATACAGGACTATACGTGGGGTGCAGTGTAATGTACAGGAATATACACGGGGTGCAGTATAATATACAGGACTATACATGGGGTGCAGTGTAATGTACAGGAATATACACGGGGTGCAGTATAATATACAGGACTATACATGGGGTGCAGTATAATATACAGGACTATACGTGGGGTGCAGTGTAATGTATAGGAATATACACGGGGTGCAGTATAATATACAGGACTATACATGGGGTGCAGTGTAATATACAGGACTATACATGGGGTGCAGTGTAATGTACAGGACTATACATGGGGTGCAGTGTAATGTACAGGACTATACACGGGGTGCAGTATAATATACAGGACCATACATGGGGTGCAGTGTAATATACAGGACTATACATGGGGTGCAGTGTAATATACAGGACTATACATTGGGTGCAGTGTAATATACAGTACAATACATTTAGGTGCAGTGCAATATATAGGACTATACATGGGGTGCAGTGCAATATACAGGAGTATGCATGAGGTGCAGTATAATATACAGTACTATACATGGGGTGTAGTGTAATATACAGGAGTACACATGGGGTGCAGTGCAATGTACAGGACGATACATGGGGTGCAGTGCAATGTACAGGACGATACATGGGGTGCAATATAATATACAGGACTATACACGGGTTGCAGTATAATATACAGGACTGTACATGAGGTGCAGTGTAATATACAGGACAATACATGGGGTGCAGTGTAATATACAGGACTATACACGGGCTGCAGTGTAATATACAGGACTATACATGGGGGACAGTGTAATATACAGGATTATACATGGGGACAGTGTAATATACAGGACTATACATGAGGTGCAGTGTAATATACATAGAAACATAGAATGTGTTGGCAGATAAGAACCATTTGGCCCATCTAGTCTGCCCAATATACTGAATACTATGAATAGCCCCTGGCCCTATCTTATATGAAGGATGGCCTTATGCCTATCTCATGCATGCTTAAACTCCTTCACTGTATTTGCAGCTACCACTTCTGCAGGAAGGCTATTCCATGCATCCACTAGTCTCTCAGTAAAGTAATACTTCCTGATATTACTTTTAAACCTTTGCCCCTCTAATTTAAAACTATGTCCTCTTGTAGCAGTTTTTCTTCTTTTAAATATTCTCTCCTCTTTTACCTTGTTGATTCCCTTTATGTATTTAAAAGTTTCTATTATATCCCCTCTGTCTCGTCTTTCTTCCAAGCTATACATGTTAAGGTCCTTTAATCTTTCCTGGTAAGTTTTATCCTGCAATCCATGCACCAGTTTAGTAGCTCTTCTCTGAACTCTCTCCAAAGTATCAATATCCTTCTGGAGATATGGTCCCCAGTACTGAGCACCATACTCCAAATGAGGTCTCTGTAGAGCGGCATGAGCACCTCCCTCTTTCTACTGGTAATGCCTCTCACTATACACCCAAGCATTCTGCTAGCATTTCCTGCTGCTCTATGACATTGTCTGCCTACCTTTAAGTCTTCTGAAATAATGATCCCTAAATCCCTTTCCTCAGATACTGAGGTTAGGACTGTATCACGGATTTTATATTCTGCTCTTGGGTTTTTACGCCCCAGGTGCATTATCTTGCACTTATCAACATAAAATTTTAGTTGCCAGATTTTTGACCATTCCTCTAGTTTTCCTAAATCCTTTTCCATTTGGTGTATCCCTCCAGGAACATCAACCCTGTTACAAATCTTTGTGTCATCAGCAAAAAGACACACCTTATCTTCGAGGCCTTCTGCAATTTCGCTGATAAGATATTAAACAATATGGGTCCAAGAACAGATCCCTGAGGTACCCCACTGGTAACAAGACCATGGTCTTGTCACAACCAGACAGCTGAGAAGCTCTGACAGAGGCCTTTCAGAACCTCCTCCTTCAGTTCTCTTTGTTGTACTGTTCAGTTCCTCATCTCGTTAGCCTCTCTCAGCTGTCATGGAGTTAGACTGATTGCTTCCCTTTAAATCCCTCCCCCATGGTGGAGTGTGTGTGCATGCTGATCTTGTTTTCCTGTCTGCTACAAAGTTAAGTGCTGAACATTTATCTGTCATTTTCTGTTTGCTGGATCCCAGGTGACCCTGACTCCCTCCGTGTCTGGTGTAGGGAGCCGGTGGTCGTGTCCCCTCACTATTGTAGGGTGTTCAGGGGTATATAGTCGAGGTACGTGGATATGCAAACCTCCACCTTTCGGATCTTTGCATAGGCTGAGCAGCCAGGGATAGTCTCAGGTCTTGTGCAGGGGTCTCCCTTTTGGTTCCTTAGCTTTGGATCCACTCAGTCATATATGCATGTTGCTTTGTCTTGTTTCCTGTACACCGTCCGTGACATTATAAGCCGCCTAAACCGTCTCAAGCATGGATCCGGTTTCACTTTTGGCTGAACGCTTCCAGGGTCTTTCATTGGAGGTAGCTGATCTCCGTAAGACTTTTTCTCAGCTTCAAGTGACCGGTTCAGCTTGCGTTCATGGAGTTTGTTCTGAGCCTAAGATCTCGCTCCCGGATACGTTCTCCGGGGGTAGTGACAATTTTGGGCGTTTTAGAGAGGCTTGCAAACTCCATTTTCGCCTTCTTCCCCATTCCTCTGGTGATGAGGAACGGAGGGTGGGGATCATTATATCGCTGCTCAGAGGTAACGCTCAGTCCTGGGCCTTTTCGCTGCTGGAGGGGGCACGGCCTCTCCGTTCAGTGGATGAATTCTTTTTAGCCCTGGGTCAGATATATGATGATCCGGATCGTATTGCTCTGGCTGAGTCTAGACTACGTCTATTATGCCAGGGTAAACAATCCGCAGAAATATACTGCTCAGAATTTCGGAGATGGGCAGTTGATACTGGTTGGAATGGTGCTGCACTCCGAAGTCAATTTTGCCATGGTCTTTTAGAGGGATTGAAAGATGCATTTGCCTTTCATGAGAGGCCTATTTCTTTGGACTCTGCTATGTCTCAGGCCGTTCGTATTGACAGGCGTCTTAGAGAGAGAGGAGAGATGTCCCCTTCCTGTCATACTCAGTCCCAGGACAGTGCAGCGGTCCCATTCTGTGTGCAGGGGTCTCAGTCGCTGTCAGCCCCTTCTGAGCAGGAGCCCATGCAGCTGGGGTTGATTGCTTCTGACAATAGAAGATTCAGCTCGCATGGGAGGGTTTGTTTTTGTTGTGGAGGTATAAATCATTTGGCAAATATTTGTCCCTCTAGGAGATTCAGGCAGTTTTCTGGGAGTAATAAAGAAACAAACAGGAAAAAATCTTTTAAAAATGTTCCGTCTGTTACTATTGGCAGGATTGAGGCGGAAATTGAAGGTTTTCCGTTTGCTTGTAGTTCCCGTTTTGTCCTGCGCTAGAGAGCAAGAAAATTTTTGGTGAGATTTTTGTGGATAGTGGAGCAGCGGTCAATCTCATTGATAATCAATTTGCGATAACTCATGGTTTCCAGGTGCGCACTTTGGGAAAGGATATTCCTGTTTTTGCTATCGATTCCGCTCCACTTTCTCAGAAATGATTAAAGGGCATAGTTCACAATATCCGTTTAATTGTGAGTGATGCTCATGTTGAGGATGTGTCATGTTTCGTCCTTAGCGGATTACCTACCCCTCTAGTGTTGGGGCTACCCTGGCTCACTAAACATAACCCCACCATTGATTGGCAAGCGAGGCAAATAAATGGTTGGAGTGACTTTTGCAGAGAGAATTGCCTCACGACATCTGTTTCTGAGGTTGCTACTAAGACTGTACCATCTTTTCTCTCTGAATTTTCGGATGTCTTCTCTGAGAGTGGAGTTCAGGATTTGCCCCCGCACAGGGAGTACGATTGCCCTATTAATCTCATCCCAGGCGCCAAACTGCCTAAATCTCGTTTATACAATCTTTCCCAACCTGAGAGGATCGCTATGCGTGCTTATATCTCTGAGAGTCTGAGAAAAGGACACATACGACCCTCGAAGTCACCTGTTGCCGCTGGTTTTTATTTTGTTAAGAAAAAAGATGGTTCTTTAAGACCTTGTCTGGATTTCAGGGAGCTGAACAGTATCACTATTCGTGACCCTTATCCGCTTCCTCTGATCCCGGACCTGTTTAACCAGGTTGTTGGGGCTAAAGTCTTTTCCAAATTAGATCTAAGAGGGGCATACAACCTGGTCAGGGTCAGAGAAGGAGACGAATGGAAGACGGCCTTCAATACTCCTGAGGGCCATTTTGAGAATTTGGTTATGCCTTTTGGTTTGATGAATGCCCCAGCCGTTTTTCAGTATTTCGTGAACAGCATTTTTTTATCATTTGATGGGAAAATTTGTATTAGTGTATTTGGATGACATTTTGATATTTTTCTCCTGATTTCAAAACTCATAAGGAACATTTACGTCAGGTCTTGCTCATCCTGCGGGAGAATAAATTATATGCGAAACTGGAAAAATGTGTGTTTGCGGTTCCAGAAATTCAATTTCTGGGGTTTCTTCTCTCCGCTTCTGGTTTTCGCATGGACCCCGAGAAGGTCCGCGCTGTGCTTGAGTGGGAGCTTCCTGAGAATCAGAAGGCGCTGATGCGTTTTTTGGGCTTTGCCAATTATTACAGGAAGTTTATTTTGAATTATTCCTCTATTGTTAAACCACTCACAGATATGACCAGAAAGGGGGTAGATTTTTCTTCTTGGTCAGTAGAGGCGCATAAGGCTTTTTCTAATATCAAGGAGAGTTTTGCTTCCGCTCCTATCTTGGTGCAACCTGATATTTCTTTACCCTTCATAGTTGAGGTTGATGCTTCTGAGGTGGGTGTGGGGGCGGTCTTGTCTCAGGGTTGCTCTCCTGCCAAATGGCGACCGTGTGCCTTTTTCTCGAAAAAACTCTCCTCCGCAGAGAGAAATTACGATGTGGGAGATAGGGAATTGTTGGCCATCAAGTTGGCTTTTGAGGAATGGCACCATTGGCTAGAGGGAGCCAGACACCCTATTACCGTATTTACTGACCATAAAAATCTGGCCTACTTGGAGTCAGCCAAGCGTCTGAACCCGAGACAGGCCAGATGGTCTTTGTTCTTTTCTAGGTTTAATTTTGTGGTCACGTTCTGCCCTGGAGTTAAGAATGTGAAGGCAGATGCCCTGTCACGTTGTTTTCCGGGAGGCGGGAATTTTGAAGACCCGGGTCCCATTTTGGCTGAAGGTGTGGTGGTCTCTGCTCTTTTTTCTGAATTGGAGGCAGAGGTGCAGGCAGCCCAGTCAGAGGCTCCTGATCTTTGTCCTCCTGGGAGGTTGTTTGTGCCTCTCACTTTAAGACACAAGATTTTTAAGGAACACCACGATACGGTCCTTGCTGGGCACCCGGGGGCAAGAGCCACACTGGATCTCATCGCTCGGAGATTCTGGTGGCCTGCGCTTTGTAAGTCGGTTGAGGGTTTTGTAGCAGCCTGCGAGACTTGCGCTCGTGCTGAAGTCCCTCATTCACGGCCATCAGGTCCTCTCCTTCCCTTACCCATTCCTTCCCGTCCTTGGACACATCTGTCCATGGACTTTATCACGGACCTGCCTCGTTCCTCGGGGAAGACTGTGATTCTGGTGGTGGTGGACCGTTTTAGCAAAATGGTGCATTTCATCCCTTTTCCTGGTTTGTCCAATGCTAAGACGCTGGCGCAGGCATTTATTGATCACATTGTCAAATTGCACAGTATTCCTTCAGACATAGTCTCTGATAGGGGCACGCAGTTTGTTTCCAGATTCTGGAAGGCTTTCTGTTCTTGCTTGGGGGTTCGGTTGTCATTCTCTTCTGCTTTCCACCCGCAGTCGAATGGCCAGACAGAGCGCGTCAATCAGAATCTGGAGACATATCTGCGCTGTTTTGTGGCGGAGAATCAAGAGGATTGGTGTTCTTTTTTGTCCCTTGCTGAGTTTGCTTTAAATAACCGTCGTCAGGAGTCCTCTGATAAGTCACCATTTTTTGGTGCATATGGGTTTCATCCGCAGTTTGGGACTTTCTCGGGAGAGGGGTCTTCTGGTTTACCTGATGAGGACAGGTTCTCCTCGTCTTTGTCATCTATTTGGCAAAAGATTCAGGATAATCTAAAGAGCATGAGTGAGAGATATAAGCGTGTGGCAGATAAGAGACATGTGCTTGGTCCGGACCTGAATGTTGGTGATCTGGTGTGGTTGTCTACCAAGAATATCAAATTGAAGGTTCCCTCCTGGAAGTTGGGTCCTAGGTTTATTGGGCCTTACAAAATCCTGTCTGTCATCAATCCTGTTGCCTACCGTCTTGATCTTCCTCAGACTTGGAAGATCCATAATGTTTTTCATAAGTCCTTATTGAAACCTTATGTTCAGCCCATTGTACCCTCGCCTTTGCCTCCTCCTCCGATTATGGTTGATGGGAATCTTGAATTTCAGGTCTCTAGGATTGTGGATTCTCGTCTTGTTCGCGGTTCTCTTCAGTACCTTGTTCATTGGGAGGGTTATGGTCCTGAGGAGAGGATGTGGGTCCCAGTGACGGACATTAAGGCCTCTCGTCTCATCAGGGCTTTCCATAGGTCCCATCCTGAGAAGGTGGGCTCTGAGTGTCCGGAGTCCACTCGTAGAGGGAGGGGTACTGTCACAACCAGACAGCTGAGAAGCTCTGACAGAGGCCTTTCAGAACCTCCTCCTTGAGTTCTCTTTGTTGTACTGTTCAGTTCCTCATCTCGTTAGCCTCTCTCAGCTGTCATGGAGTTAGACTGATTGCTTCCCTTTAAATCCCTCCCCATGGTGCATTGTTGGGCGGCTTATACTTCCTCTTGGAGTGTGTATGCATGCTGATCTTGTTTTCCTGTCTGCTACAAAGTTAAGTGCTGAACATTTATCTGTCATTTTCTGTTTGCTGGATCCCAGGTGACCCTGACTCCCTCCGTGTCTGGAGTAGGGAGCCGGTGGTCGTGTCCCCTCATTATTGTAGGGTGTTCAGGGGTATATAGTCGAGGTACGTGGATATGCAAACCTCCACCTTTCGGATCTTTGCATAGGCTGAGCAGCCAGGGATAGTCTCAGGTCTTGTGCAGGGGTCTCCCTTTTGGTTCCTTAGCTTTGGATCCACTCAGTCATATATGCATGTTGCTTTGTCTTGTTTCCTGTACACCGTCCGTGACATTTCTGAATATACTCCCTTGACTACAACCCTCTGTTGTCTGTCCTTCAGCCACTGCCTAATCCATTCAACAATTTGGGAGTCCAAGCACAAAGACTGCAATTTATAGATAAGCCTTCTATGTGGGACAGTATCAAAAGCCTTACTAAAGTCTAGATAAGCGATGTCTACTGCACCTCCGCCATCTATTATTTTAGTCACCCAATCAAAAAAATCAATAAGATTAGTTTGACATGATCTCCCTGAAGTAAACCCATGCTGTTTTTCATCTTTCAATACATGGGATTTTAGATGTTCCACAATCCTCTCCTTAAGTATGGTTTCCATTAATTTCCCCACTATTGATGTCAGGCTTACTGGCCTATAGTTGCCCGATTCCTCCCTACTATCTTTCTTGTGAATGGGCACAACATTTGCTAATTTCCAATCTACTGGGACGACTCCTTTAACCAGTGATTGGTTAAATAAATCTGTTAATGATTTTGCTAGTTCACCGCTAAGCTCTTTTAATAGCTTTGGGTGTATCCCATCAGGCCCCTGTGACTAATTTGCATTAATTTTAGACAGCTTACTTAGAACCTCTTCCTCTGTAAAGACACATGCATCAACAGATTCATTAGTCTTCCTTTTCCTTCATTTTCCTTTGTAAAAACTGAACAGAAGTATTCATTGAGGCAATCAGCTAGTTCTTTATCTTCTTCCATATACCTTCCTTCTTTTGTTTTTAATTTGTTAATTCCTTGTTTTAGTTTCCTTTTTTCATTTATGTATCTGAAGAATGTCTTATCGCCTTTTTTCACGGACTGAGCTAATTTCTCTTCTGCCTGTGCTTTAGAAGCTCTTATAACTTGTTTGGCCTCTCTCTGCCTAATCTTATAAATTTCCCTGTCATCCTCTTTTTTTATTTTTTATAATTCCTAAATGCTATCTTTTTGTTTTTAATGATTTTGGCCACTTCTGCTGAGTACCACAGTGGTCTCTTCCTTTTTTTGCTTTTACTGAAGGCCTAATGCAATTATCTGTTGTCTTCAATAGTGCCACTTTTAACCACTTCAGCCCCGCTAGGTGAAACCCCCTTCATGACCAGAGCACTTTTTACACTTCGGCACTACACTCCTTTCACCGTTTATCGCTCGGTCATGCAACTTACCACCCAAATGAATTTTACCTCCTTTTCTTCTCACTAATGGAGCTTTCATTTGGTGGTATTTCATTGCTGCTGGCATTTTTACTTTTTTTGTTATTAATCAAAATGTAACGATTTTTTTGCAAAAAAATGACATTTTTCACTTTCAGCTGTAAAATTTTGCAAAAAAAACGACATCCATATATAAATTTTTCACCAAATTTATTGTTCTACATGTCTTTGATAAAAAAAAAATGTTTGGGCAAAAAAAAAAAATGGTTTGGGTAAAAGTTATAGCATTTACAAACTATGGTACAAAAATGTGAATTTCCGCTTTTTGAAACAGCTCTGACTTTCTGAGCACCTGTCATGATTCCTGAGGTTCTACAATGCCCAAACAGTAGAAAACCCCCACAAATGACCCTATTTCGGAAAGTAGACACCCTAAGGTATTCGCTGATGGGCATAGTGAGTTCATAGAACTTTTTATTTTTTGTCACAAGTTAGCGGAAAATGATGATGATTTTATTTTTTTTATTTTTTCTTACAAAGTCTCATATTCCACTAACTTGCGACAAAAAATAAAAAATTCTAGGAACTCACCATGCCCCTCACAGAATACCTTGGGGTGTCTTCTTTCCAAAATGGGGTCACTTGTGGGGTAGTTATACTGCCCTGGCAATTTAGGGGCCCAAATGTGTGAGAAGAACTTTGCAATCAAAATGTGTAAAAAATGACCGGTGAAATCCAAAAGGTGCACTTTGGAATATGCGCCCCTTTGCCCACCTTGGCAGCAAAAAAGTGTGACACGTGGTATCGCCGTACTCAGGAGAAGTTGGGGAATGTGTTTTGGGGTGTCATTTTACATATACCCATGCTGGGTGAGAAAAATATCTTGGTCAAATGCCAACTTTGTATAAAAAAAATGGGAAAAGTTGTCTTTTGCCAAGATATTTCTCTCATCCAGCATGGGTATATGTAAAATGACACGCCAAAACACATTCCCCAACTTCTCCTGAGTACGGCGATACCAGATGTGTCACACTTTTTTGCAGCCAAGGTGGGCAAAGGGGCACATATTCCAAAGTGCACCTTTCAGATTTTGCAGGCCATTTTTTACACATTTTGATTGCAAGGTACTTCTCACACATTTGGGCCCCTAAATTGCCAGGGCAGTATAACTACGCCACAAGTGACCCCATTTTGGAAAGAAGACACCCCAAGGTATTCCGTGAGGGGCATGGCGAGTTCCTAGAATTTTTTATTTTTTGTCACAAGTTAGCGGAAAATGATGATTTTTTTTTTTCTCTTTTTTCCTTACAAAGTCTCATATTCCACTAACTTGCGACAAAAAATAAAAAATTCTAGGAACTCGCCATGCCCCTCAAGGAATACCTTGGGGTGTCTTCTTTCCAAAATGGGGTCACTTGTGGCGTAGTTATACTGCCCTGGCAATTTAGGGGCCCATATGTGTGAGAAGTACTTTGCAATCAAAATCTGTAAAAAATGACCGGTGAAATCCGAAAGGTGCACTTTGGAATATGTGCCCCTTTGCCCACCTTGGCATCAAAAAAGTGTCACACATCTGGTATCGCCGTACTCAGGAGAAGTTGGGGAATGTGATTTGGGGTGTCATTTTACATATACCCATGCTGGGTGAGAGAAATATCTTGGCAAAAGACAACTTTTCCCATTTTTTTATACAAAGTTGGCATTTGACCAAGATATTTTTCTCACCCAGCATGGGTATATGTAAAATGACACCCCAAAACACATTGCCCAACTTCTCCTGAGTACGGCGATACCAGATGTGTCACACTTTTTTGCTGCCAAGGTGGGCAAAGGGGCACATATTCCAAAGTGCACCTTTCGGATTTTGCAGGGCATTTTTTACACATTTTGATTGCAAAGTTCTTCTCACACATTTGGGCCCCTAAATTGCCAGGGCAGTATAACTACCCCACAAGTGACCCCATTTTGGAAAGAAGACACCCCAAGGTATTCCGTGAGGGGCATGGCGAGTTCCTAGAATTTTTTATTTTTTGTCGCAAGTTAGTGGAATATGAGACTTTGTAAGGAAAAAAGAAAAAAAAAGAAAAATCATCATTTTCCGCTAAATTGTGACAAAAAATAAAAAATTCTAGGAACTCGCCGTGCCCCCCACGGAATACCTTGGGGTGTCTTCTTTCCAAAATGGGGTCACTTGTGGCGTAGTTATACTGCCCTGGCAATTTAGGGGCCCAAATGTGTAAGAAGTACCTTGCAATCAAAATGTGTAAAAAATGGCCTGCGAAATCCGAAAGGTGCCCCTTTGCCCACCTTGGCTGCAAAAAAGTGTCACACATGTGGTATCGCCGTACTCAGGAGAAGTTGGGCAATGTGTTTTGGGGGGTCATTTTACATATACCCATGCTGGGTGAGAGAAATATCTTGGCAAAAGACAACTTTTCCCATTTTTTTATACAAAGTTGGCATTTGACCAAGATATTTTTCTCACCCAGCATGGGTATATGTAAAATGACACCCCAAAACACATTCCCCAACTTCTCCTGAGTACGGCGATACCAGATGTGTGACACTTTTTTGCAGCCTAGATGCGCAAAGGGGCCCAAATTCCTTTTAGGAGGGCATTTTTAGACATTTGGATCCCAGACTTCTTCTCACACTTTCGGGCCCCTAAAAAGCCAGGGCAGTATAAATACCCCACATGTGACCCCACTTTGGAAAGAAGACACCCCAAGGTATTCAATGAGGGGCATGGCGAGTTCCTAGAATTTTTTTTTTTTGCATAAGTTAGCGGATATTGATTTTTTTTTGTTTTTTTCTCACAAAGTCTCACTTTCCGCTAACTTAGGACAAAAATTTCAATTTTTCATGGACTCAATATGCCCCTCACGGAATACCTTGGGGTGTCTTCTTTCCGAAATGGGGTCACATGTGGGGTATTTATACTGCCCTGGCTTTTTAGGGGCCCTAAAGCGTGAGAAGAAGTCTGGAATATAAATGCCTAAAAATGTTTACGCATTTGGATTCCGTGAGGGGTATGGTGCGTCCATGTGAGATTTTATTTTTTGACACAAGTTAGTAGAATATGAGACTTTGTAAGAAAAAACAAAAACAAAAACAAACAAAAAATTTCCGCTAACTTGTGCCAAAAAAAATGTCTGAATGGAGCCTTACCAGGGGGGGGGGGGGGGGGGTGATCAATGACAGGGGGGTGATCACCCATATAGACTCCCTGATCACCCCCCTGTCATTGATCACCCCCCTGTAAGGCTCCATTCAGACATCCGCATGATTTTTTACGGATCCATGGATACATGGATCGGATCCACAAAACGCATGCGGACGTCTGAATGGAGCCTTACAGGGGGGTTATCAATGACAGGGGGTGATCAGGGTGATCACCCCCCTGTCACTGATCACTCCTCCTGTAAGGCTCCATTCAGACATCCGCATGATTTTTTACGGATCCATGGATACATGGATCGGATCCACAAAACGCATGCGGACGTCTGAATGGAGCCTTACAGGGGGGTTATCAATGACAGGGGGTGATCAGGGTGATCACCCCCCTGTCAATGATCACCTCCCCTGTAAGGTTCCATTCAGACATCCGCATGATTTTTTACGGATCCATGGATACATGGATCGGATCCACAAAACGCATGCGGACGTCTGAATGGAGCCTTACAGGGGGGTTATCAATGACAGGGGGTGATCAGGGTGATCACCCCCCTGTCACTGATCACCCCCCCTGTAAGGCTCCATTCAGACATCCGCATGATTTTTTACGGATCCATGGATACATGGATCGGATCCACAAAACGCATGCGGACGTCTGAATGGAGCCTTACAGGGGGGTTATCAATGACAGGGGGTGATCAGGGTGATCACCCCCCTGTCACTGATCACCCCCCCTGTAAGGCTCCATTCAGACATCCGCATGATTTTTTACGGATCCATGGATACATGGATCGGATCCACAAAACGCATGCGGACGTCTGAATGGAGCCTTACAGGGGGGTTATCAATGACAGGGGATGATCAGGGTGATCACCCCCCTGTCACTGATCACCCCCCCTGTAAGGCTCCATTCAGACATCCGCATGATTTTTTACGGATCCATGGATACATGGATCGGATCCACAAAACGCATGCGGACGTCTGAATGGAGCCTTACAGGGGGGTTATCAATGACAGGGGGTGATCAGCCCCCTGTCACTGATCACCCCCCCTGTAAGGCTCCATTCAGACATCCGCATGATTTTTTACGGATCCATGGATACATGGATCGGATCCACAAAACGCATGCGGACGTCTGAATGGAGCCTTACAGGGGGGTTATCAATGACAGGGGATGATCAGGGTGATCACCCCCCTGTCACTGATCACCCCCCCTGTAAGGCTCCATTCAGACATCCGCATGATTTTTTACGGATACATGGATACATGGATCGGATCCACAAAACGCATGCGGACGTCTGAATGGAGCCTTACAGGGGGGTGATCAATGACAGGGGGTGATCAGGGTGATCAGGGTGATCACCCCCCTGTCACTGATCACCCCCCCTGTAAGGCTCCATTCAGACGTCCGCATGATTTTTACGGATCCATGGATACATGGATCGGATCCGTAAAAATCATGCGGATGTCTGAATGGAGCCTTACAGGGGGGTGATCAATGACAGGGGGGTGATCAATGACAGGGGGTGATCAGGGAGTGTATATGGGTGATCACCCGCCTGTCATTGATCACCCCCCTGTAAGGCTCCATTCAGACGTCCGTATGCTTTTTGCGGATCCGATCCATGTATCCGTGGATCCGTAAAAATCATACGGACGTCTGAACGGAGCCTGACAGGGGGGTGATCAATGACAGGGCGGTGATCAATGACAGGGGGGTGATCAGGGAGTTTATATGGGGTGATCATGGGTGATCAGGGGTTTATAAGGGGTTAATAAGTGACGGGGGGGGTGTAGTGTAGTGTAGTGTGGTGTTTGGTGCGACTGTACTGACCTACCTGAGTCCTCTGGTGGTCGATCCTAACAAAAGGGACCACCAGAGGACCAGGTAGGAGGTATATTAGACGCTGTTATGAAAACAGCGTCTAATATACCTGTTAGGGGTTAAAAAATTCGGATCTCCAGCCTGCCAGCGAGCGATCGCCGCTGGCAGGCTGGAGATCCACTCGCTTACCTTCCATGCCTGTGCGCGCGCGTTCACAGGAAATCTCGCGTCTCGCGAGAAGACGCGTATATGCGTCCAGGAGGAATAAAGCAACCGCCTCCCGGACGCATATACGCGTACAGCGGTCGGGAGGTGGTTAAGTAGTCCTATTTCTCCTGGACTCCATTGAAACTGTTCCAATCTGATAGGGACTATACATGGGGTGCAGTATAATGTACAGGACTATACATGGGGTGCAGTATAATAAACAGGACTATACATGGGGTGCAGTGTAATATACAGGACTATTTAGTATGTGTTTTTTTGTATGCTTTTTTCCGCATCCAAAATGAAGTACCGCAGTGACATGTGGCAGCAGACTTTTAGAAAAAAACAGACCTCACAATAAGGACATGCAAGCTGCTCATTCTGAGTAATTGAATCATTAATTGAAAGAGGCGTGCTCAAAATAATAGCCATGAGCAGTTGGTGAAATCCTTCATTCTGTGGATTAACAGGTGTCAATTTCTACCGTTATTTAAGGGGGGAGGGTGGCAAATGTACTCTGAACTGGGGAAAATGGGTTGTTCCAGACATTGTTCTAATGAAGAACATACTTTGTGTTGATAAGTTGATTGGTGAACAAAAACATATAGAGAAGTGCAGCAAATTATAAAATGCTCAACTAAAATAATCTCAAATTGCTTGAAGTAGCAACCAAACCCGAAAGATGCAGAAGGAAGCAGGGAACTACTGTTCAAAGAAAAGCCAAACTGGCAAAGGCTCTGATAATGATCACCTCCAGAAAGATCAAAGAAGATCTGAAGTTACCAGTGAGTACTTCTACAATCAGAAGACATTAAGTGAAGCTAAGTTACCAGCAAGAACTCCCCACAAAGTCCCGTTGTTGAAAAAAAGATGTTGTGCCTAGTCTAAAAATTGCCACGGAACGCATTGACTGGAGAAATAGAGCAACATTTTGTGGACTAATGAAAGCAAAATAGCTTTTTGGGTCTAGTGGCTGCAGACAGCATGTCAGATGACCCCTGAGCACTGAATTCAAGCCACAATACACTGTGAAGACAGTAAAGCATGGTGCTGCAAAAACCCTGATATGGGAATGTTTCTTATACCATGGTCTATTCATCGTATACGAGGGATCATGTATAAGTTTGAATATAATAAAATACTTGAGCAAATGATATTGCCCTATGGTGAAGAACAAATTGGTGTTTCAACCTGACAATGACCCAAAACACACCAGTAAGTGATCAACATCTTGGTTACAGACAAACATGATTGAAGTAATGCAGTGGCCTGCCCAATCCCCTGACCTCAATCCCATAGAGAACTTGTAGTGTGACATAAAAAATCCAGTTTATAAGGCAAAACCCAAAAATGCAGACAAACTATGGAATGTAGTCCAATTGTCCTGGACTGGAATACCTGGTAGGGGTGCCAGAAGTTGGTCAACTCCATGCAACACAGATGTCAAGCAGTCTTTAGAAACTATTGGTCATGCCACTATGTATTAGTCCACTAATTTAAAGTAAAGTGAAATAAAAAATATATATATCATTTCTACATAAAAATTTTCACACTGCAATTTATTTGAACAGCCTAATATTACTTTTTCTTTACTGTCTGTAAAGGATTAACACAAAGTGTATAAAGTTATTGTTGTGATTTTAAATTCAGGTTGTAGTATTTCCAGCACATTTTTATATTTAATAAAAGATTATGTGCTTTGTTTTTTTAAACTCTCTGCTATTTTTTAACACTACTGTACCTTTCCTTCAACCTTTAGGATACCAGAGGTTTTTTCATTTTTGCGTTTGCATTTTTCTTCCATGTATTCCTGGAGCCATAACTTTTTTTCTTTCTGCTTCTGCTCTCATATCCATATGAGGGCTTGTATTTTGCGGGACAAGTTGTACTTTCTAATGCCACCATTTAATATGGCACACAGTGTAGCGGGAAGCAGGGAAAAAAATTCCAAATGGGGTGGAATTGGAAAAAATGCAATTCCTCCAACATTTAACGGGTTTTGTCCTCACAGCGTTCCTTTTGCGGCAAAACTGACCTCTGCCCTTGATTCTCTGGGTCAGTATGATTAATTATACCAATTATGTATAGGTTTTATATGTTTAAATATTGAAAAGATAAATAAATTTTTACATCACCATATTCTGACCCCCATAACTTTTTTTATACTTATGTCTACTGTGCTGTGTAGGGGCTCATTCTTTGCAGGAAGATCTGTAGTTTTATTGATACCATGTTGGAGTATGTGTGAATTTTTAATCACATTTTATTACATTTTTTTTTAGGTAAGAGAAGCGATGAAAAAATGGCGAATTGGACATTAAAAAAAAAAAATTCTGTTACACCACTCGCTGTATTGGAAAAATATTTTTAGATTTGAATAGTACGGGTGTTTTCAGATGTGGTAATACCCATGATGTTTATATTTATTGTTTGTGTATTCTTTTTATTCTAAGGAAATTAGAGTGATTTACATTTATATATATTTTTTATTTTCATTTTTTTCGTAGTACATATGTCCGTAATCCTCCTTCTAATACTCCCAAGAAAATTTGGTAGTTCTTTTTTCAAAATGATAGCCACTTTATATTGTTGCCTCTTATTAGTTTCCACAGCAGGTATTTTATACGGTGTTACTGTTATCAAGAGTGTCCTGCTGTTCCTGGTTGTGAATATAGCAGTGATATAGAGCATAGAGTATGCATCACAGCTTAATAGATACTGTGCAAAGATAGACCAAGCATAGAGCATGATTTACAGCTTAATGGGTACTGTATAGTGTTGAACGAACCCGAACTGCAAAGTTCGGGTGCGTACCGAACTTTGCGAGTTTGGGAAACCAGACCCGAACTCAAACTTTTCAGCTAAAGTTCAAGTTCGGTATTTGGGCATTTAATAAAGCTTGTTGAAAGGCTGCAGGGCAGCTAATCAACAAGCTTATAAGCTGTGGGCACTTAGAAGCCATCACAGCCATGCCTACTAATGGCATGTCTGTGATTGGTCGGTGAATCATGTTACCCAGTCTCTATAAAAGCTTGATCACATGTAGCACAGCCCATCAGCTCAGAGTAGTGCAGGGATGGGAAGCAGGCAACTAAAGTGAGGGAAAGTGTTGTAGGAATCTCATCTGGCTTTTTATTCTGTGGGTGACCTATAGTGATTTTTGTGTGGGTGCAATGCACCATCTTTGTACCCTTAACACACAAATATAATATTTAATCTGTCAGTTAGTTCAGTGGGTGACATATACCCATTTTTGGTGTGAGATACACCTGCACTGCATCCATGACAAGGAAATTAATATACAAACCGGATTCCAAAAAAGTTGGGACACTAAACAAATTGTGAATAAAAACTGAATGCAATGATGTGGAGATGGCAAATGTCAGAATTTTATTTGTAATAGAACGTAGATGACAGATCAAACGTTTAATCCGAGTAAATGTATCATTTTAAAGGAAAAATACGTTGATTCAAATTTTCACGGTGTCAACAAATCCCCAAAAAGTTGGGATAAGTAGCAATAAGAGGCTGGAAAAAGTAAATTTGAGCATAAGGAAGAGCTGGAAGACCAATTAACACTAATTAGGTCAATTGGCAACATGATTGGGTATAAAAAGAGCTTCTCAGAGTGGCAGTGTCTCTCAGAAGCCAAGATGGGTAGAGGATCACCAATTCCCACAATGTTGCGCAGAAAGATAGCGGAGCAATATCAGAAAGGTGTTACCCAGCGAAAAATTGCAAAGACTTTGCATCTATCATCATCAACTGTGCATAACATCATCCGAAGATTCAGAGAATCTGGAACAATCTCTGTGCGTAAGGGTCAAGGCCGTAAAACCATACTGGATGCCCGTGATCTCCGGGCCCTTAAACGACACTGCACCACAAACAGGAATTCTACTGTAAAGGAAATCACAGAATGGGCTCAGGAATACTTCCAGAAACCATTGTCAGTGAACACAATCCATGTGCCATCTTCTACAGTGCAAAGAAGAAGCCATTTCTAAGCAAGATCCACAAGCTCAGGCGTTTTCACTGGGCCAGGGATCATTTAAAATGGAGTGTGGCAAAATGGAAGACTGTTCTGTGGTCAGACGAGTCACGATTCAAAGTTCTTTTTGGAAATCTGGGACGCCATGTCATCCGGACCAAAGAGGACAAGGACAACCCAAGTTGTTATCAACGCTCAGTTCAGAAGCCTGCATCTCTGATGGTATGGGGTTGCATGAGTGTGTGTGGCATGGGCAGCTTGCATGTCTGGAAAGGCACCATCAATGCAGAAAAATCTATTCAGGTTCTAGAACAACATATGCTCCCATCCAGACGTCATCTCTTTCAGGGAAGACCCTGCATTTTTCAACAAGATAATGCCAGACCACATTCTGCATCAATCACAACATCATGGCTGCGTAGGAGAAGGATCCGGGTACTGAAATGGCCAGTCTGCAGTCCAGATCTTTCACCTATAGAGAACATTTGGCGCATCATAAAGAGGAAGGTGCAACAAAGAAGGCCCAAGACGATTGAACAATTAGAGGCCTGTATTAGACAAGAATGGGAGAGCATTCCTATTTCTAAACTTGAGAAACTGGTCTCCTCGGTCCCCAGACATCTGTTGAGTGTTGTAAGAAGAAGGGGAGATGCCACACAGTGCTGAAAATGGCCTTGTCCCAACTTTTTGGGGATTTGTTGACACCATGAAATTCTGATTCAACATATTTTTCCCTTAAAATGGTACATTTTCTCAGTTTAAACTTTTGTTCCGTGATTTATGTTCTATTCTAAATAAAATATTAGAAGTTGGCACCTCCACATCATTGCATTCAGTTTTTATTCACGATTTGTATAGTGTCCCAACTTTTTTGGAATCCGGTTTGTAGTTAATCCGGCTGTTACATTGGTGGGTGACATATACCCATTTTTTGTGCGAGGTACACCTGCACTGCATATGTGACAGGGAAATAAATATAGTTAATCCATCTGTTAGTTCGGTGGGTGACATACACCATTTGTTTGTGTGAAGTACACCTGCACTGCATAAGTGACAGGGAAATTTATTGTCACGACTATGTGTTTGGTCGTGACTTTGTGTCGCATGCAGTTGTCAGCGGTCTGCTTGTTGTCTACCGCAGGTGAGGGCAGTTAGTATGTTGTCTCACGTGTAGAGTTGAGCGAACACCTGGATGTTCGGGTTCGAGAAGTTCGGCCGAACATCCCGGAAATGTTCGGGTTCGGGATCCGAACCCGATCCGAACTTCGTCCCGAACCCGAACCCCATTGAAGTCAATGGGGACCCGAACTTTTCGGCACTAAAACGGCTGTAAAACAGCCCAGGAAAGGGCTAGAGGGCTGCAAAAGGCAGCAACATGTAGGTAAATCCCCTGCAAACAAATGTGGATAGGGAAATTAATTAAAATAAAAATTAAATAAATAAAAATTAACCAAAATCAATTGGAGAGAGGTTCCATAGCAGAGAATCTGGCTTCCCGTCACCCACCACTGGAACAGTCCATTCTCAGATATTTAGGCCCCGGCACCCAGGCAGAGGAGAGAGGTCCCGTAACAGACAATCTGGCTTCATGTCAGCAGAGAATCAGTCTTCATGTCATAGCAGAGAATCAGGCTTCACGTCACCCACCACTGTAAGAGTCCATTTTCATAAATTTAGGCCCAGCACCCAGGCAGAGGAGAGAGGTCCCGTAACAGAGGATCTGGCTTCATGTCAGCAGAGAATCAGTCTGCATGTCATAGCAGAGAATCAGGCTTCACGTCAGCCACCACTGCAACAGTCCATTGTCATAAATTTAGGCCCAGCACCCAGGCAGAGGAGAGAGGTCCCGTAACAGAGGATCTGGCTTCATGTCAGCAGAGAATCAGTCTGCATGTCATAGCAGAGAATCAGGCTTCACGTCAGCCACCACTGCAACAGTCCATTGTCATAAATTTAGGCCCAGCACCCAGGCAGAGGAGAGAGGTCCCGTAACAGACAATCTGGCTTCATGTCAGCAGAGAATTAGTCTGCATGTCATAGCAGAGAATGAGGCTTCACGTCAGCCACCACTGCAACAGTCCATTGGCATATATTTAGGCCTAGCACACAGGCAGAGGAGAGAGGTCCCGTAACAGACAATCTGGCTTCATGTCAGCAGAGAATCAGTCTGCATGTCATAGCAGAGAATGAGGCTTCACGTCACCCACCACTGCAACAGTCCATTGGCATATATTTAGGCCTAGCACACAGGCAGAGCAGAGAGGTCCCGTAACAGACAATCTGGCTTCATGACAGCAGAGAATCAGTCTGCATGTCATAGCAGAGAATGAGGCTTCACGTCACCCACCACTGCAACAGTCCATTGGCATATATTTAGGCCTAGCACACAGGCAGAGCAGAGAGGTCCCGTAACAGACAATCTGGCTTCATGTCAGCAGAGAATCAGTCTGCATGTCATAGCAGAGAATGAGGCTTCACGTCACCCACCACTGCAACAGTCCATTGGCATATATTTAGGCCTAGCACACAGGCAGAGCAGAGAGGTCCCGTAACAGACAATCTGGCTTCATGTCAGCAGAGAATCAGTCTGCATGTCATAGCAGAGAATGAGGCTTCACGTCACCCACCACTGCAACAGTCCATTGGCATATATTTAGGCCTAGCACACAGGCAGAGCAGAGAGGTCCCGTAACAGACAATCTGGCTTCATGTCAGCAGAGAATCAGTCTGCATGTCATAGCAGAGAATGAGGCTTCACGTCACCCACCACTGCAACAGTCCATTGGCATATATTTAGGCCTAGCACACAGGCAGAGCAGAGAGGTCCCGTAACAGACAATCTGGCTTCATGACAGCAGAGAATCAGTCTGCATGTCATAGCAGAGAATGAGGCTTCACGTCACCCACCACTGCAACAGTCCATTGGCATATATTTAGGCCTAGCACACAGGCAGAGCAGAGAGGTCCCGTAACAGACAATCTGGCTTCATGACAGCAGAGAATCAGTCTGCATGTCATAGCAGAGAATGAGGCTTCACGTCACCCACCACTGCAACAGTCCATTGGCATATATTTAGGCCTAGCACACAGGCAGAGCAGAGAGGTCCCGTAACAGACGATCTGGCTTCATGTCAGCAGAGAATCAGTCTGCATGTCATAGCAGAGAATGAGGCTTCACGTCACCCACCACTGCAACAGTCCATTGGCATATATTTAGGCCTAGCACACAGGCAGAGCAGAGAGGTCCCGTAACAGACAATCTGGCTTCATGACAGCAGAGAATCAGTCTGCATGTCATAGCAGAGAATGAGGCTTCACGTCACCCACCATGTCCGACCATGTCCACGACCATGTCCACGTCCGCGTCCCTTACTAGATGTTTTTCTCATTGTTATGGTTCACCACAACAACAAATATATTATTTGGCCCAATGTATTGTATTCAAATTCAGCGGGATATAAATTTGAGGCCTAGTATTTAGGCGCTGGGTGACCGGTATGGATTTAGTGACAGAATTAGACTTGGAAATGCACAGAAGCGTGTGTGTGTGAAGTTATTCTGAATGACCCAATGTGCACCTTGAATATTATATACCCTTTTAGGGATAGATTTCAAATAGCTCTGATATAGCAGAAACCACTAAATTATGAAATTGTTAAATTGGGAATTGTATTTAAACCCAGAACAAAAAATGTGCTTTGACGGACACTAAATAACTTTCCCAGCCACAACAGGACAGCGTTAACGAGAGATTTAGCAGGATATAAATTTGAGGCCTAGTATTTAGGCGCTGGGTGACAGGTATGGGTTTAGTGACAGAATTAGACTTAGAAATACACAGTAGCGGGTGTGTGTGAAGTTATTCTGAATGACCCAATGTGCACCTTGAATATTATATACCCTTTTAGGGATAGATTTCAAATAGCTCTGATATAGCAGAAACCACTAAATTATGAAATTGCTAAATTGGGAATTGTATTTCAACCCAGAACAAAAAATGTGCTTTGACGGACACTAAATAACTTTCCCAGCCACAACAGGACAGCGGTAACGAGAGATTTAGCAGGATATAAATTTGAGGCCTAGTATTTAGGCGCTGGGTGACAGGTATGGGTTTAGTGACAGAATTAGACTTGGAAATACACAGTAGCGGGTGTGTGTGAAGTTATTCTGAATGACCCAATGTGCACCTTGAATATTATATACCCTTTTAGGGATAGATTTCAAATAGCTCTGATATAGCAGAAACCACTAAATTATGAAATTGCTAAATTGGGAATTGTATTTCAACCCAGAACAAAAAATGTGCTTTGACGGACACTAAATAACTTTCCCAGCCACAACAGGACAGCGTTAACGAGAGATTTAGCAGGATATAAATTTGAGGCCTAGTATTTAGGCGCTGGGTGACAGGTATGGGTTTAGTGACAGAATTAGACTTGGAAATACACAGTAGCGGGTGTGTGTGAAGTTATTCTGAATGACCCAATGTGCACCTTGAATATTATATACCCTTTTAGGGATAGATTTCAAATAGCTCTGATATAGCAGAAACCACTAAATTATGAAATTGCTAAATTGGGAATTGTATTTCAACCCAGAACAAAAAATGTGCTTTGACGGACACTAAATAACTTTCCCAGCCACAACAGGACAGCGGTAACGAGAGATTTAGCAGGATATAAATTTGAGGCCTAGTATTTAGGCGCTGGGTGACAGGTATGGGTTTAGTGACAGAATTAGACTTGGAAATACACAGTAGCGGGTGTGTGTGAAGTTATTCTGAATGACCCAATGTGCACCTTGAATATTATATACCCTTTTAGGGATAGATTTCAAATAGCTCTGATATAGCAGAAACCACTAAATTATGAAATTGTTAAATTGGGAATTGTATTTCAACCCAGAACAAAAAATGTGCTTTGACGGACACTAAATAACTTTCCCAGCCACAACAGGACAGCGTTAACGAGAGATTTAGCAGGATATAAATTTGAGGCCTAGTATTTAGGCGCTGGGTGACAGGTATGGGTTTAGTGACAGAATTAGACTTAGAAATACACAGTAGCGGGTGTGTGTGAAGTTATTCTGAATGACCCAATGTGCACCTTGAATATTATATACCCTTTTAGGGATAGATTTCAAATAGCTCTGATATAGCAGAAACCACTAAATTATGAAATTGCTAAATTGGGAATTGTATTTCAACCCAGAACAAAAAATGTGCTTTGACGGACACTAAATAACTTTCCCAGCCACAACAGGACAGCGGTAACGAGAGATTTAGCAGGATATAAATTTGAGGCCTAGTATTTAGGCGCTGGGTGACAGGTATGGGTTTAGTGACAGAATTAGACTTGGAAATACACAGTAGCGGGTGTGTGTGAAGTTATTCTGAATGACCCAATGTGCACCTTGAATATTATATACCCTTTTAGGGATAGATTTCAAATAGCTCTGATATAGCAGAAACCACTAAATTATGAAATTGCTAAATTGGGAATTGTATTTCAACCCAGAACAAAAAATGTGCTTTGACGGACACTAAATAACTTTCCCAGCCACAACAGGACAGCGGTAACGAGAGATTTAGCGGGATATAAATTTGAGGCCTAGTATTTAGGCGCTGGGTGACCGGTATAGGATTTACTAACAGAATTGGACTTGGAAATGCACAGTAGCGTGTGTGTGAAGTTATTCTGAATGACCCTATGTGCACCTTGAATATTATATACCCTTTTAGGGATAGATTTCAAATAGCTCTGATATAGCAGAAACCACTAAATTATGAAATTGCTAAATTGGGAATTGTATTTCAACCCTGAACAAAAAATGTGCTTTGACGGACACTAAATAACTTGCCCAGCCACAACAGTACAGCGGTAACGACAGATTTAGCGGGATATAAATTTGAGGCCTAGTATTTAGGCGCTGGGTGACCGGTATGGATTTAGTGACAGAATTAGACTGGGATATGGCCAAAAAATAACTACACTATTGCTGGTTAAATGCACTTGGTGACGGGCGCAGCTTGCCCCTGATGTAGTATATGGACAAAAAATGAACAGACTATTGCTGGTTAAATGCACTTGGTGTCACAGCTTGACCAACCACACTACTGAGGGTTAAAAGCACTTGGTGACGGGCGCAGCTTGCCCCTGATGTAGTATATGGCCAAAAAATGAACAGACTATTGCTGGTTAAATGCACTTGGTGACGGGCGCAGCTTGCCCCTGATTTAGTATATGGCCAAAAAATGAACAGACTATTGCTGGTTAAATGCACTTGGTGTGATAGCTTGACCAACCACACTACTGAGGGTTAAATGCACTTGGTGACGGGCGCAGCTTGCCCCTGATGTAGTATATGGCCAAAAAATAAACAGACTATTGCTGGTTAAATGCACTTGGTGTGACAGCTTCACCCTGATGTAGGCTTTAGCCAAAAAACAACCACACCATTGAGGGTTAAATGCACTTGGTGACAGGCACAGCTTGCCCCTGATGTAGTATATGGCCAAAAAACAACCACACCATTGAGGGTTAAATGCACTTGGTGACAGGCGCAGCTTGCCCCTGATTTAGTATATGGCCAAAAAATGAACAGACTATTGCTGGTTAAATGCACTTGGTGTGACAGCTTCACCCTGATGTAGGCTTTAGCCAAAAAACAACCACACCATTGAGGGTTAAATGCACTTGGTCGCAGCTTGGATGCACTTGGTCGCAGCACCGCACAAGACACAAAATGGCCGCCGATCACCCCAGAAAAAAGTGACTGACAAACGGTCTGGGCAGCCTAAAAACAGTGAGTGAGCATTTGAATTTCAGCAGCTCAATGATGCACAGCTGCAGATCGATCGATTAATCAAGTGAAGTCCTTTGGAGGAGTTAATCTGCCTAATCTCGCCCTACTGTCGCATCCGCAACCTCTCCCTACGCTAATCAGAGCAGAGTGACGGGCGGCGCTATGTGACTCCAGCTTAAATAGAGGCTGGGTCACATGGTGCTCTGGCCAATCACAGCCATGCCAATAGTAGGCATGGCTGTGACGGCCTCTTGGGGCAAGTAGTATGACGCTTGTTGATTGGCTGCTTTGCAGCCTTTCAAAAAGCGCCAAGAAAGCGTCACAAAAGCGCCAAGAAAGCGACGAACACCGAACCCGAACCCGGACTTTTACGAAAATGGCCCTGCCTGTTTGCATTTAAAATCTTGCGCCGCGCCCGTACCTGTCTTCAATTGGCGCAGGCGCACTGAGAGGCGGACGCTCGCTCGGCCGCTCTATCCTCAATGCGCCTGCGCCGATGACGTCACATCTACACCCGGCACAGGCGCATTGAGGATGGAGCGGCCGCCTCTCAGTGCGCCTGCGCCAATTGAAGACAGGTACGGCCACGGCGCAGGCGCAAGATTTTAAATGCAAACAGGCAGGGCCAGCAGAGAACGATCCCGTTCCCTGGCCCTGTCAATCACAATGTGGAGGGGGCGTCTTTACGATCGGAGGATGCGGCTGCTACCAGCAAGTAGCCGCCCTACTTGCTGGTAGCAAGGTAATTAGCATATTTTAAAAGCTTGTTTTAAACTAAATCTACAGGACCAAAATGATTAATTTGATCATGTAGCCATAAATCACAGTGTAGGGATTATAAGTAAGCAAAAAAAAAAAAAAAGGTTTAGTGGGGTGACAGAAGCCCTTTAATGCTTGTGTGGACTTTTATCAGTACTTGTGCATGTGTTCCAGTCAGCGTGTCTGTGGCAGGTAGGTGTTGTACTGGTTTAACTCACCTGCCATATCCATGTGCTGTATATGTTTCCCCTCTCCTTGCTCCTTGGCCAGTGAGACTCCTGTTCGTCCGTGTCTAGGAGGAACAGGTTGTCTTACCCTGCTCCTAGTCCAGGGATTTCCTGAGGGCTAGTACGGACCCTAGGTTCCGGAGTATGAGCCCTCCTACCATCTGGGTTGGCTCATACGGTTAGGAGTCAGGGTCAGAATTAGGGACGCGCTAGGAGGTGACCTGCTCCCTGATCCTGTCGTCCTGGCCTAGCAGCTACCCTTATCCTATTGACATTGCACGGGTGAGGGTTTCCCCCATCCTCAGCTGTGACGTTAATATTGTTAATCCGGCTGTTATATCGGTGGGTGACCTCAAAGAATGAGGAAAGCATCAAATAAGGGACGTGGCCCTGGTCGTGGTGCTGCTGGTGTTGGTGTAGCTCCTGTTGCAGGGAGAGGACGTGAATGTGGTTGATCTGTGCCAGCTACACACCCAAATGAAACCCCTCTCTCAGGTGCACGTAGGCAAATAGTACGTTCAGCGTTATTTTGTAGGCCCCGAATACCGGTGTACGAATGGTGAGGCCAGAACATGTAGAGGCGGTAGTAAATTGAGTGGCTGACAGTGCCTCCAGTTCCTTCACATTGTCTCCCACCCTGTCCCCTGCTAAAAGTGCAGAGTTGGCACCTGCAGCCCATGGGCATCTGTCTTTCACCTCATCCCTTTGCAAATCAGGCAAGCAGTCTGAGCCCCAAGTCATGCAGCAGTCTCTTATGCTTTTTGATGACTCTGTCCGTCGACCATCCACCTAGCCCTGCCCCAGAAGTGGAAGAGATTGAGTGCAATGATGCCAAACCACTTATATTTCAAGATGTGGACAAGGGAGGACCACTGCAGCAGGTCACTGATGATGACGAAACACAGGTGCCAACTACTGCGGATTTATGCAGTGTGCAAGGAGGGCAGGGGTGAGGAGTGAGTTGAAGATAATGTGCAGGATGATGAGGTCCTAAACCCCAATGGAATCAAGGTCATGCGAGTGACATGTGCAGTTCGGAGGAAGAGGTGTTGGTCACACAGCACCAACCGCACACCAAAAGAGGGAGCAGGGTGCAAAAGCAGAGTGGCCATTCCCTAGCCAGTACACCTGCTACTGCCCACTGCACCCAGGGACTGAGCACACCAAAGCCAGCTCCAAGGAGTTCCCTGGTGTGGCAGTTCTTCAGACAATGTGCTGACGACAAGACTCAAGTGGTTTGCCCGCTGTGCAATCAGAGCCTGAAGTGAGGCATAAATTTTATAAACCTGAGCACCACCTGCATGACCAGGCATCTAAATGCAAAGCACGAGCTGCAGTGGAGTAAACACCTCAAAAACCACGAAAGATCTCAGGCTCCTCCTGCTCCCTCTTCTGTTGCAGTCTTGGCCTCTTCCTCCCCCTCTGGAGTGACAGTGGCACCTGCCACCCCACACACAGAGGATGTGGCAGCAACACCACCACCTCCACCACCATCACCCAGCATCTCCATACTGTTGCATGGAAGCATTGAGCTGTCCATCCCCCAAACACTGTAGAGAAAGAGGAAGTACCCCCTACCGACCAGCGATCCCTGGCCCTGAATGCCAGCATTTAAAAATTCCTGGCCTTTGAAATGCCATAACTCCATCTGGTGGAGATGGAGACTTTTAAAAACCTTATGGCGGTGGCTGTCCCTCAGTACATGGTTCCCAGCCGCCACTATTTTTCCAGACGAGCCATCCCTGCCCTGCACAACCAAGTGGCGGACAAAATCAGGTGTGCACTGCGCGTCGCCATTTGTGGCAAGGTCCACCTAACCACCGATACGTGGAACAGTAAGCACGGGTAGGGACGTTATATCTCCCTAACTGCACACTGCGGATAGCAGTTTGGCGCATGTCCTTTCGCCACCAAGGATTGTAGAACATTTCTTGTTGCCTCCTACTCCGCTTCCTCCTCTACCACCTCCTCATCTGGTCAGTGTAACACCTGCACCACCAACTTCAGCACAAGCAGGGGGAAACGACAGCAGGCTGTTTTGAAACTCATATGTTTGGTTAAAAAAAACACACACCGAGCAGGAGCTATGGATGGGCATGGAACAATAGACCAATGAGTGGTTGGTGCCACTGAGCCTCAAGCCCGGCCTGGTGGTGTGCGATAATGGGCGAAATCTCGTAGCAGCTCTGGGC
The DNA here is from genome assembly GCF_014858855.1 of Bufo gargarizans. Taxonomy (NCBI): domain Eukaryota; kingdom Metazoa; phylum Chordata; class Amphibia; order Anura; family Bufonidae; genus Bufo; species Bufo gargarizans. The sequence continues at coordinate 193,056,915 of NC_058080.1, forward strand.
CTAGCCGGTTGGATGCACATCCCTTGCCTGGCACATGTGCTGAATTTGGTGGTGCAGAGGTTCCTGAAAAATTACCCCGATATGTCAGAGCTGCTGCAGAAAGTGCTGGCCGTCTCTGCGGGCTTTTGACGTTCCCATCCTGCTGCTGCTCGCCTTTCTACGCTGCAGCGTAACTTTAGCCTTCCTGGTCTACGGCTTTATGGTGAATCAAATTTTCCCTGAAATTCGGATCTAAGTCCACTTCGTAAATATCTTTGTGCATATTCACCCAATGGAAAGGAAAAGTTGTATAGTCCCTGTGAACTGCGACCATGGTCATTTGCACAAGTGAAGAGACTAGGTCCGCAGGGCAACACGTGGGGCACAGTGGGCCGATGGGGGTAGTAGTATTTTTACTCACGGTTAGCAGAGCCTCCCTGGGCCGGCGTGCAGTGATGGGGAAGACAGCACTAAATCCTCCGGGGCACTCTCTGGTACAGGGATCACCAGCCAGATGGTAGTTGAGGTGCCCTTGATGGTATAAGTGTTTAGGGGTGCTTTTGAGGCTGGGACCCTGAGTTGTTTGTGATGCCAGCACCGTTAGGTGCAAAGATGAATGGTGGGAAAGGATGAGGAGTCAGTTATAGTGAAACAATTGAACTTTACTTGATCAATTAGTTATCTTCAGGTAGTCAGTACAGTCCATAGATATGGTGAAGCAATAATATAAATAAGGGTTCAGCAGCATTCCTAGTGACAGGCTTGATGATTGTAATTTGAGGAGTTGTCCTTGTCTCTATATCTGTCTATACTTTGTCCACACTCTAGCACTCAGGTACTGGATATAATAGTTCTTACTAGTCAGTAGCAATCCACAGGGTGTCTCCCTAATGGCAGGCATCAGTCTTCTGCTCCATTCTTTGGAAAGGATGCTCACTGAAGAATTAAGGTCCACTATGTCCATAGAGGGATGTGGTGAAAGATAATTTTGCACATTAATCATCCGTCTGTGTCCAGGTACTTTTAGGTTCCTCCTGGTCACTGTTGCTTGTGAAGTCCATGGCTAGTTTGGCTCTAATCTCCACTAGACTTTACTTTCTCTATACCAGACGTAGACTCACTGGTCTGTGCTATGCTGCTGAAATGTAGTTCTTGCTCTATGTGCTCCCTTGGCTTAGCCAGAGCCAAGAGGCTAATCAGGCAGCTACATGGTGGAATAGACTTGTCTTGCTCCTCTCAACTCTTCTCTATCACTATCAACTTCCTCTCTCTTCCTACTGAATTCTCCACTTCCTGTTAGCATACCCCAACTATATATCTAAGTAGTGCCAGCACCACCTAGGGGCGAATAGATGTAATGAACTATAACAGCCTGTTAATAGGTATTGCAGGAATATGCAGAAATACATTAGATACACATATCAAAAGTTTGAAGTGCCCACAACCATCACTGAGTGGGACACTGCACAAGCAGTAAGTCTTTGTCACCAGAATAGTGACAACGCAAAAAGTTAGGGTTCATTATATATTACTGCACATTTTCTAGGAATAAGTAGTGTAATACTTGAATTTAGTAAGCATACTAACTAGCTTGCAGATTATATCATCCTACTATTTCCAATACACAGTATGTGCCTGTACCCTGAAATGCTGAAAGTAGTAAATATGATGTATATGTAATTCCCTCACTTGGATGGGATAGCATTGAGCATTTATGCATGGAGATAGCTAGCAATCAATTGCCCTTTATTATTCTTTGCATCAGCTTGGCTTTAGTAACAGACCTGCCAATATTAATTCTTAAAGCTGCGCTTTTCTTTGTAAAATCTATAATTTCCTATCCCTTTTTTATTGTAGTATTGATTTCAAATCATGTAACAGTAAAAGTATGCATTATTCACAAAAGTTCTGTATATACATAGAACTTTTGTTTTAGAGCTTACATATTTTATTATTATTGATTTCTATCCCGGTGACGTTCAGTTGGCTTATTACATTTCTCTTTAAAATGTATACTTTTAAATATTCAGATCTGATGAGAGATTCAAAGTCACAGAACTGAAAAGTAGGATTCCTGATCCCAAGATGTGTTGATTGAGTCTCTTACAGGACTCTTGAGTTCCTAAGATTACGCTGCCATGAGTTGGTACTTTTATCAGTGCTTCATTTTAATTCTCCATCCATTCCATCACTATTTAGATGTCCATTACAAAAAGCGTAATACCATATATTGTGTGCTAAACACTTTCAAATCCAGAAAAAGCCATTCTCACAGGAGCATTCTCAGTGATAGAAGTTCGCTCAGTGTGTCAGAGGTATTTTCTGTCCTGAATGCTGCTCCTATAATATGGACCCTCAGTATTTGAATGATTTTTAATGCTGTATGTTCCTGCCTGATCTCAACTCTGACTACAAATCATCAGAGTTGAGATCGGGCAGGAATGCACAGCATTATAAATCATTATAATGCCTAGGGTCCATGTGATAGGAGCAGCATTCAGGATGGGAAAGATGACAGTTACTTACCTGTAATTAGATTTTCCTCTAGCCACTACAGTGGCACGGTACTACCAGGAGGGTTACCCCGCCTCTCTAGGGACAGGAAACAACATGGAGATCTTTAAATAGCCCCCTCCCCTTACCTGCTCCAGTTATTAACAGTTTGCTTGCTGTTTGCCCCTTACTGGGTCCTGCATACTGAACAAAGAGTCGGTCCGTCTTTCTGAAACTTCTGGTTGCTTCAGGGTAGGCCAATGCACATCTGCGTACATCTAGTTTATAGAATCGCACTTCTTCTTGCGAGTTGGATGGAGAACCGAATAATGGCAGCGATACTTCCTGTAGACAGTCAATTTTTGAAACGATGTTGGGTAGAAAAGAGGGAGAGTATTTAAGAACTATTCTGTTGTTTCCTATGGTTAGGTAGGGAGGTCTACACGAGAACGCCTGCATTTCTCCCACTCTCCTGGCTGTTGTAATCGCTACCAGGAACACTGTTTTAATGAAGAGCATTTTTAAGTGGATCTCAGATAATGGCTGTAAGGGGGGTTCTGTTGAGGCAGATAACACTAAATTTAGGTCCCAGGGAGGAACCGTAGGCCTAACTATAGGTTGAATCCCCCGTGCCCCCTTAATAAATCTTTTTATAAGCTCAAAATCTGCCAACTTAGTATCTAAAAAGGCACTCAAGGCAGCAATATGGACTTTAATGGTACTGACTTTTAACCCTTTGTCTAGACCTGCTTGAAGAAAATCTATCCTTAGAGAATTTTAAAAAGGCCTCCCAAGCTCTAAGATATATTTTAAAATAGTGAAAATTACCGCCTCAGAAAGACCTCTTTCTCTCAGTAATTCCCGTTCAAGTTCCAAGCCATCAGACTCAGCTGCTTCATCCTGGGGTGGAAGACTGGACCTTGGTGGAGAAGGTCTGGGAGGGGAGACAGGATCCCGTAATCCCTTGTTGACAGCCTGAGTAGCAGTGGGAACCATGATCTTCTTGGCAAAAAAGGAGCAATTAGGATTAGTCAGACTTTTTTCTCTAATACCTTTGTCAATGTTCTTGGAATCAGCGAGAAGGGGGGAAAGCATACAAGATCTCATCTGGCCAGGGGCTGAGAGAGCACATCTACAAATAGTGGGTGGTCTTTGTAGGACAGGGAACAAAACCTTTCTGTTTGCTTGTTCTGCAGAGTTGCAAAAAGGTCTAAGTATGGTACAGACCATCTTTCTGTTATTTTGAGAAATATCTGATGGTTTAGACTTCATTCCCCCTCTTTCAGTATATCTCTGCTCAAAAAATCTGCCACCCTGTTGTTCTTTCCTTTTATTTGAACCGCTGAAATAGATGCAAGATTTTTCTCCACCCAACAAAAGATCTTTCTTGACATTTTTGCCAAGGATACGCTCCTTGTACCTCTTTATTTGTTTAAGTAAGTGACTGTAGTGACGTTGTCTGACAAAATCTTTACATCTTTGAGTTTTATTTCTGACTGTAGAGCATTCAGTGCTTCCCATACTGCCGATTGTTCTCTTAGAATGGAGGACGCCTGACTCAATATCTGACTCCATTTTCCCTGTACTACTGATAGATCTTAATGAGCCCCCCAACCAGTCTTGCTGGCATCTATTGTCAGAATTATGGGTTTGTCTTTACACCAACAAACCCCCTTGGATAGGTTTATTTTGCAAAGCCACCATATTAGCGAAACCCTTACATGATGGGTTATTCTCACATTCCTCTCTAATGAGAACAAGCTTTTGTCCCAGCTCTGTAACATGAAGGCTTGTAGGATTCTGGAGTGTGCTTGGGCTCAGTTTACTGCTGGGATTGCAGAGGACATGAGGCCCAGGACCCGCATTAGGAATCGAATAGATGCTTTCCTCGCTTTTCGAAGGAGAGATATTTCCTGGATGATTTTTTATTGGTTTTCTTCTGGAAGAAAATATTTCATTGTCTGTGAGTCTAGCAGTACTCCTAGATACACTTTGCTTTTGTCGGGTTTAAAGATTTTTCTAGATTTATTATCCACCCCAATTCTTCTAGACCCTGCTGAAAATTTTTAAGTGATCTTTTAATTTATCCTTTGAGTCTGCGGCTATGAGGAAATAGTCTAGATAAGGGATGCCTAATATCTGTTTCCAATTTAGACTTGCTACTACCTCTGACATGATTTTTGTTAAAACTCTGGGATCTGATGTTAGACCTGAAAGGAAGGACCTGGAACTGAAGTGGGATACCTTATCTCCCGTCTGAACTGCAAACCTCAGATATTTGTGATGACTGCTGCATATTGGTATATGATAATAAGCGTCAGTTAGATCTAGGGTTGCCATGTAGAAGTTTTTCCCAGGAGATTTATTGTGGATTTCACTGTCTCCGTTTTGAACTGTTTGTACTGAATATGTCAACTCAGACCCTTCAAATTTATAATTGCCCTGTGAGAGACGTTTTTCCCGGGTATGCAGACTTGCACATGGCGTCAGACTCACTCGGTCCCGACATCATGCCGCATGAGGAGACGCTGCCAGGAGTATTTGCCTCCTTGTTCTAAACTGGTCGTTGCCTAGGGGGAAGTGGCTTACCTGGAAGCGGCTTCCCTGAGATCTCAAGCCCACGAGAATCTCGTCTGCCTCAGATCACGTGACACACTGTCCTCATGCGAAATACTCTCACAGATGCTGCCCGGGCCTGCCTCCACTGGAGGACTTATGGCTGATAACAGGGAGGGCCACGCCGTGAGCCCAGCGAAACTGGTCACTGCTCAGCCTTCTTGACAAGCCAGGGTGGAGCAGGCAAGACGCAATGAAACTAAACAGATAGGCACCTCGTACCTACAGGAGATCCTCCATGCTATCCCAGACGGACAGGAAACAACTGGAGCAGGTAAGGGGAGGGGGCTTTTTAAAGATCTCCACGTTGTTTCCTGTCCCTAGGGAGGCGGGGTAACCCTCCTGGTAGTACCGTGCTGCTGTGGAGGTGTCTGGAAAATACCTCTGACTCATGGAGCATATTTCTTGAGCTGAATATGCTTGTGTGAAATTGGCCAAATGCAGACGGAGAATCAGCATCAAGTCAAATTTTACATAATTCGATTTTTCTTCTTTCCCAAATTGTACCTGAAGGTCCTCTGTGGATTCCAAGTAGTTTGGGTAACTTCCCACACTTCTTCTCCAAATGCTTTTTTTATTTTGTGTGTGTTTTCTGTCGTTGATGGGAATTAAATTCTGAGCAAACTCAGGACATAAGCCAATGAGAGGATTTACATTCAGAATATTCCGAATACCTAAATGATGAGGCATCACTGACAAAGAAACCATGAAAACCATGTAGGGAGGTTGACGTCCAGGGACAATAACCTTTGTCAGAGTATTGCTTTTTCTTACTTTAGGAGCACAGGACTAAAGGCTACTGGAGGAAACCTGACCTTACGTGTCCTATTCCTTTCCTTCACTCTTGATTGCTTTTCCCTAAAGGCTTTAACATAAAAGTAGATGAAAATAATATATACATTTCATTTATTAATCAGCCACAGCATTAGTTTTCGTGAAGCTCAGCATGGACCATGAGACCCCAGCAAAGTTACTTTTAAATCAGATGTTTTAGACTTTCAACTAGCAGTCATATAAATCAGAAACTATTTGCTGAGGGCTATATATTCGACTTCTAAACACTGTGCAGTTGCTCCCTTAAGATGTAACCTGGCATTATAAATAATGCTCATTTTATATGCAGCAGGTGCCTTGTGCACCTGGTGTAGAAGTCTTCATTTCCATTTGTCTGCTAATAACAGATGGTCTTAATCTACAGGGAGTTTGCAGGATACAACTTTATTTCAGCTGCAGCAGATACTTTCATTTACCAGCTGGGTGCCCACTCCTTGCTGTGGAAATTCATCCTAAGAAAGAAGGAGTAAAGGGGAGAGAACACTAGACATAATTAAAATGGGTTGAATTGTTCCAGCAGAATAAAATACAAGTGTAAACACTTTGGAAACATCAGTGGGGGGTTGAACTGATGATCTTAAATGGAAAATGTCAGTTGCATAAGGACCATGTAATTATATAATACTGAAGAAATGAAAGCGCACACTATCTATTCCATTCAGCTCAGGGGACTCAAAAAACTAATTACATTCAAAGCAAAATGATTCATTTTCCAGGCAGACATTACAAATATTATGCAGTTACAAATTACACTCCCCAGTGCCCAGTGTGGGTCAGATTTGTCTTTCTTGACCCACAGACTGTAAATAAAGTCACACAACCATGTTGGAGCATAGAAATATAGAATGTGTCGGCAGATAAGAACCATTTGGCCCATCTAGTCTGCCCAATATACTGAATACTATAAATAGCCCCTGGCCCTATCTTATATGAAGGATAGCCTTATGCCTATCCCATGCATGCTTAAACTCCTTCCCTGTATTTGCAGCTACCACTTCTGCAGGAAGGCTATTCCATGCATCCACTACTCTCTCAGTAAAGTAATACTTCCTGATATTACTTTTAAACCTTTGCCCCTCTAATTTAAAACTATGTCCTCTTGTAGCAGTTTTTCTTCTTTTAAATATTCTCTCCTCTTTTACCTTGTTGATTCCCTTTATGTATTTAAATGTTTCTAGCATATCCCCTCTGTCTCGCCTTTCTTCCAAGCTATACATGTTAAGGTCCTTTAATCTTTCCTGGTAAGTTTTATCCTGCAATCCATGTACCAGTTTAGGAGCTCAGTATCAATATCCTTCTGGAGATATGGCCTCCGGTACTGCGCACAATACTCCAAGTGAGGTCTCACCAGTGTTCTGTACAGCGGCATAAGCACTTCACTCTTTCTACTGCTTATACCTCTCCCTATACACCCAAGCATTCTGCTGGCATTTCGTGCTGCTCTATGACATTGTCTGCCTACCTTTAAGTCTTCTGAAATAATGACCCCTAAATCCCTTTCCTCAGATACTGAGGTTAGGACTGTATCACTGATTTTATATTCTGCTCTTGGGTTTTTAAGCCCCAGGTGAATTATCTTGCACTTATCAACATTTAATTTTAGTTGCCAGATTTTTGACCATTCCTCTAGTTTTCCTAAGTCCTTTTCCATTTGGTGTATCCCTCCAGGAACATCAACCCTGTTACAAATCTTTGTGTCATCAGCAAAAAGACACACCTTACCACCACCGAGGCCTTCTGCAATTTCGCTGGTAAAGATATTAAACTGAAATGATTCATCTCCATTCTAAACATCCTGTCAAATCACGGAACAAGCATGTTATTCCCTGAACACCCACAAATCCATACTCTACATTTCCAAGAAAGTAGCAAATCTGTGGCAACAGTCCTGTGGGACTGTCCCCAATCCATGTCACAGAATGTGCATACTTAAATGGGTTTTCCCATCTCAGAGATTGGTGGCATATGGTTAGGATATGCCACCCGTGTCATGGGTCCCACTTCCTATTTCTTGAATGGGCTCCCTAAAGTGAAGGAGAGTGCACTACTGCTATGGGAACTCCAAAAATAGCCGAGTGTCATCTTATAGTGGTGAATGGAAAGTTGGCTGTGCGTGAGCACAAGCTTGGCTATTTTTGGAACTCCCACAGAAGTGAATGGAGAGCGTAGGCACTTGGGCGGCGCACTCTCTTCACTTTAGAGAGCCCATAATGGAGATAGGAGCCGATCCCAAAAGTGAGACTGCTGTGTCATGTGGTCCGCCCAGTGACCGGAAGCTGAGCTTGCACACAGTTGAAGAACAAGAAGGGACATGCCTGAGCGGCTGCAGTGGCGCAGTACTGAAATTATTCATCTCCATTCTAAACATCCCGGCAAATCACGGAACGAATGTGACTCCCGTCGTTCTCGTGGCCTGGTAGTTTTTTGTAAGGGCAGTGCTGGGCTCCTCCTGTGCTGTAGAGTTGGGGAACAGTGATGGCCAGTTCGCAGTGTTCGCCAGCGTACACATGCGGGCTGCCATATTGACTCACAAGTCTGGTAATGCACAGGTAAGCCCTTACCTGTGTCTGTGCCGGTCTGAAACAAATGCGGTCACCGGGACCAGGCAGTTCCGAGAATAGCCCAATGAAGGCCCCCGGCGGCTGTTCTCGGAACTGCATACTCCTGGTGACCGCATTTGATTTCACACTGGCACAGGTAAGGGCTTACCTGTGCATCGCCGGACTTGTGAGTCAAGATGGCAGCCCACATGTGTTCGCTGGCGAACACTGCGAACTGGCCATCACTGTTAGATAAGTGCTGTGGATGTGTACGTTGTGCTGTTCCTTGTGCCCGGAGAGGAAGGAAGAGCTGACCACCTTACTGCTTAATGGCGAGCACAGGCGACAGTGGTCTGTGTGTGAGCAGTGTGGTTTCAGGAGGGCTGCCCCCTGTGAGTGTGGCTGGTACCTTAGTGAGGAGAGTTGGTATATATCCTGAAGGGCCAGTGGTGTCCATGTGGCAGGGGTCCGGCAGTAAATGACTGAGGGGTAAGAAGTGAACTCCTCCTTGTTGTTTGGGAAGGCCAGGACATGAGTGGTGTTTATTGGTCTTGGTTGGAATTGTGACTGGTAGCGGTGGTCTGCGCTGTCGCTGGCAGTAGAGAGAGTGTCCCCTTCACAGTAATAATGCACACATGTGTCCCGTTCACAGTAATAATGCTCATGTCCCCCCTTCACAGTAATAAAGCTCACATGCTAACATGTCGTCTCCCCCCCCCCCTTCACAGTCATTCGGCCTGCGCCGTGACCAGAGGCAGAGCTTGCGCTCAGTTGAAGGGACACACCTGGGCCGCTGCAGTGTCGCAGTACAGTTATTTTCTGCAGCAACTGGAGACCCCATTTACCCACACCGGTCGGTACAGACCTCATCTGGACTCTCAGCCAGGCATCAGAGCACGGTGAGAGAGAAGGCGAGGACGAGTCAGAAAGGAGCGGGAGTTCTATGGAGGATGTGACTGGCGAGGTGTGGTAGTGGTGGGAAGTATCTTTTACTAAGTCTTGTGCCCATGTGGGCCGTCTGGGTTGCTCCTCACCAGCTTAGTAATATTAATGAGGGAGAGAGAACTTATAATGCTGCACCCCAAAGGCATTTTTGGAGAGTTTCCTGCATTCCACTCCTTGCTATGTGAAGATATGTGTCCCCTTCACAGTAATAATGCTCACGTGTCCCCTTCACAGTAATAATGCTCACATGTGCCCCCTTCACAGGAATTTAAAAAATAAATAAATACTAACCTAGTTCTTTTGATGATCTGCGCTCCCCAGCATCAGGATACTGTCACACATTACGCTGCTGGTCTGTGTCTTCTGCACAGCCCAGCAGTGGGATGTTTGACTGAATCACGCAGCTGAAAGAGCGACTACGCTGAACGGTGGAGCGGACGGCTCCCTGCTTCACCGTTACAGGCTGTCTATGCACCCTATGAATGCAGAGACAGTTGAGAGTGGGACATACCTCAGTCATTCCTGGGCAGTGGGACAGCCACTAAAATCAAGGATTGTCCTGCCGGATCTGGGACGGTTTGGAGGTATGCATAAAAGTTCTCTGTGCTGCATATATAGAGCAAATCTATATAAGGCCTCTTTCACACTTGCGTTGTCCGGATGCGGCGTGTACTCCACTTGCCGGAACTACACGCCGGATCCGGAAAAACGCAAGTGTACTGAAAGCATTTGAAGACGGATCCGTCTTCAAAATGCTTTCAGTGTTACTATGGCACCCAGGACGCTATTAAAGTCCTGGTTGCCATAGTAGGAGCCGGGAGCGGGGGAGCGGTATACTTACCGTCCGCGCGGCTCCCGGGGCGCTCCAGAGTGACGTCAGAGCGCCCCATGCGCATGGATGACGTGTCCATGCGATCACGTCATCCATGCGCGTGGGGCGCCCTGACGTCACTCTGGAGCGCCCGGGAGCCGCAAGGACGGTAAGTATGCTGCTCCCCCGCTCCCCGCTACACTTTACCATGGCTGCCAGGACTTTAGCGTCCCGGCAGCCATGGTAACCATTCAGAAAAAGCTAAACGTCGGATCCGGCAATGCGTCGAAACGACGTTTAGCTTAAGGCCGGATCTGGATCAATGCCTTTCAATGGGCATTAATTCCGGATCAAGCCTTGCGGCAAGTCTTCAGGATTTTTGGCCGGAGCAAAAAGCGCAGTTGCAGTATTTTCTCCGGCCAAAAAACGTTCCGTTACGGAACTGAAGACATCCTGAACGGATTTCACTCCATTCAGAATGCATTAGGATAAAACTGATCAGGATTCTTCCGGCATAGAGCCCCGACGACGGAACTCTATGCCGGAAGAAAAGAACGCAGGTGTGAAAGAGCCCTAAGTCTGCCTGATCATACTTTTTTCAAGTTGTGCCCCATCACCATCTAGTGGCTGCTATGTAAAATAACACCAAAATAGGGGCCTAATTTGTTGTTGGGTAGTTCACATACCATGGAACTCAAATATAATGCAAAATATTTATTTCTTTATAAAATTTTAAAGGTGCTACAAAAAAAAGTGTTGGCACTCAATTTGGAAGGTCTGTGCAGCAGCAACTGTAGAAAATGGCAGAAGGGAAGAAACAAAGTCGATTCTGCAGAAATTTTCACGAGAAGTGGACAAATTTGAAGCCTTCATGCCTCATTTGTAAGGACACTGTTGCAGTGTTCAAGGAGTACAAAATCAAACGACACTATGACAGTAAATACAAGAAAACTTATAACCAATATGTTGGTGTGTGCCGTGAACAGAAAATTGCTAAATTGCATGAAGAAGTTGAAGGATTAACAAAAATGTTCAATAAAAAGAGAAAAGAAAATAAAGCAGCCATTCGTGCAAGTTTTCGGGTGGCTCATATATTGAGTAAGGAAGCCAAGCCATTTCCTGAAGATGAAAGTGTGGAAAAGTGCATCTTGGCTGTAGTGGAAGAATTAAGCCCTGAAAAAATTGAAGCTGTTAGCCTGTCACGAATGACAATGCACAAGACAAGTGGAAGATTTGGGAAGCGATCTTATGCTGCAACTGAAGACAAGAGTAGGCCAGTTTGAAATGTTTTCAATTGCTGCTGATGAGTCTACAGACGTAAGTGACACTGCTCAATTTCTAGTGTTCATTTGCGGTATAAACTCTACATTTTAAGTTATTGAAGAACTGGCAGTGATGAAAAGCATGAATGGAACAAACACTGGTGAAGATTTGTTCAGAGAAGTATCAGAAGTTATTGACAAGCTTGATCTGGAGTGGAGCAAGTTAATAGGAGTGACTACAGATGGTGAAAGAAGCATGGTTGGACTGCACAGTGGTTTGGTAGCTAGAATACGTCAAAGTGCTAGAATCCAAAAGGTTCTCCACTGCAAAATTCACCAACAAAATCTTTGTGGGAAGCAGTTTGTGGCAGGCGCAGCACTATGAAGTGCCTTTTGCGCTGTTGCATTAGAAGAATTTGGATATCTCTGACTTTTAGTCTAACCGGACTCTCTATTACTCTGTAATTCCTCTAGGGCCATTATATGGAAACAGTTTAAAGAGCACACCAAATGCTTGAAATAACTTCTTTATTAACTTCAACTTTTCTCCATATAACACTGCCGCCTCCACACGTGTTGAAAAGGTATCACAAAATGGCGGTATGCATAAGATGGTGGTTCAACTGTTCAATCTTGTCATTCGCCATATAAAATGGTGGATATATTTCTCTCTTCAGTAAGTTATTTAATCACTTTATGATCTCTCTGAGAGGTATATCTGAGGTCTAACTAATAGTTCACTTGCTGAATTTGGTCGCAATTTGCAGTAACTATTTGCAGATTGGTTGAGTATGATCTGGTATGGTTGTATGCAATTTGGATTGCAATATGGAATTTGCATTTGGATTGTGAACTTTGTAGTTTGCAATTGGTGGAACTGTACGTAAACACATAACTGATTCAGTATACAGTTATAACTATATTAACAGTAGGAACATTATATAACTATTTTAAATACCTATTTTGGCCTCTCTGCTTCCATAAAACATAGCTCTTAGTGGAGTGAATGTCTCTCCTCTGGTGTGTGAGTTTGGCTGTGATTGGTCAAAACTCTTGCCCAGCAACAACAGTTTAACTCTATACTTTCTGTTGTTTCTGCTGTGTAATTGAGCTTACCTCACATCATATGAATTTTAAAGGCATACTATCTTTTCTGCTTCTGTGAACACAAAATATAACAGTTATATGACATCCAAACATAAAGTCGCTGTAATCAACCCTGCTTTTATCTTTAACACACAAACATAGGAACTGTATTAGCATATTGGCAGGTCTAGCTGTATACACATATAAGCTATATTAGCAACCTAGGACAGGTCTTAGCTGGCCAGCTACATGGTTGAACTTGGAACATGTTATGAAGGTTGTCGTTAACAACGATCACAAGCACTGAATCACAGGACGTTCAGAGAATTTCTCAATGAAGTTGAATCTGAACATGAAGATGTTTATCACAGTGAAGTCCGCTGGCTGTCAAGGCAAAGCGTTGAAATGCTTATTTGACCTGAGACATGAGATTTCTATCTTCATGGCTGAAAAATCAAAACAGCTTCCAGATTAGTGACCCATCATGGCTCTGGGATTTAGCAATCTTGTGCGATTTGACATTATTTAAATGAACTGAATCTAAAGCTGCAAGGCAAAAGCAAGCTAATCTGTCATGTGTATGCAGATGTAACTGCATTTCAAGCTAAATTGAAATTGTTCATACAACAGGCTGAAAGAGAATAGTTGTTGCACTTTCCAACATGTGCTGCACTAGATCAGGAAGACATGAATGTTAGCTTCCCAAAAGGAAGAATGGTTCAGCTTCTCAAGCTGCTAAGTGAAAATTTGAAGAAAGGTTTGCAGATTTTCACCACATAAAGAATATTAGTTTGTTCAAAAATCCACTTCAGTCGACACTTCCACTGCACCAGGTGACCTACAGCTGGAACTGATTGACTTACAATCCGAGACGTCACTGCAGGACAAATTTCGCGAAAAAGCACTACCAGACTTTTATGCCGAACTATGTGCAGAAACATTTCCAAATTTGCGAAAACAAGGACAAAAGAATGATGACAACTTTTGCGAGTACTTATGTGTGTGAACAAACTTTTTCAGTGCTAAAGAGAGCAAAACCTCTCTCTCACACTCGGCTTACTGACGATCATTTGCATTCTGTGCTGAGAATCAACGTGACAAACTTTGGCCCAAACATTTCAAAACTGGTTTCTGGAAAACATCTGCAGACGTCATGAAATGACATCAAATGGTGAGTGCAGAAATTATTTCTGGTTTATGCTTTCTTTCTAATACTGTGTTATCTAAAATACTAGAATGATTTCCTCTTTAATGATTGCTTTCCTTTCTGTCAAAGTTACTTGGTTCCGGCCTGCAAAATGAATTCCATGTCCAGTGCGGCCCCCAGATGAAAAATGGTTGGGCACCACTGTCCTAGAGATATGCCACCAATGTCTGAGATGGGAATAACCCTTTAAGGTAACTTGCATTAAAAGGATTATTGCATACATCTGGTATTGCACTCTGTGGAATAGGCAATCACGAAAAGGCATTTCTTATAAAGGTCTACCAGTCTCTGACATTGAATGGGAGAATTTTCTAAGCTGTGCAATGTTTAAGGGGCTGTCATGCATTCATGGCCCTTTCAAATCTCCTTAGACCATCTTGAGGGAATTTAGATTTTGACTTGGCCATTCAAGAATTCGCCATTTATTTCTCCCGCCATACCTTGGTGGATTTACTGGTATGCATAGAGTCATGATGCAAGGTTCATTTTTAGCGGAGTTTCAATCTTCTAACAGATGGTCTTACATTCTCCACAAGCATGCTCTGATACAATGTCAAATTGAGGATTCTGTGATGGGGCAGCAAAGCAGCTGAAAACTCATAACACTTTAACCATCATGCTTTCCAGTTATCAGGTTCAGTTGGTGAAATGCTATCATTAGTTGTCAACTGTGACCACATTTTTTTCTTTCCCTCATCTGTTCAAAAAATTTGTTCCAGAAATCCTGGTGTTTGCCTAGGTTTACATGAGTAAATTGGTTTCCTACCCTAATCTTCTTTGTAAAGAGGACCTGTCACCGCTCCTGACATTCCTGTTTTAATAGCTTCATGCATTCCCCATGTAATAACAATTCTGGGGCATCTATTCTTATGGCTCTATGTTGTACCATTCCTTTATTATTTCTACTAGAAGTTATGAATGAATTGCTAGCAGTCTGCAGTAAGGGTACAGAGGGGTGGTAACCAGTTGGGGGATGTACCTGCACAGATTCACTCTATCCAATCAGTGCTGTCATTTTCAGACTGTGCAGGTTCTCACCCCTAACTGGTTACCACCACTCTGTACCCTGACTGAAGGCTAATAGCAATTCATTCATAACTTCTAGTAGAAATAATAAAGGAATGGCACAACATAGAGCCATAAGAATATATGCATAAAACTATTAAAACAGGTACAGTATGTCAGGAGTGGTGACAGGTCCTCTTTAAATAGCACATAAGATCAAACTTATGCAGCCTATTTCTAATAGTACCCATTCAATCCTCAGCACAGGATCAAGTATTTTACATTCAAAGTTTCATTTTATTTACTCATAGAAAGTCTTTAAAATATATTTCAACAAAATTAATTTAGATAATCATCAAAAAGGTACATTTCAGCCTGGGTAGATGAAGAACCGTATTTGATAAGTTGTAGATGCCACAAGACTCTTTTGAAAATAGTCCTGATAGTCCAGAACCTGTGAAATTTGTTAAGAAATAGATTGCATAGTCAATATTTTTAGACTTCATGTCACTACCGTATCTTTATAAACTGTCCGGTTTAAGAGTTTTAACTTAAAGAGTAACTAAACTTTTATATAATTTTTTGTGAACGTGTCCCTAATACCCTAATAATAGTTTTTATAACATAGTTTATTCATGTATTTTTATTCCACTTTTGCCTTAACTAAACCATGTTTCCCTGTGCTCTTAAAATCTGCTCAGCAGTGTATGGAGTGTATGGAGTGAAGAGAACACATTTTAGGGCCGCAGTGCAGCAAGTACGGACAGGAGCGCATATTGCTGCTCCTTCCCGTGTCCCCCGGAGGTTTACTAACTCCTGGCATAGCACATGGGTACTCTGTACCCATGTACTATGCCAAGAGTAGCTGAGTGGAGTGGGCTTCTGCTTCATGAAGCTACAGTAAGAGAACTGCATGTCAGCTCCTAACTTAGCGGAGAAGTCAGAGGCAGGAGCCCTCTCCGCTCAGCTAATCCTGGCATAGGACATGGTTACAGAGTACCCATGTGCTATGCCAGGAGCTAGTAAACCTCCAGGGGGCACGGGGAGGAGCAGCAATATGCGCTCCTGCCTGTACTCCTTGCACTGTGGCCCCATTCATAAAATGTGTTCTCCGTACACTGCTCAGGAGTCAGTGGTGTACAGAGAGGTAGATTTTAAGTGCACAGGGAAACATGTGCTTTAGGGAGGCAAAAGTTGACTAAAAATACACAATACATTACTATTAAGGCATTAGGGACACCTTCACAAAAAATTATACAAAAGTTTACTTACTCTAAGTAGATGGTTCTTTCATTTCTCTTTTATAGTTAATACGCCTAATGTGTGCAAAAATGGCTAAAAATGATACTTTTATAAATGTAAAATGTCAGGTTAAAATACTTACACAATACTCTAACATGGACTTTACTATTAACATCCACCATTTACTGTATTTTGTGCCCTATAAGACGCATCAAAGTTTTTGAGGAAAATAAGAAAAAACATTTTTTACCAAAAGGTGTGCTTTTGGTGGGTTTTGAACTAATGGTGGTCTGTGCATGACACTATTATGGAGGATCAGTGGATGACGCACTGCTATGGAGGGATCTGTCGATGGCACTTTTATGGGGTGGGGGATCTGTGGATGGCACTATTATGGGGTGGAGGATCTGTGGATGACACAGTTATGGGGGAGATCTGTGGATTACACTGCTATATATGTGTCATCCACAGATCCCCTCCCAGAACAGTGTGCCCCAATATACTGGGCCCGCCAGTATTTCTAAACAGTAATTCTTAACCTCTTAATAACTAACTAAAGTTGCGCTCTCCCCTGTATCAGCACTTACTAACAAGCATTCGTAGCAGGCAAAGCGGCTGGCAGCCTAACGTCACTCACTGACGTCGTTCATAAAGTGGGAGGAGCAAGCGTGCGACATCAGTGAGTGACGTAACGCTGCCAGCTGCTCTGCCTGCTACGGATGCTTGTTAGTAAGTGCTAATACAGGGGAGAGCGCAACTTTAGTTAAAAAGTTATTAAGAGGTTAAGGACTACTGTAGAAATAAATACTGTGGTGAGCGGCGGGGCTCGGTGTAAGAGTACAGTGACTGCACCAGGCCCTGCCACAAGTTCCCGTACTCCAGCCCCTGCTCCCTCCCCGCTGATACATCACAGGCTGCGATGCTGCAGCATCACAGATAGCGATGTAAAAGGCAGCATTCGCCCCATAAGACGCAGGGGCATTTCCCCCCCATGCGTCTTATGGGGCGAAAAATACGGTAATACCATGTCGATCAGACACTTTGAGGGGATTTTTCAAAGCCTGTTTGGAGGCATGCCAGTTCTTCGCAACAAATTAATCAAAATGTCATACTATTGATAAATGTGTTGCATATGCTTTGAAATGTTTCTTCAATATTGACAACACTCACCTACAGGAGTGAGACATTTTAAATAGTCACACTCCATCAGCTATAAGCTATGATTTACCAGGCGACAGGAAGCCATGCTCCCTCCCTCAAAGCCTTGTACACACAACTCACACTTTTGGTAAAAGTGGCAAATGTGGCATAAAACCCAAAGTTAAACATTTTTTGCGTAAGCATTATTTGTGAAAAAATATCCAGATTCCTATTTTGTGGTGCAAGAGAACTGATAACCCCCCCCAATATTGAAGTAAAATGTGACAGAAAAGCGTGCAAATACACTGATAGATGTAGGCCTTTGTGCTGATGTCTTATATTATTGAGCAATGTTTGTCTCTGATATCATTCAAAAAATGTAGCCTACTGCTACATGCAATAAGCCCTCTCCATTGATGGCCCTCCATTAATGTTAATAAGATCTGGCACCTAAATATGCCTATGTTTTGGGTTCTGTAGCAGGGTATATGTTGATACAGGGTCACATTAATAATGGGTGGCATTTCCCCTTGCTCCGACACAGGCTGTGACTCTGGCATGGTAATGGTGATACTGGATATCCTCTTGTGGTATGTCATTTCAACTCTTTCAACTTTGAACTGTAGTCGGCTGCTGTGCATGGGAGATCAGTCACCTCATCCATCCAAACATTGCATTTGGGGGAAGAGATCTGGTGATTGAACTGGCCAGGGGTGCTAGTGGATACTGTCAGAGGCAATGTATGGGCAGGCATTGTTTCCTTGGAACCCCACATCACCAGAGTAAAAAAAATAAAAATAAAAATAAACACACAGCATCTGTATTGCCGTTACCATGCCAGAGTGGCAGTTTGTATCGCAGCAAGGGGAGCAGCACTAAAAAATATTGAGACACTTTATGAACAGTCCCCAACAGAAAATACAGTGATAAAATAAGCATTGTTTGTTAATGTCAATGGTTATGGACCCACTGTACCAACCAACGTGTTTTAGCTTTGGGCTAAATATGGCATACACCTGGTATTTACCTTTTAACAGGGAGCTGGACTTTGCTTGCAGGGGAGCTACCAGGCAGTTACTTCTTGAGATAGTCCCATTGTGGTTGGCAGCTGTTCCTCAAGTGTCAGAGACACTGGTGAAAAGCACAGTGGGGTTAGGCAATATGTGTAGTTTGGAAACTGGACTAAGTCAGGATAGGCAAAGTAGACAACACATGGCTAGAAGCCAGAGTCGGTAGTCAGACAGAGAATACACCTTTGCTGGTTACCAGAGACTAGGAAATCTAAAGCTCAGGCACTCTGCTACTGGGGAGGGTGCCTTAACCCCTTAAGGACCAGGCTCATTTTCACCTTAAGGACCAGGCCATTTTTTGCAAATCTGACCAGTGTCACTTTAAGTGCTGATAACTTTAAAACGCTTTTACTTATACAGGCCATTCTGAGATTGTTTTTTCGTCACATATTGTACTTCATGACACTGGTAAAATAAAGTCAAAAAAATTAATTTTTTTGCATAATAAAATACCTAATTTACCAAAAATTTTGAAAAATTTGCAAATTTCAAAGTTTCAGTTTCTCTACTTCTGTAATACATAGTAATACCCCCAAAAATTGTGATGACTTAACATTCCCCATATGTCTACTTCATGTTTGAATTATTTTGGGAATGATATTTTATTTTTTGGGGATGTTACAAGGCTTAGAAGTTTAGAAGCAAATCTTGACATTTTTCAGAAATTTACAAAAACCCAATTTTTAGGGACCACTACAGCTCTGAAGTCACTTTGCGAGGCTTACATAATAGAAACCGCCCAAAAATGACCCAATTCTATAAACTACACCCCTCAAGGTATTCAAAACTGATTTTACAAACTCCGTTAACCCTTTAGGTGTTGCACAAGAGTTATTGGCAAATGGGGATGAAATTTGAGAATTTCATTTTTTTGCCTAATTTTCCATTTTAACCCATTTTTTCCACTAACAAAGCAAGGGTTAACAGCCAAACAAGACTGTATCTTTATTGCCCTGACTCTGCCGTTTACAGAAACACCCAATATGTGGCCGTGAACTACTGTACGGCCACACAGCGGGGCGTAGAGTGAAAGGTGCGCCGTATGGTTTTTGGAAGCCAGATTTTGCTGGACAGTTTTTTTGACACCATGTCCCATTTGAAGCCCCCTGATGCACCCCTAGAGTAGAAACTCCATAAAAGTGACCCCATCTAAGAAACTACACCCCTCAAGGTATTCAAAACTGATTTTACAAACTTCGTTAACCCTTTAGGTGTTGCACAAGAGTTATTGGCAAATGGGGATGAAATTTGAGAATTTCATTTTTTTGCCTAATTTTCCATTTTAACCCATTTTTTCCACTAACAAAGCAAGGGTTAACAGCCAAACAAGACTGTATCTTTATTGCCCTGACTCTGCCATTTACAGAAACACCCAATATGTGGCCGTAAACTACTGTACGGCCACACAGCGGGGCGTAGAGTGAAAGGTACGCCGTATGGTTTTTGGAAGCCAGATTTTGCTGGACAGTTTTTTTGACACCATGTCCCATTTGAAGCCCCCTGATGCACCCCTAGAGTAGAAACTCCATAAAAGTGACCCCATCTAAGAAACTACACCCCTCAAGGTATTCAAAACTGATTTTACAAACTTTGTTAACCCTTTAGGTGTTGCACAAGATTTAATGGAAAATAGAGATACAATTTCAAAATTTCACTTTTTTGGCAGATTTTCCATTTTAATATTTTTTTTCCAGTTACAAAGCAAGGGTTAACAGCCAAACAAAACTCATTATTTATGGCCCTGATTCTGTAGTTTACAGAAACACCCCATATGTGGTCGTAAACCACTGTACGGGCACACGGCAGGGCGCAGAAGGAAAGGAATGCCATACGGTTTTTGGAAGGCAGATTTTGCTGGACTGGTTTTTTGACACCATGTCCCATTTGAAGCCCCCCTGATGCACCCCTAGAGTAGAAACTCCAAAAAAGTGACCCCATTTTAGAAAGTACGGAATAGGGTGGCAGTATTGTTGGTACTAGTTCAGGGTAGATATGATTTTTGGTTGCTCTATATTACACTTTTTGTGCGGCAAGGTAACAAGAAATAGCTTTTTTGGCACGTTTTTTTTTTTGTTATTTACAACATTCATCTGACAGGTTAGATCATGTGGTAATTTTATAGAGCAGGTTGTCACGGACGCAGCGATACCTAATATGTATACAATTTTTTTTTATTTATGTAAGTTTTATACAATAACTTCATTTTTAAAACCAAAAAATTGTTTAGTGTCTCTATAGTCTGAGAGCCATAGTTTTTTCAGTTTTTGGGCGATTATCTTGAGTAGGGTCTAATTTTTTGCGGGATGAGATGACAGTTTGATTGGCACTATTTTGGGGTGCATATGACTTTTTGATCGCTTGCTATTACACTTTTTGTGACGTAAGATGGCAAAAAATAGCTTTTTTTACACCGTTTTTTTTTTTTTTTTTACGGTGGTCACCTGAGGGGTTAGGTCATGTGATATTTATATAGAGCCGGTCGATACGGACGCGGCAATACCTAATATGTATACTTTATTTTTATTTATGTAGGTTTTACACAATGATTTTATTTTTGAAACAAAAAAAATGATGTTTTAGTGTTTCCATAGTCTAAGAGCCATAGTTTTTTCAGTTTTTGGGCGATTATCTTGAGTAGGGTCTCAATTTTTGCGGGATGAGATGACGGTTTGATTGGTACTATTTTGGCGTACATGCGACTTTTTTGATCACTTTTATTACCTTTTTTGGGAAGTAAGGTGGGCAAAATTTCAATTTTCTCATAGTTTTTATTTTTTTATTTTTATGGCGTTCACCGTGCGGGGAAAGTAACATGGCCGTTTTATAGATCAGGTCGTTACGGACGCGGCGATACCTAATATGTGTAGTTTATTTTATTTTTTTAATTTTTATTCAGTGATAAATGTTTTTTTTTTATCTTAACTTTTTTCACTTATTCTTTTTATTTTTTGACCCAGACCCACTTGGTTCTTGAAGATCCAGTGGGTCTGATGTCTTTAAAATACAGTACAGAACCCCTATAGGTTTCTGTACTGTATTTTACTTACACTGAACAGATCTATGCTTTCAGCACAGATCTGTTCAGCACCATGGACAGCAGGACGCCTGAGCAGGCGTCCTGTTGCCATGGGAACCTTCCCCGTCTGCTCAGTTATGGTCAGAACTTCGCAGACGGGGAAGGGTGAGGACGGGGCTTCGGGGGGCTCTCTGGGGGCTCTCTCCCTCTCCCATCGGGGGGCTGCAAAGGCACAGCAGCCCCCCGATCGGAGAGGGAGGGAGCTCCCTCTTACTGTTAACCTTTTCCATACAGCGGTCCGTACGGACCGCTGTATGGAAAGGGTTAAACGGCTGACATCGCATCAACGATGTCAGCCGTTTATACCAGGGTGCCAGCAATGTGCTGGCACCCTGGTATACCCACTGTACACCAACGATTACGCAATAGGAGGCGGGCGGGGGATCGCGATCCCGCCTGCCGCACCGCCCGCCTCCCGCAACGCCCCCACCGCCTGCGACACCCCCCCTGCACCACCCGCCGCCATCAAATCATGCAGGGGTGCAGGAGGGGGGGGTACACTATATTGATTTTAGGCACTCTAAAGTTTCTGATCCCCGCGGTCAGGGACCGCGGGGATCAGAAACTGCAAAAAGCGCAGCAAACCGCAGGTCTGAATTGACCTGCGGTTTTCTGCGATCGTCGATGCGGGGGGGTCAAATGACCCCCCCCCCTGCATTGTTACAGGATGCCGGCTGAATGATTTCAGCCGGCATCCCGTTCCGATTAACCCCCGCGGCGCCGGCATCGCTATTTAAAGCCATGACGTACCGGTACGTCATGTGTCCTTAAGGACTCGGGAAACATGCCGTACCGGTACGTCATGTGTCCTTAAGGGGTTAAAGGGGTTCTGCACTTTCATTTAACTGATGATCTATCCTCTGGATAGATCATCAGCTTCTGATCGGCGGGGGTCTGACACCCGGGACTGCCGCCGATCAGCTGCTTGAGAGGGTAGAGGCGCTCCAACAGCGCTGTGGCCTTCTCACTGTTTACCGCCGAGCCGCCCTCCCACTGACGTCACGACTAGTATCAACTAGCATGGGCGGGGCTAAGCTCTGTTCACTTGAATGAAGCTTAGCCCCGCCCACGCTAGTTGATACTAGTCGTGACATCAGTGGGCCGGCGGTAAACAGTGAGAAGGCCGCGGCGCTGCTGGAGCGCCGCTACCTTCTCAAACAGCTGATCGGCGGCGGTCCCAGGTGTCGGACCCCCGCCGATCAGAAGCTGATGATCTATGCAGAGGATAGATCATCAGTTAAATGAAAGTGCAGTACCCCTTTAAGTACCCAGGGACAGCCAGCCATTGGCTGGGCAAACATTTGGACATGCATGCAAGTGCCCTAGAGCAGGCCAGGAAGCCTAACAGAAGATGCACAGGCCACAGCTCGCACACACTATCAAGGATGCCGACGGCTGGGTGCACAGCCAGCAGGAAAAAAAAAGACAACGGCAGGCAAGGCGAGTAAGATGGCGACCAAGCCCACAGTGGACAGCAAGACAGGCACAGAGTGCTAGCAGGACAGTATTTATCCTTAAAGCGGTATTTTGATTAAGTAACTTTTTTCAACTCCTGTAGCATTGGTCTATGTGGTTGTTAAAAGAATTTTCTTTACCAAGAAAGGATCCCAATGTCATCTGAATTTACGGTTAAAGGAGGTATTTTCTCTTTGTTCTTATATAAGAGAAAAACACACTGTATGCAGATGCAGCAGAATGTCTGCGCCGTGGTATATTGTTGAAGTTGAGTTTATATAGGCAATCTTGAGGCATAGTGAAACTGGTTTAAACTAGTTTTAACCACTTTACGTCGGCCCATAGGATATAAACGTCCTATGGGTGGACCTCTATTTCTGAAAGCACGTTTTAAAACGTCCTTTCAGAAACAGCAGCTGCACGCTAATCGTGCAGCTGCTGATCGGGTTGCCCGCTGTCAGTGACAGCAGGGCAACCCAGAGAGAAGGCAGGGACAGTGCCCAGGTGTCCCTGCCTTCCGGATCGCTGCAGACACAGCGCTCACCGAGCACTGTGTATGCAGAGCAGGAAGCGCTGTGCGCTTCCTGTTCCGGCCCGGCGGTCATGTGACCGCCGGGACCGGAGAGTGCAGGAGCTGTGTGAGGTCTTTCAGAGACCTCGATCAGCCCTGCTCTGAGGCTGTACAGCGCAGTAATGCGCTGTACAGCCTCTCTGGGGGGTGCATTTCTTCTGTAACTGGGGCTACTATGTCAGCCCCAGTTACAGGAGAAATCAACAGTGAAAAAAAAATGAAAAAGGGAAGCAAATGTCCCCCAGAGGTCTTGTATGACCTTATGGGGGACGAAAAGTGTAAAAAAATAAAATAAATAAAGGGTTGAAAAAATAAAATAAAAAAAAGTTTCACATGAAAAAAAAAAAGGTCCCCAAGTAAGGAATCAAAAATTTTTTTTTTAAATAAAATAGACATATTTGGTATTGCCGCGTCCGTAATAACCAGCTCTATAAAAATATCACATGACCTAACCCCTCGGGTGAACACCGTAAAAAAATTAAAAACAGTGTCAAAACAAGCAATTTTTGTCACCTTGCATCACAAAAGGTGCAACAACAAGTGATCAAAAACGCGTATGTCCCACAAAATGGTACCAATAAAACAGTCACCTCATCCCGCAAAAAATGAGCCCCATCATAAGAAAATGTCTCAAAAAATAAAAAAAACTATAGCTCTCAGAACATGGACACATTAAAACATAATTTTTTTGTTTCAAAAATGCTATTATTGTGTAAAACTTTAATAAATGAGAAAAAGTATACATATTAGGTATCGCCACGTCCGTAACAATCTGCTCTATAAAAATGTCACTTGACTGAACCCCTCAGGTGAACGCTGTAAAAAAAAAAAAAATAGAAACTGTGCTAAAACAACCAATTTTTTGGTCACCTTGCCTCAAAGTGTTATAATGAATGATCAAAAAAATCATATGTACCCAAAAATAGTACTAATAAAACTGGCACCTTATCCCCTAGTTTCCAAAATGGGGTCACTTCTTGGGAGTTTCTACTGTAAGGGTGCATCAGATGGGCTTCAAATGGGACAAGGCATCTAAAAACCATGTGGAGTTCCTTTTCTTCTGCGCCCTGCCGTGTGCCCATACAGCAGTTTATGACCACATGTGGGGTGTTTCTGTAAACCGCAGAATCTGGGTAATAAATATTGAGTTTTGTTTGGCTGTTAACCATCGATGTGTTAGAGAACAAAATTTGATTTAAATGGAAAATCTGCCAAAAAAGTGAAATTTAAAAATTTGATCTCCATTTTCCTTTAATTCTTGTGGAACGCCTAAAGGGTTAACAAAGTTTGTAATACCGGTTTTGAATACCTTGAGGGGTGTAGTTTCTACAATGGGGTCATTTATGGGGGTATCCACTATGTAGGCCCCACAAAGTGACTTCAGACCTGAACTGGTCCTTATAAAGTGGGTTTTGGCAATTTTCTTAAAGATTTGAAGAATTTCTTCTAAACTTCTAAGCCTTCTAACGTCCTAAAAAAATAAAATGACATTTCCAAAATGATGCCAACATAAAGTAGACATATGGGGAATGTTAAGTAATAAATATTTTATGAGGTATCACTTTCTGTTTTAAAAGCAGAGAAATTGAAATTTAGAAAATTGCGAATTTTTCAAATTTTGGGGTAAATTTGGTATTTTTTCATAAATAAAAGGTGAAATATTTTGACTCAAATTTATGACTATCATGAAGTACAATGTGTCACGAGAAAACAATCTCTGAATGACTTGGATAAATAAAGGCGTTCCAAAGTTATTACCACATAAAGTGAGATATGTCAGTTTTGCAAAATTAGGCCTGGTCAGGAAGGTGGCAATGATCTAGGTTTCCATGGCCTCTGACCTCTTTATTGCATAGACCATACCCCTGCACATACAGGTGAAAGTCAAAATACTAGAACATTGTGCAACGTTCACTCTTTTCAGTAATTACAATAGAGTATATTCTAGAAAACACAGAGTAAATTAAAAAATTTCCCCAAAAGTGGTGCACTTAAACTAACCTGATACAAATTAGCCTCTGAAGTGACTGACTGTTTTTAAATTATGCACCCCACATCCTCTGTCATGCGATGTTTGTGAGAAAGACAGAGAGAGATATGGAAAATAGTGAGATACATAGTAAAATGCATATCAACACAATGTAATATTTGCAGATGGGCTCAGACATTGACAAACACAGAAATGGACAAATACAGACAGCTATGTAAAAGGCAGAAACATACCAGCATCCAGACACAGAAAGCAGTCTGGAACAGCAAGCAACAAATTAAGCAAATACAGAAAGACCAAGTGACAGAGCAAGAACTACACAGGCAAGTGGAAAAAAGAAACCGAACAGGCTACACAAAACCTCCGCTTACTACTACATGTCAGGATTATTCTGCAAGCCAGCTTCAGGTGATGTAGAGCACAGCTCTTTACATGGCTTGTGGAATCAGCTGCTTGGGACATTTGTACTCGAGCAGAAGGGTAAGTACACATGTAGGCTAATGTTTGGACACCAGAGACCTAAAATCACAATATCTTACAGAAGGGCGCTCAGGACTTTTGAAATGTATAATGTAATGTTAATATGTGAATATTGATCTAACAGCTTTTTTTTTTTTTTTTTAAGGTAATTGTGCCTGGGGTTCATGTAGCGACCACAGGGCGGTAGAGTGCTGTGTGGCCGAGCACTGCTCTTTTGCAGCAAGTGCAGGAGAAGAAAATAAAAACAATGGAGGTCATTTAGGTGGGTGGAGTAAAAACATTAATTTTTTTACCCTTTCAAGACCAAGCCATTTTTCACATTTCTGCTGTAAGACACTGTTCCGCGATCCACTGGGGCCCTCGTGGGGCTCGGCCTGCGAGGACCCCGTTGGAGTAGTGGTACAGGTCAGGCATGTGCCTGGGGAGTCTTTGGTTCAGACTCCTTTGCGGGCAGATGCGGTAGTGCGTCCGCATGGTCGCCGTCTCGGAGGCAGATTGACCGGACTGGTGGCGGCACGCAGCGGCCGGTCCTGTCTCCGGTATCATCTGCGGCTTCCGTTCCGATGCGATTGTGTATTCATGCTGGGCCGCTCAAGCGTCCGCGCTTGAGGTTTACAAAAGGATACGCGGCCGAACGTATGCGCATCTTATTCGCTACGCCGGCCGCTTACAGGGAAAATACCCGTACGTAAATTCTAGTAGATTAGAGGGCAGGCATGGGTTAAGTGACTAGGACCAGCCTAGGCAGCACAAGTGTCAGGGATTAGGATCATTATATGACCTATGAGGAAAAGACACATGGCTCTCTGTAATTGGCTAGCAGGTACTTAAAAGGTGATCTCCTTGGCTGGTCAGTGCCCACGGTGGTTTTGACAACCCGGGTGAATGGTGCTGTTCATATCCTCCCAGACTTTTCTGTGGATGACCTCTGCCTTCCACGATTTAGCTCTAGAGACTCTGGATACCTCATCTTTGCTGAAGTTTGTCTTGTGTATGACCTTGGATCGGACCCTGGAAATCCTGATGTCTCATCCCTAGGTACCACGTTACACGGACTAATACTGCACATAAGAACTTTGGCCTGGTCACTGGCTGACCCCTTGGTGTTTCCCTGCACAGGTTATTTGGGTTGGTTACCTGTATATGCTTACTGGTTTGGACAGTACTGCTGTTTATTTAATAAATCCACTATTGTTTAACCTCTGTCTTGTTGCTTGGGGTTCTGCACCATTACATCTGCCCAGGCCATTTTTAGCAAATCTGACGTGTCACTTTATGTGGTAATAACTTTAAAACGCTTTTACTCATCCACGCCATTCTGAGATTGTTTTCTCGTCACATATTGTACTTCATGACAGTGGTAAAATTAAGTAAATTTTTTTATATAAAATTAAAATACCCAATTTACCAAAAATTGGGAAAAATTTGCAAATTTCCCAATTTCAATTTCTCTACTTTTATAAATCGATAGTAATAACTTCAAAAATAGTTACTACTTTACATTCCCCATATGTCTACTTCATGTTTGGATCATTTTGTGAATGCCATTTTATTTTTTGGGGACGTTAGAAGGCTTAGAATAAATCTTGAAATTTTTCAGAAAATTTTCAAAACACACTTATTGAGGACCAGTTCAGGCCTGAAGTCACTTTGTGAGGCTTACATAATAAATGCCACCCAAAAATGACCGTTTTAGAAACTAAACACCTCAAGGTATTCAAAACTGATTTTTAGAAACTTTATTAACCCTTTAGGTGTTCTACAAGAATTAATGGAAAATGGAGCCGCAATTTCAGAATCTCACTTTGTGTGGCAGATTTTCCATTTTAATCAAATTTTTTTCCACTAACAAAGCAAGGGTTAACAGCCAAACAAAACTATTTATTGCCCTGATTCTGTAGTTTACAGAAACACCCTATATGTAGTTGTAAACTGCTGTACAGGCAAAAGGCAAGGCGCAGAAGGAAAGGAACGCCTTATGGTTTTTGGAAGGCAGATTTCACTGGGATAATTTTAAGCTGCCATGTTACATTTGAAGACCCCCTGATGCACCCCTAGAGTAGAAACTCCCCAAAAAATGACCCAATTTTGGAAACTGCTGGCAGTTTTGTTGGTACTATTTTAGGGTACATATGATTTTAGTTTCTCTATATTGAACTTTTTGTGAGGCAAGATAACAAAAAAATCAGTTAATTTTTTTATTTACAATGTTCATCTGACAGGTTAGATCATGTGCTATTTTTATAGAGCAGGTTGTTACAGACGCGGCGATACCTAATATGTATACTTTTTTTTTTAAATTATGTTTTACACAATAACAGCATTTTTGAATAAAGATTAATCATGTTTCAGCGTCTCCATATTCTGAGAGCCCTATTTTTTTTTATTTTTTTTTTACGTGATTGTCTTAGAGAGGGGCTCATTTGTTTTGTGGCATGAGATGACTGTTTGATTGGTACTATTTTGGGGTGCATATGACTTTTTGATCGCTTGGTATTACACTTTTTGTGATGTAAGGTGACAAAATGGCTTTTTGGACAATTTTATTTTTTTTACGTTCCCCTGAGGGGTTAGGTCATGTGATATTTTTATAGAGCAAGTAGTTACGGACGTGGCAATACCTACTAGGTATACTTTTTTTATTTATGTAAGCCTTACACTATCAAATTTTTTAAACAAAAAAATCATGTTTTAGTGTCGCCATCTGGCACCAGGAGAGATATAGTTTGTGGACTCTCATTGCAGTCCTTGGTGGCCATTTGGCGCCGGGAGTGGTGTGGAGTGGGCCCGGCATGCATGTTGGTACCTGCTTTCCTAGGATATAATGGAGGCCATTTTGGCACCCAAAAAATGACAGAAATTTAAGCGGGCCCAGCATGCATGTGGAACCTACACTCCCTGAATTGTATGGTAGCCTTCATGGCACAT
Organism: Bufo gargarizans; assembly: GCF_014858855.1. Classification (NCBI taxonomy): domain Eukaryota; kingdom Metazoa; phylum Chordata; class Amphibia; order Anura; family Bufonidae; genus Bufo; species Bufo gargarizans. Next base: position 193,085,645 of record NC_058080.1, read on the forward strand.
AACAGATAGAATTTAGTGTTAGGAACCCGTCTAACTAGAGATCGCCTTGACGTGCGGCAGACTGGCTCAAATAATTTGCCAAACATCTCTAACTTATTAGTATAGCATTTGCAATTGTGACGCAATTTTGTACTTTATTTGTTTTGCAGTGAGCTGTTGCATTGCATGTTTTGTTTAAAAGTCTTGTTCTCAGCCATAGCAACGTGCTCCTGCGCTTTGGGATGTGCTGACTGACTCCCTTTTTTCTTTGCAGTTTAGTGTCTCCATAGTCTGAGAACCATAGTCTTTAGTTTTTGGGCGATTGTCTTAGATAGGGTATCATTTTTGCGGGATAAGATGACGGTTTGATTGACACTATTTTGGGGTGCATATGACTTTTTGATCACTTGCTATTACACTTTTTGTGATGTAAGGTAACAAAAATGGCTTTTTTGAAACACTATTTTTTTTATGCTGTTCATAGGTCATGTTGCATTTTTATAGAGCAGATTGTTACAAACGCGGCGATACCAAATATATATATATTTATTTTTATTTTTTACATTTAACACAATAAAAGCATTTTTGAAACAAAAAAAAAATAATCATGTATATAGTGTCTCCATAGTCTGAGAGCCATAGTTTTTATTATTTTTTGGGCGATTGTCTTAGGTAGGGGCTCATTTTTTGCGGGATGAGGTGACGGATTGGTACTATTTTGGGGGGCATATACCATTTTGATCACTTGGTGTTGCACTTTTATTGATGTAAGGTGACAAAAAAGTTTTTTTTAGCAGTTTTTATTTAATTTTCTTGACTGTGTTCACCTGAGGGGTTAGGTCATGTGATATTTTTATAGAGGCGGTCGATACATACACGGCGATACCAAATATCTCAACTTTTCTTTTTTTCCCCTATTAAAATTTTTTATTTCGCTATATTTTGGGAAAAAGACGTTTTTTACTTGAAACTTTAAAAAAAATTAAAAAAAATTAAACTTTCATTTTTTTTACTTTTTTCCACTTTACTTTTTTGTCCCACTCTGGGACTTCAACTTTTGGGGGTCTGATTCCCTTTACAAAGCATCACAACACTTCTGTATTGTGATGCATTGGCTGTAAGTGTATTACAGACTGTAATACGCTTACAGCCAGCTTGCCTGTGGGGGCTGGATCTCACAGGCTCTCCCGGAAGGCATCGGGCTGCAATCGGGTCCATGTCACAGCAGCGCGGGACCCGATGGCTGCTTCCTCCCTGCACAGACATTGCACGTGCAGGGGTTATGCCATCTGTGATTTTACCAATGTTCGGCACATACAGCAGGGGTCCGGCTATCTGTGACTGCCGGACCCCTGCAGCGGATCGGGCAGACACAGTTTCTGCACCCGACCGATCAGCGTGCCGTACATGTACGGCGCTGGGCGTTAAGTCACATTCAGTTGCGCCATACATGTACAAAGCTAGATGGCTATAGAGGGAACCTCATGTATTTAGACAAGGAATTTCTCTGCTGCTTTACTCGCCTGGAGTATCCCAATTGTGTCTAGATGTATACTATATAGATATATACTTCACTCACTCATTGTTAAAACGTCACATTCCTATTTTTTATTTTTTTAGGTTGTATGGGTTGTAGGGAGTTTGGAAAGAGATGGAGGAAGACTCACATACCACCATAATTCATGTCTCATTTTTTTTTACCCATATACTAAATTTTAAGATCTGGGGCATTGCAGGCTATATGGTTAGATCCCTTTTTTAGGGATCATACAAAAATTCTACCATGACGCTGCACACTGTCAAGTCCTTTTTGGAAACATAACAATGCTATTCATCCTATATATTCAGCAAAATTCCTGTAATCTTGCATCAACAGGAGATACTATGGGTTATCACACAGTCATAGAAAACTGTATAAAACTCACTTATTAAAGGGGTTTTTCCAGGATTACTGTTTAACGGATATGCTCATGTACATCTTCTGCATGCTTCTTTCAGTTTAGATTCTCCTGACCCGTTTTCACCATGTAAACAAATCACTCTGGTGTGTTTCCATCCTGTATATAGCACTTCCTGTTGTTGTATCCAACCAAACCCATGATGCACTTCTTTTTCCTCTGCCATAGTTCCAGCACCGCCCCCAACAACACCCAGCTAGTTTATAGCTCCTCCCACCAAGCTAGTTCCATAGACATTCTCCTATCACTGCCCCTAACAATGCCCAGCTAGTTTATAGCTCCTCCCTACCAGATAGTTCCATAGACACCCCACTATCACTGCCCCTAATTATGCCCATTCAGCTAGTTCCATAGACACTCCCCTATCACTGCCCCTTTTTTTTTATACGATATGCCCATGGACATGATATCACAGACAATAAGAAACAGCTGCATGGACATGGTCATGTGACAGACAGACCAGAACAGAATATAGGAGCAATGAAGGTAAAGGAAACACATTACAAAATTACAGCTACCTTCATAAATTAATATTTTAAAGTATATTGATGGAAATGGAGAAACCCCCTTTAAGTGAAACATTAACACAAATCCTAGTCATATGTAGTTCTGCTCAGTTTTTGCTTTGAGTCTTGTACATTTTTAATTTATATAGAAGATGTGTGCTGGAAACCAGTTTTGGATTACCAGACTTTCTGAACTATTACCATAGTACCCCTTTCAGATATTTTGGTCCTCACATTATAAAACCTAACGCATGTTAAAATCCACTAGCAGTTAATTTATTCATTCAAACTAAATCCAGAGCCCTCTCATAAGAAGCACCTTCAGCTGTAATGACCTATACCTGTGCTCTATGTTGTCCAAGGGATGGATGCACACCTATTCTTTATGTTGCAGCCAAAAAATGACCATAAATGATAAAACTATAAATGACATAGCATCAATAACCAAGTCAAATTTCAGTTTTCACAGATAAAGAATGAATGAATATTATTTGGTCTTGATTGTAATTTAATACATGGACAAATATGGAATAACCATACAATACACAATGCACTTCAATAGCATTTTTATGCTGAGCAACATTTACCCAATATTGGATTAGTACTACAGTTAAAGTAGATCTCCAGGAATTATTTAAAAAGGACACCACTAACCTGTCCTAGAATGTGAGCAGGACTGTCTGCCTCCACTTGCAGAGCTGCCTAGGTGATGAGGGGGCAGGGCCTCAACACATATTACAATCTAGCACTTGCATATACTACATAGTGGTGATCCCGTCAGGCTGCTCAGCCATGATGGCATATCATAGAAAGGATCACATCTAGGGATGAGTGAACTTCTGTTTTCAAGTTTGGAGTACAAGTTTCGGGTTACCCAAGACTTCCGTTATGTATTCCACTACTATGGACCATAACTTCGGGTCCCTGGTAGCGGAATCCGTAACAGAATTCTTAGATAACCTGAACCATGTACGCCAAACTTTAGAAACAAAAGTTTGCTCATCCCAAATCACATCCTTACCATCTATTGTAGAGCAGCCTAGTGTGTAGTGAGGTACCAACCATTCAGACACACACACACCCACCCACCACCCCCCAGGCAGCTCTGCAAGTGGAAGCACCAGTCCTTCTCGCATTCTAGGACAGTTTGCTGGCGGTCATTTTAAACTATTCCTAGAGATCCCTATTAATGGTACTGATATGTAAGCATTTGGCCTCTTTTTACTAATTCGACAGCTTTATTCCATTGATATGTTAAGGGGGTTCTCCAGGAGAATAACACTGATGACCTATCCTCAGTATAGGTCTTCAATATCAGACAGGTGGTTGTCCCAACTCCAGGCACCCCCAGCAATCAACTGTTTGAAGACATTGCTGCACTCTAGTGAGCACTGCGGCCTCATCACAGCTTACCATGCACAGCACTATACATTGTATATCGTCTGTGCTTGGTACTACAGCCCAGGCCCATTACCTTGAATGGAACAAAGCTGCACATAGGCCATGTGATTGATGAACATAAGGTCAATGGCCGAGGAATGGGCCGCAGAACTCACCAGGGCGCCACAACCTCTTCTAAAATATGAATGGTCGGGTTGCCGGGAGTATGGCCACCACCAATGAAATATTGACGACCTATCCTAAGGACGGGTCATGAATATTGTATGTTCGGAAAAACCCCCTTTAAAAGCAGACTCATAATATTAAAAACAACCCAGAATATGAAACTAATACGGCACCTCACACTTTAGTTTGTGCACAATTTTCTCTGCATAAAATACCACCACCATACTGCCACAAAACATTAAATAACCTTTATATATATTTTATTACCTGGTTGCTTCAAATCACTGCCATGTTATACAATATGCTTATATCACCCACATATACTTTACAATTCACTCCTGGGATTCTTCATAGTGGGCATAGCCACTGGCATATGTCCTGCCTAAATTCAAATGACTAAATGGTTCTGAAGCCTCTGTTTCAGAGTCCTTATCCCCTTCCTCATCACATTCCTCATCATCTTCATCCTCCTCCTCATCTTCTTCATCAGTCATCATAGTTTAGGTTTGAACCACCAGAAGCGAGATTCTTCCAGTAGTTCTCATAGCCAGAAGCACCATCATCATCATCTTCATCTGCTCCACTTTGTCTGCCAAACTTCACTGTGCGTGCTAAAGAATATACAAAGTATATGTAAGAATATACAAAGTATATGTTATACATGGGACAGAAACTGATGTGAACACAGTCTTACAGGTACATACTAATCTTTGATCTATTATGGAAGGACTTTAATGGAGTTGTTCACCATCAATGTGTGATCGGTAAAGGTCAGGCAGCCCTTTAATCCCTGCGCTGTACAGTGCTGTGATCAAATCTCCTGCAATCTAGCAGGAGCAAGTCGGATCCTAGCTTTAAGAGACAGCGGGGACCTTGAGTAGAAGACAGGACCAGTTTATTTCCCCTATAACTGGGGCTCTTGTGGATCACCATAGTCGCCCGTTCACTTAAACTTATGCATGTTATATATCAAAACGATAGTCACAAAATGGGGAACCCATTGCATTAATTTGTGTCAGTTATAAATACTGAACAAAAAAAAAAATATATAATTTACAACAAAAAAAATTTTTAATAAGAATTTGCAGTTTTCCGAATTAAACCTAAAAAAGGGGGGGGGAAAAAAATCTCTAAAAAGATATGCTAGTAAGTCCTAAGTGTCAAGTAATGCAAAAATTATTTTGGTAGTCAAACAAATAAAAAAGTAAGGGTTACTAAACCACCACGAAAGGGTTAATATGCTGCATGTCTTACTGTAATTAATTTAATCAAGTGTACTGCCACATGATCAGTTTTTTTTCCTAAATTTTACACAAGACTCCACAATATTCAGCTGTACAGCCAGGTCCATATTGGGACATCAACACATCTCTAACATTTTTGGCTCTATACACTACCACAATGGATTTGCTTTAACTGCAGACTGTCAGCTTTAATTTTTAGGGTGTTTACATCCAAATCAGGTGAATGGTGTAGGAATTACAACAGTTTGTATATGTGCCTCCCACTTGTTAAGGGATCAAAAGTAATGGGACATAATAATCATAAATCAAACTTTCACTTTTTAATACTTGGTGGCAAATCCTTTGCAGTCAATTACAGCCCGAAGTCTGGAACGCATAGACATCACCAGATGCTGGGTTTCATCCCTGGTGATGCTCTGCCAGGCCTCTACTGCAACTGTCTTCAGTTCCTGCTTGTTCTTGGGGCATTTTACCTTCAGTTTTGTCTTCAGCAAGTGAAATGCATTCTCAATCGGATTCAGGTCAGGTGATTGACTTGGCCATTGCATAACATTCCACTTCTTTCCCTTAAACTCTTTGGTTGCTTTTGCAGTATGCTTTGGGTCATTGTCCATCTGCACTGTGAAGCGCCATCCAATGAGTTCTGATGCATCTGGCTGAATATGAGCAGATAATATTGCCCGAAACTCTTATCATCAATAAATACAAGAGAACCAGTTCCATTGGCAGCCATACATGCCCACACCATGACACTACCACCACCATGCTTCACTGATGAGGTGGTATGCTTAGGATCATGAGCAGTTCCTTTCCTTCGCCATACTCTTCTCTTCCCATCACTCTGGTACAAGTTGATCTTGGTCTAATCTGTCGATAGGATGTTGTTCCAGAACTGTGAAGGCTTTTTCAGATGTCGTTTGGCAAACTCTAATCTGGCCGTCCTGTTTTTGAGACTCACCAATGGTTTACATCTTGTGGTGAACCCTCTGTATTCACTCTGATGAAGTCTTCGCCAACTGTTGTAATGTGAGGGTGTTTTCTTCACCAGGGAAATAATTCTTCGTTGTTTTCTGTGGTCTTCCGGGTCTTTTGGTGTTGCTGAGCTCACCGGTGCGTTCCTTCTTTTTAAGAATGTTCCAAACAGTTGTTTTGGCCACGCCTAAATATTTTTGCTATCTCTTTGATGGGTTTGTTGTGTTTTTTCAGCCTAATGATAGCTTGCTTCACTGATAGTGACAGCTCTTTGGATCTCATCTTGAGAGTTGACAGCAACAGATTCCAAATGCAAATAGCACACTTAAAAGGTCCAGAGTTCATTTAATCTGCTCATTGTAATTGGGATAATGAGGGAATAACACACCTGGCCATAGAACACCTGAGAAGCCAATTGTCCCATTACTTTTGGCCCCTTAACACGTGGGAGGCACATATGCAAACTGTTGTAATTCCTACACCGGTCACCTGATTTGGATGTAAATACCCTCAAAGTAAAGCTGACAGTCTGCAGTGAAAGCACATCTTGTTTGTTTCATTTTAAATACATTGCGGTGGTGTATAGAGCCAAAATTTTTAAAGTTGTGTCGATGTCCCAATATTTATGGACCTGGCTGTATATGATGGTAATATATGGGTTACTATACTGGCATGAAAAGATACATATCCTTTAATAGATCCTAAGTTGAAATCCAAGATATTTTATACATTAGTTGAGGGCAAATAAACGAATATATCAAAATAAGTACTATGTTAGTTATAATCAAATACCACTCTGGCTACACAGAAATGAACATCAGTGGCAATATTGCAGTTACCTACTAGAGAAAAAAATGAAAAGGAAACCGGATTTTTAGGCAAAATAAGTCTTACTTGACATGCTCAGACTCTTTGTTTGCTGAGTTTCGTGGCCACATTTAGGGCAGGGCGGCTCCTTTCCCTTCTCAGTCTTAAACACTTTGCTCCGAGCATGATCACCACAGAAACACGCCTGTCCATGACAATGAGAGACGTTAGTCCAACAAGAAACATTTTGTACACTAGAACGTAATGAACATTTCATCGACATTTAAAGATTGAAACAAAGTGGCATGGCTCCTGGGAATTTAGAGGGGTCAAATGAAATCGATAGAGGCAGATATCCCCTCTATGAGCCAGCAGAGTACTGCTAACATTGGGAGATGTACTGCAGCCAAAAGAAACAGCTAACTAGCACTGTGGCTGCTGCGTTTGCCTTCGTGAGACAGTGGCCTTAACCCCTTAGTGACCACCTATTTACAGCGGTCACTAAGCAGCCTTAGGCCGGGCTCCTGCTTAGCAACCGCAGCATCTAAGCAGTTACAGAGGGAGTAGACTTCTATCAGCACCCCACGAATCAGATTGTGAGGTGCCAAAGTTTGTACACAGCAATGCAATGTATTCTAGAAACGATCAAAAAAAATCACCTATACTAAATATTTTTTTTTTAACTGAATAAAAAAAAGTAAAAAAATAAACCAAGATTTCCAATGGATAAAAATTGATGAAATAAATCCCCTCCACATATTTGGTATCATCACGTCCGTAATGACTGGCACTACACAATTATGATGCAATTTATCCTGTACAAAGAACACCGTTAAAAAAAAAAAAAAAAAAAAAAAAAAAAAATTGCCTTTTTTGCTTATTCTCCACAAAAAAATAACTAAATAAAAAGTGATCAAAAAGTGTTCTGGTCCCCAAAATGACATCAATTGAAAGTACAAGTTAGGGCTCATGCTTACGAATGTATTTTCTTTCCGTGTCAGTTCTGGCTTTTTTGAGGACCATATGCAGAACAATTCCCTTCAATGAATCCGCAAAAAAACAGAAGTTACTCCGTGTGCATTCCGTTTCCGTATGTCCGTTCCGCAAAAATATAGAGCCTGTCCTATTATTGTCCGCATTATGGACAAGGATAGTACTGTTCTATTAGGGATCAGCTGTTCTGTTCCGCAAAATGCACACGGACGTTATCTATATTTTTTGCGGACCGCAAAATACATACGGTCATGTGCATGAGTCCTTATCCTGCAAAAATCAAGCCCCCAACCAGCTGCGCAGAAAGAAAAATGTAAAAAAAAAAAAAAAAAAAGTTATGGATTTTGGGATGCTGTGATGCAAAAACATTTTCTTTTAAAAAGGTGTTTTTATTGTGCAAAAGTAGCTAAAAAAAAAAAAAAAAAAAAAAAAAAAAAAAAGATATTTGGTATCACTTATCTCACTGACCTAGAGAATAAAGTATTATTAAGGGCTTCTGTCACCCCCTATTTAGCAATTTTCTGTATCGGACATTAGCTATTTGCTAATGTCAGTTGAGTCCATATATACCCCTCTTACCTCTCTCTGTGCTGTAATTTCTTTAAAAAAATCGTACTTTTATAATATGCTAATTACTTCACTACCAGAAAGTTTGGCGGTTATTTGCTGGTAGCCGCCACATCCTCGGACTATAAACACGCCCCCGCCTCCACTTGATAGACAGGGCCAGCGAGCGCTCTCCTCCTCCCGTTGGCCCTGTCTGCCCAAAAAATCCTGCGCCGTACCGGTCCGCATTCGGCGCAGGCGTTCTGAGTGCGCTCCTTCCTCTGTGCGCCTGCGCCGATGATGTCGGCCTACACCCGGAAAAGCGTCCTTCTCTCAGAGCTCCTGCGCCGAATGAGGACCGGCAATCTTGCTGGTAGTGAAGTAATTAGCATATTATAAAAAGTACGATTTATTTTTTTATTACAGCACAGAGAGAGGTAAGAGTGATGTATATGGACTCAACTGACATTAGGACTTCCGGGTCCGCAATTCCGTTCCCGAAAAAAATAGAACATGTCCTATTCTTGTCCGCAATTGCGGACAAGAATAGGAATATTCTATAGTGCCGGCAATGTGCGGTCCGCAAAATGCGGAACGCACATTGCCGCTGTCTGTATTTTGTGGATCCGCGGCTCCGTGGATCCGCATAACACATTGCGAACGTGTAAATGGAGCCTTAGCCTGCAAAAAAAACAAGCCCTCATACAGTTCTTGGAAGGAGACTATGAAAAAAAATAACAAAAAACAAAAACAAAACAAAAAAACACTAGGTCACTAAGGCATAAAACAGACTGGTCACTAAGGGGTTAAAGAGGTATTCCCTTCTAAACATTTGTGGCATATTGCTAGGATATGTCACAAATCTCAGATAGGTGTGGGTGCCACCTCTGGGGCCTGCTCCTATCCCAAGAACGGGGCCATTTTCAGAGGTCCCATAGTAGTGAATGGAGAACAAGTCACACAAATGCAGCCACTGTTCCATTCACTGTTAGGGCCCTGCTGGAAATCGCCAAACCAGTGGTCGGCTATTTTCAGAACTCCCTTAGCGGTTAATGGAGGGTGTCTGCGTATATGCAGCTGCTATCCTTCACTTCAGAGGCCTGTTCTTGAGACAGGAGCACCTATCTGGCATTTACTAGTATGGGAAAACCACTTTAAAGGGAATCTGTCACTACGATTCTTGACTATTATCTGCAGTAACACATGAGTAGTACTACCGATAAGGTGTGGACATCACGCATTTTCTACTAGCCTTGGCTACCAGACTGTCAGTACTTAAAGCCTAGCTGAAATACAGAGTCAAGACAGACTGCTGTGCTGTGTTAAAGGGGTTTTCCAGGATTTTAATACTGATGACTTATCCTCAGCATAGTTCAAAAGGAAAGAAAAGAATACCGAGATGAGAGCTGCACATCTAAAAATTATCAAATTTATTTATAGCAACACAAAGAAAAAGTTAAAATCATTACATACAATAAATCAAGGCCATGTGGACCAAACAAGTACACATGCCACCCTGACACACCACAAGGCCATGAACATGCCCCCACATGAATGAATATATGACCATTTAAAGTGCATAAGAATCCATCAGCAAAAAATAAGAAAACTGTAATACTTATCATTTAAAGTAGCATAGTGGGGGGATGCGTGGTGCCTGAGGAAGCCAGCAGAGCCCGGCGATACGAGTTGTTGTTTTTTTCCTGACCACCACGCATCCCCCCACTATGCTACTTTAAATGATAAGTATTACAGTTTTCTTATTTTTTGCTGATGGATTCTTATGCACTTTAAATGGTCATATATTCATTCATGTGGGGGCATGTTCATGGCCTTGTGGTGTGTCAGGGTGGCATGTGTACTTGTTTGGTCCACATGGCCTTGATTTATTGTATACAACGATTTTAACTTTTTCTTTGTTGTGTCGCTATAAATAAATTTGATCATTTTTAGATGTGCGGCTCTCATCTCGGTATTCTTTTCTCTCTCTCTTTAATTTGGATGTGCCCCTGTTTTCTGAACTACACATTAGGTAATCAATATCTGATCGGTGGGGGTCTGACACTCAGGACCCCCGCCAATCAGCTGTTTGAGAAGGCAGCAGTGCTCCTGTGAGCGCCGTGGCCTTCTCTCTACTATTCCTAGGCCGAGTGATGGAGGACTCGTGTGCATGCACAGCAGTCCTGACAATGTATTTTAATGCAGCTCTGAGTGCTGACAGCGGGAGAAAGGGGCAGTAGAAAAATAAAAAAATAGTGATCTAGACTCCATATTTGCAGTATTACTCATGTATTACTACAGTTAATGGCCAGAATTGTGGTGGCAGATTCCCTTTAAGCATCTGACATACTGATGGAATGAGTTTTTTTGTTTTGTTTTTTGTTTTTAATGACTGAACTGGATACCGTAGTTAAGAAATTATTTTGCATCTGTTTTCCATCTGCTGCAGAAATGGATAGTTAAAAATGATTTGGCATCTGGTTTCAATCTGTTGCACTGCATTTTGCTAAACATTTCTTATTTGTACTTCAGTATTATCCACCGTCAGAAATTCCACTGAATGTTTCAGTTAAAATTACTTCCTTTTACAGTGAAGAGTAATAGATTGATAAGATCAACCGCCATACAAGTCAACGGGTCCTGTTACGTTAGACAGGCCTGCTGCGCGGTAAAAATTCGGCGATACAAAAGTCTAGCTAGTGGATACTAAACAACACTCAAAATCTACATATACGTTCACTGAAATGAATGGGCTGCGCTCAGCTACAAGTTTCATCCTATGCTTTTTTGTAAAAAAAAAAAAAAAAAGCTAAAAAATGTCCAGAAAAAAAAACAAACACTGGTTACCACTACACGAAGGCAATTAAACTATTGCCAAGGGTTTGGGAAAAATGTTACACTTTTGAGATTTATTAATAAAATACAAAAGAGAGTAGTAAGTTCACCGCCATGTAGTTAAAGGGGCTGTGCCACAATTAAATGTTATTTTAATATAATTCAGCATGAAAAACTAGTTACGTTGAAATTTACTTTCTGTTACAAAAATGTTCCAGTTGTGAGATATTCTCTTTACTTCATTATAATGACACTCCCAAGAGTATAATCTGTATAGTGCTGTGCATGTCCAGCTAATGAAGTGGTCGCACATTAGCTGGATATGCAATGGACAGCCCTCCAAAACTGATGAAAAGACGAGAAGAAAACTGGTCTGGGAGGCTACCAAGAGGCCTACAGCAATATTAACCCCTTAGTGACCACCCATATGTGTTTTTACGGCGGTCACTAAGGGGCCTTGGGCTGGAGCGCCGCCTTTTAACGGCGGCACTTCACCCCAAGTTAGCGATAAAATCAATCGCTGTAGCTCCGTGCCCGCAGCTACCGGAGGTAGCTGAGGGCTCGGGGCAGTGATCAGAGACCGTGACAAGCATCACAGAAAATGCCAGCGGAGCTGCCCGCACTAAACTTTCTCCCTCCTCTCATGTAAGAGAGGAGGGAGAAAGTCTCCGGTGCAGCGATCGGGTCCCCCAGTGCCTTTGGCCCTAAGCTGGGTCCCGATCCTCACCCCCCACCCCCCCTTACCCTCAAGAAAGATGGCCCGGCGCATGCGCAGACTGAAAGCCGGCCGCCGCCGCTCACAGTAAGGTCTCTCTCCTCAGGAGAGGAGAGAGAAGTTCAAATTATGCCCCGATCGGGTCCACCAGCACCCCGATCGGGGCAATATGGACCCCAGATATGTTTAAATAAAGGTATTAGGGCGCCTACCCCCCACATCTAATAAAAACTAAATAAAAAATTGCGCAGACATGCGCACTGGTTACTGTGCTGAAGATCTGCCTTCAGCACAGTAACCATCAGGGACCAATAATAATGTGCCCTGTAGGAAAAATATGTATTTAAATTAATACTTTTGTGTAAAAAAATTAATTAAATTTAATTTTTTTTCACCTTCTTAGCATTAATTTCTTTAAAAAACTAGTGGGTGAAAAAACTCATTACACCCATAGATAAATACGTTAAGGGGCCTAGTTTTTAAAATGGGTTCACTTTTGGGGGGGGGGGGGTTCTATTATTCTGACACTTATAAGCCTCTGCAAACTTGGCTTGTTGCAGGAAAAAATATGCACTTCAAAAATTTTAAAATTTATGTTAAAATGTTAAGTCTCCTAAATAAAAAAGTAAAATATGTTTGTAAGTGCAGCCAAAATAAAGTAAAGATGTGGAAATATATTTCTGATAAAAATATTGAATAGTATTTATGTATGTGAAATATTGCTGTTGAAAATAGGAAAATGTGCCAATTTTTACAAGTTTTCACTTTTTTAATAAAGATACGCATATTCTATCGGTAGAATTTTACCACCTAAGTAAAGTACAATATGTGACGAGAAAACAATGTCAGAATTACTTTGATGTCCAAAACAGTTACAAAGTTATGCTAAGCTAAAATGAGACATGTCAGATTTCCAAAATTTGGCTTGGTCATTAAGGCCCAAACAGGCTTGGTCACTAAGGGGTTAAAGGAGCTGCAGGAATATCTGGCAAGTACTGGCTGTGTGGGACATGTGACAACAGTCTCCTGTATTCTTCATATGTCTGGGCTATGGGGTAGAGTGGCAAGACGAAAGCCTTTTCTTACAGAGAAAAACATCCAAGCTAAGCTACATTTTGCAAAAACACATCTGAAGTCTCCCAAAAGCATGTGGGAAAAGGTGTTATGGTCTGATGAAACCAAGGTTGAACTTTTTGGCCATAATTCCAAAAGATATGTTTGGCACAAAAACAACACTGCACCTCACTAAAAGAACACCCGGCGTCTTCTCTTCCGGGTGTACTTGATGACATCATCGGCGCAGGCGCATTGAGGATGAAGCGGGCGGCCGAGCGAGCGTCCGCCTCTCAGTGCGCCAGCGCCGACTGAATACCATCACGGCGCAGGCGCGAGATCTTGATAACAGACAGGGCCAGCCAGAGGACAATCGCGTTCGCTGGCCCTGTCAATCAACATGCGGAGGGGGCGTCTTTAGGATGCGGCTGCTACCAGCAAGTAGCCACCCTACTTGCTGGTAGACAGGTAATTAGCATATTATAAAAGTACGTTTTTAGCAGAATCTACTGAACCAAAATGATTACATTATGTATGGATAAATTGCAGTATAGGGATTATAAGTACACAAAAAAAATAAAAAAGGTGGAAAAAGTTCTGAAATGATTTATCTTTGTCTCATTTTTTTTACATCACAGAAACCTGACAAGGGGTGTGAAGACTTTTTATATCCACTGTATATACCACTGTACTAACCAAGAGGAGTGCATCAACTCCTCCACCCTTTACATTGGTATATATTTTTTGCCTTCCTATCCAGGACTGTGCTACAACTAAGCACCGGCAAAAAGGCTGGAAAAGCATAAGGCTGGGTTCACACCTGAGCGTTTTACAGCGCTCAACACATAAAAACCAATGCTTCCCTATGGCCCTGGTTCACACTTGAGTGTTTTACAGCGCATTTGAACGCTAAAAAAAGTTCTTGAGCTTCTTTGGGGCGTTTTGTCGCGCGTTCCCGTACATAGACTTTCGGGAACGCGCGACAATGGGCGTTCGCTTGTCTCTGTATGCGCGATTGTGAACCCAGTGTAAAGGAGAATGCTACCAGTGAATGTGCACTTTCATTTGGTCCGGATGCGTTCAGTGAAACTCGCACCATTTTGCAAGCAAGTTCAGTCCTTTTTGTCTGCAATTGCATGCAGTTGTTCAGTTTTTTCCGTGCGGGTGCAATCCGTTCTGATGCGTTTTTCACATGCATGATAAAAAACTAGGGATCGACCGATTATCGGTTTTACTGATATTATCGGCCGATATTCAGGATTTGGACCGTTATCGGCATCTATTTTGCCGATATTCCGATAGCGTATGGGGAACACAGATCGCGCTGCTGTCAGCGCTCTCCGTGTTCCCTTAGCAGCACAGGGGAGAAGGAAGCAGTGTCTCCACCAATGATATTAACTTACTCATTCATTCAAATTGAACAGGAGGTGGGAGCTGGCTGCAGAATCACATAGCCGGCTCCCGACCTCTATGAGCGGTAGCTGCGATCTGCGGTAGTTAACCCCTCAGGTGCCGCGGATCGCAGCTACCGCTCATAGAGGTTGGGAGCCGGCTATGTGATTCTGCAGCCAGCTCCCACCTCCTGTATATGAATAAATGAGAGATTTATGTTCATTGGTGGCACAGTGTGCCCCCCCCCCAAGCCACCCAGTATTAATCATTGGTGGCGCAGTGCGCCCCCCCCCCCTACCCCCCAGTTTTAATCATTGGTGGCAGTGGCCACAGGGTCCCCTCTCCCTTCCTTCTCCGATCGGAGCCCCAGCAATGTAATCCTGGGGCTCCGATCGGTTACCATGGCAGCCAGAACGCTACTGAAGTCCTGGCTGTCATAGTAAGCTCCATGCTGCTGTGTGCACAAAGCACAGAGCAGCAGGGACAGTGTGAGATCTATCAGGGTGAATAGGACAAGGGTTCTAGTCCCTAAGGGGGCTTAAAGTTAGTATAAAAAAAACCCCACCAAAATATTAAGTATAAATGAAAAATAAAGAAAGATTTACAAAAAAAAATAAAAAATACACATTAACAATAAAAATATTCATTTTCAGCAGATTTGTGTAGGATTTATTTTCAAAAATGAAATTTCACAGAATATCAGTATAAATTATCGGCTATCGGCCTGAAAGTTCACAAATTATCGGTATCGGTCCTAAAAAATCAATATCGGTCGATCCCTATAAAAAAAAATGAAGGTTAAACAACATCTCTTGGCAACCATCGGTGAAAAACGCATCGCATCCGCACTTGCTTCCGGATGCAATGCGTTTTTCACCGATGGTTGCCAAGAGATGTTGTTTAACCTTCAGTTTTTTTTATAGGGATCAACTGATATTGATTTTTTAGGACCGATACCGATAATTTGTGAACTTTCAGGCCGATAGCCGATAATTTATACTGATATTCACTTCTATGGGGCCCGGACTGCGTTAAAAACACAGGATATAGAACATGCTGCCCGGACTGCGTGAAAAAAAAAAAAAAAAAAAAAAAAAAAAAAAACGCTCATGTACACAGACCCATTGAAATAAATGGGTCAGGATTCAGTGTGGGTGCAATGCCTTCATGTCACGCATTGCAACAGCATAGAAAACTCGCTCGTGTGAAAGGGGCCTTAAAGATGCGAGTTCATATATCCCACTTATGACTACCTGCACATACAATAGTATCACAATATGAACAAAACTCAAAAAACTCAAGAGACCAATCTCCATGACCCAGAAGCCTGTGTGTGTGTGTGTGTGTGTGTGTATTTAAACATAAAAACATGATTTAAACAATAGGTAGTTTTCTGACGACACATTTATTTTAAACAGTTAGGGGGTCATTTATCATTTTGAAATACTCCTAAAATAGGTGTATTTTAGCCGCAGATTGCGCTGCAACAACTAGTTGTGCCACAATCTGTGACTTCGCCCTGCTCACGCCAGGTCTAAATAAGTGGACGGGGAAGTGGACGGGTCGGCAGGCCGGTCTCATTTACCATTTTCTATGCCTGGCGTAGAAAATGGTCTAAATATAAGACAGCTAGCAACCTGTGTTACCATTTAGAACTGGCACTGGATGCGCCAAAGTTATCAAGATGCCTGCACCTTTTCATAACTTCGTCGGAACCACCGGCTTAAGGCTATATTAGGACCGGTGTCTAAAATGCCGGTCTTAATAAATATGCCCCTTAGTTGGTGCCAGATGAGCAGTATGTATTCAGCACATCTACGTTAATGTTACTGGAGCCCAATGTCTACATGGGCTCTGATATGTAGGTATAGCCTGTCTAATGCAAAGTCAACACCACAGACTGCTGAAACATCACAATGATTTGGCAGTAACACACCGCAGTAAACAGCAACAGTAACAAAACACAACAGTTACTATGAGAAACATGTACTGCAGTATAATGTACACAGTCTCATAATATGTCCTAAGGGGAACGTGTTGCAGCACAACAAATGACGTTTAGTGTTTTCTGCAGTCCACAAGGAACCTGAACAGGTCATGTGTTTTTTAGGGTCTCCCATAGACAGTATAATGTAATCTGGAATTGCCATTTATCCTAGTTAAAGGGGGTTTTCTTTGACTTTTATACTATTGCCATACCCTTAGGATACTGTAGATATGACCATCAGATCAGTGGGGTTCTAACTCTGCAAAAGGCACTTCATAGTGCTTCACCGGCCACAATGCGCACTCCTATTGTCCCAGCCACCAGAGAAGCCAACGTTTTTTCTTATACTGTGCAAGCAACGACCACCGGCAAAGGAGGCAATAGGACAATCACAATACATTAGTAAGTGCCTTGTATTAACTTTTTCTACATTATAAATGCGATTTACTGAAGTAAGACAACCCCTTTAACAGAGGGGAAGCACACATACATGCATGGATCCAAGACCCCGGTCTCGTGATCAATGGAGGATCCTAGCAGAGGGATCCCCTGCAGCTGTACTAGTAGATACATGACAAATGTTAATTAAGAGGTTAGGCCGAAAATGGGATTTCCCTAGGGTCTCCTGGCAGTTCCCCATGAAATACAGACCAAGCACTGGTGGCATCCGTGTGCAGTCCGTTGCTCTCATTGAACCAGGCTTTCATACCAAAGTAGTGCATGTCTCAGTTGACTCAATGTCAGTGGAAAAACAAGGATTTGGGAATAAACACATTCAAATGGATGGACAGCTGCTCTGTCCGTGGAAGACATGGAAACTCACGTCTGTGATTCACTGACATGTGAATAAGCCCTCACATCAAGTCTTTGCATTCCAAATTAGCTGGATATTTAAATTAAACATTGTACCTTGCAGCGGAGGCATGAGTGTTGTCCTAAACGATTACAGGAAGCACCTATTAACAGAAAATATGGGAAACTCAGAACATTCATATATAGTCACCCAAGAAACATTAGGATGAGTGTAGAGGGTTCAGAAAGCACTTACAGGTTATGTTATAGTGGTGAGAATGGGGTGGATTCAGAAAATACCAGAGGAAAAAAACTTACACTTAAAGGTTTCAGCCTCCAAGACTTGGCAGCTAGCCTGATGCTCAAACTGGTCGTCTTCGCAGAGGAAGTTGTAACAGAAGGAGCAGCTGAATATCCTGCCACCTGCATAGCACAAAATGACGGCATGTTACAAGCCTGATCCATAAACCTCAGATGCAATGTGCAATAGATACTTCCCAATCCCCTGCGTAC
The DNA here is from genome assembly GCF_014858855.1 of Bufo gargarizans. Taxonomy (NCBI): domain Eukaryota; kingdom Metazoa; phylum Chordata; class Amphibia; order Anura; family Bufonidae; genus Bufo; species Bufo gargarizans. The sequence continues at coordinate 193,103,503 of NC_058080.1, forward strand.
GACTTCATTGTTTGCTAATGCACCTTATGAAAACTAGTACTCCAGAAGGCTGTCTTCTATTCATAAAGTGGAAGCCAAACAGCTATCCAGAGCCATCAGGTCTATTATCAGTAATCAACACTCGTTCCCTAATAAATGGCTCGTGTAAAGGGTCTGCTGATCCCACAACAAATGAGCCAAAAACTAATTTGTCGGGTGATCGCATCCTTTATGTGGCACAGAAGATCACCGTTTGTCAGCAGGACATCGCCCTAGATAAAACAGGGTACGTGGCCGACATTATACATAGTGAATGGGGACGAATGATAATGACTGTTCATCCTCCATTCACTTTGAATGTGGCTGTGTGAAAGACCCTTTAACCAAGCGCCGTTTGACTTAACCATCGTCAATGGTCACTTGGTTTGGCCCATGTAAGAGGACCCTGAGGGTCTGTGTCCTCACAGGAATACAGAGAAATGTCTGCATCTAGCCGTTTTTACCTTACCTCTTCATGCTTCTCCAATCACCTGTCACATGAACTTTCAAGAAAGAACATTTTATGGCCAAGAGATGGGGAAAATGCTAAAGCTCACATGCCAATTTTGCGATATCTTTAGAATTCAGAGCATACTTGATCCACTTAGCCGCACCTAGAGGTCCATAATCTGGCCCTGAACTGGATCCGATCCATACAAACAGGAAACATCAAACTGCTTCCAGAACTCCTAACGTTATGCACTGATACATGGGAATGTTATCACTGTATAGCCAGGCAGATCTGCCATTCAGAACATCTGGGTGATCAGATCTGTAATGGTGGTCAGTCAGCTTTCCCACAGACAGACCACCTAACCAGCCTGTCATAGGAGCACAACTCATGGACATATTGACTCAGTTAAATGAAAGCAGCGACAGAAGATTTTGGCCCAGTAAATTTCCTTTAATATAAAAATATCAGGCCAACACGCATGTTTATGTGGTTAAACTGTATGTGAACTTTTAGAAAACGGAAGCTGCCTATTGTGTTCCTATATCCTGATAGCTCCCTATCCACTTACACAAGCACACAAATATGCAGCTGTTTTCCCACAGAACAGAGCCTTTCAAAGAAACATGTATGGTCTCACAGCCCCCTCCTCCCCACCAGAGTTTGAGAGCTTGTGGATAACATTAATGTGGTAACCCACCATGGTCCCAGACTGCTCGTTCACATTCGATGCACTCAGCAGACGTTAGTGGGCAGCTGCACGCATGGGTGCTGAGACACTTTTTGCCATGGCACACCCAGGCCTCGCAGAAATCACAAATTGCACCCTGTAAAAAAAAACATATGGGAATGTAAACTCATTGCATCTGGTAAAGGGGTTTTGCCATCTCAGACAATGGGGGCATATCAATAGGATATGCCCCCATTGTCTGATAGGCGAGGGTCCCACCTCTGGGACCCGCACCTACAATGAGAACGGAGCGGGGAAATGAACAGAGGGCACACTATGCATGTGCAGCCGCCCTCAATTAATTTCAATGGGCTATTTTCATCTGCCCCATAGAAATAAATGGGACCAGGGGGGCGCTCGTGCGCGATGCGCTCCCATTCACTTCTATGGGAGCAGCGGGGTGCATCGCTTAGAGGTGGACGGACCCCGGAAAATCTGGGGTCCTCCAGCCACAGCTCTCCCCGCTCCGTTCTCGTAGGTGGAGGTCCCAGAGGTGGGACCCGCACCTATCAGACAATGGGGGCATATCCTAGCAATACGCCCTCATTTTATATGATGGGAATACCCCTTCAGGCCAGTTTTACCGATTTATATGCATTACACAGACTGTACCTTACAATAAATAAGAGATGCTTCTAAAAGAATTAGCATAGATAGGCAAAATATTTCTGACATAAGGAGGCATTCAGACCAATCCAGCCACCTGCCAGCCACCTGCAAATCCTGTCTTATGCTGGCTGCTAAAGGTTCAATATAGATATTGAAAAGAAGAGGTGAAAGAGGACAGCCTTGACGGGTGCCTCTTCCTAGGAAAAAGCTCTCTGTGACCGTATCATTAATCCTGATCCTAGCAGTTGGGGAGCTATATAATAGCTGAACCATCGCCATAAATCTAGGGCCAAAGCCCATTTTTTTCATTACCGCCCAGAGAAAAGTCCACTCCACCCTGTCGAAGGCCTTGGTGGCATCCAGCGACAGGATGGAGCGGGCCCCACACCCCGGAGACTGAATGTTAATAAATAACCTGTGCAGATTGTGGTGAGTGCCCCTTTTTGGCATGAAGCCATTTTGGTCTGGGTGAATAATAGTTGATATAACCTGTGAAAGCCTCCTAGCTAAAACTTTAGATAGTAGCTTAGCATCTGTGTTTAATAACGAGATCGGTCTATAGGCGCTCATTTCTAGCGGATCCTTATCCTTTTTGGGAATTAAGACAATCAGAGCCTCCATCATAGTGCATGGTAGATTTCCTCCCTGTGTTGCCTGAGAAAGGACCTCTAATAGCTGAGGGAGAATCACGTCGCTATGCTTGCGGTAAACCTCATATGGAAGGCCATCCATCCCCGGCGACGAGTTCCCTGTGATGGATCCCAAAGCCTCTTGAAGTTCCAAAAGGGATAACTCCTCTTCCAGATATTCTACTTGGGCTTCATTTAATACAGGAAGTGAGATCCTCTCAAGAAACCGCGTCGCTAGGTCAGGCGGCAAGCCAGGAGAGGGGCTATATATCTGGGTGAAATATTGTAGGAAGGTGTCCCTGATTCCTTCAGGATCTGTTATAGTTTCCCCTGCTGTATTACGGATCGAAACAATAGACTGATTTTTCTTGCCTTGTTGTGAAATTATCCTAGCCAGCAACCTGCCGGGGCGTCCAGACTCCGAAAAATATTTTAAACCCTTGAAAAATACTCTATGAGTTGCTTTCTCTGTTATGTATTTATCCAAGGAGCAGCTGGCCTTCTGCATCTCCTCCCTATTATACTCAGTGGGTTGGGCGATAAAACGCTCGCTTGCGCCTGCTACAGCCCTGGTCAATTCCTCCTCTTTTTTTTAAATGTTCTCTTTGTTGCAGCAATCTCGCTTATAAAGACCCCCCTCAGATATGCTTTCAGGGCATCCCATACTATGTTAATGTTAGCAGAGGGGCGATTCACTTCCCAAAAAAAGGATATCAATGATTTAGTGGACTTTAAATTATCCATAATAGAAAACCAATATGGGTTCAGCTTAAATCCTAGCCCCCTGTTGTCCTTGTTCTTCCCAGCACAAACCTCAATCAATACCGGTGAGTGATCCGAGATTGTTCTTACCCCATATCGTATCCTACGGATATTACAGAGATTATTCTCATTGGTAAATGCTAAATCAATTCTAGACATAGCTCTGCCACCCCTGCTGACACAAGAGTATACTCGCTTGCCTCCGCCGAGATGTTCCCATATATCCACCAGTCCAACTTCCCGGCAGAATTGTGGCAGCGGGGGGGCAGATAGATTCCTCCCACATTCTGCATCTAGTGTGAATCTGTCTTTCTTGGGGTCCATTACTGCATTAAAGTCCCCCATCAAAACTAGCCGGCATTCAGATCTCCCTTCAAAAAAGTGTGTTAGCTGGACCAATGGGTACATTGAAAAGGGCGGAGGTATATAAAAAAAAGCGAGAATATAGCTATGGCCGTACAACTTACCATGCAAGAAAATAAATCTACCCTGGTCATCTATATAGGATTTAATAAGGATAAAGTCCACAGAGTTATGGATCAGAACTGACACACCCCTAGAGGCGCCACTAAAAGTGGAGTGATAAGACTGCAAGTGCCATCCCGTTGTCAAGCGGGACACGGTTTCTTTGGTAAGATGGGTTTCTACCATGCAAATAATTGCTGGAAGATATCGTTTAAGTGCATCCATAATGGCTTGCCTTTTTACCCTTTCACCGAGCCCTCTGATATTCCAGGTTACAATCCGAATAGACATCCTTCACTGTGCATAAGAGAAGAAAAAAAAAAAAAAAAAAAAAAAAAAAAAAAAAAAAACCCCTCCCCGAACCTGCAAGGTGGGTTCCCACCCGCCCATCCCGCTCCCCTCTCCATTGATCCGCCCGATCTGGTCAGCGAACCTCTAAACCCACGGCCGTTCTCCCTTGCCCTGGCCCCTCCCTTCCATAATAGTATCCGTTTTCTCCAGCTACTCTGACGCTTGTTCTGCTTTTTTTTTTTTTTTTTTTTTTTTTTTTTTTTCCTTTATTTCTATCTAAAAAGGATTAAGCAGTTCCCTTATGGATCATTCTTGGATCGCTGGATACTATAGCAAATATTTAACATCATTGGGCGCCCCTCCCTCCCCTCCCCCCCTTCATTCCTGCTAATACAAAATTTCAGATGCCTATTTGCTCCAGCCAGTTTAGCGCCTGCTGTGGTGTCTCAAAATAAAGTGAAGTCCCGTTGTGGATTACTCTCAATTTCGCTGGATACTGTAGAGAGTATTTGATCTCCTTGGCCGCCAATCGTTTCTTTATCTCTATAAAGTTTCTTCTTTTCTCCTGGGTCTGCCGCGCAAAATCAGGGAAAAAGAGCAGTTTAGTACCCTGATATTCAATGGGTGCACATTCTCTTGCTCTTTTCAAAATCATGTCTCTATCAGCAGACAGTAGAAGTTTGATTAAAATTGCACGCGGCGGTCTCCCTGGTATGGGCTTCCCTCCTGGTATTCGGTGTGCTCTTTCTATTTGGAACATAGGGGAAAAGTTCTCACTCCCAAAGCTGTGCATGACCACATCTTTAATTTCTTCCTCTAGTTGTCGGCCCTGAGCTCCTTCCGAAAAACCGATTATGCGCACATTATTGCGTCTTGACCTGTTTTCTAGGTCCTCTAGCTTATTTTGTAGTGCTTGATTTTCTGATGCCAGGGTTGTCATTTTGGATTTTAGCATGCCCATGCCTGTTTGCAGGGAATCAATAGTTTTTTCCACGCTAAGAACTCGCTCCCTCATCTTTCCTAGATCTTCTCTTATTAAGGAAATATCGCTCTGCACTGACCCCAATTGCGTGGACATTCCCTGCACCAGAGTGCCATTATTTTCCACAGCGCAAAGGATTTTGTCCAAGACCGATGGGTCGTATCCCGTTGGTATTTGTGTAGAGGAGCCTTCCTCGCCTTCCTCCTGGTCAGCGTCCTCTGATCCATCCTCAGAGAGATCAGCAGTTTGACGAGTATTCGCCAGTTTTTTCATCTTGGCTGGAGGTTTAATTTTGGCTGGAATTTTTTCAGCTAGGAAGGGCGATTTTAAAAATTTATCGATTTTATTCTCTGGAGTCTTAGCCCCCAGCTTAGTAGTGGAGGAGTCAATTGAACGTCGTTTTGGGGCCATTTCCAACACCTTATATTGTGTATATATTATTATTTTTTTTTTATTTATTTTTTTTTCTCGTTCTCTTCCCTTTTTTTTTCCTTTCTTTTCTTTCCCCCCTCTCTTTTTCTCTTTCTTTCCTTTAGTTCTTTTTATTTATTTATTTTTTGTTTATTTTTTTTTCCTCCCTCTTTTTTTTTTTTTTTTTCTTTTCTCTTTTTTTTTTTTCCTTAACCACAAGCAGGGAGCAGTTTTGGCAAAAGCTATATCCACCTCATATTAACAGTACAATAAGTACAAAATCAAAGTTCAATCCTCACGTGACCGACGTTGTCGTCCCAGTATCCGCCGTGGCCGTGGCAGCAAGTCCAAGCCGTGGTTTAGATATAGTGTATCCGTCCGAGTGGCAAAAAGACCGATAGCAGGCGAACAGCAGAGGGTCAAGGAGTCCAGCAGCAGGCACACCAACACGCCAGCAGACAGGAGGCAGGAAAAGCCCAGCAAGGCAAAAATCCAGAGGGACAAACAGTCCAGCAGTCCAACGTCAAGCAGAGCAGCGAGGCAGCGACAGCAGACAGGGGCCACAAAAAGGAACCAGACGGGCAACCACAAGGACAAGCAGATAAGGATCAACATCCAACAGGTGAGGCGGATACAGCAGCGCAGGGCAAGCAAGTCTAGCGGAGACCAGGGAGCAAGACAGCCACAGCCGGCATCTACGTCCTCTACTTAACTTATCATGCAGAGACGTTAGCTGTACGAGGATCAAGCCGGGCACACAGCTCTGCTCTCCTCATCAGCTGGCCGGTTCAACGCATCGGAGCTCAGCGCATCGGAGGGCACCAGCATCAGCTGTTCGGAGCAGGGCGTCGGAGCTTGGGAGGAGGACGCCGGTATCAGCTGTTTCCGCGTCAGGGCATTAGCGCTTGCAGGGAGGAAGCCAGCACAGAGGGGAGAGCGAGACGTGATGCGCTCACGTCATCCCGCCGCCCACCAGCCTGATTACCCTATTAAACATTTTCTGCCTGCCCTGACCTCTGCCTTTTTTCCTGAGTACTGCCGGACCCTTGGGTGCTTCACACCAGTTTTTCTGGCTCCTGTGGATCAGCAGGCAACCACATTGGGGCTATTCTAAAAGGTAGCGGCCTGGTAGTTCCCCTGCAACAAAGTCCAGATCCCTGTATAGGGTTAAAGGGTGAAAACCAGGGGAATGCCAGCACAACACCCTTATGTATAGCCCTAAGTCAAACCAGTTGGTTGGTACAGTGATTCCACACCCACTGCCTGTAATACTTGTTATACTTCATTTACTCATTTTTAGTGGTCACTTATCTATCAATTATTTAGGACAGTGTTGGATTTTAGATTTTTTTGTAGCGCATGCTCAATGTGTGTCTCTCTAAGCCTTCACAATGGTCTTTCACCAGCCTGTGCATTCACAGCTTTCTGCCACCTGCGCAGTGTCATCACTCACTGCCCCAGTGGAGCTGACAATCCGCTATCAGTATGTTTTTGGAGTGTGAGAAAAGCCACACAAGCACAGGGAGAACATACAAACTCCATGCAGATGCTGCCCTTGGTCGGATTCAAACCTAGGACCTAAGCACTGGAAGGCACCAGTGCTAATCACTGAGCTATCAAGCTGCTTCCCCCAGGTATTATTTCGATAATTATCCTTATAGGTGCATATAATTAAAGGGGTTCAGCAGTTTGCTTAAACTGATGATCTATCCTCTGGATAGATCAGCATCTGATCGGCAGGGACCCCTGCCGATCAGCTGTTTGAGAAGGCAGCTGTGCTCCAGCGCTTCTCACTGTTTACCGCAGGCCCAGTGACGTCACAACTAGTATCAACTGGCCTGGGCGCGGCTAAGCTCTGTTCAATGTCTTCTTGAACAGCTAATTGGCGGGGGGTCCCTGGTGTCAAAACCCTGCCGATCAGATGCTGATGATCTATCTAGACTAGAGGATAGATCAGCAGTTTAAACAAACTGCTGAACCCCTTTAATATTATAATTAAAAGGAAGCAAAGGCCACACACACACACACCTGATGAAGCCACACTAATTGACAAAATGCATGGGGGCATATTCTAACCCCTTCTCTTACTCCTGGGCCATTTTTCTACCTTGGTGGTCTACTTTTCTAATTTCACTCCATTTCTGTTCTATTATTTCACCTCTTTTAAAATTTGCATTGGTTTATCTATCTTTTTTTTATTAATCTTTGTGGGGCATCATTGGGTTTTGATAAGATACCTTCCTTAACTGTGCACAGATCCCGTACCAGGAATCAATCAAAACAGTAGAAGAAATCCAGCAGCAGGCTCAAAATAAAATCCAGCGTCTTTATTACTTCATTATAAAATCCATAGGCTGACCAGACAGGCAAGGTCTACGCGTTTCGACTGTATGTCTTAATCATGTGGTCATGATTAAGACATACAGTCGAAACGCGTAGACCTTGCCTGTCTGGTCAGCCTATGGATTTTATAATGAAGTAATAAAGACACTGGAATTTTTTCTGAGCCTGCTGCTGGATTTTTTCTACTGTTTTGATCTAGATATATATATTTATATATATCTATTATGGTCATTCTCCCTGTGCTCACGTTTATGGACTAAGTGTACTTTTTACGTGCTTTTATCCTTGCGCTTGTACTCTCTTGGTTTTTAAATTCTAACTGCACACTGCTTTGTTTTCATTCATGCTTGTGTATTAGGAATTCGTATTAATGTCACTTATTTTCATTGAAAATAAGCTGTCAATAGATTTAAGGGGGTTCTGCACTGTCATTTAACTGATGATCTATTAAAAAAAAAAAGGAATAAATATAGATGGGAAACAGGCAACTCAAAACACACAAAAAAATAATAATCCACATTTGAAGTGTGAATAAGCCTGGATACCTTTTATGAAAAAGGTGGCCAAAGTAATACTTTCTTTTTAGGCTGCATTGTATTAAGATCAATAGAAGCTCTTACTATCTCAGTGCAAAAAATCAAATGGGCATGTGACGTGTCCAATAGACACAAAAATGCCTAGCAAGCTCATAAGAATGTCTCACAAGTCACCTCAGTCTGTCGCATGAAATTACTTAAAAAAAAAGAAATTCATTGTAATTCACTTTTGTGTCACGTTGATAATTCCTGCATGTCTAGCTCCACCTTGTGGTGAAATGATAATTATGTCCATGCACATATAAAGAGGCACTACGGTTCCAGTAAGCAAATGTCATTTACGCTTTGATGAAAAGTTATAGTTTTTCAATATAATGTCTTTTTTAACTCTTCGAGGTTTTCCAGATCTCTGCTTGTACTTATTTCCACTCAAACCTTCATGGCAATAAAAATCTGTTTAATGTTAACCACTTCCCGATCTCCCATTGACTATAAACGTGCTTGGGCGGTCAGTTTCTCTCTGAATGGACGTTCTGGAACGTCCTTTCAGAGATGGCAGCAGCACGTTAATCGTGCAGTTGCCGAGCGGGGGGCCCGCTGTAAGTGACAGCAAAGCACCCCAGGGAGAAGGCAGAGACTGTTCCTGCCTTCTAGATCGCTGTATACACAGCGCTCAACGACCACTGTGTATACAGATCAGGAAGCGCCATGTCGCTTCCTGTTCCGGCCCGGCGTTCATGTGACCGCCGGGGCCGGGGGAGTGCAGGAGCTGCCGGATCTTCCATAGACCTCGATCAGCCCTGCACTGAGGCTGTACAGCGCAGTATTATGCTGTGCAGCCTCTCTGGGGGGTGTATTTTCACTATAACTGGGACTACTATGTCAGCCCCAGTTACAGGAGAAATCAATAGTAAAAAATAAAAAAATGAAGTTAAAGAGGACCTTTCACTAGTTTAAAAACTAAAAACTATATCAGTGGGCAGTGCGGCGCCCAGGGGTCCCCCTGCACTTACTAGTATGTCTGGGCGCCGCTCCGTTCGCCCGGTATAGGCTCCGGTGTCTGCAGCTCCCTCTGTTGTACTGGGCGGAGTTATTAGGGTTGTCCCAGCGCTGGCCAATCGTAGCGCACAGCTCATAGCCTGGGACTCCCTAATACAAAAACTCCGCCCAGTACAACAGAGGGAGCTGCAGACACCGGAGCCTATACCGGGCGAACGGAGCGGCGCCCAGACATACTAGTAAGTGCAGGGGGACCCCTGGGCGCCGCTCTGCCCACTGATATAGTTAGTTTTTAAACTAGTGAAAGGTCCTCTTTAAAATGTCCCCCAGAGGTCTTGTATGACCTTATGGGGGATACAAAGTGTAAAATAAAAATTAAGTGTTTTGAAAAATAAAAATCTAAAGTTTCACATTTAAAAAAAAAATTTACCCCCAAATCAGTTATTTAAAAAAAATTTAAAAATAGAAGAAAAAAAAAAAAAAAAGACATATTTGGCATCACCGCGTCCGCAACGACCAGCTCTATTATAATATCATATGATCTACCCCATCAGGTGAACACCGTAAAAAAATTAAAATAAATAAAACTTTACACCAAAACAGATTTTTTTTGTTAGCTTACCTCCCAAAAAACATAATGTTAAATCAATCAAAAAGTCGTATGTATCCCAAAATAGTAGCAATAAAAAAAAGTCACCTTATCCCGCAAAAAATTAGTCCCCACACAATACCATAGCCAGAAAAAAAATTATAATATGGCTCTAAGAAAATTGCAACACAAAAATTATTTTTTTTCTGAAAAATGCTCTTATTGTGTAAAAGGTAAATTTTTTTAAAATAAAATAAACATATTTGGTATCGCCGCATCTGTAACAATTGGCTCTACAACAATATCACATGATCTACCCCATCAAGTGAACAGTGCAAAAAATAAAAATAAAAAAAATTATGCCAAAACAGCTTTTTTTGGGGACCTCACTAAAAACGTAATATCGATCAAAAAGTCGTATGTACCCTAAAATGGTAGCAAAACCAATACCATTATCTCCTCGTCCCGCAAAAAAACAAGCCCTCACACGAGACTAAAGCCAGAAAAATGAAAAAAATATGGCTCTAAGAAAATGCCAACACAAAAACATTTTTTCTAAAAAGGTTTTTATTGTGTAAAACGTAAAAAAAAAAAACTAGACATATTTGGTATTGTTGCATCCGTAATGACCGGATCTATAAAAATATCGCGTGATCTACCCAATCAAGTAAACGGTATATAAAAAAAAATAAAAAAAATAAAATAATATATTAAATTTTTCCTTTTCACACCCAAGTATTCATAATTCTATGAAACACCTGTTAAGTGAAGTGCTTGCTAAACCCCTTAAAAATTCCTTGGGTGGTGTAGTTTACAAAATGTGGTCACTTTTTGGGGGTTTTGACTATGGGGGAACCTCAGGGTCTCTTCAAATGCAACACAGTGCCCAAAGACCATTCCAGCAAAATCTGCCCTCCAAAAACCATATGGCGCTCCTTGCCTTTTGTGCCCTGTCGTGTGCCCAAACAGCAGTATACGACCACATATGGGGTGTTTCTGCAAACTGCAGAATCAGGTAATAAATAATTAGGTTTGTTTTGTTGTTAACCCTTGCTGTGTTCCAGGAAAAAAAAATTATTAAAATGGAAAATCTGCAAAAAAAGTGACATTTTGAAATTTTACTTCTATTTTGCTTTAATTCCTATGGAATACCTAAAGGGTTAACCACATTTCTAAAACCAGTTTTGCATAGATTGAGGGGTGTCGTTTCTAAAATTGGGTCATTTATGGGTTGGTTCTATTATGTAAGCCCCACAAAGTGACTTCAGAACTTAACTGATCCTTAAAATAGTTGACATTGGAAATTTTCCCAAAAATTGCTTCTAAAATTCCAAACCTTCTAACGTCCTACAAGAATAAAATTAATAAAACGAAAGTAAAGGTAGACCGCGCTGACTAGACAGTGTCAAGTGGTGAGTCCCGCAATCAATGCTGCATCGAATAAAATGATACCACCAGGTAAGTACACACCAATGTTTACCAAATCCGCGTACACACCTAAGGCTACTTTCACACCTGCGTTTAGGTGCTGATCCGTCTGGTATCTGCACAGACGGATCCGCACCTATAATGCAAACGCTTAGATCCGTTCGCATTACCATGAACCAAAAAAAAATATATATATATATATATTTTTTTTTTGGTTCATGATAGTGCAACATTGAAATTCAATGGGGAACGGATCCGTTTGAAAATTGAGCCATACTGTGTCAATTTCAAACGGATCCGTCCCCATTGACTTACATTGTAAGTCTGGACGGATCCGTTTGCCTCCGCACGGCCAGGCGGACATCCGAACGCTGCAAGCAGTGTTCAGGTGTCCGCCTGCTGAGCGGAGGACAAACGGTGCCAGACTGATGCATTCTGAGCGGATCCACATCCACTCAAAATGCATTGGGGCTGTACGGATCCGTTCGGGGCTGCTTGTGAGAGCCTTCAAACGGAACTCACAAGCGGAGCCCCGAACGCAAGTGTGAAAGTAGCCTAATCCGTGATAATCATCCTAGTAGGAAAAAAGTTTGCAGTTCATGCAGGAAATAGCAACTTGCCTGTGCTGGACTGGTGTACGGAATCCCCGCTGTAGTTCTCAGTAGTACTGCTAGAGCAGTCATCCTCAAACTGCGGCCCTCCAGCTGTTGCAAAACTACAACTCCCAGCATGCCCGAACAGCCTACAGGTATCAGCCTACAGCAGGGCATTGTGGGAGTTGTAGTTGTACAACAGCTGGAGGGTCGCAGTTTGAGGATGCCTGTGCTAGAGTGTTTGAGTCCTCAGGTTTCCTCTACAAGCTTGCGCAGTCCCGGCTGGTGACTCGTGCGCGCGAGTGAAACCAAGCTGGTAATCCTCCAGAGCGATAGTTCTGTGTGACGTCACACTTAGGATGGGTGCCTTCTCGAACCAAAAAACCTCTGAAGCGTTTTGTAATTAACTAATTCCTTCCTCAGGGATGGTTGTTGGTTCAGTTCAATTGTTCACTTTGCAGGTATAATAACGTTGCACAGTGATTATTTTAGGCTCAGGTACAAGCTGGTCTTGTCCTCAGAACAGCACCCGTGGTGTGTACTTACCTGGTGGTATCATTTTATTCGATGCGGCATTGATCGAGGGACTCACCACTTGACACTATGTAGTCAGTGCGGTCTACCTTTACTTTTGTTTTATTAATATATTTATTTAGGGTTTAGGCAATTAATCCCTTTTGTAGACCAGCAGCAACACACTCATATGAGTGTTATTCAGTGTTAGAACATTATAAGAATAAGTAAGATAAGTTAAAGAGTTCCAAAGTTATTACCACATAAAGTGGCACATGTCATATTTGCAAAATTAGGCCTGGTCAGGAAGGGGTTAAAAAATGTAGTCGATTCATTGTTGGGGACAGCAGCCAAAAGCACTAATGCAGTTTAAAGGTCACCTCCATATGGCCATATACAGCGCTTACATGGCTCTGTAGCACACCTATACAGGATTGTAACGGTACCTTTGATCTTTGTCTTTAGACTTGCACCAGCAGGAAAAACATGAGTTTAATTCATATGCAAATGAGCACTCGCAAGTGCCCAGGGGCGGAGTTCAGTGTGTAGGTGCCCAGGCTGCTCTGCCTTCTTTTTACTTTACTCCTCCACAGCCTCTTCCTTTGCCCGCCCTCAAGTCCGGACCTATCGATGAGGCAAGAGACAAGGAGGGCGGGCAAAGGCAGAGGCTGGGGAGGAGTAAAGTGAAAAGAAGGCAGAGCAGCCTGGGCACCTACACACTGAACTCCGCCCCTGGGCACTTGCGAGTGCTCATTTGCATATGAATTAAACTCAGTTTTTCCTGGTGGTGCAAGTCTAAAGACAAAGACAAAGGTATCGTTACATTCATGTAGAGGTGTGCTATAGGACAATGTAAGCACTGTATATGGCCATATGGAGGTGACAGACTCCCTTTAAGGGCCACATACAATGCTACATGTTAAAATGGATTTCCAGATGTAAATGTAACAGAGCAAAATCTATTGATATCCGTCATCTAAAAGAACTAGAGGCTTAAAGAAAGCGGAAGCTGTTCTGGGGGTAAAGGCTCAGATGCCACCTTGTAAGATAGATATTGATAGGTCTGCACAGTTTGACAAAGTGTGATTTTACTGGGTGGAGTTCACCTTCTCACCTCAGTATCAAGAGCCCTCGGCCTTGATAATCTCAGTTTTATTTTTTGCTAAACAAATTTAAAAATATATATATTTTATACAAAAGGGAAATGTAAAAGAATGTGGCTCAGTCCGATAAAAAAAAAAAGAAAAAAAAAGGAGAGAGAACAGAGACAGTCTACTCATATCAGAATGGGGCCCACTCTTTAAAAAAATGGAAATTCTTTACTGTACAAGAAATTAATCTCTCGTTTTGCATAGTGGTTTCCTAGGGTATATTCACCACAAAAAAACGAATTACAATAAACTGTTGCTTTTGTGCAATGTGGTTATTAGGCACACATGTTTTTCAAATAGTTTCACCCATAAAACCAGTTTGTTTGTTTTTTGTTGTTTTTTTTTTTTAAACACATGGGAAACCGATGACCCATGTGACTATATCCTTAGGCCCCAAATCACTCCAGAGTCAAACTGCGTCTCAGGTTGCCAGAAATCTTTGGATTTAGCTAACAAGTCTCCACAATGAGTTTCCAAGCACTAATCCAGAAACACCTCCTAGTTAGCACTTGGGCTGATGACATGAGTCTAGAAATATTCCTAACTCTCTCTCAATCAGAATTACTCAGAATATCACTTTAGGCATTATAGAGAGGTACTGAGCGACACTGACATGAATATAGCACTTGAAGTGGATGCAATACTTAGTATTAGCTGCTAGATTTCTATGGGATAATGCAATCTGATCCTACAGTGAGCTGACAGCCTGCATTGTCTCTCAAGACGGATTGATCATAGAATTCAGAGAGAATGGTGGGAGCAAGAGAAGAACTCATAATTGGAGAACAAGGCATTTTTCTATGATAAGAGAAGTAGTGTCTAGTAATTCCTGCCCACAAACTGCGAGTGCCACACAACATGCTCTTCAGGATATACAGAAGCTCCCCTGGCCAACTTGATTGCTAGATTCTTCCCCCATCGAGAATGTCTTCAACTGGATCGCCCATGCACAGCAGCCAACAACCACCTGATCTACGAGTCCAAGTTGAAAGAGCTTGGAATGACACTTATGACCATTATCGTGCCAAAGTGCCAGCCTGTATCGCACCCATAGACACTTATGACCATTATCGTGCCAAAGTGCCAGCCTGTATCGCACCCATATTAATGACCCTGTCTTAACATATACCTTGCTGCAGATCCCAAAATAAAGGGTGCACCAACCTTGGTTGTGTGAGCACTGACCAAGCACCATTAGCAGTTTGTACTTTGTTGTACACAGTGCTGCCTCAAAGACAGGAGGAAGGCCATGTCTCTGCTAAATATTATTCTAACATTGCCAATGAAATATAGTGAACTTTAAAGCAACAGTTAAGATGGGTGTACGTGGGCAGATTATCGGGAACAAATGTTATGAATGCTTATTCACTTATAACTGGTCTGTGCCACCGATCACCCAAGTACATAGAAACATAGAGAGTGACTGCAGATTGATGTATAGTTTTGTGGGAAAAGATTCAGTAAAACGTATAATTCAGTCATTTACATTCCTGCTCTTTCTGGGCTTTGAAATATAGGAGGCGGTCCTACCAGTGATTGACAGCTCTCTCTGGATACACAGTCATATAGGGAAGGCTGTCAGTCACTGATAGGACCGGCTCCTGGACTTCAAAGCCCAGAATGAGCAGGAATTTAAATGGATAAATTATAAGTTATGCTAAATATTTTCCCATAAAACGATACAGCAATCTGTTTAGCTCCTCCTGCTCTATAACATGCTGCCTGCAGTCTAATTTCCATTTTCATAGTCACAGGTTCCCTTTAAATTTACTTACTGTAGATTTCCCAACCACATCTGATGGGAGTGTGTTTCAAGCCTCAACTACTCTTTCAGAGTTAGAGCGCAAATTGTATGTGGATGAAAGAGACTGAGAATGAACAGTTAATGCCTGGTCATTAGGGCTCAGGAACGTGTGCCGCCCGGGCTGCGGAATGCAATTTGCACGGGGCACAGACGCAGGAGCCATTCACTTGAGTGCTTCCGTAGGCTTCCGATCCATGCCTCCATTCTGCACCGCAACTTCTGAATTGCAGACCCATTCAAGTGAATGGGTTTGCATCTGTGATACGGTGTGTACACCGCCAGTGCCTGTATACTGCAGATCTGCTGTTTGTGGGCCGCAATACGGGCAACAGCCATGTCCATGAGGCCTTATAATGTGTATCAGCCATGTGAATGGGTCCTTAGAAGGAGGCAATTGAAAAGAACTTCACAAGTCTGCACAATGGTAAAACAATCTGCACTGATCAAGAAATGCTGACAACAGAAAGTGCGTGTTTTGTGTGCGTATATTATCTTGAATTTTCTGTGGAATTTCGGTACGTACCACCATTGCCATACCAGTGCTATATATACCAGGATGCCTGATCACACAGTCTGACGATTTCATCATACATTTAGTTTTACCTGCAATAGAAAAAGACGTGATGTGAACTGAGCCTAATATACAATATACCAAACTACACCCACCAGGAACATGATGCATCTCTGCTCTTTTTAACCCCGTACTGGCCCATTAGAAAAACACAGTTAGGCCCCTTTTACACGAGCGAGTTTTCCACGTGGGTGCAATGCATGACGTGAACGCATAGCACCCGCACTGATTCCTGACCCATTCATTTCAATGGGTCTGTGTATATGAGTGGTTTTTCTCACACATCAGTCCTGCGTTGCGTGAAAAACGCAGCACGTTCTATATTCTGCGTTTTTCACGCAGCCCTGGCTCCATAGAAGTGAATGGGGCTTCAGTGAAAAACGCATTACATCCGCAAACAAGTACGAGTGCATTTCACACTGATGGTTGCTAAGAGATCGTTGTTTGTAAACCTTCAGTTTTTTATCACGCGCGCGAAAAACGCATTGCACTCGCGTGGAAAAAACCTGAACAACTGAACGCAATCGCAGATAAAACTGACTGAACTTGCTTGCAAAATAGTGCGAGTTTCACTGAAGGCATCCGAAGCCAATCCGTCACGCTTGTGTGAAAGAGGCCTAAAATGTCCACCTGGCTTGGCCGGTCACTTTCTGACAGTCTTTTGCTGTAAATGAGTGGATTCACACGTAGGTATTTTATGGTGATTTTGGGCACTTTTACGTTTTAAGTGCTGTTTTTTGTACATTCTTGGTGTGCCTTGCTGTAAAAATACCAGCTCCAGAGGTTAGGTGAAAATGAATGAGAAATATCTTATGCCGGAGACACACTTTTTTTTGGCGCTATCGCTGTTCTTGTGGTATTTTTGGGTCTCCTTTTCTGGGTTTTTGGCTGTTTATCACAAAGCCCTTTTCTTTAGGGGAAAAAACAGCAGAACAAAAAGGCATGCGGCATAGGCAAAACGGGAGTGCTTAAAAAAATGGCAAAGCAAAAGTTTGTGCGTGTATGGGACCGAAATATAGAGAATGATTCTTAAAAATGGAAGGAATGTCCCAATCTGATATTGGTCAGTGATCTGGGGCAGGGGCTGTAACATGTGGAAAATGGCGACAAGATGCCACATAAACTTGGGGGAGCCGTCTTCAAATCTAAATGTCAGACAATTTCTATGACTGTGGCAATGATATTTTCATCAACACCTGCAAACCTCATTTAAAAAAATGGGATAATGGCATTCTTCTAGCCTCACTGTACTCTATGTTGTACTTACCGCAGTGAGCACACATAGGTAGCTTCTGTACAGAACTGCAGAAGTAGCAAAATGCCCTGTTTTTCTGTCGTCTTAACACACGAGGGAGAAAAAAAAATAAAATAAAAAAATCAGTACGTTGAATATTACTGACTGCCTGTCTATACACAACAATGGGAAAAGTAATAAAAGATTTACGGTACCTTTGGCATTTGTCACATTCCTATAAAGAGAAAGAGGGAAGCACGTCAGAGCAGAATGAGCATTTACATGACAAACTCCCAATGGTCTTTACTTAAGCGATACTTTATGTCCTGGAAAAATAATGGCTCCCATAGTGAAGATTAGCCCTCGGTATAGTATATGCTTACTAGGCATCTATATGCACCTGTCGGTGGAAGGAGATGTAAATGTGTGGCTTCCTTTCCTGAATTATTCTGTGTGACAGGGTTTTATCTTCCGACACCAGCCTATAACAAGTACTCAGAGGACACATGAGCCATTACAGCCGGCAGGGGAGCAATAAATATGACGACTGGAAAGTATCAATTATACTTCCTGGATGCTTCATAAAAAGCACAAAGTGACAAAACCTTACCCCGATTAAATATGTCTAGGACAGGCGACTTGTTCGCTCTCTAAGGAGCTCTGCATTATTACAGCTAGCAGCTTTTACATAGATATAGAATTCTTTAGGTTGACAAGGTATGTGCACAAAGAGCAACTAATGAGTATACGGTGCAGCGCCTAGACTGTACAAACATCAAATAAGGAGAAACTCCGCAATAAATGTGACACCTAAATAGGGTTATAAAGTCCAGTAGATGTGAGGTTATCAGGAATGACCCGAGAGCTTGTGTTTAGTAATTCAATAACCTCCTAACAGTCCTGTTAGAATTGGAAAAACCCTCCCAAAAATGTCACTTTTTTTAATTATAGATTTGTAGATGTGTGTCTGCAGGTTCCCTTTAATTGGTCACCTGAAGGGTTAATATACTAGTTTACTAGTAAGAAATAATAATCAGAAGTGGTTTATATTACCATTGTATAATTACAGGGATGTTTGGCCAGGTCCACAGTCCCCCTAGATGCTCTCTGCTGTTTCTCCCTTTCTTTTCGGCTCTCCGCCTTCTTACGGGCACCCGTTTTCTTCTTGGGCATTTTTTCTGTTGCTGTTCGGGAACAGATCACTGGTATAAGCATCAGACATGGTGCACGCATGAACAGTAGAGGATAAGGCAGTATGTACACTGACAAATAGTACTGAAGACTCACAGGGCCAGCGGGGGGAGGAGGAGAGCGCTCGCTGGCCCTGTCTATCAAGTGGAGGAGGGGGCGTGTTTATAGTCCGAGGATGCGGCGGCTACCAGCAAGTAACCGCCCAACTTGCTGGTAGTGAAGTAATTTGCATATTATAAAAGTAAGATTTTTACTGAAATTACAGCACAAAGAGAGGTAAGAGTGATATATATGGACTCAACTGACATTAGCTATTTGCTAATGTCCGATACTGTAAATTGCTAAATGGGGGGTGACAGAAGCCCTTTAAAGGGTTTTTCTGGTTACACAAAAAAAAAAAGTTGCAGCATTCAACCTTATGCACACGACCCCAGAGGTCGCGCTACATTTTTTCTGGAAGAGTAAAAATACCCCTCTTACCATTTTTAAGGAGTATTTTCAGCCGATGAGGAGTACGAAAGTTACAGTAATTCAAATAGTTAATAAGACGGCCTACATAACATTAAGGGTACATGCACACGACAGTGAAAAATGGCCGTCACACGGCCATTTTTAGCACCAGTGAAAGTCTATGGGGCTATTCACATGGCCGTTCTTTTAACAGCCAGTGAATAGCGTCCGTCCAAAAATAGGACATGTCCTATCTTCGGCCGTTTTCACGGCCGGACGGACCCCATTGAAATCAATGGGACCGTTTTTAACGGCCGATTGACACGAGTGGACCCGTCTAACGACTGTTAAAAACGGGTACACAGGCCATTTAGGGGTTAAAAATAAATAAAAATAACTCACCTTATCCACTTGCTCACGGTGCCGCAGTCTCTGCTCTCTTCATTGAGCAGGACCTGCCGAAGGCCCTGCGATCTGCGTGGTGACGTCATCCCGCAACTTCGGCAGGTCTCGTTCTGTGAAGAGAGACTGCTGCAGCGCGAGCAAGTGGATAAGGTGAGGGTTTGTTGTTTTATTTATTTTTTGGTTGCAGTACACTATGGGGGCATTATATAAACCATGGGGGACATAAAGCTGGGGGCCCTAAAAAAAAGAAACACACTATGGGGGACATTATTTAAGATGGGGCCCTACATTGGGGGCATTATTAAAGCTAGGGGCGGTTAAAAAAAAAAAATGATATACACTGTGGGGGACATTTATTTAGCTGGGGGCATTATTTTAGCTGGGGGCCTACCATCCTGTGGGTGTTCTCAGAAGGGTGGGTCTAGAAATAACTGCCAGTCAAATTCATCAATTTTTCATGTCCGTTTTTAACGGACATGAAAAACTGATGCAAAACGGATATTAAAAACGGATACACGGCCAGAAAATGGATGCACACACTGATGCAAAATAGCCATGAAAAACTGACAGTGTGTCATGTGCATGAGGCCTAAGGGGTTGCTATTTATGCAGGGAAACCATTACTAGTATCTAGAACTGTCTTCCATGCATAAATAGCAAATTTAGACAATTTTAAATTTAGCTAAGGTCACTGTTGCGCTGAGGGGTCGGTACCACTGAGGTCACTGTTGCGCTGAGGGATTTTATGAGGGTTTGTCCTAAGATCGATATTTCTCACCTGTCGTTAAAGAGGACCCCTCACCTCTCCGGATTTGTCCGTTTTGTTAACTACTTGCACCAGTTATGAATGACTTGCTGGCAGTTTGCAGTGAAGGTCCAGATGGGGGTGTCCCTGCACAGCCTGACATTATTCAATCAGTGCTGTTAACTGGTAACACCCAGCTAGACCTTTATGGCAGACTACTAGCAATTTGTTCATAAGTTCTAGTAGGAATAATAGAGGAATGGTACAATATAGAGTCACAAAAATTGACTCCCCAGAATTGTTATTGCATGGGAAATGCAAGTCGTTACTAAGACAGACATGTCCCCTTCAAGCAAGTACATGATCGCTTGGGGCCCCACCTTGGTTACCATGTTCTAGTGTTCTCTGGGTCAAGTATGGATAGGTAAATAGTGTTGATCTTAGGACAATCCCTTTAATTTTTGCTGCTGTTTCTGTGCCGCTGGTCACTGGGGTATGCCACCCATCACGTGGCCATTGCTGCCCACCAAAGTTATGTCCTTGTAGATGAGCTCTCAGGTGGGTATGTCGGTGCCACCGGGGCTGTTGGTAGACTCTAAAGAGACCTGAGGCACTGGCGGAGCAGGACACAGGCACAATAGATGGTGGTACATGCTGGTGCCCAGGGCACAAGAGAAAGACTCGGGCACATACCTCGCACCACCACAGTCACATGTTGTGGATCTGGATGATGTCATCACGCAGTGATAACCACTGATCTAGGGTGCAGCAACCATTGGTACTCCAGCGCTGCTGTGAAACTACAACACCCAGCATGCACACTTGCTCAGCTGTTCTTGTAACTTCCAAAGAAGTGAAAGGAGGATACTGGGAGTTGTAGTTTCAGAACAGCTGGATTGCCAGAGGTTGCTGATCTCCGATCTAGAGGCTGTCAATCTGTGTTATGCTTGATCTTGCTATAAAGGGGAGTTTGTCTTTCATGACCCATTGCCCTATCTCATGCCACAAAATTGCCACCACCGCTGTGGTTATTGGATTATACAGTTTTACAGCGAAGACTTCATGCGCTTGGCAGAGGGACTGTATGTCCTGGAGGCTGTAAATGGCCACATGCAGTCCTTGTAGCGCCATGCGGCGCCACATTACAGAAGAAATCCTTATAGCGGCGTCTGATGGAACATGCAGCAATGAATCCTTGATGGATTCATAGGAAAGCTGACAGGTGACATAGAGGTCTACGGGTAACAGGTCTGTCATTATGGAGGTTGTATGGAGGTCTCCTGTTGGCGTGCCCAGCACTGAGACCCCCGCTGACTTCTATATGCAGGAGTCTGAAGCGCTCAGCCACTTTTCCTCACTGCTGAGTGCCGTAGTCAAGACGGTCCCCTAGACCTTCTATCGAGGCCGTCTTCACTACCGCACTCAGCAGGGAGGAGAGACAGCGCTTGGCTGAGCGCTTCAGACTCATCATTAGAGAGGAAAACAAGGCGCTCAGATCCAGGACCCCTATTATATTTCACAGCAAGGCCACTTACCCCGCCAGTAAGGATCGTGCGCCTCCTTCCTCACTTCAGAGCGGTGTGCCATAAGCTCCGGCAGCCAGCTCAAACTGACCAATAACAAAGCTCTTCACTGCGCTCATGAATGGCAGGGAAAAGTACTTTTTTCTGGGAGTAAAATGGCCTGAACAGGCGTCTATGACGCTTGTACAGGCGTTATTGCGACCTCTGCATGACCGTATGTATTTTGTGGGCCGCAAAAAAAATACAGATGACGTCCATGTGCATTATGTATTTTGCAGAGCGGGACAGCTGGCCCCTAATAGAACTGTACTATCCTTGTCCGTAATGCGGAAATACGGAAACAGAATGCACACGGAGTAACTTCAGTTTTTTTTTGTGGACCTATTGAAATAAATGGTTATGCATACGGTCCGCAAAAAAACTGAACGGACACGGAAAGAAAATACTTTCATGTGCATGAGCCCTTACTGCATTATAAAGGTCTCATGATGAGGGCATGTTGACTCCTCCAGCGAAACTGGGATCTGTGACCCGCACCCTGTATTTACATTCTGGTGCAAGACTGGTGGGAAGTGTCTGTAACATCTGGTCTCTGCTTCTCCTTCCCCTCAAACATCAAAGATCCAAGCCTGCCCTGCTGGAAAAACCTTACCCTAAGGGGCCTTGCACACGACCATATGCCCTCCGAGACATACGGTTTGTGAGCGGGCCATATATCCCGGAGCGGCATTGATCATGCACATGGGGGTACACAGCATCATAGATTACAATGATGCTGTGCAGGTCGGGCCGCCTGAGGGGCTATTGTCCCGCACTCATATGATCTTATGAGTGCAGGACAATAGCTCCGTGGGCGGCCCGACCTGCACAGCATCATTGTAATCTATGATGCTGTGTGCATGATCAATGCCGCTTAGGGACATATGGCCCGCTCACAAACCGTATGTCTTGGAGGGCATATGGTCGTGTGCAAGAGGCCTAAGGCTACATTCACACAAACGTACGTGTTTTGTGGTCTGCAAAACACTGATCCACGAAAAATTAAGATGACATCCGTATTGCATTTGTTTTTTTTGCGGATCCATTGTAACAATGCCTATACTTATCCACAAAACGGACAAGAATAGGACATGCTCTATATTTTTTGCGGGGCTATGGAACGGACAGCACACAATGTGTGCACCAACACCCACCGTGGGGCAGCCGCAGTGGATCGTGGACCTATTCACTTTAATAGGTCCGCGATCTGGCCGTTCCGCAAAAAGATAGGACAAGTTCTATCTTTTTGCGGAATGGAAGTACGGGACAAAACCATTCCACCGGATTTGCGGACCCATTGAAGTGCATTGGTCCGCATCCGTGATGCGGAATGCACGCGGAACGGTGCCCGTGTATTGCGGATCCACAAATGCGGGTTCGCAATACGGCCACGGGGCACACACGTTTGTGTGCAATAAGCCTTAGACCATGTATCTGTATAGATGCATATACAGCTCTCCTACATCTGTCTTCCCCAGTCCCCTAACAGCACTGTGGCTGAATGGCTTCCTATACAGCTCTACTACATCTGTCTTGCCCTCCACTACCAGCACTGTGTTTGAATCACTTCATATATAGCTCTACTACATCTGTCTTCCCTTCCCCCACTAGCACTGTCTGAACAGCTTCATATACAGCTCTGCTACACCTGTCTTCCCTGAACCACTATATATATAGCTCTGCTACATCTGTCTTGCTCTCCACTACCAGCACTGTGTTTGAATCACTTCATATACAGCTCTGCTACATCTGTTTTCCCTTCCCCCACTAGCACTGTGTCAGAACAGCTTCATATACAGCTCTGCTACATCTGTCTAGTTCTCTCTCCCACCAGATACAGTTCTGCTACATCTGTCTTGCTCTCCACTACCAGCACTGTTTGAATTACTTCATATACAGCTCTGCTAAATCTGTCTATTTCTCGCTCCCACCAGCACTGTGGCTGAACCGCCTCATATACAGCACTGCTACACCTGTCTTCCCTGAACCGCTATATATACATCTCTGCTACATCTGTCTTCCCTAAACCGCTACATATACATCTCTGCTACATCTGTCTTCCCTAAACCGCTACATATACAGCTCTGCTATATCTGTCTTTCCTGAACCGCTATATATACACACAGCTCTGCTACATCTGTCTTTCCTGAACCGCTATATATATATATATATATATATATATATATATATATATAAAGAATTCCGCAGCACATCCAAATCGTAAAAAAGTAGAAAAAAAGCTTTATTCACCAGACATGCGACGTTTCAATCCTCTCAATGGGATTTTTCTCAAATAGTCACTGCTTGAGAAAAATCCCATTGAGAGGATTGAAACGTCGCATGTCTGGTGAATAAAGCTTTTTTCTACTTTTTTACGATTTGGATGTGCTGCGGAATTCTTTATTTCTACATTTTGGAGGTGGATCGCCCCCACAGCCGCTGGCACTCCAACTGTACTCTATTGATAGTGGTGCTGCCCACATACACACACACACACACACAGTGTCCCTCCATTCCATAATGTCCGCCATCTGCACCTCAATATACCCTCCATCTGCGTCCCTCCTGACTTCCCCCTTTTAGTTCCTATTAGCATAATATCGTTGGTGGATTTGGTGGGGAATTTATTTATGGAAAAATGATACTCACCTATTTTGAAGTTGTCCCGGTCCTCCGACACTTCTGCACGTCCTCTATGTGAACGCCTGTCACCGATGTCCGCTCTGTATACAGAGCATGCGCGGTGCTGAACTAGACTCGGCCAGGAAGAAGTCAACATTGCGCATGCGCAGCGGGGCGCACTTTCAAGACAGCGATGTGCAGCCTGGCGAGGGAAAAATAATGTGTTCTGCGCAGGCGCGGCCCACTGATGCGGCACACAAGCGGTAGCCGTATCTAGTGGTTACAAGAAGACAACAGTGGGGTAGGAGTACATGATTTTTCCCTAGATAGGTAGGGGTTTGATAGAGGAACATAATTAGAAACATTATCGCACTTCATTAACACATTAAAATATGATAATTAAGATGGGAATACCCCTTTAAAGGCAGACAATTTTTGTTTATGATTGCATTTTACTCATTTTTGGCTAAAAATCATACCTTCAAATGGCCTTTATTAAAAAAATATTGAGCTATTCTTTCACCAAGGGTTAACTATTTTTCTAACTGTGTGACTGGTACTTTCACCTTGTTATCAGTAAGATAAGAACTGAGCTATAATGTGTGCATGTAATGTAGAGAGCAGAGATAAGGAGCCCATCTGCTCCCCAGATGACGAAAAAGACAAAAAATCCACAGGCAGCTAGTAGAGCATGTCAGCTCTAGACACAAAAAAAATAATTCCATATTGTTAATGAAGACCAATTGAAAAAATAATTTTTAGCTCAAATTGAGTACAATGCAAGAATAATAAAAACTGCCCCAAAGGTGTACATAGCTTTTAACCACCTCAGCTCCCCTAGCTTAAACCCCCTTAATGACCAGACCACTTTTTACAATTCTGCACTACACTACTTTCACGGTTTATTGCTCGGTCATACAACTTACCACCCAAATGAATTTTACCTCCTTTTCTTCTCACTAATAGAGCTTTCATTTGGTGGTATTTCATTGCTGCTGACATTTTTACTTTTTTTTTATATTAATCGAAATGTACCGAAATTTTGGAAAAAAAAAATGCTATTTTTCACTGTCGGTTGTAAAATTTTTCAAATAACATTACATTTCTATATAAATTTTTCTCTAAATTTATTGTTCCATATGTCTTTGATAAAAAAATAAATGCAATAAGTGTATAGTTATTGGTTTGGGTAAAAGTTATAGAGTTTACAAACTATGGTACAAAAATGTGAATTTCCGCAATTTGAAGCAGCTCTGACTTTCTGGGCCCCCCCCGTCATGTTTCCTGAGGTTCTACAATGCCCAGACAGTAGAAACACCCCACAAATGACCCAATTTCGGAAAGTAGACACCCTAAGGTATTCGCTGATGGGCATAGTGAGTTCATGGAAGTTTTTATTTTTTGTCACAAGTTAGCGGAAAATGATTTATTTATTTTCTTACAAAGTCTCATATTTCACTAACTTGTGACAAAAAGCCGGAATTAGACTTACCGGTAATTCATTTTCCACGAATCCACCACGACAGCCCAGAGAGATTGGCCCCTGACCTCTGTAGGGGCAGGAACAGAGATAGGTTTAAAAGGACCCCTCCCACCACCATTCACCAGTGAGTTCCAGATTATAGTGCCACAATCACCAGATAAGTGAAACAACAATTTTTTTTTTTTTGGGGTATTAAGTCATACCAAACCATCGGAGTAAAAAGTATTTTTGGGGTGGGATATCATGCCGTCATGGTGGATTCGTGGAAAATGAATTACCGGTAAGTCTAATTCCGGCTTTCCACTTCACCACCATGACGGCCCAGAGAGACATACCAAATTATATACATCTTAGGGTGGGGCAACGGCATGTAGGACCTTGCAACCAAAGGCCAGGTCCGAGGACCTGGATAAGTCAAGTCTATAATGTTTAATGAAGGTGTTTACACTAGACCAGGTTGCAGCCTGGCATATTTGATCTAGGGAAGCTCCTGCCCTTTCAGCAAAAGAGGCAGACATGGCTCTCGTAGAGTGAGCCCGAATGACCTCTGGACAACTGATGCCTTCGATCTTGTAGCAGTCCGTAATAGTCTGTTTTACCCATCGGGCAATGGTAGATCTGGAAGCTGCCTTCCCCTTATTTTTACCACAGGGGAGCACTAGTAAATTGTCCACTTTCCTCAGGTCTTTAGTGACCTCTAGGTATCTTAGCACTGTTCGTCTAACATCCAAGGCATGGAAACGTTCTTCTCCAGAGTTCTTAGGGTTTTCACAGAAGGAGGGAAGAACGATCTCCTGGTTCCTATGGAAGTCTGTTACTACTTTTGGCAAAAAGGTCGGGTCTAGCCTCAAGGTGACACGGTCCTCCTGTATTGTGGAGGTATGGTTGTCTTATTGACAATGCTTGGATCTCGCTCAATCTTTTTGCTGATGTCTTAGCAATAAGGAAAGCCGTCTTCTGAGAAAGATGCTTCAGAGAACTTGAGTCCAAGGGTTAGTAAGGCCGACCTGTGAGTCCGTTAAGGACAGTGTTTAAGTCCCAGGTAGGCACCTTTGATTTGAGAGAAGGTATTACGCTGGGTTCACACCTGAGCGTTCTGAAAGGAGCGCTCTGTATGCGCGATTGTACCGGCGTTTGCAATCGCGCATACAGAGACAAGCGAACGCCCATTGTCGCGCGTTCCCGAAAGTCTATGTACGGGAACGCACGACAAGACGCCCCAAAGAAGCTCATGTACTTCTTGGGGCGTTGTACAGCGCGATCGTACGCGCTGTAAAACGCCCAGGTGAGAACCATTCCCATAGGGAAGCATTGGTTTCTCCTTGTTGAGCGTTTTACAGCGTGTAGGAACGCGCTGTAAAACGCTCAGGTGTGAACCCAGCCTTAGTCTGGCTGCAGATCTCAGGAATCTTTGGATCCATCTATGGCTGGCTAATTCGGAATCGAAATATGCACTAAGTGCTGAGACCTGGACTTTAAGGGTAGAAGGACTTAACCCAGACTCTAGGCCCCTCTGCAGGAAATCCAAAATCCTCAGTATATTCGGTTTGGTTTGGTTTGGTTTGGTCTGGGGCGTCGTTGCCAGACCAGGTACAGAATTTTTTCCAGATTTTAAAATAAATGGCGTTTGTCACCTTCTTTCTGCTGGCCTTCAAGGTAGAAATAACCCCTTCGGAGAGACCTCTATGTCTTAGAAGGTTGGACTCAGGATCCAAGCCGAGAAATTGAAGATTTCTGGATGGGGGTGGAGAACCGGCCCCTGGATCAGGATATCCTTCCTGTTTGGGAGAAGAAAAGTTTCCCGTGGGGAGAGTTTGGTTAGAATCGAGAACCAGCTCCTCTTGGGCCAGTACGGGGTGACCAGGATTACTCTGGCTCTGTCCCTGATGATTGTTTGAAGAACATTTGGGATTAATGGGAACGGAGGGAAGGCATATGCGATGTCCCAATTCCAGTGTAGGGAGAAGGCGTCGATCACTAGGGGCCTGTCCCTTGGGTTTAGGGAGCAATAGGTTGATACCTTTGCGTTTATTCTTGTAGCAAATAGGTCTACCAGAGGGAGGCCCCACCTCTGGACAATCAGATTGAAGACTCCCTGTTTAAAGACCATACCCCCTGGTCTATGATAGTCCTGCTGAGGAAGTCCGCTGCACAGTTTAGGCATCCTTTTAAATGAATTGCAGATATCGACTTTACGTTCTTTTCCCCCCAGAGGAAGATCTTTTTGGACAGACCTTCTAGTTTCAGGGACCGAGTGCCCCCCTGATGTTTGAGGTAGGACACGGTCGTTACATTGTCTGAATAGATCTTTATATGTTGGTTTCTTAATTTTGGAGCGGCTACTTGTATTGTCTCCCAAACTGCCCTGAGCTCCCTGTAATTTGAAGACTGAGCAGCAATATTTGGAGGCCAGTCTCCCTGGTAGAGATCGGAAAAAAAAATTGGACCCCACCCCTTTATGCTGGCATCGGTATGAACATGCACTGCTGGGGTTCGGAAACAGACCATGCCCTTCGTTAAGTTTTTTGTTTGAAGCCACCACTGGACTGAGGATTTTATGTGGCCCGGGATCAGGATTTTCTTGTCCAAAGAGGATAGATTTTTGTCCCATTTCCTTAGAAGCCAGGACTGAAGGTCTCTGTAATGGGCCTGGCACCAGGGGACTGCTACTATGCAGGCTGTCATCTGCCCTAAGAGACTCATCGCTTCTCTGCACGAGAAGGAGCAACGTCCCAGGAAGGCCCTGATCGCTAACTGCAGGTTCTGAATTCTTTCTGCTGGAAGAAAGGTTGTTTGTTTTTCTGAATCTAACAGAACTCCCAGGAATTTTACCCTGGTATTTGGAACTAGGGATGATTTTTTTAGGTTTATCACCCAACCTAGAGATGTCAGAAGGGAGCAGAAGATGTCTCGGTCTGCTATGGACTGATCCACCGAGTTGGAAATCAGTAGAAAGTCGTCTAGGTAAGGAACGACCGTCACGCCCTGAGGCCTCAGGGAGGCGACCATCTCTACCACCAGCTTCGTGAAAATCCTTGGGGCTGAGGCCAGCCCGAAGGGGAGAGCCACGAACTGGAAGTGGTGAACAGACCCTCTGTGATCCCTTACTGCAAACCGCAGGAACCTTTGAGACAGGGAGTGAATAGGAACATGATAGTATGCGTCCTTTAAGTCGATTGTACAGAGGGACGCATCTTTTTGAATTAAAGGAATGGTGGAATTTAGAGATTCCATCTTGAATTTTTTTGTAGATAACAAATTTGTTTAGCCTCTTGAGGTTTATTATCATACGGAAGGAACCCCCTGGTTTCTTTACTAAGAAAAGGCTGGAGTAGAAACCTTGCCCCCGTTGAAGATCGGGAACAGGAATCACTACTCCCAAGTCCCGGAGATTCTGAACCTCTTTCCAGATCTGGCTGTGCTGAAAGGGAGAAGGGTGGTGAGAAAGCAGAAACACATTCGGAGGGGGGGGAGATAACTCTATCCTGTATCCGTTTCTGACAAGATTTTGAGCCCACAGGCGGGAGAGGTCTCCTGCCACTGAGCAAAAAACTGGGATAGTCTTCCCCCTATCCTGGCGTCACTGTTTCTCACGTCCCTTGTTTTGGGGATTAAGGAGGAATCCTCTACCCCACCCCCCTTTTGGGTAACTCCAACGTCCGGATTTACCTTTACCATGAAAGGAGCTATTTTGGAAATATTGGCTACGAAAGAAAGTTTTCTTTTTAGTGGTCCTTTCCTCAGGGAACCCTTTCTTTTTATCCGTAGCCTTCTCAAGGATCTTGTCCAGGACAGGACCAAACACGTATTCCCCTGAGAAGGCTATAGAACATATCTCTTCCAAGATGAAGTTGTCGCCCGACCAAGATTTCATCCAAAGTGCCCGCCGGGCAGCATTGGACAAAGCGGCATCCTTGGCTGAGAACCTAATTGTCTCTGCAGAGGCGTTCGCTAGAAAACCAGTGGCGGATTTTAATAGGGGAATAGTATCTAGTATCTGATCCCTAGAAGTCCTGTTAACTAGATGACCCTCTAATTCGTTCAGCCACAGGCTATGTTAGTTTTGACACTAAACATGGCTGCCTCCCAAGACTTCTTTAATAAACTTTCAGCTTTTCGTTCCATAGTGTCCCTTAACTGACAGGAGTCCTCAAATGGAAGTGAGGTTTTTTTTATTGACCTTGGCCACCTGGACGTCAATTCTAGGGACCTCGTCAAAAATCTTAGACTTTGACGGGTCGAACACAAGGCGGTTCCTGAACTCTTTGGAAATTTCCAGTTTCTTTTCAGGATGGGCCCATTCATCCATCACCATTTCCCTAATGTTTTCGTTTATGGGGAAGACCCTGGAGCGTTTGACCTTCAATCCACCAAACATCTCCTCCTGAACCGTATGGGGTCGCTGGATGTCCTCCACCCCCATGGTATCCCTGACGGCCTTTAAAAGGTCACTCATCTCATTGGAGGTAAATAAATATTTCCTAGAGTCCTCGACGATCTCACCCTCAGACAGGGGGCCGTCGTCCTCTTTTTTTAGAGGATGAGGCATCGTCCTCTAAATCTTCGGAGTCAGAAATATCCGCCATCCTGGGCCGTTTAGGTGGGCGAGACCCCCGTATATTCTCACGGAGGGAGGCCAGGGAAGACTTAGGCTGCGTTCACACGGGCGAGATTTCCGCGCGGGTGCAATGCAGTAGGTGAACGTATTGCACCCGCACTGAATCCTGACCCATTCATTTCAATGAATTTTCACGCATCACTTCTGCAATGCTTTAAAATCGCAGCATGTTCTATATTCTGCGTTTTTCACACAGCCCTGGCTCCATAGAAGTGAATGGGGCTGCGTTAATAACGCATTGCATCTGCAAGCAAGTGCGAGTGCGATGCGTTTTTCACTGATGGTTGCTAGGAGATGTTGTTTGTAAACCTTCCGTTTTTTATCACGCGCGTGAAAAACGCATCAAAACGCATTGCACCCGCGCGGAAAAAACTGAACAACTAAACGCAATTGCAGACAAAACTGACTGAACTTGCTTGCAAAATGGTGCGAGTTTAACTGAACGCACCCTGAACGCATCCGGACCTAATCTGTCACGCTCGTGTGAACTCAGCCTTAACCTCCTCCTGAATCATGGATCTGAACTCCTGGATAATTGAGGGCTGTTCCTCTCTCACTACTTTGGCAATGCAATCTTTGCAAAGTTTTTTTGTATAGTCATCGGAAAGCCGGACGGAGCACTGGATGCATCTGGCGGCCTTCTTTGACTTTTTTAAAGTTAGTGGGAGAGGCAGCCCATTAAATTTATGTCAGTCTGGTATAGGAGCATAACATAGATGCAGTATACCAGCAGACCCCCAGGGGGAGGGGAACAGAGAATACACTAGGGTGCACCACCCCCACCTCCCCCCATTTGTGAAGCTGCCGGCTGCGGGCTACTCACGCAGGGGCGCTCTGGAGCGGGCTACTCCTTCAGCTGCAGCTCCTTTTGCTGCGGCTCTTTTTCCTGGTCCGACATACTGGTCAGCAAGCGATGCAGAGAGCGCAGCAGGGAAGAGTTCTGGGAGCATTTTTTTATAGACAACCCGGAAGTGACGTCAGAGTCGCGCGACTGTGCAGAGCGTCTTTCCGGTCGGCTCCCCCACAGGGAGGTAGGCGACCTGCGGCAGCTCAGGGCAGGCTTCCCTCAACAGGGAGCGTGACTCTGGCGTCACCCTGCCAGCTTTGGAACTAGTCCGCCGGAGAGCAGGGGACGCTTTCCTGGATGATGGACCCACAAGGGAGGCCACGAGGACCGCCGATGCGGTCACCCAGGTACTTTAAAAATTAAAAATAAATCGAGGTCCACTTCACCTCCCTGAAGCCAGAGAGGACTTCTCTGTCCTCGCCACTATAGGGGCAGGAACACACTGGTGAATGGTGGTGGGAGGGGTCCTTTTAAACCTCTGTTCCTGCCCCTACAGAGGTCAGGGGTCAATCTCTCTGGGCCGTCATGGTGGTGAAGTGGAAAAATAAATTTTACATGAACTCACCATACCCCTCAAGGAATACCTTGGGGTGTCTTCTTTCCAAAATGGGGTCACTTGTGGGGTAGTTATACTGCCCTGGCATTTTAGGGGACCTAAAGCGTGAGAAGTAGTTTGGAATCCAAATGCGTAAAAAATGCCCTGTGAAATCGTAAAGATACTCTTTAGAATTTGGGCCCCTTTGTGCACATAGGCTGCAAAAAAGTGTCACATGTTCTATCGCCATACTAGAAGAAGTAGGGCAATGTGTTTTGGGGTGTATTTTTACATATACCCATGCTGGGTGAGAGAAATATCTCTCTAAAAGACAACTTTTCCCATTTTTTTATACAAAGTTGTCATTTGACAGAGATATTTCTCTCACCCAGCATGGGTATATGTAAAAATACACCCCAAAACACATTGTCCTACTTCTCCCGAGTATGGCGATACCACGTGTGACACTTTTTTGCAGCCTAGGTGGGCAAAGGGGCCCAAATTCCAATGAGTACCTTTTAGGAGGGCATTTTTAGGCATTTGGATTCCAGACTTCTTCTCACGCTTTAGGGCCCCTAAAATGCCAGGGCAGTATAAATACCCCACATGTGACCCCATTTTGGAAAGAAGACACCCCAAGGTATTCTGTGAGGGGCATGGCGAGTTCCTAGAATATTATTTTTTTGGGCACAAGTTAGCGGAAAATTATTTTGTAAGAGAAAAAAAAATAAAAAAACATTTTCCGCTAACTTGTGCCAAAAAAAAAATATATATTCTAGGAACTCACCATGCCCCTCACGGAATACCTTGGGGTGTCTTCTTTCCAAAATGGGGTCACATGTGGGGTATTTATACTGCCCTGGCATTTTAGGGGCCCTAAAGAGTGAGAAGAAGTCTGGAATATAAATGTCTAAAAAATTTTACGCATTTGGATTCCGTGAGGGGTATGGTGAGTTCATGTGAGATTTTATTTTTTTGTCACAAGTTAGTGGAATATGAGACTTTGTAAGAAAAAACAAGAAAACAAAAAAAAAATTTAAAAAAATCAATTTCCACTAACTTGTGCCAAAAAAATAAAAATAATTTTTTTTCTATGAACTCGCCATGCCCCTCAAAAGTCATCTTTTTATAGCGCCGCAGCGATTTTACGGTGTTTTTGCAGTGATCAGAAAAAATAAAATTCTGTCACTGCGGTGGGGCGGACTGAAGAGAGCCTATAGAGAGCCTTTTTGTAGCGCCTATAGAACATGTCCTATTCTTGTAAGCAATTGCGGACAAGAAAAGGCATTTTCTATATAGTTCTGGCAATGTGCGGATCCGCAAAATGTGGAAAGCATATTGCCGGTGTCCGTGTTTTGCGGATCCACAGTGTCCGTGTTTTGCGGATCCGCAAAACACATACGGACGTCTGAATGGAGCCTTACAGGGGGGTGATCAATGACAGGGGGGTGATCATGGAGTCTATATGGGGTGATCAGGGGTTAATAAGTGACAGGGGGGTGGGAGGTGTAGTGGTGTTTGGTGCTACTTAGGCTACTTTCACACTTGCGTTCGGAGCGGATCCGTCAGGTATTTGAACAGACGGATGCGCTCCTATAATGCAAACGATGGCATCCGTTCAGACGGAACCGTCTGCATTATATTTTACTAAAAAAGTCTAACTACAATTTGTATTCAGAAGGATCCGTCCAGACTTTACATTGAAAGTCAATGGGGGGGCGGATCCGTTCGAAAAATGCACCATATTGTGTCACCTTCGAACGGATCCGGCCCCATTGACTTCC
Organism: Bufo gargarizans; assembly: GCF_014858855.1. Classification (NCBI taxonomy): domain Eukaryota; kingdom Metazoa; phylum Chordata; class Amphibia; order Anura; family Bufonidae; genus Bufo; species Bufo gargarizans. Next base: position 193,136,854 of record NC_058080.1, read on the forward strand.
ATTGTAACTCTGGACGGATCCGTTTGCCTCCGCACGGCCAGGCGGACACCCGAACGCTGCAAGCAGCGTTCGGGTGTCCACCTGCTGAGCGGAGCGGAGGCCAAACGCTGCCAGACTGATGCATTCTGAGCGGATCCGCATCCACTCAGAATGCATTAGGGCTGGACGGATCCGTTCGGGGCCGCTTGTGAGAGCCTTCAAACGGAACTCACAAGCGGAGCCCTGAACGCTAGTGTGAAAGTAGCCTTACAGAGCTACCTGTGTCCTCTGGTGGTCGATCCAAGCAAAAGGGACCACCAGAGGACCAGGTAGCAGGTATATCAGGCGCTGTTAACAAAACAGCGTCTGATATACCTTTCAAGGGTTAAAAAAATAATATTGCATCTACAGCCTGCCAGCGAATGATCGCCGCTGGCAGGCTGTAGATGAACTAGTTTACCTCCTGTTCCTGTGTGCGCGCATTCACAGGAAATCACGCGTCTTGCGAGATGACGCGCCGGCGCGTCAAGGAGGAATGAATCGACCGCCTCCGGACCGCAATCCTGCGTTAGGTGGTCCGGAGGCGGTTAAAGGGGTTACCCGATTATAATGATTTTTTGAGCAAGTGCCCACAGCCTGCCTGCTGAAACAGAAGATTCATACTTACCTACTCCATGCTGCTCCGGTTCCCTACTGTTTACATAGGCATGGGCACATGCACCGCTCCAGCCAATGACTGGCTATTTTTTGGCGGGCCAATAGGAAGGCTTGGTGGTGGTCGGACCCGGCACCGCCAGCCACCACTTTGCCGGCCTCATGTTAGGCTTCGTTTAAGAGATTGGTGCAGGTCCCTGAGGTGGGACCCGCACCTATCAGACAATTAGGGCATATCCTAGCGATATGTCCCCATTGTCTAAGATGGGAATACCCCTCACTATCACTATAACCGGAAAACCGCTTTAAGATTCACAGGACATCAGCTACATACAGATCCCGGTGAGGACATTCTCCGTACAGAATGGACGAGGCGTTTTTAATTCTCATCGACTTTTCTGGAACTTTAAATAATGTGAAAAACCTGCAGTAGACATGAACCCAGTCAGTTCACTGCGGTATTATAGACACGGTGTGGCAGTATTTAGGAGGCCGGTGTATTACTGCAAAATGTGACCTCACACATCTTCATATAACTGGCAGGAAGGAAGACCTGGAGCCTCCATCTCTCAGAGTCCCTAAGCAGCTTAGGAAAAGTTCAAGCAGACTGGTATGTGCCTGCCATGTGTACGACACTTCTCACCCCCAGTGCAGCAGGCCACCACAGGACAACCAACTTATAATGAGCAGAACTGGAGTAACTGGGCGACACTGCAAACCTCATGCACCACTAGTGGTCACCACCACCTACCTTGTGTCCTAATGCACACCGGAAGCTATGGAGGAGCAGAGACAGCTCCGAGCTCCGTCCCAGCTGTGTAGAGTTTAGGTCTCCTCCTACTGGAACCAGCGAGTCTAAGCTCAACCAATAGCTGAGTGTCTCCTTCGTCATTCCATTCACTACGGACATAAAACAAAGATTGTGATTGGCCAGAAAACTGGAGCATCCGTTCGAGACTAAGCGGATTTGTGAACACTAGAGCAGTAATACGCTTTATAGTAATGTCTCAAAAGAGTGGCCATGTTTCTGGAGACTCAGTAAATCTTTTTCCGTCAGAAACCATGGCGTTGTGATAATTGAATGAGCACTAGATGGCAGTGTTGCATTAGCTGACCTTTCGCGTGCAATGAGATGTCATGGCTTCACATTTGACCACGTATACAGACTATGCTGGTATCACAATAATGCACACAGACACTCTTTGTTTTTTTGCTTCTCTAAGTAGTTCTTAATTTTTATATTTTCCCCTGGGTCTTATCTTTAATACAGAGTATTGATTGTTTTGTTAACTTTTTTTCTGGAAAAAAATGTTAATAAAACAAATGTCATTTTCTCATACATTCATTTTTAAGGCTATGTACACCTTTGGAGGCAATTTTATATACATATATATATATATATATATATATATATATATATACAGGTCCTTCTAAAAAAATTAGCATATTGTGATAAAGTTCATTATTTTCTGTAATGTACTGATAAACATTAGACTTTCATATATTTTAGATTTATTACACACCAACTGAAGTAGTTCAAGCCTTTTATTGTTTTAATATTGATGATTTTGGCATACAGCTCATGAAAACCCCAAATTCCTATCTCAAAAAATTAGCATATCATGAAAAGGTTCTCTAAACGAGCTATTAACCTAATCATCTGAATCAACTAATTAACTCTAAACACCTGCAAAAGATTCCTGAGGCTTTTAAAAACTCCCAGCCTGGTTCATTACTCAAAACCGCAATCATGGGTAAGACTGCCGACCTGACTGCTGTCCAGAAGGCCATCATTGACACCCTCAAGCAAGAGGGTAAGACACAGAAAGAAATTTCTGAACGAATAGGCTGTTCCCAGAGTGCTGTATCAAGGCACCTCAGTGGGAAGTCTGTGGGAAGGACAAAGTGTGGCAGAAAACACTGCACAACGAGAAGAGGTGACCGGACCCTGAGGAAGATTGTGGAGAAGGACCGATTGCAGACCTTGGGGGACCTGCGGAAGCAGTGGACTGAGTCTGGAGTAGAAACATCCAGAGCCACCGTGTACAGGCGTGTGCAGGAAATGGGCTTCAGGTGCCGCATTCCCCAGGTCAAGCCACTTTTGAACCAGAAACAGCGGCAGAAGTGCCTGACCTACAGAGAAGCAGCACTGGACTGTTGCATGTCATTCGGAAATCAAGGTGCCAGAGTCTGGAGGAAGACTGGGGAGAGGGAAATGCCAAAATGCCTGAAGTCCAGTGTCAAGTACCCACAGTCGGTGATGGTCTGGGGTGCCATGTCAGCTGCTGGTGTTGGTCCACTGTGTTTTATCAAGGGCAGGATCAATGCAGCTAGCTATCAGGAGATTTTGGAGCACTTCATGCTTCCATCTGCTGAAAAGCTTTATGGAGATGAAGATTTCATTTTTCAGCACGACCTGGCACCTGCTCACAGTGCCAAAACCACTGGTAAATGGTTTACTGACCATGGTATTACTGGGCTCAATTGGCCTGCCAACTCTCCTGACCTGAACCCCATAGAGAATCTGTGGGATATTGGGAAGAGAAAGTTGAGAGACGCAAGACCCAACACTCTGGATGAGCTTAAGGCCGCTATCGAAGCATCCTGGGCCTCCATAACACCTCAGCAGTGCCACAGGCTGATTGCCTCCATGCCACGCCGCATTGAAGCAGTCATTTCTGCAAAAGGATTCCCGACCAAGTATTGAGTGCATAGCTGAACATAATTATTTGAAGGTTGACTTTTTTTGTATTAAAAACACTTTTCTTTTATTGGTCGGATGAAATATGCTAATTTTTTGAGATAGGAAATTTGGGTTTTCATGAGCTGTATGCCAAAATCATCAATATTAAAACAATAAAAGGCTTGAACTACTTCAGTTGGTGTGTAATGAATCTAAAATATATGAAAGTCTAATGTTTATCAGTACATTACAGAAAATAATGAACTTTATCACAATATGCTAATTTTTTGAGAAGGACCTGTATATATATATATATATTGCATTGTACTTATTTTGAGCTAAAAATCATATTTTCAATGGGTCTTTATAAAAAATATGGAATCCTTTTTTGTGTAGAGAGCTGAGATGCTCTAGTGGATTTTTTTGTCTTTTCCGTCATCTGAGAAGCAGACAGACTCCTTATCCCTGCTCTCTAAGCACTCATCAAAGCTGATTCCTTAGCTTACTGATTAAATACGTGATTATGACCTCTCAGTAGTTTTAGAGATAAGGGTTATTAGATGAAAGTGAAAGTACTAGTCACACAGCTAGAAAAACTGTTAACCATTTGTGACAGAACGGCTCAATATTTTTAATAAGGGCCACTGGAAAGTATGATTTTTTTGCCAAAAATAAGTAAAATGCAATCATAGACAAAAATTGCCACCAAAGGTGTACATAGCCTTTACTGGTATAACGTAGTAAAAGCAGAGTTCTTCTTTCTGCTACAGGCGTTTTGATTTGGCACTGTAGGTTTATCAGTTCATGGCTGTCGTCTGTGAACATTTTGCTACATTTGCTAGAATATTTTGTGTATTTCTTGTTTTTATTGATTTATAACTTTATTATTATTTGTAAACACCTAGGAGGTCTTTGGGTGATATATCTGCCACATGGGGATATTTTCCTTTTCTTCACCTGATGATCATGTCATTTATGACCTGATAGTTCAGAGAAATATAGTAAGTGGCATCTATTAAAGGGGTTGTTCCATTATGACAACATATTCCCCTTACCACAGTTGACTTTTGGAAAGTAGAAAAAAAAAATTGGCTCGGTCCCTAAGGGGTTAAAGGGTTATTCCCATCTGGGACATTTATGGAATGGTGATAGGATACATTTCTGGTAGGTGTGGGTTCCAACTGTGGGAACTTCTCCTATTTCAAGAACGGGGCCCTGGAGTGAATGGAGAGCAGAGGCTTGGATATTTTTGAATGTCCCATAGCGGTGCATGGAAAGGTGGCCGAATATGGGTTGTGTGCTGTCCGTTCACTCCAGTGCCCCATGGAATAAGAAAACACTATATACACTACTACACTTTTTTGCATTTTTGTGGCTTCTTTTTTCCAAAATGCAGAATGTTCATTGTATGTTGTATTGCTAAGGCTTGAACGGTCACGTGTTGGCCTGATAATATCACTGCAACCATGTACAAAAGCCTGAAAGGGAAAACCAGTCTAATCGTTGAGTAATGTTAATTATTGTTGGCTTTTCTTAAAGTTGCCTTTTTCTGTTGTAACCAGATAATCACCCCAAAGCCTCCTGCACACGACCGTATGCATTTTGCAGCCTGCAAATTGCAAATCTTCAAAATACGGATACTGTCCATGTTGCATTCACATTTTTAGCGGATCCATTGACTTCATTGGGTCTGTGGTCCGTATTTTGTGGACAAATACAGGACATGTTCTATCCTTTTTGCGGGACGGACATACAGATGCGGAAAGATCACCGGTTAGTGATGAGCGAATCTGGTTCTGCCTGCTTGTAATATATCTATGCATGCGCCGCTACTCACAGTAATGGCATATGCACGAGAATAATGCAGTCTACCATTAAAGGCAGCCATCTTTACACAGCCGCATCGGAGGCAATACATTTTAATGCATATACGGATATAGGGATAATAACGAATTTCAGTTTGTCCACAGCAGGATGAACTAGATTTGCCCATCATGAACACAGATCATCCATGTGCTTTCTGCATCCGTATGTCCATTCAGCGAAAAAGATAGAATATGTCCGCAAAATGTGCATCAAGGACCAATTGAAGTCAATGGGTCTGCAAAATAAAAATGCCTACGGCACACTGACCTCATCTGTATTTTGAGGATCTGCGGTTTGTGGACTGCAAAACGGACATGGTCGTGTCCATGAGGCCTTAAGCTGCTTCACAGATTTTGGCCACCCACTGTACAGGGAACTAGATAAAAGCTGCGCTGCAGTTCCCTGTACAGCAGGGAACACCATTTCATTCTGATCCGCGGAGGGTCATAGAGGACAGGCATCCACTAATCATAATGGTGATATTCCAAGGTTTTAAAGAGGTTTTCTCAGATTTTTATACTGATGACCTATCCCTCTGGATAGGACCAGGTCATCAGTATCTGACTGGTGAGGAGACACCCGGCGATCAGCTGTTTGAGAAGGCAGCGTGGCTCCTGTAAGTGCTGTGACCTACTCTCTGCTTTCCCTAGGCCAGTGAGACACGTTCATCAATCACGTGGCCTAAGAGCATCTCAGCACAATTTGAGGGAATAGGGCTGAGCTGCAATGCCAAGCACCGCCACTATACTATGTGCGGCGCTGTGCTTGGTGAGCTGTGAGAGCATTCACAGGAGAGCGGTTACCTTCTCAAAAGAGCTGATCGGAGCAGGTCCCGGGTGTCGAACCCCCACCAATCGATGACTTATCAAGAGGATAGGTCATCAGTAGAAAAAAAATCTCAGAAAACCCTTTAAAAAGATAGAAATATCCCTTCAAATGCAGTACTCTTACCTGGGGGTGAGGCCCACGTTTTTGCCAGCTCTGTGTTTTCCTTGTGATTGACAGTATCTCACATAATGCGAGCTCAGACCACATCTGGTGCGTACCTCCTCCTGGTCTGCTCCCTGACATGTCACGTCTGGTAGGAGTAATGCGTCTTACAGATTATTATAAAGAAGAAAAAGCCTTATGGCTAAAATTTGAAGGTTCATACTGCACACTGTAACAAATCTGTATAGTTACAATGCAGGGTTACAGAACTCAATAAAGAAAACGAAATATACAATTAGTCAAATGATAGTTTCACATTTTCCCACTCACTATAGAGATATTTTTCCTTTTGTGTTTTAGGGTAGCCGTGAAGATGCTTAGAGACTTAGAAGACATCTACTAAGCTATCATATTAAGATTTGTATTATATGATATATATTAAAATGGTGACCATAACTATAGAGGCGATTATATAGTCAAAACGTACCAGTCCATCACTGCGAATCTTTAGTTTAGCTCAAGAAAGAAGGGGGATGAGTAAAGGCTCAGTCCGGGAAACATGGCCCCAGTGTCGGCCACATCTCCCAGACCGACTGCAGCTCCCCTGACCCAAACTGGTTGTATCATAGGTATTTATGATACAGTTACTGATGGTACTGCGCTCACATAATGGTTTGAGTACACTGTAAGAGTCCAGCAGTCAGATAGGAACTGACAGTCAGTTCGGGTCAGGAGAGACGCGGTCATCCTGGAGATGCAGCCGACACATGGACCATGTACGATGATGTGAATCAGCCCTAACTCCTGAGGAAACAAGAGAAATCGATGCAGAGGGAGTACTGTGTACAGTTCTGGGCTCCTGTGAACAAGGCAGACATAGCAGAGCTGGAGAAGGTCCAGAGGAGGGCAACTAAAGTAATAACTGGAATGGGGCAACTACGGTACCCTGAAAGATGATCAAAATTAGGGTCATTTACTTTAGAAAAAAGACGACTGAGGGGAGATCTAATAACTATGTATAAATATATCATGGCTCAGTACAGAGATCTATCCCATCATCTATTTATTCCCAGGACGGTGACTGTGACGAGGGAACATCCTCTGCGTCTGGAGGAAAGAAGGTTTGTACACAAACATAGAAGAGGATTCTTTACGGTAAGAGCAGTGAGACTATGGAACTCTCTGCCTGAGGAGGTGGTGATGGTGAGTACAATAAAGGAATTCAAGAGGGGCCTGGATGTATTTCTGGAGCGTGATAATATTACAGGCTATAGCTACTAGAGAGGGGTTGTTGATCCAGGGAGTTAGGCCTATTGCACATGACCGTATGGCTTTTTCAGTGTTTTGCGGTCCGTTTTTCATGGATCCGTTGTTCCGTTTTTTGTTTCCGTTGTGTTTCCGTTTCTGTTCCATTTTTCCGTTCCGTTTTTCCGTATGGCATATACAGTATACAGTAATTACATAGATAAAATTGGGCTGGGCATAACATTTTCAATACATGGTTCAGGAAAAACCGGAACGGAAACGGAAGACATACGGATGCATTTCCGTATGTGCTCAGTTTTTTTTGCGGATCCATTGACTTGAATGGAGCCACGGACTGTGATTTGCGGGCAATAATAGGACATGTTCTATGTTAAAACGGAACGGAAAAACGGAAATACGGAAACGGAATGCATACGGAGTACATTCAGTTTTTTTTGCGGAACCATTGAAATGAATGGTTCCGTATACGGACCGTATACGGAACGCAAAAAACGGCCAGTAAACGGGGAAAAAAAACGGCCGTGTGCAATAGGCCTTATTCTGATTGCCTGATTGGAGTCGGGAAGGATTTTTTTATTCCCCTAAAGTGGGGGAAATTGGCTTCTACCTCACAGGTTTATTTTTTGCCTTCCTCTGGATCAACTTGCAGGATGACAGGCCGAACTGGATGGACAAATGTCTTTTTTCGGCCTTATATACTATGTTACTATGTTACTAGGTGACACTAGAAGCTGCTGGGCCTCAATGCAAAATCTGTAAGGCTACTTTCACACTAGCGTTCGTCGGTCCGCTCGTGAGCTCCGTTTGAAGGGGCTCACGAGCGGACCCGAACGCCTCCGTCCAGCCCTGATGCAGTCTGAATGGAGCGGATCCGCTCAGACTGCATCAGTCTGGCGGCGTTCAGCCTCCGCTCCGCTCGCCTCTGCACGGCCAGGCGGACAGCTGAACGCTGCTTGCAGCGTTCAGCTGTCCGCCTGGCCGTGCGGAGGCGAGCGGATCCGTTCAGACTTACAATGTAAGTCAATGGGAACGGATCCGCTTGAAGATGACACCATATGGCTCAATCTTCAAGCGGATCCGTCCCCCATTGACTTTACATTGAAGGTCTGAACGGATCCGCTCAGGCATCTTGCGCACTTAGAAATTTTTCTAAGTTATTAATGCAGACGGATCCGTACTGAACGGAGCCTCCGTGTGCATTAATATGATCGGATCCGTTCAGAACGGATCCGATCAAGCGCTAGTGTGAAAGTAGCCTAACTGGGCCTTCTACTTACCATAGTCCATGTAATGTACTGGTGCTTTCTCCTGTGATAAATAGAAGCTTTAATCCCCTTGAAGATTTCTTGTTTTCTATTCTGTATGAAGTCAGTAGGTGGCATCCAATTATCAAGCATGAATTTGTGGTGCACTATAGTTTTGTGCCGTAAAAAAAAATTTGCTTTAGCAAGTCTTTCTATATGAGCATTTCTCGAGAAATACTTCAGCTTGCTCTGTGTATTCCAATTAGAAGACTGCTCAACTGTGTGAAGCAGGAGCATAAAACTTTTTGTGTTAGGTCTGATAATTATATTCCCAATGAGCTAGCAGTGCCGGAACATATAAGGTCGCCATGATCTAGCTTGTTATAGTGCGATCCTGCAACTCTTATTAAAAAGAGTGCTGTATATAGTATATACCAAAGGCCTCATGCACACGGCTGTGTCGGTATTGCGGCCCGCGGGTCTGTGAACACAGGGCATGTGCTCACCGTATCACGGATGCAGACCCATTCACTTGATCTGGAGGTGCGGCGCGGAACGGAGGCACGGAACCCCACAGAAACACTACGGAGTACTTCCGTGGGGTTTCTCTTCACGCCTCCACAGCGCAAAAAATAGAACATGTTCTATTTTTTTGCAGTGCTTACGGATCACAGACCCATTCAAGTTGAATGGGTCTGGATCCGTCTGTGGATTCCGCACGGATGGTGCCTGTGCATTGGGGACATCAAATTGCGGACCAAAGAGGAATTGTTAACGGTTTTGCAGTGTTTCTTTTTTTCAGTTTTCCTAAGAATTCCCAAGACATTGGCGCAGATTTTGATGTGTAACATTTCATTTTCCAACAATTTTTGGGGGGGCTGGTCAGTCTTAGGCTACCTTCACATCTGCGGTGCCAGCAGGCAATCGGAGGATCGCCCGGACACAAACAGCAGCATGCAGCTGTTTGTGTCCGGTGGGTTCTCCGCTTGTCAGTCGGATGTGAACGGAATGTATTTATATGTAATTATACTGTAAATATACTTATATATAATGGGGCCGGCGGACATTCCGCTTGCATCCGGCAGCGCCGGATCCGGTTCATTCCGGCAGGCTGTTCTCTGAAGGAACAGCCTGCGGGGAATGAAGTACGTAGACGTGGACAAAATTGTTGGTACCCTTTGGTCAATGAAAGAAAAAGTCACAATGGTCACAGAAATAACTTTAATCTGACAAAAGTAATAATAAATTAAAATTCTATAAATGTTAACCAATGAAAGTCAGACATTGTTTTTCAACCATGCTTCAACAGAATTATGTAAAAAAATAAACTCATGAAACAGGCATGGACAAAAATGATGGTACCCCTAGAAAACACAGAACATAATGTGACCAAAGGGACATGTTAATTCAAGGTGTGTCCACTAATTAGCATCACAGGTGTCTACAACCTTGTAATCAGCCATTGGGCCTATATATATGGCTCCAGGTAATCACTGTGTTGTTTGGTGATATGGTGTGTACCACACTCGACATGGACCAGAGGAAGCAAAGGAAAGAGCTGTCTCAAGAGATCAGAAAGAAAATTATAGACAAGCATGTTAAAGGTAAAGGCTATAAGACCATCTCCAAGCAACTAGATGTTCCTGTGAGTACAGTTGCACATATTATTCATAAGTTTAAGATCCATGGGACTGTAGCCAACCTCCCTGGACGTGGCCGCAGGAGGAAAATTGATGACAAATCTAAGAGACGGATAATCCGAATGGTAACAAAAGAGCCTAGAAAGACTTCTAAAGAGATTCAAGGTGAACTTCATGCTCAAGGAACATCAGTGTCAGATCGCACCATCCGTCGTTGTTTGAGCCAAAGTGGACTACATGGGAGACGACCAAGGAGGACACCATTGTTGAAAACGAATCATAAAAAAGCAAGACTGGAATATGCCAAACTACATGTTGACAAGCCACAAAGCTTCTGGGAGAATGTCCTGTGGACAGATGAGACAAAAATCGAAGTTTTTGCCAAGGCACATCAGCTGTATGTTCACAGACGAAAAAATGAAGCATATCAAGAAAAGAACACTGTCCCTACTGTGAAACATGGAGGAGGCTCTGTTATGTTCTGGGGCTGCTTTGCTGCGTCTGGCACAGGGTGTCTTGAATCTGTGCAGGGTACAATGAAATCTCAAGACTATCAAGGAATTCTAGAGAGAAATGTACTAGCCAGTGTCAGAAAGCTTGGTCTCAGTCGCAGGTCATGGGTCTTGCAACAGGACAATGACCCAAAACACACCGCTAAAAACACCCAAGAATGGCTAAGAGGAAAAAATTGGACTATTCTAAAGTGGCCTTCTATGAGCCCTGACCTCAATCCTATTGAGCATCTTTGGAAGGAGCTGAAACATGCAGTCTGGAAAAGGCACCCTTCAAACCGGACACAACTGGAGCAGTTTGCTCATGAGGAGTGGGCCAAAATACCTGCTGAGAGGTGCAGATGTCTCATTGACAGTTACAGGAAGCGTTTGATTGCAGTGATTGCCTCAAAAGGTTGCGCAACAAAATATTAAGTTAGGGGTACCATCATTTTTGTCCATGCCTGTTTCATGAGTTTATTTTTTTACATAATTCTGTTGAAGCATGGTTGAAAAACAATGTCTGACTTTCATTGGTTAACATTTATAGAATTTTAATTTATTATTACTTTTGTCAGATTAAAGTTATTTCTGTGACCATTGTGACTTTTTCTTTCATTGACCAAAGGGTACCAACAATTTTGTCCACGTCTGTAGATGCAGTGGCGTAACTAAAGGCTCATGGGTCATGGTGCAAGAGTTCAACTTGGGCCACCTTTCCCTCAGATATTTGTGGCAAGTTAACCCCAAGCCTGTTTGGGCCTTAAAGGGAACCTGTCACCGGGATTTTGGGTATAGAGCTGAGGACATGGGTTGCTAGATGGCCGCTAGCACATCCGCAATACCCAGTCCCCATAGCTCTGTGTGCTTTTATTGTGTAAAAAAAACGATTTGATACATATGCAAATTAACCTGAGATGAGTCCTGTAAGTGAGATGTGTCCTGTATGTGACTCATCTCAGGTTAATTTGCATATGTATCAAATCGTTTTTTTTACACAATAAAAGCACACAGAGCTATGGGGACTGGGTATTGCGGATGTGCTAGCGGCCATCTAGCAACCCATGTCCTCAGCTCTATACCCAAAATCCCGGTGACAGGTTCCCTTTAATGACCAAGCCAAATTTTGGAAATCTGACATGTGTCATTTTAGCTTAGAATAATTTTGTAACAGTTTTGCACATCAAAGTAATTCTGACATTGTTTTCTCGTCACATATTGTACTTTACTTAGGTGGTAAGAGCAGTGGTGAGTGGCGGCGGCCGGCTTTCAGTCTGCGCATGCGCCGGGCCGCCATCTTTCTTGAGGGTAAGAGGGGGTGGGGGGTGAGGATCGGGACCCAGCTTAGGGCCAGAAGCGCTGGGGGCCCCAATCATTGCACCAGAGACTTTCTCCTTCCTCTCTTACATGAGAGGAGGGAGAAAGTTTAGTTTGGGCAGCTCCGCTGCCGGCATTTTCTGTGATTGCAGTGATAAAGTGTATCACGGCGATCACATGATCAGAGACCGCTTGTCACGGTCTCTGATCACTGCCCCAAGCCCTCAGCTACCTCTGGTAGCTGCAGGCACGGAGCTACAGGGCTTGATTTTATCGCTAACTTGGGCTGAAGTGTCGCCGTAAAAAGGCGGCGCTCCAGCCCAGGGCCCCTTAGTGACCGCTGTAGAAACACGTAATCGTGGTCACTAAGGGGTTAAAGGTAAGCACATAGCCTTTGTGCTGCCTGAGGCAAAAATTGAAACGGCACCCCCACCTGCCATGCCTAACCCCTTCCCACCAGGCGTAACTTGACCAGCATGCACTTTCTATAATACTGGTGTCTTCTTATGTTATGTGGCACAAGGGCCTTTGGGCCTCCTCAGTCGCTTGGGCCCGGTAGCCTTAATAAATCCCTGTAAGCTCCCTGTAATAGGTCCTCTTTAAAGGGAGTCTGTCAGCTGTTCTATAGGTGACAGGGGAAGCAGTAGAAACATACCTGGGGTGGTGGCCATTACTCATAGCATACAGGATGGGCTGGGGAAGTGTTCAGTGTCGGGGAAGTGGGGGAACTATGCATGAATGGAACACCTCTGTGGCATTTTCGATTGCAGTGCCAGGGGGATTAAAAGTTGGATTTCTTGATCATGCAGTTTGCATGACCATCACCCTAGTCATGCTTACAATGCTCACATCATCTCCTATATAATGTTTTCAGCCGTTTTGAAGGATTGTTTGAGACGTCCCCTATAAACAGTCCTAGAGTGCCCCATGGGGTGATGTGAGTGGCTACAATGTCACCTGTGGCCTCCTCTGTTATCTCTGAAGATCCATTATAAAAAGAACCCTCAGTAGCTAATGCAGGTTGTCACCAATAAGGCATAGTGATTGGATCGGGCATAGCATAACTACAAAGATGCTAAAATAATAATCATAACATAGGCCCACCGAGCCTTGCAGGTAGAGTACGGTAGAATTTGGGAATATGCTGGAACACTTTCAAACCTATCAGCATCCTGTACATGAATAAAAAATTCATATCATATTGATCCCCCGCCGCTTTAATTCTGCTGCTACATCAGATGTGGTCCCATACCGTTCTCTACCTCCTGCTGCAGTCATGACATCCCAACATAGGGATATTTGACCGCTGTAGCCAAGCACCCGTGTAGTGGCTTACCTAAAAACTAAGTATTATTGGCCTATGGTGCTTAAAGGGCTTCTGTCACCCCACTAAAGTAATATTTTTTTTTGGGCTAGTTACATTCCTTATAGCGCGATATATGAGAATATAATGTTGTCACTTACTTTTATTCGGCCGTTTCTTGAGAAAACGAAGTTTTATAATATGCAAATCCGGTCTCTACCAGCAAGTAGGGCGTCTACTTGCTGGTAGCCGCCGCAGAAAACCGCCCCCTCGTCGTGTTGATTGACAGGGCCAGCCGTGATCTCCTCCTCCAGCCGGCCCTGTCAGTATTTCAAAAATCGCGCGCCTCTGTCCATTCGGCGCAGGCGCTCTGATATGAGGAGGCTCGTCTCCTCAGAACTCCCTCAGTGCGCCTGCGCCGATGACATCACCGAAAGAGAAGACGTCATTGGCGCAGGTGCACTGAGGGAGTTCTGAGGAGACGAGCCTCCTCATCTCAGAGCGCCTGTGCCGAATGAACAGACGCCCTACTTGCTGGTAGAGACCGGATTTGCATATTATAAAACTTAGTTTTCTCAAGAAACGGCCGAATGAAAGTAAGTGACAACATTATATTCTCATATATCACACTATAAGGAATGTAACTAGCCCAAAAAAAAATAATGACTTTAGTGGGGTGACAGAAGCCCTTTAATATTAAATGGGTTCTGGTCTGACTTCTGGGGCCCCTAACCATCAGCTGTTAGAAGGGACCATGGTACTTGGACGAGTGCTGCAGCATAGGATCAAAGCATAGTATAGTGGCTGGACCATTGCAGAACAATACCGTTCACTAAAATGGGACTGAGCTGCAGAAAGGCCATGTGACCAATAGATTGGATGTCACAAGATGAAAAAGAGGTCTCAGCACTCAACTGGGAGACGTACCCCCACCGGATAGGTCAACCATATTTAAGTCGTTGGCAACCCCTCTTAATGAACACAGCTTTAGGCTACTTTCACACTTGCGGCAGAGTGATCCGTCGTCGGAACTGCCTGCCGGATCCTGATCAGTATTAAAAATGCCTGATCAGTCAGAAAAATGCATTGAAATGCCGGATCCGTCTTTCCGGTGTCATCCGGCAAAACGGATCCGGCATTAAATTTTTTCACCTTTTTTTTTCGGTCTGCGCAAGGACAGATCCGGCATTCCGGTACTTTGAATGCCGGATCCGGCACTAATACATTCCTATGAAAAAAATGCCGGATCAAGTCTTCAGTTTTTTTGCCGGAGATAAAACCGTGGCATGCTACGGCTTTATCTTTTGCCTGATCAGTCAAAATGACTGAACTGAAGACATCCTGATGCAAACTGAACAGATTACTCTCCATTCAGAATGCATGGGGATATGCCTGATCAGTTCTTTTCCGGCATTGAGCCCTTTTGACGGAATTCAGTGCCGGAAAAGAAAAACGCTAGTGTGAAAGTACCCTTGATCAGATTTATTGTTTTCTTCAAGACTTCAACCACTTCAGAACAAACCTATTATGGAACTTACAGATATTTTGATACAAATTTCGATACAAATTTGTCACATAAAGCCATTTTAAATTTCTGATCGTGTAGCTGTAGGAGAGCTAGTCTGTATGGGATGGGTAATATTTTTGAAAGGCATTATTTTTGTGTACCTTTAACTTTCTATTAATTAAATTCTACCGTTTTTTACATTTACACCAATACCAGATAAAAAGCATTTCTCACAGGAAAAGAATATATCTGCAATTGCCACATTCAGAGAGCAATAACATTTTTTTCTGTCAATGTAGCCCTATGAGGGTTTCTTTTTTTTTTTTTTGCATAACTAGTTATATTTTTCAATGGTACCAATCTGCGGTATGCATAAGTCAATGATTAGCTTTTAGTCATTTTTTGAGGAGTTAATGAATGAATAAGAATGAATCCATTAACTCCATTAACTAAAAATGAATCAGATTATTTTACAGCATGTACTGATCAGTACAAACAACATTTTGACTTTAATACATGTCATGAGTAGGGGTGAGCGAACTTCTGTCTTCAAGTTCGACGTACAAGGTTTGGGTTCGGTTTATCTAAGAATTCGGTTATGGATTCCGCTACCACGGACCATACGTTTTATGGTCCATGGTAGTGGAATCCATAACTGAATTCTTAGATAACCCGAACCCAAACCTTGTACGCCGAACTTCAAAAAAGAAGTTCGCTCAACACTAGTCATGAGCAAAAATTGGAGGGCAGCCATGCGTAGCTCATGAAGGAAGTCACGTGTTGTCAGCTGGCTTGGTGGGTATATAAGGTGTGCGATAGGCTGTCTGCACACATATCCCTCGTTGCTAAAGAGATGATTATGGGCTTTCAGGCAAAGGGTGGCAGTAATTCTGAAACTGTGCAGGTTGGGAACTGTTCATGTGCTGCTGTCAGCTCACTGCCAAAATGAACCAGGGGCTACCAGATGTGTGTCTAAAGCAACAGTTCAGCATATGGGTCTCCGAACCAGATGAATTGTCACTGCGCCTTTGCTAACGAAGAAGCATCAGCAGAAAAGGCTTCAATTTTTGCGGCAGTATCAGAATTGGACCTCTGCTGATTGCAAGAATTATCAGAGGACAAACACCCTGCAACCATTGCTGGAAGAACACAAGCTGGTGGTGGCAGCGTTATGGTCTGGGAAATATTTCTGTGGCATTTTCTGGGCCCACTCACTGTGGAAGGCACTCTCACCCACCCATAATAATGTGACTCGACTGTGTATTTATATATTTAATTAATTGTATGGAATATATTTTTGGTACACTATGAGCCGTGACTGTATGATTTTCGGATCACTTCAGTAACACACTGCAGTGTATCAGCAAATACAGATGGCAGTCACAGCCAATGAGATAATAAAGGGAACCCCTCCCTCTTTCCGTAATCACTGTGTTACAGATGACCCCCGCATGGAGGGTGCAGGCACAGCTCACAATACAACTTTAAATGTTTCCTTGTGGTTGATGTTTTTTGGGGTGGGCAAAGTTGGGGGGTACTGTAGCTATCAGTGTAATGGGGTCATTGTGGATCACAGCATGGAGTCACAGTGTGGTATATGTTCTTATTCTATGGTGTGTGCTATTTTGAGTCTTTGGTCAAAATACTATAAACACAACCTTGAATGAGAAAAAAAAAATACTATAAACACATCAACAAATGACAGTTTAGCGCTCCGCTTACACTATTGGTACTTTTGGCATCATTTTGGTCAAAATAGCGCAATATGCACTGCTTTTTTTTTGCCATTGAAAATACCTGAACCCGAAGGAGTTAAATGATTTGCCTGGGCTTTACTAACTCTTTCCTCAGGATAGGCCATCACTAGCTGAATGGCGTCTGACACCCTGCGCCCCTGCTGATCAGCTGTTTGGTGTAGCTCCATTGCTGGAGGTTGGTGCTGGAATTAAACAGCTGCATCAACCTTGAAGTGGCCAGTACTCATCACTGCCTCGCTCTTCCCATTGAAGTCAATAGAAGCAGTATTGCAGTGACAGCACAATCCACTACAAGGTTGACGGAGCAGCTGATCAGTGGGGGTCAGATCCTCGCTTATCAGCTAGTGATGGCCTATCCTGAGGAGAAGTCATCACTTAGTAAAGCACAGTCAACCTCATTAAAGGGCACCTGTACCTAGGAAACTGACTGACCTGTTACATGTGCGCTTGACAACTGAAGGCGTCTGTGTTGTCCTATGTTCATATGTGCCCGCATTGCTGAGGAAAATGAAGTTTTAATATATGGAATTGAGCATCTAGGAGCAATTGGCTCAGCTCTCTCTACAACTGCTGCACCCTCTGGACTTTGATTGACAGGGCCAGGTATGATAATGTTTATGTAACACCCAGCTAGGGGGCATTACCCCTCTATTTACCCCCCCCCCCCTTATCCTTAATGGTGCACATGGTATTATCTTGTGTATGTATCCCTAGGTCCTGCACAATGTATAAATGTATTTATGTTTTGGTAATAGTTTGACATGTAATGTGCCTGGTTCACCAGCAGATGGTGGCATTTCTGGCAGAGCTGTGTTAGAGAGAATGGAAACCTTCTTCCATTCTATTCCCCTCTCTAGAGAGGGAGGAGTTAGTGGAAGGTCAGTGTAGCCAGGCTCGGACTGGCCCACAGGGGTACAGGGGAATCCCCCGGTGGGCCCCTGAGCAAGGTGGGCCCCTAGTCTCCCACCCCCTGCACAAGTGGCACATAACACTGTAGAGTTACTGCACTACATACATATATTCAATGTACAGGACCTCCACCAGCCTATGTTCATATAAAAAGCTTGTTAGATTATTTATTATATTTGAATGAATCCGTATGGTGGGCCCCCAAAATAAATTTTACTGGTGGGCCCTAAGCACCCCAGTCCGACACTGAGTGTAGCCTTCCCCTCCAAGGGGAGAGGGTGGAGTCGACCCCCTGCAAGAGGGAGGTTGTGCAGGAGGGAGCTCGTCCCTTCTGGGAGAGCCCTGCCTAAGCCAGCAGAGTCTTGTCTGCTCTGCTGGGCCCCGAGGCCTAAGCTGAGTGCCTCCAAAGTCAGGAAGCAAGATTCCCTGAATAAAGACAGATAAAGATATACAGAAAGATAAACAAAGACTCAGACTACAGAAGGCTAAAGCTTCGTTCACATCACCGTTCAGCCTTTCCGTTCTCCTGCTCCGTTTAGGGGCAGGAGAATGGAAAGGACGGATAGGGCACATAACTGACGCCAAACTGAGTCAAACGGAGCCTGAGGACCCCATAGACTATAATGGGGTCCGTTATGTTTCCGCTCAGAAGATGATTTTTAAGCGGAGACAAAAGTTGTGCGCGCAGGACTTTTGTCTCCACTTAAAAATCATCTTCTGAGCGGAAACATAACGGACTCCATTATAGTCTGTGGGGTCCTAAGAGCTCCGTTTGACTCAGTTTGGCGTCAGTTATATGCTTATCCGTCCTTTCCGTTCTCCTGCCCCTAAACGGAGCAGGAGAACGGAAAGGCTGAGCGGTGAGGTGAACGAAGCCTAAGTTGCAGCCTAAAACAGAAAGCAGAAAGGAAAAAGTTTTTGTTACATTTAATCCTGCTAGCACAGCAGAGCTGAAAGAGTGACAGACGTAGCAGAGCTGAATGTGTATGCCTGCCAAAAAAGTTAAACCAAAATCTGCTGATGACCATGAGAAAGCTTGAAGATAGTTTCTGATGCCAGTTTATTCAAGTAAATGTACTGTTCAACATTATATATCAAGTCTGTACTCAATTGTTTCCATCATCCCCTTCATCAACTACCCTTTTTCTGCAGTGAACGACCACGCCTGGGGTTCCAGTATATCCAGTGTGGGGATTTGCTCTGGTAGACAGGATAAGCAGACGCAGTATAGAGGCAAAGAGTTTGTAACTCAAAAACATCAGTGTTTTATTCACACTTAGGCCTCATGCACACGACCGTTGTGTGCATCCGTGGCCGTTGTGCCGTTTTCCGTTTTTTTTCGCGGACCCATTGACTTTCAATGGGTCCGTGGAAAAATCGGAAAATGCACCGTTTTGCAGCCGAGGCCGTGATCCGTGTATCCTGTCCGTCAAAAAAATAAGACCTGTCCTATTTTTTTGACGGACAACGGTTCACGGACCCATTCAAGTCAATGGGTCCGTGAAAGAACACGGATGCACACAAGATTGGCATCCGTGTCCGTGATCCGTGGCCGTAGGTTGCTTTCATACAGACGGATCCGAAGATCCGTCTGCATAAAAGCTTTTTCTGATCTAAGTTTTCACTTCGTGAAAACTCATTTCCGACAGTATAGTCTAACACAGAAGCGTTCCCATGGTGATGGGGACGCTTCTAGTTAGAATACACTGCAAACTTTGTACAAGACTGCCCCCTGCTGCCTGGCAGCACCCGATCTCTTACAGGGGGATATGATAGCACAATTAACCCCTTCAGGTGCGGCACCTAAAGGGGTTAATTGTACTATCATATTCCCCTGTAAGAGATCAGGGCTGCCAGGCAGCAGGGGGCAGACCCCCCCCTCCCCAGTTTGAATATCGTTGGTGGCACAGTGTGCGCCCACCATCGCCCCCCCCTCCCTCCCTCTATTGTAATAAATCGTTGGTGGCACAGTGTGCCCCCACCATCGCCCCCCCTCCCTCCCTCTATTGTATTAAATCGTTGGTGGCACAGTGTGCCAACCACCATCGCCCCCCCCTCCCTCCCTCTATTGTATTAAATCGTTGGTTCACAGTGTGCCAACCACCATCGCCCCCCCCTCCCTCTATAGCAGTAACATTGGTGGCAGTGTGCGGTCTCCCATTCCCCCCCCCCCCCATCATTGGTGGCAGCGGAGTTCCGATCGGAGTCCTAGTTTAATCGCTGGGGCTCCGATCGGTAACCATGGCAACCAGGAAGCTACTGCAGCCCTGGTTGCCATGGTTACTTAGCAATAGTACAACAGTAGAAGATTCATACTTACCTGCTTGCTGCTGCGATGTCTGTGAACGGCCGGGAGCTCCTCCTACTGGTAAGTGACAGTTCTTTAGCAATGCGCCGCACAGACCTTTCACTTACCAGTAGGAGGAGCTCCCGGCCGGACACAGACATCGCAGCAGCAAGCAGGTAAGTATGAATCTTCTACTGTTGTACTATTGCTAAGTAACCATGGCAACCAGGGCTGCAGTAGCTTCCTGGTTGCCATGGTTACCGATCGGAGCCCCAGCGATTAAACTGGGACTCCGATCGGAACTCCGCTGCCACCAATGAGGGGGGGGGGGGAATGGGAGACCGCACACTGCCACCAATGTTACTGCTATAGAGGGAGGGGGGGCGATGGTGGTTGGCACACTGTGCCACCAACGATTTAATACAATAGAGGGAGGGGGGGGGCGATGGTGGGCGCACACTGTGCCACCAACGATTTATTACAATAGAGGGAGGGGGGGCGATGGTGGGCGCACACTGTGCCACCAACGATATTCAAACTGGGGAGGGGTGGCTGCCCCCTGCTGCCTGGCAGCCCTGATCTCTTACAGGGGAATATGATAGTACAATTAACCCCTTTAGGTGCCGCACCTGAAGGGGTTAATTGTGCTATCATATCCCCCTGTAAGAGATCAGGTGCTGCCAGGCAGCAGGGGGCAGTCTTGTACAAAGTTTGTAGTGTATTCTAACCTGAAGCGTCCCCATCACCATGGGAACGCCTCTGTGTTAGAATATACGGTCGGATCTGAGGTTCACGAAGTAGCTCATATCCGACAGTATATTCTAACATAGAGGCGTTCCCATGGTGATGGGGACGCTTCAAGTTAAAATATACCATCGTATTGGAGAAAACTCCAATCCGATGGTATAAAAGAACTCCAGACTTTACATTGAAAGTCAATGGGGACGGATCCGTTTGAAATGGCACCATATTGTGTCAACATCAAACGGATCCGTCCCCATTGACTTGCATTGTAATTCAGGACGGATCCGTTTGGCTCCGCACGGCCAGGCGGACACCAAAACGACTTTTTTTTCATGTCCGTGGATCCTCCAAAAATCAAGGAAGACCCACGGACGAAAAAACGGTCACGGATCACGGACCCACGGACCCCGTTTTTGCGGACCGTGAAAAAAAACTGTCGTGTGCATGAGGCCTTATGGCAACAAAACAGTACAACAGTCTATTTGCAGTTTTGGTGTTCGTTCACACCTAGACTGTTCATACAGCAAAAGAGTCACCTGTTATCCTAGGTGTTAGTTCACACCTGATCGGCATTGCTCAGGACAGAGCAGACCTCCCAAACTCAGGCCTCCAGCCTAGCACACGGCTCAGATCCCATTCCAGCGATTGCCAGAGCTCCTCTGTCAGAGAGAGAGGTAATTACCACCAGTTGATACTGCTGGCTGTTTTTTTTTAATATAGGCCAGTCAAGACACGGCCTGGAACGTTGGGAGTAGTCACCCACCCAGCACTTTGACTACTCCCAGTAAGAGCCGTCCCGGATCAGCTATTACAGCTATACTAAATAGCAAGGTGTCAAACAGAAACTGCTGCTGACACATGAAAACTGCCTCTTACTCCACCGAGGCCAGGAACACATACCTTCCGTCAAAGACGGTCCCTTGTGCCTTCCTACACCAGGTAGTTGCACCGTGACAAGTGCAACAGTCACAACACCACCAAGAGACATTAGGCCACCCTTACAGCACTCTGGCATTTCTATCCTGGATACCACCATACCTACTATATGGGGGGACCCTGTCCCTCGTTGCTGAAATGCAACTGGCGTCACGACAAACACATTTTTCGCTTCTTAAAGGGACCCCTGGCGCAAACGCCGCGCCTTATTGCATTTACACTACCTGGTCCTGTCAATCAAAGTGTAGCAGTGGCAGAAAGAGCAGAGCCTCTAGGTGTAACAGTAACACCCCAGTTGCTCCTAGAGGCTCATTTGCATACAGTAAAACTTCATTTTGATCAGCGATGCGGGCACATATGAACATGGGACCAACATAGATGCCTTCAGCTGCATAGTGCACATGTAGCAGGCCAGCCAGATTCACAGACAGATGCTGACAGATGCCCTTTAACAGGGTCCGTCGTTATTCTTTGTGATCTATTAGCAAACTGATCTGTCCTAGCTCCGTCATGTACTATGCTGCACACTGCACTGAGAAGGAGTCTACATCTCCAACATACAAAAAAAACTACATTACCCAGCATGCACAGCCGGCAGATAGTTCACAATAGTCTCCCTGTCCATATATTATTCAGTGTCCTTCCAGTGCTCTTATGTGTTATATATGGGCATTGTCATGAGGGCAGAGCTGTCACTTCTAGGACGACGGCACCATCAGATGTCACTCATACAGTATACCGGTGGTCTCCAACCTGTTGAAGCCCTGCTGATGTGGAAGTACAACTCCCAGCATAACTAATCACTGCTGATGTACAGGTTAGAGACTACTGCACTACATGATAAATCTCTTCTCTTCAGTGCCTATTCCTCATAAGATCATGATTTATTGTATATTTCGATTTTGTGATGCTTTTATAAAGTCTGTTGTCTTTCTTTCTAGAAGTGGAGCCCGTGTGATGTAGGACCGTAAAACAGAATCCTATGTAATGCGGCTGGAATTGTATTCGTAGTCAGCGGAGGATAAAAAACGAGCAGGCTTTCAGGAGACATTGTAAGCTGTTTTTAAAGCCCTGTTCAATAAAAAAGATGAAAAGGTGCTTGCCGATGAAAGTGGAAATAACTCAGAAGAGAACTGACGTCTCATTTATAACCGTTCTAACCACAATAAGCGAGTGGAAGCCTTGCATAGAGTACGAGCCTCGTGCCCTACATTTCTAACAGGCTACCAGGATGATGTGTTTTGGCAATGTGTGATTTATTTTTTTAACAACAATTAACCACTTAAGGACCACAGGTTTATACCCCCCTAGTGACCAGGCCCTACAAATCGGCACTTCACAACTTTAACGGTTTATTGCTCAGTCATGCAACTTGGCACCCAAATGAATTTTACCTCCTTTTCTTCTAACAAATACAGCTTTCTTTTGGTGGTATTTGATTGCTGTTGAGATTTTTAGTTTTTCCGATATTAACCAAAATAGGCTGCAATTTTCTAAAAAAAAGTGTATTTTTAACTTTTTCTGGTAAAATTGTTCAAATATAATTACATTTCTATACAAGTTTGTGTCAGAATTTATTGTGCTACATGTCTTTGATAAAAAAAAATCCAATAAGTGTATATTTATTGGTTTGCGCAAAAGTCATAGCGTTTACAAACTATGGTACAAAAATGTGAATTTCCGCATTTTGAAGCAGCTCTGACTTTCTGAGCACCTGTCATGTTTCTTGAGGTGCTAGAATGCCAGGATAGTATAAATACCCCCCAAATTACCACATTTTAGATAGAAGACACCCCAAAGTATTCGAGAGGGGGCATGGTGAGTTCATGTATGATTTAATTTTTTTTCACAAGTTAGCGGAAAATGACACTTTCTGAGGAAAAAAAAAATATATAAAGTTTCCATTTCTGCTAACTTCTGGCAAAAAAAATAAAAATCTCCCATGGACTCACTATGCCCCTCAGTGAATACCTTGGGGTGTCTACTTTCTGAAATGGGGTCATTTGTGGGGTGTGTTTACTGTTCTGGCATTTTGGGCGGGGATAAATTGTGAGCAACCCTGTAAAGCCTAAAGGTACTCGTTGGACTTTCGGCCCCTTTACACACCTAGGCTGCAAAAAAGTGTCACACATCTGGTATCGCCGTACTCAGAAGAATTAGGGCAATGTGTTTTGGGGTGTATTTTTACATATACCCATGCTGCGTGAGAGAAATATCTCTGTAAATTTACACCTTTGTATAATTTTTTTTAAAAAGTTGTCATTTACAGAGATATTTCTCACACACAGTATGGGTATATGTAAAAATACACTCCAAAACACATTCCCCAACTTCTCCTGAGTACGGCAATACCACATGTGTGACACTTTTTTGCAGCCTAGGTGCGCAAAGGGGCCCAAATTCCAATGAGTACCTTTAGGATTTCACAGGGCATTTTTACGCATTTGGATTCCAAACTACTTCTCACGCTTTAGGGCCCCTAAAATGCCAGGGCAGTATAAAAACCCCACAAGTGACCCCATTTTGGAAAGAAGACATCCCAAGGTATTCAGTGAGGGGCATGGTGAGTTCATAGAAGTTTTTTTGGGCACAAGTTAGCAGAAAATTATTTTTATTTTATTTTTTTCTTACAAAGTCTCATATTCCACTAACTTGTGACAAATAAAATAAAATTTTACATGAACTCGCGATGCCCCTCACGAAATACCTTGGGGTGTCTTCTTTCCAAAATGGGGTCACTTGTGGGGCATTTATACTGCCCTGGAATTTTAGGGGCTCTAAAGCGTGAGAAGAAGTCTGGAATCCAAATGTCTAAAAATGCCCTCCTAAAAGGAATTTGGCCCCTCTGCGCACCTAGGCTGCAAAAGAGTGTCACACATGTGGTATCGGCGTACTCAGGAGAAGTAGGGCAATGTGTTTTGGGGTGTCTTTTCAGACATACCCATCCTGTGTGTGAAAAATATCTCTGTAAATGACAACTTTTTCCATTGTTTTATACAAAGTTGTCAATTTACAGAGATATTTCTCTCACCCAGCATGGGTATATGTAAAAATACACCCCAAAACTCATTGCCCTACTTCTTCTGAATACGGCGATACCACATGTGTGACACTTTTTTGCAGCCAAGATGCACAAAGGGGCCCAAATTCCAATGAGTAACTTTAGGATTTCACATGGCATTTTTACGCATTTGGATTCCGTGAGGGGTATGGTGAGTTCATGTAAGATTTTATTTTTTGGCACAAGTTAGTGGAATATGAGACCTTGTAAGAAAAAAAAAAAAATTCCGCTAACTTGTGGCAAAAAGTAGCTAACTAACTGGCCGTGATAAGGGACCCTTAGGCCCCATTCACACGTCCGCAATTCTGTTCCACATTTTGCGGAACGGAATTGCGGACCCATTCATTTCTATGGGGACAGACTTTGTCCCGCTTGGATCCAGAATTGCGGATCTGCACTTCCGGGTCCGCACTTCCGTTCTGCATAAATATAGAACATGTCCTATTCTTGTCCGCAATTGCGGACAAGAAAAGGCATTTTCTATATAGTTCTGGCAATGTGCGGATCCGCAAAATGCAAAAAGCACATTGCCGGTGTCCGTGTTTTGTGGATCCGCAAAACACATACGGACGTCTGAATGGAGCCTTACAGGGGGGTGATCAATGACAGGGGGGTGATCAGTGAGTCTATATGGGGTGATTAGGGGTTAATAAGTGACAGGGGGGTGTAGTGTAGTGTGGTGATTGGTGCTACTTACAGAGCTGCCTGTGTCCTCTGGTGGTCGATCCAAGCAAAAGGGACCACCAGAGGACCAGGTAGCAGGTATATTAGACACTGTTAACAAAACAGTGTCTGATATACCTTTCTGATGCGATTATTTTAACATCTACAGCCTGCCAGCGAATGATCATCGCTGGCAGGCTGTAGTATAACTTCCGAGCAGCGCGCTGCGCATGCGCGTTCGCAGGAAATCTCGGGTCTCACGAGATGATGCCTTTTGGCGTTAGTGTGACGGCAAGCGGTTAAAAATACTTTAATAAAAATTTACTGGTCATAAATTCTACAGTTTGTCAAAGATATATATATATATATAGGTATATAACAGAAAGTAAAGCTTCTGAAATTGCATATATCGTCTGTCACCTTCACATTCAGTTGTCAATATCCGTTGTTTTGCTGCATTAGAGGAGCAGAACAAATAAAATAACGGAAGTTCCGGATCTAGCACATACAGGACATCCAGAAAGTCTTCAGATCCTTTCATTTTTTCACACTTTGTTATGTTGCAGCCTTGTACTAAAGTAAAATAAATCAGGTTTTCCCCATCAATACGCCTTCAAAAAATGAAAACTGATTTTTTTTTACTAAAAAGGAAAAACAAAAATTTTGCATGGAAGTATTCAGACCCTTTTCTATGACGCTTGAAATGTAGCTTTGTCTCTTGATCATCTTTGAGATGTTTCTCCACCTTGATTGGAGTCCACCTCTGGTAAATTCATTTGAGTGGACATGTTTTGGAAAGAGACACCCCTGTTAATATAAGGTCTTACAGCTGACAATGCTTATCAGAGAAAAAAACAAACCATAAGGCCCCTATCACACAGGCAAATTTTCCGCGCGGGTGCAATGCGTGAGGTGAACTCATTGCACCCGCACTGAATCCGGACCCATTCACTTCTATGGGGCTGTGCACATGAGTGGTGATTTTCACGCATCACTTGTGCGTTGCGTGAAAATCGCAGTAAGCTCTATATTGTGCGTTTTTCACGCAACGCAGACCCCATAGCAGTGAATGGGGCTGCGTGAAAATTGCAAGCAAGTGCGGATTCGGTGTGATTTTCAAGCACGGTTGCTAGGATGAAAGTCTATTCACTGTATTATTTTCCTTTATAACATGGTTATAAGGGAAAATAATAGCATTTTCTAATACAGAATGCTTAATAGAAGGTCAATTGAGTGTTAAAAAAATAAATAAAAATTAACTCACCTCCTCCAATTGATCGCATAGCTGCCGGACTCCTGTCCTTTCTTCAGGACCTGTCAAAGGACCTGTGGTGATGTCACTGTGCTCATCACATGATTCATGACATGATCCATCACCACAGGTCCTTTGACAGGTCCTGAAGAAAGAACAGGAGTCCGGCAGCTACGCAATCAATTGGAGGAGGTGAGTTAATTAAAAAAAAAAAAATTTTAACACTCAATTGACCTTCTATTAAGCATTCTGTAGTAAGAATGCTATAATTTCCCTTATAACCATGTTATAAGGGAAAATAATACAATTTACAGAATACTGAACCCAAACCCGAACTTCTGGGAAGAATTCCGGGTCCGTGTCTGGGTACCAAACATGCCGATTTTTCTCACTCGTGTGCAAAACGCATTAAATCGCACATGTTCCCGCAACGCCCGTGTGAAACCAGCCTAAGGCCTCATGCACACGGTCGTTGTGCAGCTGTTCTGTGCATTAGGGACCGCAATTTGTGGTCCCCAGTGCACGGGCAACTTCTGTGCGGCGTCCGGGACAGATCGAGACCCATTCAACTCAATTCATCGAGACCCATTCAACTGATCCGTCCTCACCTTTTTGTGGTGCGGAGACACGGACAGAAACACTACGGAAGCGCTCCATAGTGCTTCCATGCCTCCGTTCCGCACCGCAGCTCCGGATTGCAGACCCATTCAAGTGAATGGGTCTGCATCCGTGATGCGGGGAGCACACGGCCGGTGCCCGCATATTGCGGGCCGCAATATGGCCACGGCTGTGTGCATGAGGCCTAAGGAGGAAAGAACTGCCTTTAGAGCCCAGAGACATGATTGTATGGAGGCACAGATCTGGAGACGGGTACAAAAAATGTCTGCTGCACTGAAAGTTCCCAAGAACACAGTGACCTAACAAGTCTGGAACCACCAGGACTCTTTCTAGAGTCTAAGAAACTGGGGGAGACCTTGGTAAGAGGGGTGACCAAGAAGCCAATGGTCACTCTGCCTGTGCACTAAAGAACGTACGTGCAGACTGGAGAAACTTCCAGGTCAACAATCACTGGAGCGCTACACCCATCTGGGCTTTATGGCTGAGTGGTCAGAAAGAAGCCTTTCTCCAGTAAACATACGAAAGTTTAAAATAAAGCATATAAAGGACTCTCAGACTGTGAGAAACAAGATTCTCTGGTCCGATGAAACCAAGATTGAACTTTTGTGCCTAAATTCTCAAACCACCGGGACACAGGGCTGACACGTTGACCTAGGTATGTAGCTATGTGCCAGAGTGGATCTGTCTGTTCAGTTTGTAACGATAACTGTCATGATGGTGAACAGGAGGCCTGGCACAATCATCGCAGTGCCAGAGCAGAGGGGTATTTTAGAAAAAAAATAAGTGCTGGCTTCTGTAGGGGCCGCCCTATCTGGTAAGCATACCAGTTTGTAACCCATAATCCCATGAAAGGTCCTCTTTAAGGCTTGTCCTTCTTGGTGCTGCAATCTCAAATGTGCGGAGTACATACCTCCCAACCTTTGAAAATTCGCAAAGAGGGACAATATGTGTGACACCGTTCTTTTCATTTCCGGCCACGCCTCTAACTCCGCCCAAAGCATTATAACTGACAACTGCAGCAGCTGGGGATCGGTTAGGTGAGTAAGAGTACCTTTATTTTTTTACAGCATGTGGAGCCCCTGGGACTTTTTATTTTTTCTTGCGCTTTAATATGCCTTTAAATATTAGCATATATCAGGTAAATCATTGAATTATAGATGTTGTAAGGTCCAACTTGCACCAAATAATGACAGGAGCCCGGACTATAAGGAGGGGTCATGGGATTCTAGGCATACAGCTGGTTTTAATGTTTTGGTTGTTGGATGGAAAATTCTGAGAAAGGGTCAAGTAGGTGTCATCACTGGGCAAGCTAGGAAGGGTCGGTGACAGGCAGGGATTGGGTCAAAGGTGTTACCGGGTCTGGGCAGAATCTGCCCAGGACGGTAACTGTCTTCTTATTGGAGCATTGTGCTGTCCAATGGCTGCTGGGTCGGGATGCAATTCTTCTCCTGGCCCAGCAACATTGTTTTGATTGGCTTAGAAGTAAGAAACATGCGATGTGGTATATTATAAATTGGAGTGCATTTGGGGGGGATTTGCCTTACCTGAATGGAAATCTCCGGCGCACACCCGCCTCCCCTTTTCGGATTTAATTATTTGTCACTGCCTTTTTTGTTAAATTGCTGAGTGATAAGTGAATTTTCAGGTAGCTCGAGTTTATGGCTGAGCTTATATACCTGTCATCTATTATCTTTATGGTTATTATGGTTATTTATTCCCTTATATTGATTTTATATCAAATTTTTTATATCAAATTTTGAAGTTGGTGATATTTACAGTTAACTAGTAAAGGCCGTGGCCAAATATTCTCCACTTAAAATGGCGTCTGTGCTCTTTATTCATTCGAGTATAAGGTTTAACGTGTTGTGACTCAGGGCACTTTCACACTAACATTTTTCTTTTCCGGCATAGAGTTCCGTCACAGGGGCTCAATATCGTCACAGGGGCTCAATACCGGAAAAGAACTGATCAGGCATATCCCCATGCACTCTGAATGGAGAATCCATCGTTTTGACTGATCAGGCAAAAGATAAAACTGTAGCATGCTACGGTTTTATCTCCGGCGAAAAAAACTGAAGAGTTGCCTGAATGCCGGATCCGGCATTTTTCCCCTAATAGGAATGTATTAGTGCCAGATCCGGCATTCAGAATACCGGAATGCTGGATCCGTCCTTCTGGGCTGCGCATGCGCAGACGGGTTACAATGTGAAATGACAAGCGGAGAGACGGATCCGTTTTTGCAATGCATTTGTGAGACGGATCCGTATCCGGATCAGTCGCACAAATGCTTTCAGTCACATCAAAATCGGCGGATCCGGCGGGCAGTTCCGATGATGGAACTGCCCGCCGGATCACACTGCCGCAAGTGTGAAAGTAGCCTTATACTCCCAGGAAGGTCTGGTCTTATATACAGGTAGAAACCATACAGACACTATAGTAAGGAGCCATTTAGTACATTTATTATACATTCATTCCCCAGGTCAAAAAGAGGGACATTTAAGGATCAAAGAGGGACTGTCCCCAGGGGTGCGCCACCAATGAGGCCCCCCGCCTGAGGCGGCACCAGGTAGGGGCAAGACGAGGGCAGTAGAAGGGCCATGGGCAGTGAGCGCTTTCATTGTGGCAAAGGGGTTAGGTTAAGAAATTGGCGCTGTTTCATTTTTGGCCTCAGACAGCAGAAAGGCTAAGTGCACCCAAAAGAGAGACACTCGGGAGGCACCGGAGTGTATCTGGGCCTATAAGACACCCATTGCCCTGTCCATAAGTCCACCTATGGGGCACAGAAGCGCAGTGTGGTAAGTGTGCAGTCCCCAGTGACAGCCTGCAGTGCCCGTCACCCGCCAGGCTCCTCCCATGTAACCATCCACAAGCTGGGCGGAGGAGGAGGCAGACACGGGCAGGACCCAAACACTGGCTGGGTGTCCTGGGAAGACGGGGGCCGCCGACCGCAGCACCGGCCATCACCGGGCGGCGCAGGGATACTCGGTGCTGTGCGGGGCGGGGAGAGCTCCGGCCGCAGCAGCCAATGAGCGCCACGTCTCCGGCTGTGACATATGCAGCAGGCAGAGTAGCAGATAAAGATGGCAATGTCTCTGATCCAGGCATGCCGCAGCCTGGCGCTCTCCACCTGGCTCATCTCCTACTGCTTCGTGCATCTGCTCTGCATGGACTTCACGGTGGCGGAGAAGGAGGAGTGGTACACGGCCTTCGTCAACATCACCTACCAGGACCCGGCCAACGGCACCAACCGGACGGAGAAGAGCGAGTGCGGGAGGTACGGGGAGCACTCCCTCAAGCTGGACGCCTGGGGCTTGGCGGTGATGCCCTCCCCGCAGGACAGGCTGGCCTGTGACCCGGCCGCTAAGTTCCCGGTGCCAGCCCACGCCGGGAGATGGGTGGCCCTGATCCCTGTGGGCAACTGCACGTGTAGGGATAAGATCCGACATGCCGCCCTGCACAACGCCTCGGCCGTGCTCATCTACAACGTGGGATTCGGGAATGACACCATCACCATGTCCCATCCAGGTCAGTGCTGCCAGTCATCAACACTGCCCACATGGCACTGAGGGTGCTGCTGCCAGGGATGCCTTGTGTGCCAGGCTGCTCCATGTTATGTGTACTACAGGTGACTGCCCACTGCTTCTTCATGTGTACCAGGGGCACCATGTTATGTGTACTACAGGTGACTTAATGTGTGCCAGGGGGCACCATGTTACTGTGTGCTACAGGTGACTTAATGTGTGCCAGGGGGTACCATGTTATGCGTACTACAGGTGACTGCACTCTGCTTCTTCATGTGTACCAGGGGGCACCATGTTACTGTGTACGACAGGTGACTTCATGTGTACCAGGGGGCACCATGTTACTGTGTACTACAGGTGACTGCACACTGCTTCTTCATGTGTACCAGGGGCACCATGTTATGTGTACTACAGGTGACTTAATGTGTGCCAGGGGGCACCATGTTACTGTGTGCTACAGGTGACTTAATGTGTGCCAGGGGGTACCATGTTATGCGTACTACAGGTGACTGCACTCTGCTTCTTCATGTGTACCAGGGGGCACCATGTTACTGTGTACGACAGGTGACTTCATGTGTACCAGGGGGCACCATGTTACTGTGTACTACAGGTGACTGCACACTGCTTCTTCATGTGTACCAGGGGGCACCATGTTATGTGTACTACAGGTGACTTAATGTGTGCCAGGGGGCACTATGTTGTGTGTACTACAGGTGACTTAATGTGTGCCAGGGGGCACTATGTTGTATGTACTACAGGTGACTTAATGTGTGCCAGGGGGTACCATGTTATGCGTACTACAGGTGACTGCACTCTGCTTCTTCATGTGTACCAGGGGGCACCATGTTACTGTGTACTACAGGTGACTGCACACTGCTTCTTCATGTGTACCAGAGGGCACCATGTTACTGTGTACTACAGGTGACTGCACACTGCTTCTTCATGTGTACCAGGGGGCACCATGTTACTGTGTACTACAGGTGACTTAATGTGTACCAGGGGGCACCATGTTGTGTGTACTACAGGTGACTTAATGTGTGCCAGGGGGCACCATGTTACTTTGTACTACAGGTGACTGCCCACTGCTTCTTCATGTGTACCAGGGGGCACCATGTTATGCGTACTACAGGTGACTGCACACTGCTTCTTCATGTGTACCAGGGGGCACCATGTTACTGTGTACGACAGGTGACTTCATGTGTACCAGGGGGCACCATGTTACTGTGTACTACAGGTGACTGCACACTGCTTCTTCATGTGTACCAGGGGGTACCATGTTACTGTGTACGACAGGTGACTTCATGTGTACCAGGGGGCACCATGTTATGTGTACCACAGGTGACTGTACACTGCTTCTTCATGTGTACCAGGGGTCACCATGTTATGTGTACTACAGGTGACTTCATGTGTACCAGGGGGCACCATGTTATGTGTACGACAGGTGACTGTACACTGCTTCTTCATGTGTACCAGGGGTCACCATGTTATGTGTACTACAGGTGACTTAATGTGTGCCAGGGGGCACCATGTTACTTTGTACTACAGGTGACTGCCCACTGCTTCTTCATGTGTACCAGGGGGCACCATGTTATGCGTACTACAGGTGACTGCACACTGCTTCTTCATGTGTACCAGGGGGTACCATGTTACTGTGTACGACAGGTGACTTCATGTGTACCAGGGGGCACCATGTTACTGTGTACTACAGGTGACTGCACACTGCTTCTTCATGTGTACCAGGGGGTACCATGTTACTGTGTACGACAGGTGACTTCATGTGTACCAGGGGGCACCATGTTATGTGTACCACAGGTGACTGTACACTGCTTCTTCATGTGTACCAGGGGTCACCATGTTATGTGTACTACAGGTGACTTAATGTGTGCCAGGGGGCACCATGTTATGTGTACTACAGGTGACTGCACACGGCTTCTTCATGTGTACCAGGGGGCACCATGTTATGTGTACTACAGGTGACTTCATATGTACCTGGGGGCACCATGTTACTGTGTACTACAGGTGACTGCACTCTGCTTCTTCATGTGTTTCAGGGGGCATCATGTTACTGTGTACTACAGGTGACTGCACTCTGCTTCTTCATGTGTTTCAGGGGGCACCATGTTATGTGTACTACAGGTGACTGCACACTGCTTCTTCATGTGTTCCAGGGGGCACCATGTTACTGTGTACTACAGGTGACTGCACTCTGCTTCTTCATGTGTTCCAGGGGGCATCATTTTACTGTGTACTACAGGTGACTGCCCACTGCTTCTTCATGTGTACCAGGGGGCACCATGTTATTGTATACTACAGGTGACTGCACTTTGCTTCTTCATGTGTTCCAGGGGGCATCATTTTACTGTGTACTACAGGTGACTGCCCACTTCTTCTTCATGTGTACCAGGGGGAACCATGTTATTGTGTACTACAGGTGACTGCCCACTGCTTCTTCATGTGTACCAGGGGGCACCATGTTATTGTATACTACAGGTGACTGCACTTTGCTTCTTCATGTGTTCCAGGGGGCATCATTTTACTGTGTACTACAGGTGACTGCCCACTTCTTCTTCAT
The DNA here is from genome assembly GCF_014858855.1 of Bufo gargarizans. Classification (NCBI taxonomy): domain Eukaryota; kingdom Metazoa; phylum Chordata; class Amphibia; order Anura; family Bufonidae; genus Bufo; species Bufo gargarizans. Next base: position 193,170,054 of record NC_058080.1, read on the forward strand.
GTGTACCAGGGGGAACCATGTTATTGTGTACTACAGGTGACTGCACACTGCTTCTTCATGTGTACCAGGGGGCACCATGTTATGTGTACTACAGGTGACTTCATGTGTACCAGGGGGCACCATGTTATGTGTACGACAGGTGACTGTACACTGCTTCTTCATGTGTACCAGGGGTCACCATGTTATGTGTACTACAGGTGACTTCATGTGTACCAGGGGGCACCATGTTATGTGTACGACAGGTGACTGTACACTGCTTCTTCATGTGTACCAGGGGTCACCATGTTATGTGTACTACAGGTGACTTAATGTGTGCCAGGGGGCACCATGTTACTTTGTACTACAGGTGACTGCCCACTGCTTCTTCATGTGTACCAGGGGGCACCATGTTATGCGTACTACAGGTGACTGCACACTGCTTCTTCATGTGTACCAGGGGGTACCATGTTACTGTGTACGACAGGTGACTTCATGTGTACCAGGGGGCACCATGTTACTGTGTACTACAGGTGACTGCACACTGCTTCTTCATGTGTACCAGGGGGTACCATGTTACTGTGTACGACAGGTGACTTCATGTGTACCAGGGGGCACCATGTTATGTGTACCACAGGTGACTGTACACTGCTTCTTCATGTGTACCAGGGGTCACCATGTTATGTGTACTACAGGTGACTTAATGTGTACCAGGGGGCACCATGTTATTGTGTACTACAGATGACTTCATATGTACCTGGGGGCACCATGTTACTGTGTACTACAGGTGACTTAATGTGTGCCAGGGGGCACCATGTTATGTGTACTACAGGTGACTGCACACGGCTTCTTCATGTGTACCAGGGGGCACCATGTTATGTGTACTACAGGTCACTTCATATGTACCTGGGGGCACCATGTTATGTGTACTACAGGTGACTTCATGTGTACCAGGGGGCACTATGTTACTGCGTACTACAGGTGACTGCACACTGCTTCTTCATGTGTTTCAGGGGGCACCATGTTATACTATAGGTGACTGCCCACTGCTTCTTCATGTGTACCAGGGGCATCATGTTATTGTATACTACAGGTGACTGCACACTGCTTCTTCATGTGTTCCAGGGGGCACCATGTTACTGTGTACTACAGGTGACTGCACTCTGCTTCTTCATGTGTTCCAGGGGACATCATTTTACTGTGTACTACAGGTGACTGCCCACTGCTTCTTCATGTGTACCAGGGGGCACCATGTTATTGTATACTACAGGTGACTGCACTTTGCTTCTTCATGTGTTCCAGGGGGCATCATTTTACTGTGTACTACAGGTGACTGCCCACTTCTTCTTCATGTGTACCAGGGGGCACCATGTTACTGTGTACTACAGGTGACTGCCCACTGCTTCTTCATGTGTACCAGGGGGAACCATGTTATTGTGTACTACAGGTGACTGCACACTGCTTCTTCATGTGTACCAGGGGGCACCATGTTATGTGTACTACAGGTGACTTCATGTGTACCAGGGGGCACCATGTTATGTGTACGACAGGTGACTGTACACTGCTTCTTCATGTGTACCAGGGGGCACCATGTTATGTGTACTACAGGTGACTGCACACTGCTTTTTCATGTGTACCAGGGGGCACCATGTTATTGTGTACTACAGGTGACTGCACACTGCTTCTTCATGTGTACCAGGGGGCACCATGTTATTGTGTACTACAGGTTAGGGATCGACCGATATTGATTTTTTAGGGCCGATACCGATACCGATAATTTGTGAACTTTCAGGCCGATAGCCGATAATTTATACCGATATTCTGGGAATTTTCATTTTTAAAAAAAAATAAAAATTCCCACAAATCTGCTGAAAATTAATGTTTATTGTTAATGTGTATTTTTTTTTGTAAATCTTTCTTTTTCATTTATATTTAATATTTTGGTGTTTTTATTATTTTTTTTTGTAACTTTTTTTTTTAAACTAACTTTTAGCCCCCTTAGGGACTAGAACCCTTGTCCTATTCACCCTGATAGAGATCTATCAGGGTGAATAGGAGCTCACACTGTCCCTGCTGCTGTGTGCTCTGTGCACACAGCAGCATGGAGCTTATCATGGCAGCCAGGGCTTCAATAGCGTCCTGGCTGCCATGGTAACCGATCGGAACCCCAGCATTACACTGCTGGGGCTCCGATCGGAGGAGCAGGGGAGAGGGGATCCTGTGGGGGGGGGGGGGGGGGGGCGCACTGCGACTGGGGTGGGGGGGAGGGGGGGCGCACCACTGCTTAATACTGGGGGGGAGGGGGGGCGCACTGCGCCACCAATGTCTGATACTGGGGGGGGAGGGGGGGCGCACTGCGCCACCAATGTCTGATACTGGGGGGCTTGGGGGGGCGCACTGCGCCACCAATGAAGCTTAATCTCTAATTTATTAATATACAGGAGGCAGGAGCTGGCTGCAGGATCACATAGCCGGCTCCCGACCTCTATGAGCTGTAGCTGCGATCCGCGGCATCTGAGGAGTTAACTACCGCAGATCGCAGCTACAGCTCATAGAGGCCGGGAGCCGGCTATGTGATTCTGCAGCTCCCGCCTCCTGTATATGAATGAATGATAGATTAATCTTCATTGGTGGAGCAGTGGCCATAGCTCCTCCCCTCCTCCTGTCCCCTGTACTTTTATTGGCGGCAGCGGCAGGAGCAGCACAGGGGGAGGAGACACTGCTCCTTCTCCCCTGTGCTGCTAAGGGGAACACGGAGAGCGCTGACAGCAGCGCGATCTGTGTTCCCCATACACTATCGGAATATCGGCAAAATAAATGCCGATACCGATAGTGTTCAAAATCCTGAATATCGGCCGATAATATCGGTAAATCCGATAATCGGTCGATCCCTACTACAGGTGACTGCACACTGCTTCTTCATGTGTACCAGGGGCATCATGTTATGTGTACTACAGGTGACTGCACACTGCTTCTTCATGTGTACCAGGGGGCACCATGTTATACTATAGGTGACTGCCCACTGCTTCTTCATGTGTACCAGGGGCATCATGTTATTGTATACTACAGGTGAATCATGACATTACACTACTTCTTCATGTGTGCCAGGGGCATTGTGTTACTGTACACTAAGGGGGTGTCAAGACACCTCTATTCTTCATGTGTGCCATGGGCATCGTGTTATTATTAGTGTTGAGCGAATCGAAGTCCACAATAAATTTTGATTCACTGTGAAGGCAAATTTACTCGTGCTTTGTGGTAGTGAATCCATTTTACTTGAAATAGTGTAAAAAAATAAAATAAAAAATTATACTTACCGCCATCTTGCATGAAGATCTCGCACAAAATCCCATGCGTGGTGACATATGATGTCACCATGCCAGTCGACATGATGCCATAGCCCCAGAACTTCAAGCCAGATGGTGGCGGCCGGCCCATCGCGAGCAAATGGAGGTATGATTTATTTTATTTTTTTAATTTGACACTCTATTACTACCAGATGCTGCGATCATCTATGAACGCGGCATCTGAGGGGTACAATGACGAGGAGCGGCGCAATCACCGCTCCTCATCGTTGCACCCACTACTTACAAAGAAATGCGCTACATGATGAAATCATTCTTCACAAAGCAAATTTTTTTGTAAAAGTCGGCGAAGCAGCCGAATTGCATTTTGGAATACTTTGCTCATCTATTTATTATATACTAAGGGGGAGTCAGGATGCCACTCTATTTTTTCATGTCTACCGCAGGATTTCACATTACGGTATACCACCGATGACTGAGGACACCACACTACTTAAAGGGGTTATCTCATGACTAATGTAAAAATGAAAATCAGACATCATATAGTACATGACAACCTCCTTCCAACAAAACTAGAACCAGCCCTGTACCTCCCATGGATCCAGAGATCTCCCCATTCATTGCTCTGCTAGATCTATATCAAGCTGGCAGCTCAAGGGGAGTGTCTTTTCTGCTGCAGATCAGGGGGCGTGTCCATGCTCTGCCTATCACAGCTCAGGAGGCAGTTGAAGGATGAAACTGAGCATGTGCGGCCTTCTCAGTGAGCAGGACAAAGAAATAAGAAAAGAAAAAAACAGCAGGTGGCGCTATATAGATACACTTTATTAAATTACATGCAGTTACAAAAGTACTCAGATGCAGGTGCTGGTTCGAAAACTGTAGAATATTTTTTTTTGTGGGACAACCCCTTCAATGTCTACCAGGGGGCATCGTGTTATTGTATACTACAAGTGAATCATGACTCTACCAGTACTTCTTCATCTGTACTAGGGGCAATATATTAATGTATACTAAAGGTTAAAACATGAATAGGTATACAGTCATGCAGGTATGCACATAAAATAACAAATGTAAATATAATTTTGTATACATATGAAAGTATCGCCAATAATCACATTGTAAGAAAATGGGTAGGTTCACCCATCAAAACATGAGTATAGCCTGTTATGTTAGAAATAAAAAATATGTTGAAAAAAAATATTGTATGTTAAAAATGGGTCACACTTGGAAGAAAGTTTCAACCATGAAATATACAACCAAATCACAAATGTAATAATAATAATACATCAGTACGGGTCCATTCGCACATCCGCAATTCTATTCCGCATTTTGCAGAGCGAAATTGAGGACCCATTCATTTTGGATTCGGAAATGCGGACCCACACCTCCGGGTCCTGATTTCTGTTCCCGACTGCACATTGCTGGTGTCCGTGTTTTGCGGATCCCGTGTGAATGGACCCTAATACAGTAAACCACCTATGGACTATATCTGTTTACTCAGAAGCTATGCATGCAAGTTTGAGCAGGGCTGACAATATATGTATAAATACAAATAATACATAGCTCACAAACCTCCCCAATATCAGTATGACTTCCAGTAGTCAATATTACTAAGTATGCAAAGACAGGAGATATAGCTCACTGATGCCCCCTTCAGTTATATAAAAGTATCATAACAGCATCATTGCTGCTCAATCCCTCACAGGTAAAACTCTGGGATGCTGCTACCCCAGCCCGCATTTCGGTGACTCCCAGATGAAGGTATTGGCTGGTATAGTCTATGGGTGGTTTACTGTTACTGCTGTAGCATTATTATGCTTATTGTGATTTGGGTATGTATCTTGAGGTTGCTGCTTTCAAGTGTCTCATTTTTAACCCATTGATGCAATTTGGACGTAACTGTAGGTCCAAATTAGGGATCGACCGATATTGATTTTTTAGGGCCGATACCGATAATTTGTGAACTTTCAGGCCGATAGCCGATAATTTATACCGATATTCTGGGAATTTTCTTTTTGTAAATTGTTTGGTTTTGTAAAAAAAATTTTCATTGATACTTAAAGGGAACCTGTCACTGGGATTTTGTGTATAAAGCTGAGGACATGGGTTGCTAGATGGCCGCTAGCACATCCGCAATACCCAGTCCCCATAGCTCTGTGTGCTTTTATTGCTTTAACCCCTTAAGGACACATGACGTATCGGTACGGCATGTTTCCCGAGTCCTTAAGGACACATGACGTACCGGTACGTCATGTGTTGTTCCGATCACTGCCGTGCGGCCGGCTGTGATCGGAACAAGGTGCCTGCTCAAATCATTGAGCAGGCACCTCGGCTAAATGCGCGGGGGGGTCCCGTGACCCCCCCATGTCCGCGATCGCAACAAACCGCAGGTCAATTCAGACCTGCGGTTTGTTGCGCTTTCTGCAGTTTCTGATCGCTGCGGTCCCTGACCGCGGCGATCAGAAACTTTAGTGTGGCGAAAATATATATTTGTCACCCCCCCTGCACCTCTGAATGATTTTAGCCCGGTGGGAGGTGCAGGGGGGGTGTTGCGGGCGGTGGGGGCGGTGCGGGAGGCGGGCGGTGCGGCAGGCGGGATCGCGATCCCCCGCCCGCCTCCTATTGCGTAATCGTTGGTGTACAGTGGGTATACCAGGGTGCCAGCACATTGCTGGCACCCTGGTATAAACGGCTGACATCGGTGATGCGATGTCAGCCGTTTAACCCTTTCCATTCAGCGGTCCGTACGGACCGCTGTATGGAAAAAGTTAACAGTAAGAGGGAGCTCCCTCCCTCTCCGATCGGGGGGCTGCAGTGCCTTTGCAGCCCCCCGATGGAGAGGGAGAGAGCCCCCAGACAGCCCCCCCAGAGCCCCGTCCTTACCCTTCCCCGTCTGCGCAGTTCTGACCATAACTGAGCAGACGGGGAAGGTTCCCATGGCAACAGGACGCCTCTCAGGCGTCCTGCTGTCCATGGTGCTGAACAGATCTGTGCTGAAAGCATAGATCTGTTCAGTGTAAGTAAAATATAGTACAGTGCAATATATATTGTACTGTACTGTATTATACAGACATCAGACCCACTGGATCTTCAAGAACCAAGTGGGTCTGGGTCAAAAAAAAAAGTGAAAAAAAGGTAAAAATCAAAAAACACATTTATCACTGATTAAAAATTAAAAAAATTAAATTCCCTACACATGTTTGGTATCGCCGCGTCCGTAACGACCTGATCTATAAAACGGTCATGTTACTTTACCCGAACGGTGAACGCCATAAAAATAAAAAATAAAAAACTATGATGAAATTGAAATTTTGTCCACCTTACTTCCCAAAAAAAGGTAATAAAAGTGATCAAAAAAGTCGCATGTACGCCAAAATTGTAACAATCAAACCGTCATCTCATCCCGCAAAAAATGAGACCCTACTTAAGATAATCGCCCAAAAACTGAAAAAACTATGGCTCTTAGACTATGGAAACACTAAAACATCATTTTTTTTGTTTCAAAAATGAAATCATTGTGTAAAACTTACATAAATAAAAAAAAAGTATACATATTAGGTATCGCCGCGTCCGTATCGACCGGCTCTATAAAAATATCACATGACCTAACCCCTCAGGTGACCACCGTAAAAAAATAAAAATAAAAACGGTGTAAAAAAAGCCATTTTTTGTCATCTTACGTCACAAAAAGTGTAATAGCAAGCGATCAAAAAGTCATATGCACCCCAAAATAGTGCCAATCAAACCGTCATCTCATCCCGCAAAAAATGAGACCCTACTTAAGATAATCACCCAAAAACTGAAAAAACAATGGCTCTTAGACTATGGAGACACTAAAACATTTTTTTTGTTTTAAAAATGAAATCATTGTGTAAAACGTACATAAATAAAAAAAATTGTATACATATTAGGTATCGCCGCGTCCGTGACAACCTGCTCTATAAAATTACCACATGATCTAACCTGTCAGATGAATGTTGTAAATAAAAAAATAAAAAACGCTGCCAAAAAAGCTATTTCTTGTTACCTTGCCGCACAAAAAGTGTAATATAGAGCAACCAAAAATCATATGTACCCTAAGGCTACTTTCACACTAGCGTTCGGGCGGATCCGTTCTGAACGGATCCGCCCATAATAATGCAGACGGAGGCTCCGTTCAGAACGGATCCGTCTGCATTATATTAGCTAAAAAAAGCTAAGTGTGAAAATAGCCTGGGACGGATCCGTCCAGACTTTCAATGTAAAGTCAATGGGGGACGGATCCGCTTGAAGATTGAGCCACATTGTGGCATCTTCAAACGGATCCGTCCCCATTGACTTACATTGTAAGTCTGGACGGATCCGCACGCCTCCGCACGGCCAGGCGGACACCCGAACGCTGCAAGCAGCGTTCAGCTGTCCGCCTGTCCGTGCGGAGGCGAGCGGAGCGGAGGCTGAACGCCGCCAGACTGATGCAGTCTGAGCGGATCCGCCTCCATTCAGACTGCATCAGGGCTGGACGGCTGCGTTCGGGTCCGCTCGTGAGCTCCTTCAAACGGAGCTCACGAACGGAAACCCGAACGCTAGTGTGAAAGCAGCCTAAACTAGTACCAACAAAACTGCCACCCTATCCCGTAGTTTCTAAAATGGGGTCACTTTTTTGGAGTTTCTACTCTAGGGGTGCATCAGGGGGGCTTCAAATGGGACATGGTGTAAAAAAAAACAGTCCAGCAAAACCTGCCTTCCAAAAACCGTATGGCATTCCTTTCCTTCTGCGCCCTGCCGTGTGCCCGTACAGTGGTTTACGACCACATATGGGGTGTTTCTGTAAACTACAGAATCAGGGCCATAAATAATGAGTTTTGTTTGGCTGTTAACCCTTGCTTTGTAACTGGAAAAAAAAAATTAAAATGGAAAATCTGCCAAAAAAGTGAAATTTTGAAATTGTATCTCTATTTTCCATTAAATCTTGTGCAACACCTAAAGGGTTAACAAAGTTTGTAAAATCCGTTTTGAATACCTTGATGGGTGTAGTTTCTTAGATGGGGTCACTTTTATGGAGTTTATAATCTGGGGGTGCATCAGGGGGGCTTCAAATGGGACTTGGTGTCAAAAAACCGGTCCATAAAAATCAGCCCTCCAAAAAACAAACGGCGCACCTTTCCCTCTACGCCCCGCTGTGTGGCCGTACAGTAGTTTACGGCCACATATGGGGTGTTTCTGTAAACAGCAGAGTCAGGGCAATAAAGATACAGTCTTGTTTGGCTGTTAATCCTTGCTTTGTTAGTGCAAAAAATGGGTTAAAATGGAAAATTAGGCAAAAAAATGAAATTCTCAAATTTCCTCCCCATTTGCCAATAACTCTTGTGCAACACCTAAAGGGTTAACAACGTATTCAAAATCAGTTTTGAATACCTTGAGGGGTGTAGTTTCTTAGATGGGGTCCTTTTTGGGTGGTTTCTATTATGTAAGCCTCGCAAAGTGACTTGAGACCTGAACTGGTCCCTAAAAATTGAGTTTTTGTAAATTTCTGAAAAATTTCAAGATTTGCTTCTAAACTTCTAAGCCTTATAACATCCCCAAAAAATAAAATATCATTCCCAAAATAATTCAAACATGAAGTAGACATATGGGGAATGTAAAGTCATCCAAATTTTTGGGGGTATTACTATGTATTACAGAAGTAGAGAAACTGGAACTTTGAAATTTGCTAATTTTTCCAAATTTTTGTTAAATTTGGTATTTTTTGGTGCAAAAAAAATAATTTTTTTGACTTCATTTTACCAGTGTCATGAAGTACAATATGTGACGAAAAAACAATCTCAGAATGGCCTGGATAAGTCAAAGCGTTTTAAAGTTATCAGCACTTAAAGTGACTCTGGTCAGATTTGCAAAAAATGGCCTGGTCCTTAAGGTGAAATAGGGCTGTGTCCTTAAGGGGTTAAAAAAAGGATTTCATACATATGCAAATTAACCTGAGATGAGTCCTGTATGTGAGATGAGTCAGGGACAGGACTCATCTCAGGTTAATTTGCATATGTATCAAATCGTTTTTTTTCCACAATAAAAGCACACAGAGCTATGGGGACTGTATATTACGGATGTGCTAGCGGCCATCTAGCAACCCATGTCCTCAGCTCTATACACAAAATCCTGGTGACAGGTTCCCTTTAATATTTTGGTTATTTATTTTTTTAAGTTTTTGTTTTGTTTGTTTTTTCTAACTTTTAGCCCCCTTAGGGACTAGAACCCCTGTCCTATTCACCCTGATAGATCTCCATCAGGGTGAATAGGAGCTCACACGGTCCCTGCTGCTTTGTGCTTTGTGCACACAGCAGCATGGAGCTTACTATGACAGCCAGGGCTTCAATAGCGTCCTGGCTGCCATGGTAACCGATCGGAGCCCCAGGATTACACTGCTGGGGCTCCGATCGGAGGAGCAGGGGAGAGGGGATCATGTGGCCACTGCCACCAATGATTAATACTGGAGGGGGGGGGGCTTGGGTGGGGGGGCGCACTGCGCCACCAATGTTTTTAATGTGGGGGGCGCACTGCGCCACCAATGATTAATGCTTGGGGGGGGGGGGGCCACTGCGCCACCAATGACGTTAAATCACTAATTTTATCATATACAGGAGGCAGGAGCTGCAGAATGACATAGCCGGCTATGTGATCCTGCAGCTCCCGCCTCCTGTTCAATTTGAATGAATGAGAGATTCCTCTTCATTGGTGCCGCAGTGGCCACAGCCCCTCCCCTTCTCTTGTCAAAGTCAAAATCCTCAATATCGGCCGATAATATCGGTAAAACCGATAATCGGTCGATCCCTAGTCCAAATTGTAAGCGACTTACTGCATTTGGACGTACAGTCACGTCCAAACTGCTTACCGGGGCTGTGACACTATAAAGTGTCACAGCCCCGGAGTCACCTCTCTCCCCGAGAACAGAGACACCAGGGAATATCTGTCATATCTGTTCATTTATAAGTCATTAAAAAATGCAAAAAATAAAATCTACACATAAATGGTATCGCCGCATCCGTAATGACCTGATCTATAGAAGTATCATGTTAGTAACTCCGTGCGGTGAATGCCGGAAATAAATAATGTAAACACAATGAAGGAATTGCTGTTTTTGTCCCTCACCTCTACAAAAATATAAATAACAAGTGATCAAAAAGTCATATGTACCCCAAAATGATACCAATAAAAACTACAGCCCGTCCCGCAAAAAACAAGCCCTCACACAGCTACATTGGTGAAAAAATAAAAATGTCATGGCCCCTAAAATCAATTACATGTTAGAAAATCCTGATGTCGTTCCTTCCCTTCTGAATGCTGCCGTCTCCCCAAACAGCGGTTTACGACCACATATATAGTGTTGCCGTATTCAGGAAAGAATGCATAACAAATTGTGGGGTGCATTTTCTCCTGTTACCCCTTGTGAAAATAAAAAAATGGGGCTAAAGCAACATTATGTTGGAAATAAAAGTTAATTTTTCATTTTTACAGCCATTGTTGGGTCAAAGCATTCACTTCACTCATAGATTTATTCTTTGAGGGGTGTAGTTTCCAAAATGTCACTTTTTGGGGTTTTCTTTCCAGGGGTACCTCAGGGTCTCTTCAAATGTCACATGGTGCCTGAAAAATATTCCAGCAAAATCTGCCCTCTGTTAACAATATGGTGCTCCTTTCCTTCTGCGCCCTGCTGTCTGCCCATACAGCAGTTTACGATCACATATGGGGTGTTTCTGTAAATAGCTGCATCAGGGTAATAAACGGGGTGGATTTGATTTAAATCAAACTGATTTAAAACATGATTTAAATCACTAGTCAGTAAGGCTTGATTTAAATCATAGTTTTCTACATAAAGACTAATTCTTGTTGGTATAACTTATAATATGCAAGTAGATGAAGATTTTTAGAATAACAACTTTTCATATTAGTTTGATTAGGTTGATTCTGTATTCATAGGTTTGTAGAAGTTAAGATTAAGGTATTTTCTCAACTCTGTTCATGTTATAACATTTTTGCTGTGAAGAAGAGGCATGTGATCTCTGCTGAGTCAAATTCAGTTTTGAGAACTGCAAAAGTAAACCAAGCATCTGTGATAATATCTTGTAGGCAGAGAAACTGCCCAATAATCTTACAAAAACCTCTGGAAGAGCATGACATTGTGAATGGATTAATGGAATTTATTTTTCAAAAAAATTAAACATTATTCTACATAATTAAAAAAACTAATCTTTATTTCATGATGGAATAACCTTTGGATGGTAATATATTTTCCTCAAAAAGCATTTTATATAAAAAAAATCTGATTTAAATAAAAAAATCAAATTTTTTTTTTTTTAAATGATTTTTATCCACCTTGGTAATAAATATTGAGGTTTGTTTGGCTGTTAACCCTTGCTGTGTTACAGGAAAAATTTATTAAAATAGAAAATCTGCACAAATTTTTTCCCCCCTCCATTTTGCTTTAATTCTTGGTGGAATACCTAAAGGGTTAACACAGTTTTAAAAATCAGTTTTGAATAAATTAAGGGGTTTAGTTTCTAAAATTAGGTCATTTATGAGTGGTTTCTACTATGTAAGCCCCAAAAAGTGACTTCATAACTGAACTGGTCCTTAAAAAAAGTGGGTTTTGGCAATTTTCTTAAAAAATATAAAATTTGCTTCTAAGCCTTCTAACTTCCTAAAAAAATAAAATGGCATTTATAAAATGATGCCAATATAAAGTAGACATATGGGGAATGTAAAGTAATAACCATTTTATGAACTATCACTATCCGTCTTAAAAGCAGAGAAATCCAAATTTTGAAAATAGCAAATTTTTCTGAATTTTCTATAAATTTTGAATTTTTTTTATGCATAAAGGTAAAATGTATCAACTAAAATTCACCACTAACATAAAGTATGATGTGTCACGAGAAAACAGTCTCAGAATGGCTTGGATTAGTAAATGCGTTCCAAAGTTATTACCAAATAAACTGACACGTGTCCGATTTGAAAAATGGGGCTCTGGCATTTGGTCCAAACTGTCTGTCGCTTGAAGGGGTTAATATACAGTTTTATATGTTTTTATGTGTCAATAAAGTGAATTACTGATTACTAACATAACCGGTGGTGCTGGGCGATTAATAGGATCAATTTGTCTTTTTAGTTTCTGATATTTTTTTGAAAATCATCATATCAAATCTTTTCTTCTGGAGCGGTGTATCATCGTAGACTGTGTAGTTGTATCAGTCCTGGTGCAGGCGGCATGGACGCTGAAGAGGCCAGGCACAAGTCAGATGGGGGAAAAAAACAACTCCTTGCCTTCCAGCACCTTTTGAACTGCACAACTTTATTGACACGGCACATGGAGTACATCATTGCTATGGCTGACCTGGTCCAAGAGCAGTGTTCAGTTCCCACCTGCAAGTGGACAGAGCAGAACCTCTACAGCAGCCATCGGAGCAGCATCTGGAAGTAGCGCTGGCACCAGCAACCTGCTGACATAATGAGGCTGTACAGGGTCCGCCTGTGGACGCCATGGTGCAGTACAGGGTCTGCCTGCTGACATAATGAGGCTGTACAGGGTCCGCCTGTGGACGCCATGGTGCAGTACAGGGTCTGCCTGCCGACACAATGGTGCAGCACAGGGTCCGCCTGTGGACGCCATGGTGCAGTACAGGGTCTGCCTGCCGACACAATGGTGCAGCACAGGGTCCGCCTGTGGACGCCATGGTGCAGCACAGGGTCCGCCTGTGGACGCCATGGTGCAGCACAGGGTCCGCCTGTGGACGCCATGGTGCAGCACAGGGTCCGCCTGTGGACGCCATGGTGCAGCACAGGGTCCGCCTGTGGACACGACGGTGCAGCACAGGGTCCGCCTGTGGACACGACGGTGCAGCACAGGGTCCGCCTGTGGACACGACGGTGCAGCACAGGGTCCGCCTGTGGACACGACGGTGCAGCACAGGGTCCGCCTGTGGACACGACGGTGCAGCACAGGGTCCGCCTGTGGACACGACGGTGCAGTACAGGGTCCCCCTGCCGACACGACGGTGCAGTACAGGGTCCCCCTGCCGACACGACGGTGCAGTACAGGGTCCCCCTGCGGACGTCACGGTGCAGTACAGGGTCCGCCTGTAGACACGAGGGTGCAGTATAGGCTGTAAAGTTGCCTAAAACATATAACTATATTATATAAAGAAAATAGTCACTTTTATTTGTGTTTTTGGCATATCTTTTAGTTAATTTAGCAAGAAAAAATAATAATTATAATAATTATCCATAAAGTTGAAAGCTTTTGGGTTATGCCATAATCGCCCAGCCCTAATAACAGGCTGCAGTGACTCATTTGTTGATGTGATGTATACTACTGGTTACTTAGGACACCAAACTTCCCAGAAGAAGCAGGACTGCCAAACTGGAGTTTGGTAGGACCAGCCACATGTTGATGGCGTCTGCTGTGTTGTCTTCCAGTGATGGTCTATATGCCTCTGGTATTAGTAGGTTTCCGAGCAGTCAGCCACATTTCAAAGGCTTCCATCTGCATGTAAAAGGTATTGTGTACATGAAAATCCAGGGAAAAATATAGAATAGTCATTTTTATTTATTCGGTTACCTTTTGTAGACTACAGGTGCCCTTCAGGACTACAGAACGATGTTGAAGGACAGCCGAGAATCTTATGGATGTAAATAGACTAGGCCTCGTTGATTAATACAGCCTCTGCTAAATGTTATGGTTGCCCAGAGCAACTAATAGGAGAGCATGCTTCATTTTTTTAGTGCAGTTTATAAAATGAAAGCTGAGCTATCCTTGGTTATCAAGGGGTTGTCAAGTTCTGATATAGGACCACGACCATGGAGACTGTGCTGTGCTCAGGATCCATAGAGAAGTTCTTACATGGAGACGTAGATGTGTAATCCTAGTCCTTGCATGCATTGTATGTACACAGGGAACCTGACAGCCACTTTAGGTGCCCTCACAGAGAGCCTGTGGACATAATCTGCTATTGTGGCGTTTTCTGAGAACGTTCTGTGTGAAGCTGGCTGTGTCCGCAGGAGAAGAGTCAGGCACTGCCAACAAAGAGTCCTGCTTGTTCATGAGCTCCTGCTTCCCCATTGTCACAGCGGGTGCTCGCACAATAAATAATTCATGTCACTGCTTATCTGTAAAGACACTAATGGATGGGTATTCCTCCTTGGTGGAGGGTTTTTATTGATGTCCTCGTTTGGCTTGATTACTTTTTGAAGAGGGCCCTTCGATGTAGGAGAGCTTGGAGAGTGTATAGCGGAATATGCTGTCCTGGTACCTTTATAGATGAAATGCTTCTTACTGAGCATTTTTTATGTAAAAAAAAAATGTGTTAGACCTTTATCGGTCTATTAGTGCTTAGCATGGTGCGTATTAGTGGGACCAGGACATCCTAATCATTCAGATGCAGATGTTTGCTGATATTGTATTATTTGATGTCATTTTTACAATAGAGTTGGCAGATAGCTTTTTGTGGGTAGGCAATAGCACTAGCTGAGATTTAGGAGCTGGTTTGTCGGCCCCCACACTGAGGTCAGGGATAGAAGTTGGAATTCCCAAGGGATCATCAGTCATAGTCTCTGACCTTGTAGGTCAGGGATTAATATAGATTGTTTGTACAGTGTTTCTGTGTGACAGTTTTTTATTGAGTCGAGTCTAAAAAGCAGCTTTTTTCGAAGACCTGTTTACACTGGCCAAGTTTGCTAGTGATTAGTGGGAAGGAAGCATTCCTTCCCGGCAAGCACCTGCTTATCAGTGCTGGAGATTTACATGCTTCGATCTCCTCCACAGTATGGGGAGGCGCGATCTCTAATGCCATTGCTCGTTTCCATGCAGACTCGTTGTTTCACGGCAGCAGATCGTGTTTACACAGCACCATCTACTGTTGGCAAGCACCTTTTTTTGTGACCACGTGAAAGATCTATCATTGAATAATCGGCGGCACTTTTACACTGCCAGATAACCACTAAAGAGCGTTCCTATGAACCCTTGTTAGTGATGATCAGAATCGATCCGTTTAAACTGGTCCTTAAAGGGGTTGTCTGGGTTCAGAGCTGAACCCGGACATACCTCCATTTTCACCCCGGCAGCCCCCCTGACAGGAGCATCGGATCAGTTCATGCTCCGATGCTGTCCTTTGCCCTGCGCTAGATCGCGCAGGGCAAGGGCACTTTTGTTTACAATACCACACTGCCGGGCAGAGGCTTCCATGCGGCAGTGTGTTTGGTGACGTCACCGGCTCTGATGGGCGTTCTTTTACTGGCTAGGGCAGCGCTAAAGCCCGCCCATCAGTGCCGTTGACGTCACTGGGATTTCTGGTAGCCCCATGGAGAGCCTGGTTTGTCACCGGAACTCTTGAAAATGCCTTTGCCCTGCGCAATTTAGTGCAGGGCAAAAGAGAGCATCGGAACACGAACTGCTCGGATGCTCAAGTCAGGGGGGCTGCCTGGGTGAAAATGGAGGGATGTCCGGGTCCAGCTCTGAACTCGGACAACCCCTTTAAGCGTGACCATACACATTAGATAAAAGTAGGTTGATGGTTGAACAATCATCTGGGGAGCGCTCATTTCACAGACACGGCCATACGTATTTTAGTCTATATTGGCCATCAGTGATGGTCAGTTTGCAGTGTTCGCCAGCGAACACATGCGGGCTGCCATCTTTAGTAAGGTAGACTTACCCGTCCGGCGATGCACAGGTAAGCCCATACCTGTGCCTGTGCCGCAAGCCGGTCTGAAATCAAATGCGGTCACCGGAAGCAGGCAGTTCTGAGAACAGCCGCCAGGGGCCTTCATCAGGCTGTTCTCGGAACTGCCTGCTCCTGGTGACCGCATTTGATTTGAGACCGGCTTGCGGCACAGGCAAAGGTAAGGGCTTACCTGTGCATCGCCGGACGGGTGAGTCTACCTTACTAAAGATGGCAGCCCGCATGTGTTCGCTGGCGAACACTGTGAACTGACCATCACTGTTGGCCATTACAGTGTTCAGACTGACTATACATGTTCAATGAAACTGGGCAATGGACGAAAGATCTTTTCTTTCTTTCTCTCTTTTCAGACGATGATGGTCTGTCATTGGTCGGCTAAAATCCTTCTTTCTTCAATTTCACCTGGTGAATGATCCTTTTGGTTGAAATCGTCTAATGTACGTGGTTACCTTGCAGACAGATACATCAATACTATGAAGGACCATAAACCTTTTGTACAAAATTCTGCTAATCTGAATATACATCAGGGCTTCTTGGTGCAGTAGCGACATGAGATACAGTTGTGGTTTTGAAGGGAGAATTACGCTTTACGGGTTTGTTCAGACATGGCAGATATGGTGTGGATTTCTCTGCCTTTTAATTACAGTTGGGTAATCCGCAGCGTATCACAAGTACCAGTAAAGTGGATAAGATCTGATGAAATCTCATTTGCATGCCGCAGAACAATAATCTGCTGCGGGCGTTCATCCTTGGTGTAGATTTTGTAATCCTCGCCTTGTCTATGTTGTGGGTTTCCAGTGGAACAAAAATTATGACAGGCATTCCATTGCAGAAAATGAGCCTCTTGTGACCGTACCCTATTCACATGGCCAGTCTGATAATGGATGCCATGACTGAATAATGTCAGACTGTGCAACTGGTAACACCCTGCTGGACCTTCATTGCAAACTGCTAGCAGTACATTCAAGTCATAAAAATAGATGCCCCAGAATAGTTATTTCGAGGGGTTGCAAGTATGTGCTACAGCAGGTCACAAGTCCCCTTTAATACAGGTCCCCCTGTATGTTGTTGGTCTTCTTTGTCTCGGTTGAGCTTTGTTTTGCTCTCTTCACTTCAAATGGGAGAATACATCATCAAAAAATGCTACTGTGGTTTTTAAGAGGCTTTCGGTCTTATACAACAGTGTGATCTTGCAGCTTTTTATCAGCAGTTAAGCCCCAGCCCAGTGCTTGGTGAGAATGTGCTATAAAGGTCCCACTGTTACTGATTTCCAGTCCGTTATCGCCTCAATCTTCTGATTTCTGCGCGGTGTCTCTGTCAGCCTTTATCTGATTCTTCTCCACTTGCTGTATGTCTAGAACTGCACAGTAAATCATTAATACTCTGGTACTCAGGTATCACTTTTCAGGTGTCGTCTAAACTCTGGTTACAAGAGCCACAATCTGCAGAAGTTCATTCCTGCCTTTCAGTATGTCTGCGACTGAATACAACTAAAGCTGGCCATACTTGGCAGATCTACATTGGCCGAGGCTGCTGAAACTGGTGGGTCTGTCCGAACATCTAACGTATAGCCTATATAACAACCCAGTGAAGCCACACAGAATTGCATAATACCTACATAATATAGTGTATAGCAGAATTCTAAATTACAGACAACTATCTCATTAGCAAAAAAGATCTCTTTATTAGATACAGATAGATAAAAAAACATATACAATGGAGTCCCCACCATTTCAGTGGGACTGAGAAAGTGAAAGAGGGACAACTGGAATGAGACTAAATGTATAAAGTATATAAGGTGAGCACAAGAAAAATATCCTCCTACTAATGACACATACATTACATAATAAAGTGCTTGAGAGAGGAGAGAAACAGGTAGTTGGATCTCTACTACCGGTTGCACATGTATAAATATAAAAGTGCATCAATCATTATAAAGTCACACACAGGTATAATATGATGCTAAACCTGTGGCAGTGAAATCACGAGGCAATCTTATAGAAGAGAACCAAAAAACCTAAAACAGGCTTACCAATACATGAACAAAGTGTAATCACGCCTCTCATATGAATAATAAAGAGTTTAAAGGGATTCTGTCACCAAGTTTTGGGCTATAGAGCTGCGGACATGCACGGCTAGATTGCCGCTAGCATGTCCGCAATATATCTGTCCTATAGGGCTGTGTGGTTTTAATTTCTTTAAAAAAGGATTTTATAGATATGTAAATGAGTCTTGTATGTGTCCAAGAGGCTGTACTAACCTTCCTGGTGCCCAGCCACGCCCGCCTGTGAAGGAGCCCTGCACCGCCTATGTCCTCCGAATCTCCTCCTTTCATCAACTATAGATTGCCGTAATCTCGCGATGCACGAGCTCGCACATGCGCAGTGCCGTTATAGTGTTCCTTCCCTGTGCTGGCATCAGCCTCAGGGAAAGAACTGCGCATGCGCGAGCGCGAGATTACGGCAATCTATAGTTGATGAAAGGAGGAGATTCGGAGGACATAGGCAGTGCAGGGCTCCTTCACAGGCGGGCGTGGCTGGGCTCCAGGAAGGTTAGTACAGCCCCTTGGACACATACAAGACTAATTTACATATCTATAAAACCACAGAGCCCTATAGGACAGATATATTGCGGATATGCTAGCGGCGATCTAGCCGTGCATGTCCGCAGCTCTATAGCCCAAAACTTGGTGACAGAATCCCTTTAAGCAAGAGAAAGTGGAGGTAAACGGATCTCCACTGCAGGCTGCTCATATATGAATATAAAAAGCTCATAACACATGTGCAGTAAAGTATATTAGACTTGTAATAGTAAAATCATAAGGCAGCCATATAGGGGAAAGCCAGAAAGACCTCAAACAAGCTCAGCAGTACATGAACAGAGTATAATCGCATCTCCCATACCAGTGTCCCTCACCCAACCAACGCGTTTTGCTGAATGGCCTCGTCAGGGGAAGTGAGGGACAGTGGGGTGGTTGCTTTATATATACACACAATCTGTATTCAAGTGAAATCACCTACATGGCGTCCACATTGTTTCCCTACATGAAGCGCGCTTGCATCCCCAAGGCTACTCCCATCTCACCTCACATGATCATCAATACCGACCCTCATTGGCGCTAATAATCTCGCACCTAGGATCGCGTTGTTTCCTATGTAGTAAATGCCAGGCACCAATATGGCCGATAATGCGATGACATCACGGTCACATGAAGAAACCACATGACAGCGGAAAATAATTAGATAACCTGCGATCGTGGGATCGAGAGGGGAGTAAGGTATATTATAGCAGAAAAGTCTACCAAGTGAATAATAGAAATAAAGAGCGCTTTTTATATATTTACTAGAAATATCTAGATCCGGGTATATGTCCATGCAGGTGAAACCACAGAACTAAAGAATAAGGCCAGGTTCACACATAAGGGTACCCGATAAGCGCTGTTTACAAGCGTGCTTATTGGGCGTTTACCAACGTGCGAGTGAAACAAGCAAACGCCCATTGTCGCGCGTTCCCGCTAGATCTATGTGCCGGAATGCGCGACAATGAGCCCCAAAGAAGCTCCTGTACTTCTTGGGGCGTCGGGCGATCGTACGCGCTGTAAAACGCTCAGGTGAGAACCATGCCCATAGGGAATCATTGGTTCTTGCCTGTTGAGCGTTTTACAGCACGTAGGAACGCGCTGTAAAACGCTCAGGTGTAAACCCAGCCTTAGGTGTACGGAACACTACAGATATCACAGGAAATAAAAATATATATGGATCCAAACCCATTACAAAATATCATATAGCTATAATATGGGAACAAATACATATTAATAATTTTCTTTATCGCCAGGTGTAGTACCTACAGTGAGGTCCATAAATATTGGGACAGACACAATTGTAAAATTTTTGGCTCTATACACCACCACAATGGATCTGAAATGAAACGAACAAGATGTGCTCTAACTGCAGACTGTCAGCTTTAATTTGAGGGTATTTACATCCAAATCAGGTGAACGGTGTAGGAATTACAACAGTTTGCATATGGGCCTCCCACGTGTTACGGAACCAACAGTAATGGGATAAATGGCTTCTCAGCTGTTCCATGGCCAGGTGGTGGATGACCAAAGAATTATTTCCCTGGTGACGAAAACACCCTTCACAACAGTTGGCCAGATCAAGAACACTCTCCAGGAGGTAGGTGTATGTGTGTCAAAGTCAACAATCAAGAGGAGACTTCACCAGAGTGAATACAGAGGGTTCACCACAAGATGTAAACCATTGGTGAGCCTCAAAAACAGAAAGGCCAGATTAGAGTTTGCCCAACGACATCTAAAAAAGCCTTCACAGTTCTGGAACAACATCCTATGGACAGATGAGACCAAGATCAACTTGTACCAGAGTGATGGGAAGGGAAGAGTATGGAGAAGGAAAGGAACTGCTCAGGATCCTAAGCATACCACCTCATCAGTGAAGCATGGTGGTGGTAGTGTCATGGTGTGGGCATGTATGGCTGCCAATGGAACTGGTTCTCTTGTATTTATTGATAAGAGTTTCGGGCAATATTATCTTCTTATATTCAGCCAAATGCTTCAGAACTCATAGGCCGGCACTTCACAGTGCAGATGGACAATGACCCAAAGCATACTGCAAAGGCAACCAAAGAGGTTTTTTTTAAGGGAAAGAAGTGGAATGTTATGCAATGGCCAAGTCAATCACCTGACCTGAATCCGATTGCGCATGCATTTCACTTGCTGAAGACAAAACTGAAGGGAAAATGCCCCAAGAACAAGCAGGAACTGAAGACAGTTGCAGTAGAGGCCTGGCAGAGCATCACCAGGGATGAAACCCAGCATCTGGTGATGTCTATGCGTTCCAGACTTCAGGCTGTAATTGACTGCAAAGGATTTGCAACCAAGTATTAAAAAGTGAAAGTTTGATTTATGATTATTATTCTGTCCCATTACTTTTGGTCCCTTAACACGTGGGAGGCACATATGCAAACTGTTGTAATTCCTGCACCGTTCACGTGATTTGGATGTAAATACCCTTAAATTAAAGCTGACAGTCTGCAGTGAAAGCACATCTTGTTAGTTTCATTTCAAATCCATTGTGGTGATGTATAGAGCCAAAAATTATAGAATTGTGTCGATGTCCCAATATTTATGGACCCGACTGTACCCCTAGAAAATAAATTATGTTTAAAAAATAACCCCATATGTACAAAATACCCCCCTATATATAAAAGAGAACAGGGGTACAAATTATAAATATACACGTGAATAACATTTAATCACATTAATATAAAAAATATAAATATATGTGGATTTACAAATTAGTTTTCTATTTAGCCCAATTTATCGAACCACATACATTTTACCAGAAGACGGAACAGCGAATAATGTGGACTCTCTAGGGTTTAGCTATATGTACCATCATTGGGACATATCGCCAGGTATAATTGTAGTGATAATGTTTGGAATACCGTACAATACCTTGGGGGCTCCCTCAGTTCCCTACTTATATAAACATATATTCAAATTGGACTCCTGTATGAATAATATAAACTGACCCATTATGAATTGGATACATATATATATATATAATTTTTTTTAACTATCTGTGTATGAATTTAATTTATTAATTAATTATGGCGTATTCACTGATACCTATGCATGAAAAATATAAACTATTTGATCCACTATGAATTATACCTGCATAGGCATCTAATTAAGTAATCAATTATGTTATATGTGTTGATATTTCACATTGTTCTATTTATATGGTAGGTTTAAAAAAAAAAAAAATTGGCACTTTCACTTTTGCACTTTCACTGTGTGGCACCTTGCACTTCACGTGAGCTGTGCATGATTCTGCACGCATTTGTTTGTGTGCGGCGGATTCATGCACGACCTTGTTTTTATAGGTTTGCAAATATTTTTTTTCTTCACATTCAATTTTATTTTTTGTTATGGCAATGTTGTGCACAATGGTGACGCATGTACTACCTGTCTGGATGCATGCGGTACCATATGCGCACATAATATTTCATCGTATAGATATGACACATGATTTGGAGTCGATGTATGATTTTTTTTTTATAACATTATTCACATAATTATAAGCATTAGATACTTTCTACACAATGTGCATTTATCTACAGGGTGTTTAGTTAATATTCTTTGCACTTTTTGTATATTATTATATATATTTATATTAGTGTGATTAAATGTTATTCACGTGTATATTTATAATTTTTACCCCGTTCTTTCTCTTATATATAGGGGGTATTTTGTACATATGGGGTTATTTTTTATAAACATGATTTATTTGCAGGGATAGGTACTACACCTGGTGATAAAGAAAATGATTAATATGTATTTGTTCCCATATTATAGCTATATGATATACTGTAATGGGTTTGGATCCATAGACGTCTTTTTGCGGTGATATCTGTAGTGTTCCGTACACCTAATTCTGTAGTTCTGTGGTTTCACCTGCATGGACATGTACCCGGATCTAGATATTTCTAGTAAATATATAAAAAGCGCTCTTTATTTCTATTATTCACTTGGTAGACTTTTCTGCTATAATATACCTTACTCCCCTCTCGATCCCACGATCGCAGGTTATCTAATTATTTTCCGCTGTCATGTGATTTTCTCATGTGACTGCGACGTCATCGCATTATCGGCCATATTGGTGCCTGGCATTTACTGCATAGGAAACAACGCGATCCTAGGTGCGAGATTATTAGCGCCAATGAAGGTCGGTATTGATGATCATGTGAGGTGAGATGGGAGTAGCCTTGGGGATGCAAGCGCTTCATGTAGGGAAACCATGTGGACGCCATGCAGGTGATTTCACTTGACTACAGATTGTGTGTGTGTGTGTGTGTGTGTGTATATATAAAGCAACCACCCCACTGTCCCTCACTTCCCCTGACGAAGCCATTCGGCGAAACGCGTTGGGTAGGTGAGGGACACTGGTATGTGATTATACTCTGTTCATGTATTGGTGAGCTTGTTTGAGGTCTTTCTGGCTCTCCCCTATATGGCTGCCTTATGATTTTACTATTACAAGTCTAATATACTTTACTGCACATGTGTTGCCAGTTTTTATATTCATATATGAGCAGCCTGCAGTGGAGATCCGTTTACCTCCACTTTCTCTTGCTTAAGCACTTTATTATTCATATGAGAGGTGTGATTACACTTTGTACATGTATTGGTAAGCCTGTTTTAGGTTTTTTGGTTCTCTTCTATATGGTTGCCCCGTGATTTCACTGCCACAGGTTTAGCATCATATTATACCTGGGTGTGACTTTATAATGATTGATGCACTTTTATATTTATACATGTGCAACCGGTAGTAGAGATCCAACTGCCTGTTTCTCTCCTCTCTCAAGCACTTTATTATGTAATGTATGTGTCATTAGTAGGAGGATATTTTTCTTGTGCTCACCTTATATACGTTATGCATTTAGTCTCGTTCCAGTTGTCCCTCTTTCACTTTCTCAGTCCCACTGAAATGGTGGGGTCTCCTTTTGTATATGTTTTTGTTTTTTTACATGTTTTTTTTATATATCTGTATCTAATAAAGAAATCTTTTTTGCTAATGAGATAGTTGTCTGTAATTTATAATTCGGCTATATACTATATCTATGTAGGTATTTCGAACATCTAATGTGTATAGTGACCTCCCATCTCTCCCACTGACAGCTGATATCTGGGGAGATATGGCTTGGTCACGTTGAATTTCAACTGCCCGATCCTTTTGTTCTCAGGAGTTGGAGGTATCTGGCAGCAGATTTTTCACCTCTCCCCTATCACTAGATATACATGCTTTGCTAAGCAGCCAAATGTATCTGAGGATCAAAAATGGCTGACAAAATACTCTAATCTGGAATAATTACTGTCCTTTAAAGCAGCACTGTCACCAGGATCAACCCTATTAAACCAGACATGCTGATTAAAACAATATATTTGTTTTGTCTGTATGATAAGTAACTGCAGAGAAATGTGTGTTTTTATTCATATGCAGATGAGAAGTTTGAGCACCAGGAGGCGGGGCTGAATTGTTTGAGCACTGCTCTGTAACACCCCCTGTGCTCTGCACACTCCCCCTTGCCTTGATTGATAGGGCTAGACATGCTGAGGGCAGAGCTGTGTCCTAGAATCTACATATCATATACACTATGTACTATAGCTTCACCACACTGAGATCTGCTCAGTAGGCTAATATACATATTACCGTGTTATTCACAGGCACAATATATGATTTTAAAGGCACCACTAATATGTGTTAGCTTATAAGTAGGGTTGAACGAAGCAAAACTTTGTTTGAATGCTGTACGGAGACCCATCTCTGCACAGCATTCAAATGAATGGGCTTCAAGTTGAATAATCGAAGTCCGAAGTTATTCAACAAAGTCTCGTGAGACTTTGGACATAACAAATTTCACCTCTGCGAAGCCCATTTATTTGAATGCTGTGCGGAGACGGGTCTCTGTACAGCACTCAAACAAAGTTTTGAACGAAGCATCTTCGGATCTATGATCCAAAGCGTACTTCGCTCAACCCTACTTATAAGTATAGAAAAAACATGCAACTCTATGTGGTAATGCTATAGCTTTGTGGTAAATGTATGGTTTTGCATGTAGCGATCCCAGGTTTGAATCCTGGGAGAAACTTACATAAACAAACAATTTATTATATATATATATATATATATATATATATATTTTTTTTTTTCATTTAACCCATAAAAGGCTATAGTATAATATACAGGGTGGCCCGCGAAAAAGTAGCCCGCCTCCACTTTATCCATATCAAACTGCCTAATAGTAAATCTGTCTTAGTTTTCCATAGCAACCAATCAGAGCTCAGCTTTCATGTTTTCAGAGCCCTGTAGGAACTGAAAACTGAGCTCTGGGCAACTAAGACTGATTTACTATTAGACAGTTTGATTTGGAGATACTTTTTCATGGGTAATCCTGTATTATTATATAATGGAAATAGTGTTTTTTTTTTTTTTTTTTTTTTTGTTTCCTGGTTTTATTACTGGTTTATTCACAGGTACAATATAGAAACATAGAATGTGTCGGCAGATAAGAACCATTTGGCCCATCTAGTCTGCCCAATATCCTAAATACTATGGATAGCCCCTGGCCCTATCTTATATGAAGGATGGCCGTATGCCATCTATATGATTATAAAGAAACTAGCACCATTTATTAGATTTTTAAGCCTAATACATTATTCTCAATATGATAAGGATTTAGATTTTTATTATGGGTTTAATGTGGAAGGAAAAAATGTCTGAAGAAAAAAACCTGGAAGTCTCTCCCAGGATTCATACCTGGGATCTCTACATGCAAAACCATACACTTAACACATTATAAGCATACCACATAAAGAAGTATGTTTTTCCATGCTTATAATCTAACACACATTACTGGTGTCTTTCTAATCATACATTGTGCCTGTGAATAAAGCAGTAATATGTATGTTAACATTCTGAGCAGTTCTCACTGTGGTGAAGCTCTAGTACAGGGATCTGCAACCTTCAGCACTCCAGCTGTTGTGAAACTATAATTCCCAGCATGCTCCATTCATTTGTATGAGAGTTCTTAGAAGTGCAGAACAAGTATGCATACTGGGAGTTGTAGTTTCACAACAGCTGGAGTGCCGGAGGTTGCCTACCCCTGCTATACTACATAGATACACATATATGGACAGGACTAGACATGCCCTCAGCATGTCTAGTCCTGTCCATCAAGGGGGAGAGGGTGTGTGCAGAGCACAGGGGGTGTTACAGAGCAGTGCTCAGACCATTCAGCCCCGCCTCCTGGTGCTCAAACTTCTCGTTTGCATATGCATAAAAACACAGAAATGCAGCAGTTTATCATACAGATAAAAGAAAGGCATAGTTTTAATCAGCATGCTGAGCCCTATCAGACAGTATGTATGGTTTAATAGGGATGATCCTGGTGACAAAGCCTCTTTAACCACCTCCCGACCGCTGTACGCACATATGCGTCCGGGAGGTGGTTGCTTTACCTCTCCTGGACGCATATACGCGTCATCTCGCGAGACGCGAGATTTCCTGTGAACGCGCGCACACAGGCGCGCGCGCTCACAGGAACGGAAGGTAAGCGAGTGGATCTCCAGCCTGCCAGCGAGCGATCGCCGCTGGCAGGCTGGAGATCTGATTTTTTTTAACCCCTAACAGGTATATTAGACGCTGTTTTGATAACAGCGTCTAATATACCTGCTACCTGGTCCTCTGGTGGTCCCTTTTGTTTGGATCGACCACCAGAGGACACAGGCAGCTCTGTAAAGTACCACAAAACACTACACTACACTACACTACACCCCCCCGTCACTTATTAACCCTTTATGAACCACTGATCACCCCTGATCACCCCATATAGACTCCCTGATCACCCCCCTGTCATTGATCACCCCCCTGTCATTGATCACCCCCCTGTAAGGCTCCATTCAGAGGTCCGTATGATTTTTACGGATCCACTGATACATGGATCGGATCCGCAAAACACATGCGGACGTCTGAATGGAGCCTTACAGGGGGGTGATCAATGACAAGGGGGTGATCACGCATATAGACTTCCTGATCACTTCCCTGTCATTGATCACCCCCCTGTCATTGATCACACCCCTGTAAGGCTCCATTCAGAGGTCCGTATGATTTTTACGGATCCACTGATACATGGATCGGATCTGCAAAACACATGCGGACCTCTGAATGCAGCCTTACAGGGGGGTGATCAATGACAGAGGGGTGATCACCCATATAGACTCCCTGATCACCTCCGTCATAGATCACCCCCCTGTAAGGCTCCATTCAGACGTCCGTATGATTTTTGCGGATCCACTGATGCATGGATCGGATCCGCAAAACACATGCGGACGTCTGAATAGAGCCTTACAGGGGGGTGATCAATGACAAGGGGGTGATCACGCATATAGACTTCCTGATCACTTCCCTGTCATTGATCACCCCCTTGTCATTGATCACCCCCCTGTAAGGCTCCATTCAGAGGTCCGCATGTGTTTTGCGGATCCGATCCATGTATCAGTGGATCCGTAAAAAATCATACGGACGTCTGAATGGAGCCTTACAGGGGGGTGATCAGGGAGTCTATATGGGTGATCACCCCTCTGTCATTGATCACCCCCCCCGTAAGGCTCCATTCAGAGGTCCGCATGTGTTTTGCGGATCTGATCCATGTATCAGTGGATCCGTAAAAAATCATACGGACATCTGAATGGAGCATTACAGGGGGGTGATCACCCCATATAGACTCCCTGATCACCCCCCTGTCATTGATCACCCCCTGTCATTGATCACCCCCTGTAAGGCTCCATTCAGACATTTTTTTGGCCCAAGTTAGCAGAAATGTTTTGTTTGTTTTTGTTTTTTCTTACTAAGTCTCATATTCCACTAACTTGTGTCAAAAAATAAAATCTCACATGAACTCACCATACCCCTCACGGAATCCAAATGCGTAATTTTTTTTTAGACATTTACAGGTCCTTCTAAAAAAATTAGCATATTGTGATAAAGTTCATTATTTTCTGTAATGTACTGATAAACATTAGACTTTCATATATTTTAGATTCATTACACACAACTGAAGTAGTTCAAGCCTTTTATTGTTTTAATATTGATGATTTTGGCATACAGCTCATGAAAACCCAAAATTCCTATCTAAAAAAATTAGCATATTTCATCCGACCAATAAAAGAAAAGTGTTTTTAATACAAAAAAAGTCAACCTTCAAATAATTATGTTCAGTTATGCACTCAATACTTGGTCGGGAATCCTTTTGCAGAAATGACTGCTTCAATGCGGCGTGGCATGGAGGCAATCAGCCTGTGGCACTGCTGAGGTGTTATGGAGGCCCAGGATGCTTCGATAGCGGCCTTAAGCTCATCCAGAGTGTTGGGTCTTGCGTCTCTCAACTTTCTCTTCCCAATATCCCACAGATTCTCTATGGGGTTCAGGTCAGGAGAGTTGGCAGGGCAATTGAGCACAGTAATACCATGGTCAGTAAACCATTTACCAGTGGTTTTGGCACTGTGAGCAGGTGCCAGGTCGTGCTGAAAAATGAAATCTTCATCTCCATAAAGCTTTTCAGCAGATGGAAGCATGAAGTGCTCCAAAATCTCCTGATAGCTAGCTGCATTGATCCTGCCCTTGATAAAACACAGTGGACCAACACCAGCAGCTGACATGGCACCCCAGACCATCACTGACTGTGGGTACTTGACACTGGACTTCAGGCATTTTGGCATTTCCCTCTCCGCAGTCTTCCTCCAGACTCTGGCACCTTGATTTCCGAATGACATGCAAAATTTGCTTTCATCCGAAAAAAGTACTTTGGACCACTGAGCAACAGTCCAGTGCTGCTTCTCTGTAGCCCAGGTCAGGCGCTTCTGCCGCTGTTTCTGGTTCAAAAGTGGCTTGACCTGGGGAATGCGGCACCTGTAGCCCATTTCCTGCACACGCCTGTACACGGGGGCTCTGGATGTTTCTACTCCAGACTCAGTCCACTGCTTCCGCAGGTCCTCCGAGGTCTGGAATCGGTCCTTCTCCACAATCTTCCTCAGGGTCCAGTCACCTCTTCTCGTTGTGCAGTGTTTTCTGCCACACTTTTTCCTTCCCACAGACTTCCCACTGAGGTGCCTTGATACAGCACTCTGGGAACAGCCTATTCGTTCAGAAATTTCTTTCTGTGTCTTACCCTCTTGCTTGAGGGTGTCAATGATGGCCTTCTGGACAGCAGTCAGGTCGGCAGTCTTACCCATGATTGCGGTTTTGAGTAATGAACCAGGCTGGGAGTTTTTAAAAGCCTCAGGAATCTTTTGCAGGTGTTTAGAGTTAATTAGTTGATTCAGATGATTAGGTTAATAGCTCGTTTAGAGAACCTTTTCATGATATGCTAATTTTTTTAGATAGGAATTTTGGGTTTTCATGAGCTGTATGCCAAAATCATCAATATTAAAACAATAAAAGGCTTGAACTACTTCAGTTGGTGTGTAATGAATCTAAAATATATGAAAGTCTAATGTTTATCAGTACATTACAGAAAATAATGAACTTTATCACAATATGCTAATTTTTTGAGAAGGACCTGTATATTCCAGACTTCTTCTCACGCTTTAGGGCCCTAAAATGCCAGGGCAGTGTAAATACCCCACATGTGACCCCATTTCGGAAAGAAGACACCCCAAGGTATTTGCTGAGGGGCATATTGAGTCCATGAAAGATTGAAATTTTTGTCCCAAGTTAGCGGAAAGGGAGACTTTGTGAGAAAATACAAAAAAAAACAATTTCCGCTAACTTGTGCCAAAAAAAAATATTCTAGGAACTCGCCATGCCCCTCATGGAATATCTTGGGGTGTCTTCTTTCCAAAGTGGGGTATTTATACTGCCCTGGCATGTTAGGGGCCCGAAAGCGTGATAAGAAGTCTGGGATCCAAATGTCTAAAAATGCCCTCCTAAAAGAAATTTGGGCACCTTTGCGCATCTAGGCTGCAAAAAAGTGTCACACATGTGGTATCACCGTACTCAGGAGAAGTTGGGGAATGTGTTTTGGGGTGTCATTTTACATATACCCATGCTGGGTGAGAAAAATATCTTGGTCAAATGCCAACTTTGTATAAAAAAAATGGGAAAAGTTGTCTTTTGCCAAGATATTTCTCTCACCCAGCATGGGTATATGTAAAATGACACCCCAAAACACATTCCCCAACTTCTCCTGAGTATGCCAATACCAGATGTGTGACGCTTTTTTGCAGCCAAGGTGGGCAAAGGGGCACACATTCCAAAGAGCACCCTTAGGATTTCGCAGGCCATTTTTTACACATTTTGATTGCAAAGTACTTCTCACACATATGGGCCCCTAAATTGCCAGGGCAGTATAACTACGCCATGAGTGACCCCATTTTGGAAAGAAGACACCCCAAGGTATTCCGTGAGGGGCATGGCGAGTTCCTAGAATTTTTTATTTTTTGTCGCAAGTTAGTGGAATATGAGACTTTGTAAGGAAAAAAAAATAATAAAAAATCATCATTTTCCGCTAACTTGTGACAAAAAATTAAAGATTCTAGGAACTCGCAATGCCCTTCACGGAATACCTTGGGGTGTCTTCTTTCCAAAATGGGGTCACTTGTGGTGTAGTTATACTGCCCTGGCAATTTAGGGGCCCAAATGTGTGAGAAGTACTTTGCAATCAAAATGTGTAAAAAATGGCCTGCAAAATCCGAAAGGTGCACTTTGGAATATGTGCCCCTTTGCCCACCTTGGCTGCAAAAAAGTGCACACATCTGGTATCGCCGTACTCAGGAGAAGTTGGGGAATGTGTTTTGGGGTGTCAATTTAAAATATACCCATGCTGGGTGATAGAAATATCTTGGTCAAATGCCAACTTTGTATAAAAAAATTGGAAAAGTTGTCTTTTGCCAAGATATTTCTCTCACCCAGCATGGGTATATGTAAAATGACACCCCAAAACACATTCCCCAACTTCTCCTGAGTACGGCGATACCAGATGTGTGACACTTTTTTGCTGCCAAGGTGGGCAAAGGGGCACATATTCCAAAGTGCACCTTTCGGATTTTGCAGGCCATTTTTAACACATTTTGATTGCAAAGTACTTCTCACACATATGGGCCCCTAAATTGCCAGGGCAGTATAACTACGCCACAAGTGAGCCCATTTTGGAAAGAAGACACCCCAAGGTATTCCGTGAGGGGCATGGCGAGTTCCTAGAATTTTTTAATTTTTGTCGCAAGTTAGTGGAATATGAGACTTTGTAAGAAAAAAATAAAAATAAAAAATCATCATCATTTTCCGCTAACTTGTGACAAAAAATAAAAAGTTCTATGAACTCACTATGCCCATCAGCGAATACCTTAGGGTGTCTACTTTCCGAAATGGGGTCATTTGTGGCGTTTTTCTACTGTTTGGGCATTGTAGAACCTCAGGAATCATGACAGGTGCTCAGAAAGTCAGAGCGGCTTCAAAAAGCGGAAATTCACATTTTTGTACCATAGTTTGTAAACTCTATAACTTTTACCCAAATCATTTTTTTTTTTTGCCCAAACATTTTTTTTTTTATCAAAGACATGTAGAACTATAAATTTAGCGAAAAATTTATATATGGATGTCGTTTTTTTTGCAAAATTTTACAGCTGAAAGTGAAAAATGTCATTTTTTTGCAAGAAAATCGTTACATTTTGATTAATAACAAAAAATGTAAAAATGTCAGCAGCAATAAAATACCACCAAATGAAAGCTCTATTAGTGAGAAGAAAAGGAGGTAAAATTCATTTGGGTGGTAAGTTGCATGACCGAGCGATAAACGGTGAAAGTAGTGTAGTGCAGAAGTGTAAAAAGTGCTCTGGTCATGAAGGGGGTTTCAGCTAGCGGGGCTGAAGTGGTTAACCACTCATCATGAGACAATAGGGCAAATTTACAAATCCTGTTTAAAATGTAGACAGTGTGAACACAGGCAGTCTTTTAATTGAGTGCTGGAGTTTTGTCTGTCTTCTTTAAGAAACTTTTGGTTTCTCCTGTGCAGACCCAGTAGCTCCACGTCACAACCAGGGAGAAGGTGAGCAGTTTTTTCACCCTGGCTGTGATGCGGTCTTCTGCAACTAGACGGCATCTCATCCGAGAAGGAGACGCCCATTGAGAAAATCCAAATATCTCCTCCTCCCTGTACCGATGGTTTAAATTAATATAGCCGTGGGGGGGGGGGGGGGGGGCACAGCGGCTAAAATGAGGGGTATTTTAAGGGGGGAAAAAGTGTTTGCATGCATTTCTAGGGGCGCACTACCAGTTTGTAACACATAATGTGTATGGGAGCCTTAATTTGTCTAATTTAAATGGGAATACAAAATCTACCATATATAGGACATAATTGCCAACAGTCTTGAATTTGCAGGGACTGTCCCTAATTTTCAGAGATTGACCTTGAAAATTCTGTCTGTCCTGGGCCAATGAATAGCCGGGACATTTTGTGGGTGGAGGCACCTATAACAAACCTGTCTTAGGCTACTTTCACACTAGCGTTCTGCTGTCC
This sequence comes from Bufo gargarizans, assembly GCF_014858855.1. NCBI lineage: Eukaryota > Metazoa > Chordata > Amphibia > Anura > Bufonidae > Bufo > Bufo gargarizans. The sequence continues at coordinate 193,202,137 of NC_058080.1, forward strand.
GCTCGTGAGCTCCGTTTGAAGGAGCTCACGAGCGGAGCAGAACGCTTCCGTCCAGCCCTGATGCAGTCTGAATGGATGCGGATCCGCTCAGACTGCATCAGTCTGGCGGCGTTCAGCCTCCGCTCCGCTCGCCTCCGCACGGCCAGGCGGACAGCTGAACGCTGCTTGCAGCGTTCAGCTGTCCGCCTGGCCGTGCGGAGGCGTGCGGATCCGTCCAGACTTACAATGTAAGTCAATGGGAACGGATCCGCTTGAAGATGACACCATATGGCTCAATCTTCAAGCGGATCCGTCCCCCATTGACTTTACATTGAAAGTCTGAACGGATCCGCTCAGGCTACTTGCGCACTTAGAAATTTTTCTAAGTTATTAATGCAGACGGATCCGTACTGAACGGAGCCTCCGTCTGCATTAATATGATCGGATCCGTTCAGAACGGATCCGATCAAGCGCAAGTGTGAAAGTAGCCTTATTGAGTACTGGTATAGATGAACACAGTAGACAAAAGGATTTTGTAGTTACTGAAAAGTAAGCTGCCTTTCATGTAGGCCCATGCTATGTGTAAGCGGCCTCTGTGGTGTCATTCGCAGAATTTTCTGTGTTATTAGGGAATAATAAAAGGGGACAGAAGCTGTTTCCGCTCTTTGTAGTGCTAGTTTAGTTAACTGAAACAACAGGGAAGCCATAACGTGGTATAAATAAGAATACTAGTGACCCAAGAAAACTACTGCGTAATGCTTCCTCTGAAGCCGTCCACTTGTTCTCCATTATTTGATGACATGTTGTATGATAATGTTCAATATCTTAAGATCCTTTTCTTTAGCTAGGCTCAGTATGGGATTTTTGCTCATTGTTAGAATATCTGAGAGAAATAAATCTCAGGCAGAAACTTTCAGAAAGTGTCAAGAAATGTAAAGAAATTTGTCGTATTATTACCTACCATGGATCTATCTGAAGAGACCAGATGTATACTAATATTAGCAAAATAGGGATAGGGGACCAAGGTGGAAAATCGAGTGAGGGCCCTCCTGCTCAAGTTTAGGAGAGTTTACCATTGGCCCCGTGTTAATTTTGCCCCTTCTTGTCTGTGCATACCCATTGCGCCAATTTGTCTTTCTTGTACATTTGTACAGTTGTCTATTGAAACACTACACAGGTTTTGGTCAACCTCCCGTCTATCCACAAATATCGAACTCTGATTTACATTCATGCAGATTTCCATAATATATAGTAGTCCTATTTTTCAAAAGATGTAGATGTGAGAACTTCTCACTGCTCAGAGAACCCCTTAAGGGGGATTTAGACAAACCAATAATTGTTTAACTTATCGGTGAACGACCTTTTCTGTGAACACTCGTTCCCGATAAAGTGCCTATCTAAATGTGCCGCCAAGCACCCGGTGAACGAGCAAGACACTTGTTCATTGGGTGATCCTGTTGTTCATGCATCGTTTCTGGGCAGCAGATCGTGTGGTCTAAACAGCGATCTGCTGCCCAGAAACAATGATTCTGTTGGAGATGAACGATGGCAATAGTGATCCCTCGTCCTCATACTGTGAAGGAGATCGCTGCATGTAAATGCCGCACTCTTCACTAAATGAGCCACTGACTGTCATGAAGGCTTCCTTCCCAACAAACGGCCGCTCCATTGGCCCGTCTACATTCGCCTTTAGTCATGCCAGAATAAATAGGGCCATTATTACTCACTGTGGCTTATCTCTTGTGGGAACAATGGATTGACCATGTTGATATCCAATATGTCCAATATTTCCACCGCATCTGCTGTTGTGGAGAGTTGGGAGACCCCATACATGTTAGGTAGCTCATCCTGACTTTATTGTATATAGGCAAGTTTAGGCTTCTCAGTTTAGTCATGGTAGCCTTCCTTTATTGGTGGGCCTTTAGTTAGGATCAATAAAAGCTGAGTCTTTGCCAACTCTTGGAGTCAAATCTTCAATTTTTATTTCATTAATGCAATGAAACATGCAGTGCCTAAGTGCTCTTAATTATTGATTTAAAGGGATTATCCGAGACATGAATACTGATAAACTATCCACAGAATAGGTTATCAATGTCTTATTGGCAAGGGTCCGACTCCTGTCATTCCACTGATCCTTTAGGAAGGAGTTTTGGCACTCGGGCAAGCACTTCAGCCTCTTCCTCGACCAGTGGCTTTACCGCTATCAGTCACATCGCCTTTCCGAAGCTCAGTCCCATTCATGTGAACGGTATTGAGCAGCAATAAGCTTTGACAATCACTTATTGTGAACCTGCCTGTAATGATAGGGAGATAACTGTAGTAAAGTGATCTGTACAGACCAAGATGTGGCCAGTGTGAAAACTGCAGGATTTATGGTTTTGTTTAGCTATAAATATTGACTTGGAAAATAAAAATAACATCATTGAATGTGTTTAACATGAATACATGATTTAAACAATAGGTAATTTTCTGATGACCTTTTAAGTCCTGGGCATCAAGTATGTACACCCGACTCATCAGATCAAATAGATCTTTTTAATAATGTATGCAGGTTGTATTGTAATATCTGATGACAAAAAAGGTTTTTGTTACTGAGGCCCCTTTCAGACGAGCGAGTGTCACGCTCCGGGCTCGCGTTGCAGAACCCCTCCTGACCTCCTAGCACTGCCTGGGTCGCATAGCATTATATTGATTCATGATGCTATATAACCCTTAGAGGTCTGGAATGTACTGGATAATACTGTCCTAATGCTGTAAGGGTTACATAGCATCATAAATCAATATAATGCTATGCGACCCCGGCAGTGCTGGAAGTTCAGGCCGGGAGCTGCACTGGGAGGCTGCAGTCTGACACCCGCTCGTCTGAAAGGGGCCTAAAGGGGGGTTCTGGGGAGATATAAAAAAATTAAAAAAAAAGGGGGCTAGCACCTCTTAAAGATGAGAAAGAAGCTTTACTCACCTCTACCAATCCCTGCCACGGCCATTGTGACGCCACTACAGTCCTCACTGCTCAGCACTTTCTGTCCCCTCTTGACACGCCAGAAAGACTAGGAAAGGCTCGCCCAGCCTGGAGCAGCAGAGGAGGATTGATGGGGTGAAAACGTTTCTTTCTGATTTTTGCAAGTTGTAGCCAGAAGCAAAAAATAAATAAAATTCTCCCTTTGACACCCTTTTCAAATGTTCCTTTATGTGATCCTTTACTTTTAACCAAAGAGTATTGATCTGGTGGTTAAAACTCCTGTCAGGATAAACATATACTTAAATTACCCACAATGCCATTGTTATTTCTACTTTATTAAATTATGCGGCGGTATCCATCCTAGACAGACATCAGCTTGATTGCATTATTACTGATTTCTCTCCAACTGGTCAAATTAGACGAATGTCTCAAACTCGCCTAAACTCATTATGCTCACCGAAAAAAATACTAATTTCATGTAGGGAAAGGCTATTGTCATCTAAAGCGGAGGCGTCCATGATGATTTACTACATTTCAGCTTCAGTTCCAGCTTTTGGTAGAAAGTAGACCACATGCTGAGCCTTAATGTACTTGGATATCACGTTAATCCTGATGAACCTTTTTTTCAAATTGGGTACAGAAGTGATCATCCAAGCATGCCATGAAAAACCGGATTACATGCAGATAATGGCAGGAATCAGAACAGCTCTTTACACTAGTGCTATACTAAAGTTTATAATGGACTTCTAAGAGCTGTGCGGTGTCCATCTTCAAACACATAGAAACAAATCCTGACAGACGTCGTTGACTTAGTGCCGCTGGATTCAGCTGGGGTTCCGTTTTTTTTGTTTTACAGTAAGCATAGTGCTTTTTACTGTGATATTCTAAGTCCTAGCAGAAAACCTGACTGAAAGAACACAATGCAAAAGCTTTGCCGTCAGCAGCAGGTTATGGCTGTAGTATACACCTAGATTCTGCTCCAACAGCCAGGATCAGAGCAAGCTCCACTCCCAGCCATTTACATCATAGGCATCTCAGTGATTACCTGAATAAAGAAATAGTGATCCCTCTGTCATCCCCTGGATGCTGATGTTTTACTGTGCCAGCTAGGAACATATAAAGCATAATACATTGCAATACTTTGGTATTGCGGTGTGTTATAGAAGTGATTGCAGGATCAGCTGGCACTAAAAAAAGCAAAAAATAAAACATTATTTAAAAAAAGTGGTCCAGATGAAAAAATGTACTCCCTCTCTCTGCGCTGTGATTGGTCAGCGCTGCTGTCAGGGGGAAGGACAGACACTGGCGTCTCCTCCTCCTTGCTCTGAATGTTGAAATTACCGGGGGCCACAGCGGGCGAACGGAGCGGCGCCCAGGACTAATAGTAAGTGCACTTAGATCCCTGGGCGCCGCTCTATGTAGCCTGCTACTAATAAGTTAATATTTGTACCCATGAAAGGTCCTCTTTAACTCCTGTCGGCAGCGGTATAACAGACCCGGCACCCGGCCTCAATAACAGGGCATGCGATCTGTGGCACCTGAGGGGTTAATTACCGCAGATCGCATGCCCCGTTATTGAGGCCGGGTGCCGGGTCTGTGATACCGCTGCCTATACTCGCGGCGGTACAGTCGCAAATGGCGACAAGACTTTTTAGTCTTGTCGCCATCGGCAAATTTTAAGGCGCATTGGCGACCGTTTTGGTCGCCATCTGGAGCCCTGAGGCCCCACTGTCCAAGTGCATATTGAAAGGGCACATGCCACTTTATAAAAAGGGGGCATGGTCTGCAAAAACGGTGGAAAAAAAAATCCAACAACACATTATTCACTCTGTACTTGCACAAAAGTACAGTGTGGTTATTATCCCAAAGAAACTCTTTTCTAAAGGGGCTCTCCGGGGGAATTCGAAAAACAGTTCTTTCTAATGCCCTGGGGAAGGAAGATCATTACATGAGTACCTACCCGTCCCTCGCTCTGTTGCTCCCGCCATCCCCGCTGCGCTCCCACAGGCTGTGCGCTCTTCCACCCAGGTCCCGACCGGGTTTGTGCATGTCTTTTCCTGGTCAGCTGCATATTAGTAAATGAAGTGTACACATCAGGTGGAAGAGCTGTGGCCTGTGGGATGACGGGAGCAGTGGAGCGAGAGACGGGTTGACCTAATGATATTCCTTCCACGGGCATTAGAAAGTTTGTTTTTCTAAACATATGATTTCTAGCTTTAGTGTTCCTTTAATTCTTTTGTAATTGTCACATGCACAGTCATCTTACCTGCCATGTAATGAGGTGAAGTACTACTGCTCACTATTGTTATTTTTTAAGTTTTTCCATTTGCTAATAACTATGTGCACACTATTATTTTCCCTTATAACATGGTTATAAGGGAAAATAATAGCATTCTTAATACAGAATGCAAAGTAAATTAGGGATGGAGGGGTTAAAAAAATAAAAATAAAGTGAACTTACCTGCTCCATAGCTGCCGGTCTCTGTTCTATCTTCAGGACCTGGCAAAAGACCTGTGGTGACGTCACTACAGGTCCTTCTAAAACAATTAGCATATTGTGATAAAGTTCATTATTTTCTGTAATGTACTGATAAACATTAGACTTTCATATATTTTAGATTCATTACACACCAACTGAAGTAGTTCAAGCCTTTTGTTGTTTTAATATTGATGATTTTGGCATACAGCTCATGAAAACCCAAAATTCCTATCCCAAAAAATTAGCATATCATGAAAAGGTTCTCTAAACTAGCTATTAACCTAATCATCTGAATGAACTAATTAACTCTAAACACCTGCAAAAGATTCCTGAGGCTTTTAAAAACTCCCAGCCTGGTTCATTACTCAAAACCGCAATCATGGGTAAGGCTACTTTCACACTAGCGTTCGATCGGATCCGTTCTGAACGGATCCGATCATATTAATGCAGACGGAGGCTCCGTTCAGTACGGATCCGTCTGCATTAATAACTTAGAAAAAATTCTAAGTGTGAAAGTAGCCTGAGCGGATCCGTTCAGACTTTCAATGTAAAGTCAATGGGGGACGGATCCGCTTGAAGATTGAGCCATATGGTGACATCTTCAAGCGTATCCGTTCCCATTGACTTACATTGTAAGTCTGAACGGATCCGCTCGCCTCCGCACGGCCAGGCGGACAGCTGAACGCTGCAAGCAGCGTTCAGCTGTCCGCCTGTCCGTGCGGAGGCGAGCGGAGCGGAGGCGAGCGGAGGCTGAACGCCGCCAGACTGATGCAGTCTGAGCGGATCCGCTCCATTCAGACTGCATCAGGGCTGGACGGAGGCGTTCGGGTCCGCTCGTGAGCTCCTTCAAACGGAGCTCACGAACGGACCTATGAACGCTAGTGTGAAAGTAGCCTTAGACTGCCGACCTGACTGCTGTCCAGAAGGCCATCATTGACACCCTCAAGCAAGAGGGTAAGACACAGAAAGAAATTTTTGAACGAATAGGCTGTTCCCAGAGTGCTGTATCAAGGCACCTCAGTGGGAAGTCTGTGGGAAGGAAAAAGTGTGGCAGAAAACGCTGCACAACGAGAAGAGGTGACCGGACCCTGAGGAAGATTGTGGAGAAGGACCGATTCCAGACCTTGGGGGACCTGCGGAAGCAGTGGACTGAGTCTGGAGTAGAAACATCCAGAGCCACCGTGTACAGGCGTGTGCAGGAAATGGGCTACAGGTGCCGCATTCCCCAGGTCAAGCCACTTTTGAACCAGAAACAGAAGCGCCTGACCTGGGCTACAGAGAAGCAGCACTGGACTGTTGCTCAGTGGTCCAAAGTACTTTTTTCGGATGAAAGCAAATTTTGCATCTCATTCGGAAATCAAAGTGCCAGAGTCTGGAGGAAGACTGCGGAGAGGGAAATGCCAAAATGCCTGAAGTCCAGTGTCAAGTACCCACAGTCAGTGATGGTCTGGGATGCCATGTCAGCTGCTGGTGTTGGTCCACTGTGTTTTATCAAGGGCAGGGTCAATGCAGCTAGCTATCAGGAGATTTTGGAGCACTTCATGCTTCCATCTGCTGAAAAGCTTTATGGAGATGAAGATTTCATTTTTTAGCACAACCTGGCACCTGCTCACAGTGCCAAAACCGCTGGTAAATGGTTTACTGACCATGGTATTACTGTGCTCAATTGGCCTGCCAACTCTCCTGACCTGAACCCCATAGAGAATCTGTGGGATATTGGGAAGGAGAAAGTTGAGAGACGCAAGACCCAACACTCTGGATGAGCTTAAGGCCGCTATCGAAGCATCCTGGGCCTCCATAACACCTCAGCAGTGCCACAGGCTGATTGCCTCCATGCCACGCCGCATTGAAGCAGTCATTTCTGCAAAAGGATTCCCGACCAAGTATTGAGTGCATAACTGAACATAATTATTTGAAGGTTGACATTTTTTTTGTATTAAAAACACTTTTTTTTATTGGTCGGATGAAATATGCTAATTTTTTTAGATAGGAAATTTGGGTTTTCATGAGCTGTATGCCAAAATCATCAATATTAAAACAATAAAAGGCTTGAACTACTTCAGTTGTGTGTAATGAATCTAAAATATATGAAAGTCTAATGGATTTATTAGTTTGATTTCCGCTATAAGTTTGCAAATTATTTTTTTATCTTTGACAGAAACCGTATTTTTTATATGTCTGATGGGATAATATTATTTTGTTCATACACGGTAGTCTTTAAGGAACTGGAGCTCGAATTTCTTCTATGTAGTTTCTTGTGGGATAGAATGACAAAGGTTGTCTCAAAGATAACACGCTCCACCGCTATGGGAATAGTACCGAAGTATAAGTTTTCCTTTTACATGCACACAATTATTTCTTACACTTCCTATGAGATTTCTGGTTGAATTTTAATTCATCAAGGACTGGCCTATTTTTGGCCTTCACGTTCAAGTGTTTTTTGTTTTTTCTCTCCATTTTTTCTTTCACATTCCACAAGCTCTAACATATTTTTTTTTTCCATACCCTGTGAACTTTCAGGCCGATAGCCGATAATTTTATACTGTGCATTTTCATTTTTGAAGAAAATAATAAAAATCCTACACAAATCTGCTGTTTAAATGAACATGTTTTATAATATAAATCGAATGCAAACAATTATGCCCCGAGCTTTATTATAACTACCATTGCCTGCTTGCTTATTATCATTTAGTATAGTTGCTTTATTAATTTATAATTTACATTTATAATATACTAGTGCCAAATGCCAATTTCCACCAACACCACCACCCCTCCCCGACCTCAGTGACGGAGTGAGTAACTACTCCAATAAACAACATAGTATTAGATTAAAGAAAATAAAATTTACCTTTTTAGTAGACCAGAAGAAAAGGTGGCAATTTGGCAAACCAAGCGGTCCAACTGGGCTGGCACACAAGCGGCAGAGCAGACTTGGACGGCACATGGCACTGCAGCCACTCCTCCAGACAGCACTACTTCAGCTCCTCTCCAGAAGTCCCGCGATTCGTGCGCACATGTTGGGCGCATTATCGGCAAGGTTAGATACCGATAACTTGGAAAATCATGAATATCGGCCGATAACATTGTTAAATCCGATAATCGGTGGATCCCTACTTTGGATCATAGATCCGAAGTTGATTCGTTTAAAAACTTCAACGTTAATTCTGATTTCATACAGCATTAAAATGTATTGGCTCAGTGGAGCAAAACTTTGTCTTGCTCCAAGTCGTGTGAGACTTCGGTGAATTGCTACTGTATTTACTGTATATCTGCGGCTATGGTACTGGCTGGTACCTTGGTACTAAAGCCCAGTTTGGATTCCTATTTTAAATTATTTTTCAATACGCAGATATGAATACAGTAGGAATTAACCAAAGTATTGTGCGACTTCGGACGAGACAAAGTTTTGGCTTCACAGAGCCAATACATTTTAATGCTGTACAGAAACAGCATTAAAGGGGTTCTGCACTTTCATTTAACTGATGATCTATCCAGAAGATAGATCATCAGCTTCTGATCGGATGTATTTTAGAAAATTGCAGAAAGAGGAAACCTTTAGGAAACAAGTGTCAGTCCACATGAAGTTACAAAGTAGGGCTCAGAGTGCTGAGGCACATAGTGAATAAAAGTTGGCACTAACTGATTCAACAACTGCAGAGTCCCAAACCTCCTCTGGGGAACTGAACAAAAACTATGGGTTTCCATGGCCAAGCAGGTCCATGCAAGCCTTACATCACCAAGAACAATGCCAAGCATTGGATGGTGTGGTATAAAGAACGGCTCTACTGGACTCGGGAGCAGTGTAAATGTGTTTTTTTGGAGTGACAAATCAGGCTTCTCTGTCAGTCTGATGAATAAGTCTAACCTAAGTCAATACCAGGAGAATGTTACCTGCCTGACTGCATTGTGCCAACTGTGAAGAGGAGTGCTAATGCTAGAAGGCTGTTTTTCAGGGGTTGGTCTAGGCCAGTGATGGGCAAAGTGTTGCTCTCCAGCTGTTGCAGAACTACGACTCCCAGCATGCAAAGACTGCCTACAGCCATCATCCTACAGCAAGGCATGGTGGGTGTAGGAGTTTTGCAACAGCTGGAGAGCCACACTTTGCCCATCACTGGTCTAGGCTTCTTAGTTCTAGTAAAGTCTTAAAGTTTCAGCATACCACGACATTTTGCATGCTTCCAATTTTGTGGTAACAGTTTGGAGAAGGCCCTTTTCTGTTCCAGTACCACTGTGCCACAATGCACAAAGCAAGGTCCATAAAGGCATAGTAGGGTGAGTTTGGTGTGGAAGAAGCTCACTGGTCTGGACATAGACCTGACCTCAACCCTATCAAACACGCTTTTCTGGATGAATGGGAAAAAATTCCCACAGATCCACTTCAAAATCTTGTAGAAAGCCCTCCCAGAAGAGTGGAAACTGTTATAACCACACAAGAAGGGGGTTACAACTCTATGTCAATGCCTATGGATTTAGAATGGTCTGTCCTAAAAGCTCCTGTAGGTGTAAGTGCCCAAATACTTTTTGGAGTATAGTGTATAATTACCTGAAAGCTCCTATCACTAAGAATTTCCTAAAGGGTCAGACCTTTTAAGTCTTAACTTACGATATACAGAATTTGGTTCATATGTTATGAATGACTTTTGGAAGAACAACTCCTTTATCTGGCCATGTATTCAGCCATATGCGGTTTATATTATTGTCCCAGTAATGTTATCTGGTAGATTGACATATCGGATTTAACACTTATGAACTCATTCCATGACAGATGGTAAAAAGCATAGCAAATTACCAACAGATACATTATATGCATTGAAATAAAACTCTACAAGGAAAAGCAATCACTTAATAAATAATAAGTGAACAATTACATCCATCACATCCCAATCCAAAATTTTCTTAGATGGGCACACAATCTGTAATGGCGATGGTCCATGCCCACCACATCTCTCCTCCCGGTGGACATGGCCACAGCTCTGCTCACCTGCTCTGTCACATTGTCCCCTTTAGGCAGGTGCCTGAGCAATAGATATTAGTACGCTAGTGTAGTGTGCTGTAGCTTTTTTACCTGTTCCCTTTACTAACTTCTACCTGACTTCTGGTTTTGACATAGTGACCCTGAATTTCCCGCCCTGACCTTTAACTATTTATCGGATTGCACAAACCCTCCTGCCCTGACCTTGGCCTGTTCCCGATTATGTTTTTTCATGATCCTTTTGTGTTCTGCTTTGGAGTCTCTTGACGCCCATGAGTCAGCAGTCACTTAAAAAATGACTACTACAAGAGGTAACAACCTGGTGGTCCAGATCCCTGGACCACCAGGTTGTTACCTCTGCGCCGATGACATCACCGAAATAGAAGACGTCATCGGCGCAGGCGCACTGAGGGAGTTCTGAGGAGACGAGCCTCCTCATCTCAGAGCGCCTGCGCCGAATCAACAGAGGCGCGCGATTTTTGAAATGCCGACAGGGCTGGCCGGAGGAGGAGATCCCGGCTGGCCCTGTCAATCAACACGACGAGGGGGCGGATTTCTGCAGCAGCTAGCAGCAAGTAGCCGCCCTACTTGCTGTTAGAGACCGAATTTACATATGATAAAACTTCGTTTTTTGCAGAAACTGCTGGATCAAAGTAAGTAACACAATTATATTGTCATATATCGCAATATACCTAATTTCACTAGCCCAAAAAAAAAAAACACTTTAGTGGGGTGACAGAAGCCCTTTAAATATTACTTTATTATAAATATATTCCCAAATACCTTTCATTAGTTATAATGGCTCGTTTTGTCTGAGGAGCAATCATCATTTGAAATAAAATGGCCGCCATCCTATTAGTCCACACAAAACCTGTCCTAATCACACAGCAGGACAAGTAACTTCACAACACTGAGGTAAAGAGCTGCCTCATCCTCCACTCTGCTCTACTTGTCAGGGATTATGATCCTGAATAGAGATGATAAGATCTTCAGTTGAATCTCTGTAGGAATGGAGTTCATGGGGAGAGATTCCCACAGAGATTCAGCTAAATTTCATATCAGCTGTATTCAGGATCATAATACATTACAATCAGAGCAGAGAGGAGAATGAGGCAGCTCTTTACCTCAGTGTTGTGACGTAACTTGTCCTGCTGTGTGATAAGCCATTTTATCTCTTCTAATGACTGCTCCCCAGACAAAATGAGCCATTATAAGTAATGGAAGGTATTTGGGAACATATTTATAATAAAGTAATATTTAAGTATTTTCATTCTTAATTCCTGGAGAACCTCTTTAATTAGATTTATTGGATCCTGTTATATTTAGAGTGTGTATTTTACCCTTTGCTCTTTTACAAGGGCATTTGTCATGTGAGTGAATGGCCTAACTTAATGGATCTTTTGTGGAATCCCAAATATCATTATGTTCCTTTATGAATGGCGGTATTCTCCTGTGACTGCCCTTTATACATGTGATAAAGGGAATTTTGCTTATTGGATTGTAGACTAATTGTAGATTTATGTCTATCTCCGTTTTCCATCCCTTCTATTCTATTCCTAGATTGTTGCCCTTGTTTCCCAAATAACCCGATTATTCTGTGTATTATTACACCTCTTCCAGTCCTTCATATACTCCAGGAGTAACACACAACCCTCGCAGATACTTATAGTTTACTGATAACATAGAGATGACAAAGCAATGGACATTATACATAGAGATACAGATAACACAATACATAGAGGACACCACCACACACAGCCCCCTCCGTTCCTGTGCACCCTGGATGCTAAGCAAATGCGGCTAATAATGAGTATGTATATACAGTATATCCAGAGTCCAGTTTTTTTTAGGATGTATCCGTGGAAAAAAATGGGTGGTTCTAGTCTATTAGGATAAGTGGTAGATAAAGTGATGGTAAAAATTAAGACATAAAAATATATAAAAATGAATGGTGAAAAACCCTATAATTTTTAGAATGGAAAAAGTTGGAAAAATAGATGAAATGTAGTATTGGTGCTATTGACCATGTATTAAGTATTTTGTGGTGGACTCCTGTGGATAATATATCCTTTCCCAGTAGTTTGTGATCTGTCTGTGTCCCTTTATAAATGGGTGGGTATATAGGGTTGCGCTAAAAAAGAAGAAAGTGTTGCACAGTCCTGTAAAATATAGTCATGTACAATATGGTCCCTTATGGGACTTTTGCTTGTGAATATATAAGTTGCGCTGAAAAGGGAAGAATAGCACTATCCTGTACAGTGTATCATGTACAATATGGTCCCAAGTAGAACTTTAGCTTGTGGAGAAAAACAACAACCTGTGGGGGAATTGGTGTTCTGAACCTCGGTACGGCGTCCCGTACTGTCTTAGGTTCAGAAATCACTTACCCACCATGCGGTGATGTCCTCCTTCAATGCTCCAACCTGATGTTGCTTGCGCCTCTGTTCTCCGTCTGTCGGCGTCCCACGTGGTATCCGAGCCTCTGTTTGGTTGGAGCATTGAAGGAGGACATCACTGCGTGGTGGGTGAGTGATTTCTGAACCTAAGACAGTACGGGGCGCCGTACCGAGGTTCAGAACACCAATTCCCCCACAGGTTGTTGTTTTTCTCCACAAGCTAAAGTTCCACTTGGGACCATATTGTACATGATACACTGTACAGGATAGTGCTATTCTTTTTTTTTTTCAGCGCAACCTTATATATTCACAAGCAAAAGTCCCATAAGGGACCATATTGTACATGACTATATTTTACAGGACTGTGCAACACTTTCTTCTTTTTTAGCGCAACCCTATATACCCACCCATTTATGGCGTTTTGGCTTTCTGTTTGTGAGAACCGTTCAGGGCTCTCACAAGCGGTCCAAAACGGATCAGTTATGCCCTAATGCATTTTGAATGGAAAATGATCCGCTCAGAATGCATCAGTTTTCCTCCGTTCCATCTCCATTCCACTTTGGAGGCAGACACCAAAACACTGCTCGCAGCGTTTTGGTGTCCGTCTGACCAAACTGAGCAAAACGGATCCGTTCTGACACGCAATGTAAGTCAATAGGGACGGATCCGTTTTCTATGACAATAGAAAACGGATCCGTCCTTCATTGACTTTCAATGGTGTTGAAGACTGATCAGTCTTGGCTATGTTACAGATAATACAAACAGATCAGTTCTGAATCGATACAGACGGTTGTATTATCTGAACGGATCTGTCTGTGCAGATCCATGATGGATCCTCACCTAACGCGAGTGTGAAAGTAGCCTAAGCCAGAGTTTTACAGTTACTGTCCGGCACTCAACAGCACTGCGAGTCTCTAACTTTGGTGGCAGCATACACAGCCACAATGTCAGTTTCACTGATTAGCCACTGAGCACAGTCCTTTCAGCGTGTCCATATTACAATGGCTGCTGTCTTAAGACCAGAATCACAGGAAGACACTGTGCACCCTACTCCTCCTCCTTCCTCTTCCAGACCATCCCTCTCCTTCTTAAATGACAGTGGCAGGCGAGATGACTGTGTAGGAACTAGGCTCTGACAAGAAGGAGAGGGAGAGGCTGGTAGAGGAAACAAGAGGAGCAAGGGTACATAACTGTAAAGTAGCTTGAGTGCACCCTAGGTGCACTTACCTGCTTATTTGCTTATGAATTAAAAGTACTTTTTCTCAAGAATAAAGCAACAGGTTGTTAAGTGAAAATTGTTGCATTCATCTGAGCACTGGACTCGGCTTTCTCTAGAACAGGGCTGGCCAACCTGCGGCTCTCCAGCTGTTGTAAAACTACAATTCCCACCATGCCCTGCTGTAGGCTGACAGTTGTAGACAGTCGGGGCATGCTGGGAGTTGTAGTTTTGCAACAGCTGGAGAGCCGCAGGTTGGCCATCCCTGCTCTAGAACTTTCATAGAAATTGATGGAATGGCCACGTGCATGTGCGACTGGCCACTCCATTTCAGGGGGGCTGCAGGGGTACAGGGACCCCCCATTCTTGTGATTGGTAGTGGTACCAGTGGTAGGACTCCCACTGATCTAATATTTATCCTTTATCCTGTGGATAGGGAATAACTTCAAAAAAACGGAATAGAACAGTGATCTGATGAGGTTCCTCCCATCCTTTGTGGAGAAGAAGCACCTGTATGAACCTACAGTAGGTGCAGGCTACAGCGTTTATGACTAATGCCTGTAACTGATGTACTTTAGATGAAATCTAATTATTTGAGAAAAGAAAGTCTGCTAGATACTGAACGTATTTGCTATGTATCAGATGTCGATCAAAGAATTGTAGGATCAGAAGTCGAGCTGTGACTCATGTATGAGCTGATGTGTAAGAAAAAGAGTACAGATTGAAAGCTGAATGTATGAAATGAAGACACAGATGCCATCACTGGAACAGAAGATATCTGCTCCGTCAAAAGTGTCTTTTAAGTGGTTCTCTCAATGCAAAGCTCATGGAAATAGCCGTTCTTGTAGAGGCTTTTCAGGTTCAGATCAAGTAATTACATTATTTGACATGCTTCAGAAGTTTGGCCAGTGGTCAACCATACAGAACAAACTAGAGAAGAGAGACTTCCCAAGGAGAAGACTCATCCAGGAGACAGGTCTATACGATAAGCTTTTTATACTGGGCATCAAGAATATGCTACCGAAATCTGTGATGTAAAAGGAGTTGTACCAGTGGGGTCTAACTGATGGAAGTCGGACCCCCTGTCAATCACAGGTCCTGTGTCTCCCCATATGAATGAACATTGAGCATGGGCCCCTCTGCTCTATTTATGTCCATGAGACTGATGAAGATAAGCCAAGTACAGTGCTAGTAAGTCTACAGGCTATAGAGATGAATGGAGCTCTATTCATAAGGGGGGCACCAACCACAAGTGCAGAGGTTCTGTGTCTCACCCAGGGCCGGCGTTAAGTGGGGGGGGGGGGTCTAAGGTGGAAGCGAGCGGGCGGACAGCTGCACTTTAAACGGCAGTTTCTCGACCAGCTAATTAACCATGCAGGAGCGCGGTAGCCCAGACTCGGGAGCTCCTCCTGTCTTTTTAGCCGGCCTCTGCGCTGCTATACTGTGAGGTGGTACAGGGCGCATGGTACTTGTAAAGTGTAGGGGGCGCTGTCTGCTTACCAGCTCTCTTGAGCTTCATTTCTTCTTTCCTGCTCTCTGTCATTGATGCTGCATTGCTGATGGTGAGCACTTAACAGGCCTCCCCCTGGGCAATTCCAACATGGCACAAGCTCTCAGGGGTCATAGAACAGGGGACCCGCTGCTTCTGCAGTATAAAGCGGAGGAATTCTGGCACACCTCCCCCACACTGCACCACAGTCTGGTATCTGCAGCACTTGTCTGAGTTCTCCCAGACCTGCATAACAGCAAAGTTTTATGTCCAAAGACTCACATCCCCAAGTAGGTGTATATGTACTGCACAAGTGTACAGTATGTGTAACTGTATATATGCTGTGTGTAGGTGTGCCCATCTATCTGCCTGCCAGTCTGTATTTATCTATCCATCATATATCTGTCTACCGTATTTTTCGCTTTATAAGACGCGTCTTATAAAGCAAATATGCCAAAATCATGGTGGCCAGCTGGCAGCGGCGAGCTGTAGCACATGGCGGGCAGCAGGGACAGTAAGGCATGCTGTAGTGCGGGGCGGGCGACAGGGACGGTGAGGCATGCCGTAGTGCAGGTTGGGCGGCATTGACAGCGAGGCATGCTATAGTGCGGGAGTCAGGGACAGCGAGGCATGCTATAGTGCGGGAGGCAGGGACAGCGAGGCATGCTATAGTGCGGGAGGCAGGGACAGCGAGGCATGCTATAGTGCGGGAGGCAGGGACAGCGAGGCATGCTATAGTGCGGGAGGCAGGGACAGTGAGGCATGCTGTAGTGCGGGGCGGACGGCAGGGACAGTGAGGCATGCTATAGTGCGGGAGGCAGGGACAGTGAGGCATGCTGTAGTGCGGGGCGGACGGCAGGGACAGTGAGGCATGCTGTAGTGCGGGGCGGACGGCAGGGACAGTGAGGCATACTGTAGCGCAGGACGGGGCCGGCAGTAGCAGTGAGGTATGCTGTAGTGCGGGGCAGGTGTCAGGGACAGCCAGACATGCAGTAGTGTGGGGTGGGCAGCTGGGACAGTGAGGCATGCCGTAGTGCAGGGCGGGAGGCAGGGACAGTGAGGTATCCTGTAGTGTAGCGCAGGGCGGGATGGGCAGTAGCAGTGAGGTATGCTGTAGTGCGGGGCAGGCGGCAGGGACAGCCAGACATACAGTAGTGCGGGGTGGGCGGTAGGGACAGTGAGGTATGCTGTAGTGTATTCTTTTTTTTTCGGTGGATACATAGAAATGATCACATTTGGATACCATTAAATTAAGCCATTTCTGTTAATCCAAAGGTGATTGAGTGAAACTGTAAGTGATCCCCACTATACCATATGCCTAAAGCTTCTCCATACAGATTACTTACAGCTTTAAAGAACTTTCCCACAATAAGCGCTGGCACAGGGGTGGTTGGAGTTATGGAAGGCTGAGCAGCTCCCGTGGCAGTGGATGGCAGCTGCACAGACAGTGTGGCACAGCAAGCTACTCTGTAGAGCTGCCAGATCCCTGCTGGATTTTCTGCGATTCCTGGGTCATTTCAGTGGATGCCCTGTTACACTTCTATACTGGGTCCTACACCTATCGCATGATCAAGTGCCACCTATTGCATGGTAGCTAAACTCTGAAATGTATCTTTTATTTAACTAGGTCCCTGAAAACGGTTGCAGATGGGCGCACCGCTTGGTATCCAGTAATGACAGGTTATTCTCTATAGTTAGTGACCGGGAACTCAATTTTGAACATACACAAAAGTGTAACATTAGACCGTGTTGTAATGAGGAGAATGTAAACTCTGATGTGTGATGTATCATCAGATAATGCAATGTTTTGCAGACTCTCATACATTTTTTTAAAGTAAATTTTAAGGCTGGGGCCACATGACTACGTGTGTTGAGCATCCACATTACTCCTGATGAATGACATCCACATCTCGGCCACACAAAATTTTATCAGTTAAAAAATTTCAGCCCAGCACTATGTGCAGGTAGTATCTGCCATGTGGACTCTACATTATTTACACATGAATTCAGTTCACAGATCTCAGTTCAGCTGCTGGTTATTGCAGTTCTCTGGGATCCTTGGCTTTCCACCTGATTATATTGTTTATTTTACTTAGCCCAATATCCACACAGGTCTCTCTTTCATGGATTCAGTTCAGTTGGCATATTGTCCATTCATACTGCGAAGATTTGTTACCCGTTGCTGTTTTCCAGCTCTTGCTGTGAGTTATTATCTCACAGATTGCTAACTTTTTCCATGCATGGGATCTGCACACCCTGCATTTTCAAAGGATTGCCTATGGTCTTTACTGCCCATTGTGGCGATGTGAACAGTAAAATGCATGGGGAAGTCCCGGAAGGAGGGTATATCTCTCCCAGGTTCCTCAACTGGCTGAGGTGGGTGAAATCCAGAATGACGCTGGCTTCAGTAAATATTTTAGCTGGAGCTATTTCCTTTACTTATGCAGGGCTGGATTTGATTGGGATTGGGATGGTAGGTTTGTAGTGGGACCTCCCAATCCACCCCCATTCCAGGGCAGATTTTTCCCTTGCAGGAAGGGATCCCCAGATGAAGCCTGCTCTAATCAGGCTGGGATCAAACCCCTCCTAGAATGTCAGTCAGAGATAGAGTGTGATCCTAGAGCAGAGACCTGTGGAGGATCTGAGTGGTCTCAACCGGGAAGGCTGAGAGGCCACAGGGCTGTGTGATAGCCTGAAGTTTGGGGGAACCAGCGACGCCTGCTGGAGCGAGGGTTGCACAGCCAGAGTCCAGAGGACTACTGGGCCACACTCGCCCAGAATGGTACTGCACTTGTTACAGCCTGGAGGCTGCGGGACTGTTAAGCCTCATTCACACGTCAGTATTTTTCCATCAGTGATTGTGAGCCAAAACCAGGATTGGAGCCTCCACAGACATAAGGTATAATGGAGAGATCTGCTCCTGTTCTGAGTTTAGAGCCGCACCTGGTTTTGGCTCAAAATCACTGATGGAAATCACTGACCGAACACGTGTGAATGAGACTTTAGGCTGAGAAAGCCGCATGTGATTAACGTGTGTGAACGGTGCTTTAGGTGAGTCAGGGATATGATTCTGTTTAGGTACAGCCCAGACAGGCAAGGTGTTTATTTTGGATTTGTTTGTTTGTTTTGCTGACGCGCCACAATAAAGCACAGTTTGGGCCCCTAAATCCTGGTGTCCTGAAGAAGTATGTGGTTACGACCTGCTGAAAGAAAGGCGTTCCCTTACACATGTAATAAATCGGTTTTGTCAGAATCGCATACCCTGCACCCGGCCTCCTGTATCTGTATTAGACGCTATGTTTCATTGGTGGCGGAGTGCACCCGCCCCTCCTCCGCCCCTCTCTCCTCATTGGCAGTGGCCGCACAGAGGGAAGAAGAGAGTGACTCCTCCCCTGTGCTGCTGAGGGAACATGGTGCGCTCTGACAGCAGCGCTCTCCATGTTCTCTGCTACTGGGCTGCGCAGTAGCGCAGCCTAGTATCGATAAAAGGCAAATCCCGGTACCGAACCGATACCGGGACAAAAGTATTGATTTGCTATCAATATTTTGATACCCGGAACAACCCTAGATAGGACATGTGCTACTTTTTGCGGTGCACAACACGGTGACCATACAGTTGTGTGAATTAACCCTTAGAAAAAATTGTTTGGCCATTAAAGGGGTTGTCCCACGAAAAATATTCTACAGCTTTCAAACCAGCACCTGGATCTGAATACGTTTGTAATTGCATGTACAGTAAATTTTGCATAGCTCCCGAGTTATTCAATAAAATGTATCTGTATAGCGCTATATGCACTGGGGTAAGGTGTCCTTCTTTATACAGAAAGTGTTTCCTGGATAATTGGGGCATCTCAGATTCGTGAAGCCTACTAATGCAGTGTGCTCAGAGGAATAGAGTGAGATCCTTACTCTTACATTATCCGAAATAAAGCTGGTATTGTTAAGCACATTTATGGCATCTGCAAAGGGCAGAAGGTAGACACCTGACTTAAGAAAACACAGTCTTTGATTAAAAAAACGCACCAAGGAGTTCTTGGAATCAAATGAAACTTTCTATTTCTAAATGTAATGATGAGATATAGAAATGATTATAATATTAGAGGAAAAAGATATGGAAAACCGCGCAGACGAATGAAGTCTCTAGTACCCTGTTGGGCCACCTCTAGCCTGGATACAAGATGAGATATGGCGGGGCATGGAGGCATAAAGGTCCCATATGGTATCCTGAAGAACATTTACCCACAGATGTTGCAGCTGGGCCTGTTGACCCTGCACACTCATGGGTTGCCAAAGCTGGTGTCCCGGCTGGTTCCATAAATCTGGCGACCCGGCAGGCCAAGATGGTGTTGCAATCTAGCAGAGACATTTAGACCTTGCTGTGTATGAGGAAGAATAACCCTGAAAAGAGGCAACACACGTGGTGGCAGTATGTTCTGCACATATCACAGAGCTGTTAGTGTCACTCATATAACTATTAGGGTGACTGACTGTTAGGGATGACCAATTGTTCTATGTGATGGCTCCCCAGATCAGCACACCAGCAGTACTGTATGTTGCTCCACAGAAAACGTAGGATTAAAGCATCCACTACGAGGCCTCCATACTTGAATTTGACCAAACAGAACCTGGGTTCATCGATGAAGAGATGATATGGTTCCAGTCCATAGAAGTTCAGGTTTCTGTGTTCACTCTGTGTGCGTGCCCCCACATAACCACTGTTCCCTAGACCTATCAGCTAGGTCAGAAAGGCCTAGATGCCCGACAATTAGTTGAAACGACTAGGGTTGTCACGATACAAAAATTTTGGTTTGATTTCAATACCATAAAAAAGTATTGGAATACTCGATACCATTCGATACCACGCGAAAAAAATAAAACACAAAAAAAGTTCTGCATTTTATGAAACGTCCGGCCCATAATATAACAGCCCTATTTTTGGGGGGACAAGGTGACTAAAAAATGGCGAATCGCTGTTACGGCGTTCACCGCGTAAGAGATATATTTTTTAAAATTATTTAATAGTTTGCACTTTTTCAGGCGTGGTGATATGTAATATGTTTATTTTTTTATTGTTTTATATATTTAAATGTAAAATCAGAAGAGGGGGCGATTTAAACTTTTAATATTTTGGTGTTTTTTTTTAACTTTTTTATTTAATAACTATTAGCCCTCTTAGGGGACCC
Source organism: Bufo gargarizans (assembly GCF_014858855.1). Lineage (NCBI taxonomy): Eukaryota > Metazoa > Chordata > Amphibia > Anura > Bufonidae > Bufo > Bufo gargarizans. The sequence continues at coordinate 193,222,810 of NC_058080.1, forward strand.
TTGTCCTATTCACCCTAATAGAGCTCTATTAGGATGCATAGGACTTTACACTCTCCCTGCTGCCCTGTGCATAGTACGCACAGCAGCAAGGAGGCTACCATGACATTTTGACCGATCTGCGCATGCGCATACCGGAACGACGGATCTGGCATTCTGGTATTCTGAATGCCGGATCCGGCGCTAATACATTCCTATGGGAAAAAATGCCGGATACCACGTTCAGGCAAGTCTTCAGATTTTTTCGCCGGAGAGAAAACCGTAGCATGCTGCGGTTTTCTCTTTTGCCTGATCAGTAAAAGTGACTGAACTGAAGACATCCTGAACGGATTACTCTCCATTCAGAATGCATGGGGATAAAACTGATCAGTTCTTTTCCTGTATAGAGCCCCTGTGACGGAACTCTATGCCGGAAAAGAAAAACGCAAGTGTGAAAGTACCCTAATTCAGTGGCAATACAAAGTTTTTAATTACAGCTATTCAGATAGAAGTGCTGTTGAAAAATATAGAAATGTTTCATTGGACAACTCCCTTTTAATAAATGTTGACTTTTTTATTTATTTTTTAATTGTGAAAAAAAGCCATCATTAGGCTGAAAACATACACACAGTTATTTTATGATGGTTGTGTGCACTTTTGTGGATGCCTAAAATCGGATGTAGTATGTTACAGAAAATGCTTCCTCTGGTGAAAAAATGCCAGGGCCAATGTGTGCTGGGTTTCCACATTATGCAGTCTGAGTGGAAAATTGCATGACTGTACGTGCAGGGGGAGAACGGCGTGGCATATTGCGGCTGCTGCGTGGTAACCCAGCCTTAAAGTTTTAATTTGCAATGAATGAAATAGACAGTATGTTCAGAAGCTTACCAGTGTGTGAAATAATCCATAGACATTCAGTCTGAGCGTGTTACGTCCCCCTAATGCTTTATATTTATGCATGGATGCTGATCCGTATCTGGGTATATTAACATTTGAAGCGCTCTTTAATTAGCCAGATAGATGTGATATAACGTAAGGTAAGAACTATTGTCTGTAGAACTTGTCCAAAGCCCCTATTACACAAATAGATAATTGCTAAGATGATCGCTATAGCAATCATCTGTCAGTGTAAGGCCTCATGCACACGACAGTTTTTTTTCACGGTCCGAAAAAACGGGGTCCGTGATCCGTGACCGTTTTTTCGTCCGTGGGTCTTCCTTGATTTTTGGAGGATCCACGGACATGAAAAAAAAGTCGTTTTGGCGTCCGCCTGGCCGTGCGGAGCCAAACGGATCCGTCCTGAATTACAATGAAAGTCAATGGGGACGGATCCGTTTGAAAATTGAGCCACAGTGTGTCATCTTCAAACGGATCCGTCCCCATTGACTTACATTATAAGTCTGGACGGATCCGCTTGCCTCCGCACGGCCAGGCGGACACCCGAACATAACTTGAAGCGTCCCCATCACCATGGGAACGCCTCTACGTTAGAATATACTGTCGGATATGAGCTACTTCGTGAAACTCATTTCCGACAGTATATTCTAACACAGAGGCGTTCCCATGGTGATGGGGACGCTTCAGGTTAGAATACACTGCAAACTTGGTACAAGACTGCCCCCTGCTGCCTGGCAGCACCTGATCTCTTACAGGGGGATATGATAGCACAATTAACCTCTTCAGGTGCGACACCTAAAGGGGTTAATTGTACTATCATATTCTCCTGTAAGAGATCAGGGCTGCCAGGCAGCAGGGGGCAGACCCCTCCCTCCCCAGTTTGAATATCGTTGGTGGCACAGTGTGTGCCCATCGCCCCCCCCTTCCTCCCTCTATAGTTAAAAATCGTTGGTGGCACAGTGTGTGCCCATGGCCCCCCCCTTCCTCCCTCTATATTTAAAAATCGTTGGTGGCACAGTGTGTGCCCATCGCCCCCCTCCATCTTCCCCCCCCCCCCCCCATCATTGGTGGCAGCGGAGTTCCGATCGGAGTCCCAGTTTAATCGCTGGGGCTCCGATCGGTAACCATGGCAACCAGGAAGCTACTGCATCCCTGGTTGCCATGGTTACTTAGCAATAGTACAATTGTAGAAGATTCATACTTACCTGCCTGCTGCTGCGATGTCTGTGACCGGCCGGGAGCTCCACCTACTGGTAAGTGAAAGGTCTGTGCGGTGCATTGCTAAAGAACTGTCACTTACCAGTAGGAGGAGCTCCCGGCCGGTCACAGACATCGCAGCAGCAAGCAGGTAAGTATGAATCTTCTACTATTGTACTATTGCTAAGTAACCATGACAACCAGGGCTGCAGTAGCTTCCTGGTTGCCATGGTTACCGATCAGAGCCCCAGCGATTAAACTGGGACTCCGATCGGAACTCCGCTGCCACCAATGATGGGGGGGGGGCACAACGGCCACGGATGCACACAACGGTCGTGTGCATGAGGCCTAAGGCCTAGTTCACACGAACGTTTTTTTTGCGAGTGTACGGGCCGTTTTTTTGTGTTCCGTATACGGTCCGTATATGGAACTATTCATTTCAATGGTTCCGCAAGAAAAACGGAATGTGTTCCGTATGCATTCTGTTTCCGTATTTCCGTTTTTTCTGTTCCGTTGAAAGATAGAGCTTGTCCTATATTTGGCCATAAATCGCGGGTCGTGGCTCCATTCAAGTCAATGGGTCCGCAAAAAAAACGGAACACATACGGAAATGCATCCGTATGTCTTCCATATCTGTTCCGTTTTTTCTGAGCCATCTATTGAAAATGTTATGCCCAGCCCAATTTTTTCTATGTAATTACTGTATTCTGTACATGGCATACGGAAAAACGGAACGAAAAAAACGGAAACACAACGGAAACAAAAAACTGAAAAACGGACCGCAAAACACTGAAAAAGCCATACGGTCGTGTGAACTAGGCCTAACGATGAAAGAGCAAAAATCCCTGTTTGCTGGTGGCAGATTGTGACATGTAATAGGCGTCAATGATAAGTATAGGGATGAGCGATGGCATTAACGATCGCTCATCTTTATATTGAGTAGGAGATCGCTGCATGTAACAGCAGTGGTCTCCTCCGCTAGCGAGCAGACGATTGATGGGAGAAAACGTGTCCTCCTGGCTGATCTGTCAGTGTAATAGTACCTTAACCCTTCAGATATGTCTTTGTTCAGAAATTCTGCATGCATTTCATTATATTACCCCTATCAGGTCTTACCAGAAAATGTACAACTGGATGTCATGTGTCAGTGTAAAATTAAAGAAGTGTTTTCTTAAAGGGCCATTTGTTAAAGGGCATCTGTCAGCAGATCTGTACCTATGACACTGACTGACCTCTTACATGTGCGCTTGGCAGCTGAAGGCGTCTGTGCTGGTCCCATGTTCATATGTGTCCGCATTGCTGAGAAAAATGGGGGTTTATTATATGCAAACGAGCCTCTAGGAGCAATGGAGGCGTTGCTGTTACTCCTAGAGGCTTTACTCTCTCTGCAGCTGTCACGCAGAGGGTGCGGCAGTTGCAGAGATTGCCGATCCTCTAGGAGTAATGGCAATGCCTTGATTGCTCCTTTCTCAGCAATGCAGGCACATATGAACATGGGACCAACACAGATGTCTCCAGCTGCAAAGTGCACATGTAACAGGTCAGCCAGTGTCATAGGTACAGATCTGCTGACGGATGCCCTTTAACCAAATGGCAAATATGCTGAAGAAAAAACTTCTGGATGGCATGCGCTGGTACCTGATTCTTGTAGGCTGTGGATGCTGCACCTATACGAATAGATGTCCTGAGATCGTAGCTGGGTCGCCACCCAAACTGGCAACTAAGGAGCGTATGTGAGACATGAACTGGTGAGAAGCGAGCGGTGCCACCCCGAATGGCAATAGTGGACTATCTGGCCTGAACCTGCAGCTGATGAAGAACTCTGACAGGGCACCATCGATGAGACATAGGGAACTAGTACATTGGGACTGGGGGACCTGTCTGCGAGGTCTTGGATGTCCTCAGCAGCAGCACGTAACCCTCGGGACCCTGGACCAACTGGCTGACTGTGAGAAACTTGCTACTATCCCCAGGCCTCAAGAAACCATAGAAGGCTAAATAAACAGCGGATTTAAGCACCAGGCTGGGCAAAACCCGAAAGGTTCCTATCCAGAATGTCAGATAGGTTACGAAAAGCAGTCCAGTAACAGCTTGTCTGTGTACTTGGCCTCCTGGTCCACATCTGCTCAAACCCCTCAATGTAGTTTTGACAGCATGCACAGAGAACGCCGATGCCCGTTCAGGATGACTGACAGAGGAAATGCTGCACCCCCGACAAGTAGGACTTCACCGTGTTGTGGGACAGCTTGAGCTCCGAGTGGCAGTAGCCAATGAAGGCAAGGATGTATTCAACAAAACTGGACTCCCTTTGAGGGCATATTCCCTAAAACCTGCAAATGCCCTCCACCCAGTGCGATACGCCCTAGTTGTATACGGCGAAAGGGGCTTGGCTAGTAAGGAGTGGGCCGTCTCTAGGTGACCATTTAAACCAGTATTAGTGACTCGTGAAGGGGGACGGTAGCGCCCACAACATTCACCTATGACGTGACCTGCGAAAAGGGAGAAATTAGTCCTCGATAAAGCATCAGCTGCCACATTTTGAGAACCTGGCACATGCGTACTACTAACACAAAAATGATGTCGCAAGGAGAGTTGAACTAGACGTCTCAAGAGACATATGACATAAGATGACTTAGACAACCCATTGGTTAAGATATCTACCACCGCAGCGTTGTCGGTTACAAACAAAACAGTGCGATTTACCCAGCTGCTGCCCCAAACACGGGCGGCCACCACAATGGGGTACAGCTCGAAAAGTGCTGAGGAAACCTGGGATTTGTCTCACCTCAGCAGGCCACTCGCCTGCGACCAAGTGGGTGCCAAAATAGCAGCAAAACCTGAGCTAGCAGGTCTCTTGGGGGAGACCGGGACACCTAACTGGGAAAACAGCTCAACAATCTCCCCAGCCCTAAGGGGGCTGACCCTGGCCTCTAGATAAGCAGGAAGTAATGAATAACAAATTCAGAGCGTACCTTATATTCTAAAACCCAATGGAGGCCTGAGCCAACTGATCAAAGAGCCACGGGCTGCTCCTAGAACAGAAAGTGAGTTTGGTGGAAAAGTAGTATCGGACCTTCCACTTATCAATAGAAGAATACCTTATGCCCACTTCCTCCCTCCCCGGAGACCTAGTACTCACCTGTATGGACTAATTAATCCCCCGTGCCTAAATGACCCTCTTGGCAACCTTGTGTGCAGCCGGCAGAAGGAAGCTAGCCACCGGCTATGACCTGCTCCCCCTGAACGGCCTGCTTCTCTCATCCCTGATCCCTGCCTCACTAACGGCACGGCGGCCCGTGCCAGACTTTACGGAAGATAAGAAGCGGGGCCACGGTGTCCCCTGTGTCCCTACATGATAACCGCGTGGGGAGCCGCGCAGCTCCCTGGCAGAGTGCACCAGTGCGGGGGAACCCCCATCAGCCAGGGGCCGACCCACCGCCGGCTGGAGACCCGTACCGCGCGGGGAGCCGCGCAACTCCCTGGCACCATGAACCGGGCCAGAGGAGCCCTTCATACACCGTGGCCCCCGCCCCCCGCCCCCCATCAGCAAAATTTGTGTGCCGCGTGGGGAGCTCATACTGCTCCCTGGCAGAGTGCACCAGTGCGGGGGTGACCCCCATCAGCCAGGGGCCGACCCACCGCCGGCTGGTCACTTCTGCCGCGTGGGGAGCAGTGCAGCTCCCTGGCATTATGAACCGGGGCAGGGGGAGCCCTACTTCCATCAGGGGCTCAGCCCCCCACCGGTTTTGAAGTCGATGCCGCGTGGGGAGCCACGAAGCTCCCTGGCAGAGTGCGGGGGTGCCCCCCCATCAGCCGGGGGCCGACCCACCGCCAGCTGGTCACTCCTGCCGCGTGAGGAGCAGCGCAGCTCCCTGGCATTGTGAACCCTGGCATTTTGAAGTCGATGCCGCGTGGGGAGCCACGAAGCTCCCTGGCAGTGTGCACCAGTGCGGGGGTGCCCCTCATCAGCCAGGGGCCGACCCACCGCCGGCTGGTCACTCCTGCCGCTTGGGGAGCCGCGCAGCTCCCTGGCATTATGAACCCTGGCATTTTGAAGTCGATGCCGCGTGGGGAGCCACGAAGCTCCCTGGCAGAGTGCACCAGTGCGGGGGAGCCCCCATCACTCAGGCGCCGACCCACCGCCGTCTGGACACCCGTACCGCGTGGGGAGCCGCGCAACTCCCTGGCATTGGGGGAGCCCCCCCCTCACCTAGGGGAACGAGCCCCCCGCCGGCCGGACTCTAACACTGTGCGCTGCAGAGAAGCAGCTTCTCACCCTCACCGACGTCAGGATATCCAGGTATGCTGAACTCCTCTCACTGGGAAGCCAGGTGTGGCTCATCAAATGCTGTAACGACGTACAGAGTGAGAGGGACGCTGGCTGTTGAAGTAGGCAGCCATGCCCCTCCCACAAATACAGGCCAATAAATCGGCCTTACACTTGTACAGTTCAGCAAGGGACCCAGTTCACACCATGAAAAACCCTCCGAGTCCCTAATCCTTCACAAATCCCTAAGCGCTGTGGGGGACATTTATCAAAGCTAGTGCAAAGGAGAAGTGGAGTAGTGGCCCATAACAATCAGATCCCACCTCTCATTGTCCAGAGAGAATATGTATGCTGATTTGTTGCAATGGGCAATTGCTCCATTTTTCCTTTGCATTAGTTTTGTTCTTGTTTCACCCATCAAACACATGTGTTTCTGTAGTATGATGGTCACTCCAGTTGGCACTTGGCATCCTTGGTAGTGTGTAAGGCTACTTTCACACTAGCGTTGTTTTAATCCGGCGTTCAATTCCGACACTGGAACTGCCCGCCGGATCCGGAAAAACATGTGAAAACGGATTACATTTGAATCCTGATCAGGCTTTCGATCACAATGGAAAAATGCATTGGAAAAAACGGATCCGCCATTTATGGACTTTAACTTTTTTTTCACATTTTTCGGGTTTAACTTGCAAAAGCCGGATCCGTTTTGACTGAACACACGGGGCTGGATCCGGCGTTAATGCAAGTCAATGGGAAAAAAGCCTGATCAGGCGTTCAGTCAAAGTGTTCAGGATTTTTGGCCGGAGGTAAAAATACTGCATGCTACATTTTTCTGAAAAGCCTGATCAGTCAAAAAGACTGAACAGAAGACATCCTGATGCATCCTGAAGGACTGACTCTCCATTCAGAATGCATTAGGATAAAACTGATCAGTTCTTTTCCGGATTTGAGCCCCTAGGACGGAACTCAGCGCCGGAAAAGAAAAACGCTAGTGTGAAAGTACCCTAACTTGTAGTGGATAATGCAACCAAGGACAGAAAATGTGTGCAAGGCTTCACACTTCAGTCCTTCCAGACCTTTTTACTTCACAATTCTAGCAATAAGGACACCATTTGGATAGGTTTCAGAGGCCTGGGGGCTGGTTGTAGGACTGGCATTGCAGATGGCACTTTTGCTAAATTGGATTTGCAGACTTGCCTGTGTAGCGTGACTGCCCTGTTCCATATTCACACAGCACAGTTGTCATACAACAGTAGTAAAGTTTGGCTCAATCCGTAGCCTCCATATTTGGGGGGGTGAATACTTTTGCAAGGCACTGTATCAATCGCATAGCATGATGGGTGAGACCAGACTAAATAGAGGAGTTGGAATGACCACTTAAGCTACACCTGAGACAAGAGGTGTGGTCATAACCAGCAACAACACAGAAACAAGTGAACCAAAGAGGCTGGCAGATCACATCACGTGCAGCCAGTCTCTTAGATCTTCTGACCACTGTCTCGGAAGAGACCGTGACAAGAGGTGATATCATTACAAGCAGAATTAGAATGACATATAAGCAGATAACTGCAGTAAAGTGATCTGTACAGACCATTAAGTGGCGCCTACTATTGAGTTTATTGCAAGAAAATTTAGACTAGTACATCCATAGTCACTGGTGCACATCCATAAAGCTAGCATGCAGACAGCAAACAAAAACAGGTATGGCAGCACAACATCACACATGCAAACAATAAAACTAAGGATTAGGGATTATTCTGGATTACTGTGGTACTATACCTACTATTCAAGAAAATGGAAGCTCTTTGCGCATATTTGTGATCAACCGTGTGTCAGGTCCATCTACTATCGTCAAGGTGGCTTCTGTGGCTACTGCATATGGGTACCTAACACTAACAGAACTGCCTCTCCTGGTCCTAACCTAAACCTACAATGTTCAGGGCTTTGTAGGAACCAGCTACATATATACTCTGTTCAGAAGCCCTGGACAGATGGGAGTGCTCGAGGGGGCTACCCTCCAAACATACTGCAAGAAAATTTAGACTAGCACATCAGAAGTCGCAGGTACACATCCATAAAGCTAGCATGCAGGCAGCAAACAAAAAAACGTATTGGGATTAGTGGCCAGTGCGAAAACTGCAGGATTTTATGTTTTTGGTTTAAATATAGATATTGACATGGAAAATTCAAAATATCATCAAAAATTCTTTGAAAACATGTTAAACATAAAAACGTGATTTAATAGGTCGTTTTCTGCTGACACGTTCCCTTTATTACAATTCCAGAGATCATCACTCCCATTCTACTGCTTGTGTTTTGTCTGTGGACATTGCTTGGAGTAATATGTCATATGTCGCTGATATGGCATATGTTTCACTAGTGGGTATGTAAATGTTTGCAGAACTGGCGTGATAATGGGGGCAGTTGTTCATTGGTCTTGCTGTCCATAATCTCTCATCTCTCCAGTCTGAAATTGTGGTTTTCAAGGAATAATACATTGAATTCACCTATGCCAGGCATGGCCAACCTCCTGGTCTCCAGCTGTTGTAAAACTACAACTCCCACCATGCCCTGCTGGAGGCTGATAGCTGTAGACTGTCCAGGCATGATGGGAGTTGTAGTTTTGCAACAGCTGGAGAGCCTGAGGTTGGCCATCCCTGACCTATGCAGTAAATGGAGATAACATCCCATAAATCTGTTCCTCAACCAATCAGTATTAAACCCACTCCTGTTTGAGTTTCGCTTGTTGAGGCCTCGGGTGAAGGCCTCTCTGTCCTATGGTCAAGGATTTATCAACACGCCATGTGGAGTGGAGTTTCGCCTTTGGACATCAGGTGGGAGGCTGATCGCTGTAGTTGATCGTACGCTGCCAGTAAATGCAGGAATAATATCCCAGTATAATCCCATAGACACCGTAAAAAGTTTATCACCCAGTGGTTGAGTAACTGAGGCTTGGGGGCCTTTTGCTTCTTATACCGCATCAATCCTTGTACATCTACTCATTTTGAGACCATTTTACGGCACTTTTAGTTACTGATAAGAAAAATCCAGCACTGCATCTCGATAAAACGATTCTCTATATTAGTCTGTTCTTTACTGGGAGTGACCAATAAAGAATCGTTTTTATCGAGACGCGGTGCTGTATTTTTAATACCAGTATTGGACCTTTTCCGGAGCGGCTTCTCTGTGCACCGTCAAATTTCCCCGGGATTTGGACCTTGTAAAGTGGTTCAGTGGTGAGCCGTACGATTTTCCCTTATCTTTGTTCACCTTCGGTTACTGCCGCATTTGGAACGTAATGTTGCCACAGGGACAATTGCTAACACCAAAAGGAAACATCTGGGTGCTGGTGACACAGAGTGATCCGTTTTTTATCATGCAGTGTCCCAAATCACTATCTCCTACTAGGAGAAGTGAACGGTATGAAAGATGAGTTTACATGGCTGTTCCAAATCCAGCACTGTAAAGTGAGTAACGCAAGCCAGCGCTGATCGCCTCCGATAAGCAGTAATGAGATGAGCTAAAGTGTTCTGCGATTTCTTATTCACTTACACCTTGTTTTTTACTACTTGAAAATACCTTTAGGAAACGGCAGGAGCTTTGTTTTATGTCGCTCTGCAGTGTCCCTGCACTAAAGGCAGCCCGCGCTGCGCCACAGTGCGTTTCCTTACCTGCGGCTAGCTCCTGTGCAGTTCTGATGTGAGGAGACAAGCAGGATAGATACAGAAGGGATGATTCTTAGTCGTGCTGGCGTATTGGGGACTGCTGGAAACAGCTGGCCTGTCATTAGACACATGCTTTTATCAGGGCCTGGCATGGATAGGTAAAACGTACTTATGTAACGGAAGCTGATGCATCTGAGGGAACCGTAAAAAGAGAAAAAGCGATAAGTAATACTAATGTGTCATAAAGCCGAGATAAGCAGGCTCCTTCCTTCGTTTGCTGACTGAAGCTCTAGGTCTGGGACTTTCATCAGTATGCCCCACAAGCCCGTCTACTGGTGGCGCACTGGTTTTCACAGGAGACTGGTCAGTCACGTAGCACAGAGCAAGGAAGCAGTAGTCATTAGGGAAGCTGAAGGCTGGCCCTACGAATAAGTACAATGTGAATGTTATTCAGTCTGACAGGAAGGAGTTTAGGTGAGATCTTAAAGGGCTTCTCCCATCAGAAATACTGTTATGTAGCTGACTGATATCAGCGATGCGCCCATGTCAGCACTACATAACAGTGTGCTGTTTACATTTCTCCCTGCAGCCGTTCTGCTAAAATAAGCACTTTTATAATATGCTAATGAGCCTCTAGGGTCTATGTGGGCGTAGGTTCAGCAGCTAGAGGCTCCGTCTACTCACCCTTTATCCCGCCCAGGTCCTCTGTTCTGCCCGGCCCGCTCCTCTTGATTGATGTCCAAGTTCCGTGCATCGCTGACAAAATCACTTCTGTATTCGGCGCAGGCGCAGTGAGTGAATGATGTTCTCCTGGTGCCGGGTTTCTCACTGCGCCTGCGCCGACTATGTCACAGTGAGGATAGCCGTCACCAGGAGAGCGGCCTTCATTCACTGCGCCTGCGCCGAATACAGAAGTGAACGGCGCAGGCGCGGGATTTCGTCAGCGTTGCATGGAACTTGGACATCAATCAAGAGCAGCGGGGCGGGCAGAACGGAGGACCTGGGCGGGATAAAGGGTGAGTAGACGGAGCCTCTAGGTGCTGATTCTATGCCCACATAGCACCTAGAGGCTCATTAGCATATTATAAAAGTGCTTATTTTAGCAGAACGGCTGCAGGGAGAAATGTAAACAGCACACTGTTATGTACTGCTGACATTAGCACATCGCTATAGACAGTCAGCTACATAACAGTATTTCTGATGGTAGAAACCCTTTAACAAGCTCTGCCTCTGATGCCACCAGATGTAAGGCAGCTATCCTGTAAGTCAATGCTCAATCATTTTAAGCAGGCCTTGAGACATGACTTATAATAATGAAGTCAGCACCTCATCTGCAGACAGCTGTTTGGGTGAAAGGCCTAGGTCAGGGGAATGCAACCCGCTATCCTATAAGTCAATGCTCAACATCTTAAAAAGTCTTAACTACCTTACATCTGGTATCATTAGAGGCAGCGCTTATTAAAAGCTCATTTGCAAACACTCTTCCCAAAAGTCCAGGAGTGCTGCCTGGCCTATAAGACTCCTCACGTTGTTTAGGCACTGTCTATAAAGAGAGGCTGTATTCCCCAAATCCTGACCTAGGCCTTTCACCCAAACAGCTATCTGCTGATGCGATGCTGCCTTAAAGGGGTCGTCTCACTTTGGCAAATAGCATTTATTATATAGGAGAACTTAATACAAGGCACTTACTAATGTAATGTGATTGTCCATATTGCTTCCTTTGCTGGCTGGATTCATTTTTCCATCACATTATACACTGCTCGTTCTCATGGTTACGACCACCCTGCAATCCATCAGTGATAGCCGTGCTTGCACACTGTAGGAAAAAGCACCAGCCTCTCTGGTGGCCGGGACCATGGAAGTGCACATAGGCTGGCGCTTTTTCCTATAGTGTGCAAGCACGACCACTGCTGCTGGATTAGAGGGTGGTCATAACCATGGAAACGAGCAGTGTATAATGTGATGGGAAAATGAATCCAGCCAGCAAAGGAAGCAATTTGGATAACAATACATTAGTAAATGAATTGTATTAAAGGGCTTCTGTCAGCCCACTAAACCCTTTTTTTTTCCCCGGTTAATATTAATCCCTACACTGCAAGCTCCCTGTACATATGCTAAATATTCATTTTCGTTCAGTAGATATTGTTAAAAATCAAGTTTTATAATATGTAAATTACCTTGCTACCAGCAAGTAGGGCGGCTACTTGCTGGTAGCAGCCGCATCCTCCTCTCATCATGACGCCCCCTCCGCCGTTTGATTGACAGGGCCAGGGAACGGGTTCGTTCTCTGCTGGCCGTGTTCTAATTCAAAATATCGCGCCTGCGCCGTACCTTTCTTTAATCGGTGCAGGCGCACTGAGAGGCGGCCTCTCTCCCCGCTCCATCCTCAATGCGCCTGCGCCGGGTGTGGATGTGACGTCATCGGCGCAGGCGCACTGAGAGGCGGCCGCTCCATCCTCAATGCGCCTGCGCCGATGACGTCACATCTACACCCGGCGCAGGCGCATTGAGGATGGAGAGGCCGCCTCTCAGTGCGCCTGCACCGATTAAAGAAAGGTACGGCGCAGGCGCGATATTTTGAATTCGAACAGGGCCAGCAGAGAACGAACCCGTTCCCTGGCCCTGTCAATCAAACGGCGGAGGGGGCGTCATGATGAGAGGAGGACGCGGCTGCTACCAGCAAGTAGCCGCCCTACTTGCTGGTAGCAAGGTAATTTACATATTATAAAACTTGATTTTTAACAATATCTACTGAACGAAAATGAATATTTAGCATATGTACAGGGAGCTTGCAGTGTAGGGATTAATATTAACGGGGGGAAAAAAAAGGGTTTAGTGGGCTGACAGAAGCCCTTTAACTTCCTCTATATACAGTAATAAATGACATTTGCTAAAGTGAGATAACCCCTTTAATTATTATCCAAGTCATGTGTCAAGGCCTGCTTAAAGGGTTGAGCACTGACTTACAGGATAGCTGCCTTACATCTGGTGGCATCAGAGGCAGAGCTGGTTAGGAGCTCATTTGCACACCGTCTTCCCAAAATTCCAGAAGAGCGTCGCCTTTAAGACTCCATAAGGTGCTCTCCATAAGGAGATAGTGTATCCCCCCCCAAAAGGAAGGAATTTATAAATTATCTTTTAGCGTATATTAAAAATGTGAAAGCCCTTTTTTTTTTAAATGTTTCTGTGCCTAGATCTGATCTCTTGAAGTTGAAGGCTGATGGCTTGAGTCTGTACTACTGAGACACGCGCACGTCCGCAAGTATTTTGCGGTCCGCAAAACACGGACACCGGCCATGTGTGTTCCGCATTTTGGCTGCGGACAACAACAGGACATGTTCTATTTTTTTGCGGGGCCGTGGAACTGGAAGTGCGGGTGCGGACAGCACACTGTGTGCTATCTGCATTTTTTGCAGCCCCATTGAAAATGAAGTGGGTCCGCACCCGGATGCAGACCCATTTTGCGGACGTGTGAATGGACCCTAACTCTTACTTACATATACACAGTTTGATTTAAACTGTATGCTAGATGGGTAATCATTCATCCCCCATAATCTTTACATTATGTCAGTCGCACACCCACTGTTTACACGGGGAGATATTACTGCCAGCCAGCAAACATTTTTACGGTCAGATCAGTCGGCAAATGAACATTTTCACGTTTGTTATTGGTGGGGTGTTTACACAGACAAATGTTCATTGCCAACCATTGGCCCGTGTAATAGGCTGCTTGGTGCGGATTCAGATCACCCACCACATCAAGGTTCCACATACACCACCTAGACACACATATTTGCCATGCAGTTTTTAGCCGCATTCAGAAAACGGCATATTTTTATTTATTTTTTAAATCCCATCTGGCTGATGCACGGGAGACCTGGTACATGTGAAATATCAGTTTCCCAACCAGGGCGTCTCCGAGTCCAGCCAGAGGTTTTGCACTGACTCCATTGCCTCTAACCTTTATTAATTGCAGCATTTGACTACTTTTTCCAAGTCTCCACTAATAGGGTACACAGGCACTTTAATCTTTGCTTAGGTAGGTACTGCAAAACTCAGCATGTGCAAATCCCATGCCCAGGTTGATGCAACCTTCGGTGCACAGCTGCCACGGTCACATGTCGACATTACGTCACCGCCATGTAAAAAGAGCCCAGCAAGGAGTACTGCAAAAGCGGTGCAGGATCTGCCAGGTAAGTACTTTATTGCCGGCTGATCCAAAGGGTTGTCTGGTTTTCTCCACTACCCAGACAACCCCTTTAAGTATCTAGTGAATACAATTCTGTCCAATAAACCTGGGAAAGTGTTCTGTGTAGCGTGGCAGGCGGTGGGCAGGGTGGGTGGTGCTCCAAGCAGAGTACTTTTGATGAGCTCAGGCCGACAGTTTGCCTACCGCACAGCTCATCAGCTGTGTGTTAGACCACAGACTGACATGTCCCAGTTTGCACGCTCTCAGACAGCAGTTGGGGACAAATATTTGCAGTATGCTGCGAGGCAATAGTCTGATTTCCAATATTGCATTCTTCTCAGCATTTCAAATTGCAGGTCTGCCTGACAAGGCAACTGGTAGAGCACCAGCTGTTGCCGTACTGCGGCTGTCTGCTGAAGGCTAGGGCTGGCGGGGTAGCGGGCGGTAGCTAGCATTCCAGTTGCCCCCCTGGGTTGTTACTCACTTTTCTCAGACTCTTCAATGGAAAATTGGTCTATTTATGGAGATGTAAAGAGGCTAGTGAATCTGTCATATTGGCATATATTATGGCTGGCATGTCGCTTCTCAGTTTTCACAGAACCAGCTTGTATGTTTAATTGGTTTTCAAAAAACAAACAAACACACAAATGATGCAACGTTGGGCATTACCCTGTAAAACACGTACGACCTTATGGGGTTTGCTAGGAGCATTGCACCCCTGTAGACATACAAATGCTACATCACTGTGCAAACCAAATAAAGTACAATAATGCCATAGTAATAGAAAATATTCTGGTGCTAATGCTACGCTTATTTTGTAAAATTGAGATTCTTGGCAAATACATTTTGTACAAAATTATTTGGGTCTGTCTGCCAAACGTCAAGATGATCTCTGTAAGACGGGAACCTAAAACTAAATGCTACCTGTTATGTGCCATAACGGCCACCATAAAATTCAGGGAGTGCAGGTTCCACATGCATGCTGGGTCCACTCTGCTTTTTATAATTTTTGTACCAAAATGACCTCCATTAGGTGCCGCACCTGAGGGGTTAACTGCCGCGGATTGCAGCGCCCGGTCATAAAGGCCTGGTGCTGGCTATGTGATTCTGCCACCGGCACCCGCCTCTTGTATTTGTATTAATGGGTTACCATTGGTGGCGCAGTGGCCACAGTCCCTCCTCTCCTCCTCCCGTCTCTCTTCTTATTGGCAGCAGCGTCACAGGGGGAGGGAGAGAGTGACTCCTTCTCCCCTGTTCTGCTGAGGAGAACATGGAGCACGCTGAGAGCAGCGCGCCATGTTCTCTGATACTAGGCTGTGCAGTAGTGCTACTGCACAGCCTAGTGTCGGTGAATGTCAAATTCCAGTATCGAATAGATACCGTTACAAAAGTATCGATTGGGAATCGATAATTCGATACCTGGTGCAACCCTAATTGGCTGTATGTTTGGATTTCTGGTAAATTTAAACTATTAACACAGCATTCATTTTTTCCACACCTATCTGAAACTTTGGCACAGCACTGTATATAATAATGAAGCTGCGGCCAGACGTCCATCCAGAACCTCCATGGATTCCGGTACAGATGAACAGATAAAGGGGGGAAAAAGTGGACTGTGCCCAGCACTGACGAAGTGGGAGGTCAAGGCACGTACTCTTCTGTACTCTTCTACAAGGCATCGCGTTTTGGGACCCAACTGGTCCCTTCCTCAGGCAATGCCATAATGTGTAATTGCCTGAGGAATTTACAGGCTTTTCACTTTATGTACAGGAGAGAATTGTGCCTGGAAATTTGCTACCAATGCAGATTTTGCTTGTAAACCCACCTACACATTCATGGAAACAGTAGCGCATTCATCCTACTAGTGTCTTAGGATGTTCAGTATGGCTTACAGATGGCTGAGGCCTGCTGTGAGGCTCTCAACAAGTTCCACAATACTCTGACGTTGACCCCATAGAGCTTCTAAAGACATTTAGAACGGCTCAGAGGAGACCCTGGTGACACACAGAGGTTCTTATATTTATTTTTTGAGAACATCATCTTTCCCTGTAATAAGATAGTATATGATAATTATATTATAATACTAGCAGAAGGACTCGGCTTCGCACATGTATATTTCATTTAATGTTTTTGTGTGTCGTTAAAAGATATTGACAGTATCCACTATAACAGTGACATCTACAGTACCCCCCCCCCCTTAACAGTGACCTCCACAGTGCCCTCCCCTTTAACATTGACCTCCACAGCGGCCTGCCCCTTTATCAGCGACCTCTACAGTACCCCATCTCCTTAACAGTGATTTACACAATAAAACGCCCTCTGAACAGTGACCTCCACAGAACTCCGTTCCCTTAAAATGTGACCTCCATAATACAGCGCCCCCTTAACAGTGACCTCCACAGCATTCTCTCCCCTTAACAGTGACCTCCATAGCGGCCGCCTTTTTATTAGTGACCTCCACAGTACCCCCTCTCCTTAAAGGGATTCTGTCACCTGGATATTAGTGACAGAGCTTTTAACATAATCACATCAGTCTGCTCATTTTGTATTAAAATATACTAGAATTACTACCCTAAGTGTTGTCTTTTGTCTAGAAAATCACTTTTATTAATATGGTAATTACCTGAGTAAGGAGCCCAAGGGGCTGTCCCTCCGGCCGTTGGAGCCCAGACGCGCCCCTTTTCCTGGAGCCCAGCATCGCCCCACTGCTAATTTATTCAGTCCTCATTGCCGGCTGGCGCATGTGCAATGCGTCCTGTGAGGCCGATTCCAGATGCTGACTGCGTCACAGTCGCAGCATGTCACATGTCGCAGTGCAACACCATAGACATCAATGCCGCACGACACATGTAGCAGTGTAATTGTGCCCTATGCGTCGTGCGACTTATTGTCGTCGTATAGCCCTAGCCTAAAGCTGACCTGTAGCAGTGAAGAAAAATGGCTGAGTTGTTATGGAAACCTGGAGTAAAACTGTGTGTATGTGGAGACTAAAGGCCTGCAAGCTTCTATTGGCTGATGAGGCTCATGTGACCGTGTGTATGGCAGTTGGGATTTGAAGAGAAAGACTTGCAGGCTTGTATTGGCTAATGCAGGTCATTTTTTGGGAATATCTCAGGAACGGTATGTCCTAGAGAGCGGAGACCCCAACAAGATTTCTTTCCAGGTAGCAAGGGATGTGTATACCAAGTTTCGTTGAAATTGATGGTTGCGTTTTTGAGTGATGGCGGGATATACATACACACATATATATATATATATATATATATATGTCCTTCTTTATATACTGTATATAGATGATATATATTAAACACAACTGTTGTCCAGGTTGTAACAAAGATACGGCGAAATTCTAGAGATCCGAGAAGGAGGCCATCAGGGGATACTCCATGTTCTGTTCTGCACGGAAACCTTATGTCTAGCTATTGACAGCGCTTTGGTAATAAATAATTGGTTGTCTGTAACACATGACCACTGGACTGTAAATGGTGTTATGTGTAGTGTAGGAGGAAGGTCATTTTTTGAGGGCCAAAATTTGGCAGTATGGTGTCAGCAGTAAAAGTCCTCATAAGGGTCATCACAATGAACTTTTTTTTAAAGGGCATCTGTCAGTCATCCATATTGCTTGGTCGGGCCGACCCTGCTGTTTTTACATTTAGTACAAATAAGTGCTTTTAAAAATATGCAAAAAATGCACTGAGAGCAGACTCTAAAAACTCTGTGCACCCGTAGCTCCTCCGGTCTGCTTGCCTAGACACCCCCTCCACCTGGATGCCTTGCCCTGTCAAGTGGAGGGGGAGTGTCCAGAGGAGCGAAGGTGCACAGAGTTGCTAGAACCCACCCTCGGTGCACGTAAACTCTAATTTGCATATTTTAAAAACACTGATTTTTTCCTAAACGCAGTAGGCGCGTTTTTAATCGGCGAGTCGACATACTGGTCCAGTCTCGACACACACACCAAGAAATACCCGTTCAGACCATTTCTTGCCAGTTCCTGTGAATCGAGACTGGACCAGGAAGCAGAGACCAGCGGGGACCCAGTACGTGTAGGAAGGGCAGCGGCAGGGAATCAGTAATGTGAGTAATGCTTCTTTTATTTTTAAAACCATTCTGCCCCTTTAAAAAAAAAAAATAATTGAAAATCCCACCAAAACAACCCATTTCTAATATAAAAATAGGGAAATCTCATCAGCTGGTGCTCCCAGCTTGAAGTGATGTGTAAATGCTGGGGTGGAGGAAGCAAGCAAACATATACTTTGCTGCAGATTGCACAGTCACCGCTGTGTCATTTTTAATCCTTTTGTCTGTGCCCTGAAATCATAGAAATCTGCAGCAGATTTCTTTCCTCTGACATCTTACCTCCTGCAGTTGTATTGTAAGAGAAAGTGCCCACTGTGTGCTCTGAGATTGAACGGGAAGAAGCTGTTTACGTCTTTACTAATGTTTTTAAGGAGCTTTTGTAATCCTGCAGAGCAAACAAAAAGGGTTTGTCATGTTAACATGGGATTAATGGAAATGGCTGTAAAGAGGACCTGTCACCACCTGCCTATTTTTACCAACACTGTGTCGTGCCATTCCTCTGTTATTCCTGCTTGAAGTTTATGAATGAATTGCTAGCAGTCTGCAGTAAGGGCCCAACTGGGTTGTTACCAGTTAGGGGGGGTTCTGCTCAGTTAGGCACTATCCAATCAGTGCTGCCATTGTCAGACTGTGCAGGAACACCCCCCCCCCCCCCCCTAACTGCCCTTATTGCAGACTGCTGGCAATTAAATCAAAAACTTTAGTAGGAATGGCACAATATCATAAGAATAGATCCTCCAGAATTGTTATTACACGGGTTATGCAAGCAGTGGCGATGACCTATCATTGGGCCTGCCCCTTGGTGCACCAAAGATGTCATTTACACATTATTGAAAAGTTTTGTTTCTTAGGGACAGCACAGCAGAGAAAAATAAAGGAGCTGTCATTTTACACAGCAGGAGCTCAACCCTAACAGGCATAATTAAACTGGTTTGATGAGAATGCTCCTGCTCACAGGTGATCTTTAACCCCTTACTGCATAGTCATGTACATGTACATGATCAGCATTCATGGGATGTATGGTCCACGCTCACGTGCTGAGCTCAGTCCATACTTGGCGGGTGCCGGCTGTATAATACAGCAGGCACCCGCCGGTAGTGACAGGGATCGGCGATGGTGCCTATCCCAGTCATTTAACGTCTCTGATGGCACTGTTAATAGCAGCTATAGCATCTGTGGGGTTAGACAAAGGGAAGGGGCTCCCTCTGATTGGAACCCAACAGTGAAATTGCAGGTCTCTGATCAATTGGCATGATAGCCCTGGTCATGCTGAAGGTTCCCAGGCTTGTCATGGCTAACTGCCTGAGAAGCCACTTTCAGAATCCCATAAACTGCTTGTTTGTGTGTATATGAAAAATTTAAAAAGTTGTAGCTTTTGGAAGATAGAAAGAAAAAAAAAGAAAAAATGCAAAAATAAACATTGGTCTGGTCCTTAAGAGGTTAATAGTTTTGATTCTGTTTCCCTCTTTAAAGTGAATGAGTACCCCAGTATAAGGGCTATCTGCAAATGGTTTATACTGTTATGTAGTCTTATGTACACCCAGCATGACCTAGTATGATTGGCAGGGACAGAATAAACCACCCCTGTTCCTCCCCTCTTGGTAGGAATGGGCTGATCCTACTTCCTGATTAGGGGGAGTGTAGTCCAGCTCTAGTGTGTGGGGAGAGAAGAAGCAAGTTCATGTGCTCCTTCTCTTTAGGCCTCAGGATCCAGAAATTAACTGATCTCTATGAAAGTTACTGCATCTGCTACAGCAAAAAAGAGAGAAAGGAAGAAGAACCTAGAATCTGCATGGCCAAGCAACGTAACCTGTGACTACAGGACTTTGCTGCTTGTGAGGGATTACAGTTAAGACACCTGTTACACTTAATCACGTCCAGACGCGCCTCTAAAGACTACCGCTATAATTGCCAGATTACAATCGCTAGCCAGAGAGTCTAGCAAGATGGCATACTAAGAGTGCCATTATTTGCAAATGTGTCAACCTTCAAAACCGGGGAGAGGATTTGCACAGATTGTTGGTAAATCTGCTACAACTCCTATTTTGCACTCAAGTAAAAAAAGAGACGTTTATTTTTGTACCTCTGGCCGGGTTTTCTGACTCCTACCACACCATACACTGGCCATTACACTACTACACCACCTGGCAGGCACCTATACAACCACCAACATCAAAAACACCCCAAACTACCCACAACTACAGTGCCCTGAGGGAAGAAAAGGTGCACCCTCCTCTCACTGCACTCTTCTGAGGGAAAGCACACATATTACAGTCAGAGCCACTACCACTCACATCCTCCGCTCCAGCTCCTCACAGGCTGTCTGCAAATCCTTTGGGTATTCAGAAGTATAACTCCCACTGAAAGCCCAGCAGAGAGCTAAAAAGTGGTGGAGAGAACGTGCCCTAAGACCTAGTTCTACCACAGCATGAGAAGAGGTCCACAGGTATATGCCAAAAAACACACACTCCTAGGACTATCACATGACGGCTATGTAACAGTCACGTGACCCGGACATCCATAGGAACAAGCCTGTGATTAGTCATTTGGCGTCAGAAATCTTCTAACACCTTATTAATGGGAAAATCAGGCTACAAGGCCTGGAGAGCAGTGTAGGTGACACATCTTCTTACGTCTTCACACTTACCAATTTAGAAAGGGAAGGTGCAAATTGAAGTTTAATAGAATTTGTAGTGATTTATCAGTGTTCTCTGGATTCATCTCACACATTGTGGGTTAATTCTTTTATTAGACAGGAATTGTAAGGACACGGTTCGGAGGAGATTGCAGAATAAAATGCATTTTCGTGCATATGGTAGACATTGCAGTGAGTCCACACTGACCCAGATATCCATCCCAACCATTTAGGTATTTACAGGACCGATCTTGTGCGGGGGGCCATAGGTACAGAAACCACCAAGAGAGCTGTGCCTCTCTATTTCTGTAACTCCCAAGGAAGTCAATTGGAGCTATGAAAATAGCATAGAAAATCCGCCTGTCTGTCTTCCGTAACACTGGCCACTACATAAGGCTACATGCACACGACCGTTGTGTGTTTTGCGGTCCGCAAATTGCGGATCCACAACACACGGTTGGCGTCTGTGTGTGTTCCGCAATTTGCAAAACGCCACGGAGAGCCATCGATATAACTGCCTGTTATTGTCCGCAAAACGGACAAGAACAGGACAGGTTATATTTTTTTTTGTGGGGCCACGGAACGGAGCAACGGATGCAGACAGCACACGGAGTGCTGTCCGCATCTTTTGTGGCCCCATTGAAGCGAATGGGTCCGCATCCGAGCCACAAAAACTGCGGCTCGGATGCGGACCAAAACAACGGCCGTGTGCATGAGGCCTAAGACCGTGGTTCCAATCTCAGTTACGAGTGACTGGTGAGACGGGAATACCTCCCCAAGTTATTAAACATTCAGTTTAGTTGTTTCTTAGTTACATTTGTATTAGGAAAGAAGGGCTGTCAGGTTAGGGAGGACCTGTTGCCTCTCCTGACACGTCTGTTTTAGTAACTGCTGGCATTCCTCATGTAATAACTCTGGAGCATGTTTTCGTATAACTCTATGTTGTTCTGTCCCCTTTTATTCCTACTAGAAGTTTATGGTGGAATTGCCAGTAGTCTGCAATAAAGGTCCAACTGGGTGTTACCATTTTGGAGTGTGTGCCTGTACAATCCGACACTGTCCAATCAGTGCTGTCATTGTTAGACTGTGCAGGCAAACACCCCCAACTGGTAACACCCGGCTGGATACTTGTAACGGGCTGTGGATGTGGACCCACTGTGCTAATTAACCAGTTTGACTTTGGGCTAAACCTAAGGGCATTGTCCTGGTGGTTCCCTGGTATTCACCTTTTAACACCTGTACAGGGATGTGGACTTCACTGCAGGGAACCAACCAGGCAGCTACCTCTTGGAATAGTTCTGTTGTAGTTGACAGCTGACCCATGGGGGTCAGACACTACTGCGAAGCACCAATGAGTCTAAACACAGTCCAAGGTTAGGGTCAGACTGAGTACGTGCATATTCCAGATAGCATTTCCCAGGTCAGGGCAGACTGAGTACCTGCATAGTCCACGTAGCAGTTACAAGGTTGGGGCAGGGAGCAGAATCAGTAAACAGACTGGGTATGGTACATGGGTAGTAAGACAAGAGATTATACCAGGGGTCAGCAACCTTCGGCACTCCAGCTGTTGTGAAACTACAATTCCCAGCATGCAAGTATGTATGCTGGGAGTTGTAGTCCCTCCTCCCCTGGTTAAAAAGGAGGGCTGATCAATGCCTAAATCAGCAGCTGGACAGGGCGCAAGGGGGAAGCATTAACTCTTGCAGTGCTGCATGGTAGTTCACCGAGTGCTGGTTCCAAAACACACAGGGAGGGGAGAGGCGCCCCAGCCTGCTCGGGACAGTAGGCAGTGGCAGGCATGGACCACCGACATGACGACAATATTTATTTGAATGCTGACATTCATTCATGCATTTCTAGTAGGAATATGAGAGGATTGGCACAACATAGAGCCATGAGAACAGTTGCTCTAGAATTGCTATTGCACGTTAAATAATTAATGCGTAAGTATACATCCCCTTCAAGCTCGTCATTGAAACATTGGGGAAGATTTATCAAAACTGGTGTAAACTGTAAACCTTCCCATACATGTGAGATTAGGTGTTAGCGGACCGCTGCCGTACCGCAGATCTCCCAACGTCACCGTCAGCCCAGGGCGCATGGTTAAGAGAGAGGGGATAAGCCTGACAGTCGCTAACCTGACCTTGTTACAGAGGGTTGGCTTGCTGAAATTCAACATGCCCAGTATTCTCCTATCGCATCGTCACCTTTGGTGAATTGGAAGGCCTTTATACATATCAGATGGTTGACCAATCCCACCGGAACTGGAGAATTTGGACTATTGTTATCTAGTGTGTAAGTGGATGGTGAAAAAAGATATTGCTAGTAGATGATTTTAAAACCTTGTAAGGCTCCTTATTTGGTTTGTGAACGGCCCTGTTCATTTTACCTGTTTATTTGACATGGCAAATAATTGCCTTTTGTTTTTCTAATGCTTTTGTTTTCTCTCTGGCAGGCATTGAAGATATAGTAGCAATAATGATCCCGGAGCCTAAAGGGAAGGAAATCGCAAGCTTAATAGAGAAGAACTTTAATGTCACGATTTACATTACAATTGGGACGCGGAACTTACAGAAATTTGTCAGCCGCACATCAGTGGTGTTTGTTTCCATCTCCTTCATTGTCCTGATGATCATCTCTCTTGCCTGGCTAGTATTCTACTACATCCAAAGGTTCAGATACGCCAATGCCAGAGACAGAAATCAGGTGAGTAACATTTTCTTAGGGTATCCTACTCATGGTGACCTGTGCAGGTACATCTTATGTAGTGGTATCAAGAGATTGACCCATTTTCAAAACAGGGTCAGGGGAATAGCTCGGGTGACTGCTGGGACATGTGCCAGGGGGGTCTCCAGGCCACGTTGCATTGCCAGTTCTGGGTCCTGTTTTCCAGGTAAATATGAACTTTGCTACAAGTTGGAACAGGTTGTCCTCTTTGGACAACTCCTTTCTGTTAGATGGGTTAACTTGGTGAATGTTATTGGCTAGTCAAGCGGACATTTATGCAGTGGCATCCATGTAAGACATTTTGCTAAAATTTATGTAGTAAGGGGGTTGTGCAGCAAAAAGGTTAGAGGGGTGTTAAATAACAGATTGAGAAGTTCTCACCTTACCGATCTCCTGCCTATTACCTGCCAAAACTCCCCGGATCCCCCCCCCCCACCTATCTCTCCGTCCTCATCTCCAAAGATGTCATTTAAAAAAGAACACGTGACCACTGCAGCCAGTCACTGAGGTCATTACTGCAGCCAGTGATTGACAAGTCTCTGATGAAACACCATCATTGGAGGCAAGAGCAGTGGACCCGGGAAATGGCAGTAAGGCAAGTATTACTCAGTTTATTTTATACTTTTCTAATTTCTAAGCTTTAGGTGTCACCACCAGACATCTGAGAAGCTCTGACAGACGTCCTTCAGAACCTCCTCCTTGAGGTTCCTTTTGTTTTGCTTTCATTTTCTCATCTCATTAGCCTCTCTCAGCTGTCATGTAGTTGCACTGATTGCATCCCTTTAAATCCCTCCCCATACTGCATCACTTTGCGGTTTATATAACTTCCTGGAGTGTGTGCATGCTGATGCTACTACTGAGTCTTCAGTTTTGTTCGTTCATTTGTGTTTTCCTGTTTGCTGGATCCCAGGTGACACTGACTCCCTCCGTATCAAGTGTAGGGAGCCGGTGGTCGTGTCCCCTCACTATTATAGGGTGTTCAGGTGTTATACAGTCGAGGTACGAGGATATGCGATCATCTACCATTGGGATTTTTGCATAGGCTGAGCAGTTAGGGAGAGAGCCAGGTCTGATTCAGGGCTCTCCCTTTTGTTCCTTAGTTTTGGATCCAGTCAGTCGGATCTTCATTTTGTGTCTTCTAGTTTTCTGTACACCTTCCGTGACATTAGGTCACACATTTCAAGAGACTTGACTACCTATTTAAAGGGTTATTACAGGATTTCTTCCCCCCCCCCCCCCCCCTTTGAAGGAAAGCATACCTGTTCCCCGCTGCTTAGTCATGGCTCCCTGGGTACCCTTCTGTCTTCAATGCTCTTGGATCCCACATATAAACTTCTGGCATGGACTTTTCACAGTGGTGATATGCCCACCCAAACAGTGGGGAGCAAGTACATATGCTTCCCTTCACAGGTCTGGCAAGGAGGAAGGTGGAAATCGTGGAATAATACTGGAGCTCAGTGATGCGCATGGTGTCTGGAGTACTCATATGCATGAGATGCATTCTCCCCTACTACTGATGGGCAGTTTTCTCCCTATACACAGTATGTCAATCATCCTTGGGAGGGCTAAGGAAGCCTTAGCTCATGAATGCTCGGACTCCAGCTCTCTCTGGAGCTTTTCGCTAGTGATTTTAAAAGATTTTTTTCGAGACTTTTATACTGATGAACTGTCCTTTGGATAGGTCATCAGTATCTGTTCAGTGGAGGTCCAACACCGGGGAACCCCACTGATCAGCTGTTTGAGAATGCACAGACGCTCTCACGGCTTAGTCCAGGCCACGTGACTTCCCTTTCATCGGTCACATGGCCTAGCCGCAGCTCAGCCCCATTGAAGCGCAGCCGATATACAATGTACAGCGCTGTGCTTGGTGAGAAGGTCATGGCCCCAGTTATGGGATCCCCACTGATCAGATACTGATGACCTATTCAGAGAATTGCAATAAACAAATGTAGGAGCAGCACCATCACGGTCCTTATTGATGTATTCTTATACAGGGAGTGCAGAATTATTAGGCAAATGAGTATTTTGACCACATCATCCTCTTTATGCATGTTGTCTTACTCCAAGCTGTATAGGCTCGAAAGCCTACTACCAATTAAGCATATTAGGTGATGTGCATCTCTGTAATGAGAAGGGGTGTGGTCTAATGACATCAACACCCTATATCAGGTGTGCATAATTATTAGGCAACTTCCTTTCCTTTGGCAAAATGGGTCAAAAGAAGGACTTGACAGGCTCAGAAAAGTCAAAAATAGTGAGATATCTTGCAGAGGGATGCAGCACTCTTAAAATTGCAAAGCTTCTGAAGCGTGATCATCGAACAATCAAGCGTTTCATTCAAAATAGTCAACAGGGTCGCAAGAAGCGTGTGGAAAAACCAAGGCGCAAAATAACTGCCCATGAACTGAGAAAAGTCAAGCGTGCAGCTGCCAAGATGCCACTTGCCACCAGTTTGGCCATATTTCAGAGCTGCAACATCACTGGAGTGCCCAAAAGCACAAGGTGTGCAATACTCAGAGACATGGCCAAGGTAAGAAAGGCTGAAAGACGACCACCACTGAACAAGACACACAAGCTGAAACGTCAAGACTGGGCCAAGAAATATCTCAAGACTGATTTTTCTAAGGTTTTATGGACTGATGAAATGAGAGTCTTGATGGGTCAGATGGATGGGCCCGTGGCTGGATTGGTAAAGGGCAGAGAGCTCCAGTCCGACTCAGACGCCAGCAAGGTGGAGGTGGAGTACTGGTTTGGGCTGGTATCATCAAAGATGAGCTTGTGGGGCCTTTTCGGGTTGAGGATGGAGTCAAGCTCAACTCCCAGTCCTACTGCCAGTTTCTGGAAGACACCTTCTTCAAGCAGTGGTACAGGAAGAAGTCTGCATCCTTCAAGAAAAACATGATTTTCATGCAGGACAATGCTCCATCACACGCGTCCAAGTACTCCACAGCGTGGCTAGCAAGAAAGGGTATAAAAGAAGAAAATCTAATGACATGGCCTCCTTGTTCACCTGATCTGAACCCCATTGAGAACCTGTGGTCCATCATCAAATGTGAGATTTACAAGGAGGGAAAACAGTACACCTCTCTGAACAGTGTCTGGGAGGCTGTGGTTGCTGCTGCACGCAATGTTGATGGTGAACAGATCAAAACACTGACAGAATCCATGGATGGCAGGCTTTTGAGTGTCCTTGCAAAGAAAGGTGGCTATATTGGTCACTGATTTGTTTTTGTTTTGTTTTTGAATGTCAGAAATGTATATTTGTGAATGTTGAGATGTTATATTGGTTTCACTGCTAAAAATAAATAATTGAAATGGGTATATATTTGTTTTTTGTTAAGTTGCCTAATAATTATGCACAGTAATAGTCACCTGCACACACAGATATCCCCCTAAAATAGCTAAAACTAAAAACAAACTAAAAACTACTTCCAAAAATATTCAGCTTTGATATTAATGAGTTTTTTGGGTTCATTGAGAACATGGTTGTTGTTCAATAATAAAATTAATCCTCAGAAATACAACTTGCCTAATAATTCTGCACTCCCTGTAGATGCAACAGCCTCACCAATGGCCCTGGATCCAACGGCCGGAACATATAGATGAGTGCAAACGGTATCAGCAGCATCTCACATCATCGACTTTTATTAGGACTTCAAAGCAACAATACACACAGCAGCAACGTTTCGGCTAATATACAGCCTTTGTCAAGCCTGTTCACATTGTATTACATCCACATATTTATGGTAAAAACAAGTGCGCCCCCCCCATCCAAATTATCCAATTACAGGTACTGGTATAATCCGACCAATGAATATACACCTTTTTTCCAGCCCCTCTTTAGCCTAATATGCATCCATGTCTCACCTGAATGCCCGCCAATCACATACCAGCCAAACCGATCGTCACGTGACGTCCGACTTCGCTGAGCAATATGTGTAGAACATAACATCAATTAAACCGTTCGGCGTCCCTCACTACTGTGTGCGCATGTACGCACAGCTGTCCAATCAACTACGTCATAGTCTGTTACCTCCGATGCGTCCGTGGGTCCACCTCCCAGCATCATATCGCTCCGTCCTCTGCTGTCGACGTCATCGGGCCGCGACAGGCGCTCCCGGCTACATCATCACAGCGACAACGCGCAACCATCTGACCTCACAGAGGGCGCCATCAGAGGCATCCAGGTGTCTACAAATGCCACATAAACTCCAATCAGCCACCTATGTATATATACCCCAAAGTTGTAGCGATCCACACTATATAATATAGATTGAGGGACATAAACGCCAAACTACCAAAATAATTATTCCACATAATCCAGCAATGTCAGACCCATGAGTGCGATCAGGGCACGACATTTATGTCCCAATATCAAGAGGCACTATATATATTCATTTATATATAACCTAACATATGCCTTAATTCTGTACCGCCAAAAGGACGTGCGAGCATAATCCTCTGCTCCGCCGTCCCAGCAAGACAGAATTACCATACACCCCCCCATCAGATAATCATGGATGGGGGAAAAAAGGCCACTGTATGTAAAAACAATATACAAAATTGTACCCCCACAAAGACATTGCACAACAGCATCTCAATCAATGGTGGAAACCTTGAACTCCGTGTTTAATCCATAGGGTTGAAGTGACTTCAAAATATGTATCCATTTGAGTTATTTTTTCCTCAGAATCTTATTTTTGTTACCCTCCCCCTTCTAAGATATCCTACACTATCTATTGTCCACACTCAATAAAGTGCTTTTCAGAGAATTTTTCATCAGTATAAGGGTCCATTCACACGTCCGTGTGTGTTTTGTGGATCCGCAAAACACTGACATCGGCGATGTGCGGTCCGCATTTTGCGGACCGCACATCGCCCTTATTCTCATAGAAAATGCCTTTTCTTGCCCGCAATTTTTTTCGGAATCGGAACTGCGGACCAGGATGTGCGGACACGCAATTCCGGATCCGGGCAGCACATCGTGCTGCCACATAGAAATGAATGGGTCCGCAATTCCATTCCGCAAAATGCGGAACGAAATTGCGGAAGTGTGAATGGACCCTAAAAGTCTCAGAAGACCCCTTTAAGAAAGCTACAGCACAGAAATAGCAGGTGACCGTTTATGCTGCCCTCAGATAGGGCATTATAAAGCTGGTGACCGATTCCCTTTTAGAGGACGTATTCATCATTGGAGTCCATTCTTATGTAGCATGCTCTGCTATACCCTTCTTTCCATGGACAGCTGTAAAGTTAAACTTTCAACCAGATGTGGATTCTGCCATAAAATCTCCCCCCCCCAGGTATCACGTTGAAAACATTGCGGCCAGCGTCATTAAACAGTGGGAAGAAAACATTTTTCCTGTACCTTTAAAACTGAAATAGTTGTAGTAATGTCTGTAGGAGGTTAGGCACAAGGGCCCTGTGTTCTGTTGACGTGGAGGTACAAGGCTCGGTCTATGAGGGGCTGTTTTTAATCGCACACAGCTTTGAGGCTTCGTAAATTTAGTACCGTATGTTCGGCAGCGAAACCTCAATCTTAACACATTGACTCTTTCACTGAGGAAGAAAATATTTGTGCTGTTTGGAAGGAGGAGATGTTTATGGAGTGCCAACAGGAATTAATATTCGGACATCAGGAAAAAAAATATTTTGCAAATATATCAGAAAATATGGCTATGAAAATCTTATATTAAATAATTATTTTTGTTAAGGTGTTTCCCTAAAAATGGGGTGTGACCAAGAAAATATTGAGACGTATGTCACGTCCTATTTCCTGCTACACAAGC
Source organism: Bufo gargarizans (assembly GCF_014858855.1). Taxonomy (NCBI): domain Eukaryota; kingdom Metazoa; phylum Chordata; class Amphibia; order Anura; family Bufonidae; genus Bufo; species Bufo gargarizans. The sequence goes on from NC_058080.1 coordinate 193,252,229, forward strand.
CAACCTGTCATGTCTCTTTCTTCTTTAGTTCAATTGCTACAATTTTAGGAAATGTTTGATCCCAGGTAATATGTTTCTAAATCCCAGCGCTCTTGATACTGTGGAGCTGCATCTTCACAGTCGTCAGAAACTTTGGTGACATCAGAACTGGGATTTCTCGGTGTCTCTGGTCATGAAAATGATGCAGTCAACACAGAACAATTGGAAATGAGAGGAAGTGTAAAGGGGACCTGTCACCATGAAGATGCAACGTAAGCTTCAGGCAGCATGTTATAGAGCAGGAGGAGCTGAGCAGATAAAGATTCAGTAGAACTTGGATTTCATTCATTTAAATTCCCAGGCTTTGGTGCTATCAGTGATGACAGTCTTCCATATATGACTCTGTATACAGAGAGAGCTGCCAATCACTGATAGGACCGTCTCCGTGAATCAAAATCTCAGAAAGTTTTACTGACTCTTTTCCCATAAAACGAGTTAATAGAAGGGGTCCCCTATTTAGAGTCATCATGTCTTAGCCGGAGTGGAGAAGGCTAAGAAAGAGCATCTCTCAATCTAGAGGACCTGTCGGGTCCTGTGTAATGCTTTAACCCATTCGCTACCAGCGCCATAGCTGTACGGTGCTGCGAATTAGGAACAAAATACCAGTGCAGTACTGCTATGGCGCGGTGTTCACCCGGTCCCTGAGCAAAAATCGCTCGGTGACCGGGTTACGATGGCTGCTCAGGACAGCAGGCAGCCATCTTCTCTAGGGGTACAAGGATGTTTTTCCGCCCTCCTGCAACATTGATTTCTGCAGACCGGCCAATCGCAGCTCGGGATGATTTTTCATTCATCCAGGAAGCTGCAGGGGGGTGGAATAGGGTTTGTACAGGGGTGACTGGTGCTGAACTTGTCAGCACCTGTCCCCCTGGGTCAGTGTTTGGTGTCCCCTGCCAGCGACGCTATTGGCTGGAACAATGCACAGGAAAGGGCTGACTGCATGCAGACAGGTTCTGTGCCTCTCTGTGCTGCTGGTTGGCTTGCTGGGACTTGTGGTGCGCCACCACTGCGACTTCAACTGTTCCTGTAAAGAAGAAGAACATCTGCTGTAGTGATTTTTTTTTTTCCATTTGCAGCAGTTCTAGATCCCATAACCACCCTCCGTCCCCCCTCCCTCTGTCCTTCTTTTTTTTACGGACTCCATTTGGTCCGTGCATTTTTTTGGTTTGTTTGTTTTTTTATTCTTTTTTTACAATGTTCCAGCTCTGCACAACTTTTTCTGCATGCGAGCTGTGACCGCCAAGTGCTGTTCAGTGCATTCCTGCCTGATCAGCACCTGGGGATTATTTTTTTACGCTTTTTTTTTTTTCTTTCAACTCTGGCCTTTTATTGTGCGCAGTCTAAGGCACACCTGTGCAATATTCATGCTGTCTAATCAGCACCTTGATATGCCACACCTGTGAGGTGGGATGGATTATCTTGGCAAAGGAGAAGTGCTCACTAACACAGATTTAGACAGATTTGTGAACAATATTTGAGAGTAATGGGTCTTTTGTGTATGTAGAAAATGTTTCAGATCTTTGAGTTCAGCTCATGCAAAACCGAAAGCGTTGCGTTTATATTTTTGTTCAGTGTATATAGATATAAGTAAAATGTTCAGCCAGTGTTCACTTTTTAACCACTGTAGTGAATTTTTATACTACAGTTTTTGCACGCATGCACGATCTGTGTGCGTGCTGCAGAGCACCGATAACTAGTGTGCTCATTTACATCTGCACATTTTTATTTTTTATTTTTTTCTGTGAAAAAAGACTTGCAGTTAGTGTTATTAGATATATATATATATATATATATATATATCTCTAATAACACTATCTCAATTTCAGTTAGTGTCAGTTTAGGATTTTGCATGAACGCACCATCTGCGTGCGTGCATTTTGCAACCACTGAGCACCCATCAGTAGTGTCCATTACTGATCGCATCTGCTCAGTTTTCAGCGCTTTTTTTTATGTTTTTTGTGCAGAAGAGACTTTTTTTTTTGTGAAGAAAATAAATTCTTATTTTTTTTGCTAGTTTTTGTTCTTTTTTTCTCCTAAATGTATTACAAGCCCCTTCACATGTGAAAGCACCTCATACATACCCCACACTAAATAAAGTTTTACACATTTCACACATTACACCCCAATAAAATAAAAATGGCCCGTCTGTCCCAACGAGTTTACTCAGCTGAAGAGGCATACGCATATCTTTCGCATACGGAGTCGGCCAGTGAGGGAGAAGAGGATGTCACTTCCCTCTACTGTGATGAGGGACCCTCTAGAAGGCGCCCCAGAGTAGCAGCGGAGACAGCTCCCCAGAGTAGCCCCATATGGACCCCACCCCCTGACGATTATCAGCCCCAAATTCCTGAGTTTGTGGGCAGCTCAGGAATTCAGATAGATTGTGCAGGCTTCACTGAAATTGATTTTTTTTTAAATCTTTTTCTCTGAAGATTTAATACATTTGATGGTAACCCAAACAAATTTATACGCCCAGCAATTTATTTCCCAGAACCCCACATTGCCCTATGCTAGACCCCTAAGTTGGACCCCAGTAAATGCAGCAGAGAAGATGACCTTTTGGGGGCTCTTGCTGCATATGGGCGTTGTTTAAAAACCAAAGATTACTCAGTATTGGAGTGTGGATGTCTTGTACCACACTCCAATTTACAGTAGTGCGATGGCCTGTAATCGATTCCAAGCAATCCTAAAATTTTTGCATTACAACGATAATGCACAGTACCCACCCCAGAATGACCCCGCATTTGACCGTCTGTACAGAATAAGGCCCATCCTTGACCACTTCAACACAAAGTTTTCAGAGGTGTACACTCCAGAAAAAAATGTCTGCGTAGACGAATCCCTTTTCAAAGGGAGTATAAGATTCCGCCAGTACCTACCCAGCAAGCGGTCAGTTTATGACAAAAAAATGTATAAAATCTGTGAGAGTAGCTCTGGGTACTCTTGCAAGTTCCGGGTTTACAAAGGGGAGGGACACCCGGATTGAACCCCCAGAATGTATAGGGGTGTGTTCCAAAAGGGGGATAAGGAAAGACACCATTCACCATTGCGAAGCCTGCCCTGAAAAACCTGGCCTGTGCATCAAGGATGGTTTCAGAATCTATCACTCATCCATGGAATAATTTCATCCTTGATGTACCCTGTAATTTTACTATCTTATAACTGATTTTGTCCACAGAGCTTGCATATCCACTTTTCACCAACCACTACATATTAATTCCTGTAATACACCTTTTTGGTCAAAAGTGCCCTTTCAAACCCTTAAAATGTTCGTATGGGGGTGCTCTTTTCAAAATGGGGTCACTTCTTGGGGTTTTTAATTTCTGGGGACCTCAAGACTTTTTTAACATGCAACATGGCACCTAAAATCCATGTCTGTTTTATTCAGGCCTGAACAATCCATATTTTGCAGTTTGCCTCTAGAGCCCTGCTGTGTGCCCATACAGCAGGTTACAAGCACATATGGGGCGTTTCCTGAATGGGGAGAAAATAGGGAACATATACTGGGGTGCATTTTCTCCTTTAACCCCTTGTGAAAGTGAAAAATTGGGGTCTGCTAGTAATTTTTCATTTTTGCAAATGTGTGCTTTGAAATGCTTTCTACCACTTAAAATGTTCGTACGGGGGTGCTCTTTCCAAAATGGGTCACTTCTTGAGGTTTTTCATTTCTGGGGACCTCAGGAATTTATTGAATGCGACATGGTACCTAAAATAAATGTCTGCCAATTCAGGTCAGCAAAATCCATATTTAGCTGTTTGACTCTAGAGCCCTGCTGTGCGCCCATACATCATCTTTTTAGCACATATGGGGTGTTAGTGTATTCGAGGGGAAATGGGGAACAAAATGTGGGGTGCATTTTGTCCTGTTACCCCTTGTGAAAGTGAAAAATGTGGGTGTAAAGCAACTTTTCTGGAAAAAATTGAATTTTTTTTATTTTCACAGCCAAGCGTTTCCTAATTCTGTGAAACGCCTGATGGGTGCTCACTACACACCTTCAAATATTCCTTGAGGGGTGTAGTTTTCAGAATGGGGTCACTTTGTGGGGGTTTGCACTGTAGGGCCACCTCAGGGTGTCTTCACATGCGACATAGCTCCCAATTCTTAATTATCACAGCCAAGCGTTTCCTAATTCTGTGAAACGCCTAATGGGTCAAAGTGCTCACTACACACCTTGAAATATCCCTTGAGGGGTGTCGTTTTTAGAATGGGGTCACTTTTCTGGGGGTTTCCACTGTAGGGCCACCTCTTCATATGCAACATAGCTCCCAATTACCATCCAGCTAAATCCGCTCTCCAAAAGCCATATGGTGCTCCTTCTACTCTGAAGCATGTTGTGCGCTCATACATCAGTTTTTGCGCACACATGGGGTGTTTCTGTAAACTCCAGATTCAGCGTAATAGATTTGGGGTTTTGGTTGGCTGTTAACTCTTGATGTGTTGCAGAAAAATAGATTAAAATGTAAAATTTCATTCCCATTTTCATTTTGGGGCACCTAAAGGGTTAACAAAGTTTGTAAAATCAGTTTTGAATAGCTTGAGGGGTGTAGTTTCTAAAATGGGGTGATTTATGGGTGGTTTCTAATATGTAAGCCCCCACAACTGAACTGGTCCTGAAAAAATTGGGGTTTTGAAATATTCTTAAAAATTTTAAGATTTGCTTCTAAACTTCTAAGCCTTCTAACGTCCCAAAAAAATAAAATACAATTTTCAAAATGATCCAAACATGAAGTAGACATATGGGGAATGTAAAGTAATAGCTATATTTGGAGTTATTACTATCTATTATAAAAGTAGAGAAATAGAAATTTGGAAATTTGCTAATTTGTCTCCTTGTGGCCCCCATACAGTATAATGTCTCCTGCTGGCTGCCCCATACAGTATAATGTCTCCTGCTGGCTTCCCCATACAGTATAATGTCTCCTGCTGGCTGCCCCATACAGTATAATGTCTCCTTGTGGCCCCCATACAGTATACTGTCTCCTTGTGGCTGCCTCCATACAGTATAACGTCTTCTTGTAGCTGCTCCCATACAGTATAACGTCTCCTTGTGGCCCCCATACAGTATAGTGTCTCCTTGTGGCTGCCTCCATACAGTATAACGTCTCCTTGTGGCTGGCCCCATACAGTATAACGTCTCCTTGTGGCTGCCCCCATACAGTATAACGTCTCCTTGTGGCTGCCTCCATACAGTATAACGTCTCCTTGTGGCTGGCCCCCATACAGTATAATGTCTCCTTGTGGCTGCCCCCCATACAGTATAGCGTCTCCTTGTGGCTGCCCCCCATACAGTATAACGTCTCCTTGTGGCTGCCTCCATACAGTATAACGTCTCCTTGTGGCTGGCCCCATACAGTATAACGTCTCCTTGTGGCTGCCCCCATACAGTATAACGTCTCCTTATGGCTGCCCCCATACAGTATAACGTCTCCTTGTGGCTGCCCCATACAGTATAACGTCTCCTTGTGGTTGCCCCCATACAGTATAACGTCTCCTTGTGGCTGCCCCATACAGTATAACGTCTCCTTGTGGCTGCCCCCATACAGTATAACGTCTCCTTGTGGCTGCCCTCATACAGTATAACGTCCCCTTGTGGCCCCCATACAGTATAACGTCTCCTTGTGGCTGCCCCCATACAGTATAACGTCCTCTTGTGGCCCCCCATACAGTATAACGTCCCCTTGTGGCTGCCCCCATACAGTATAACGTCTCCTTGTGGCTGCCCCATACAGTATAACGTCTCCTTGTGGCTGCCCCATACAGTATAACGTCCCCTTGTGGCCCCCATACAGTATAACGTCTCCTTGTGGCTGCCCCCATACAGTATAACGTCCTCTTGTGGCCCCCCATACAGTATAACGTCCCCTTGTGGCTGCCCCCATACAGTATAACGTCTCCTTGTGTTTTTTTCTTTTAAACAGGTACTTATCGCGATATATATCGTTATCTGATTTAGGGGACTGTTGAAGATTAGGCGTCTGATTAAAATATTTTTTTTCTTATTCTTCTCCTCTAAAATCTAGGTGCGTCTTATAGAGTGAAAAATACTGTAAGTTCTTAGCTTGGTCACTTTCAGTATGGTGCCCTTACAGCTCTCACAGGGGTGGGCTTCAAGCTTTCCCAAACCCCTGAATGAATAAATCTGCATGTAAGGCCCCCCATTTTGCTGCCTAACCATATTTTCAATTCAAGTCTCTTTAGGGAAGCACGTTGGTTACAGCTGTAATAGGGAATACATGGGTTATCAGCTAGCTTTACCAAAAGTAAAGGTAATTAGGAAATGACAATTTTAAGAGTTTATGGATTTTTTTAAAAATGTATTTTAGTGAAACCTCTCTTTAGTGCTATTATTCTGATATTATACATAACGGTTTTACATATTGGTGATATTACGGCAGTACATTATCACTGCAGCGGTGATATATTAGGATATTCCCAGTTTCCCCGGTCTTTCTCGACCACCCACTTTTCTTGGCAGTCTGTAGCAGGGCTTGTTCAGCAAGCTCCTTATTACTACATGCGTGCCTCTGTGTGGCCCCTTGTGGCTCCATTATTAAAGTCTGTTTTCTCACACTGTCCTTTGACCCGTATGACAGGAATCCAGACACTTGCAGGCTACCCAATAATTCCTGTGCTCTCAAGGGAAGCCTGTCAATGGAATCAGTTTTCTTGGCTAACTACTTACTTTCAAGCAGAAGTGCTAGAATTTCATATCTTTACCGGGAACAGCCATATTTAGTTGCATATCATGTATTTGTGACTTTGTGAGCTTTCAAACCAGCCAGTACTTGGCAGAAGTACACAAGTTGGCAGGCTACATGTGATTGTGTTAGTGATGGTTGAGCAGTTGACATCTATTCTTTACATGATCTACAGTACAGACCAAAAGCTTTGGACACACCTTCTCATTCAAGGAGTTTTCTTTATTTTCATGTACTATGAAAATTGTAGATTCACACTGAAGGCATCAAAACTATGAATTAACACATGTGGAATTATATACATAACAAAAAAGTGTGAAACAACTGAAAATATGTCATATTCTAGGTTCTTCAAAGTAGCCACCTTTTGCTTTGATACAGAGCCATTCATTTCAGTGGGTCCACCCAAAAAATGGAATGTACTCTGTATGCATTCTGTTTCCGTATTTCCGTTTTTCCGTTCCGCAACATTTTGAGTCAGGTCCTATTATTGTCCGCAAATCACGTTCAGTGGCTCCATTCAAGTCAATGGGTCCGTATAAAAAACGGAATGCATACGAAACACATGTCCGTATGGCATCCGTTTTTTGCAGATCCATGCTGTAGAAATGCTATCCCCAGCCCATTTTGCTACGTGTGTTTGGTGTTTGCAATGATTACAAAGTTCCTGTTTTTGCGGAAAAATGGAACTGAAACACAACGGATCCGAAAAACGGATCCGTAAAAAATGGACCGCAAAACCATACGGTCGTGTGAACGAGCCCTGAGGGCTCGTTTACACAAACGTTTTTTGTGTTTCGTATACGGGCCGTTTTTTTTTTAGTTCCGTAGACGGAACTATTCATTTCAATGGTTCCGCAAAAAAAAAATGGAATGTACTCCATTTCCGTTTTTCCGTTCCATTCAAAGATAGAACATGTCCTATTATTGCCCGGAAATCATGTTCTGTTGCTCCATTTAAGTCAGTGGGTCTGCAAAAAAAACTGAACACATACAGAATGTACTCCGTATGTCTTCCGTATCCGTTTTTGCGGAACCATGTATTGAAAATTTTATGCCCAGCCCAATTTTTTCTATGTAATTACTGTATACTGTATATGCCATACGGAAAAACGGAATGGAACCATAAACACTACTGAAACAAAAAACGAATCTGTTAAAAACAGCCCACAAAACACTGAAAAAGCCATACGATCGTATGAACAAGCCCTAAATGACATAATATCTTTAATCTCTGGGTTAGTATGATTACAGCGATTAGGGATCGACCGATTATCGGTTTTACTGATATTATCGGCCGATATTCAGGATTAGATGGAAATATGAGTCCAGCCATCAATGGAAGCAATATGGACAATCACAATACATTAGTAAGTGCCTCGTATTAACTTCCTCTACATAATAAATGCTATTTGCTGAAACGAGACAGCCCCTTTAAGTAGTCATCAGCAGCGGGTATCAACTGTAAGATACAGCTGACACCCCGCTTCAGTGGCCTAGATCAGTTCTAGCGCAGGACCTGGCTATTAAACCCCTTACATGCTGTGGTCCATAGCGGCTGCAGCATCTAAGGGGTTTACAGAGGGTGGGGGCTCAATCTATCCCTAGTCAGGCCACCACGACAGGATTGCAGGGTCTTACAAAGGTCTCTGGCCCTGCCATGTTCAGGAGCCAGACAAGTAGATGGCTATTGCAGTAAGTTGTACCAGCGATCAGATTCATGTTCCAATCCCGTGGGACAAAAAGTGGAAAAAATAAATAAATACAAACTTAAAAAAGAAAATATTTTGCACTAAAACTACATATTATTAAAATGCATGAAAATTATTCCTTGAAAAGCATGGTTTCCAAAATAGGGCATTTTGGGGTGTATCTTTAGCACCTCAAGTCCTCTGCAAACCTGAAATGGTGCCTAAAAACTTCCTTAAAAATGGAGACCCAAAATCCACAAGATGCTTCTTCAATTCCTGAGGCCAGTATTTAGGTCAAATTAGCACGCTAGGGCCACGTATGGGATAGTTAAAAAAAACTGCTAAAGCAAGGTAATACATTTGGCGTTTTATAATTCTGTATTGCAGGGAAAAAAATGGATTCAAATAAAAAATCTTCAAAAACTGAAGTTGAAATTGAAATTTTTTAATTTCACCTCCATTTCGCATTATTCCCGTGCAACACCTAAAGGGTTAACTAACTTCCTAAATGCTTTTTTGAATATGGATCTGATATTGATGAGCTATCCTGAGGATAGGTCATCAATATAAAAAAAAGTGCTGTAAATCTCCCTCAAGGTGTGAACACGGCTTGTAAGAGAACGTTCACACTTGCGGCAGAGGATTCGGCAATCCTGACGCAAACGGATGGCATTTGACAAATGCATTGAAATACCGGATCCGTCTCTCCGGTGTCATCCGGAAAAACGGATCCGGTATTTATTTATTTTTGCATATTTAAAGGTCTGCGCATGTACAGACCGGAAAACTGGATTTGTTTTGCCTGAACACTTAAGGGGGTTCTGCTTTTTGTTTTAACTGATGATCTATCCTCTGGATAGATCAGCTTCTGATCGGCGGGGGTCCGACACCCCACGCCGATCAGCTGTTTGAGAAGGCAGCGGCGCGGCCTTCTCACTGTTTACCGCCGGCCCAGTAACGTCACAACTAGTATCATCTAGTGTGGGCGGGTCTAAGCTCCATTCAAGTGAACAGAGATTAGCCCCGCCCACGCTAGTTGATACTAGTCGTGACGTCACTGGGCAGGCGGTAGAAGTGAGAAGGCCGCGGCGCTACTGGAGCGCCGCTGCCTTCTCAAACAGCTGATGGGCGGGTTTCCTGGTGTCGGACCCCCGCCAATCAGATGCTGATGATCTATCCAGAGTATAGATCATCAGTTAAAACAAAGTGCAGAACCCCTTTAATGCCGGATCCGGCAATAATACATTTCAATAGAAATGAATGCCTTTTCGGCCGGAGATAAAACTGCAGCATGCTGCGGTATTTTCTCCGGCCCAAAAATGTAAGTGGGACTGAACTGATGCATCCTGAACGGATCGCTCTCCATTCAGAATGCATTAGGATAAAACTGATCAGTTTTTTTCCGGTATTGAGCCCCTGTGACGAAACTTAAAGGGGTTGTCCGGGTTCAGAGCTGAACCTGGACATACCCTTATTTTCACCCCGGCAGCATCCCTGAGCCTAGCATCGGAGCATCTCATGCTCCGATGCGCTCCTGTGCCCTGCGCTAAATCGCTCAGGGCACGGGCTCTTTTGTTTTCAATAACACACTGCCGGGCGGTAACTTCCGCCCGGCAGTGTGTTCGGTGACGTCACCGGCTCTGAGGGGTGGGCTTTAGCTCTGCCCTAGCCATTTTACTGGCTAGGGCAGAGCTAAATCCCGCCCTTCAGTGCCGGTGATGTCACCGGGGTTCCTGTCAGCCCCATGGAGAGCCCGGTACGTCACCGGAACTCCTAAAAATGCCTTTGCCCTGCGCGATTTAGCGCAGGGCAAAGGAGAGCATCGGGGCATGAACTGCTCCGATGCTCATGTCAGGGGGGCTGCCGAGGTGAAAATGGAGGGATGTCCGGGTTCAGCTCTGAACCCAGACAACCCCTTTAACACCGGAAAAGAAAAATGCTAGTGTGAAAGTACCCTAAGTACACACGTCTGAACATGTCCTCCTGTGATGTTTCTTACATTAATGAGTTCTCTGTAGACATGGGGACGACCTGTCATACGTTAGGTTGGGCTGACGGGCCTGTATATATAACCACTTTTACCATACAGCAGAGGGTTTATGTTCTGGAACAACTGTATCATTTGTTAGAAGGTTATTGCTTTAGATTACCCATCTTTCTAGAAACTATTTTTGTCCTTGCCTCCCTTACTGCTTGCCGTGCTTGTGCTGCTTCCTGCTGCTCGTCGCCTTGCCCACTTTCCGAAAGCTCTCAGCTACAGTGTTCACACCCACAGATGGCTGTTCATGCTTCTCTTTCTGCCCTTAGGGAGTTGTTTTTTCACACATTTGGTTTCAGAATTAGATTTTAATGTACTCCGAAAAATGATTTTGATATTTTTAGGTCATTGCAACTTTTATGCATGCTTCTCGTGATGTAGACTGTTGTTAGTATGCAATTCAAAAGACGGGGGCACATCCAGATAACGTGAGAGTGCCGGCTCGCGGTATATAATGCACAATATAGAAAGGGGGGAGAAAAAGAATACCGAAACAGGAGGCGCACATCTAAAATATATATTATATTTATTTAGGAAAACAGACGTGTCGTGTCTGTTTTCCTAAATAAATTTGATATATTTTAGATGTGCGGCTCCTGTTTCGGTATTCTTTTTCTCCCCCCTGACTGTTGTTAGTATGGTACTATGTAGAAAGGGGATGTTCTACTTATGGAGTCTTTCTGCTGGTGGTATTCATGTAAAAGGCTTTAAAGGGACACTGACAGGGCCAATAAGCATATTGAGGTATATATATGGCAGTACAGGTCTTATAATGGGTATTACAATCATATAAGTATCCCCCCTGTCCACATTATACATACAGTAAACTTAAGTTTTATAACCTGCTCCAACGGTCTTCAATCTGCCCAAGGGGCGGCGTTTCACCTCTCTTGCGCCCAGCCAGCCTCCCCAACTGCCGATTTGAAGCGCCACCCAGCTCATGAATATTCAGTTTGCTGGGCGGCTTCTGCGGTCCCCGCTCTGAAGCGCTGCGCTTAACAGTGTCCGGCGCATGCGCCGGATCTTGTGAAGTCCGGTACAGTAAGCGCCGCCCAGCTCATCAATATTCACTTCGCTGGGCGGCGCTTACTGTCCCCGACTTCGCAAGATCCGGCGCATGCGCAGGGCACTGTTAAGCGCAGCGCTTCAGAGCGGGGACCGCAGAAGCCGCCCAGCAAACTGAATATTCATGAGCTGGGTGGCGCTTCAAATCGGCAGTTGGGGAGGCTGGCTGGGCGCAAGAGAGGTGAAACGCCGCCCCTTGGGCAGATTGAAGACCGTTGGAGCAGGTTATAAAACTTAAGTTTACTGTATGTATAATGTGGACAGGGGGGATACTTATATGATTGTAATACCCATTATAAGACCTGTACTGCCATATATATACCTCAATATGCTTATTGGCCCTGTCAGTGTCCCTTTAAGGCTTATATACACAGCAGAGCCCTACTTAGCCTCTGTGGCTCTCTTAGTACACAGTATTTACAGAGAAAGAAAAATCACATTAAAAATTGGTTTTATAAAATTTGACTGGAAGCCATGCAAAAGTGAAAAAAATAAACGTACTTACCTATCCCGCTGCTTCAATCCCTGCCAATCTGATCCCTGCTGGACATGTATTGATGACATCATGTTTACCAGTACTGTGATTGCTGCAGTCATTGGCTTCAGCAGTCACATGTACATAAAAGAATGGAACATGACTACTGAGGACAGTGATTGGCTGCAGCGCTCACAGGAATGATGAACAGCATGTGACCGTTGCAAGCCCAGGGGATTGGAGCAGTAACGTGAGTCATGTTAGGCGATTGTGTGTGTGTATATGCATATATATATATATATATATATATATATATATGGAGTGCAGAATTATTAGGCAAATGAGTATTTTGACCACATCATCCTCTTTATGCATGTTGTCTTACTCCAAGCTGTATAGGCTCGAAAGCCTACTACCAATTAAGCATATTAGGTGATGTGCATCTCTGTAATGAGAAGGGGTGTGGTCTAATGACATCAACACCCTATATCAGGTGTGCATAATTATTAGGCAACTTCCTTTCCTTTGGCAAAATGGGTCAAAAGAAGGACTTGACAGGCTCAGAAAAGTCAAAAATAGTGAGATATCTTGCAGAGGGATGCAGCACTCTTAAAATTGCAAAGCTTCTGAAGCGTGATCATCGAACAATCAAGCGTTTCATTCAAAATAGTCAACAGGGTCGCAAGAAGCGTGTGGAAAAACCAAGGCGCAAAATAACTGCCCATGAACTGAGAAAAGTCAAGCGTGCAGCTGCCAAGATGCCACTTGCCACCAGTTTGGCCATATTTCAGAGCTGCAACATCACTGGAGTGCCCAAAAGCACAAGGTGTGCAATACTCAGAGACATGGCCAAGGTAAGAAAGGCTGAAAGACGACCACCACTGAACAAGACACACAAGCTGAAACGTCAAGACTGGGCCAAGAAATATCTCAGGACTGATTTTTCTAAGGTTTTATGGACTGATGAAATGAGAGCGAGTCTTGATGGGCCAGATGCATGGGCCCGTGGCTGGATTGGTAAAGGGCAGAGAGCTCCAGTCCGACTCAGACGCCAGCAAGGTGGAGGTGGAGTACTGGTTTGGGCTGGTATCATCAAAGATGAGCTTGTGGGGCCTTTTCGGGTTGAGGATGGAGTCAAGCTCAACTCCCAGTCCTACTGCCAGTTTCTGGAAGACACCTTCTTCAAGCAGTGGTACAGGAAGAAGTCTGCATCCTTCAAGAAAAACATGATTTTCATGCAGGACAATGCTCCATCACACGCGTCCAAGTACTTCACAGCGTGGCTGGCAAGAAAGGGTATAAAAGAAGAAAATCTAATGACATGGCCTCCTTGTTCACCTGATCTGAACCCCATTGAGAACCTGTGGTCCATCATCAAATGTGAGATTTACAAGGAGGGAAAACAGTACACCTCTCTGAACAGTGTCTGGGAGGCTGTGGTTGCTGCTGCACGCAATGTTGATGGTGAACAGATCAAAACACTGACAGAATCCATGGATGGCAGGCTTTTGAGTGTCCTTGCAAAGAAAGGTGGCTATATTGGTCACTGATTTGTTTTTGTTTTGTTTTTGAATGTCAGAAATGTATATTTGTGAATGTTGAGATGTTATATTGGTTTCACTGGTAAAAATAAATAATTGAAATGGGTATATATTTGTTTTTTGTTAAGTTGCCTAATAATTATGCACAGTAATAGTCACCTGCACACACAGATATCCCCCTAAAATAGCTAAAACTAAAAACAAACTAAAAAATACTTCCAAAAATATTCAGCTTTAATATTAATGAGTTTTTTGGGTTCATTGAGAACATGGTTGTTGTTCAATAATAAAATTAATCCTCAGAAATACAACTTGCCTAATAATTCTGCACTCCCTGTATGTATATATATATATATATATATATATATATTACATTTTCTAGGCTTCTGAAGTTCTGATGCTTATCACGTTTAAGAATCTGTACCCCAATACATCGCTGTGTGTGGGAATACGTATTCCCCTGTGGCCACACTAAGCGATGTACAGGCCGGAGCATCATTGCTCCTACCCATACCAGCGCTGCTCTGTTAAAGCCTGGCATACATGGATTAATAGTAGAGATGAGCGGCATAGGCAATATTCGTTTTCGCGATGTTTCGCAAATTTTTCACATAATATTCGCAATAAATTTGCGAATTCTAGAAATTGCGATCTCCAGTCATTATTTTCGCGATTGTGCAAATCGGCACTAATGATGCACATATTTTTTGCGCAATACATGCAACTTCACAGTTTATCAGGTCTGAGTAGATATTACTGATTGGTGCACTAAGTATTGTTGTGACATCACAGCGCTATGTCTGTAGCATGTATGGACAGCAGAGAAACAGTAATTCCTATCAGCTACACTATATCACTATCTAACCTACACTGACTATCTCCCACTAACTATCTGTATTACGGTATATATATATGAGCTAACTATCTAATATAATTGGATAAAGAATAGGATCCAGATGAAAGTAAAGAGCGCAGCACTGTCACTGCTCTCTCTCTCTCTCTCTCTCTCTCTCTCAGAACTGCAAAACACAGCAGAAAATAGCTTATATAGTAAGGGGTAGGCAACTTTCCTATTGGTTTCTAGGGATGTCGCTAAGCTCTGACAAAGATATTGCAGCCTTCTCATTGACCCACAAGCAAGAAGCAGTAGTACTAATGGAAAAAAAAACTAGAATATTCACGATTACGAATATATAGCACTATATTCTAGATTTTCAAAGTGCCAATATTCGCAATAGAAATATGCGATTAGAATATTTGCGATCAACACTAATTAATAGGCACAGGCAGGACAGCGATGTGTTATGTGAGCTCCTGCCCTGTGCCCGCTCTGCTGAACTCTGCCCATAGCCTTCTTATCACATCGGTGCAGGCTATTAGCAAAGTAGAGCGGAGGGAGACCTCGTTCTCCTGCTTATACACGCTCTGCCAAAGCCCGATAGAGCCCATGTATGCCAGGTTTTAGTGGGGCAGCAGTGCTTCAGCCTGAACAGCACTCAGTGCCGACCATGGGAAATCCGTGTATCAGAGAACAGATTCTAAAATGTGAAATTCACCTGAACTTCAGGTGCCTATTTAAAAAAATAAGTGTATTACAACAAATATTTTTAGCACATTTAGAATAGGATTTAATAAAGTTTAGTTTTAGTAATTTAGATACATTTTTTAAAGGGAATTTGTCACCTCTAGTAAGCACCATGAGTAGAACTGCTAAGACTGACTATGGATTGTTAATGAATCCGCTGTGCCGCCACGGTAATACATTGACAGGACTCATGAGCTGCATGCACACTATGTGGAGAACCTACTCATGAGTCCTCTCAAATTATTAGAGTGGAGCTTTGTGGCAGCACAGTGGGAGACCAGGTGAGGGTTGGCGTATCAACATATTAATTAGCTACCTAAAGGTCAGTGTCTGCAGTAATACTCAAGTAGTAGTGCAGTTAGTAGTCCTTAAAGGGCATCTGTCAGTCAGACATCACTAACCTGATCAATCACTGTTTTTGGTAGAAATTATATTTCTCATGGCAAATAAGTTACTAGCAGGTGTAGTAGAGTAATAGAAACCCAACAGACCCAACAGTCATGCCATGCATGCTGCTGATTCTGTGTAATTGAATCACTAATTGAAAGGGGCATGTTCAAAATAATAGCAGTGTGGAGTTCAATGAATGGGGTCATTTATTCTTTGAAAAACAGGTGGCAATTATTGCCCTTATTTAAGAAAGGAAGGCAGAAAATGTTGTACATGCTGGTTATAGTGCATTTCTCTCTGAAATTCTGAGGAAAATTGGTTGTTCCAGACATTGTTCAGAAGAACAGTGCGCCTTGATTAAAAAGTTAGTTGGAGAGGGGAAAACATACAGTATAATGAAGTGCAGAAAATGATAGGCTGCTCAGCTAAAATGATCGCAAATACTTTAAAATGGCAACCAAAACCTGAAAGACGTGGAAGAAAGCGAAAAACTACCATTCTAATGGATAGAAGAATAGCCAAAATGTCAAGGACTCAGCCAACAATTAGCTCCAGGAAGATCAAAGAAGGTCTAAAGTTACCTGTGAGTACTGTTACAGTTAGAAGACACATATGTGAAGCCAAGCTATCTGCAAGAAGCCCCCGCAAAGTCCCACTGCTAAAAAAAAGACATGTGCTGAAGAGGTGACAATTTGCCAAAGAGCACATTGACTGGCCTAAAGAGACATTTTGTGGACTGATGAAAGTAAGATTGTTCTTTTTGCGTCTAGTGACAGTTTGTCAGATGACCCCAAAACACTGAATTCAAGCCACAGTACACTGACAGTGGCGCAAGCATCATGATATGGGGATTTTTCTCATACTACGGTGTTGGGCCTATTTATCGCATACCAGGGATCATGGATCAGTTTGAATACCTCAGAATACTTGAAGAGGTCATGCTCCCTTATGCTGAAGAGGAAATGCCTTTGAAATGGGTGTTCCAACAAGACAACGACCCCAAACACACCAGTAAACGTGCAACATCTTGGTCCCAGACCAACAAGATTGACGTTGTGGAGTGGTCAGCCCAATCCCCGGATCTTAATCCAATAGAAAACTTGTGAGGTGACATCAAAAATGCAGTTTCTGAGGCAAAACCAAGAAATAGAGAAGAACTGTGAAATGTAGTCCAATCATCCTGGGCTGGAATACCTGTTCACAGGGGCCAGACGTTGGTTGACTCCGAGCAACACAGATGTACAGCAGTTCTCAGAAACAGTGGTTATACAACTAAATATTAGTTAATGGATTCAAAGGAAAGCACAAAACATTTTTCAGTTTATATAGTAAATGTTTGAGTTTGTAAAGAAGAATACAAACTGCAATTTTTTTAACAGTCTAATATTCACTTTTCTTAATTTTTTTTTAGAGGAACAACACAAATTTGATATATTTTTCTTCATGTTTTGATTTGAATATAATGTGTAGTGTTCCCAATGCATTTGTGTGTATGGAAATAAAAGCTATTAGAAGGATTTTGAGTTTGAATTCACTTTTTTAAACACACTGCTATTATTTTGGCAGCTGAAGGCATCTGTGTTCGTCCTATGTTTATATATGTTCGCATTCCTGAGAAAAATTTAATTTTAATATATGCAAATGAGCCTCTAGTAGCAACAGGGGCGTTGCCGTTACACATAGAGGCTCTGCTCTTCTCTGCAAATGTCGCATCCTCTCCACTTTGACTTTAGGAGAAGTCAGGGCCAGGAGTGGTGACGTTTTACTGCCCAGCCATGTCAATAAAAGTGCAGAGGGCATAGAGTTGCAGAGAGAGCTGAGCCTCTAGGAGTAATGTCAACGCCCCCATTGCTCCTAGAGGCTTATTTGCATATACTAAAGCTTCAGTTTTCCTAGCAATGCAGGCACCTATGAACATGGGACCAAGAAAGATGCCTTCAGCTGCTAAGTGCACATGTAACAGGTCAGCCAGTTTCATAGCTACAAATCTGCTGACAGATACCCTTTATCTGCCGACATACCTATAGCCCCCCTGACAAGAGCATGCTCCGATGCTCTCCTTTGCCCTACTCTGAATCACGCAGGGCAAAGGCATTTTCAGGAGATCTGGTGACGTACTGGGCTCTCCTTAGGGCTGCCAGGCAGAGGCTTCCACCCAGCAGTGAGCCCGGAGGAGTCTGCGAGTCCCACTCAAGACTGGCTGATATGGCCCAGGCCTCGCAGGTGCACCTAAATGTGGCCTGTGAATGGAAAACAGGCACATTTAAATAGGCGTTTTCCATCCACAGGCCACATTTAGGTGCACCTGCGAGGCCTGGGCCATATCAGCCAGTCTTGAGTGGGACTCGTAGACTGCTCCCATTGCAAGCATGGCTACATGCTGGAGGTAACTGGTGAGTTGTCTGTGAGTCGGACCTCGCGCTCCTGTAATTCGCCCACTGGCCCCTGGTATTGCCCATATGGTAGAGGTAGGTGAGTGTTAGGTCTCGAGCTACTTGAGAAACTTTGGCGTGGTACTCGGGCTCAGACATGTCCTCCACAGTAGGATATGTTGTCTAATCTCTCAATTTTACATCAGTATGAGGGTTTAGTAAGACCGCAGAGTGCACCTGTCTTTGCAAATGTTATTCATAGGTATAAAAATTAAACACAATTAAAAATCATATCATTAATTAGGGAGAGAATTAATTAAGGTCAAACTCGACCTCGGAGACAGGGTAAACATTATAATGAGGAACCACATGATCAGCAGTCCGTATATAATATTCTCCTTATGAATGGAAGCACGTCAGCTATTAGAGAAGATACATCCATTATGGGGCCTACATACTTTCAGTGGAAAGTGGCTGTTGGCACATTGCAAATAGGATTTACATTAGATGGTGCCCAATGTGGTACCTTCTGTTGGTGCCCCTTCCCCATATTTGATTACATATAATCACACAAAATAGCACCAAGTACCATGCAGAGTAAAATACTGTATGGCCAAATAACAGTGGCTAAATAATGCTTCCATATAGGTGACTAAATAGCAATGCTATATTATAACATTACCACCATACACTGAAAAAACAATATACTGTAATAGACTGTCTGGACATCACAGTGGCTCATATGGGGTGATAAATTTGGTGCAGGCACTCTTGTCTGCTTTAACTTTTGGTTGGCTTGGTTTGAGGCCAGATTTCATGGCAGAATTGTGGTGTTGTTAGGCCACATCCCTTTCCTGTGAAGCGGCTCAACTTTTACAATTAGCCATGTCCCATGAGGGAGAAGGCAAAGATAATTTCTCTAAACCTAGATGCCCCAAAATGCACCACATTTTGGCTCAACTTACTCCAGAATAAAGTGCACTAACATTATTAAAGGGATTCTGTCACCAAGTTTTGGGGCTATAGAGCTGCGGACATGCACGGCTAGATCGCCGCTAGCATGTCCGCAATATATCTGTCCTATAGGGCTGTGTGGTTTTAATTTCTTTAAAAAAGGATTTTATAGATATGTAAATGAGTCTTGTATGTGTCCAAGGGGCTGTACGAACCTTCCAGGTGCCCAGCCACGCCCGCCTGTGAAGGAGCCCTGCACCGCCTATGTCCTCCGAATCTCCTCCTTTCATCAACTATAGATTGCCGTAATCTCGCGATGCGCAGTTCTTTCCCTGAGGCGAATGCCAGCACAGGGAAGGAACACTATAACGGCACTGCGCATGCGCAAGCTCGCGCATCGCGAGATTACGGCAATCTATAGTTGATGAAAGGAAGAGATTTCGAGGACATAGGCAGTGCAGGGCTCCTTAGTACAGCCCCTTGGACACATACAAGACTCATTTACATATCTAAAAAAAAAACTTTTTTAAAGAAATTAAAAGCACACAGCCCTATAGGACAGATATATTGCGGACATGCTAGCGGCGATCTAGCCGTGCATGTCCGCAGCTCTATAGCCCAAAACTTGGTGACAGAATCCCTTTAAAGAATAGGGGATAACTATTAGATCAGTGGGGGTCCTACTCATGGGACCTCCACCGATCACAAGAACGGGGGACTCGTACCCCCTGTAGCCCCCCTGAAATGAATGGAGTGCCAGTTAAACTCTGATATGAATGGAGCAACCACGTGCATGACACTCTTCATTTCAGGGCGGCTGCAGGGGATATGGGCCTCCGTTCTCATGATCGGTGGGGGTCCCAGCGGTAGGACCCCTACCGATCTAATAGTTATCCCCTATCCTGTGGATAGGGGATAACTTGAAACAGCTAGAATACTCCTTTAATTGTTGGCCAGTGTCTTACAAAGAAAATACCACTGTACAGTACTCAAGTATTACCAAGCTACAGTGGTTTTGAAAGTTTGAGGCATTAGAAACACAGGCATGTTTATTCCAACATATTATTTCTAAGTTTATTTTTATTGTCAGTACTCTTGCTTTATGCAGTTTGTAGTGCCTATTTTACAATAATCCTGGAATCTTGCAGTTGTTACTCTGGACACTAAGCCCAATAATAAGCTGACACTTCCTCCTTTGTAGAGAGCACTTCTCAGCAGGATTAGATTGAAAGATGACATCTATACATATATAGTGCTGCAGATAATTATTCATACCCCTGGCAAATTTTGACTTAAAGTTACTTTTATTCAACCAGCAAGTAATTTTTTGACGGGAAATGACATAGGTGTCTCCCAAAAGATAATAAGACGATGTACAAGAATCATTATTGTGGGAAAAAAATCATTTCTCAGCTTTTATTTACATTTGAGCAAAAAGTGTCCAGTCCAAAATTATTCATACCCTTCTCAATAAGGCCTCATGCACACGACCGTTTGACTTTCAATGGGTCCTGTGGAAAAATCGGAAAATGCTCCGTTTGGCATCCGCGTCCGTGATCCGTGTTTCCAGTTCGTGAAAAAAATAGGACCTGTCCTATTTTTTTCACGGACAACGGTTCACGGACCCATTTAAGTCAATGGGTCCGTGAAAAATCACGGCTGCACACAAGATTGTCATCCGCGTCCGTGATCCGTGTCCGTTTTTTCCTATGATTTCAAAGGCAAACTTGACTTAGATTTTTTTTTTCATTTTTCATGTCTGTGGATCCTCCAAAAATCAAGGAAGACCCACGGAAGAAAAAACAAACACGGAACAACGGAAACCGTTTTTGCGGACCACAAAAAAAAACGTCCGTGTGCATGAGGCCTAATCAATAGAAAAGCCTTTATTGGCTATTACAGCAATCAAACACTTCCTATAATTGCAGACCAGCTTTTTGCATGTCTCCACAGGTATTTTTGTCCATTCTTCTTTAGCAATGATCTCCACATCTTTCAGGTTGGAGGGTCTT
Organism: Bufo gargarizans; assembly: GCF_014858855.1. Classification (NCBI taxonomy): domain Eukaryota; kingdom Metazoa; phylum Chordata; class Amphibia; order Anura; family Bufonidae; genus Bufo; species Bufo gargarizans. The sequence continues at coordinate 193,273,090 of NC_058080.1, forward strand.
CTTGCCATCACCCTGATCTTTAGCTCCCTCCACAGATTCTCAATTGGATTCAAGTCTGGACTCCAAAACATTAATGTTGTTGTCTGCTAACCATTTCTTCACCACTTTTGCTGTGTGTTTTGGGTCATTGTTATGCTGATGCCCAAGGCCAAGTTTCTCTGCAGACTGCCTGATGTTGTCATTGAGAATCTTCATGTATTGCTCTTTTTTCATGGTGCCGTTTACTGTTATTAGGTTCCCTGGTCTGTTGGCTGAAAAACACCTCCAAAGCATTAGGTTCCCACCACCATGTTTGACAGTGGGGATGGTGTTCTTTGGGTTGAAGGCTTCTCCTTTTTTACACCAAATGAAGGAAACATCATTGTGACCAAACAATTCAATTTTTGTTTCATCTGACCATAACACAGAAGACCAGAAGTATTCTTCTTTGTCCAGATGAGCTTTTGCAAAGGCCAACCGAGCTTTTGTGTGCCTTATCTGGAGAAGTGGCATCCTCCTTGGTCTGCATCCGTGGAACCCAGCAGTGTGCAGTGTCCGTTGGATTGTCTGCCTTGAGACATTGCCACCAGCAGAGCCCCGATTCACCAGGATGGCCTTGGTGGTGATCCATGGATTCTTTTCACCTCTCTAACTATCCTCCTGGCCAGCACAGGTGTCACTTTTGGCTTCCGACCACGTCCTCTGAGATTTTCCACAGTGCGGAACATCTTGAAAAGCTGAGAAAATGTTTTTTTTTCCACAATAATGCCTCTTGTACATCGTCTTATTATCTTTTGGGAGACACCTATGTCATTTCCCGTCAAAAAATTACTTGCTGGTTCAATAAAAGTAACTTTTAAGTCAAAATTTGCCAGGGGTATGAATAATTATGGGAAGCACTGTAAATAACACAGAAACCACCATAACTTTTAGGTAATGTCACAGCTCACCTCCTCACCCTCTCTCCACAATGACCACTTCACATATCACATGCCTAGAATAGAAGCCAATGACTCATCTACAGGTTCCTATGGTCCATATGGGTGTTGTAAGGAAGAAATATCTCTGAATGCTGAATATCTCAGTAGCTTAGGCAAGATGGCTGGCCCTTTAAATACTGTACAGAAAATAGAATAAAAAATCTACCATCAGGAAATAAAAAATGTTTTTAAATGCATCATGCATGAACAAGAGCAACCTTTGGGCTTTTTGCCTGGTCTTATTCTTGAAGGGTTTTCATGCTGAGGACTATTAATAAGACTGTCTTGATTACTTTGCGTCACCACTGGAAAGATCCAACATCTGAACACAATGTTCCCAGTCTTGTCTTTTAGCACCTTAATGCATTGGCTGTTTTAGAAATATGTCTACAGATGAGGAAGAGGCCTGCTGTTTGCCATTATTCTAAGGCCATTGCACATAATGGACTGGCTATTCTTCTGGTTTCTCATTATGTGGAACACTCTGTGGTCTTCCCTAATTGTAAACCTCATTGTATCTGGAGGTAAAGAACACCTCACGTTTCCTGTCCTGAAGAGATAAAGCGCTGAAACACGTGACTGGATATCGCATTGTGTTTGCCCGGTTGCAGACATTTACAGTAGGACTTATACTGTTCCCTTTCATATGAATTCTAGGCTTGTACCAGTAGTAATGTCTCCTTCAACTGTGCCATTGTCTCTCTTCCTTGTACAGACTCGTGATTTCAGAAGGAAAGTGGACATATGATTTGTAGAGAGAGGCTGTGATTTTCACTATGATCTATAACAGGGATGCCCAACCTACGGCACTTCAGCTGTTGCAAAACTGCAACTCCCAGCATGCCCGAACAGCCTACAGATATAAGGTATGTTGGGAGTTGTAGTTTTGCAACAGCTGGAGGGCCACAGGTTGGGCATCCCTGATCTACAATGTTGGATCCATTTCTCTTCAGTGGGAAATAAATGCATGTATTCTTGATGATGATTCTGCATTTTCCATGTTAAATGTATTATTCACCCTTTTTACTATCATATTTCATATAACACAGGCAGATGTATTATCGCTGGCTAGTTTTGCATCTGTGGCAGATAACTCCTGCAAAATGTCCCAGTAGAGAACAGCCTGTCAGAGTTCTCCAGATCCAGCATTGCTGGATACTACCGCCTTCCCTCCGTACCCCATTCACTATAATGAGGCCCGGCAGAGATCCAGCCGCTGGTCGGCAAATGTGGTGAGAATCTGTCAGAGAAAAACTGCTGCACGCTGCGCGTGTGAAAGTAGAATCTACTGGAGGAACACAAACCATCAGGAGAGCATGGGATTACCAACATCCAGTGAGTTTCTCTCACCTGAAGTTGGCTGGGTTTTGGCTTGCGGTTAGTTGACCCAGATATGGATCCATCTTGACAGCTGTAGTAGAAGTACCTGTCCCTAACCTTCCCTGGTGACATGGAGACATTGGTGGGGCTATTTATATATATTCAGGCCAGTTAGGAATAAAATGGGTTCAGGAGCCAGGTTACAGCCTTAGGGCTCTTTAACACGTCCTTGTCCGTGATGACATCTGTGGCCGGATGGTCAGTAGTATGTCTGTAAAGAATCCGTGTTTAGTCTGTGTGTCTGTTTTTTGCCCTACGTGTGTCATATATATTCCATTTACACTGCCAGGATGAAAATTAGTTGCCAGATGATCTCCTACCAATGGTCTATGAAAATCACTCTTAGACTGTAATGTGTGTGAGGGATCCGTAATCTCAATCAAAATAGGGCATGTTTCAGTGGTGTCACCACAGTCCATGCAAAACGAATGATGTGTGAATAGACACATTAAAGTCAATGGGCACATGTGCTGTCTGTGGAGAACATGGACTGCATATGTCTGTGATTCACTGACGTGTGAATGTGTCCTTAGTATGAACACCTGATCGTCGTTACCTGCTGTAACATGCTACCAGTCGCCTGAAAAAAGAGAAAATGCTAGTTTGGCATTAAAACGCTTGTTTAATGGCAGCACATCATCCAGTGTAAGCATGCAAAAGCAAACTGAACAAACAATCCTAAAAGCATACTTTACAAATGTTCATACTAATATGTATAGAAATGCCAGTAATGTGTGTGTGTGTGTGTATATATATATATATATATATATATATATATGGTCTGACAATAAAGTTTGTGAACTCCCCACCGCGGGCTTGTCAGCCGGGGCAGCACTGTACAGAAACTCAAGTATGGTTTCATAACCTTATCATATCAGCGTTTTACAGCTGTGTTTTTTCAGACCCACAACAATCTCATTCTGATTGGCAACTAGTAATGTCTCTGCGTGTTTCTGTATCCCGTCGCAAGAATATCAGAGCCTGAATTAGAGCAGCAGTGGTAACATTTCTTGTTTAACTTGGAAAGAGTGGAAAAGAGATCAGAGAGACCTTGTTGCAAGGTTTGAAGAAAACAGCAGTTTACAAATGGATTTAACATTAAGGGAACATTAAGTGGATTAAGGGCATAGAAAGTGAAGCGAGATCAGGATGGCCAATTACAAGCAGAACTGACGGAAAACATTAGGAAACTGTGTGTGAAAATCGACTGGTGACTGTCAAGAGCGTAGCAGAGCAAGTGAACATCGACCGAGAAACAGCAAGGACAATAACTGAAAATCTTGGCACGAGGAAGGTGTGTGTAAAAATGTTCTCCAATGAACACAATGAAAAGGAGTGTTGAAATCGACCAAGACCTTTTGAAGAGGCAAGATGACATTTTGGGCCATTTCATTACAGGTGATGAAACATGGGTCTACCAATAAGACCCTGAAACAAAGAAGCAAAGTGCACAATGAAAGACTCCTCCTGATTCTCCCTGACCCCAAAAGTTCCTCCAGTTCAAATCAAAAGTCAAAACAATGTGGGTATCTTTCTTAGACATCAGAGGGATTGTTCGCTATGAATTTGTACCAGCTGGACAGATGGTCAACCAAGTGCACTATTTGGAAGTGCTAAAAAGCCTGCGTAAAAAAGTAAGACGGAAACAATCTGAACCAAACTGGTGGCCATTGCACCAAGACAACGCATCTGCTCACATGGCACTATCGGTGAGGGAGGTTTTTAGCTAGTAAACTAATAACTGTTTTGGAACCTTCTCCCTATGCACCAGATCGAACCCCCAATGACTTTATGTTCCCAAAGATTACGAAAATATTAAAAGGAAGGCGTTTTTATGGTACCAGGGCGCAGCTACCCAAGGGGACTACTTTGAAGGCAGCCACAAATTCAACAATGAGCTATGGATCACTTTTACCATGATGATTATGTGAACATTATTGTCAGACCTAGTGTGTGTGTATATATGTGTATATATAACATAAGGTGTACGGGATTACATAGCATTAACACAGCTCACATAATGTGTCATTGAACTGTCAACTTAAGTCATTAGGTTTGTCCATTTCACTTGCATCCAGTTACTGTCTTAGCAGAGGTCACCTGCAAAAATGAAGGAAATGGTGAGATAGTGGGTGTTGCATCAGACACGAGTTCCTTCTGATTTTCCCTTGTACAAGATTTGGATGGTGTACTACATTATGTTTCTTATCAGAAGTATCAATACAACCTTGTACATATGTGTTTTTTTTTTTTTTTTTCAGAGGCGGCTTGGGGATGCTGCGAAAAAAGCCATCAGCAAAATGCAAGTCAGAACCATCAAAAAAGGAGATAAGGTAATAATATTTTTTACTCTTATTAATATAGCTACACTAATAATTAAAGGGGTTGTACACCCCTTTTATATAAATGGTCTATCCTCAGCATAGACCATCAATATGTGTTTGGAGGGGTCTAACACCCTACACCCAGAGTAGCTTTGGTGTCCATTGTGTAGTGGACAGAGTGGTTACTGCAGCGCTGTTCCCCAGACGTTGTCAGGCCTACTGATGTTCTTTTCTGAGGATAGGCTATCCATGTAAAAGGAGTGGACAACCCCTTTAAGTTGCATCAAGATTTCTTCCAGCCAACATGACAGTTTCACACTAGCACTAGGGATTCCAGCAGGGAAACGCTTGCCGGATCTCTCTGCATTCTGGCGTTGAATGTCTCCTTCTGGCCCCATTAAAGAGGCTGTGTCATTTCAGACAATGTAGCAAAAAATCCCAGCGGACGCTCTTTGTCTTCAAAACATCTCTTTCTTTATTACATCAATGCAGATACATATTGAGGACGCGTATCGGCCCGTCCAGCTTCATCAGCTCATACAATGGGGGGAAACTGCTAGGATATGACCCCATTGTCTGATAGGTACGGGTCCCACTTCTGGGACCCGCACCTATCTCGTAAACAGATCCTTCAAAGTCAAGGCGGCCGCATGCGCGGCCGCCCTCTGTTTATTTCTATAGGGCTGCCGAAAATAGCCGAGCACTGGTTTGGCTATTCCCATAGAAATGAATGGGAGCGCACAAGGCTGCAGCAGTGACATAGAGGTATATGGCACATGACTGCTCAGTGATCATAATTATTTTTTTACTGTCATGGGACAAATTTTCCATTAACTCAGAGAACAAGTTACAAAGTTTATTATTATACATATACGTTTTAGGCTGAGTTCACACTTCAGTTATTTCCATCAGTTATTTTGGAGCCAAAACCAGGTGCGGGTCAGAAACACAGAACAGACGCAGATCTTTCCATTATACCTTATCTCTGAGTAGGCTTCACTACTGGTGAACCCCGCCTTATACTTACCATCCTGGACCCCCTCCATTCCAGCACCACTGCAGCCATGAAGTAATGGTTTATCCGCAGGGATGACATGCTGTATAGTAGGGTTGTCACAATACCAACATTTTTATTCAATTTCGATACCATAAAAAAGTATTGCGATACTCGATACCATGTGGGGGAAAAAAACCGCACCAAACAAGCCGTGTGCATTTCGCATTTTATGGAACATTTGGCCCATAATAGAACAGTCCAATCCTATTTTGTGGGGGGACAAGGTGACTAAAAAATGTCGAATTGCTCTGTTTTTATTTTTTTCTGTTACCGCGTTCACCACATAAGAGATATTTTTTAATATTTTAATAGTTTGGACTTTTTGGGGCGTGGCAATACCTAATATTTTTTTTATTGTTTATATATTTTATATGTAAAATTGGGAAAGGGGGTAATTTAAACTTTTAATATTTTGGTGTTTTGTTTAAATTTTTTATTTATTTTTTACTTTTTATTTAATAACTATTAGCCCCCTTAGGGGCTAGAACCCTTATCACATTTACCCTGTTAGAGCTCTATCAGGGTAAATAGGACCTCACACTGTCCCTGCTGCTCTGTGCATAGTGCACACAGCAGCAGGGAGCTTACCATGGCAGCCAGGGCATTCAGTAGCCTCCTGGATGCCATGGCTCAGATCGGAAGCTGCCAAAGTGATACAAGATGGGGTTAATGTGAGGCACAGGTCCGACCGTTCCTAGTGATAACCCCCATGTGCCTCAAAATAACCCTATCAAGTATCCATATCCTTGCCTAATGGGCAACATGGGGTTAGTGCATGAGCTACACAGTCTTATGAATTTTGGCTTCCAATCCATGTGCCTCATATTAATAAGTGGCCTATATTCTGTAACTCATAATAACCCCATGTTGCCCATTATGTGAGATGGGACTTTGTGGGTCACTTAGTATTAATGTGAGGCACATGGGGTCCAGTCCAAAAGCATGTGCCCAGCCTGTCATTAAAAAATAAATGACCCCCGCCCCCGTCATGTTTAAAACATGACAGTGGCAAGATTGGGGTTACTTAGTCACATTAACCCCAATCTTACTGGCTGCCTGATGCATATGTTTTTTGACTGCCTTTATTTTGAGGCAGGCTACTCACTCTTGCACTGTGTGGGGGTGGGGTACCTGCTATGCTCAATGCACCAATGCACACTGACTCCGGGGCTGGGGACCAGACACTCAGGAGGAGGCTGCTGCTGCCGCTGTTCGCCGAGCTCACTAGCTCAGACGGTGCAGCAGTTTATTCCCTTCGCCTGTCCCTCCTCCTGCTTTAATTCCATTGGTGGCAGTGGTGCGGGCAGCTTCAGCGCCCCGCTCTTTTCACTGGTTTAAGTGGCGGCCGCGTCATAGGAGGGAGTGTGTCTCCTTCTCCACTGTCTGGCCGGAGAGAACATAGCGCGGGCAGAGTGTGGCACAGGCCATGTTCTCTTATAAGAGGAGATACTAGTATCGCAATAACGCAAATCCCGGTACCGAATCGATACTGGCACAATTTCGATACTCGATGCAACCCTACTGTATAGTGCACTAGATCACTGCAGCCGTTTAGTGGCAAGAGACCACTAAGGCCAGTGATAGGCGGCAGCGGCCATGTGCACTATCCAGCATGTCATGCCTACAGTCAGAACAACAAAGCCCAGCATGGAGGACAGCACTGGAATGTAGGGGGTTCAGGAAGGGAAGTATTTTTTTTTAGCATTTTAACACTCCCTGCAAATTAAAGGAAAAAAAAACTTCTCAGACAACCTCTTTGATATTAACATTTTCTCTGTCCCTCTTTATCCTTAAAAGCGTTTGTCCCATAAATTGCACATGTATCATAATGAACTAAGTTTTTAATAGAAATTATTATTTTCTGGCTAAAGACGCACCAGATCTGGAGGTTCCGTACACATGGACATCAGTATATGACCATATGACCATGCACCCATAGACTTTAGCCTTTAGAAGAAAAAGTAAAAAAGGTCATGTGCCTGTCTTTAATTTAGTAAGATGTTTTTTTTTTCTTTTGAACAAAGCATCCTACAATATCCCACCACAAAGTGATTACAAAATATAATAATTGTAAGATCAGGAACACATACTTGGGCTCAGTGATTTCCATCAATGATTGTGACCCACAATCATCCAAAGATATAAGATATCTTGGAAGATTTGTCCCTGTTCTGTGTTTTGACTAATGTTTTTTGTAAGATGACTATATGGCATTTAGTAATATAGCCTTTGTTGAAATTCTTCTCCATTTTCTATATTTTATAAGGTATGCCCCATTGTTTACACAGTCTATTGTGCTGTCCACACGGAGGTCCTGTCCATAAGATGGCCACTGATGGAGGGTCATGTGACCAGGAAAATCACCTCCTTGGATGTCTCCTCCATTCAAACAGCAGTGTGTTTGAATGGAGATTTTCCTGGTCACAAGACCCTCCATCAGTGGCCATCTTATGGACAGGACCTCTGTGTGGACAGCACAAAAGACTGTGTGAACAAAGGGACATAGCTTATAAAATATGGTAAATGGAGCAGAATTTCAAGAAAGACTAAATTAGAAAATTCCATATAAATATCTCACAAACACATTGGTCAACAGTAACCAGAAAGTGGTGATGTTATTTTTAATTTTCCCTGTCACTATATTTAAAAAACAAACAAACAAAAAACATAAAATCCTGCAGTTTTTGCACTGGCCACTAAGTCTAATAATAGGCGTCACTTCTTGGTCTGTACAGATCACTTTACTGCAGTTACCTGCTTATCTGTACACAGAGGTGACATCAATACGCGCAGGATTAGAATGACAGATAACACAGGATCCACCATTCACAATAGTACAGTACCTACTCCCTCCTGAGCTCTGCACAGGTCACACAGCATGCCTAGAAATCTCTCCCTTAGAGGTCAGTGCGGTCCACTTCAGAACAGTGTTTGTGGACCATCGGGCTCCCATAAAGCAATTATCTTAAAGCCTTCTAAATGCTGTTAAGAACAGCTCAGAAAGGATGACCCCATCATTATTTTCAGGGGGGAGAAAACCTACAATCAGAAAATAAAAACTGATTAGAAAAAGAGGATATGTGTTACTAGCTAGTATACAAAAAATGTTCCGTTAAAAAATGGGCTCGTTGATCTCAATGGGGTCTGCCTGGTCATCAGAACGGCCAACATAGGACATCTCTTATTTTTTGATGGTCGCTATTCGCTGACCATTAAAAAGACGGACATGTGAATAGCCTCATTGACAGCAGTGGTTCTGTGACGGCTGTTTTCCACTGTGAATGTACTCTAAAGCAAGAGTAAAGTCACCAATGTATGATATACAGGTGAAACTTGAAAAATGAGAATATCGTGCAAAAGTTCATTTATTTCAGTAATGCAACTTAAAATTAGAATTTTGTGAAAAGGTTCAATATTCTAGGCTCAAAGTGTCACACTCTAGTCAGCTAATTAATCCATACCCCCTGAGCAAAGGGTACCTCAAAATTGTGACTTTGGGGTTTCATAAGCTGTAAGCCATAATCATCCAAATTATAACAAATAAAGTCTTGAAATATCTCACTTTGCCTGTAATGAGTCTCTCATATGTTAGTTTCACCTTTTAAGTTGCATTACTGAAATAAATGAACTTTGCGTGATATTCTAATTTTTCGAGTTTCACCTGTATACCCAGAAATAGGCCGAAAAACACAATTCTCATTCTCAGTAATAATTTATTAACAACTAGAGACAAATTATACTGTATAGTCCCTATTACAACTTTCACAGGGATTGGCACCCTGAGTGACAAATCAGCCTTGTCGTGAAGTAATGCAGTAAGATTCCGTTAATCTGGTATTATGGAGACCTGGCAGAGGCTGGATTGTTAAATGATCTGAATGATATCATGGTCATGTAAAAAAAATTGATTAAAGGGGGTTGTCTCATCATGGACAATGGGGGCATATTGCTATATTGAGAATGGAGCCCCGCAAGTGAAGATGGGTGCACTGCGCATGCGCAGCCACCCTCCATTCATTTTCTATGGGGCCGGCGAAAATATTTTCGTCGGCCCCATAGAAATGAATGGGAGCGGGGTACGCGCATGCTCGGTACACTCCTATTCACTTCTATGGGGAGTCGGCTTGGTGGTGGCCGGACTGAAGTCCTCCAGCCACCTCATTGCGGGGCTCCGTTCTCAAAATAGGTGCAGGTCCCAGCGGTGAGACCCACACCTAGTAAGACAATGGCGGCATATCCTAGCAATATGCCCCCATTGTCCATGATGAGACAACGCCTTTAAGCTCATCTTACTAGACCTCCCGCCCCCCTGCTGCTGCTGTGGCGGAGTTCATCGGACCGGCTCTTCGCCTTCTTTGGTAGTCCCAACAGCCTTGCAGCACTCAGAGCAGCAGTGGGCCAGCTCCACCATTGCCACATTGCACGTTCTACACAGAGCCTTCACCTCTCTGTGCACACATTGGGACTGAGAGGTATCTGACTTGAAGTAGTGAGGAGGGACCTGCAGCAGCAAGATAAGAAGTGGACCAGCTCTTCAATCTCCTTGGCAGATCGTCTGTCTTGCGGCACTGAGAGCAACAGCAGGCCAGCTCCACCATTGCCACGTGGTATGACCTGCACAATGTGTCTTCGTCTTTCCCTGCACATATCGGAACTGAGGCGCCTTTGAACCCCAGCTATGGGTGCATTCGCTACTGTGTGAGTGGGGATATTAGGCCACCAACTGATTGCCACCCTTCTTCACCCCCTGTACCTTACAGGTAAACCACGTGGTACTGCTCCTCTGTCGTCTGCTTCTCTGTTCTGAGACCTCTCACCACTGTCAGATCCTCTACCTTTACAATTTTAATGATTCTTGGTGTGCAAGTCATTAAGACTGATTATTTGTATATATAATAATGTAAATCTAAATTTTTTGTGATAGCGCTACTTTGTACAGCGAAGCATATCCGTTTTTTTCAATATATGCCATCTACTACCACAGATAAATTTGTGGGTAAAGACAACCCTTCAGCTTCTAACAAAGCGAACCATACTCAAATCCACAGCCAAAACTTGCCATCCCCATCAAGAGAGAATCTTGACACTGACATAGATAACTCACAGGCCACCGCTGAAGCCATCTCAGATCTTCTAATTCCAACCATAAATCTTAGTCTCGCAAGTCACTGATCATGGGACTAGACTAACTGATGCAGACCGAAGAATCTCTGACATCGGGTAATCTTGGACTCTTCGGGTAAAATTTAAGTGGAACGGGCACACAGGATAGACGCAAGTCGTGGAGATGAGATAGCCAGGCCTAGTCCAGTTATCTTCAGAGTGCTCCATTTTCAAGATACACCTAAGCTGAAGATCATGGCTACTTTTTCGACAATCTTCACTCCTTCTCTATGAGAACTCTAAGGCCTGTATTACACAGAAAGATTATCTGACAGATTTACTAACCAATCATTGGTCAGATGGCCTATTACACACACAGATCTTTTGTTATACACACCAACTATTGGTCTGATTGGGCAGATATTATTTAGATAAATCTGTTGGTGTAATATGGGCCTTAGTAATTTCTGTTCCAGGACTTTTCCGCCACAGTTGCTGCAAAACGCAGAGCCTTGAACCCAGTCTGCAGAGTCTTGTTAGACAGAAACATTCAATTCAGTCTTCAATACGCATCTAAATTACACTTCACTTTGGATAGCAAGACCTGGATGTTCAACAGCCCCCTGGATCACATTTGCCCTGTTGGTCAAGCTTCTTCTGCTAGAACTGTGTTATCACTAACTCATATATTGAGCTTCAGTTCGTTTTACTTATGAGTTTTACAAATTCTTTTTTGTTTAATACTGTTTCTGCAATAGTACTACCCTTATGTTGTTCATTTAGAGGGTATTTGTTGCTATTTATTGGGGAGAGGGATCTCTGTGTGTATCTTACTGAGGGAGCTATTGATTGTTTGGGAACAATACCTACTCACTGAGATGGGTTGAGGTCCCTATTACAGCTGATGTCCATGTCTTTCTTTCACCCCAAATAGGCATTGGTAAATGCCTACTTCCGAGTGTACGAGTACATCCATGATATCCGCCCTGAAGTGGTGTACATGGATTGTTAATGGGTTGAACTCTCCGATAAGATATAGACAAATTTTGACTTAAACCCACATGTTAGTCTTTTGCAAGAGACACGTTGGGTTAAACACAACACCCTCTTTTCCATAGTAAAAAGTTTGATGTGCATCAAGGCTTCTTTTTCTCAAAAGGCCAGAGGAGTTGCTGTCCTATTCAGTTTACAAGTCCAGCATAATATTATTGTAGTCTTAGAAGACCCAGTGAGCATGTACCTCATGATTAAAGCCATTATTGAGGGTACTGCCCTTTGTTTAATTAATGTCTATGCACCTAATGTGTCGATTCTTAACTTTTTTTTACCTCTTTTTTTTTAAGCTATTTCTAGTTTGAAGGTTTCCAATATTGTAATGGGAAGAGATTTTAGAGAGCTTTATGATTTGCTGTTAGACAGGTCGGGTCCCCAGCTTCTGAGCGCTCCATGTAGTCGTAATCTAATTCAGTATAGCTTATGGATCCAGATTTATGGATCATCTGGATCTTATAGATCAGTGGACATAGCACCATCTGGTTATTCACAACTGTACATGTTATTTACATGCCCATAGTTTACACCTTTGGATTGATTATTGGTTGACATCGCCTTCTTTATTACCCTTTTTGTCCTACTCTGGGATACTACACTGAACAAAAATATAAACGCAACGCTTTCGGTTTTGCTCTCATTTTGCATGAGCTGAACTCAAAGATCTGAAACATTTTCTACATACACAAAAGACCAATTACTCTCAAATATTGTTCACAAATCTGTCTAAATCTGTGTTAGTGAGCACTTCTCCTTTGCCGAGATGATCCACCCCACCTCACAGGTGTGGCATATCAAGGTGCTGATCAGACAGCAGGAATATTGAACAGGTGTGCACAATAAAAGGCCACTCTGAAATATGCACCGTTTTGCCTTACTGGGGGGGCAGTCAGTATCTGGTGTGGCCACCATTTGCCTCACGCAGTGCAACACATCTCTTCCGCATAGAGTTGATCATGTTGTTGATTATGGCCTGTGAAATGTTGGTCCACTCAACACTCAAATTCAATAGCTGTGCGAAGTTGCAGAATATTGGCAGGAACTGGAACACGCTGTCGATCCAGAGCATCCCAAACATGCTCAATGGGTGAGATGTCCGGTGAGTATGCTGGCCGTGCAAGAACTGGGATGTTTTCAGCTTCCAGGAATTGTGTACAGAGCCTTGCAATATGGGCCCGTGCATTATCATGCTGCAACATGAGGTGATGGTCGTGGATGAATGGCACAACAATGGGCCTTAGGATCTCATCACGGTATCTTTGTGCATTCAAAATGCCATCAATAAAATACACCTATGTTCGTTGTCCATAACATACGCCTGCCCATACCATAACCTTACCGCCACCATGGGCCAGTCAATCCACAACGTTGACGTCAGCAAACCGCTCACCAACACAACTCCACACACACTGTGTGCCTGTCACTACCGGCCCTGTGAGAGATCTGAGGAGATTATATAGACTTGCTGTATGTAAGTCTATCTGACAGGTTCTTGGTGTTTCCTTTCAGTTTGTTGTTGTGGGCGGGATCCCACCTCTCCACAGGTCGGGCTTGTTTGCTGGTTGATATTTCCTACTGAAGTTCCTGCTGGTTGTTTGTGGATCCCTTGTTCCTCACTCTTCCCAAGCTAAGTTCCGCTTTTGCTTTGTGTTGTTTGTGTCAGTCTAGGTCTCAGGGAGACGCTGGCCCCTTAACCGTGGAAGGTACCAGCAGTCTCATTCCCCATTCCCTAATCTAGGGTTTGCTACAGTATTAGCAGGGTCTAGATACGTGTGTATGTGTTCGTCCACCATCAGGGCTTGCACATAATGTCAAGAGTCAGGGAGAGACTCAGGGATTGCTAGGAGGTAACCATCTCTCCCTCACTAGCTTCTAGGCCTAGACTGTTATCCTATGCCGTCTATCTGGTATACCTGTTATCCACATTACCCTGTGACAGTGCCGTCTGCCCTGAACAGTGAAAACTGGGACTCATCCGTGAAACAGAACGCCTCTTCAACATGCCAGACGCCATTGAATGTGAGCATTTGCCCACTCAAGTCGGTTATGACGACGAACTGCAGTCAGGTCTAGACCCCAATGAGGACGATGAGCTTCCCTGAGACCCGTTTCTGACAGTTTGTGCAGAAATTCTTTGGTTATGCAAACCGATTGTTGCTGCAGCTGTCCGGGTGGCTGATCTCAGACAACCATGGAGGTGAACATGCTGGATGTGGAGATCCTGGGCTGGTGTGGTCTGCGGTTGTGAGGCCGGATGGATGTACTGCCAAATTCTCTGAAACGCCTTTGAAGACGGCTTATGGTAGAGAAATGAACATTCATTGCACAGGCAACAGCTTTGGTAGACATTCCTGCAGTCAGCATGCCAATTGCACGCTCCCTCAAACGTTGCGACATCTGTGGCATTGTGCTGGGTGATCAAACTGCACATTTCAGAGTGGTCTTTTATTGTGGTCAGTTTAAGGCACACCTATGCAATATTCATGCTGTCTAATCAGCACCTTGATATGCCACACCTGTGAGGTGGGATGGATTATCTCGGCAAAGGAGAAGTGCTCACTAACACAGATTTAGACAGATTTGTGAATAATATTTGAGAGTAATGGGTCTTTTGTGTATGTAGAAAATGTTTCAGATCTTTGAGTTCAGCTCATGCAAAATGGGAGCAAAACCAAAAGTGTTGCGTTTTATATATTTTTTTCAGTGTAGATATTCATATCTCAGATCATGCACCCGTAGTTTTTGAAACAGTCCTTCGCAACCCAATTCCATTTTCTAAACGGTTATGTTTTCTGTCTTATCCCTTTCGCTCTGAGGATTTAAAATCCATTTTAACCGGGTTCTGGGAAACATACAACACAGATAATGGGTCTCATTTAAAGGATATTAACCCTTTTTAGTCCTCCACCAAAACCATTATATGTGGCTGGTTCATCTCCTATATTGCCAATAAATGGGAACATAATGTTAGAATCCAGCCATTCCACACAAAGAGCCCTTTCTCGGGCATATCGGCAGTTTAAACCGTGTAAGCGTATATAGTTGCTAAAGTAGCAGCGGATGCGTTGGCCCGTGAAAAAGCTCTTGCTAATTTAGACTATCAAATACATAGATATTTTTAGTGGGTTAATCTGCTGGGGCAGATTACTAGCCTCAATTACTTGGCCATTTAAATCTTCAATTAGGGTGTCCAAGCTGAAGTCTTCCTTTGGGTAATTCATTACGAATCCAGAAGATATTAGTGAGGAGTTTGGGAAATTCTTTGCATCTCTTTATGAGGTGGTGGCAGATATGTCCAAAGGCACCTCTTTTATGAACCAAGACTACATGCCCGAGCTAACTGATGAACACAGAGTACTTTTGGGGTACATGCACACGTTCAGGATTCATGTGCGGAGCATCCGCACTGAAATCCGCAGGTGTTCGCAGGCAAATCTGTGCGGTCAATCCGCATCAATTGGTGCGGATTTTCCGCTTGCGGATTTTACTAAGTGAATGAAGAAAATCCGGTCAGGAAAAATAAAATAAATTGACATGCTGCGGATTTTAAAATCTGCACCGCAGGTCAAAATCCATATCAAATTCTCATAGAATAAAATGTACATGACCTACAGTGCGGATTTTCCGCACGCAATCCTGATCATGTGCATTTAGCCTTGAACTCCCCCATTAGCCAAGATGAAGGGACTCAAACCATTAAATCACTTAAACTTTGTAAGCTATGAATATTATTGGTTGCTGAGCATGTCTATAGGACCACATTTATGTACATTATTTAATCACATTATCTCCTCTAAGAGTATTCCGGACGGTTTTAGCGATGCATGTATAACTGTACTCCCAAAACCGGGTAAAGACCACTCGTTTGTCGGATCTTACCGGCCTATATCACTACTCTAATTTTAAGATATTCACAAAAATTGTACAAACCAGATTCCCAAAAAGTTGGGACACTATACAAATCGTAAATAAAAACTGAATGCAATGATGTGGAGGTGCCAACTTCTAATATTTTATTCAGAATAGAACATAAATCACGGAAACAAATCCCCAAAAAGTTGGGACAAGGCCATTTCCACCACTGTGTGGCATCTCCCCTTCTTCTTACAACACTTAACAGACGTCTGGGGACCGAGGAGACCAGTTTCTCAAGTTTAGAAATAGGAATGCTCTCCCATTCTTGTCTAATACAGGCCTCTAACTGTTCAATCGTTTTGGGCCTTCTTTGTTGCACCTTCCTCTTTATGATGTGCCAAATGTTCTCTATAGGTGAAAGATCTGAACTGCAGACTGGCCATTTCAGTACCCGGATCCTTCTCCTACGCAGCCATGATGTTGTGATTGATGCAGAATGTGGTCTGGCATTATCTTGTTGAAAAATGCAGGGTCTTCCCTGAAAGAGATGACGTCTGGATGGGAGCATATGTTGTTCTAGAACCTGAATATATTTTTCTTCATTGATGGTGCCTTTCCAGACATGCAAGCTGCCCATGCCACACGCACTCATGCAACCCCATACCATCAGAGATGCAGACTTCTGAACTGAGCGTTGATAACAACTTGGGTTGTCCTTGTCCTCTTTGGTCCGGATGACATGGCGTCCCAGATTTCCAAAAAGAACTTCGAATCGTGACTCGTCTGACCACAGAACAGTCTTCCATTTTGCCACACTCCATTTTAAATGATCCCTGGCCCAGTGAAAACGCCTGAGCTTGTGGATCTTGCTTAGAAATGGCCTCTTCTTTGCACTGTAGAGTTTCAGATGGCAACGGCGGATGGCACGGTGGATTGTGTTCACTGACAATGGTTTCTGGAAGTATTCCTGAGCCCATTCTGTGATTTCCTTTACAGTAGCATTCCTGTTTGTGGTGCAGTGTCGTTTAAGGGCCCGGGGATCACGGGCATCCAGTATGATTTTACGGCCTTGACACTTACGCACAGATATTGTTCCAGATTCTATGAATCTTCGGATGATGTTATGCACAGTTGATGATGATAGATGCAAAGTCTTTGCAATTTTTCGCTGGTTAACACCTTTCTGATATTGCTCCACTATCTTTCTGCGCCACATTGTGGGAATTGGTGATCCTCTACCCATCTTGGCTTCTGAGAGACACTGCCACTCTGAGAAGCTCTTTTTATACCCAATCATGTTGCCAATTGACCTAATTAGTGTTAATTGGTCTTCCAGCTCTTCGTTATGCTCAAATCTACTTTTTCCAGCCTCTTATTGCTACTTGTCCCAACTTTTTTGGGATTTGTTGACACCGTGAAAATTTGAATCAACCTATTTTTTCTTTTAAAATGATACATTTACTCGGATTAAATGTTTGATCTGTCATCTACGTTCTATTACAAATACAATATTGACATTTGCCATCTCCACATCATTGCATTCAGTTTTTATTCACAATTTGTTTAGTGTCCCAACTTTTTTGGAATCCGGTTTGTAGCTAGTAGATCACAAACTATACTCCCAGACATTATTTGCCCATCTCAGACAGGATTTATACATGGGAAATCGATTACATACAATGTACGGACAGCTCTTGGGGCCATTTCTTATTGCAGAACCCGGAAACAAACTAGGAACGATGCTGTTCAAATGATATACTAGCATCCCTGGTGTATGATTTGGGTAAGTAACTTCTCTTCCTTCTTTTCTGTCAATAGGGGAACACAACAGGCATGCCCCCTATCCCCTTTACTATTCAACATAGCTCTTGACCTGTCACTTAGAACCTTACAGGCGTTGTCATCCTTTTGGGGTATTTAAAGGGACACTGACAGGCAAATTCAGCATATTGTGTTATATATCTGACATTACAGGTCTTATACAGTCTATTAAAAGCATGTAAGTATCCCCCCTGTCCACCTTCTAAATACCAAAATATAAAGTTTTATAACTTGCCTGTCTCCTCACCAATCTGCCCAAGGGGCGGCGTTTCATCTGAAAATGCGCCCAGCCAGCTGCTCCCAACTGCCGTTCTGTAGCCCCGCCCAGCTCATCAATATTCACTTCGCTGGGCGGGGCTACAACTCTCCCCAGTCACGATCCTGCGTATGGTTGATAGAATCCTCTTGGCAGCGTCCGTCTAATCCTCTGCGCCTGCGCCCCGCCGTGGTTAGATCGCGCCTGCTGTACACACCCTGCCTGCGTTCCCAGAGGCAGCTGCAGCCTCTGCCTCATGCGCATGCCCCAGGCACTGTTCAAAGCAGCGCTTCAGAGCGCTGCTCACTCACATCTCCAAAGGGGTTAATGATAGTGCGGAGAGTTGTAGCCCCGCCCAGTGAAGTGAATATTGATGAGCTGGGCGGGGCTACAGAACGCAGTTGGGAGCAGCTGGCTGGGCGCATTTTCAGATGAAACGCCGCCCCTTGGGCAGATTGGTGAGGAGACAGGCAAGTTATAAAACTTTATATTTCGGTATTTAGAAGGTGGACAGGGGGGATACTTACATGCTTTTAATAGACTGTATAAGACCTGTAATGTCAGATATATAACACAATATGCTGAATTTGCCTGTCAGTGTCCCTTTAAGTTGGCTCGGTTAAAAGGAAAATGCTGGCTTTTGCCGGCGATATTTTGCTCTTCATTTCTAATCTGAAACAAGGCATCCCTGACATTATGTCTATTATTGATAGCTTTGGTTTCTTTTCAAGGTTAATTTAAATAAATCTGAAACTTTACCGATCTTCCGCACAGCTAGGAAGTATTCGAGTAACTCTTTTCAGTGGCAGACAGAATCCCTTACCTACTTAGGAGTCATATTACCAGCTAACCCTGACCTGTCCCTTCTTTATAAATTAAATCTCTGGCCAATTATGTTGTCCCTTATAAATTTGTGGCAACAATTACTCAATCTTTCTCTGGACGTTAAAAAGAGTGCATTCACTAAATTACTGTATAAACTTAAGACAATGCCCTTATTACTTCATATGTCTGATGTTTAATTTCTCAAAAAGGCCTTTCGGAGGTTTATTTAGGGTGGTGTTTGGCGCAGAAGTTTCTTTTCGTTACAGCAACCCCAGGAAATAGAAGGCTTAAAACTCCCTGATATCTCCTTGTAGAGCATAGCTGACAAATTTAAATACACCCCTGACTGGTTATATGGACAATCACATTTTGCTAACACGGCTGTGTAGGGACATATTTTGCAGCATTTCTCCCTTGAGGTCCTACTCCATTTATCTGATGTAGAATTCCCTCCTGAACTATGAGAACATCCTGTTCTCTGAGCCACTGTCCAATCTTGGGGGAGAGCCAAGAGACTACATGTACAGTGCCTTGAAAAAGTATTCATACACCTTTCCACATTTTTTTCACTTTACACTCACAAACTTAAATGTATTTTTTATTTTATGTGATAGAGCAACACAAAGTAGCAAGTATGTGTGAAGTGAAAAGACTATGATACACGTTTTTCAACATTTTTAATAACTAAAAATCGGAAAAGTGTGTTGTGCATTTGTATTCAGCCCCCTGTACTCTGATATCCCTAAATACAATCGATTGTGATCAATTGCCTTCAGAAGTCACCTAATTACCGTATTTTTCACTCTATAAGATGCACTGGCCCATAAGACGCACCTAGGTTTTAGAGGAGGACAATAAGAAAAACTATATTATACTTATCTTTTTGGTTTATTTTTTTCTTTATACCATAATTTGGTTTATTTGCGTCTTTTGTTTTATTGTGATTTATTAAAGGCTACGTTTTAAGGGTGTTAATCTGTGACTAGTGTTTTCTTTATTTGCCACCTTTGATATATTATACCCACAGACGGATCCTTGTCTGAACTGTGAAATCCCTTGTTATATGTAACTACTTGTTTTATCTGTCTTAGTTATCTGCTTTTCTTAAATCTTCATTTTCTCTTATCTTGGATGACATTTTGGGGCTTTGGAACCGATTACTCACCTTACAATGGTTTCAACATACAATGGTCGTCCTGGAACCAATTAATATTGTAACTTGAGGGACCACTGTATATATATCCCAAGCTCTCAACATCTCACATAGTACTGTTCAATCCATCATTTAAAAATGGAAGGAATATGGCACAGCTGCAAACCTACCAAGACATGGGCGTAAACCAAAACTCACAGCCCAGGCAAGGAGAGCACTAATTAAACTAGGTCACTCAAGATGAGCTGCAGAGATCCACAGCTCAGGTGGGAGAATCTGTCCACAGGACAACTATTAGTCATGTACTCCACAAATCTGGCCTTTATGGAAGAGTGGCAAAAAGAAAGCCATTTTTGAAAGCAAGCCATAGGAAGTCCAGTTTGCCGTTTGCCACAAGCCATGTAGGGGACAAACACGTGGAAGAAGCTGCTCTGGTCATATGGGGCCAAAGTTGAACTTTTTGACCTAAATGCAAAAAGTGTGGCGGAAAATTAACACTGCACGTCACTCTGTACACATCATCCCCACCGTAAAACATGGTGATGGCAGTATCCTGCTGTGGGGATGCTTTTCTTCAACAGGGACAAGAAAGCTGGTCAGAGTTGATGGGAAGATGAATGGAGCTAAATACATCCTGGAAGAAAACCTGTTAGAGGCTGCAAAAGACTGGAGACTGGGGCGGAGGTTCACCTTCCAACAGGACAACGACCCTAAGCATACAGTCAGATCTACAATGGAATGGTTTGGATCAGGGGTGCACAGCCAGATCAGCTGTGTTTCTGCCCGGAGAGCTGCCCGCACTGAATTACATCTCCTGCATCCTAGCAGGAGCAGGTTAGGTCTCCGGCTGTCAGTGACAGCACGAGACCCGAGGAGAAGGCAAAAGCAGTTTATCAGCACTTCCGCATTCTCCTCAGATCGGCGAGCTCTATGCAGTTTGCACCCGGCGATCATCTGCAGGGTACATATAACATTGTATTCTCATTGACCCCTAACTGGGCAATTTTTTACATATTATCGGACTCTCACCTTACCTTGCTTAGAAATGTAAAATTTTGTATCATTGGATCCTCCCCATCTTACCGTCTCTCTTTAATACTAAGATGTTTTTGTTTAAAATGGACTGCCTTACTCTTACAGATTCAGGGTGCATTCACACGACCATAAGTATTTGGATTCACAACGTGATGCAGTGTGCCCACAGCCGGTATCCGCGGTTTGCGGACTTCAAAACACGGTCGTGTGAATGCCCCCAAAAAAGATTAACAAAATGTTTATTTTAAACATGGTCTCTTTTTATTGGCACTCTCTCTCACAGGAAATCAATACAAGGTTGATTTCCAACTTTGAACATCATGGTCCTCCATGGACATACACCTATTTTGTTGTCTAAAAGGTAATGACTTTTTTATGGCTACTCAGTGAGAAAGATGTGCACGGGGTGGGGTGGGATGGGTGGTTGTCTGAATCTGTTCTCTGCTTGTTACCAGACTTTATTTAAACTGATATTGTGATATTGTAATATATGTTATACTGTGTTTGTACAGTAGAAAAATAATAAATGAATAAATATAATAAAGAAATCCAAAATGTATATATACATATATGTCCTACTGTGTTACCTCTGCTCAGTCTTTTGTCCTCTAACGTCTGTTTCCTACTTTAGGACTGTAAAAAAACATAGGTCTAAAATGAATGTTGTTACTAAAGGTATTCATGCAGCAGATTTGTTGTAGAAGTTTCAGCAATTATTCCATTCATCTGAGTTAGCCCTCATGCACACGACCGTATTTTGTTTCCGCGTCCGTTCCGTTTTTTTGCGGATAGGATGCAGACCCATTCATTTCAATGGGTCCGCAAAAAATGCGGACAGCACACCGTGTGCTGTCCGCATCAGTATGTCCGTTCCGTTGCTCTGCAAAAAAAATAGTGCATGTCCTATTTTTTTTCTAGTTTGCGGACAAGGATAGACATTATTACAATGGATCCGCAAAAAAAAAACGGATCCGCAAAAAAAAAAAAACGGATGCCATACGGAACGTCATCCGTTTTTTTTTTGCAGATCCGCAAAGCACATACGGTCGTGTGCATGTAGCCTAGGGATTGTAACACTTCCATTCACATGTATAGAAGTGACTTTCAATTGCAGAAATTTCTGCTGCAAATCTACCGCTTGTGAATATAGCCTAAATGTGACCAGATACATTCAGTAGCTGTCAGACGAGCACTTGTTCAGCTGTTCCTCCCGATCTCCCCATGAACATGCATGCTTGGTTCAGCTGCCAATTATGCTTCCAGTTCATCCAACAGCTATCACCCCGCATACACATGCACGCCCGGTTAAGCCATGTGTGCATGTGTTCTCAATAAGGGAAGAGGTGAATAAAATCTGACAGACACCATTGTTGGTAGTTTATCTTCTGTAAGAACAAAAGGATAAGACCTAATTCAACATGCCCCATCCTTTCATCTTTTGTCAGGGGAGAGTCAGCACACTCGCATGCACATTCGGCCAACCCTGACGAAATTCATGGGTTCGTCTCAGACTTCCTAATCATAACTTAGATTCCCTTTTAACATTGATTAGTGTTGAGCGAAGCATTCGAAGCAGAATTCGGTCCGAAGTTTAGAAAAACTTTGATTTGCAATAAAGCCTGATTTATAGCGATTCATGACTAATGAATTCGGAACAAATCGAATTTCTTGGTGAACTTCGGTCAAATTGACTTTTTCAAAATTTCGCTCATTACTTACGTGGATATCTTTGTTCTGAGAATAAGAATAGCAGAAAGCAAAAGATACATGGTAAGAGGTTGATTATAACAGACATTGTAGTGATAATTCTTATGTATATACAGTACAGACCAAAAGTTTTGACACACCTTGGACACACCTTGGTCTTCCTTTCCTGGGGCGGTCCGCATGTGAGCCAGTTTCTTTGTAGTGCTTGATGGTTTTTGTGACTGCACTTGGGGACACTTTCAAAGTTTTCCCAATTTTTCGGACTGACTGACCTTCATTTCTTAAAGTAATGATGACCACTGGTTTTTCTTTACTTAGCTGCTTTTTTCTTGCCATAATACAAATTCTAACAGTCTATTCAGTAGGACTATCAGCTGTGTATCCACCTGACTTCTCCACAACGCAACTGATGGTCCCAACTCCATTTATACGGAAAGAAATCCCACTTATTAAACCTGACAGGGCACACCTGTGAAGTGAAGACCATTTCAGATGACTACCTCTTGAAGCTCATCAAGAGAATGCCAATAGTGTGCAAAGCAGTAATCCAAGCAAAAGGTGGCTACTTTGAAGAACCTAGAATATGACATATTTTCAGTTGTTTCACACTTTTTTGTTATGTATATAATTCCACATGTGTTAATTCATAGTTTTGATGCCTTCAGTGTGAATCTACAATTTTCATAGTCATGAAAATAAAGAAAACTCTTTGAATTAGAAGGTATGTCCAAACTTTTGGTCTGTACTATATATATATATATATATATAGGGCACTAGCATATTCCAGCATTACTTGTCCTGGTTGTATCTTTTTATGAATTTACTGAAAGACAGGCGTTCTTTCACTTCTCCATATGGATAAGCCGGAATGAACAGCTCATTTAACAAACACTTCTAATTGTTGCTGTCTTTGTTACAGGAGACGGAGCCAGATTTTGATAACTGCGCTGTGTGTATTGAAGGATATAAACCTAATGATGTTGTCCGAATCTTGCCGTGCCGGTGAGTTGATACATTGCTGGCACGGCTTATATCAGCATGTGCGCTGGAAAGCATGCCAAACTCTAAAACAGATTTTACGAGTTGAAACAGTTGAGATTATGTAAATAATAAAATGAGGTTGCAGTTTTTTTTTTTATAAGTGTAGACTGACTGAACTGCATGTCAGTTATCAGTTAAATGAAAATTGAGAAAAAAAAACTAACATTAATTATTTTATTTTATTTTTTTGCGGATTTTGATTTTAGTGAGACCGTTGTGATCTTGTGTTCTTTTTCTGTACAAAATGTTTTTGGATTTACATGTTTAGTAAAACCTGTTATACACACCTGCCAGTTTCACTCCACTTTCACAGCTGTTTTGGCACTACGCATCTCTGCAAACAAAGGTGTTTTAATGTGCGTTGGCAAAATGTTTAGTTCACAAACTGAGCAAAGGAGTAACTTAACATTTTTGGTGAAGTTGGACAAGAAGGCAAGTGAATCAGATGTTAACTGAGGCTTAACAGGAAAAATCACATGTGTTCGATGACCTGCCAGGACAGGCAAAATCTGATGAAAATGTAAAAAAATAATAATAATAATTATATATCTAAGGCCAGGGTCAGAGTTTGAGCTTAAAGTGGCCCTAAACAAAAACTAAAAGTGGCCACATGTTGTAGGTGGGTCTAAATTTGCAGGAGGTTACCCTTCCCAGCAGAGCTAAATACCACAGTGCGGCACAAAATGCTGCCTAAGCAGAAACTAATGCCACTGTGCAGCACAAAGCACTGCCCCAACAGCACCACCTAGTACAAAATACCCCAGAAGCTGCCCCTCTGTGATGGTCAGCTCCAGCTGCCACATTCTGTCCTCCTTCACTTTTTTTTAAATTAAGATATGGAGGAGGAGGCTGAGTAGATGAGACTTGGCCACAGAACAGAGCTGGCACTTCAGCATACTTCCTCATCTTTTATTGCGACCAAACATACAGGTTAATACAGCATTAGATACCTACTACATACATTGCCATATCTTTTCAGTTCGGCTCAGACCTTCATGAAAATGTATTTCTATATATATCCTCTCTCCAGAGTTTGCCACACAGACATCTTGGGTTCCTCATATTTACATCATCTACCCCAACTTCACAACACAAACTTCCCATCTTGGTTCCCCAACAGCATCATCCTGCTGTCACACCCAGTACTGTGCCCCCCAATACCTCCATATACTATACTGCTGAAAAAATAGTGCCTTACAAATAGTCCCCCTGAAAATACCAGTACCATTCGAAAATAATAGAGTCAATCAACTGTTCTAGTGCTCACTTCTTGTGCCCCCAGTAGTATTAATGCCCCCTATAGTGGCCCAAGTAGTAATATGCCTACCCAGAGTGTCTCAATAGAAGTCAAGCTCCCCTGTAGTGCCTCCAGTAGTAAAAGGCCTCTATAGTGTTCCCAGTAATATTAATACCTTCTGCAGTGCCCAAGTACTAATAATGTCCCCTACAGTGCCCGAGTACTAATAATGTACCCTACAGTGCCCCCAGTAATAATAATGCCCCCTATAGTGACCTCAGTAGTAATAATGTTGCCCTCTATAGTGCTTCCAGTAATAATAACGCCCCAAGTTGTATGTTCCCCCAAAGTAGGTAGATAGGTTCTTCCTACCTCACTTCCGTTCCATGCTGAGTCTGAGGTGCAGGGTACATGTCTCTTCTGCTCTGAACCCCAAGATGTCTGCATCCCAACACAGTGAATGCAATGCCTTCATTATACTGTTGATACATTATCTCATAGGCTTCAGGTCTTCTGATTTGTGAGGGTGAAGGGCAAGGCAGAGAGCCATTGGCCTGAGGATGGCTATACAGTTAAGCTCAGAAGAGCCTCCCATGGTTCACCTCCCAGACCTTGCCGGCTGGGTACATGAGGGCCTGATGCTCCCAGCGTTAATTAATGCTGGGAGTGTCTGGTCCTTATGTACCTAGCTGGTGGCCTTAAGGAGGGTGGTGGTAACTTGGCTGCCTCTTTGACATCTGCCCTCTTGGAAGTTTCCCGGTAAAGTCTATGGCAAGTGTGTCTCTGTCTAAGGCCAAAATCACAGCACTGTGTTGTTCTGTCAGTAGAAATGCTGGGAAAATCTCCCCAAAGACTTTAATTTGTCAGTATATGCTAAAGAGATCTCCTCTAGACTTTAATACAATTGAGTAGTTTGCAGTACAGGGTGGTATGCTTTTTATTCATGGTAATCTATGGCAGATGTATGTAACTGCATAGTCATTTAAAGCTAAAAATACACAGGGAAGGAGCCTGGCCTTGTGTGCTTGTGCTCTCAACATAAGACGCTGCCAGGAACCTCTGTTGGCTGCTTATTGGACCCTGAGAACAAAATGTTAGGCATGTCAAAGTCCAGCAGCACAGTGCTTCTTGTCCCTGACATCTGCCTTCACGGGAAAGTCAGAACACCACCATATACATTGGTTGGCGGGTGCCACCAAAATGGCGGCTTAATTAATCTAATTTATATAGCCAGCTGACGTCATCAAGTTCTCTCTTGTTAAAAATTAAATTAAGTTGTTTCTGAGTTATACTGGTCTCTCCCTAAAATATCAACATGGATTGACTGCCTCAACTTGCCATGAATTGGCCTAATCCTAGGGGTAGAAAACTGCTGGCATAGTTACCCGTTGACTGCACCGCTGACTAGGAGATCGAATATTTTTAGCCTATCATGCACGCTCTTCGATTCATTAGGGCCGGGCTGGCCAGTTGTAAAACTGCAACTCCCACCATGCCCTGCTGTAGGCTGATAGCTGTAGGCAGGCTGGGCATACTGGGAGTTGTAGTTTTGCAACAGATGGCCACAGGTTGGCCATCCCTGCATTAGAACTTCATTCAGAATCCAAGGGAAATCCAGTTTTTTTATTATTGCTATGATCAGAGCTTCTAAACTAAAATTTAAGGAAGCCCTATGAGGGGAATATTACAGAGACAGTGTTACTATATGCTGCTTCTCCTGCACTCATATAAAACACCTACACCTCTGTAATATGCTCATCTGTATTCCATTCACATTGCATCCATATTTAAAGGGGCTGTACTACGTATTCCTGTTCCTCCACATCAGACAGCTCTTCAGTATTACAGATCCGTAATAAGGATGCAATACTGACTACGTATGGATATGATTGTGGACGCACTGCTGATTCTGCATACAGAGGCCCAGGCTGATGGGAATCTAGTTATTGGCCATACACAATAGTCTAAAGGGATCAAAATGGATGATTGTAACCAAAAAGATCGTTTTTCGGTTTGAATATTATGACCGACTATCATTGTCTGTAAACATGTCTGCCACGTTTGAATTTTTCGCTTACCATTTGTATGAAAGATCTTTCGTTTTTTGAAAGAACATTCCCAGAAAGATCTTTCGTCCATCACCCATTTCCATTGAACATGTATGAACAGATATGACGGTGAATATGGACTAAAATGTCTATGACCCATGTCTGTCAGATGATTGTTTGTTCAACTGCTGTTCAATCATCAACCAACTTCTATCCAATGTGTATAATCAGCTTTAGCAATATTGGACAACCCAAAGGAAGGAATACACTGCCATGTTTGTACCGTGTTATGCCGCATTCACACGTCAGTGTTTCGGTCAGTGATTTCAATCAGTTATTCTGAACCAGGTGTGGGTCTACACACAGAACAGGTGCAGATCTTTCCCTTATACCTGTGGAGGCTACAATACTGGTTTTGGCTCACAATCACTGATGGAAATCACTGACTGAACACTGACATGTGAATGAGGCTTTATCCTGTGAAGTCAATTGACATCAAACGACACAAGTCCGACACCCAGGACCCCACCAAGCTGTCTTAGCGCTGCGGCCCTCTCTCTGCTCACCGAGAACAGCGCTGTATATTGTATAGTGGCTGTGCTTGGTATTGCAGCTCAGCTCCATTCACTTCAATAAGGCTGAGCTGCGCCTAGGCCACGTGACCAATGAACGTCACGTCAGACCAGAGGGTAGGTCATCAGTATAAAAGTCTGAGAAAACCCCTTTAATGTACAGTGGGATGATAGCAGGATCCTATTGTAATTAATACCGACTTGCCCCTGAGTGCAATGTTAATAAATCCGGTAAGTAACGGATAGATGCAGGCGCATGGGGAAGGTGCTGCGGTTTACAATGTCCCCACACCCAGACTGTAAATGTGTCTGTTGCTGGATACACGGAGTCTGGTTTTCATTTCCAAGCTATGCGGGGTCGGCTTAGCAGGGAAGTAGCTGAATGAATTATGTGTTTGTCTGTATCCACTCCTCGCTATAAATACTGCCAGCATTTCAGGCCTTCCTTCTGTATCCCAGCAAATGAATGAGGCCTAAAAGTGATTTTTGTTTCAGTGCAAAATGCTATGAAAATATGAGTTACATAAAAAACGAAAAGCATAAAGACCTCTCTGTGGCTCAACAAAACTGGAGAGCGGACGCTGGTTAGAATTAATATCAAGACGAACATCTTAATCATTTCTTGCAAAAGGAAAATGCATTTAGATAATGGAATATTATTTGAATAGTAAATGGCTACACATTTTTACTCCAGAATATTATTGCAAGGTTTTAAAATGACTCCTAAAGACTCTTAAAACAGGGCTGTGGAGACAAATGTGCTTAGTAATCAATGTACAGCCGCTGGCTTCTAGCCAGTATTTGGGTATATGCACACAGCGCGTATTACCTGCGGATTTTCATGCCTTAAAGGGACACTGACAGGCCCAATAAGCATATTTAGGTATGTATATGACTGCACAGGTCTTCTAATGTGTAATAAAAACATATAAGTAATACCCCCTGTCCACCTTATAAATACAGTAAACTGATGTTTTATAACCTGATAGAATCGTCTTCTTTCTGCCCAAGGGGCAGCGTTTCAGCTCCACTTGCGCCCAGCCAGCCTTGCCCCAACTGCCGTTTTGAAGCGCCGCCCAGCTCATCAATATTCATTTCGCTGGGCGGCTTCAGATATGTTTGAGAGCAGCGCACGGAAGCTCTGCTCAGAAGAGTGCCCGGCGCAGGCGCAGAACGCAGAGGCTGAAGCGGCCTCAAAGAAGCAGAGGGGACGCAGGCGCAATGCGATCCCAGCCAGTGAGGGTGCCGGGCGCATGCGCTGAAGCTGAAATGGAGTCCGATGCCCATAGCTTTCTATTGGGCATGCGCCGGATCTCGGAAGGTCGGGGACAGCAGAAGCCGCCCAGCGAAGTGAATATTGATGAGCTGGGCGGCGCTTCAAAACGGCAGTTGGGGCGAGGCTGGCTGGGTGCAAGTGAACTGAAACGCCGCCCCTTGGGCAGAAAGAAGACGATTCTATCAGGTTATAAAACATTAGTTTACTGTATTTATAAGGTGGACAGGGGGTATGCTTATATGCTTTTATTACACATTAGAAGACCTGTGCAGTCAAATATATAGCTAAATATGCTTATTGGGCCTGTCAGTGTCCCTTTAAGTCTACAGGGTAATATAGTACTAGCTAAGGCCTCATGCACACGACCGTTGTGTGGTTTGCGGTCCGCAAATTGCGGATTCGCAAAACACAGATGACGTCCGTGTGCGTTCCGCAATTTGCGGAACGGCTAATATAACTGCCTATTCTTGTCTACAAAACGGACAAGAATAAGACAGGTTATATATTTTTTATTTTTTTGCGGAGCAACGGATGCGGACAGCACATGGAGTGCTATCCGCATCTTTTGCGACCCCATTGAAGTGAATGGGTCCGAGACGCAAAATTTGCGGACCAAAACCACGGTCGTGTGCATTAGGCCTAAGTAGATTAATTCCCCATTAATCTGATGAATCGCTGTTTTTGGTAGAACTGATATTTCTACACAGCAAATAATTTACTGTAAGTTTAGTAGAGTAATAGAAAAAAAAAGACTCAATAATTAGGGCATGCATGAGAAATTGAATCATTAAGGGAAAGGGGCTTGTTCAAAATGATAGCAGGGAGGAGTTAGGCCCCTTTCACACAAGTGAGTTTTCTGTGCGGATGCAGATCGTGAATCCTCACCCAATTATTGCAATGGGTCTGTGCACATTTTTCACGTATCAGTTCTGTGTTGCGTGAGAATCGCAGCATCTTCTATATTCTGCGTTTTTCATACAGCCCCAACCCCATAGAAGTGAATAGGGCTTCAGTGAAAAACGCATTGCATCCGGATGTAACCTGGATGCAGTCCGGGTGCAATGCGTTTTTTACTGATGGTTGCTAGATGTTGTTTGTAAATGTTCAAATGTTCATTTTTTTTTTCACGCGCTTGAAAAACGCATCAAAGCTTATTGCACCCACACAGAAAAAACTAGAAACACTGAACGCAAATGCAGACAAAACTGACTGAACTTGCTTGTGAAATGGTGTGAGTTTCACTGAACGCATCCTAACAAATCGCATCCTAAGGCCTTTAAGAGGCCTTAAAGAGAACCTGTCAGCAGGGGTGTAGCTATAGGGGGTGCAGAGGTAGCAGTCGCTACCGGGCCCAGGAGCCTGAAGGGGTCCAAAGACACTTGTGCCGCATAAGTAGACACACAAAGCACTAATGGAAGGGGGGCCCAAGCTGAACTCTTGCACCGGGGCCCATGAGCCTTTAGTTACGCCCCTGCCTGTCAGGTTCCCTTTAATGTCAGTGCTATACCAGAGAGCTGGAAAATCCTAGAGGCAGGCCTGAGGCCTACACTAGGTCTCTGCCTGCCTGCACGGACATCTACATGCTGATGGGATAGAGGGAATCCGCTCTCTCTGTACCCGCTTACATGCCGAGGGGGCCATTGCCCGTGGCTTGTAAGAGGTTAACAGGGAAGCTTGCACCATTTTGCAATCAAATTCAGTCAGTTTTGTCTGCGATTGCGTTCAGTTTTTTTCTGCACGGGTGCAATGTGTTTTGATGCGTTTTTCACACGTGTGATAAAAAACTGAAGGTTTACAAACAACATCTTCCGGATGCAATGCGTTTTTCACTGAAGCCCTATTTAATTCCATGGGGCCAGGTCTGCGTAAAAAAAACGCAGAATATAGAACATGCTGCGTTTTTCATGCAACGCAGAACTGGTGCGTGAAACGCAGAACTGGTGTGTGAAAGAAAACACTCATGTACACAGACACATCGAAATGAATGGGTCAGGATTCAGTGTGGGTGCTATGCGTTCACGTCACGCATTCTTGTGTGAAAGAGGCCTTATAGTTAGTCACTAAGGGGTTAATGTCATCAGAGGAAAATAACCCATATCATCCAAATAAGATTAAAGCCCCATGCACATGACTATTTTCAGTCCGCATTTTTTGTGGATCAGATGTGGACTCATTTCAATGGGGCTGCAAAAGACAGCACACTGTATGCAGACAAGCATAAGACATTTCTACAGGAGTTAAAATAATAAAAATCTGGCATGCACGCTGCCGGATCCGCGGTTTGCAAAACACATAGTCATGTGGATTGAGGTCTCAAAAGCAGGATGATAAAGAGCTTACGATTTTCTTTTCCCTCTGTCTGTCGGCAATTTAGACTAGAGCCAACTGCAATTATTTCACACACGTATTCTTCTCCTTAAGGGCTCATGCACACGACCATTGTTGGCCGGCGCCCATATTGCTGACCACAAACAGCAGATTGTCGGGAACAAGTGTTCGCAGGAATGTTCGTTCCCGATAATCTACACGATTATCAGGCAGTGTAAATCCGCCGTAAATCCTTTAGAACACAAGATTAAGAACGTTTAAGGCTACTTTCACATTAGCGGCAGCCTTCTCCGGCGGGTGAACAGCCTGCGGGATCTGTGCTGCTGACACTAGTGCACCGTGCCATTGGAGGTCCAGCGGCAGAACAGCAAACGTGCAGAGAGGCAGTCAGAATAAAACTACGACACCACACAATTGCGAAGTCCAGGTGCAGATCTTGTCTTATAAGAGGAAGAGAGGAAAGGAAATAAGTATAAAAGAAACATTCTAAACAATTCAGTTAGATAGTAGGGCTCTCACAAAAGCAGACTTACAGCTCCGGCACTCTGGCCAGTCTCAATACTGTCTCCTACTTCAGACATGTTTGCAGGATGACGCACATTGGTTACTTTATTATTTTGATTGGGCATATTAAAAATGATGGCTAAAGGGGTGGTGACTAGACCCCCAATGTGCAACTAATAAAATTGTCTCTAAGGGGGTTGTCCGGGTGAGAATCCTTTAGGGCTCTTTCACACAAGCATATCCCATGCGGGTAATCCGCTGCGTGAAAGAGAGCCAAGCCCCGTTCCGGACAGCAGAGACACAGAGCATTAACATGATTGATAATGCTCTGTACCTCTCTGTGATCTTTTTACTACAAAATCACCTTGAGATAAAGTTGTCGCTGTGATTTTGTAGTAAAAAGGTCACAAAGAGGCAAGGAGCATTATCAATCATGTTAATCCTCTGTGTCCGGAGCGGAGCTTCGCTTTCTTTCACACAACGGATCACCTGCACGGGATCCGCTCGTGTCAAAGTGCCCTTAACCAGCAAAGTGTTTGGCTGTTTGATTCTTGGGTCAACCACATCCCCTGGCATGAGGGGAACTTATTAACCAATTTGAATCCCACGTGGCAAACAAGTGAAGTCCCCTTATTTGGGACTTTTAACACATTTTAGTGTCGCTGTAATTTATGACACCAGTAAGGCGCTAAAATGCACTTTAGTCACATGAACTGTGCCCCAACTAAATATACTTGGGACATTAATTCTAAATCTACAAATTAAAAAGATTTTCAGAAGGGT
Organism: Bufo gargarizans; assembly: GCF_014858855.1. Taxonomy (NCBI): domain Eukaryota; kingdom Metazoa; phylum Chordata; class Amphibia; order Anura; family Bufonidae; genus Bufo; species Bufo gargarizans. The sequence continues at coordinate 193,305,404 of NC_058080.1, forward strand.
TTTTCCAATTTTAATGTGACCGTTAAAGGGAATCTGTCATCAACGTTATGCTAACCTCACTGAGGGCAGCATAAGTTAGTGACAGAAATGCTGATTTCAGCGATGTGTCACTCATGAGCTAAAAATAAGTGGTTACCGAGAACCAGTATCGTAATCATTGCAGCCTGGGCCTGAAAAAAGAGTCAAATCTACCTGAGAAGACTCCTGGTTATTCATAATCTTCTGCTCTTCTCACCCACCTGCTGATGGTTGGCAGTTCTCTCCTAGAGAGAAAGGGAGAAAACTAGGTAGAAGACTGTCTGTCATCAGCAGGTGGGCAGGAATTCATGAATAACCAGGACTCTTCTCAGGTGGCCGTGACTCTTTTCCAGTCCCAGTCTGCAATGATTCTGATGTTGTTTCTCGGCAACCACTTACTTTTAACTTATAAATGACAGATCGCTGAAATCAACTCGTCTGTCTCTACTTTATTCTGCCGTTAGTATGGACAGCATAAGGTTGATGACAGGTTCCCTTTAAATTTTGGCCCTTATTTAAGGTAGGATGGTGGTAAATGTTGCACATGTTGGTTATGGTGCATTTCCTTCTGAAATACTGTGGAAAATGGGTCGTTCCAGACATTGTTCTGATGAAAAACATACATTTTTTTAAGAGTTGATTAGAGCGGAAAAAACATCTATAGAAGTGCAGCAAATTATAGCTGCTCAGCAAAATTTTTATCAAGCTGGCATCTCGAGGGGAGTGTCCTTTCTCAGGGGGCTGGTCTTTCATCTGCATCTCTCTCCCTATCATAGATCAGGAGGCAGTTGAAAGATGAAACTGAGCATGTGCAGCTTTCTCAGTAAGGGCTCATTCATACGACCGTGTGGTCGTGGTGCCCAGATTGTGGACTGCAAATAGCAGTCCGCAATGCACGGCCATCAGCCATGTGAACTCTGTGCTGCGGGTGCAGACCCATTTACTTGAATGGGTCTGCGATCCGCAAGATACGGCAAAAGACAGGACATGTGGAGCGGAGGCACTGATCGAAAGCCTATGGAAACACTTGGAAGAATTTCCATGGGATTTCGGGTCTGTGCCTCCGCACCTCAAAACATAGGACATGTCCTATCTTTTGCTGTATTTTGCAGATCGCGGACCCATTCAAGTCAATGGGTCTGCATCTGCAGCATGGAGTTCACATGGCTGGTGCCCGTGCATTGCGGACCGCTATTTGCTTAAACAGCCGATATTCTGGCCAGTTTAATACCGGTATCCATGTTAGGGCCAATTGCCCGGAATTTAGATCACCATAATATGAAACCAAAGTTGTCTGAACCTTGCCCTTGCTATGACCTGCACATACTGGGTTAATTAAGGGCATTTCAAACTGGTCACTTCCTCGGAGGGCAGTTTGGATGTATGTGCATGTTATAGTGCTACTCCCTATACTATAGCAGATATGTACTATGTAATCTTGTCGGGCTCCACTAAACTCGCCCCTCCCTGCGTCTGATGGCAGTATGTTACTGTTAATACCTCTATAGTGTGACATCCTTGTCTAATGAAAGCCATCCAGCAGGTTACATGCACCCCCTCATGGAGTGGAGACCTTACGAGGAAGCTGCTTGGAATTTTGGCAGTGCTTTTTTTAAGTTGTGGAAGTTAAGCCGGTACATGGAAGTTAGCGCTGGAAACTGAGAATTTGCTCAGCTGCTTCCTGTCCAAGGAAGCCCCACATTGCGTATAAATGAAAAACAGACGTCTCCAAGGGCAGCTCGTAGTAACTAGCAGCAGACACATTTACAGTGTGGGGGTGGTGATACTGTATGACGTAAGTTCCTTCTCTACAGACGTGGGATACGGTTGTTGGATGCCGTCTCTGCAGTACAATTAGTGGTTTTCTAGAAAGACGAAGACGAACAGGGTTATTGTTTGGATAAGAGGGAATGGTCACAGCGTTGTACATATGTACCAGTCACGCTGTAAAAATAATTATTTTTCAGAAAAGAAGTTGTGATGTCTGATGGTTTCATAAATAATTTCTATAGATAGGCAGCATTTACACTAGACATATGTATGGTGGCATATTAAAAGCAAAATGCAGCTGCGTACTCCACTTTTTCTGCTTAAACAAAATGCAAATTCATCAAAAATCTGTAGAGTCAAGTCTTTGTATTCTGCATTGCCTGCACACATACTGGGAAACTGGGTGGAGGAGGGGTCCTATGCAAAGTTTGTTCTATGGAGACGTATGCCCCTGGGCAAATGTTTAATATTAGTAAATGGGGTCTATAAGGAAGTAAGGCTGTAGTTTTGTCCATTGTAAACTTCTGACAACACTAGGTAGGGGTTGGGGAGAGAAGTACAAACATAGCTTTTGTGAAGTGTTTATTAACAGTAGTTGGGTGAATATGAACGTTTATTCTGGTAGATTCTGCTCCTGCTAGTGTCTAGGGTGGAGCTCTCTCTAGTGTCTGCATTGAGCCCACGCCCCCCCCCCCCCCCGCCCCCGCCCACTGGTGGCTGTAATGGTCCCTTGGTTGGATGCTAAAGCCACCACTCAGCAGAGGGGTTTTGAAGCTGCACAGTGAAGCACTGACTCCAGAGCACTTACAAGAGCAGGATATGGCAGAATAAACATTAATGTTCACACTATTCCTAATAATAAAACCTCCACAATAGGTTTGCTTGTACTGCTTTCCCAGACCCTACTTAGTGCTGTCAGTAGTTTAGCATGGTCAAAACTGCTGACGGACTCCCTTTAATAATCCTTGTTCACAAATTACTAATCCTTACCATATACTTTAGATAAAAAATACAATTAAAAAAAGACTTGTACACCATTTTCAGTACAGGGAGTTCCAAAAAACCTGACTCTGTGAACCACGCCTTTATGATTCGTTTTTTTAAAGACTACGTACACACTTCATTTTGTTAATTTAACTGCATGTATTTGTGCTGAAAACAGTTTTGTAAAAATGTTGGACCTTTTGGCTTTTTCAGCCAAGGTCTGTTACGGGTCGGGTCATATAGACTTAGTAGTATGATTTTCTACTATTGAAATAATTTTTTATTACGATTCTGTGAATTCCCTTATCTGTTTAAAGGCAGCTTACCTGAGTATATCAGCACCATATGCAATTTGCATCCCATATTCCTTTGCAAACATACTTCTAAAGAGCAGCATCGATCACTATCCGACTCTCATTTGTGACACCACCAGGAATCCATCAGGTGACAGAATTCTTACAGAGAAGATCAAATAAAGTTTGACTTGAAGCTAGAGCAATCAGGCCAAACACGCAATATCAAGATGTATTATCAGAGATGTGTATTCGAAAGAAACATACTAAAGGGCTTGTGCAAGAATGGGGCCGGACCTGTAAAGGGAAGATTACATACCCGCTTCCTGGCGCAGGCTCCCCACTCCTTCTCCTCCAGGCCTGTGATGATTTGCAAGGGCTCCCTCGCTGAAAACATCTGGTTTGACATCTCCGTAGCCAATGGCCGAAGCAGTGACCAGCTACTCTTACAGCTTTACAAATGGTTACATGACACAGGGGGATCCAGTCTGCAGTAATGTCTAACCGGATGTTTACCGGGAAGGAACCTAGCAGAGCATTGCAGGCTGGGAAGCAGATAAGTAATCTTTCCTTTACAGGTCCAGCCAAGTAGATGGGTTTGCCAACTAGCACCCACCACCCCACCCCCATTCTTGTATAACCCCTTTAAAGTGATACAGGCATATAATAGCAGATATTAGTCACTGTTTTTGCAGTTCATTAGGCAACCATAAGGAGAAAGGAACCACAGTGGCTATAGGATGGTCACATACAAGCTGACCATCTAATGTGTATTGTTGGGCCTTGCAATTCACATCTGCCAATTTGGTAAATAAGGATTGCGCTGTTGGATTTCATCAGGGAGATAGGTGTTATCTTCCAGCAACTTTCCTCCCTTTTCCCCATTCAGAACATATGCAAGCTTGGCCAAATGGACATGTTTATGGCAAAGATAGCTGACCGCCGAATGGACTTTCAGCTGATGGGCTTCTCATGTGTATGCTCAGCCATATTCTCTTACATTCTGCTCACAAGGGGTCGGACTATGTGGTCAGTGACCTACTGTACCTACTGTGGGGATTCGCTCTGGTGGTTAGGACTAGCGGATGCAGTATAGAGGCACAGTACACAGTTCTTGAATCAAACAGCGGTGTTTATTCACACATTGGTGTATAACAAAATGCAGATAAGGTGTATCACAAAACGCAGATGGCTTGGTGTTTGTTCACACACAAGGAAAGTCCCTAAACAATAAAAAGTCACCCTTTCCCCTTGGTGTTAATTCACACCCTGTTAGCAGTTCAGCCTCATCAAGTCCACAGGCGGTCCGAGTCCTCCAGCCCGACTCAAACCACAAATCCCAGCACAGGCCTCAGTTCACAGCACACAGACTATTGAGCTCCACAGTCAGAGGGAGGTAAATCCACCACACCTGGCAGTGCTGGCTGGTTTTTATGCCTGGAACATGGGGAGTAGTCACCCACCCAGCACTTTGACTACTCCCAGTAAGAGCCATCCCGGATCAGCCATAACAGCCATGCTAACTCTCAAGGTGTCAATTAGCAATAGCTGCTGCTGACATAAAATACCAGCTCTTACTTCACCTTCCATACCTTCCATTCACGATGATTCCAGGTACCTTACACTAGTTACCCTATGCAGAAAAGTTGTGAGTGTCCTATGATCATGGTGAAAAGCGTAAGGAATCTCTTCCAGTTTCACACTCTCCATGTGCTGCCTGTCTATAAGATATAAGTACTTTCTACCTTAGTGGTTTTATATTTTATCTCTTCTCCTTTACAGACATCTGTTCCATAAGTCCTGTGTGGACCCCTGGTTATTAGATCACCGCACGTGTCCAATGTGTAAAATGAACATTCTCAAGGCTCTGGGTATACCAGTAAGTACACAGGACGTTTGATTTGCATGGCAAAATGTGTGTATGTCCTTTGTAAATCATTTCTCTAGATGTGCATGAAAACTTCAGCTACACTTGTAAGCACGTAACCGGTAAATGTAACCCACCTCCTGACATAACCTTACAGTATGTAAAGGAGACCGGGCAGTGCAATCCGTGCGGCACAGCGAAGCTAATAAGACATCTCCATTGTATAACACAACTCGTTTAGCCCAAGGCCTAAGCATGTGATTGATCACTGGGTGGTGATCAAATATGTAATAGTTTCATAACCAACATTTGGAGAGAGAGACTATGTTATACAGCTCCGCACCAGAGGCTAGTGACAGTCACCTGTTTGCTTTATATGTACATCTTTATGAGTAGTAAATCAACTGCTTGCCTGAAGACCTCTACATATATATATATATATATATATATATATATTGATGTCACGCCCCTGATGAGACTGGGAAATGTAATCTCTCCTCCATATAGTATGTGTTGACCTTAAAAAAAGTTAAGTATCTCTATAGGAATAAGTTGAATAATAATGAAAAATGTCTGTATGTTTCCGGTGTCCCTCTGTTCCCCGTGGCAGAATAGTTTTTATATTGTAGCAGTCTCTAGGTGTTGGCCTGGTGAGAAACAATTCATTGACAAAATGATCCATTACTGCAGAGTCTACCATTGCACCTCCCAAGGAAAGAGTCATTAAAGCTCATCACTTCCCCATGATGCCATCACAGGGTGCAGATGGGTTGCTATGAAATCCAAAACTAAAAGAAAACGGGAAAAAAAAAAAACAATGGCAAAATTGGTGTTTTGTTATTTAACATCTCAAAAAACGGAATAAAATCATCTCAAAAAGTTGTCTGTACCTCAAAATGGTACCAATGAAACTAACTCATCCTGTGCAGGGCTCTCAGAATATAGGTGCCACTAAAGCCAAATATTCTTTCAAAGTATATTTATTGTGGAAAGTTAGTCAAATCTGGGTTGTCACTTAATGAATTTAGCATTAGGTCTCATTCACACAGCCATCTCCGTTTTGCAGTCCACAAATCGCAGATCCTCAAACGCGGATACCAGCGTTTCGCACATCCCTCCCTGTGTAAACAAAATGTCTATTCTTGTCTGCAAAAATACTTTTTTATGGAAAGGTGGAAGGGACATATTTGAAATGAATGGGTCCCCATCCAACCCGCAAAAAAATGTAGACTAGATGCAGATCACAAATATGGTCGTGTGCATGAGACCTTATGCAAAATACTGATAGGATAGCATAACTGGATTGCAATATTATACAATAATCTAAAATATACATTTTATCTAATTTTAAACAATTTTGTCATGTTTTTCCAAACAGCCAAATGCAGATTGCTTAGATGACATCACTCCAGATTTTGATGGCTCAGTAGGACCACCAACTAATCAAATTACAGGAGCCAGTGATGTGACCGTGAACGAGAGTTCAGTAGGAGTAGACCCCGCTGTCCGTACTGTAGGTGTTTTACAGATCATCCAAAATGCGGATGTACTTCCACAGGTTGGAGAGGTCAGCTATACTGCAAGCAGTGAGTATTCTTTTCTAACATGGGAATAACAAGGGCAAAAGCTTTATTAATAAGGTTCCTTGGAAGATTTATGATATCTGACCTTGTAAGATGGCAGATGCTGTATTTTATTCTTATCTGGAAACCAGGTCATATTGAATGCATGCTTTTTTCAGTGAAGATCACATACTGTATTTATAAGACTTAACGGGTTCATTTATCGATCTGGTGTAAAGTACAACTGGTTTAGTTGCCCGTAGCAACCTATCAGATTCCACCTTTTATTTTCCAAAGGAGCTGTGAAAAATGAAAGGTGGAATCTGATTGGTTGCTATGGGCAACTAAGCCAGTTCTACTTTACACCAGTTTGATAAATCTCCCCCGCTGTGCTCCTGTTGGGCAAGTTCTTGAAGGAGTAGCAAACAGTATTAACATCTGCTAATATCATGTGACTCACATGTGGATTTGCTGCCGTTTTGCTGCGGGATTCACACTGTGCACCTACGGTGGAAATCCGCAGCATAAACTGGCGTGCTGTGGATCTAAAATCTGCTCCACAGATCAATTTATTCTTTAAATGTTTTTCAGCAGTGTATGGGTGAGATTTACTAATACCACTCTGCTGGTCCTGTTATACATTGCGGATTTACCACACGCAATTCCGCAGTAAATATCATGTGGATGTAACCTAAAGGTCTCTGCAGGTGCTCAGAACTGAAGTTATGTGAAATAAAGTAGTAGTCATGGGGGCCAACCGTTTTACCAACTTCTTGATTCTTTAGTACTATGCCACTAAACTCCATCTGTACGGTATATCTTCACTATATAGTAGCTCGAATATTGATCAGATATAGATGTAAATGCAGATGATAAAATGTGGATGCTGCATAGGTTCCTATAGTGCATCCTGCAGAGTTGGAAATCCTGGACTATGTATTGAAATACGCACCTTGGCCCAGCTACATTGACTAACATTTGCTCCAGACCCATATTTAATTTATTTTGATGATTTTATTGATAGTGGAAGATTTAAATCCAGCAGCCATGATTTTGTTTGCAGATTTTCTGCATACCACATTGTGAAATTGATAGTGTTGGTGGGATTTAGAATCATTCAGACTCAGTGGTCAAGAGGAAGACATCAATGGCCACTGCCAATGAGCATAACGAGCAGCTGCACACTTCACTTACCATATACAAGATAGCCACGGAGATTGCAAAGTAAATTCATCATGTATTGAAAAATTTGTGACTATGATAATACATGTAAAATATTTTCTTTTTTTTTTTCTTTTTACCTGTCACCTGGTGGCACACTATTTTAAACACACCATTAGTGGAGCGTTTACTTCCTTACCAGGCCAATGATTCAGCAATGGGCCTGTCTAATACATGTATTTGACACAGGACACCTTAGACCTTTCTTTTGTGCAGTTAGATCAGAGATCCCCAACGATCGGCCACAGACTAGTACCAGGCTACGAATCATTTGGTACCGGGACGCGGGGGGAGCTGGACTTGAATAGCGGGGACAGGAACCATTGGCTCCTCTGCCCTGTCGTTCAGTCTTACAGGCCTATGAAGCAGTGGCACAGTTTGGGATGGCAGCGATGATATCATTGCGACCTCCTGCACAGGTCACAGGTGTTACGATTTTTTGTTTGTTTGTGTGGATGCCACTGGGGCACTTAACGGTATATGAAATCTATGTGTTATCTCCATATTTAGAAATAACACTGAAGAAAAATAAAGTTGTCTGAATGAGGCCTAACACTGTGAAGCAAGAGACTGTACAAGTAGTTACCATATTTTCCCGACTATAAGACACACTTTTTTAGCTAGAAAAAATCTTGGTCTTATAGTCCGCAGACACTCCACATTTCATACCCAGTCGTGACAAAATGATCAACGTCCGTGCACATCAGCTGACATAACTTCATTGTCATTCCTTCCTTACTAACATATTCCCCGATTTTGATCAACTTCTATCTCCTCTGCCACTCCAATGTGTTTATGGCTTATTCATCATCATGGCAGCTCAGCAGTATATCAGAGACTGAGAGCTTGCTAGGGTTGAAGTGCGCCAGGTTTGCTTAGGCAACCATGACTCTTACAGCGGAGAGCGCTCACTATCTGAGATCTGCTCTCTTATGTAGTTTTAGTTTACAGTCCCCTCTGTAAATGTGGGCATCACATCAAACAGCAATATGAGTTTTTCTCATTTTCTAGGCAGCTTTTCCTCATTTTGGGTTATACACTAGGCAGCTTTTTATTCTTATTCTTTTTGTTTTCCCTGTTTTTCTTCTTTTTTACTTTTATAGCCATGATTTCAATTTTATGTTATTTGTATTAATTATCCACCCATGAAATGTTTTATTACTTTGTACTTTCTTGAACAAGCTCAGTAACCCCTGACCTGTGACCTTGGGAGCAAGGGGTGGCAGCATGATGTTTGTATTTGTGTATGTATAGTGCATGTTTTATAACTGTTGTGTTTGCCTGATGAAGGGATCCTCTACTTAACTAAACCAGAGAAGGTTGAATAAGTAGAAAGTATTTTTTGTAATATGGGTCGCGTCTTATAGTCCAGAAAATACTATATATCTCTGGTTTCATAAGAGACAAGCAGCTCTTTTGTGCCCTTATAGATCCTCAGTCATGGATTGGCTGATTCACTGTCCAAGCCATTTGTTGAGCTGGAGGTCAGGAAGTGGAGACGTGAGCGGAGCAGCAGCTGAACAGCAGCAGCGGGGGATCGGTGACGTGAGTATCACGTTGGCGAGTGAAGGAAACTCCCCACCGAACACTGATGGGAAACGGGATGAGAAACTAGGCCTAGACACCAAGGAAAGGGAGCAGGGCACCTCCTACTGCCACCCTAATCCTAGCCCTGACTCCTAACTGTATGAGCGGACCCAGATGGTAGGAGGGCTCATACACAGGAACCTCGGTCCTGAGTCGCCCGGATCCCTGGAAATAATGTCAGGAACTAGAGACGACCTGTTCATCCAAGATACGGATGAACAGGAGTTTCCCACCAGCCTAGATGCAAGGAAAGTGAAAGCAACTGGATCAAGGGCACCGGGATCCATGGTTACTTACCTGCCGCGGCTGCTGGAAGGAACACCAGCAGTCCACACCACCACAACTGGAAACCATGAATATGTACTGGAACCAAAACAGGACACAGTACAAACACAGAATCCAGCACACCAGTAACTGCCTGGACCCCCATGCGGACAGGATGCATGGCGGCTCCAGGCAGAGCTGCTCACTGACTTGTTATTCCCCCTCCGGGAAACCCGGGAGCCCTCTCACTGAAGGCACAGACAGACAGGGGAGTGTCTAGCATCCGTGCAGGACCGTACACACCAAAACAGACCAGACATGGAACAACAACTAGACATACAACACAAACCCTGAACATAACCCACACCGCACATAGAATAGGGAAGGTAGGGTAGAAGACAGAGGAGACATTGATGTCCCACAAGGTGACCATCGAGGACTGGGCAGATGGAATACCCAGGACAGGAACATAGCTCCAGCACCAACAAAGGCTGGAAGACAACTAACCCTAGACTACCAGCCACAGGCTAAATAGCTCCAAGTGACCACACCCAGCCAGGAACTTAACCCCACATGCGCAGTGGCGTCTCGAGCTTTCAAATTTTGGGGGGGCACACTGGGGGCCAGGACAAAAGTAGGGGGGGCAGCTATAACAACGATACATTTACACAAGTACACTTAGAAATGCTGCGATACTTTACCCAATACCTAAAACCGCAACAGGGAAGAAAAGTCCAGCTGTCTGTGGATGACACTGCTATGGGGGGGATCTGTGGATGCCACATACCGTGCAATGTATAGCATCTTATGCTATATGTGTCATCCACAGATCCACCCCATGACAGTGTCATCCCCATTTCCCCCTCCATAACAGTGTCATCCACAGATCCCCCTCCCTATAACAGTGTCATCCACAGATCCCCCTCCCCGCCACTCACAGGAGTGTACATTTGACATTTCTAAACCGTAATCCATATCCTGCAGTAACTTTAACTTTAAATCAGGATTAAGCGGCCGCTCATCTCTACTAGTACCTTAACCTTACACCACTCGGCTAGCTTCGGTAACAGGGCCAGGCTACAGCCTACAGGTACTGCCTGTTAGTTCTTATCGAGCGAGTGCTCATTTCTGCAGGTCAGAGGATACGGATTACAGCTTAGAAGAAATGTACACTCCTGTGAGCGGTCCAGTGGCGGATCAGAGCCTGGTCTCGGGAGGGGCACTTCCAGATTATTTTCTGTCCACCGCCACAGAACAAGGGTGCTTATAGAACAGACTGCACAGTGTACCGGTATACTATATATTGTGGGGCACAGCGTGGCGGTATACTGTATATTGTGGGGCACAGTGTAGGCTATATGTGTATAACAAACATATTTGACATGAAGACTTAGTTACTTGGCTTGGCCCTTGGGGGTCTCGGACGCCACTTCCACACTTTGGCCGGGGGCTCGGCGGAGCTGATGTGTTTTATCCTAATGAGAAAGATTTCATAATAAGGATTTGGAGAAGAGGCAGAGGGATAGCAAAGCAGGGAGAGGCTGGTGCTGCTACTAGGGGTCATACCATGTGGGAGTAATAAAGCCCACCATAATGCCCCCCGGTAGTAATAATTCTCCTTATAATGTGACAATGCAAAAAATACCCCCTTATGCCCCCAGTTGAGCTAATGTCCCCCCATATGTTCCCCCCATCATGTGCCAGTATTAGGTCCCCCCATCATGTGCCAGTATTAGGTCCCCCCATCATGTGCCAGTATTAAGGCCCCCCATCATGTGCCAGTATTAAGGCCCCCCCATCATGTGCCATTATTAAGTAAGTACCCCCCTTCATGTGCCATTATTAAGTAAGTCCCCCCCCAATGTGCCATCATTAAGTAAGTCCCCCCCAATGTGCCATTATTAAGTAAGCCCCCCCATCATGTGCCATTATTAGGTAAGTCCCCCCCCCCCCCCCCCAAGTATCACTATTGTAAAAAAAAAAAAAAATAAAAATTATACTTACCTCAGTGTCAGCGATGCGATGCAGGCCTCTTCTGGCCTCTTCTGGCCTGTGTCCCACGCTGTATGGCTCAGGCGGCGCGATGACGTCATCGCGCGCCTGCGCCGGCCTCTGATAGGCTGCTGGTCTAGTGCCTGCAGCCTATCAGAGCAAGGGGAAGGGACACGCCTCTCCCTCCCCTGCACCGCCGCTTAGTGATGGGAAGTTCGGATCTTTTAGGTGAATCGGTTCATTTGAATCAGCTCATTCAAATGAACCAATTCATGAATCGGATATTCGGTTCACTTGGCGAGTCAGACTGCTGAGCTGACTCGCAAGTGAACCGAAGACTCTAGGTGCCGGTGCGCATGCGCAGATGCTTGATACATTCGATTCACTCACTACTTGCTGCGCTGCTGACTCAGTGCAGTCGGCTCGTCTTCTTCAGCTCTCTCTGAACTCTGATTACTAGTATTGAGTGATTTATTATAGTAAAGGGAAGCTGAGGCTGACGCCGGACAGAAGGAGTCAGGAGTCAGACAGGAGTCAGAAGCTGTCACTGTGGTGTGCAATGTGAATTGTTGTCTGTTGTGCATTGTTACCCACAGTGACAACAGTCTGACACTGACAGTACAATCCATAAAGGTGATGTGAACCCACCCTTAGGCCCCTTTCACACTTGCGTTGTCCGGATCCGGCATAGAGTTCCGTCATCGGGGCTCTATGCCGGAAGAATCCTGATCAGGATTATACCCATGCATTCTGAATGGAGAGAAATCCGTTCAGGATGCATCAGGATGTCTTCCGTTCCGGAACGGAACGTTTTTTGGCTGGAGAAAATACCGCAGCATGCAGTACTTTTTGCTCCGGCCAAAAATCCTGAACACTTGCCGCAAGGCCGGATCCGGAATTAATGCCCATTGAAAGGCATTGATCCGGATCCGGCCTTAAGCTAAACGTCGTTTCGGCGCATTGCCGGATACGACGTTTAGCTTTTTCTCAATGGTTACCATGGATGCCGGGACGCTAAAGTCCTGGCAGCCATGGTAAAGTGCAGTGGGGAGCGGAGGAGCGGCATACTTACCGTCCGTGCGGCTCCCGGGGCGCTCCAGAGTGACGTCAGGGCGCCCCAGGCGCATGGATGACGTGATCGCATGTACACATCATCCATGCGCATGGGGCACTCTGATGTCATTCTGGAGCGCCCCGGGAGCCGCACGGGCGGTAAGTATACTGCTCCCCCGCTCCTCACTACTACTATGGCAACCGGGACTTTAATAGCGTCCTGGCTGCCATAGTAACACTGAACGCATTTTGAAGACGGATCCGTCTTCAAATGCTTTCAGTACACTTGCGTTTTTCCGGATCCGGCGCATTTTAGTTGGGGGGGCGCATTTTAGTTGGGGGGGCACATGGGGGGGCCCAGCATGATGTTGGGGGGGCCGTGGCCCCCTCTGGCCCCCCCCTGGCGACGCCACTGCACATGCGCCAGACAGAGAAGGAACCAGGAGAAAGGAGTAAAGCACGGACATGCTGTATTAACAACACGTTGCCCCAGGCAACTAGCATGCACGGCTAACTTGTCACGGCGTACAACAATGAGACCATGACACAGCCGTGACAGTGAGTGATGATTGTTATATTAACACACTCTGACTCCATATATACTGTAGTTAAAATTATCCTCACTTACATGTCAAAATGTGTTGTAAAAGGTGTATAATGGTGGAAAATATGTTACAATAGAGAAAGCAACCTGGAGGAGCAGATTGAAGGGCAGGTTATAGAGCTAGAAGGGCAGCGATGTACTAATAATTGATAATTGAGAATATTTTATTTAAAGGTCTTTTATATTTTCTTAACCAGATATGTCATGTGGATTAAAACGAATAAAAGAAGAACTAAAAATAACTGTAAATGGCAACAGCCTGTGACATTTGGTGGAGTGGGCGTTAGAAAGATGATAAGATCTGTTTTATGGTGTACAATGCAAGGGAGAAGGCAGAATTTTTCAGCAGTGATAACACCATGAGGATGGAAGACCTCTGAGCTGAAGCATCAAAGCATTTCCTGGATTATGAAATGTTTTCAGTCATTTCCAAAAGTCACTATAGGCCGCGTCTGCTTCTCACATGGTTTTATATGTCCCTTGGCCCTGGATGCTGATGAAAAAGAGGACCCAGCTCTTATCTTTCCCTGAGAACACAACCCAAACACCCGCTTATCTGCTTATGCAGTGGATTGTTATGGAGCAGTCATGGGACTACTTAACTCTTTTCTGACAGGAAGTTTCCAGTTTTTTAGGTTAATTTAAGTTTAAAGGGAATCTGACATCAGATCCATCCTATTAAAGCCAGTTTAGTGATATGTAAATTAGTCCCTGTGTGCAACAAGGGTGTAGTTGTTGCAACGACAATGCCTTTATTGCACACAGGGACTAGTTTACACATGACAAAAAATGGTCTTGTTTTCTCTGCAATAAAGCCACGGAACGACATGGGAGCAAGAACATTAGATTCAGCTGACAAGGGCTCATCGGGCACAAGCTGGTTTTAATAGGATGGATTTGATCATAGACTCCTTTTAACCTAAAATTTCAAAACCTCTTCAGCTTATATACCGGTAACTGGCATCTAAATGCAGAGTTTACCAGCCTCTTCATACAGCTGACCCCTATCCTGAGGACAGACCATTAATATCACAATCTCTGACAAACCCCTTTAATGCAATTGAGCTGAGATTCATAAAGTATAAACTGCTAGTGGTGCTTGGTCAATGATCACACAACCAGGTGGTGCAACCTTTATTTTGGGTTCTGCAGCAGGATATATGTTAAGGTAGGGTCACATTAATACTGGATGGCATCACCCCTTGCTGAGATACAGACTTCTACTCTGGCATGGTAATGGTCGTACAGGTGCTGGATGACCTTCTGTGGTATGTCATTCCAAGCTCTATCAACTTGGAACCATAGTTCAACCAAGGTGGTTGTTGGCTGCTGTGCATGGGAGATCATTTGCTCCATCCACTGTTTGATATTGATGGCTGCATGCGAGTTTGCCTCCAAATTTAAAGAGCATGGAATGACACAATAAAGGGTTCACTACCTTGGATGTTTGGTCATATAAACTTTAGTTCATAGTTTCTTGAGTACATATCATTTTCTCAGAATCCTTAGTTTTTGCCATGCTGGCATCTTCTAGAAACACAACCATTCTTGTCTACGGGTTGACTTTAGTATTGTAGCTAAGCACCGTTCAATTAAATACAGAAAAAATCTGATTAGCCACTAACACACCATGGGTTTCCGGCTATGGGAATCCATGCTGTCATCCATATAGTCGTGGATGATTTTCGCACAGATGTCAAGAAGGGGATATGTCCCATTTTGGTGCGGACACCACTGGAAATTGCAATGGGTGTCTTCCAATAAATTAATCCCATTGAATATCAGAATCCTGAGGGCCCAGTGGAAAAATCAATCATTTGAACATACCTTAAGAGGATCTGAAATCTATGAGAATCCATGCTGTCATCCATAATGCCTTGGATCATTGCCACCACTGGAAACTGGTAGCTTCTCATAGATTAATCCCAATGAATGGCAGAATCCTGATGGTCCATTGGAAAATTCCATCATGTGAACATGGCTAAAGAAGATATTTAAAGGAGTTATCAGTTTTTTGTAACAGTGATGACCTACCCTCAGGTTAACCATGCTGTTTTGTGAATAAATCACCACCTGATTTTCCACACTGGCGAGTGCTGCAGATATTTAGCATTTTCCTACCCTCAGGATAGGTTATCAATATCAGATTGGCTGGGGTACTACTCCCGGCACCCCCGCAGATCAGCTGTTTGAAGAGAAGGCACGGCCTTCTCTGCCCTTTTTACCTGCTCGCTGCTGCATTTGCATTGGTGAGCAGGTGTAATTTGCGAGTATGGCGTCCCGATTCACTTCTGTAGGCCGGCTGTCTGTTCAAGTGAATACTACAAGCGTCCCATAGAAGTGAATGACAAAGGGACTATATGGAAAAATGTAAAAGCAGCTTATAACAGAGGGCACAAAGTGTTCGTCCCATAACCCTGATCTCTATGATTGCCACTGCAGCAGCAAACTCTTCAGTTATACAGAATACTGCAGCAGTTACATAAGGGACTAGATATCAGATCTTCTGGACACAAAGTAGAATATAATATGCATGATGTAGATGCATCCTATGTCATGGGCAAGGTTTGGGTTTTTCACTTTTTGAAACATCTGTGTTGTCTAAGGGCTCCTTCACACTTGCGGCAGGACGGATCCGGCAGGCTGGTCTCCCTGTCGGATCCGTCCTTCCACTGTTTCACCGAGCTGCCGTACCACCGCTCCGTCCCCATTGACTATAATGGGGACGGGGGCTGAGCTCCGGAGGTGCACGGCGAAAGCCGCCGGACTAAAAAGTCCTGCATGTCCGACTTTTTAGTCCGGCGGCTTTCGCCGTGCTGCGCCGGAGCTAAGCCCCCGTCCCCATTATAGTCAATGGGGACGGAGCGGTGGTCCGGCGAAACAGCGGAAGGACGGATCCGACAGGGAGACCAGCCTGCCGGATCCGTCCTGCCGCAAGTGTGAAGGAGCCCTAACTTGGTTGAACTCATATGCAGAATATTCAAGAGATGTGGGACCTGTACCTATCTCTAGAACAGGGCCCCCAAAGTGAACAAGAGCACACCGCACTGGTGCCGTCCGCTCTCCATTCATACCTGTGGAACTTGTAAAAATAGCCGAGCGCACTCTCTCGACCACCGATCCATTCACTTGTGTGAGGAAACTGGAAACACCCGAACCACCCATAGAAATGAATGGAGGGTGGCCTCCGTGCACTGTGCGCTTTGGTTGTCTTTGGGGGCTCCGTTGTAGAAACAGGTGCAGTAGTTCCGGTGCCTGAAATTGGTACCAGAACTACAGCTCCATCAGTTGTGTGTAGTTACTGAAGTGAATGGGAGCCGTGCTGCAGTAACAGAGCAGCTGGTGTGGGGTGTCAGATCCTCACCCATCAGATACTCATGACCTGTCCTGATTTTCTAAAACTTGATAAAGACTGTTGGTAGTTGAAATGTTGTGCCCTTTTTGGTGAACAAACCTGCATAATTAGAAGACCCTGAGTGCTGTGGAATTCTTCACTTGATATTTTCTAAATCTTGAGATGTGTTGCAGAAACTTGTGCGACTGAAAATCTGTTCCATACATCCGAAAGGTTTTGCTTCTCCATGGATTTCTTTATGCTCCATTCAGATGACTGGGACAGTCACAGATATTTCACAACAAATCTGCTGTGTGTGAATATACCCTAAAGACATTTTCCGATGACTAAAAATACTAGGAATGTGCCTCAAATGTCTAAAAATAACAACATTTAATACATATATTATTTTAACTCCAGGTCGCTCCTACTGCCGGGCCTCTTCCCCGCAGTGACACACTGACATCACTGCAGTGTGCTGTGCAAATAAATATGTGACAAGTCTGTGCACTGCTGAATTAAACAAGATGACGTGGGTCGCATGGCGCAAGAGGACCTGTCACCACAGAAGGCAGTACAATCTGCAGGCAGCATATTATAGAGCAGGAGGAGCTGAGCACATAGATATTTGGTCTTGTGGGAAAAGATTTAGTACAGGGGAGGTGTTATCAGTGATTGATAGCATTCTCTGTATAAGACCTCATGCCCTCGACCATGTCCCTATTGAGTTCCACAAACTAGAGATCCACAAAATAACTTCCATGTGCAAGCCATGTTTCTCTCACTCCCATCACTAGAAATGACTGTTCTTGTCCGCAAAGCAAGCACGAATAAGACTTGATCTATAACTTGCGGAAGGGACGTATGGCTGCAGACAGCACAAGTGTCACATCCATGGGATGTCTGGTTTTAGTTTTTTTGCAGAACCATAGAAATAAATGGGTCCATGTGAAATCTGCAAAAAAATGTGGATGGGTCACAGATGCAAAAATATGGTCGTGTGCGAGGCCTAAGTGAGTATGCATAGATAGCTGTCAGTGTCCGATAACACCTCCCCTGTGTACTGAGAGCTGTACGTGGGGTGGTCTTAAGTTAGAAAAGGCAGAGATTTAAATGTATAAATGACAGGTTTTACTAAATGTTTTCCAATAAAGCTACGTGGGAACTTCTCATTGGTGAAAATACATAGTTGATGCAAATTTTCATTTTCCTTTGTGTAATATTGTTACATTGTAACACAGAAATAGCCTTATCATTTGTTTCTTCTGTCCACTATGGTAAAAAAAAAAAAATCGGGCATTTGCTAATTGTTGTAAATTGCCCTTAAAGGGACTCTGCCGTCAGTGACCTCCCTATCCAACTGTTTGCGTAGACACATAGCTGTGGTTGACCAGATTACAACGCTGGTTTTCTTTTGTTGATCTGAGGCTTTGTTCCCGAGTTTTTCTTAATATGCAAATTACAAATTTTGTGCAATGAGGGTGTCACTGTTGCTCCACTCATTTCTGTGACCACCCCTGCCTCACTGCTTTGATTGACAGGGCCAGTCTAGCCAGACATGGAAACTACACAGTGGGGGAGATTTATTATCTCCCTTGTGCCAGAAAAGTGGCTTTAACAAGTTCCAAGCTATGTATTTGTGACCTTTTAAATGCCTCTTTTACACCGTTCTTGACACTTTTCCAAAAAGGGTTGTGGCAAGGTCCGGTAAGGGGTGCGGGTAACACCCGAGACAAATTTATCTTCATTTACAGCAGTTTTCGTGCGCAAATGAAGCCAGAAATCTATGCCTCTCAGAGCTGCCGTAGTTTACTGACTGCCAGAGGATGCTCCAAATTTATGACCTCTGGTAGCTCACAAAATGCTGGTCTTGATAAATCTCCCACCATCATATTCATGATCTATCCTAAGAATATGTCACCACTAAGTAAGCCCAGGAAAACACGTTTAAGCCTAATTCACACGAACGTAAGCCGCCCGTTCTGCGGACCACAAATTGCAGTCCGCAATGCACAGGCATCAGCCGTGTGAATCCCGTCTGGCGGCTCAGACCCATTGATTTGAACGTGTCCGTGATCCACAATATACGGCAAAAGATAGGACATGTCCAAGAGCCCACAGAAGCTCTATCAAGTGTTTCCGAGGGCTTCCGATCCGTGCCTCCGTTCTGTATCTTGTGGATTGTGGACCTATTCAAGTCAGTGGGTCCGCATCCGTGATACGGAATTCACACAGATGGCTTACAGTTGTGTGAAAGCCAAGTTCACACAATGGATTTCAAAAAAATGCTTTTCAAATTGGCGTAGAATCCAAATGCAGATCAACAACTAAAAACGTGCGGGCACATGAGTGTAACAACGTGTTCTTTTCCCACTTCCCATTAATTTCAATCAGAGATTCAGAGCGGATTCCATGCCAAGATAGGGCATGGTGGTTCTTTTTTGCACGTGGAAAAAAATCATGTGCTGCTTCCTATTGAATTGAATGGGCGGCTGTTTGGAGACGTTTTTTGGAGCTGGTTCCACATGGGAAACACGCCAGAATCAGCACCAAAAAACTCCATGAACTCGCCCTAAGAAGCTATTTCAGGCTCTTGAATGGCTGGCTATAGCTTTATAATGGCATTAGCTAGAGAAGCCCACCATTGTCTGCTAACACAATTACTGCATTATCTCACATATGTCCGATTCTGATAAATTCCAGATTATTTGACATGCATGTTTGTGATATTACATACAGTATCTTCTGTCTGTGTGGGGAATTTTACTATTGACTTGGCCAAAATAGCCAATTTGCGGGATGCAGGGTTTCAGACCCAAGCTGATCAGATATTGAGGATAGGCCTTCATTAGTAATATCATAGACAACCCCTTTAAGGGATCATCTGACTTTTACCCAATGTAATACAGGCATTTTTATTAACTTGAGGGAAGAGACCTCTCATGAGCTTTTTTTTATTGGCCAGTTATATTTAGTGCAGATCTTCCAGATCATGGAAGCCCAACCTGCGGCCCTCCAGCTGTTCCAAAACTACAACTCCCAGCATGCCTTGACCGCCTACAGCTATTTGGGCATGCTGGAAGTTGTAGTTTTGCAACAGTTGGAGGGCCGCAGGTTGAGCATCCCTGTTTTAAATGGTCATTGATTCCATTTCAGCACAGTTATGCTAAATAGGTACTTGTTCTTTCCATCTGACTCCTACACGCACATCTGTCCTGCATCTGTCTCCAGTCTCATCTCTGGTTTCTCGGTGGCCTATGAATTAGAGTTTCCAAGAATATGTTAAAGGGGTTGGCCAGTTTATATTACTAGCTGCACATGTCCTGGTAACAGATGCATGTACCTAGTAATAAGCGTTATTAAACTGTCGGCACTGATGTCTGATAGTTTAATATGAATTATTCATATTTACACGCAGTTCCCCTGACCTGCGCTGGGAACATGGCTCTTATGGAGAGTTCTGTCCATCAGCGGCTTCCATCAGACAAAGGAACTTAAGTTTTTCTTAAGTTTTTTATTTATTAAACCTCTAATCACTGCAGGTCCAACTACTAGGTGTTGAGCCAATATACCCCTGTTAAAATGGAGAGATGGTCCTGCATGCTCGCTACTGCTCCACTATGTCCCCATCGGATTGATAGAGATAGCCAAGTACAGTACCCAAGTCATCATGTCCTATGTTTTGCAGTGTGGAGGCACGTACCCGAAAGCCCATGGAAGGGTTTAGGAGTGTTTCTATGGGCTTCCCATTTGTGCCTCTGCACCGCAAAAGATAGGACATGTCCTGTCTGTTTCCGTATCTTGCAGAACGCGGGCCCATTTTATTGGCAGGGCCCCCTCAACAGTATTATACAATGACATTATACACAGTGACACTGTAGGAAATGGACAGAGTGGCTGCCGTGCCTCGTCTGAGAGTGGGGGTTGCAAAGAAGTTGCGTTCAGAAATTTTCTGTGGGGCCCGGTCGTTTCTAGTTACGCCAGTGCTTTATATTCTTGCTGTGGCAAAGTTATACCGCATGGCACGTGTTTTTAGTCATGAAGAAGCTAATACGATTGGAAAAAGACGCAAGTCCATCAAGTTCTACCAAGGGATGGGTGGGGATGTGAATTTTAGGAAAGGAGAGTGAGACCCAGACTTCTACACAATTAATGTTATTTATTTGAAGAATTCCCTTTGTATAATGAAGTATATATTTGTAGAATATTATCTGTAAAGCACCTTGTATGACATACACGTGTAGCCCTGACACTGACGATGGCATTTCCTAATGTGCTTATTAGTTCAGTACGATACATGAGTTCCTCCCCTGTGTAAGCACTCTTCCCTTAGAGATTATCAGCATGCGTACTGTGCAGTCAGCCCCTGAGGAGCAGGCCTCACCAAGGTAACTGCTAACCCTTTGCTTTCTCGTATGAACACTTCAGAGTCTACGGATGTAGTATAGGTCAGATTGTAATTCAGGACAATTCACTGTAATATCACTTAGTGCTATTTGTGATTTTTTTTTTTAACGTGTTCCATGATAAAAAAAAAAACTGCTTAAAGGTATTGTCCAGATAATTCAAAGAGTGCCCAAAGGCATTGGGAATTGTGATAAGGTAATAAGAGAAAGTATACATCCGCTTCCAGTGCCTTCGCTCTGGTTCCCACCTGTCATGATTTGTTTACCTGACTGCACTGGTGATATGCCGGTATATCCCACGTGACCTCTGTACCCATTCACTTGCCTCGGTGGCACAGGAATGACAGAGATCCCGCGCCATACTCTTACGTTGCTGCATTGCATGGACACTGTCAGTTTACCCTCACCATAAGCAGTGGCAGCATAGCTGCAATAACTAGCTAGGCACTTGCCACCACTGCCGAGATGGGATATAACTCCATTCCTTGCAGTTTAACCCCTTAGATACTGCCCAAACATGATTGTGGCATCCTTAATGTTTTACAAGTAAAGGAGACTTCCTATGCGAGTCTATGCCTTCCCCCCTAATGAATGGCTGAGTTGAGAATAACCTTTTAAAGGGGTTGTCCCACTTGCCCAATGAGACCTGTGGAGAAAAGGATTTGTACTTGCTGCCCGTTGTGATGGTCTGACTCCTTTGGTTCTCCATGCTCCAGTTCCTTGCTTGTCAATGTCTAGAGTGGACAATGGTCATGTGTGTTTCACAGTAGCTGATGACTGCAGTAGTAACGTGTCCCCCCCAAGAGGCACATGACCCAGTGATTTGCCACTTGTGGGCACCTCTGCACTGCAGCCAGTCATTGGTTGCAGCAGCACACATTACCCCCTCTCCAAAGATTGACAAGCAGGGAACCAGAGTGCTTTCAACTGAAGGAGCTAGAACTCAGTGGTAGGAGCAGGTAAGAATTCTTTCCTCCACAGGTCCACTACATTCTGCTCAGTTTCTGAACATTACAGAAATGTTCTATATTGAACCACACCAAGATTGCACCTTTTACTTTTATTCTATAAAACAGAATTTAGTTAATACTGATACACTGACCCTACTCCAGGTATTCGTATTATTCTCAGCTAACTATAATGTTTCCTTCTTGTAGGTGAGCAGGAGCCAGCAATCAGCAGTGACTCTGATATATCTCTCATCATGGCAGTAGATGTTGGACTTTCAGATGTGGATCTTTCCACGGACCAGGACTGTGAGGAGGTGAAGTCATGAGCAGGTCTGTTGCTGAGTTCCATAGGAAAGATATAGAGAAGGGGTAAAGCAGTCGGCTCTCCCGGAGTTTGGACTATTCCAATAAGTAAAAACCACTCACCATCACCATAAGTCTCCAGTGCACTCCATTATGGGATGATCACGAAAAAAAAAGCAATAGCGCCAGATGCCTGCTGTTTCAGCACAGATCCTTACCCCGCAGGATTTTAAGCTGTGTTGACGTGGGAGCAGTGGCCTCCACATTTACTCACCCGTGCAAGACATCAGTCTTCAGGCTTCCCTGATGTGGACGGTAGACGTGGACCTAAATTGAAATCGATGATGCTGTTTTTAAGAAGCGATAGATACTTCACAATCCCACCTTTGTCATTTACCCAGTTTTAAACAATTTATTGTATCACCAATATCCTAGTCACGAAAGAAAATGTATGTCGGCGTCTCCGCCAAAGAGATTGGGATGGTCATGAATGAATGCCCTGCTCTTATCTGAAGGAAGCTATGACTGCCGGATGGGCACCCTTCCCAGAAGCACTTGAGAAGAAAATGTTTTTTGAGGGCCTGTGCCAGTTGCATGTGATCTGGCATTTGTCATGAACTGCATAAAGAATGTTAGGTACTAAAGTTACAATCTGTTGCTCGGAGTCATTAACGAGGCTCAGTGTGTGAATTAAGGCACACATTATGTTTTTGCACCATCAGTTTTAGATCCATATTTTAAGAATGTTGTTCAGAGTGTTTGACACTGTGCAGATAATTTTTATTTTATTTTTAAAATCCCCACTTATTTATTGTGGGGGAACCAGTCCTTTTGACTCTTAATGGAAATGTATGCAGTATTGTGCTTACACTACAGAGTGGCATATGTTTTTTCAAGAATAAATATATATTTTTTCAAAACAGAATATAACTATTAGTGGGTGAATAAAAAAAAAAAAACAAGGGTAATTAGGTGCTCTGATGTTGTGTAAGGTATCATACTGGCTCATGACATTCCATTATACTATGACCTATGACTTGATGACCCGAGACGCAAAGTATTTTTCCTGAGAATTGAATGTATTGGCATTAGCTACAATGAATTCTGTTTTATATTCTGGAAGCAAGGTTTTTATTTATCTAATAAAAAAATATAGTCACAGTTAGTTAAAAGTAGCTGATATTTCGTAATATGGACATTGGTAGCTGTAATATAATAAGTAATACAAATTGAAAGCCAAAAATTATGATATTGTAAAGCTGTTTAAGAAAAAAGATGGACATTTCAAAAGTTAATACATCAGGTGGTAAGGGTATTTGGTTGGCACATGGATGGAGAATATCTTAGGAATAATACCGTTTCACTTGTGCATCTGACGTTTGCGGTATATTAATTTACAGCAGACCTTGTTGTACAAGCTGTGCAGCTTAATTGACACATTGAAAATAGGGGCTTATCCCCTTAAGGACCATCCAATCTATTTTGTCGCTGTTCTAGAGAGGCTTCTGTGAACTCTCCTGCCGTATGATTGAACTGTAACTAACAGCTCTGGTTCTTAGAGCAGCCGATGGCTCTACAGCCAGGATCGGAGGTAGCTCCAGCCCAGCAGTAGCATGAACAGAGGGGATTTCCCCTGCTGATTGGGTCCCAGAGATCTGATCGGAGGCTGAGTAAGCCTTTTGCAGTCAACCCCTGAGGACCCAGAAAGGACCGCAGGAGTGTATGCTTAATAATTCTGTCATACAGCCAGACCGCATAATGTATTAGCATACAGCGGTATGATAATACATTATTATAAGTATAAAATCATTTTGTAAGAGAGTAGTTACTCAATGTAATTAATAAAAAATGTAGCTCGCAAAAAAATAAACTATTATTTTCATAAAATACATTTTATTGAGCATACTTTAAAAGCCAAAAAAGATACACTTATTAGGTATCCACACAACTGAAATAACAACCAAACTCATTTAACAGGTGATTCCATGTGAAAAATGTACAGTGTAAACGATAAAGTAAAAAAGCAATGTCAAAAATTGGTTTTCTATACTTGCAAGTTGCAACGCCCCAAAAATTATATAAATTATGAATTTATTTATTTGTACCCTCAAACACCACTAAAAGTGCAATTTGTGTAGCATAAAACTAAGCATTATAGAGCCATATCGATTTAAAAAAAACTGAAAAAATTAGCTGCCCATTAAGGGGTTAAGCTGCTGAAGTTGAGGAGTGCTCTACAAGTTAATGGCAGTGTTAAAGGGGTTTTCCAAGATTTCTTCAAAACTGCCAGAAAGCAGGGACTGTATGTAATAAAGGAAAAATCCTCACTCACCTTTTAAGTGTCTGATACAACCGTTCATGAAGCGGTCACGTATACAGCGAATGACATAACTGATGCAGGCCTGGCGGGGATCAGAGTGGTGGGGACCAGAATGGCGGCATTGGAGAGCCGAGACATTTAAAAGGTGAGTGAGTGTTTTGTTTTTTGTCATATTGGCCCCTGCACTCTAGCAATTTTTTTAAAAAATCTTGGAAAACCTATTAAAGACCTGTTGGTGTGTTACTGTGGGAACAGGGAATATTAGACACTAGTTCAGCCCCACTTTTTACAAGTTACATGTCTTAATTGTTTCTTGCCATGTACGGTATTCTATTCCACATTAGTACTCAGTCCTTACTAACCAGTCAACAAGATATTATTGTTTAAGGGGCAGTATGAGGGTAATAATAAAAAAAAAGGGTCTGCTTTGTCCCCCAGAAGTGACTCTACTCTTGTCCATGTGCTCTGCCTAATATTGCATCTCAGCCCCATTGAAGTGACGGGGACAGACACAGCCCCTGTTTATGGCCTAAAAGCTGATCCTTTATCTAGTCTCTTAAAATTGATTCAAGCATAATTTTTGAAAATGAAGCAACCAGGATATGACCTTAATAAGCAAAGGAAAAAAATTACTTGGCCTAAACAATACCATATTATATGACTTCTCTAAGCCACTCATTGTAGTTTAGAGATGAAGTTGTGATAGTGTATATCATTTAACTGTAATTCAAATGCTAATAGAAGATCATGGTAGTCATAATTTGTCTTCTATATAGATGTCCTATATGTTATATAAAACAGTACTGCAAGCTTAAATACCTTTACTATATACAACTTCCACAACCACAGAATTTCTTTACCCTAATACATATTAGCTGATCTTAGCTTCAAAGCCGCAATGGTTGAGCATGACATGACAATTCACCTATGAAAAATTAGTAGAGCCTCTGCTTCTCATTATGAGGTTTTTGCTGTTCAAGGAACTCTCAATTAAAAGTGCTTATTCAGCCATTAATTTTTTAAAGGCTCCTTATGATGTAAGATATTAAAATAAGTCACGCATCTCACCAGTCCTCACCATTTCCATTACAGCACTTCACATGCCTCTGCCGATGTCTGCTTCCTGTTCCCACCCAGTACACAGGAAATGACCACTCAGCCAATCACTGACTGTAACGTTGACCTTCCATTTCCTGTGTGTCAAGAGGGACCAGGAAGAAGAGACTGGCAGGGGACCTTGAAGCGTTGGGATGGGAACGGGGGGCATTGATAAGATGCATATGGCTTATTTTAAACATTTTCATCATGAGGAGCCTTTAAAAAAATAATTGGGCAGACAAACCCCTTTTTAATGAGTCTGCATAACTTTTTTTCAGAACAGATGTTAATCAAACAACTTTGAGGAGCACTTGTACTTCACCAGCATTTCAAGAAAAAGATTGACCTTTTATAAGAGTTGGGCTCTTCATATAGGCCAATAAGATATTGCGATTTTCAAAACAGAAAACCCATAGACCTATGCTGGCTTATGTCCTCGAAGCTTAGACAATGAATAAACCTCATCTTATCACTTCATGTTATGTGTCATGGGTGGTACTTTGTGATGTGAAAAATCATTACCAGTGATGTTTTACGTATATAGACAGCAGGATCATTGGTGTAGGTAGTTATGGACACCAGGAGAAGAACATTCAGAAAGGAAGATTTGAGTTGGAAATGTACAGTGGTTTCACGGTATTATTATTACATTAGAGGAGTTATGCGTTACAATATTTATGATCCTAGCGTGGAACCTGATTTTGACCATGATCCAGTTCTTATTTTAAGGCTTCTAACCAACAGTAATTTTTTAGGAGCCAACATCTTCATGTAAAGGAGATCTGAGCCACATACAATTTAAAAACTACAATGTGGCTAATTGCAGTAATTCTCTGCAAATAACTCTACATATTCACATTCTACATATTTATAATTTTTATTATGTCCACTCTTTAACATATCATGCCCTCAAACCTAACCAATGCCCTATTGTGAATAGTACATTAAAGTGGGTTTCCGGGAGTACAAAATTTGACCTGTTATGAGGATAGGTCGTGAATATCAGACCGGTGGGGTCCAACTCCAAACACCCCCATTAATCAGCTGTTTGAAGAGGTCACACCACTTCCGTCACCGATGTGGCCTCTTCCTAGGTCAGTGATGTCACATTCATTAGTCATATGGCCTGGGCTGCAATGCCAAGCTCAGCCGATGTACAGTTTACGGTACTGTGCTTGGCAAACTCACCAGAGTGCTACAGCCTCTTACAACAGCTGATAGGTGGCTTTGTTGAGTGTTGGACCAAAACCAATCTGGATAGGTTGTCAATCTTGTACTCCCGGAAAACCCCTTTAACTGATGTCCATGGTCTAAGCTAATTATAAAATTTGTGAACAACAACATTGCTTATAATTTTTATTTCCAACATTGCAACCCTACATTGTCACATCTCAGAGCAGAATTATATGCAATACTACCTACACAGTGATGGAAGATAACTATTGGTAGAATTAACAGGAGGTATACTCAACACTATACAAATGAGCAAGAACTTCATTGATCGAAATTACAATGAGGTGTCCGGGCCTGCCTGTCAGAACCACAATGGTTGTAAATTTCTCTCACCTCCTTTAAGGTGTGGTGATTTCATTGATATTTTCTGCTGGAAGCCTTGCATGAGATATCAGGAGAAGCAGAACACAACTCAAGGTAATGCTTCAAGGCATGTTGACCCTGTAAAATAGTAATGTATGCATAGATTGTATTGTGTGCATTAGTCTATAGCGCAGTAAAAGAAAAAGGTTTCTCCTGGATTCAGATGATTACCTTAGTAGATCAAGTTGTGTTGTCATTTAATTCCTTGAAAATTACCAATCCCTTGGATTTTGTAGACATGACATCACATGACTTTTTCCCCTTGTAAATTACTCATTTATCACCCTAGTTGTATATATTAAATCACAGTGAAAGCCCCACCTCTTATCCTTGCCTGCTCAGTGCAGCTATAGTCAGTATAATTATATAAAAGGCCCCTTTGCCTGTCCTAACCAGAATATTATTAATTACCTACATCAAAAAGACTTGAAAATACTATAATTATTTTTTTGTTAAAACAAAGCCTGTTACAAACAGTATAGCAATGTAATAATAAAGTGACATATAAGGATTTTCTCTTCTGCTGAATTTGTAGATCAGTTTAGAAGGAATCCATCAGAACAGATTACAGTATTTTATTATTATTTTATATATAAATCAAGTTCCAAAATCATAGCTTTAAAGAGGACCTTTCATGGTTTTATATTAATTGAGATAAATACCTTTACTTGCAGGGTACCCCCCACTGATGCTGCCATCCTGCCTGATTTTTTTTTAAATATCGCTCCTACGCCCTGCTGTGCCCCCTGTAGTATTCCCGCTCAGTATGTTAACACTGAGCATCGGTACAGGGAGGAGGAGACGCCAGGATTTCTCAATGGGTGTCTCCTTCTCTCTGGCTGTGCCGCGATCCAATCACAGCAGAGAACGTCACAGCCAGGAAGAGGGAGAAGCCCATTGAGAAACCCTGGCGTCTCCTCCTCCCTGTACCGATGCTCAGTGTTAACATACTGAGCGGGAATACTACAGGGGGCACAGCGGGGCGTAGGAGCGATATTTAAAAAAATCAGGCAGGATGGCAGCATTAGCAGGGGGTACCCTGCAAGTAAAGGTATTTATCTCAATTAATATAAAACCATGAAAGGTCCTCTTTAAGTTTTGGACATAGAAGCCTATTTTATGAAGCACCTCGAGGCTTTTCAATTAACACATTACACAATACACTTACTGTACATCATAGATATATATTACTAAGATTTTTTTTTCCCCCTGTATACTATTTGGGGACACACACAGCAGTTTATGTGGATTTTCTGTGCAGATTTTAGTACAGATTTCCCTGTGCATGCAAAAACAAATGTGCAAAGAGTAAAATCTGCAGTAAACATCTGCTCACACAATTGACTGGGAACTTCAAAATCCGTTCCACAGGTGAATTTATGTGCAAATCTCCGTACCAGATAGAAGAGATTTAGAAAATTTAATTTATTGAACTGGTCCTATATTTATGCTGCCGATTTTCAGCATAAAAAATAATTCTGATACGCACCGTGTACATGTGGCCTTTAAGTGCTTTAGAATTTAGTATATTTTTCTTATATAACATTCTTCTATATGTGACGAAAATTATGACACAGCTTAAAACATCTTTTTTTGGATTCCATAAAGATTGCCTGCTATAAATACCCGCTTTCTTTCTTTGTAGATCCTCTCTCAACCTAAATGTAGGAGCAATGAAGGGACATAGGGAGTCCATGTTTTTGAATGTTGAAATGTAAATCCAGCTTTCTATCAACAGACAAAAGTATGGAAAATATCCTAATGACTACCAGACCTGTAGTTATAATGACTCCTTCCCCCATCCAGAACATCATGATCACGTGAAGTAAACTGGCGGGGCAGGGATGGAGGAATTTACATTACAAAGATTTCTTTATATTTTTTAATTAACCTACCTCATATGATCCATGTCAACGCCATTTGCTTTCTGTTAATGAAGACATCAGATAATCTAGGTGCAGTTACAAGGATCCCTTATGGTCTAACAAAGTTTGAAAATTATGCAGCTCATGTGCTATGACCTTTAACTTAAAGGGAACCTGTCACCTGCAAAACGCATATTAAACCGACCACAGTACCTTACAGGATCCCCCAGTGTGTTGCTAATTATGTTTTTCTTTCCTCTTTGTGTTTCTTCATACTTGTTAAAAACGCAGTTTTAATGTCGGTTGGCGCTGTCTTCGAGTAAAGCTAAGCCCGCCCCTTACCCTTCCTCTCTACAATTAGATGGACGTGATGCCGTGATCGCGCTCTTCTAGCACATGCGCGGTACGCTGCCTGTTACAGCGTGATGGCTGGGCGCGCGCGCGATCGAACTGTCTGGCACATTCGCAGTCAGCAAAATGCAGGCGGGTGAGTGAGGATAGCGCTGTAACAGGCAGCCTACCGAGCATGCGCTAGCAGAGCACAGCAGCATGTCCATCTAATTGTAGAGAGGAGGGGTAAGGGGCGGCCTTCGCTTTACTTGAAGCAAGGAGGCCGCTGCCCCCTTGACTTCAAGCCTGACTTGGAGAGAGCGCCAACCAACAATAAAACAGCATTTTCAACAAGTATGAAGAAACACAAATAGGAAAGAAAAACATGATTAGCAACAAACTGGGGGATACTGTAAGGTACTGTGGTTGATTTAATATGCGTTTTGCAGGTGACAGGTTCCCTTTAAATGTATGATACTTAAGGGGTCATTCTGTAATACGTTATAATTACTGAACTGTTGTTAAAGGGTATAATCACCTCAATGATCCCCCTGCCACTCTCGTTCTGACAGTTCCTAGGAACCCTTTCGATCTCTCCATCCTGGTCCCTGTCGACAATCATTCACTGAGGCATGTCACCGCCTTTCAAGTCCAGTGTTGGATGCCAGTACAAACTTGTACTGGGGATCCCTAAGTGGTACAAGTACATTGTTGGGCACCAAGCTTATTCCCAACTATGCCATTTTGTTTATGGTGTTTTGGATGTTGATAACTATAATCTTAAGATGGTAATACGCCTTAGATAGATATTGGCTAAACACTTATTGGACTGACAGCTATTCTTTCTGACAACCCATTCACATACACACTCCGCTCTGCAGAGAATGCATGTGCTTGTAATGAATAGGCAACTTTCAGACACCTCTGGTGGCGACTTATCTACTGTGAGAACAAAGAATCGGCATACTGAAATCCAACACGCCCAACTGTTCTCTCTTCCAACATCAGACATCAGGAGAGAGTCAGTACTTGCACCATAGGTGTATGGGCACTTTTATATATGTAAGTAAAGTTAGGCAGCATAAGAATATACTTAAAGCAGGTATATTCTTTGGCTGCCATTTTCCACTGGTATGTTAACGGCTCATGTGATTAGGGAATTTTAATTTGCCCTGCAGCTCAGCACATTTATATAACATGATGACATCACTGCCATGCAATGGACAGACTAAATGAATTTAATAATTCATAGATCTTCGCCATTTACATAATTCTGTGGGTGATATTTAATTTGTATTCCCATTTCAATAAAAATGAGCCATACACAAGGGACAGTCGCCATGGCCCAGAGGCAAGTTTAGTCACTTGCCAAAAATGCACAAAAAATAAAGAAATATTCCTCTTAATGTATTTTTTTTAATGTAGATATTGTAATTCATAGTGCACATAGAGAACCATATAAAAGACAGTCACTCAGTGTATATTCTTTGATCTTACATGAGAACCTTGGGGGTCTGTACTCGCTGGGATTTCATTCCCGTTCTCACTGGTGCTTCACTGCTTTAAAGGTTTTTTTCACTGCTTTTAGTTTCTTAGTGATTAGTGATCAGTTAGTGAAGTGTTCACATTACATCAAAAATTCATTTTACTTTTAGTATAGATCGTGTACAAATGTAAATATTTGAAGCCTAATAACTAGTACCACACACAGTCACCAGAAGATACTTGTAGGAACTAAAAATGAATTGTTTCTGTTAAAATTAAATCTGTTAAATTTTACCCAAAACTGCCTTTAATAAATTGAAATTGACGTATTTATAGCCGACTTCAAGTATAGAAAACCTACAAAAACATGTTGAGCAGCAATTATTAGAATCATTCCATCAAAGCGATAGAACCACAGTAGACAAGTGGTCAAGTATTCATAGTCCCGATGCTCGGACTCCCATGGTCACTAGAACAGGGATCACAAGCCCTTCTTAGCGATGAGGATCTTGGATGGAGCGGTGGTCGTGCATGTGCCCTGCCATTCCATTCAGTTTCTGTAGACCAGATGGAAACCTCAAAGTCCTAGAACAGGGAGGCCCCAACGATCAGACGTTGATAACATTCATCTCTACTTTGGCTAGGCGATAAATGTTCATTGTGATACAATCACTGTAAGAGAGGTCTAATATAGCTGCGGTTTTCTGGATGACTGTGCCGTCTGTTTCTTCTTAGTATCAGACCCCAGCCTTATACATACATCCATATTGCGGCTCCATTTTGTACCAAACCCTAATAGGGCATCCCTAGCAGCGCATGAGGTATTTACTGTACCTCTATATGCCTCCAATTTGCTAGTTCTTTTATAAAATATCTGTGACCCCCGCACATTTATGTATTGTACTCCTGATATACAACACAATCGTTTCACACCTAAGATACTTGTTTGTGTGGTTCATAAATAGCACTAGGCCAAAGACATGCTAAAGTCAATGCATTCTGTCATGTTATAATATATGTATACATTGTTAATATAAATGCGCACGGTCGGTTTCCTATCAGTCCGGTAGAGCCTTCATTCATATTTATTGAAATGTCTTTAAGACAAATCTGAAGCTAAAGTATCTTATGGTAAAATTTACTGGAGTTTGGCATATTTATTTTTTGCCACAGAAAATGACATCATGTTTAATAGACTGGATTGTCATACATTTATTTCATTGTCAGATATTCTCCAACCACTGCATGGGATATGTATAGCCAGACAGGGTTAAAGAAGCTAGTATTGTGGTTATAGTGAATTGCAATGATTGCTTCAATGCAGGAATTATATTTATGTGATGAGTCGGTTGCACTTTCCATCTGCCCAACAAATGGCTTTTATATGTTTTTTCCTGCTACAAACAATAGATCGAATGGTGATTATTTTTCTATGAAAATAATTTCTTTTTAGATCCTGTTTAGGCTTTGTTCACATATGTGATCTGAACTCCGGCAACCTGATCCGGTAGAGGAACAGACTGCAGGAGCTTACCATATCCAGCATAGCGGGAGCCTATAGGGATCCGGGCGCTTTCCAGTATAAATGCCAGCTTTTGGTCTGACAAAAAAGTCCTGCATGCACAACTTTTTGTCCAGCCAAAAAGTCGGATCCCACTGTAGTCAGTAGGGATCAATAGGGATCCAGTGGTGCGCAGCCCTAACTCCGGCAGTCCGTTCCTCTGCTGGATTGGGCTGCCAGAGTTCACATTGTATATGAAACGTAGGCTTAGGAGTTCTGCAACTTTCTAATATACATTGTATTTACAGGAAGTTGGTCAACAGTATTATGCTGCCCTATGTATCTAGTAACATAAGACCCTGGGCAAAACACTGGGTCACTTACTTGTATTATTCCAGTCATTTTGCTAAAATCGGTATTAAGTAGCTACAGTATACCAGGGTGTGCTCATATTCATGAGCTTCTAGTATTCCATGTCTACCCCTTTCTATAGCAATCACTGGCAACAGGTGGGGAGAACCTTGGGCTATAGAATTTAGAGGACTCCGATGCTCGTGCCCTGTACTGAATGGACTCCAGTCCTCTGCTCGCACAAGAAGGCTGTTTTGCTCAGGGTATCTGTAACACAGATAGGGCAGCATAAAAAAGGATTTCTTTTTGTGTCCTCATCATTTTTAGGATCTCTGCTTGTAGATAGAATCCTTCATTATTTAAAGGTGTTGTCCGGGTTCAGAGTTGAACCCGGACATCCCTCCATTTTCACCCAGGCAGCCCCCCTGACCAGTGGCGTCGCCAGGGGGGGGCCAGAGGGGGCCACGGCCCCCCCAACATCATGCTGGGCCCCCCCATGTGCCCCCCCAACTAAAATGCGCCCCCCCAACTAAAATGCGCCGGATCCGGAAAAACGCAAGTGTACTGAAAGCATTTGAAGACGGATCCGTCTTCAAAATGCGTTCAGTGTTACTATGGCAGCCAGGACGCTATTAAAGTCCCGGTTGCCATAGTAGTAGTGAGGAGCGGGGGAGCAGTATACTTACCGCCCGTGCGGCTCCCGGGGCGCTCCAGAATGACATCAGAGTGCCCCATGCGCATGGATGATGTGTACATGCGATCACGTCATCCATGCGCCTGGGGCGCCCTGACGTCACTCTGGAGCGCCCCGGGAGCCGCACGGACGGTAAGTATGCCGCTCCTCCGCTCCCCACTGCACTTTACCATGGCTGCCAGGACTTTAGCGTCCCGGCATCCATGGTAACCATTGAGAAAAAGCTAAACGTCGTATCCGGCAATGCGCCGAAACGACGTTTAGCTTAAGGCCGGATCCGGATCAATGCCTTTCAATGGGCATTAATTCCGGATCCGGCCTTGCGGCAAGTGTTCAGGATTTTTGGCCGGAGCAAAAAGTACTGCATGCTGCGGTATTTTCTCCAGCCAAAAAACGTTCCGTTCCGGAACGGAAGACATCCTGATGCATCCTGAACGGATTTCTCTCCATTCAGAATGCATGGGTATAATCCTGATCAGGATTCTTCCGGCATAGAGCCCCGATGACGGAACTCTATGCCGGATCCGGACAACGCAAGTGTGAAAGGGGCCTAAGGGTGGGTTCACATCACCTTTATGGATTGTACTGTCAGTGTCAGACTGTTGTCACTGTGGGTAACAATGCACAACAGACAACAATTCACATTGCACACCACAGTGACAGCTTCTGACTCCTGTCTGACTCCTGACTCCTTCTGTCCGGCGTCAGCCTCAGCTTCCCTTTACTATAATAAATCACTCAATACTAGTAATCAGAGTTCAGAGAGAGCTGAAGAAGACGAGCCGACTGCACTGAGTCAGCAGCGCAGCAAGTAGTGAGTGAATCGAATGTATCAAGCATCTGCGCATGCGCACCGGCACCTAGAGTCTTCGGTTCACTTGCGAGTCAGCTCAGCAGTCTGACTCGCCAAGTGAACCGAATATCCGATTCATGAATTGGTTCATTTGAATGAGCTGATTCAAATGAACCGATTCACCTAAAAGATCCGAACTTCCCATCACTAAGCGGCGGTGCAGGGGAGGGAGAGGCGTGTCCCTTCCCCTTGCTCTGATAGGCTGCAGGCACTAGACCAGCAGCCTATCAGAGGCCGGCGCAGGCGCGCGATGACGTCATCGCGCCGCCTGAGCCATACAGCGTGGGACACAGGCCAGAAGAGGCCAGAAGAGGCCTGCATCGCATCGCTGACACTGAGGTAAGTATAATTTTTTTTTTTTTTTTTTTTTACAATAGTGATACTTGGGGGGGGGGGGGGACTTACCTAATAATGGCACATGATGGGGGGGCTTACTTAATAATGGCACATTGGGGGGGACTTACTTAATGATGGCACATTGGGGGGGGACTTACTTAATAATGGCACATGAAGGGGGGTACTTACTTAATAATGGCACATGATGGGGGGGCCTTAATACTGGCACATGATGGGGGGCCTTAATACTGGCACATGATGGGGGGGACCTAATACTGGCACATGATGGGGGGACCTAATACTGGCACATGATGGGGGGACATTAGCTCAACTGGGGGCATAAGGGGGTATTTTTTGCATTGTCACATTATAAGGAGAATTATTACTACCGGGGGGCATTATGGTGGGCTTTATTACTCCCACATGGTATGACCCCTAGTAGCAGCACCAGCCTCTCCCTGCTTTGCTATCCCTCTGCCTCTTCTCCAAATCCTTATTATGAAATCTTTCTCATTAGGATAAAACACATCAGCTCCGCCGAGCCCCCGGCCAAAGTGTGGAAGTGGCGTCCGAGACCCCCAAGGGCCAAGCCAAGTAACTAAGTCTTCATGTCAAATATGTTTGTTATACACATATAGCCTACACTGTGCCCCACAATATACAGTATACCGCCACGCTGTGCCCCACAATATATAGTATACCGGTACACTGTGCAGTCTGTTCTATAAGCACCCTTGTTCTGTGGCGGTGGACAGAAAATAATCTGGAAGTGCCCCTCCCGAGACCAGGCTCTGATCCGCCACTGGACCGCTCACAGGAGTGTACATTTCTTCTAAGCTGTAATCCGTATCCTCTGACCTGCAGAAATGAGCACTCGCTCGATAAGAACTAACAGGCAGTACCTGTAGGCTGTAGCCTGGCCCTGTTACCGAAGCTAGCCGAGTGGTGTAAGGTTAAGGTACTAGTAGAGATGAGCGGCCGCTTAATCCTGATTTAAAGTTAAAGTTACTGCAGGATATGGATTACGGTTTAGAAA
Source organism: Bufo gargarizans (assembly GCF_014858855.1). Classification (NCBI taxonomy): domain Eukaryota; kingdom Metazoa; phylum Chordata; class Amphibia; order Anura; family Bufonidae; genus Bufo; species Bufo gargarizans. The sequence goes on from NC_058080.1 coordinate 193,341,077, forward strand.
TGTCAAATGTACACTCCTGTGAGTGGCGGGGAGGGGGATCTGTGGATGACACTGTTATAGGGAGGGGGATCTGTGGATGACACTGTTATGGAGGGGGAAATGGGGATGACACTGTCATGGGGTGGATCTGTGGATGACACATATAGCATAAGATGCTATACATTGCACGGTATGTGGCATCCACAGATCCCCCCCATAGCAGTGTCATCCACAGACAGCTGGACTTTTCTTCCCTGTTGCGGTTTTAGGTATTGGGTAAAGTATCGCAGCATTTCTAAGTGTACTTGTGTAAATGTATCGTTGTTATAGCTGCCCCCCCTACTTTTGTCCTGGCCCCCAGTGTGCCCCCCCAAAATTTGAAAGCTCGAGACGCCACTGCCCCTGACATGAGCATCGGAGCAGTTCATCATCACTGTTACTGATGGGCAGGATTTAGCTCTGCCCTAGCTAGTAAAACGGCTAGGGCAGAGCTAAAGCCCATGCCTCAGAGCCGGTGACGTCACCGAACACACTGCCGGGCGGAAATTTCCGCCCGGCAGTGTGTTATTGAAAACAAAAGAGGCTGTGCCTTGCGCGATTTAGCTCCGATGCTAGCCTCAGGGGGGCTGTTTGGGTGAAAATAGGGGTATGTCCACAACCACTTTAAATCCAGAGACTGATAACCCTGATCATATCCTGCTCACTCAGTTGCAGGGCTCTTTAAGAGCACCAGACCTTCTATTGAGGGAGTTGAAATAGAAGTTGTTAGAAAGTTGCAGAATTTGTAATTAAGCACTGATTAAACTTTGTTTAGAAATGCAGAGAACTCCTTTAACAAAAATTCTGTTTCGCAGAGAAAATCATTCAGTCCACAGTGAGAAATGTGCCACTTAATCGGTTAACACTTTCATTTGCACCAGTGTTTTCGTCAGCACACTACTACGGAAGAGTGGATGTTTCCTATGCATTTCACTTTCTTCTGCTTACTGATCAAGCTAGTCATTGTATATGTAATTTTTATACTCACAAAACTGTACATTCCAGCCTTCTCTGTAGAAAAAAAAGATTATTTCCTCTTTGTTTAGAATTTTCCTGAAGAATAAAAATCGGACTATAACCTTTAGGCCTCTTGCACACAAACGTTGTGCATCCATTCCATGCATCGGGGACCACAATTTGCGGCCGGGACGGATCGAGACCCATTCAACTTGAATAGGTCCGTGATCCGTCCGCACCGCAAAAAATAGAACAAGAGTAGTACTTCCGTTCCGCATCTCCGTGATTGCGGACCCATTCATGTGAATGGGTCTGCATCCGTGATGCAGAGTGCACACGGGCCGGTGCCGTTGTGACTCAGTGAGAGGTTTGGTCTGGGAAAACAGGTATTTTCCTCCCTGCATGTGCTGCTGGGCTGATTTACAGCCAGGTGAGGTCAAATACCGGACCGGATTTTAAATGCCGTTCCTGGTTTTGGCAGCACCTGGCTGTCCTTAAATAGGCAGCTGGGCTCAGAAGCCAGTTCTCTGTGTTGGGTTCTGGGAGCCTTGTGTCTGGATGAAGGCTTTCTACCTGTTTGGCGTGAAAACAAGTTGGTGCTGCCATCAGCAAGGACTCTGAGGCAGAATTGCCGCATGGTGTAAATTACCACCAACACCGCAAGGTGACTTTTTGTTTGAATACGACTGTTTTGTCACTTGCCTAAAGTGTGAATAAAACACAGTTTGATCCCAAAAACTTGTTGTTGCCTCTATACTGCGTCCGCTAATCCTGTCTACCAGAGCGAGTCCCCACACCGTGTATTGCGCACCCGCCATATGCGGGCCGCAATACAGTCACGGGCACCAACATTCGTGTGCAAGAGGCCTAAAAGGGAGAATGTCAGTGATTTTGACCATGCAATACTGCCGACAGCGCTAGGTAGGGTCTGGGGGGAGTAAGGAAAACATACCGTACCTTTTGCAGAATGTAAAAGCAAAGTTCTCAGCTCACCTCCTCAAACGGCACCCCCTGTGTAATGCAGAGCTGCACAGAAACTCTAGGCCGACTCCCAGATGCAGTGAATCCAATATTTGCACAGGCAAAATATCCAGCAGCCGTCAGTAGTCTTAATAATTATTTTGCTACTACTGACGGCTGATGGCTATTTTGCCTGTGCAAATATTGGATACTCACCAACTCTTCTCTGTTCTGAGTGACACTTGTAGAGGTCTCCTGGTTGGATGCTACTGTAGTCAAATTTGAAGCATTTCAATGCAGAGAACAAGTCCCTGTGAAGCTCCACCGCTGGGGCGCCTGAAGGAGCAGAATAAAAATTCTTATTCACACTACTAAACAAGCTCCACAAAAGCTAAGGTTTCCTGCTCTCCTCAGGCCCTATATAGCGCTATCAGCTGCTTTGCAGGATCAAAATGCTGACATGCTTCTTTTATCCGTATTACCAGCCAACACCAATGAAATGTGAACCGCTGACCGAGAGAGATTAACATTTTTTTCTACATTAACTTATTGTGCATTTCACCCAAAAGCTGAAATCGCACATGCCGTTTGTTTTTGAAGCAGTTTTTTGAGCCAAGCTCAGAAGTAGATACCAAAAAGAGGAGATCACATCATTCTTTTCTTTACATTTTCCCGCCTTTGGAATCTACTTCTTTGTTAAGCTCCAAAACTACATGTTATTCCATCCATTGAAAGCAGTTTTTTTGTATTCTTTGCTTTTTAAGTTGTATATTATTTCAGATTTAGATATAGTGTCTAGTATCTAAACTCCAAAACATGCTGCATGCAGGTATTAATATTTACATTATATTATTTTTATTATATTTTTTTTTTAGATCAGAGCTCTGGTTTATGGAGTAGACATTTTTTCTAAGAAAAGTCTAAATTTTGTATAATGTTGCAGAAATTAGATTGGCGTTTCCTGTTTTTTACATATGTTTCCAACATATCCCTTGATGCACTTTATATCTCATAAAACATGGGAAGCTGAGACATACATTTATATTGTTTTTAAAGGGATTACACGATTTCAGTGACTCATTTCTTTTGTGTTTCAATCTATTCTGCCATAAAGACATGGATCAGGGTTTGTCTACTGTAGATGAAAGCAGACCAGACTACATCTTTTTATAGCATCGGTAAAGTAGACTAGAGATAATCTATTACATTAACGTCTTTCAATCTATATTTTTCAAATTTGTCTTTCAAGAACTCAAAAATGGAATGAGCTCCTCAAAGTGGACCTTCCAGCTACACACAGTTATGATCGACTCATGTAGTTTACATAAGTCTGTAATCAACTCACTAGGAGCCTGAACCATGAATATATATGACCTATATGTAGCTTTAGTCAGGCTGTGCCTCACTGATGATGAACTCCTGGTACCTGGCAATCTGTTTCTCATGAAAGAAGCCTCCTATGTGTGTATGTGACAAGACCACATTGAGAAGTATCCATAGTCTGGCCTGTCTTCAGAAACCGCAGATTAAGGTTGATAGCTCTTCCTATAGGTTATTAGTCTGAAACAGGTAAAATGACATCATTTTATGGCTGGAATTTAGAAAAACCTTAGCAAAATGACATGGCTACAGAATTTTTCTGTAGAGAATATAATGTAAATATGTGCAACTGCGTTACTATGTATTAGTAAAATACTGCAACCATAAGTAAATTTTATTGCAAGTTTTATAATAAAAATAAAATGATGAAATCTAACCTTGAGTGGTTGTGTTTTCTTTATCCTATTTTGTTTTAGTTTTTTAATGGAGGATCAGCTATTTGATTGCCAATTGTGTATCTTCATATCGGATGCATGTGGCACTCTACTACTTGTTTGAGGTCTGCACTTTTTTCAGACAGTGTTGTTCATCTAGTGCTCTCCTGGATCAAACATTTTGACACAGACATACATTTTTTTTTCAAAATGTGACCCATGATGCAAAAATTGCATGAAGACATCTACTAGTGTAAAGTGCTGGTTGGCATTTTCACAATGTGTCAGGTGTCTGATGTTCCCCCCTATGGCAGGTTGGCCATAGACCTTACAGTGAAATTTAATGGTGGGCCAATGCCCCAGGGGCCTCTCAAGCCCTCTTTTCTGCCACAGGCCAGGTAGATAATGAGCTCTCCACAGTAATTAGCGCTGTAAGAATAAAAAAAATCATGTATCCCATCCATATCTCAATCGGAGACAACTGGAGGAGGATAGAAAATGGCAGCTATTGATGGCCACAACAGAAGGACAACTTTTGGGATAATATATTGTGCTGTACTATGGTATTTGGTTCTGCTGGGGCAGTATTTTGCACTAGGGTGTTGCCCTGCCTTCTGTCAGTTTGCAACCCCCTACAACATGGGGCCACTTTCAGTTTTTTTTTCCAGGGCCACTTTAAGTTCCCAGTCCGCCCCTGGCCCCCTACATGGGTATCAATAGGGTCAATAGGATGATTTTATTGTATAGTGTTATATGTCCAGAAACCTCTATAAGTAAAGGGTTAAATGGTCACTAACCTTTAGAGTGCTAGTGAGACCACATCTGGAATACTGTGTCCAGTTCTGGAAATCCCACGTACAAAAAGACAGATAAAATGAAATGGGTGCTTAGATGGGACTACAAAAATTGTGGAGGGTCTTAAGGATACAACATTCCAGAAGAGACTTAAAGAACTTAGGGGGTCATTTACTAATCTGAAATGCACCTAAATTAGGCATATTTCATTTGTGCCGCCATCTGCGGATTTTCCCCGCTCACGCCAGATCTAAACTTGTGAGTGGGGAAGGGGAGGGGCCATTAGGCCTGTCTCATTCATCATTTGTTTTAGGAGTAGAAAATCTAAATGTAAGAGTAACATTTAGAACTGGCGCTAGATGCGCCTAAGTTATGGAAGGGCCTGCGCAACTTCATAACTTCAGCTGATGCACTTCCATGCTATGGTGCTTAATTAAGACCGGCGTCTAAAACGCCGGTCTTAATAAATGTGCCCCTTAATCTGCATAGTCTTAGGGAAAGGGGGAACATGATCGAAACCTTTAAATATGTTGAAGGTTTAAGTATTCTCAATAAGAAGCTAAACACAAGAACAAGGGGGCACAATCTGAAATTAGCTGGGGTAAGATCAGGAGCAATGTTAGGAAGTATTATTTTACTGAAAGAGTGGCTGGAGCTTGGAACAAACTTCCAACAGAGGTGGTTGGGAAATCTACAGTAAGGCCTCTTGCCTTATAGGGCATGTTCTATCTTTGAACGGAACGGAAACTGAAGGCATAAGAAGTACCTTCAGTTTTTTTGCGGATCCATTGACATAAATGGTTCCGTATACGAAACGCAAAAACAGAACGTAAGCGGAGTCCAGACTAGATGGACCAGGTGATCTTTTCCTGCCGTCAGTCTTCTATGTAACCTTTCATCAGACTTTGCAGAATTCAATAGAAACTGTGAATCTGTGTATTATATCTCATTAGAGAAAGATGCTTCTTTCCCCCTTTTAGCAACTCATCCACCCTCCCCTCTCCATAGACTTTTGCGGCAGCTGTAAGCGGATCTTTTAATGAGCTGACAGTCCGTCTTGGTCTCCCAAGATGGATTTACCAGAAAAAGTTTAGGAGGGGGAGAAAAAAAACAGCTGATATGTGGAGAAAGAGGTATTTTTCTCTGATGAAATATAATACAATGGTTCTTATATTTACCTGTAGTGTTATTACGATGTCTGTTCATGTGGGCTGGTTGCCGGATACTGGTGTTGTTGTGTATCTAGGGCCATGTGTTGGTGTGGCAGTGCATATTTGCCTCTTTGTTAGGCCCCATGCACACGGCCGTGTTTCACAGCCGTGTGCGGGCCGTGGAACCGCGGCCTGGATCCCTCCTGAGAGCAGGAGCGCACGGCGTCACTGGTTGCTATGACGCCGTGCGCTCCCTGCTGCCGGCACAGTACAGTAATACACTGGTATAGATCATACCAGTGTATTACTTTACTGTGCCGGCAGCAGGGAGCGCACGGCGTCATAGCAACCAGTGACGCCGTGCGCTCCTGCTCTCAGGAGGGATCCAGGCCGCGGTTCCACGGCCCGCACACGGCTGTGAAACACGGCCGTGTGCATGGGGCCTTAGGCATACTGGCCGCGGATATTTTGTGGCGTGAACATGACCGTTGGTATGTCTCCTCTCTGTTCTGTTCAGCAAGGCAGGGGTTAATTGCTCTTGCTTGCTGAGCGTTCTGTTCCATGTAGAAGTGAATCCCTCTTTCTGTTTGTGTGTACCTCTGGGTTCTTTGGTTTAACGAGTTCAGCTATATGTTCTGTCTGTGTATCCCACCCCTTGGCTGAGCAACATAAATAGTTCTCAGCAACTGTTCCTGTATCCGTTTGTTATCGTGTTCTCTGTCCAGTCCTCGCCAGTCTGTCTGTCTGATCAGTGCCCGTTGTCATGTCTGACCTTACCTGCTGTCAGGGCCGGTTCTAGGTGAAATGGGGCCCTGGGGCGAAAAACAATAAGGGCCCCCCCATGACACTTGATGACTTTTACAGACGAAACTGTATATTTTGGGGCACAGTGTAGCGGTATACTGTATATTGTGTGGCACAGTGTAGCGGTATACTGTATATTGTGTGGCACAGTGGAGGCTATATGTGTATAACATAAACATATTTCATATGAAAATTTACAGTTACTTGGCCCTTGGGGATCTCGGACGCCACTTCACCACTTTGGCCGGGGGCTCGGTGGAGCTGATGTTGTGCTTTATCCTAATGAGAAAGATTTCATAATAAGAATTTGGAGAAGGGGCAGAGGGATAGCAGAGCAGGGAGAGGCTGGTGCTGCTACTAGGGGGTCATACCATGGGGGAGTAATAACGCCCACCATAATGCCCCCCCCAGTAGAAATAATTCTCCTTATAATGTGTCAGTGCAAAAAATACCCCCTTGTAATGCCCCCAGTTGAGCTAATGTCCCCATAGTGCCTCCATAATGTGCCAGTATAAAATACCCCTATATAGTGACCCCAGTAAATGCCCCCATAGTGATCCTCTCCTCCCTAGTGCCCCCCATAATGTACCAGTATAAAATGCCCGATATATAGTGCGCCAGTAGATGCCCTCAGTGTCTCCCATAATTTGTAAGCATAAAATACCCCTTCTCAGTGCCCCGTAGTAGTCCTCTCCCCCCTTCCCCATAGTACCCACCACAATGTGTCCCAGTATAAAATGCCCCTATACAGAGCCCCATATAAATAACCGTTCTTTGTGGCCTCAGTAGATGCCCCTATAGTGCCACCAATAATGTGCCAGTAAGAAGTGCCCCCATAGATGTCCCCCAATAATGTGCCAGTAAAATATGCCCTCATAGATGCCCCCAATCATGTGCCAGTAGCCTGAGCCCCCCATCAACATGTGCCAGTAGCCATAGGCGCCCCCCCATCATGTGCCAGTAGCCATAGGGCCCCCCTATCATGTGCCAGTAGCCATAGAGCACCCCTATCATGTGCCAGTAGCCAAAGAGCACCCCTATCATGTTTCACTAGCCATAGGGCCGCCCTATCATGTGCCACTAGCCATAGGGCCGCCCTATCATGTGCCACTAGCCATAGGGCCCCCCTATCATGTGCCACTAGCCATAGGGGCCCCCTATCATGTGCCACTAGCCTGAGCCCCCCATCAAGATGTGCCAGTAGCCATAGGCGGCCCCCCCTATCATGTGCCACTAGCCATAGGGCCCCCCCATCATGTGCCACTAGCCATAGGGCCCCCCCTATCATGTGCCACTAGCCATAGGGCCCCCCCATCATGTGCCACTAGCCATAGGGCCCCCCTATCATGTGCCACTAGCTATAGGGTCCCCTATCATGTGCCACTAGCCATAGGGGCCCCCCCCCCTATCATTTGCCAGTAGCCACCAGTATTGTACAGAAAAAAAAAAAACACTTATACTTACCACCTTGGCAGCGATGCGATGCAGGCCTCTTCCGTTTCGGCCTGTGTCCCGGGCTGTGTACGGCTCAGGGTTCAGGCGGCGCGATGACGTCATCGCGCTGCCTGCGCCGGCCTCTGATAGGCTGCCGGCCTAGTGCCGGCAGCCTATCAGGGGATGGGAAAGGGACACACCTCTCCCTCCCCTGCCGCACAGCCATCTGTATCACTGTCTTGATTACAGCGATACAGATGGCTGGAGATGAGCGCTTCCACTATGGAAGCGCTCACCTCCGGGTGACACTGTCCTGCCTGCCTAAAGTTAGTTGCGGGGGGGCCCCTAAGGACTCGGGGGCCCGGGGGCAATTGCCCCCCTTGCCTCTATGGAAGCGCCGACCCTGCCTGCTGTGGTCTGTCTGTGTTACCTGCCCTTGTTCCAGTCTGTCTGTTGTGGTGTTCCAGAGTCCTATGTTCTAGTCTTGGTTTCTGTTCAGACTGTGCATTTCCTGATCCTGCCTGTGTGCACATCCCTGTATAGGGGGTTAGAGGGTGAATCCCCGGGAGGCGCCAGAATAATGCCCTTAGGGTTTTGACCAAAATCAAACCACTTACTTGGCACAGTGGTTCCATTAAATGACTGATCTGTCTTCATCTGTAATAAGTGGATCCGTAACAACTATTTATTTATGCAAAGTCTGTTGAAAGGTTAGTGACCATTTAAATATGGCCAAACGAGATAATAAAAATGAAAAAGGGCACAGATCCACATTCTTAAAATTTAGATTTATGATAATTGTGCAAGATAGTTGTTTTATGCAGTTTTTTTAAATCATAACTAGGGCAACTGATGATCAAATGGGTTATACGAATACAATAGTACAAAGATGTAAGGGAAAGACTAAAATGGAACACAAAGTCAGGAGTACTGACAAATCGGAAGGGAAGTACTAGTGGCCGCATACTAAGACAAAATGGTGAAATGCTTTTAAAACAAGAGAAAATGTTGTTTTATGGGAAATTAAAGTATTAACTAAAAAGACATGGAAGGAAGACTGACAAGTCCTCTCTAACCCCTTAGTGACCAGCCATACGCCATTTTCCGGCAGTCATTAAGGGGCACTGGAGAGCGGGGGCTCAGCTCTTATATGAAGCTGATACGGGGCTGTTTAACCCCTTACATGCTGCATTATTGTGATGTTACTTCTAATTTTCTATGTCAATATTTAGATTTAAACAAAAACCATAAAATCCTGCAGTTTTCACACTGGCCACTAAGTCTAATAATAGGCGCCACTTCTTGTTCTATACAGATCACTTTACTGAGGTTATCTGCTTATCTGTCATTCTAATATTGCCTGTAATGATATCATCTCTGTGTATAGATAAGACAGGATCCACCATTCACAATAGGTGAGTGTCAGAGCGCATCTATTCTTCCCTTGTACAATGACCTCACAGAGCATGCCTAGAAAACTCTCCCATAGAAGTCAATGAGATCCCCTCCTGACCATTGTGTCTATGGCCCATGGGGCTGCCATAAAGCAAATTCCTAATGCTTTTCAAATGCTGCTAAGAACAGCCTCGGCAAAATGGCCTCCCCCTTAATCATATTCAGGAAACAGAATAAAAAAATCTACAATCAGAAAATAAAAAGAGAGAGTGAGAAATAGGATATGTGTTGCTATCTGGTTTTAACTGGCAGAAAAAAACTTTTGTGATACATTTCCTTTAAAGCACACTGGGGGTAATTTACTATAGCTGTACACAAATTTTGTCACAAGCACTGGTTTGTGACAAAATATGCAATTTTTAAGTTTTTCCAAAAAGCGGGCGGGAAGAGGCAGGCTGTGGGTGGGAATTTTGTGTACCAACTTATTTAACAATAGAACGCTAGACACAGCAGCAAAATGGAGCAGCGGACCTGGAAAAAAAAATGTGCCCCATCTCATCTAGTAAACATCAGCTACAGCGCCAAATCATATGAAAGGCCCTCTTTAAAGGTGTTTTCCCATCTGAAACAATGGGTGCATACCTCTACGAGAACAGAGCGGGGAAAGTGGTGGCTGGAGGACCCCGAGTTTCCCCGGGTCCACCAATCGCTCCCCTGTAGTAGTGAATGGGAGTGCACAGTGCTTGCACAACCACCGCTCCCATTGATTTCTATGGGACCGATGGAAATAGCCAAGCCAGTGCTCGACTATTTTCGGCGGCCCTATAGAAATTCATGGGGGGCGGCTGCGTGTGAGCAGTGCGCCCCCCTACAACTTTGCAGGCCCCATTCTCGGTGTAGGCCACCATCTTCCCTGCTCCATTCTCGGTGTAGGTGCGGGTCCCAGATGTGGACCCGCACCTATCAGACAATTGGGGCATATCCTAGCGATATGCCCCCATTGTCTAAAATGGGCAAACCCCTTCAAAGTTCTTGTCCACAAAACAAAGTTCTTGTCCACAAACAGCAAAAAATGCAAGAAATGTTTGAAGTTTGAAGTGTGTGCCTCCTAATGAATTGGTTGAATATTCCCTCAAGGAGGAATTTTACTAAGACTGGCATGCTTTTTCAGAATTTCCTGTGAATTGACAGAATGCATTTGTGTTTCGATCAGTAATGCATTATGGCTGTAGTTATAAACCCCTTATATATCATACTTCCTGTCAACTGTATTAACCTGAGAGCGGAATCTCCAAAACAGGGGAATACATGCTGGTTACTATGTAAACTATACACACAACACAGCTGTCACTGGTGCTGCAGTCGTTCTGGGAACATACATTCCCAAGAATCTATGAAGTGTAATCTCAAGCCACCATGCTTGACATCAATATAAGAGCATAAACAAGACAATTAGTGAACATGAAAAGGATTTTCCATAACAAACAAATAACAGTTGTATCTGCGCCTATTTTTAAGGGAGCCTGTCACCATGAAAATATACAAAAGTGCGATCTGCAGGCAGCATGCTATAGAGCCGGAGGAGCTGCAGCTGAGCAGATTGATACCTAGTTACATGGGAAATAATTTAGCAAAATATTTATTTAAAGTGAACCTGTCATCAACTTTATGCTGCCCATACTAACGGCGGAATAAAGCAGCCTAATAAAGGTGATTTGATTTCAGCGGTCTGTCATTCATAAGTTAAAAATAAGTGGTTGCCGAGAACCAACATAGCAATCATTGCAGACTGGGCCTGGAAAAGTGTCCTGGTTATTCATGAATTCCTGCTCTCCTTGCTGATGACTGACAGTCTTCTACCGAGTTTTCCCCCTTTCTCTCTAGGAGAGAACTGCCAATCATCAGCAGGTGGGCGGGAGAGCAGGAGATTATGAATAACCATGACTCTTCTCAAGTAGATTTGACTCTTTTCAAGGCCTGTGCTGCAATAATTATGATGCTGGTTCTTGGCAACCACTTACTTTTACCTCATGAGTGACACACCGCTGAAATCAGCACTTCTGTCACTAATTTATTCTGCCCTCAGTTAGGTCAGCAAAAAAAATTGGTAACAGGTCCCCTTTAAAGTATACCTCTAGTTATAAAACAACTTTCCATAAATGAATAGTGCAGGTGAATATAAGAAACTTTGTAATATGTCATTTTAAATACAAAAGGATTCTATCTTGTTTTATTAGGCTGCTTTGCTTTTCCTGCTTTTAACTTTGACGTAACTTTGCAGGAGGCTGCTGGATGAGAAACACACAAACTGCAGTTCCTTAGCTACACTGAGTACTTTTGACTATGGTAATATAAGGCTCTACCACTGTACAGAGTGAGGTAATAAATCACTCACTAGCTGGTAGCAGCCTCTTGTATCCTCCTCTCTGTACTAGAGATAAGAGGCTGAGTGAAGGGAATAAGGAAGAAAGCACCATGACAAGCCCAGGAGGAAGAATAATTATTTAATTAGATATATTACAAAGTTTACTATAATCACCTTTGCTAGTTATTACTGGAAAAATGTTTATTACTGGAGGTGCAATTTAAAACCCTGCTGTTTCTGAGCTCTGTTGTATAAATAGACCATCTTATCAGTGATTGGCAGCAGTGTGTATGCAAAGATAGCTGTCAGTCGCTAATAAGACTGCTCAGATTACTACTTAGATCAGAATTAGCAGAGATTTAAATGAATACAATACAGATTATACTGAATCTTTTCCTGTAATGTAGAGTACAGGGCTCTGTTCACACCATGTTTGATACATTGTCCTATAGGTTTCTGTATGGCATGTTTATCTGGTACTGGTTTTACATACGAGTGTAACCTGCTGAATTTCTTGGCACAACTAAAACATATACACTGCAAGTGTTTGGCATACCTTTGTATATAAGAAAATCATTTCCTCTACTCGACTGGAGCCTAAGACACATGGCATATGAACTGTTAGTCTTCTGCACCTAGGCTGTGTTTAAACTGGTGTCTTGATTCCTTTTGTGGCGAAACCAACCTTGCCACTAGGTTTTGGAGGGGCCTGGTTGCCAGCTTCTTGCCCCAGAATTATGCCCCAGGATTATGGCCCGTACTAACTTTGAAGGAGAAGACAGACTGGCCGCACAGCTTAAATCTGTGGAACTGTTTTGGACAAAAAAGCCATGAGTACAGCCAGGCCCAAGAGACTTTTACAACTAATTTGTGCTATGTTGGGATGTTAAATGTCTATGTGTATTGTAAAGGGTGGGACATTGTATACGTTGAGTAGTGAGGTCTGTTCCATTGTCTCTCTGTTTGTATTGGCGATTGCCCTCTGTCCTGAGAGATGTCACCACCAGACATCTGAGAAGCTCTGTCAGACGTTCTTCAGAACCTCCTGCTTGAGGTTCCTTTTGTTTTGCTTTCGTTTTCTCATCTCGTTAGCCTCTCTCAGCTGTCATGTAGTTGCACTGATTGCATCCCTTTAAATCCCTTCCCATACTGCATCACTTTGCGGTTTATACAACTTCCTGGAGTGTGTGCATGCTGGATGCTACTACTGAGTCTTCTACAGATAAGTTTTGTTCATTCATTTGTGTTTTCCTGTTTGCTGGATCCCAGGTGACCCTGACTCCCTCTGTATCAAGTGTAGGGAGCTGGTGGTCGTGTCCCCTCACTATTATAGGGTGTTCAGGTGTCATACAGTCGAGGAACGAGGATATGCAATCATCTACCATAGAGATTTTTGCATAGGCTGAGCAGTAAGGGAGAGAGCCAGGTCTGTTACAGGGCTTACCATCTGGTTCCTTAGTTTTGGATCCAGTCAGTCGGATCTTCATTTTGTGTCTTCTAGTTTCTGTACACCTTCCATGACAAGAGATAATTGAATTACAACTCGGTTTTCTCCAGGACAGAGGACATTGTGTATTCTCCTGCCTGTTATGATTATGTTAACCATGGTGTACCATGATTATATCACAGGCAGAGGGGAGGATTTTATGTGGGTTGTAGCCTTTGTATTATTGGTAATTGTATTTTGTTGATTGCGTCTCAGACAATGCCAGTGTGTTAGTTAATTGCGTCTCAGACAATGCCAGTATGTTAGTTAATTGCGTCAAAGACAATGCTCATTGTATTTTGTTGATTGCGTTACAGACAGAGGGAAGGGGGTTTTGTGTACAATTGCTGGGAAGGTTTCAATACTGTAAATGCATGTGATTGGCTAAAATAAAAAAACTGTCACAGTCTTCTACACGGGCCCCAGGGGGAGTGTCCCTTGCTAGGAGAACGGCATAAAAGGCTGAAAAATAACCCATTAAAGAGTTCCTGTTTTACATTCAACATAGAGCCTCGTCTCATGTGTGTGGGGATTGCTATACGCTGAAGATTTGCTATACACCACTGGCTATAACTACTAGCTCTTGTAAGAGCTGTTCCTGGCTCCTGTGGTGGTTTTGGTGTAGAGTGAAGTCCTCGGGAAGCACTGGGAGCATCCATCAACGGAGGTACCCGGTCGGGGTGCTAGGAGATCCGTTACACCTTTCTATCATATTTCGGTTGCCCCTGATGGGCATATAATGATGCACCTTTCTGCCTGGTATATGTCATGGTCATGCCTCTGGTTGGGGGCAGACCCACTGTACTGATATTGATCTTTATTTAAGGTTTGATGGGAACAGCTTAAAGGATTTTACATGTTTCATCTTAAAGTATCCCTCACATGTTTTTGGCCTGTGCACAAGAAATCCCCAATAGCAATGAATGCTGGCAGAAGATATTCCAAAGTGTGGTGTCAAAACTGAAAGAAATGTGGTCGTACAAATCCAAGGTCAGGGCTGGTAGAGTTCATACCGTATGATACTGAGGATACCAATCAGCCTATGGCTGAGCATCAGCAGACCTGCCTGTCCATATTACTCATGGCATGCACACTTCTACTGAGGACCCAGTGGCGGTAGGTCAAGGAGAAGGATTACCCAAAGCAGCACCCCTTTAGAATAGAAAAGGCAGACGCCTCACAGATCCGTTATAAGTTAATGGGTTCTGTTAAAAAAGGTTACAAAAGATGTCATATATGTTAATCCAGTAACCTTTGATCTCAGGGTAACTAGACCTATATGTCTATCTAATCACCAAAATGGCTGGAACAATTCAATACTATTTTGTCTGTTACTAAAAAAAAATTGGATGTAAACCAATTTGGCTGATACTATAGCTGTCACAGGATTTATAACCTCCTAGATTGTCCTGAATGACTTTACTTAGCAGAGTATGGATAACTATGTAACTAGGCAAATTTGCAGTTTGAGGCACAAATAAATATTGAGGACAATTGCTGTACAGTGGAGCATTCACACATGCTGACAGAGCAGGCAATGATCGGGGAGTAACCATTCCATCCCAATAATTGCCCGACCTGACAGAGCCCTTTAAACCTGCATTATGTACACAATTTTATCAGTTTTCATAAAATTATTAAAATAAAAACTGTTGGAATTTAGTAAAACTATGAGAACAAATGATAAGCTTACTAATTCTTAATATACTACGGTATATTAAATGGCTTCAATATTTCATTTTGCCTGTAGAAAGACTCATAATAACCAGAATGACAAATCATCATTTGAGCATGTAAATTAAAAATATATTTGGTGAAGTTCATTTTTTCTATAAATAATATATCCACCGGACAGTAGTACTTGAATGTTTCTAGTCTAAGAATGTTACCTGGTCCTTGCTCTAGCTTCATCTATAATACTATGGGGCTCATTTATTAAGACCAGCGTTTTAGACACCGGTCTTAATAAAGCCCTGTTATGCAGAGGTTCTGCCGGCATACATTCATAATTCCTCTGGGTAGCCATCTTGCATGCTTCTGGCATATGTAAAAAAAAACTGTGAACTCTCATCTTCCTGAAGCCTGGGTCACCTATGATATAGATGGACACTTTTATTACCACTGCTCTGTGAGGCCGGCTATAAAAGGTCATAAAGGCTATACCAGGCCCAGCTCATCCTGTCCTATAAGATAAAGATCAGCTCGCTGTCAAGCCTGGCTGGAGCGTGACGTCATTAATTTCCAGGTCTGGTTTGAGGAGAGCTAATAAGGTGCCGACCGGCGTTTTAGACACCGGTCTTAATAAAGCCCTGTTATGCAGAGGTGCCGACCTGCGTTTTAGACATCGGTCTTAATAAAGCCCTGCACTGGCCGTGGATCCACTGCAGTTATGTAGAGCTGCCGGCATTTTCATAACTTCGGGGGATCTGTCCTTTGTCCGCTCTGTCTCCTAATAGATTAGGGTGAGACAGGTACAGCTTTGAAGACAGTGGGATCGCTCTTGTCAGGGCAGTTATTCCGCTCCCTAGGCAGGAATCAGTTTTTTAGGGATGAATTAGGGAAGGTCACATTTTGATCCTTTTAAAGCTTGCAAAAGTTTTTATTCTTTTTTTTCAGTCCTAGGAGGAGACTTTAAAAGTGTGATCCACCGATCACTGATACAATACATATGATCAAGTGAGCAGAGTGAGGCCACTGACATACTGGGTCTGGAGCTTAAAGCTCTTTCTATATACACTGGCTCTGCTCTTTTTACTGCCCTAGGCTTAAAAAAAACACCTTATATTAGAATCTTAAAAAAAAAAAATTGTTTTGTTTGTTTTTTTGTCCTCAGATTAATTAGTGGCCTGCACCTCCAAAGCATCAAGAAAACATTTAATCTTATACAGTAATAAGCCTGTGACATTTTATAACAGGTCAGATTTTTTTTATTACCAGTTTAGCTGCTTAGGATGTTCTACGAAACAACACTGATCCATTGTTGGTCGGATACTACAGGTACCTGAATGACCCCATTGACCCTAGGTTCACATGGCCATGTAAATTCAGTTTTTCTGTTTCAGCATGGGGAAAGAATAGAGGAATTGCCATATCCAGCATATGCCGGACACCGCTGGTGCCTGTCGAATCCCATTCACTATAATGAGGTCCACTGAGTTTCCAGCATACTGCCAGTACTCCTGCCAGAAACCCAGCGGATCTCATTATAGTAAATGGAATCCTCCGGGCCACAGAGGTGTCCGGCGTATGCTGGGTATGACAATTCTGGTATTCTTTTCCTGAACCAGAACAGAACACCAGAATGTAAATGGTGAGGTGAACCTAGCCTTATGAGATTAAAAAAATAATAATAATTATGGATGGGCAATTCTTATTCAGAAATGAATAGATCTCACATGTATACATTTAGTTGCCTTGTTTAAGCCAAATACTCAAGCACTGCATGTAGTTAGGTTATTTTTTTTCCCAAATTCAGATTGTATGAGAATGAATATTCAAGTGTTGTCTCGTGCTTTCACAGGTCTGACGAATACTCCTCAAAATAACATCTTCTAACAAGTACTTGTCATTTTGCATTCTCATCACTGGATTTGGCTGCTGTATTAAAGTCAGGAAGGGCAATCTAAATATACCTCCGCTCCTACAGACACCGGAGACTAACCCCTGGGTCGGTGCTCAAACACGGGAATGCAGGAATAGAATTGAAAGTAAATCAGTTATGATACCAACTAATTATCATTCCTAGCGTATATCTGGGCATTAAACCAGCCTGCAGAACTAGGATATCTTATTACAATCCCTAGCCAATTACTGGGCTACAATGCTCAGCACACATGAATTAGCACAGAATATAATATACAGTGCTATAAAATGTTGCAAAGTCCATTGGACCATTTCACTTTTTATTGTATTCCAACGCTGAATCACCGTGGTTTTAATTAGGCTTTTGACACTAATGAATGAAAAAGTGAAATTAAAATTCAAAGCTCAAACAAATCTTTCCAAAATGATCGACATTTATTAAAGGTATTACACACTAAATAATTTATTAAGTCTGTGTTTGTAGGTCTCCAATTAACTTTACACATACCAATGCTATCATTTTCCCTATTATTTCCAAAGTTCTAAAAGTTCTATCACGTTGCATTCAAAGCGTACTGTACGTGAACTGCTATTTTCAAGCCCAGCTACACATTTGCAATTAGATTTGGACTTAGCTACTTAAGGACATGAAGATTGTAGTAGTTATGGGGTCATTGGTATTGTTTTGCAGTTTTCTTTCATAATTGCCTCCTCAATTTCATTGTATTTTTCTGCTTGCACTCTACTATGACACACCACCCATGATGCAAGGCGGCTTGTATGGTGTGGATGAGGAGATTTTACTAGTCTGCTAAGGCGAGACACCACAGAGGTGAAAAACTGCTTTGCACACTGTGCAGGTGCCGTTCTTAGGTCCTTCAGCTAAGTGAATGGGAGCTGAGCTGCAGCAAAACCTCCAACACCCTTGGTGTTGGAGGTTTTGAGGTGCAAGGCAGGGTCCCAGTTTGTGACGCCAACACTTTGTAGTGTAGTAGTAGTGCAGAAAGCAACATGAAGCAGTTGTGCAGCAGAACAGATCTTTACTGAAGAATTCAAATGCACACAGATCAGGCAGTTATTAGCATGCAATGACTGGCAGTTGGTACACAAAATGTACATTCCACAGATTGTACAGGTTTTACGGCTGCAGAGAAGTGTCCTTGATAGGTTGGCTCTGAGTCTGAGGCATTGTATGTTGAGTCTAGTTTCAACTTACGATGGGTCAGAAAAGACCACTGTATGCTGAAAATATTGTATCCTAAGGCCATTGTATCTTGAGGAACCACTGTACATTTTTAACCCTTTGCTTTGCACTTTGCAGTGTTCCGCTACTCTGGAGCGGGACGTTACATATCTGCCATAGAGTTTTTATTAGGTCTGTTGGTGGCCTTCCATGCTAGTATCATCCAAACAGTCATTTGGGATTTGAGGACAGCCTGCTTTAGACAGATTTACAGCTGTCACCTGTTATATTTTATAGGAATCTGTCACCAGCGATCTCCCTGTCTAACTGTTTGCATAGATACATAGCTGCGGTTCACAAAATTAAAAACTGTTTTTCTTTTGTTGATCCCAGGCTCCATTCCTGAGTTATGTTAATTTATCTTAATATGCAAATTAGGCCTTTGGTGCAATGAGGGAGTCACTATTGCTCTTGTCACACCTAAGCAGCGCTCTTATTTGTGATCAGCCCCCCCCCCCCCAGCCCCCCCCAACTGCTTTACCACTGCTTGGGCTTGTCAAACAAAGCAGCCAGGAAAGGGCTGATCATAGAAAGTAGTACAGCTTCGGTGCAACTTGGTGCAATGGTTTAGTCTCATTTGTGTATTAGGGAAAAGTGTAACTCGGGAACAGAACCTCGGATCAACAAAAGAAATACAGTGTTTTATTCAGGTGAACCACAGCTATGTGTCTATGCAAATAGTTGGATAAGGAGACCGCTGGTGACATATTGCCTTTAAAAGGAACCTTTCAAATTGTGCATGCAGCCATACTGTGGCCATTTCTGGCCAGCATGGTATAGAGCAGAAGAATCTGAGGAGATTGATATACAGTTTTATGGAAAACTATTGAGTATAGCTTGTATCTTATTCATTTAAATCCCTACTCTTTCTATGCTTTGGCACCCAGTGGGTGGCCCTATTCGGTGACTGACAGCTATCTCTAGGGGTATTAGGAGGACATGCTTGATGGAAGGAGAGTACCCCTGTCTAATGTAGAAGAAAGTACAATGAAAATCAGGTATACTGTATTCTGACAATTATTATTCACATTAGATCACAGGAATTAAATAAAATATCTTGTGAGAGAAACAAATATGTAGGTTCCACAAGATATGAATACAGGTTTTAGAAGATGTGGATGCTTCAGTCCTTCCTGGACCTCAGTGTAAGTGTTGTTGTAGGGGTAAAGAGAGAAAATTAATAACAAGCAGAAATCGGTGAGACGTAATCTGAGTAACAAGGCAATTTCTAAATGAAGGTGACTATATACATCTACTATATACAGGGAGTGCAGAATTATTAGGCAAGTTGTATTTTTGAGGATTAATTTTATTATTGAACAACAACCATGTTCTCAATGAACCCAAAAAACTCATTAATATCAAAGCTGAATATTTTTGGAAGTAGTTTTTAGTTTGTTTTTAGTTTTAGCTATTTTAGGGGGATATCTGTGTGTGCAGGTGACTATTACTGTACATAATTATTAGGCAACTTAACAAAAAACAAATATATACCCATTTCAATTTTTTATTTTTACCAGTGAAACCAATATAACATCTCAACATTCACAAATATACATTTCTGACATTCAAAAACAAAACAAAAACAAATCAGTGACCAATATAGCCACCTTTCTTTGCAAGGACACTCAAAAGCCTGCAATCCATGGATTCTGTCAGTGTTTTGATCTGTTCACCATCAACATTGCGTGCAGCAGCAACCACAGCCTCCCAGACACTGTTCAGAGAGGTGTACTGTTTTCCCTCCTTGTAAATCTCACATTTGATGATGGACCACAGGTTCTCAATGGGGTTCAGATCAGGTGAACAAGGAGGCCATGTCATTAGATTTTCTTCTTTTATACCCTTTCTTGCCAGCCACGTTGTGGAGTACTTGGACGCGTGTGATGGAGCATTGTCCTGCATGAAAATCATGTTTTTGTTACCTTGCAGACTTCTTCCTGTACCACTGCTTGAAGAAGGTGTCTTCCAGAAACTGGCAGTAGGACTGGGAGTTGAGCTTGACTCCATCCTCAACCCAAAAAGGCCCCACAAGCTAATCTTTGATGATACCAGCCCAAACCAGTACTCCACCTCCACCTTGCTGGCATCTGAGTCGGACTGGAGCTCTCTGCCCTTTACCAATCCAGCCATCTGGCCCATCAAGACTCACTCTCATTTCATCAGTCCATAAAACCTTAGAAAAATCAGTCTTGAGATATTTCTTGGCCCAGTATTGACTTTTTAGCTTGTGTGTCTTGTTCAGTGGTGGTCGTCTTTCAGCCTTTCTTACCTTGGCCATGTGTCTGAGTATTGCACACCTTGTGCTTTTGGGCACTCCAGTGATGTTGCAGCTCTGAAATATGGTCAAACTGGTGGCAAGTGGCATCTTGGCAGCTGCATGCTTGACTTTTCTCAGTTCATGGGCAGTTATTTTGCGCCTTGGTTTTTCCACACGCTTCTTGCGACCCTGTTGACTATTTTGAATGAAACGCTTGATTGTTCGATGATCACGCTTCAGAAGCTTTGCCATTTTAAGAGTGCTGCATCCCTCTGCAAGATATCTCACTATTTTTGACTTTTCTGAGCCTGTCAAGTCCTTCTTTTGACCCATTTTGCCAAAGGAAAGGAAGTTGCCTAATAATTATGCACACCTGATATAGGGTGTTGATGTCATTAGACCACACCCCTTCTCATTACAGAGATGCACATCACCTAATATGCTTAATTGGTAGTAGGCTTTCGAGCCTATACAGCTTGGAGTAAGACAACATGCATAAAGAGGATGATGTGGTCAAAATACTCATTTGCCTAATAATTCTGCACGTAGTGTATAATATGGGTAAAGGCTTCATCTAGGACAGTGGTGGCGAACCTATGGCACGGGTGACAAAGGTGGCACTCAGAGCCCTCTCTGTGGGCACCCGCACACTGGAAAAAGTCTATGGTGTACCAATATCCCTTAGACTTTTCCTGCCATTTATCAGCGCAGGGCGCACTATGTACGGCACAGGCAGGGCACTGAATGTAGGCAGGATATTATAGCTAAATGATAACGTACATGGACGATAGAATATATTGGAATGTAGTATTCAGGTTAAATTGCTGTGTTGGCACTCTGCGATAAATAAGTGGGTTTTGGGTTGCAGTTTGGGCACTCGGTCTGTAAAAGGCTCGCCATCACTGATCTAGGAGAATGATATAAATATTACATCAAAAGAGTATATTACAAATATAGACACAGGAAGATACTGTTGCTTATATGCATATAGAGGTACTAACAGTTGGACAATATCTGTAACAGGATTCAATAAAGTTACTCAAAGGAATATGGTTGCACAGTGATAGGATGGGTATATAAGAATATTAAAAGAAGAGTCAAGTTGGCATACTTTGAAGGACTGAGCTGTGTCCCACCAGTATAATGCTAGCATTGTTTACTGGTATCATGTGAGTATAGAGAAGTGCAAGCATCTGATGTCAAGCAGGAAAGGTTGCATTATAAAAATGACTTGGTGGTTAACCACCAGAAAGATGGTGGGCTCTGAGCGAGTATTGGAAAGCTAGTGCTGAGCACATGTGTGTCATGGTCTTACCTTCTTGCTGTTCTCCTTCGTTTGACATGTGCTGGCGGCCATCTTGGTTTCTGGGTTTCTTGTAGCCTCCCACCCGGCGGCTTCTCCTTCCCACTGGGAGGAGCTGGATGCCTAGCTCATATATATAGGAGGTCTGTGGCTTCAGTTCCTTGCCTGGTCCTCCTGTGTTCACATGCTTCTAAGACTGCTGCTGCTTCTGGTTCCTGATCCTGGCTTCGTCTGACTACCCTTCTGGTTCCGGATCCTGGCTTCGTCTGACTACCCTGCTGGTTCCTGATCCTGGCTTCGTCTGACTACCCTGCTGGTTCCTGATCCAGGCTTCGTCTGACTACCCTGCTGGTTCCTGATCCAGGCTTCGTCTGATTACCCTCCTGGTTCCTGACCTCTGGCCTCGCAAGACCCTGCTTCGGTTTAGCCATCCGTTTGGACTTTTGCCTTACAGCTTGATTTTCAATAAAGCCTTCTTATTTCCACTTATCTCTTGTTGTACGTCTGGTTCATGGTTCCTTGACATTAGGACCAGGCCATGAATTCTGACGGTACAGGGCCATCCTCGCTACCTACGCTGGTTGCCAGACTTGATCAGCAGGATCACCTGTTGGGTCGGTTCGCTGTGGCTTTGCAAACCCTGCTTGAACGCACGGCTCATTTAGCTTCCGTTGCCGATGGGTCGGTTGTCGCTCCTGGGCCCGCTCCTACTGCCGCTCCGGTTGTTGCGCCAGAGTCTACCCCGACACCTGTTGCTGCGCCTGCGGTGTTTCGGGGTATGACCGGTTCTACCCCCCTTCCACAGCGCTTTGGGGGAGAGCCAACTCAGTGCCGAGGTTTCCTTAACCAGGTGGGCATTTATTTCGAGTTGCTGCCACATGCCTTTCCTACTGAGAGATCAAAGGTGGGCTTCTTGATCTCGCTGCTCTCGGACAAGGCCTTGGCCTGGGCCAGCCCTTTATGGGAGAACAACAATCCGGTGGTTGCCGAGTTTTCCGGTTTTGTTGCTTCTCTTCGGAAGGTATTCGACCAGTGGAGCTCGAGTCTCTTATTTCTTTCCTGATTTTGATTGACACCAGACTCAGGGAGAGACCTTCCTTTAAGGAGAGCCTGCGGAGGTCTTCTAACAGATTGGCGCCTACGTTTGCTGTCCCACCCGTGCCTCCCTCTCCTCCCACGCCTCCTGGGGATGACTTGTCTGGGGGTGAACCCATGCAGCTGGGGTTTGCTCGCCTGTCCGAGGGGGAGAGGGCACTCCGGAGACGCGAGGGCCGATGCATGTACTGTGGTCTCGGTGGGCATTTTCGGTTGGCATGCCCGAACCGTCCGGGAAACGCTCGCACCTGAGATCCTGTCGGGGGCAGATCTTGGGTGGAGTCTCCTCGTCCCCGGTTTCCCGTGTTGACAAACCACTGATTACTGTTGTCCTCTCCTGGGTCGGGGGCTCGGTGACGACTCAGGCGTTGGTGGACTCTGGTGCTGGTGGTTTGTTCATTGATAGTGTGTTCGCTGCCGCCAATTCCATTCCTCTGCAGCCTCGAGGTTCCCCACTGGCTCTTGAGGCGATAGACGGCAGACCCCTTCTGCCGCCACACGTGACTCATGAGACCCTTCCAGTGGGGATGGCCATTGGTGCCGTCCACAGAGAGTCGGTCTGTCTCCAGGTTATTTCGTCTCCACACTACTCGGTGGTCTTGGGGTACCCCTGGCTCCAGAAGCATAATCCGACTTTCGATTGGAGGTCGGCCGAGATCCTCTCGTGGTCACCGCAGTGTGGGGCTAGTTGCATCCATGGGTCTGTCAAGTTGCTGTGTACTTCCTCGGACTCTCTGTTGCCTCCTGAATACGAGGAGTACCGGGATGTATTCGATAAGGTGCGTGCGGTTGCCCTACCTCCGCACCGCCCATACGATTGTGCCATAGAGTTACAATCTGGTGCCGTTCCTCCTCGTGGCAAAGTCTATCCACTGTCGGTGGCGGAGAATGAGGCCATGGAGGAGTACGTGAGGGAGGCACTTTCACGCGGACACATTCGCAAATCCTCGTCCCCGGCAGGGGCTGGATTTTTCTTTGTGAAAAAGAAGGGCGGTGAGTTGAGGCCTTGCATCGATTACAGGGGTCTCAATCGCATCACGATCAAGAACGGTTACCCGATACCCTTGATTTCCGAGCTGTTCGATCGCCTCAAAGGGGCCACGGTCTTTACCAAACTCGACCTGAGGGCGGCATATAACCTGGTAAGGATCAAGGCGGGCGATGAGTGGAAGACCGCGTTTAACACCAGGACCGGTCATTATGAATCCTTGGTTATGCCCTTTGGGTTGTGCAATGCGCCCGCAGTCTTCCAGGAATTCATCAACGATGTTTTCCGTGACCTGTTGCAGCAGTGTGTGGTGGTCTATTTGGATGACATCTTGGTATATTCTGAATCCATGGAGGCCCACATTCTGGATGTCAGACGAGTGTTGCAACGGTTACGAGAGAACAAGCTGTTCGGTAAGCTTGAGAAATGCGAATTTCACCGATCCCAGGTAACCTTCTTAGGTTACATCATTTCCGCTGAGGGGTTCTCCATGGATCCTGAGAAGGTTTCGGCTGTCTTACAGTGGCCCCAGCCCAGTGGTCTTCGTGCCCTGCAGCGCTTTTTGGGCTTCGCCAATTATTATCGGAAGTTCATCAGGGACTTTTCCATGCTAGCCAAGCCTCTCACGGATCTGACCAGGAAGGGCAGTAATCCCCAGGTCTGGCCGCTCGAGGCCATCCGAGCTTTTGAGGCTCTAAAGTCCGCCTTTGTGTCGGCTCCGATTCTGTCGCATCCCAACCCTGGGTTGCCTTTTGTCCTCGAGGTGGACGCGTCTGAGACGGGAGTAGGCGCCCTTCTGTCTCAGCGTAGAACACCAGAGGGTCCTCTGCTTCCTTGTGGGTTTTACTCCCGGAAACTGTCTTCCGCGGAGTGCAACTATCAGATTGGTGACAGGGAGTTATTGGCCATCGTGCAGGCCCTTAAAGAATGGAGGCACTTGGTGGTTCCGGTTCTCATCCTGACGGACCACAAGAATCTGACCTACCTCTCTGAGGCCAAGAGATTGACACCACGTCAGGCCAGATGGGCTCTGTTCTTGTCACGTTTTAATTACGTGGTCTCCTACCTACCCGGTTCCAAGAACATCAGAGCGGATGCCTTATCACGGCAGTACTCCGAGCTGTCCGGGGAGGAGTCGATTCCGACTTCGGTCATACCTCCGAATCAGATCCTGGCCGCCATTCGCACCAGCCTGACCTCTCCCCTGGATGAGCAGATTTTGGTGGCTCAATCTGGTGCTCCCTCTGGGAGACCCAACGGCAGATGTTTTGTGCCTGAGGAGTTGCGCACTCGGTTGTTGCGAACCTACCATAACTCCAAGGCCGCGGGGCATCCTGGAAAGAATCAGCTGTCCTGGGCTGTTTCACGTCTGTTCTGGTGGCCTTCTCTACGTTCCGACATCGCCGCATATGTAGCGGCATGCTCCGTTTGTGCCCAGAGTAAGTCCCCTCGGCACCGTCCGTTGGGCCTTTTGCAACCCATAGCCACCGGGGAGCGTCCATGGTCACACTTGGGGATGGATTTCATTGTGGACCTCCCTGCATCCCGAGGCCATACGGTCATTCTCATGATTGTGGATCGGTTTTCCAAAATGTGCCACTGTGTTCCTCTCAAGAAGTTACCCTCTGCACAAGAGTTGGCCACGATTTTTGCCAGGGAGGTCTTCTGGTTGCACGGTTTGCCCAAGGAGATTGTGTCGGATCGGGGGAGTCAGTTTGTGTCCAGGTTCTGGCGCTCCTTTTGCTCCCAGTTGGGGATTCATCTCTCCTTCTCCTCGGCCTACCACCCTCAGTCCAATGGGGCCGCAGAACGATCCAATCAGGCCTTGGAGCAATTCCTTCGTTGCTATGTCTCCGATCACCAAGACAATTGGGTTGACCTCCTGCCTTGGGCTGAGTTTGCCAGGAACACGGCAGTGAACTCTTCCTCTGGGACGTCTCCCTTCATGGCCAATTATGGGTTCCAACCTGCCGTGTTACCGGAGGTATTCTCTCCCCAGGATATTCCGGCTGTGGAGGATCACCTTTCCGTCCTACGTGCTTCTTGGGTACAGATCCAGAGGTCCCTTGAGGTCTCTGCGCAGCGCCAGAGACTCCAGGCTGATCGCAGACGAGCGCCCGCTCCTTCCTACCAGGTCGGAGACCACGTATGGTTGTCCACCCGCAACCTCAACCTTCGAGTGCCCACTCCCAAGCTGGCGCCTCGCTTTGTTGGTCCCTTCCGAGTGCTTCGCAGGGTAAACCCGGTAGCCTATGCCCTTGCGCTTCCTCCTGGCATGCGGATCTCCAACGTGTTTCATGTCTCCCTGTTGAAGCCACTGGTGTGTAATCGTTTCACTTCCTCGGTTCCTCGGCCTCGTCCGGTCCAAGTGGGCAATCGTGAGGAGTATGAGGTGAGCAATATCCTGGACTCACGCCTGGTCCGCGGTCGGGTGCAGTTTTTGGTCCATTGGCGTGGTTATGGTCCAGAGGAGCGTTCCTGGGTTCCCTCCGCAGATGTCCATGCTCCTGCCTTGCTCCGAGCCTTCCACGCACGCTTCCCTCAGAAACCGTTCTTTACTCCGCGGAGGAGGGGCCCTTGAGGGGGAGGTACTGTCATGGTCTTACCTTCTTGCTGTTCTCCTTCGTTTGACATGTGCTGGCGGCCATCTTGGTTTCTGGGTTTCTTGTAGCCTCCCACCCGGCGGCTTCTCCTTCCCACTGGGAGGAGCTGGATGCCTAGCTCATATATATAGGAGGTCTGTGGCTTCAGTTCCTTGCCTGGTCCTCCTGTGTTCACATGCTTCTAAGACTGCTGCTGCTTCTGGTTCCTGATCCTGACTACCCTTCTGGTTCCTGATCCTGGCTTCGTCTGACTACCCTGCTGGTTCCTGATCCTGGCTTCGTCTGACTACCCTGCTGGTTCCTGATCCAGGCTTCGTCTGACTACCCTGCTGGTCCTGATCCAGGCTTCGTCTGATTACCCTCCTGGTTCCTGACCTCTGGCCTCGCAAGACCCTGCTTCGGTTTAGCCATCCGTTTGGACTTTTGCCTTACAGCTTGATTTTCAATAAAGCCTTCTTATTTCCACTTATCTCTTGTTGTACGTCTGGTTCATGGTTCCTTGACAATGTGCTGTGACCCTGAGTGACGAAAAGTGATGGAGAGGACATTCGTATGGGGACCATAAGAGCCATAAGAGTAGCAGAGAACAAGGGACTGTCTAATGGGGGGGCAGGACCTGAGTAATTAGGAAAAAGCACGTAAAAAATTATGAATTGGAGAAGAAACCAAAGAATGTGAGAGAGATGATATACAGGTTCAGGAAGGATCAGATATGTTAAGAATGAAATAGTGTTAACAGAGTCAGTGTTATGGAAGCGGATCCAATCAAAAGGTCAGGACTGGAATCACAGGGTCAGTCCTCATGCACACGACCGTATGTATTTTGCGGTCCACAAAAAATACGGATGACGTCCGTGTGCATTCCGTATTTTGCGGAGCGAAACAGCTTTTCCATAATAAAACAGTACTATCCTTGTCCGTAATGCAGACAATAATAGGACATGTTCTATTTTTTGGCGGAACGGAAATACAGACATACAGAAACGGAATGCACACGGAGTACCTTCCGTTTTTTTTGCGGACCCATTGAAATGAATGGTTCCGTATATGGTCCACAAAAAAAAAAACAACGGAACAGACACGGAAAAAAAATATGTTTGTGTGCATGAGGCCTCAAAATGAGAAATGAGAGCTGGGAATATATCCTATAGACTCACTAGAGCAATCACTTTTCCTCATAGAAAATCATTGTTCCTCGGCAGCTGATCCCTGTTGACACAGCGCGATCTGCTGCCCAGAAACAATGATTTTTGGTGTCGGCAGAGCGACACAATCACCTGATAAATGAGTGTCCGTTTTTAATCGGCTGATTGATGCAACTTTTACACAGGCCAATTATTGGGAACGAGCATTTATACAAGCATTCATCCCCGATAGTCTGGTCCATTATTAGTATGTGTAAAATAAGGACTGGCTATAACATTGTGAAGAACAAAACAAAAACTATGTAACTAATTCTAAAAAGAAGATTGCATACAACATATACAGAAGATGTAGAACATCCAGGGTTGTAGCTCAGGCTTTATTTCACCCCTTAAAGGGAACCTGTCACCAAAAAAACGGATATTAAGCTGTTAATAGTACCTTATAGTGCTGCAGAGTAGTTTCCTAATGCACTTTTTTGATAGTTTAGCCGCATCTAGCCTCCTGGAGAAATCAATGTTTTATTCAGCCGCTGCCCCGTGCTTCTAGTCAGGTTTGAAGTCAAGGGGGCAGCGGCCTAGGCGTCTTGAATGCTGCTCTCCCCGCCTCCCGCCGCCTTTATTGACACGCCGGATCTCAGTGCCGGGACCGCGCTCCCAGCCCGCATGCGCAGTAAAGGGCTGCTATAGCGCGATCCCGGCTCCGGCTCGTACACTCAGCCGGCAGCAGTTTCGCTACTGCGCATGCGCCCGGCATCTTCTGTAACTGCACTAGTATGTAAGGCTGGCGGGTGCATGCGCAGTAGAAACTGAAGCCGGCTGAATGTACGGCCAGCCTATCCCCGTCCACACCGTCACCACTTTTTTTAAAACCTGGCATGAGCGGGGAGAAGTCGCAGATTTCGGCGCAACTAACCGTTGTGCCGCCATCTGCGCCTGAAATACGCCTAATTTAGGTGTATTTAGAGCTTAAAGCTCTGTTACATGTATCTATCTTTTATACCTTCTAGTGACCCCTCCTAAAAGGTCTCCAGTGTGCAGTACGCATGTTCCGAGTTAACCACTCATCTGGCACAGAACAATAGGGCTTTGTACCGGCTCACTAGCTAACATTAACAAGAATTATACCAGCACACTACGTTAAAAGGTAATAATAAAGGGAAAGAAGGGAAACAAAGGGAAGGAAAAAGAATAACCTTGCAACACAGGTTCACAATCACTGATGGAAATATCGAACATTGACCAAACACTGATGTGTGAATCAGGCCTAACTCAGTTTGCCTCCTCAAACCCCAACCCACACACACAGTGAAGTGACAACTTTTTTCTTTTAATAAAAATTTTTTGATAGTGCCACTGTGCCAAATACCACAACAATGCCACCAACCAATACACAGTACACAATTCCACACACACACTGTACTGTATGTCATTCATGTGACCTGCACATATTGTATATTTTCACACACATCTGACACCTTTATATTTACATTCACATACTTCACTGGTGCCTTCTGTCATGCAGCCAGCCTGGTTAGGAGCTTAGGGCCACCACATGGAGTGGAGGAGGAGAGCTTCTAGAGGAGGTGGTTCTCCTGGATTCTTCCCGACTTCCCAACTGTGTCTGCACACTGCACTGCCCCTCTCGGTCCTTATGGCCGATTCTGCTGGCTGTATTATTTTACAGTCTGCAGAAGCTCCGATGTTCTGAGCAGTAAAGGTTGTGGGAGGAATGCAGAGTCCAGCAAGAGACAAGTTTAAACTGTGTACTTCTACAGTCCTGGTTACATACCTGCAGGGCTCTCTTAACACTGGCAGAGGAGAGGGAGAGTAGAAAAACACTGCAGAGGGGGCCTGAGTCTGCTGCTCATGATGCATATACTATATGCTGTGTCTATTGATCAGGCTCACATAGTTGGCCTACTCCACAGACTCCCACAATTACCAGGGACAGGTTGTGGTCAGCATGCAGGAGCCCACTGGGCTGTTTGTAAGAGGAGTAGGTGTCACAGTGAACTGTGTCATGTACCTGTAACCTTGTATATGTGCCGTACGCAGCCCTGCAGGGTATTGCGATGGTGAGGTCACGGTTACTTAGGCAAACGCTCTGGGTTACTTGCTGTGATTGGCCAGTGCAGCATGTGACCCAGCCTCTATATAAGCTGGAGTCACGTAGCGCTGAACGTCACATCAGCTCCTATTAACGCAGGGAAAGGATGCTGCTGCTGTGAGGGACAGAGTAGGAAAGATTCTCTATTCCGAATTCAGAACAGTGCTTGTTGAACTTAGCAATCTCCAGTGATTTTCTTTTGTGGGTGCAGTGCACCATTATTTTTACCCTGCCCTGAGCCCAGTGACAAAGAAAAATCCATTCACTGGTGTCAGCGGCCATTTTATTTTTGCCAATCCACTAAATATTGTACCTTTTTCAGCATATTACAGTGTGACAGAAAGGCCGTAGATAACCAGTTCTATTTTCTTAGTAAAATTACTTATTGTTTTGCCAAAATTTTGGCATTTATCAGCATATTACAGTGTGACAGAAAGGCCATAGATACTCCAGTTCAATTTTCTTAGTAAAATTACAGCTTTTTTTGCCAAAATACTCAAATTTGGCTTTTTTCTGACTTTTTTTATGGTGAAATAGAAGCTTTACATTCCACTCTTATATTCTGTTAGTAACAAAAACTATCCTAAATTTGCGGAGAATAAGGAGAGCATCAAATAAGGCAGTGTTTCCCAACCAGTGTGCCTCCAGCTGTTGCAAAACTACAACTCCCAGCATGCCTGGACAGCATTTGGCTGTGCGGGCATGCTGGGAGTTGTAGTTTTGTAACAGCTGGAGGCACACTGGTTGGGAAACACTGAAATAAGGGACGTGGCCCCGGTCGTGGTGCTGCTGGTGGAGCTCCTGTTGCAGGGAGAGGACGTGGTCAATCTGTGCCAGCTACATGCACAAGTGAAACACCTTTCTCAGGTGCGAGTAGGCGACAGAACCTTCAGCGTTATTTGGTCGGGCCTAATGCGGCTCTACGAATGGTGAAGCCAGAACAAGTACAGGCGATAGTAGATTGGGTTGCTGACAGTGCCTCCAGTTCCTTTACATTGTCTCCCACCAAGTCTCCTGCTGAAAGATCAGAGTTGGCACCTGCAGCCGATGTCCATCAGTCTTAAACCTCATCCCCTTGCAAATTAGCCAAGCAGTCTGAGCCCCAAGTCCTGCAGCAGTCTATGCTGCTTTTTGATGACTCTGCTAGCAGGGTTTCCCAGGGCCATCCACATAGCCCTGCCCAGAAGTGGAAGAGATTGAGGGCACCGATGCCCAACCACTTATGTTTTCAGATGAGTACATGGGAGGACCACCGCAGAACGTCTCGGATGATGACGAAACACAGGTGCCAACTGCTGTGGCTTTCGAAAATGTGCAGACCGACAAGGAGGGCAGGGTGAAGACTGGGTGGAAGATGATGTGGAGGACGATGAGGTCCTCGACCTCACATGGAATCAAGGTCATGCGAGTGAGCAAGGGACCAAGCACACCAAAGCCAGCTCCAAGGAGTTCCCTGGCGTGGCAGTTCTTCAGATAATGTGCTGACGACAAGACACGAGTGGTTTGCATGCTGTGCAATCAGAGCCTGAAGCGAGGCATAAACGTTCTCAACCTGAGCACAACCTGCATGACCAGGCATCTAAGTGCAAAGCACGAGCTGCAGTGGAGTAGACACCTCAAAAACCAAGAAAGGTCTCTGGCTCCTCCTGCTTCCTCTTCTGCTGCAGTCTCTGCCTCTTCATCCACCTCTGAAGTGATAGTGGCACCTGCAACCCCGCAAACATAGGATCTGCCAGCAACACCACCAAGCATCTCCACAATGTCCCACGGAAGCGTTCAGCTCTCCATCTCCCAAACACTCGAGCGGAAGAGGAAGTACCCCCCTACCCACCCACGATCCCTGGCCCTGAATGCCAGCATTTCAAAATTACTGTCCTTTGAAATGCCGTCATTCCGTCTGGTGGAGACGGAGAGTTTTAACACCTTATGGCGGTGGCTGTCCCACAGTACGTCGTGCCCAGCCGCCACTACTTTTCCAGACGTGCCATACCTTCCCTGCACAACCAAGTGGGGGACAAAATCAGGTGTGCACTACGCAACACCATCTGTGGCAAGGTCCACCTAATTACGGATACGTGGACCAGTAAGCGCGGTCAGGGACATTATATCTCCATAACAGCACTCTGGGTAAATGCAGTGACGGCTGGGGCTGAGGTGGATAGCAGTTTGGGGAGTGTCCTTCCACCACCGAGGATTGCAGGGCGCTCCAGGTTGCCTCCTGTTGCTTCTTCATCCTCTACCGCCTCCTCATCCGGCAGCGTAACACCTTCACCACCAACTTTAGCACAGCCAGGAGTAAACGACAGAAGGCAGTTTTAAAACGTATCTGTTTGGGGGACAAACCCCACACTGCGCAGGAGCTGTGAACTGGCCTTGAACAACAGACCGATGAGTGGTTGGTGCCAGTAAGCCTCAAGCCCGGCCTAGTGGTGTGCGATAATGGGCCAAATTTCGTACCAGCTCTGGGACTAGCCGATTTGACGCACATCTCTTGCCTGGCGCATGTGCTGAATTTGGTGGTGCAGAGGTTCCTTAAAAATGACCCCGATATGTCAGAGCAGCTGCATAAAGTGCGGGCCGTCTGTGTGCACTTTCGGCATTTTCACCCTGCTGCTGCTCGCCTGACAGCGCTGCTGCATAACTTCAGCCTTCCCACTCACTGGTTCATATGCGATGTGCCCACAAGGTGGAACGCCATCTTGCACATGCTGGCCAGACTGTGAGAGCAGCAGCAGGTGATAGTGGAGTTTCAGCTGCAGCACACACGGGTGAGTCGCTCTGCGGAACTGCACCACTTCACCACCAATGACTGGGCCTCCATGTTTAGAGTACTCCACCAACATGGCCAGTACCGATAACACCATTCTCAGCATTACTATCCCACTTCTATGCCTCCTTGAAAAAACGCTTCTGGCGATGATGGAAGAGGATGTGGCACAGGAAGAGGAGGAGGAAGAGGGATCATTTCATAGGGTTTCAGGCCAGTCATTCACAAGTGGCTCCGAGGGTGGGTTCCTGCACCCACAAACGCCAGATACACAATTGTCCAGCCAGGGCACAGTTCTGGAGGATGAGGAGGTGGAGGATGAGGAGGAGGAGGAACCGTGTTCACAGCAGGGTGGCACCCAAACCAGCTCATGGCAGTCACTGGTGTGTGGCTGGGTGGATACAGAGGACACAAACGATACACCTCCCACAGAGGACAGCTTTTCGTTGCCTCTGGGCAGCCTGGCACACATAAGCTATTACATGCTGCAGTGTCTCTGCAACGACCGCCGAGTTGCCCACATTCTAACTTGTGCTGATTACTGGGTGGCCATGCTGCTGGATCCCCGTTACAAGGACAATGTACCGTCCTTAATTCCGTCACTGGAGCGTGATCGTAAGATGCTCGAGTACAAGCGCACGCTGGTAGACGCGCTGCTGGTGGCATTCCCATCTGACAGCGGGGGCACAGTGGAAGCACAAGGCGAAGGCAGAGGAGGAGGAAGAGCTTGCCAACGCAGTTGGGGCACCACCAACACCTCAAAAGGCATGGTTAGCATGGCCGAAATGTGAAAAAGCTTTGTCAGCACGCCACAACAACCAGCACCACCAGCTGATATGGAACATCTTAGCAGGAGCCAGTATTTCAGCAACATGGTGGAGCAGTATGTGTGTACACGCCTTCACGTACTGAATGACGGGTCTGCCCCCTTTAACTTCTGGGTCTCCAATTGGGCACATGGCCTGAGCTTGCCCTTTACGCCTTGGAGGTGCTGACCTGACCTGCAGCCAGTGTATTGTCTGAACATGTGTTTAGCACGACTGGACGGGATTATCACAGGTTGTATTTCCCAATGTTTTGGGGTGTACCCTAATTTAAAAAATATATATAATACATTTAAAACCAAAAAAGCAGTGTAGGCCTCCTCCTCCACCGCCTCTTCCACCTACACATACACTGCCTCCTCAACCTCCTACTCCATATGGACCTCGTCCTCCTAGATCAAGATTATAATTTTTACGTATTTTGTTATTTTAACTAATTTCCCTATCCACATTTGTTTGCAGAGCACTTGCCATGCTCTTAACCACATTTTGCTGGCATTTGCAACCCTCTAGCCCTTTCCATGACATTTTTAGAGCTATTTTAGTGCTCAAAAGTTCAGGTCCCCATTGACTTCAAGTCAAACCCAAACATCCAGGTGTCCACTCAACTATAGTTCCACACTATATTGGAGTGCTCCTGGGCCAGTGGCACTTTTACTATAACTAAAGCTCGCACTCCACTACAGCACTCCATGAAGTCACTGCTTTGAGCTACAGGCACTGCTATGGGCCAAAGTATGGCAATTCTGCCATAGTTTTATGGGTTTTGATTTTATGTGTTCCCTGACACCACATTTTTATCACTGGCAAAGCAGCACTCGTGATGATTGATCTGTGATCTTTGTGATCTGAATTATCTGCAAAGAGCAGGCACTTGGCAGCTATGGTTCCCACTCAGCTCTTGAGCCGGTGCCAGCTTTAAAGACCTATCATTGGCTGTACATGTAAAATGAATGTCATGAAGGGTTTAAAAGAATACTAACACAAAAAATTTACAAAACACAACTCAGAACTTCCATCATTCATTACCTGTATTCCCTTGGTTCTGTTTTATCTCATTTTCCAATTAAAAATCAGAAATGTATCAAGAAATCTTTACTGTGTGACCCAGAAGCTCAACCATGTTTCTTCTCCTCCTCATCATTACTGTTCTGTGACTGGCTGTAAGAAGTAGCTGGAGCAGAAGCCTCCCTACCATGTCCTGCCTGCCGTAGTGATAGGTAGATTATAAAGTCTTAGCCCAATCGTTAAGCCCCATCCAAAATTTGGCACCAACCGAAGATGGAAGACAGTAGTAATACCTTTTGTTCTCTGAAGGTATTCTACAAGACTGATTGTGTCAGGATCACGCAGATAATGCTGCAAACAGTTGGAGCACTTCTTGTTTGCTTTTAGCATTCATTTTTAGGTCTATTGTTCCTAGGGTCTAAGATTTGGTCATTGTGAATATCTCATGAAAATCACAAATGTTAGCTGGAATAATCTTACATGGATTTATCAGGGCCATGGGCACTACTACCATATTTTACTGGCCATGTACACGTAAAAGGATTTTCCGAGACTTTTTTACTGATGACTTATCCTCTGGATAGATTATTCGTTTTTAATCTGTGGGTGTTCAACACCAGGGACCCCTGCCGATCAGCTCTTTGAGAAGACATTAGCACTCCCAGTAGCTCCACCACCTTCTCTCAGCTCACATGCACAGTGCCGTCCATTTGATAGCAGCTGTGCTTGGTATTATTCACTTCAATGAGGCTGAGCTGCTCCTAGGCCACGTGACTGATAAAAGTGACATCACATGGCCTAGACAAAGCTGTGTGAAGGCTGCAGTGCTACTGTGAGTGCCAGTACCTTCTCGAACAGCTGTGGGCTCCTGGGCTTCGGACCCCTACGATCAGGTACTAATAATTTATCCAGTAGAAAAGTCTTGAAAAACCCCTTTAAGGATCAGTTCAGATAAAGTTAACAGAATGAGACGTGACACATAATTTCAGTTCCAAGCTTCTAAACTGTCTTAAACATTCATATGAAATTTATATGAATATAATCACCATGACGAGTCTAATAAAGTAAAAATAACTCTGTAATAAATTATTTATGTCAGTGCTATACAAATGTAATTATATGTTCAGGGAGGGAACGTGTGAAGAAAAGGAACACTCCTATTTGATCGCCAAGAACAGAATAATGGTAACCTTTTGTCATAGTCTTCATATTATAAAATATATGCATGCACTGCCCCCTTGTGGCAATTTAAATTTTATTAGCGCTATTATCTATTAGTGCTAAATGAAAGCCCCAACCAAAACAAGATGAAGGAACAATGAATTATGTTAGGCATGAAATAATATGCGTGTATAGCTAGCTTTATTTTACTTTACTATCAAACCAAACTGAATTTATTGACACACCCTGATGTCATCATGAACAAAGTAAAAATAACTCTGTAGCAAAGTATTTATGTCAGTACTATATTAAATGTTCAGGGAGGGAACGTGTTAAGAAAAGGAACACTCCTATTTGATTGCCAAGAACAGTAATAATGATCCTACAGTCTTCATAGTATAAAATATGTTCATGTACTGCCCCCTTGTGGCCATTTAAATTTTATTAGCGCTTGTATCTATTAGAGCTAAATGAAAGCCCCAACCAAAACCATATGAAGGAACACTGAATTACTTTAGGCATGTAATAATATGCATGTATAGCAGGTTTTATTTTCCTTTATTATCAAACTAAACAGAATTTATTGTCAAACCCTGTTGTCATCATAAATGGCACCATATTTAATCAAGGAACTAAGAGGGTCATTTATTATCCTGAAATATTCTTATATTAGGCGTACTTGAGGCTGAGGCGGTGGTGCAACGGTTATTTGCGCAGCTATGTGCGACTTCGCTCCGCTCACGCCAAGTCTAAAATTGTGGGGCGTGGCATGGGAGGGAAAGGAGGCAGGCCCATCTCATTTACCATTTACAAAATGGTCTAAATCAACTACTGCTGACAGGATGACGCAGGGAAGGCAGGGCACGAACCTCATGAATACAGGGAATGTATGTCATTTTAAGTAGATTTTCACAGGTTTGGCTACATTCACATGACTGTATTTTTGGCAGATCACTCATGGACCTATTCATTTTTATGGGGCCGCAAAAAATGCAGACAGCACACGGACGTGATCCATGCAGCCGTTCTGCAAATTATAGAACATATCCTATTATTGTCAATTTTGCGTAAAAGAATAGGCATTTCTTTAATAGGGCCCACAGATTAGTCGGTATCCGCAAAACGGATATGGCTGTGTGAATGCAGCCTTATAAGGGCTGTCTGCTTTTTTATATTGATGACCTATCCTGAGTATAAGTCATCAATATCAGATCGGCAGTGGCCACAGTTGTGATGGAGAGCAGGTAAACAGTGAAGAGAAGGCAGCGCTGATCGTGGGGGTTCGGGAGTCAGACCACCTCCGATCTGATATTGATGACCTACGGATGTAGTAGAGTTAACACACATGCTTTATGAGACGTGTTATCTAAACTAAATGCATTAGGCAAACACCTTCAATTGCTTTTCAATGGCTTTTGTTTCAAGATAACTCGATGAGTTAAGAAATTTGAGTTAAGAGTTTGTGTGTTAACCCTGCTACATCTGTATACTGTCATCAATATAAAAACATGGAGGCTTTCTCTCATGCAACATATTCTATCGCAACTAAACGCAGGGCATACAATGCATTTTTCATGCAGGATTTTCCTATTCAAGTCAATGGCTCAATGAAAAAAAGCAGAAGGATATATTCGCACAGTTAAAATTCACAGCAGACAAATCATTTGCAGATCAGTAGAAGAATTAGTAGCTGACAACAGGTAGTTTTGGTGGCAGATTTGTAATTTGGTTGAATTTTTACAGAAGTTTTTGAGTTTTTTCAAGTGTTTTAGAAGAGTTTTTCTATTGAGGTGTCTGCCTCCACATTGACGTTTATAGAATCCACCATTAGTGTTTTGAGCGAACCCGAACGGTAAAGTTCGGGTCCGTACCGAACTTTGCGAGTTTGGGTACCCGGCACCGAACTTTGCCGGAAAAGTTCGGGTTCAGTGTTCGGGCATTTAATAAAGCTTTTGAAAGGGTGCAGGGCAGCCAATCAACAAGCTTTCAAGCTGTGGGCACTTAGAAGCCATCACAGCCATGCCTAGTAATGGCATGGCTGTGATTGGTCAGTGCATCATGTGACCCAGCCTCTATACAAGCTGGATCACGTGTAGCACCGCCCATCAGCTCTGAGTAGTGCAGGGACAGGAAGCAGGCAGCTGAAGCGAGACAGAGTGTTAGGAACCTGGCTATTTGTTTTGTGGGTGACCTATAATGATTTTATGTGGGTGCAATACACCAGCTTTGCACCCCTGACACAAAAATATAACAGTTAATCCGTCTGTTAGTTCGATAGGTGATATATACCCATTTTTGGTTTGAGATACACGTGCACTGCACATGTGACAGGGAAATGAATATAGTTAATCCATCTGTTAGTTCAGTCGGTGGCCTCAAAGAATGAGGAGAGCATCAAATAAGGCATGTGTCCCTGGTCGTGGTGCTGCTGGTGCTGGTGGAGCTCCTGTTGCAGGGAGAGGACGTGGTCGATCTGTGCCAGCTAGATGCCCCAAATCAAACACCTTTCTCAGGTGCACGTAGGCGACAGGACGTTCAGCGTCATTTTGTAGGCCAGAATACCAGTGTATGAATGGTGAGGCCAGAACAAGTAGAGGCGGTAGTAGATTGGATGGCTGACAGTGCCTCCAGTTCCTTCACATTGTCTCCCACCCGGTCCCCTGTTAAAACCACAGAGTTGGCACCTGCAGCCCATGGGCATCTGTCTTTCACCTCACCCCTTGCAAATCAGCCAAGCAGTTTGAGCCCCAAGTCATGCAGCAGTCTCTTATGCTTTTTGATGACTCTGCTGGCGGTGTTTCAATGGGCCATCCACCTAGGCCTGCCCCAAAAGTTGAAGAAATTGAGTGCACTGATGGCCAACCACTTATGTTTCAGGATGTGGACATGGGAGGACCACCACAGCACGTCTCTGATGATGATGACGAAACACAGGTGCCAACTGCTGCGACTTTCTGCCGTGTGCATACCAGCCATGAGGGCAGGGTTAAAGAGTGGGTGGAAGATGATGTGGAGGATGATTAAGTCCTAAACCCCACATGAAATCAAGGTCATGCGAGTGACATGTGCAGTTCGGAGGAAGAGGTGGTGGTCACACACCGCCAGCCGCACAGCAAAAGAGGGAGCAGGGTGCAAAAGCAGAGTGGTCGTCCCCTATCCAGTATGACTGCTACTTCCCACCACACCCAGGGACTGAGCACACCTAAGCCAGCTCCAAGGAATTCCCTGGCATGGCAGTTCTTCAATGTGCTGACGACAAGATGCGAGTGGTTTGCACTCTGTGCAATCAAAGCCTGACGCGAAGCATAAATGTTCTAAACCTGAGCACCACCTGCATGATCAGGCATCTAAATGCAAAGCACAAGCTGCAGTGGAGTACACACCTGAAAAACCACAAAATATCTCATGCTCCTCTTGCTCCCTCTTCTGCTGTGGTCTCGGCCTCTTCCTCCCTCTCTGGAGTGGCAGTGGCACCTGCCACCCCACAAACAGAGGATGTGGCAGCAACACCACCACTTCCACCACCGTCACCCAGCATGTCCACACTGCCCCATGGAAGCGTTCAGCTGTTCATCCCCCAAACACTGGAGAGAAAGAGGAAGTACCCCCCTACCCATCCGCGATCCCTGGCCCTGAATGACAGCAGTTCAAAATTCCTGTCCTTTGAAATTCCGTCATTCCATCTGATGGCGAGCCATCCCTACCCTGCACAACCAAGTGGCGGACAAAAATCAAGTGTGCACTGCGCAACGCCATTGTCACGCTTCGGGGTGGGAGGTAGACCCCGCACCGAGCATAAGAGGGAAGGGGGGGGAGAACAGGGAATCAGGCCTCAGAACTAGGGAAGGAAGATGGACACCTCCTAGTAGAATCCAAACAAAAATCCTGACTGACTACCAGTATGAACAGACCACAGAGGTAGGTGTGTTCATACGCACGATTACCTAGAGTCCTATCTAGCCCTATAGGACAATGGTACTAAAGGCAGGGACGAGACTACCTGTTCCTCCAAAAATGAAGGACGAACAGGAGTCTCCTTCAGGCCTAATACAAACAATAGGGAAATGCAACACACAGAACCCAAAACAAAATACAATAAGGGAAAGGAAAGACTTAACTTCAAAGGGGCTATGGAAGCACCAGGAACTCCATCAAGATCCACACACCAGCTATCCACAAATGAAACTGAAGCAATAAACCGCACAGCATTGTGGAAGAAGCAACAATAAATAAGGAACGTTAGATGACCACATTAGCAACACCTGAGGCAAGGGGTGTGGCCATTACCATAAACAACACAGACGCATATTGATCCACAAGGAAATCCTGTCAGATAAAACCACGTGTTGCCAGTCTCACCGATCTCCTGTCACCTGTCGCAGGAACGCCCGTGACAGCCATCTGTGGCAAGGTCCACATAACTACCAATATGTGGACCAGTAAGCACGGGCAGGGACGTTATATCTCCCTAATTGCACACTGGGTAAATGCAGTGGCGGCTGCGCCTGAGGCGGATAGCAGTTTGGCGCTACCGAGGATTGCACCTACCGCCGCTTTCGGCCTTCTCACCCTGCTGCTGCTCGCCTTTCTGCGCTGCAGCGTAACTTTGGCCTTCCCGCTCACTGCCTCATATGCTGGAGAGACTGTACAAGCAACAGCAGCAGGCAATAGTGGAGTTTCAGCTGCAACACGCACGGGTGAGTCGCTCTGCAGAACAGCGCCACTTCATCACCAATGAGTGGGCCTCCATGCGGGACATGTGTACCGTGTTGTGCTGTTTCAAGTACTCCACCAACATGGCCAGTGCCGATGACGCAGTCCATACATATAACCAGCTCAGTATACAGTTCTAATCACTATATTAACAGTAAGAACATTATATAACTGTTTTAAATACCTATTTTGTCCTCTCTGCTTCTGTAAAACACAGCTCTTAGTGGAGTGAATGTCTGTTCAGCTTCTCTCTCTGGTGAATAAAAAATTTAAGGAAGTTCCCACACAGGATGTGTGTGAGGCTGGCTGTGATTGGCCAAGACTCCTGCTGTGTGTGAGGCTGGCTGTTATTGGCCAAGACTCCTGCTGTGTGTGAGGCTGGCTGTGATTGGTCTAGACTCCTGCCCAGCAACAACAGTTTACCTCTTTGCTTTCTGTTGTTTCTGTTGTGTCATTGAGCTTACCTCACATCCATATAATAAATCTTAAAGGCATATATTATCTTTTCTGCTGCTGTGAACAGTTACGTAACATCCAAACATGAAGTCACTGTGTTTAGAGGTGACCGTGAAACGAATATATCTTAACCAGTGAATTGTCACTGTATATAACTCTACCCTTGTCTTTAACACACAAACATAGGAACTGTATTAAGGTTATTGACCGGTCTAGCTGTATAAACATATAAGCTATATTAGCAAACTAGGACAGGTCTTAGCTGGCCAGCTACACTCCCACCAAAATTACCTATAATTCTATGTTCTTAGTGGTAGGACTCAGTGGTGTACCGCCAATAGAGGCATGGTATGCCACTGCTATGGGTCCGTGGCACTGGGGGGCCCGAAGCGCTCGGAAGGCCCCGCCCCCTGCAACTGCGCTCACTGCAGGCTCAGAGGCAGTCTGCCCACTTATAATTGGCTCCCAGCGCCGCCGATAATACACGCCCCCCCCCCCTCTGTCTGACTTCTCATTGACTGGACAGCATTAGCAGTGTGCAAAGATCCTGCTGCTGCCCGCCCGCCAGCCTCGCCAGTGCCACCCAAAACCGTCATCTCACAGTCAGTCCGGACCTGTGCCACTGCCAGCCCATCCACACAGTAGGACTGCCCCAGCCACTATCTTTACAACCGGGATCATTAATGAAAAGAATGTCTGTACTAATAACAGTCTCTCTTAGCACTGGCGTAACTAGAAATGACTGGACAGTGGGCCCCCCAGCAAATTTTTGAATGGCCCCCCCCCCCAGCTGTTTGGCACCTCTGACCTGCAGAGACACTTGACTTCTTCCCTAATACAGTTCAAATTCCAATTATCGTCCAAAAGACAAGTCATGGAAATATATGTATACTGTAGTATGATATTTTGACAGTAAAGATAAGAATAAAGGTCTTCTGGTTAGTACAGTATACTTTCTATATTTCCATGACTTGTCTATTGGACGATAATTGGACTGTATTAGGGAAGTCAAGTGTCTCTGCTGGTCAGAGGTGCCGGACAGCTGGGAGGGGGGCAATTCAAAAATTTCCTGTGGGGCCCGTTGAAAAATATCCTGTGGGGCCCAGTCATTTCTAATTACGCTAGTGCTAATAGAGACTGTATAAAACGTTCCAGTTCCAGAACTTCATGTATGGGACTTTCTGAGGGCAGCAGCAAGCAGAGTTCCTGTGGGGGTGGGCGGTACTGTAGGCTCATAGAGGACTCAGGACAGTGCCCCCCCCCCTCCCCCCCCCCCCCCATGAACTCTGCTTGCTGTTAAGGGGAACCTGTCACCTCAAAAACACAAATAAAACCGCCAGCATTAGTCGTCCCCAGTCTGTTCATAATTGGAGATGAGCAAATTTAATATTTTAAAATTCGTTCACGCTTCGTTTGGTGGTAAAAGATGAATTGCATTATGGATTCCGTTACCACGGACCATAATGCAATTCCATGACGGAATGCATAACTGAATGCCTTTATAGGCAGCTTTATAGGCATTCCATTATTCATTCTGTCATAATAGAAGACTAGGGCCTGCATAACGGATCCGTCTAGTTTGCGTTATGCTGGAGTCCTCAGTAGGTCATGTATACATTTCTTTATTGGCAAATGGGGGGGGGTGGCAGGGGAGGAGCCAGGGCAGGAGGTGGGATGGGCCAAGGTAGTGAGTGGGGTTAGGGGGCCCAATTCAAATTCTTGCTATGGAGCCCAATGATTTCTATGTACGCCCCTGGTAGGACTTGAACATGAATTTGA
The DNA here is from genome assembly GCF_014858855.1 of Bufo gargarizans. Lineage (NCBI taxonomy): Eukaryota > Metazoa > Chordata > Amphibia > Anura > Bufonidae > Bufo > Bufo gargarizans. Next base: position 193,383,230 of record NC_058080.1, read on the forward strand.
GGAATTTTCCTTCAGGTTCTGAACTTCCAAGTGTCTTTTATCACTCAAGTAGAACAACTAACTTCTGTATAGGACATTCCAACTTGAGTGGAGTAGTGAGACGTTTTCCTTTTTGTCAAGTTTTGAGTCTCCTATTTGTAACAACACTCTTCCTACTAGTTTGTCTTCATCCTTTTGAACTTCTAGAACTTTGGCCAATTTCCATTGACTTCTAGGTAAATCTTCTTCTTTAACTTACACTATGTCACTAACTTGGACATTTCTTCTGGGTGTTTGCCATTTACTTCTTAGCATAAGACTGGCGAACTGCTCTTTTCTCCATCTATTCTAAAACTGTTCTGATAGATATTGAACTCTTCGCCATCTCTTTTTAGCATATAAATCCTTTTTGGTGAACTTGCCAGGTGGTGGCTGTATGTAATCAGACTTAAGGTGTAGTAGATGGTTGGGAGTTAAAGGGTCCAAACTTGTTGGATTGTTGATGTTATCAACTGTAAGTGGATGACTGTTAACAATAGACATTACTTCATAGAATAGGGTCCTAAGTGAAGCATCATCTATTCTCCCAGCATTCTTTTTCAACACTGAACTTAACACATTTCTTACAGTTCTGATTTGTCTTATCCAAAGTCCTCCTCTATGGCTTGCATGCAGGGTCGGTGCAAGGATTTTTGCCGCCCTAGGCAAACAGACGATCTGCTCATATCATGTTCCTCCCCTTTCTCAGCATTTAAATTAAAAGAACTTCTATGTTTCCCTTAGGGTTAATCAAGCTTCTTGTAGCTGTCTCCCTGACAGCCGCTAGAGGTGCTTCCACGATTCTCACAGTGAAAATTACAGTGGGAAGACGCCGAACAAAGTTTTGAATGCGTGCGCATGCGCATTCGCAGCTGAGAGGAGGATCGGGGAGAAGAGTTCCCAGTGCCGGCACTGGAGAAAGGTAAGTGGCTGAAGGGGTTTTAACCCCTTCAGCTTAGTGGGAGGGGGACACGAGGGTGCCCTACTCCTAACAACTATATAGTGACAGGAAAAGGAGTTTGTTTTCCTGGCACCAGGGCCGTCTTTACCAAGGGGCAAAAGGGGCAGCTGCCCTGGGCCCAGTTGCTCCTGGGGGGCCCAAGGCAGCTGCCTCTTGAGCCCTGCTAGCCACTGCCCCGGGTGTCAGGCTGTCAGCTACACAGTCCAGGCATCGTACTGTTAGAGCTGTGAATGTGATCTAGGACCTTAGATGACATCATCACCATGTGACCAGTAACCTAGCAATATTACTGGTCACATGGCTATGAGGTCATCACAGGTCCTACCAGGAGTGTTGCAGGAGAAGTTTGACTTAACTGTGGAGCTTTTTATGTGAAGATTACATCAGAAAAAGGTGACAGGGGCTGTTATGCTAATATACTGTAAACTACTGTATAGTGGGGTGCTGTATACTGTGTGGGGCCTGTATACTGTGTGGGGCCTGTATACTGTGGGGAGCCTGTATAGTGTGGGGGGGGCTGTATAGTGTGGGGGGGCCTGTATAGTGTGGGGGGCCTGTATAGTGTGGGGGGGGGGCTGTATAGTGTGGGGGGCCTGTATAGTGTGGGTGCTGTATATTGTGGAGTGCTATACTGCTGTACTGTATACTGTGGGGGCTGTATAGTGTGAAGTGCTATACTGCTGTACTGTATAGTATGGGGGGCTGTATAGTGTGGGGGGCTGTATCGTGTATAGTTTGGGGTGCTGTATACGGTGAGGTGCTATACTGCTCTACTGTATACTGTGAGGTGCTGTATACTGTGGGCTGCTATACTGCTCTACTATATACTGTGGGATACTGTATAGTGTGGGGTGCTATACTGCATACTGTGGGTTGCTGTATACTATAGGGTGCTATGCTGCATACTGTGGGGTGCTGGGGTGCACTGTAACACAAGGGTGAGCCGAGCCCTGGTCTCCTTCCTGAGCCGCTGGAGTCTTCAGAACTGGAAGTATTTACAGTCATTCACTGTACTCTACCAGGTGTGTGAATTTTTTGTGTGTGTGTTGTGGTGGAGGGCGTAATTGCTTGCTAAGGTGTGGGAAGGCGGGATCCAGGGGGCCCAAGTAAATTTTTGCCCAGGGTCCAATCAATATTAAAGACGGCCCTGCCTGGCACTATAGTTCTCTTTTACCACCAGTACTGCACAGTGCCTGTTCTCTGCAGGAACAGGCTATAGACACCAGTACCACTACATCAAACTGTAGTGGTTCTGGGACTATAGTGTCCTTTTAGGCTCTATTTACACGTCCGCAATTTCGTTCTGCATTTTGCGGAACGGAATTGCGGACCCATTCATTCCTATGGGGCAGCACGATGTGCACTTCCGGGTCCGCACTTCCGGTCCGCAATTGCGGACAAGAACAGGCATATTCTATTAGTGCCGTCAATGTGTGGTCTGCAAAATGTGGACCGCACATTGCCGCTTTTTGTGTTTTGCGGATCCGCGGCTCCATGTATCTACAAAACACGTGGCGGACCTTTCGTGGTACCAAGGTTTCGGGACAATCGCAACCTATCACAGGTAGGTATGCGATCTCGATCTAGAGGTATATTGTCTTTTGTATAAGCTGAAGGTAGATCTAATGTTAAGTTTAAATGAAGTCCTCTAACTCTCAGTCCTTTGACCCTTTGACTGTTCACTAATGTGTCTCTCCCCGTCATTGTGGCGAGTTTGAGCGTCACTGGCTCTGTAGCCACTTGTAATTTCTTGCAGATTTCTTGATCAATGAAGGTGACGTCACTCTGGGCATCCAGTAGCACATAGGCGTATACCTTCTTGTTCCTCCTTTTAAGATTTGAAATGCAAACTGGTACAACCATTGATGTGCCGTTGCTTTCTCCTTCCATCACTCTACAAGAGAATACCGATACTTTCTTTCCTTTCTCAGTATCTTTAGGTATTGAGGATTTATCTTTCTTTGGACGTTCTTCATGTAGTGGTGTAGGATGGCGTCTTTTGCAAATGCTGCATGTGGCCTTTTTCTTACACTCTTTAGTAACATGGCCTTTTCTTAGACAACTGAAACACAGTTGGTTATCCAGTGCAAACCTTTTCTTTTTACCTGGGGACTTCTCCTTCAATTCACTTGAGTATGGAGTGGTTCTCTCCACAGAATATACACTTGAAGGTAGTCTGAAGATTTGTCGGTTCTGTCTCTCTAATGATCCCAGTAGTGACTTTGAACTTGCTCTCGTAGGTATCTGGACCTTTAGCTGCTGCTTTGGTTGCAAAGCTAGTTTCTATTGAACGTCATATCTCTCTTGCAGGCCTTTCTTCTAAGGATTTTAAGACGTAAGATGATGTTACTGGATTACATGCTATCCATGCTTCCTTATTGATGAACTCAGAGAACTCTCTAAAACTTGGGAAGTTCTTGCCTAGATCTAACTGTTCAGTCACATAGCGATTCCATCTATAAGCCACTTCTTCAGGTAGCTTGGCTAGCATCCTGTGGTTTTCTAGATAGTCGTTCAGCACTTCTAGACCTTGAACATGTGGGATGGCATTGCTGCATGCTTGCAGGAAGTCACCATACTCTTGGGGTCTGAAGTGTTCTTTAGGACCTATTTTAGGTCAGTTATTCAATTTCTCTCTAAAAGCTCTTTGTACTAAGAAAGGATGATCATATCTTTCATTTAATTTTTCCCAAGCTTGCTTGTAGGCTTCTTTGTCTTTTCTATAGAAGTTACCTTTAAGAACTTCCTTGGCTTCTCCACCAACATATCTCTGAAGGTAGAATAACTTGCCGACTGGACTGAAGCAATGATGCTCAATGATCATTTCAAAACTTGCCTTCCACTCTATGAACTTTAGTACATCTCCTGAAAATACAGTAGGTTCCGCAACTGGAAGTCTAGCTAGGACTGTTCTCTGTGGTCTTGCTGGGACAATGGTTGTAACATTCTCCTGAGCATTGCCGTGGCATCTAGGAATTGAATCATCTGGTTCTATTTTCTCACTTAGTTCTGAATTAGGCGAGTCCCTTTCTTCTTCTTTTCCGGTAGATATAGAGGGTAAATCCCCACACCTTTTTCCTAATACTGGACTAGGCCTCTCTTTGACTTTCTGAGCAGGGATGGAAGGATAATGACTTATTTCTTTACTACATGCTGGAGATTTCCTTTCATTCTCTTGGGCGTATGAAGGAAAATGGGAGTCTTTTTCTTCACTTAGTACAGATTTGAACCTATGACTACTCTGACTCTTATTCTTCTCATGTACTTTGAGTCTGGCTTCTATGATCTTCACTTCTTTCTGCCTTTCCAGACTTTTCATCTGTTAGCACTGTGCTTCCATTTCAGCATACATTTGATGGTGCTGTGCCTCCATTTCATCTTTCATCTGATGGCGTTGTGCATCCATTTAAGCTTCTATTTGATGGCGCTGTGCTTCCATTTGTCAGCGCTGTGCCTCAATGGCAGCTTCTATTTCAATTTCTGCTCTCTTGACAGCAAGTTGTTTAGCTGATTCCTTTCTTTTGGCTGAAGTATTTGAGGACTCTGATATATGGGTGGCACTTCTGCTAGTGAAGGAAGTCACACTTGAGATTGTGGTTCCCCCTAAGGACCTAGCATAGTCTCTTATAAAAAGCTCATTCATTCTACTTCTTGCTTCATAATAATTAGCTGCAGATGAAAGTTCTCTCATGAGCTTTACCAAATATTTAGTGACTGCAGTACATGTGTCCATGTTCCTTACAATATCCTGGGAAGGTGTCGTAAATGACCGCAGGTTGACATATGCTGCCATAAGCTCCGATTCAGATTCTTCTACCATCTCTACCATATCACTCAAGTTCCTTTTTATACTTTCTTGCTTTAGCTTTCTACAAATGTCTTTAATGTATTATTTCCACCTATCATACATCCGGCAAACTTTTTCTCTTTTAATGCTGCTTCTTGCTCTAAATTTTCCGTCATCTTTGAGGTCGGTTTTCTGGCAGGTGATGAACGTCTTAGTTCGTCTGTTTGGGCTATATTTGTTTGAGGCAAGACTAATTCTGCAACAGACTCTTCTACCTCAGACAGGTTCCCTTGCTCTTCAACTTCTACTCTATCTTTGTATCCTCTAATACTAGGCTCAGACATTTTATTTTCAATTGTATCACAATCAATACAAATAATAAGATGCCTTTCACTTTAAATGCAATACTGACAAATGAAGAAATAAATGACTTTAACTTTTAATACTTTAGAGTCCTTTGTTTTACTTTATTTCTAAACACGAAAATGTCACTTTATACCAAAACCTATGTGCAATGATAAGTAATAAGGAAAGCTCTGACCTTATTCTGAAGAGCAGGAACAAATGTCTGTCTTAAAGGAGACGTGTCTTTTCTTGATGATGCTCTGCGATGACTTGCGATACTCTGTGATGACTTGCGATGCTCTGCGATGACTTGCGATGCTCTGCGATGACTTGCGATGCTCTGCGATGACTTGCGATGTTCTGTGATGACTTGCAATGCTCTGTGATGACTTGCGATGCGCTGTTGCAGGCTATGGGTCTAGTGGCGGGAAACTGGCTGGCTGCAGTACGTGGTCTTTTGGTGGATAGCGGTGTGGGCACTCTAGCTGTGGACTTTGGCCTCCCACCATACGCCTTTTTCTCTCTCTAGGGATCGCAGGAGGGTTGGAGCTCTTTCTCTAACTATTTTGCCTTTGCCATTCTGCCACTTTAAGAGTCGGCTGCAGTTTGACTAATGCACACGTTCTATGGCCTCTATGGTAGCTCCGCTGAGGTGTATTTGTTTGCTCACTCATGGAACAGTTGCTGCGCCGCGGTATATGCTGGCGCTCTGCTGCTCTTAGTGCTTCTCAACTTGCACAGTAAAGAGCGCATATCACTTTGCCCTCTGAGGGTAATAGTTTCACTGTGGCAGGCGCAGCACTATGAAGTGCCTTTTCGCTGTAGCATTAAAATAATTTTTATATCTGTGACTTTTAGTCTAACCAGACTGTCTATTACTCCGTTCTATGGAAACAGTAGGTTTAAAGAGCACACCAAATGCTTGAAAAAACTTCTTTATTAACGTCAAATTTTCTTCATATGTAACACTGCCGCCTCCGCAGCAGATAGTCCATGTACATTACACGTGTTGAAAAGATATCACAAAATGGCCGTATGCATAAGATGGTGGTTCAACTGTTCAAGCTTGTCATTCAACATTCAGAGAGGTATAGCTGAGGTCTAACTAATAGTTCACTTGCTGAATTTGGTCGCAATTTGCAATATGCATTTTGCAGATTGGTTGACTATGATCTGGTATGGTTGTATGCAATTTGAATTGCAATATGCAATTTGAATGGTTGAAATTGTTTGTATGATATTTGCAGTTTGCAATTCAAAACTTTGTATGGTGAAACTGTAAGTAAACATACATATGACCAGTTCAAAATACAGTTATAATCACTATATTAACAGTAGGAACATTATATAACTGTTATAAATACCTATTTTGACCTCTCTGCTTCCATAAAACACAGCTCTTAGTGGAGTGAATGTCTGTTCAGCTTCTCTCTCTGGTGAATAATAATTTCTAGCAGCTCCTGCTAGGGAATATCCCACACAGGCTGTGTGTGAGGCTGGCTGTGATTGCCCAAGACTCCTTCTGTGTGTGAGGCTGTCTACGATTGGTCTAGACTCCTGCCCAGCAACAACAGTTTAACTATGCTTTCTGTTGTTTCTGCTGTGTCATTGAGCTTACCTCACATCCATATAATGAACCTTAAAGGCATATTATCCTTTCTGCTTCTGTAAGTAAAAACACTGTTCAATGTTACTACAAAGTTTAGATTCCATTTATTCTACTCATCCACCATCCAAGTTCAACTACCCCTTTTGCGCTGTTTCGGACCACATCACATCTGGGATCCACGGATATCCAGGTAGGAACACTGTGACACGTGTACATAACTTCTACAGAGACTGTAGGCCACCCTGCACCACTTTGGCAATCCTACCTCTGGGTACCAACATTACCATCTACAAATTGAGCCTTGAGCTTCCGCTGCTTAACTGCAGCTGGCATCACGTTTACTTGCTCTATAAGAGGGACATATTTCGTAGAAAACTCCTAAGGGGCAAAGGGTTCCCCAGACGCTGCAACCAGTGGGCTCGTTGAATTTACACTGAAGTCAATGGATAACTGTTCATGTTCTGAAAGTGGATTCAGAGGTGGAAAATGACCATTTCCACTGCAGAATCAAAGGCATATTAATCCAGTGTGAACATACCGTCAGGACTGTCCATTTTTCACTGACGATGGCTAGGAGGTTCTGTAAGTTATGCCTGTGAAAAACTCATGAAAACGAATGAATGGAAAAAAAAATACCTCAACAGAATTGCAGAAAACACTGCAGCACAACTGAGGGCAAAACATCAGACAGAACTTGTGAGTTTAACACCTTAAGGACACAGCTTAGTTTGGTCTCTAAATAGGTTCTCCAGGGCGTAGAAAATTGATGCCCTATCCTCAGGATGATTTTTTTCAGTAAGATTATTTACATTGTTGAACAATGAGCAAGTAAAATGCCCTACATTGCCACTAGCTGGCAGTATATTGTATCAGCTATTGTCTACTGGAAGAATATCAATCTATTGTACATTGAGAAACATGATAGAGGCCTGAAAGTCAAGTTCTATAAATCACCTTCATAGAGTAAAGGATAGTCCATTTATATGAGATCAGTAGTGATCTAACTCTCTTCACTCCTGCTGACCAGATGTTTGTAGGGTTTGAAAGAAGCCCTTACCAAAGTTGTATGGAGGCCACTGTGCTCTTGGGAACTTTCAGTGCAGCAGAAATTTTTTGTATCCTTCTCCAGATCTCTGCCTCCACACAGTCCTGTCTCTGAACTCTACAAGCAGTTCTTTCCTCTTCATAAGATATTTTACACTGTATTTGGTAACAGCAAAGTATTTTAAAGAGCATCTGTCAGCAAATTTGTATCTATGAAACTGGCTGACCTGTTACATGTGCGCTTGGCAGCTGAAGCATCTGTGTTGGTCCCATGTTCATATGTGCCTGCATTGCTGGGAACAATTATATTTTAATATATGCAAATGAGCCATTGCCATTGCAGAGACACCTGAGCCCATTGCTCCTAGAGGCTAATTTGCATATATTAAAATTTTTCTCAGCAATGTGAGCACATATGAACATGGGACCAACACAGGAGCCTTCAGCTGCCAAGCGCACATGTAACAGGTCTGCTGACAGATGCCCTTTAACCCCTTCCCAACCACCCAACGTAAATTTACATCAGCGGTTGGGCATTTAAAAATGACTCCTGCTCGCCAAACAGCAGGCACCCAGGACTAAGATATGCAATTGACAAGAACAGGCTTTAGCTCCCCCCCCCCCCCCCCCCCCCGGGAGGATCGGAGTTGCCGGATGCAGTGTGCGTCAGCCTCTGTCTTCAGGAGTGGTACAGGCCTGCCGCACACTATTTCCTAGGGGCTTCATAGGAACCTAGGGCACATTTCTAAAACGCTGGTCTTAATAAGGCCCCGCACTGGCGGTGGTGCTTGCTTCTACATAACTTCGGCAGATCCACTGCTGCTTCTAAATGTAAGACAGCTTCCTAGCAGGAGTAGAAAAAGGTAAATGAGAGGGGCCTGCCAGGCCTGTCCCCTTCCCCACCCATTTTCCTGGCATAAGATGGGAAAAAGTCGAGGATTTCAGCACAAAAGGACCTTTTCACTGCAATCTGCGCCAGAAATATGCCTAAGGGTACTTTCACACTTGCGGCAGAGAAATCCAGCAGGCAGTTCCGTCGCCGGAACTGCCTGCCAGATCTGTTAAAACGTATGCTAACTGATGGCATTTGTAAGACTGATCAGGATCCTGATCCGTCTTACAAATACATTGAAATGCTGGATCCGTCTTTCCGATGTCATCCAGAAAAACAGATCCAGCATTTATTTTTTTCACATTTTTTTCGGTCTGCGCATTGACATCTCCGGCATTGCGGTATTTTGAATGCCGGATCCAGCACTAATACATTCCTATGGAAAAAATGCAGGAACCGGCATTCAGGCAAGTGTTTTTTTGTCCGGAGATAAAACCATAGCATGCTGTGGTTTTATCTCTGTCCTGATCAGTCAAAAAGACTGAACTGAAGACATCCGGAACGGATTGCTCTCCATTCAGAATGTATGGGCATAAAACTGATCAATTCTTTTCTGGTATAGAGCCCCTAGGACAGAACTCTATGCCGGAAAAGAAAAACGCTAGTGTGAAAGTACTCTAATATAGGCATATTTCTGTTTCATAAATAAGCCCTATAGTATAATTGTAATTGACTCCAATGCTAATGCATTGGTGTCTATTGGAGAAGCAATCTAACGATTGCTTGTTCTATTTCCCTATGAGAACTATTGAAAAGTGTTAAAAATATGTTTTTTTAAAATATTTTTCAAAATAAAGAAAATAATTCAAATCACCCCCTTTTCTCAAAATAAAAATACATAAATTAAAAAACACCATGAGAATCGACGCATGCAAAAACGCCCATAATATTAAAACATAAAAAGATATATCTGATACGGCAAAGCGGCCAATTCGAAGTTTTTTGGTCTTTTCACCTCCCTCAAAAAATTGAATAAAAAGTGATCAAAAAGTCATACACACCCCATGGTATCCATGAAAAGCACTGATCTTCCTGCAAAAAATTAGCCCTCAAACAGCTCCGTACACATAAAAATAAAAAAGTTTAGGGGTCATATTATGGTACTGCAAAAGAAAAATAGTTTTTTTTCCCCAAAGTGTTTACATTTTTTTCAGTATTAAAACGCATGAAAAACTATACATGTAAGGTATCGTTGTGATTGTAATGACCCGGAGATTAAAAGTAACAGGTCAGTGCATAGGAAACAATATTTTAAAAACCCATAAAACTGTGGCAGAATGGTGTTTCTTTTACAATTCCACCCTATTTGGATTTTTTTTTCTCGCTTTCCACCACATTGTATGCAACTGTAAATGGTGCCATTAGAAAGTACATTTTGTCTCACAAAAAACAACCCCTCATATGGCTATGTGAATGAAAAAATAAAAAAAAGTTATGGCTCCGCTTGATGTAAAAAAATGAAAATGGAAAAACTGAGAATCATATGGTCTTGAAAGGGTTAAGATGGTAGATTTTTTATATTGGTTGACTTCAGCCATCAGTGGTAGTAAAAGGCAGAAGTTTATATCTCCTGTCTGTACTACATTCTGCAGGTATATTTCAGATTTGCATGCTGTTTTTTGATCCTATGCCCCAGTCCAACCTTCAAATCACAAGCTGCCTCCTCTATAAATAGTCTGGAGAAATGTCAGCTGAATCAGCCAGGACCTGAGTAATAAAAGCCTCTATGTATTTGCACAGCAGCAAACACTGGAGACTCTTGTTCTCCGTCACTGTAATTTATGTCAAAGTCAAGACGCTGACACTTATTTACTCACTGTAGACACCAGGGGAGAGTTATCAAATCTGGTGTAAATGGAAACTGGCTTAGTTGCCCATAGCAACCAATCAAATTCATCCTTTTATTTTCCAAAGGAGCACTGCAAAATGAAATCTGATTTGTTGCTATTGGTAACTAAGCCAGTTTTCAGTTAAACCAGTTTTGACAATTCTCCCCCTTTTGTCAGGCTTTTATCTCATATACTATGGGGGAGATTTATCAAAACTGATGTAAAAGAAAACTGGCTTACTTGCCCATAGCAACCAATCAGATTCTATCTTTCATTTTTGAGAGCTCGTTTGGAGAATGAAAGATGGAATCTGATTGGTTGTGATTGGTAACTAAGACCGTTTTCCCCTACAGCAGTTTTGATAAGTCCTCTTTCAGACGAGCGTCCAGGATTTGCTCCGGATGTGTCGCGTGTGCATTGCAGGAAACCCGCGCGAGTGCGCACACAATTTCAGTCAGTTTTGACTGCGATTGCGTTGTTCAGTTTTTATCGCACGGGTGCAATGCGTTTTGCAAGCGCGTGATAAAAAAACTGAATGTGATACCCAGACCCGAACCCGGACTTACATAGTTACATAGTTAATACGGTTGAAAAAATACATACGTCCGACAAGTTCGACCAAGGAATAAGTGGGGACACGAGTCCCAGAAGGAAGTGAGACTCAGATTTCTACACGTTTTCATAAGCATTAATGTTTTTTACTTTTAAGAATTCGCCTAAATCCTTTTTGAAACTGTCCACTGTTCCTGCTGTGACCACGTCCTGAGGAAGTCCATTCCACAGATTCACATTTCCCACAGTAAAGAAACTTTGACGCTTCTGGAGACTGAACTTTTTCTTCTCCAGTTGGAGGCAGTGCCCCCTTGTCTTTTTAAGCACATTTTACATGGAACAGCTTTTCGCTGTATTTTTTGTATGGCCCATTTATATACTTGTATAGGTTAAGGGGCTTCTGTCACCCCACTAAACTCATATTATTATTTTTTTGGTACTTATAATCCCTATCCTGCGATATATCTATACATTATGTTATTAATCATTTTCGTTCTGTAGATATGTAAAAAAAACTTACTTTTATAATATGCTAATTACCTGTCTACCAGCAAGTAGGGCGGCTACTTGCTGGTAGCCGCCGCAAAAAACCGCCCCCTCCTCCTGTTGATTGACAGGGCCAGCTGCGATCTCCTCCTCCGGCTGGCCCTGTCAGCATTTCAAAAATCGCGCGCCTGTGTTGATTCGGCGCAGGCGCTCCGAGATAAGGAGGCGAGCCTCCTCAGCACTCCCTCAGTGTTCCTGCGCCGATGACGTCTTCTCTTTCGGTGACGTCATCGGCGCAGGTGTACTGAGGGAGTGCTGAGGATGCGAGCCTCCTTATCTCAGAGCGCCTGCGCCGAATCAACACAGGCGCGCAATTTTTGAAATGCTGACAGGGCCAGCCGAGGGGGAGATCCACGGGAGGAGGGGGCGTTTGAGGGGGCGTTTTTTTGCGGCTGCTACCAGCAAGTAGCCGCCCTACTTGCTGGTAGACAGGTAATTAGCATATTATAAAAGTACGTTTTTTTTACATATCTACAGAACGAAAATGATTAATAACATAATATATAGCTATATCGCAGGATAGGGATTATAAGTACCCCCCCAAAAAAAAAGAGTTTAGTGGGGTGACAGAAGCCCTTTAATCATGTCCCCCCTTAGATGTCTCTTCTGAAGAATAAATAAATTCAATTCTTTTAATTTTTCTTCATAACCAAGACCCTCCATGCCCCTTATCATTTTAGTCGCTCTCCTCTGTACTTTTTCCAGCTGCAGTGCATCCTTTCTATGTACTGGTGCCCAGAACTGGACTGCATGTTCTAGATGAGGCCGCACCAACACTTTGTAAAGTGGTAGTATTACATCCCTGCCCCGCGAGTGCATGCCTCGTTTAATGCATGACAATGTCCTGCTGGCCTTAGAAGCAGCTGATTGACATTGTATGCTGTAATTTACTCTACCATCCACAAGGACACCCAAATCCTTCTCTATAAGTGACTCTCCCAGTGCTACATCCCCTAGGTCCGGACATATGAAGCACGGCGATTATTACTACCAAGATGCATAACTTTACATTTGTCCACATTGAACCTCATTTGCCAAGCTGATGCCCAATCACTCAGAGTGTTCATGTCAGCTTGAGTGTTCAAGTAAGTCAGAAGTCAACTTCTTCAGTTCGGGTTTGGGTTAGGTGTTCTGTAGATTTTATTATTTTCCCTTATAACATAATAGCATTCTTAATCCAGAATGCTTACTAAAATGTCAATTGAGGGGTTAAAAAAAAACAACAAAAAAAACTTACCTTATCCGCTTGATCGCGCAACCGGCATAGTCTTCTTTCAGGACCTGCAAAAGGAACTTTGATGACGCAACCCACGTGATGAGCTCGGTGACGTCTGCGCAGGTCCTGCTGAATAAAGATTGAAGATCCTTCCATCTTCATTCAGCAGGACCTGCGCTGACGTCACCACGTGGTGGGCGCCATTACGTCATCAAAGATCCTTTTTTCAGTATTATCAGTGTCGAACTGGGGTACCTAGGGACCACCAGTAAAATTTATTTTGGGGGCCCACCGTACGGATATATTCAAATATAATAAATAATCTAACAAGTTTTTTTATATGAACATAAGCTGGTTGAGGTGCTGTACATTGAATATATGTATGTAGTGTACTAAATATAATGTGTTATGTGCCACTTGTGCAGGGGGTGGGAGACTAGGGGCCCACCTTGCTCAGGGGCCCACCGGGGGATTCCCCTGTACCCCTGTGGGCTAGTCCGAGCCTTGGTATTATGATGCTGCAGCTTTATCAGCCATGTATGGCCTACGGAGGTAGCAGGGTTAACACACATGCTTTATGAAGACATGTTATCTAAACTAAATGCAACTTGTTTCAAGATAATGTGATGAGTTAAGAAATTTGAGTTAAGAGTTTGTGTGTTCTGTAGCTCAGGTCTGAAACAGGAAAACAGGAAATGCTGGTTAACCTGAATGATGATGTTTGTGTATCTTTCTGCATATTTTCCACCTGTTTTCTTAATCTATGCACCATTAGTACAGGAACTTGGAAAGTGTTATCTCTTTCCAGATGTGTCCTATTATTACATATTTGCTACTCTGAATGATTTCTGATTTATAAGCAGAATTTTGTCACTTGTCCAAGACCATAGGAGACCATCGTTTCTTAAACTTATCTTTCATCCCATTACTAAAGCTAGAAAGTTCCTCAAACTGGCATATTTGATCTACCTTTGTCGTCCAGTCCCCAATAGCAGGGGTAGTTGACTCAACCATGACTATTAAGGCTTTCACTGCCGCTATTAAGTGCGTGGCAAGGTTTGAGCATGAAGGGGAATAAGCTGTGGTTGATTTAGCCAGTACTATCACTGATAGAGATATTTTGAAGGTGGGCGAGCAGACTTCATGTAGAACTCCCACATGTTCTCCGCACCTCCAACACCTATTGGAGGTTCAGAGTTTATATGCAAAAAGCCTCTCTGGGGTTTTATACCATCTTGTAAGGAGTTTGGAAAGGTTTTCTTGTAATCTAACACAAGTAGAAAAATGATGGGTATTCTGAAGAATAGCTTGGACCTCAGAGTCTGTAAGACAAATATCAAGCTCTCTCACCCAGGACATAATAAATGCTGGTCCAGAGAAAGAAGAAAGAGTGAGTAAAAAGGTTTTCATTTTTCCAGATGATCTGGGAGACTTAACCGTAGTGAGAAGGAGTTTTTCAAACGTGGTCAATTGCCTTTTAATGGAATAGGATGAGAAAAAGGAGTCTGCTAAAGCCTTGACGTGTTGATGATGCAAAAAGATGAATTGCATGGGTGGGAAATGTTGGAGGACAGATCACATAAACTAATGCAATCTATCCAATAGGTCCACATGTAGAGAGTCTGAGTTGTCAAGGAGAAACAGGTAGCAGGCTAGCAGGGAGGAACAGAGATCGAGCGGGTGATAACTCAGATTTAAGAGAGTGCCAAACTGCACAAGTACCCTTAAGTAAGGGGTGGCTTTAAACATCTTGGGGACAGGGAGCTAGAGAGTTCTGAGAAATTACGTCCCCAGACACTGCTTCATGACGGAGAAGACTTCACATTGCTTGCTAGGGTTGAGTAGTTCTAGCCATATGTGATGGATAGCTTTGTAATATGAAGTTACATCAGGCAACAAATACTTTCTATGGCTTGTATTGAGCGTTTAACTGAAATAAGTTGTAATGTCCAAAATATGTCTCTTCTGCTTTAAGAGGTCACCAGTGTTAATCTATGACAATATCACTAATGTGCCGTGCTCCATACTCAATGGGCTTGTTTTATCATCCTAAAAGCTAAGTATTCATCTGGGTATAGATTGTTTGTTGCAATCTCCCACCTCAAAATTTCATTCTCCTGCAGTCAGCAAAGGTCACTGCCCCTTCTTCACCTGCTGCATTGTCTACTAGAAGATTCATGATATCATGTCAGTAACTCCAGCCACACCAAACACAAAGCTGGACAATTTACATGCAGGAGATTTTGGGATCACTTGCATTTCAATGGAAAAAAAAAAAAATCGGCATGACGTAGAGATGACTGGAAGCCTCTATTACTATCTCCCACTGTAGAAGTTTTAAGAGACTGGAATAAATTGCCTATTTCCTAAAATGACACAGATTTTCTCAAATGTCTCTGTTGTGAAGGTGCTGTTCCTCTTTCTTAAAGAATTCCAGTTCCTCTTTCCCTGCAAACCACACGTACATCTCTGATCAGTGTCTCTGTATGCTAACTTCCCTTATGTGCAGTTGAAGCGGGAGGGAACCGAGTGTGGTGTAGGTCATGAAAAGTCGCAAGTTACAGACACGATTTATGTGCACATGGTAGTCAGTGGCTATACAGTAGAATGGCGGTATGTCAGTGCGGCCCAAGTAGGATATACACAGACTTCTCCAAAAGGATGCACAGTTTTTAAATGCTACTTAATAAGTATAAAAAAAAGAGTGCATGGCACAGATGGCAGAATAGGCAGTGATGGCTCTCTTTCCAACAGTCCTCATATCCCTCCTTATACAGGGGTCCCTTTTAGTCATCCTGCACAACCTCTCCCCAGGCCTGCTTTATCGCCTGGCCCTCATCCAACATTTTCCACAGGGAGGCTACCTGGCAACTCCACCTGCTATACAGACTGCAGTCTGTTTCTACTCCAACCATACATTCTTCACCAGGCTGATCTGAGGTGGTTCTGTGGTGAGGTCATCCATCTACAATATCACATAAAATCTGACAGTGTTTGACTTACTTATTATCCAAGTCATGCTTAAGAGGTCGAACATTGACTTATGGGCAAGGCCAGCGTTAGGGGGAGGGGCAAACTGGGCAATTGCCTAGGGCCCCCTTTCCGAAAGGGGCCCCCTGCTGTTTCTCTAACATGCTGCAGCAGTCTGCTGCTGTACACCCCGCACAGTCTAGAGTTGCCATCCGTATGGGAATGACCTGGACAGTCCGGGTTTGTAATACTGTGCCTGGGTACTGTTGTGGAAATTTTATTATGCGGACATTTTATCTTAGGATGTGTGTGTTTTTATAGATTGTCATCTGTCTCCCTGTGTCCGATTTAACCGAAGAACGCTCTAGCAGAGGGTACTTGGGTTGAATCGGGACCAGTGGTAAAACAGTCATGTATGAAAACCTTCTCATGGGCTTGGAGACGTGTTCTCAGTGTGTAGGGGGGCGTTTGCCAGTTTGTGAGCACTATGTGCAATGCACTGGGCTTCTTCACTTCAAATGTCTATACACATTAGAGAAGTGAAGTCTGCATAACGAGAAATACATATTATACCTCTGCTGCGGCTTCGCTATCCCTTTCTGGATACATATCTGCCTTGTCGGTATACTCGTACCGTATACTGACAATAGCCATAGCAATGTCTCACAGATGGTCTCAAACCTATAAGAACCAGTAGAATGATCTTCACTAGATACTGGTCACTTTGAGCAGTATTGAATGGGATCCAACTGCCACAGACTGGAATAAAGACGTTCTGTGTGGGCAGAGCTAACATAGCCCCGCCACCCATCCTTTGCCTGCACTTGCTCCAGGCTGCAAGGCCCAAACCAGATTGGGATGACTGGGTCTACTACTGCATCCGATCCCAAGGCTCTGACCTCAGCTGCTGGACTGCAGGAGCTCCCAGGACCCTGTCTCATCATAGAACCAGGCATGTTAACTCTCCAGCTGGTAAGTCCATGGAGTAAAACACATGCAGCAGTGTCTGTGGAGGAGGTGGGTGCAGGGCTGCTGTGCCCCTCCTCTGTGAGCTCCCTGTGCCCCCCCTCTGTGAGCTCCCTGTGCCCCCCTCTGTGAGCTCCCTGTGCCCCCCCTCTGTGAGCTCCCTGTGCCCCCCCTCTGTGAGCTCCCTGTGCCCCCCCTCTGTGAGCTCCCTGTGCCCCCCTCTGTGAGCTCCCTGTGCCCCCCCTCTGTGAGCTCCCTGTGCCCCCCTCTGTGAGCTCCCTGTGCCCCTCCTCTGTGAGCTCCCTGTGCCCCCCTCTGTGAGCTCCCTGTGCCCCCCTCTGTGAGCTCCCTGTGCCCCCCTTCTGTGAGCTCCCTGTGCCCCCCCTTCTGTGAGCTCCCTGTGCCCCCCCTTCTGTGAGCTCCCTGTGCCCCCCCTTCTGTGAGCTCCCTGTGCCCCCCCTTCTGTGAGCTCCCTGTGCCCCCCCTTCTGTGAGCTCCCTGTGCCCCCCCTTCTGTGAGCTCCCTGTGCCCCCCCTTCTGTGAGCTCCCTGTGCCCCCCCTCTGTGAGCTCCCTGTACCCCCCCTCTGTGAGCTCCCTTTGCCCCCATCTGTCCACTGTGTGCGCTCCCTGTGCCCACTGTGTGGGCTCCCTATGTGCCCTGTGCTCCCGATGTGCGCCCCATGTGTGTGCTGTCTGTGTTCCCTATATAAGCTCCCTGTGCCCCCACTGTGCGAGGTGTGTGTGCTCCCTGTGCCCGCTGTGTCCCCTATGTGAGCTCTGTGTCCCCTGTGCTCACGGTGTGTGCTCCATGTGCTTGCTGTCTGTGTTTCCTATGTAAGCTTCCTGTGCCCCCTATATGAGCTCCTTGTGTCCTGTGCACTCCGTGTGACTCCAGTATGAGCTAGGTCGGCAGCACTTTTAGGACACCACTAAATGATGATGTGGCCGTGCTGCGTTCAACTATCACATGGCTGTCTGGGTCATAGAGGGCTCTAGTTAAACTAATGAAGACGGCATTGTTTAGGTGGTCTGCATTGTTAATGAGGGGGGGCCTATAGATTAAGAATCTGAGTCCAAATTAGCAGTGTCTTTTTTTTAGTACTTGGGGGGAGCAGACCAGTACTGCTAATAAAGGAATCTGTAAAGCTTTGTCACACATTGTGGCTGTATCACAGCCGGATCCCCCATACGTGTGTCATCCACAGATCCCTCATACGCGTGTCATCCACAGAAACCCATAATATTGTGTCGTCCACAGATCCCCCATAACAGTGTGTCATCCACGGATCCCCCATAACAGTGTGTCATCCACGGATCCCCATAAGGGTCCATTGACACATCCGTAGTGTATTGCAGATTCACAAATTGCAGATCCGCAATACACCTGACCGGCACAAGAATAGGACATGTTCTATTTTTTTCCGGAGCCGCAGACTGGAAGATCGGGGGCGTGCTCCGTAAATGCGGATGCGAAGAGCATACAATTCCGTCCCCATAGAGAATGAATAGGTCCGCACCCGTTCTGAAATTTGTGAATAGACCCTAAAAGTGTGTCATCCACAGGTCCCCATAACAGTGTGTCATCCACAGATCCCCCATAACGGTGTGTCATCCACAGATCCCCCATAACAATGTGCATGTCCAGCACTAGCTCCATTTACTGCTATGGAATTTCAAAAAAATAGCAGAGCCAGTGATCAGCTATCATCAGAACACTCATAGCATAATGGAGTATGACCATGCATGCACATTGTGCTCTCCCTTCACTTCAGGGGCTTGGTTGGGACAACCCCTTTTTCAGCTTGTGGTTTTATAAACTGCACCATGGAAACAAAAGTGCCCTGGCCATTCTTGATGCTGGTTCCATGTCCATACAGTAGATATAAAAAGTCTACACACCCCTGTTAAAATGTCAGGTTTCTGTGATGTAAAAAAAATGAGACAAATATAAATCATTTCAGAACTTTTTCCACCTTTAATGTGACCTATAAACTGTACCACTCAATTGAAAAACAAACAAAGTGAAATCTTTTAGGTGGAGGGAAGAAAACTAAAATAATATGGTTGCATATATGGGGATGTAGCTGTGTTCAGAATTAAGCAATCACATTCAAAATCATGTTAAATAGGAGTCAGCATACACCTGCCATCATTTAAAGTGCCTCTGATTAACCCCAAATAAAGTTCAGCTGCTCTAGTTGGTCTTTCCTGAACTTTTCTTAGTCGCATCCCACAGCAAAAGCCATAGTCCACAGAGAGCTTCCAAAGCATCATAGGGAATCTCATTGTTAACAGGTATCAGTCAGGAGAAGGGTACAAAAGAATTTACAAGGCATTAGATATACCATGGAACACAGTGAAGACAGTCATTATCAAGTGGAGAAAATATGGCACCACAGTGACATTACCAAGAACTGGACGTCCCTCCAAAATTGATGAAAAGACAAGAAGAAAACTGGTCTGGGAGGCTACCAAGAAGCCTACAGCAACATTAAAGGAGCTGCAGGAATATCTGGCAAGTACTGGCTGTGTGGTACATGTGACAACAATCTCCAGTATTCTTCATATGTCTGGGCTATGGGGTAGAGTGGCAAGACGAAAGCCTTTTCTTACGAAGAAAAACATCCAAGCCAGGCTACATTTTGCAAAAACACATCTGAAGTCTCCGAAAAGCATGTGGGAAAAGGTGTTATGGTCTGATGAAACCAAGGTTGAACTTTTTGGCCATAATTCCAAAAGATATGTTTGGCACAAAAACAACGCTGCACATCACCAAAAGAACACCATACCCACAGTTACCAAGGTGGTGGCAGCATCATGCCAAGGGGCTGTTTTTCTTTAGCTAGAACTGGGGCTTTAGTTAAGCTAGAGGGAATTATGAACAGTTCCAAATACCAGTCAATATTGGCACAAAACCTTCAGGCTTCTGCTAGAAAGCTGAACATGAAGAGGAAATTTGGAGTGTTTTTGCAAAGAAGAGTGGGCAAATCTTGCCAAGTCAAAATGTGCCATGCTGATACCCAAAAAGAATGTGTGCTGTAATAAAATCAAAAGGTCCTTCAACAAAGTTTTAGTTTAAGGGTATGCACACTTATGCAACCATATTATTTTAGTCTTATATTTTTTGTTCCCTCTACATAGAAGATTTCAGTTTGTTTTTCAATTGAGTTGTACAGTTTATAGGTCACATTAAGGCTCCATTCCCACGTCCGCAATTTCGTTCTGCATTTTGCGGAATGGAATTGCGGACCCATTCATTTATATGGGGCAGCACGATGTGCTGCTCGGATCCGGAATTGCGGACCCACACTTCCGGGGTCCGCAATTCCGATCCCGAAAAATATAGAATATGTCCTATTCTTGTCAGCAATTGCGGACAAGAATAGGTATTTTCTATTAGGTTCCGGCAAGTGCGGTCCGGATGTGTGAATGGACCCTAAAAGGTGGAAAAAGTTCTGAAATTATTTATCTTTGTCTCATTTTTTTACATCACAGAAACCTGACATTTTAAGACCTCTTTTACACGACCGTATGTCTTTTTCAGTGTTTTGAGGTCCGTTTTTCATGGATCCCTTGTTCCGTTTTTGTTTTACGTTGTGTTTCAATTTCTTTTCCGTTTTGTTTTCCTGTATGGCATATACAGTATACAGTAATTACATATAAAAAATTGGGCTGGGCATAACATTTTGAATAGATGGTTCCGCAAAAATGGAACAGATACGGAAGACATACGGATGCATTTCCGTATGTGTTCCGTTTTTTTTGCGGACCCATTGACTTGAATAGAGCCACGAAACATGATTTGCAGGCAATAATAGGACATGTTTTATCTTTCAACGGAACGGAAATACGGAAACGGAATGCATACGGAGTACATTCCGTTTTATTTGCGGAACCATTGAAATGAATAGTTCCGTATACGGAACACAAAAAACGGCCGATATGCGGAACGCAAAAAACGTTAGTGTGAGCTAGGCCTTAACAGGGGTGTGTAGACTTTTTATATCCACTGTAATTCCACGTCAAAACTGCATCAAAAAGTGTGTTATAAAATGCATACAAATAAAACACATAAAAAAAAAACTGATGCAGATTTTTTTAAGCACAGAAAATACTCTGTGTGAACATACCCAAATAGGCAGCAGGATCAACAGCTTACAGTGGAAAGGCTAAATAGAGAGAATGTGGCATTCTACAATCAGCTGCTGTGTTTGCAACTGCTGTCCATGCCTGCAAAATCCTGAAAGACTACTGGTCCAATATTTCAGGACTTTGGGCCCCACTTTCAATTTTGCCCAGGGCCACACTTTGTCTAAAACCGGCCCTGCTTATGGAATAGCTGCCTTACATCTGATGGCATCAAAGGCAGAGCTAGTTAAGATCTCATTTGCATACTCTCTTCCTAAAACTCCAGAGGACCGTTGCCTGGCCTATCTAACTCCTCATACCGTTTAGGTGTTCTCCATAAGGGGATATAGTATCCCCCCAATGTTATCCAATAATTGCATAAAATACATTGAGTACCCTCCGCATACTTATCATGACTGCATATGTAATTCAACCATAAGGTCACAAATGAATCTCAATAACAGTAACTTAACCTAATCAAAAGTAGTACTTCGTTAGAAAGAGTATCGGTCGGTCGGTCCTTGTCCAAAGTTGGACACAATGGAATATGTATTACTTGGCGCTTCACCTTCTTTGCTGGACTGCCAACCTCACAGATTACAAGGGCAAGTATAGATGAATGTCCCAGTTGCATCATGGTAACTTATTGATTGACTGGTGGCCAATGGTCCTTTTGGCGGCAAACCACCACATGTTGCTGATGGAACACCCACGACCACCTTTCACACCAAGGAAAGTTAAAACCAAAGCTAAGAACATTTAGCTCTTTCCATTGTGAGGGTTATAAGCCCTTATTATTGTGTATGCTTTTGTCATTTTGTGGTTATTGCTGTGAGTAATAGAATCCACCACAACAACAAACTATATAGACAACTAATATCACATCTACAGTAAAGGGACCTTCCTAAACTTTTCACTTTGATGTTTATCTAACCTCAAAAACATTTTTATAGATTATCTCTGTCTTCCTGTTTGTGAGAGGTAGGAGTGTATGCATTAATCTAGAATACTGGGTGTAGGTAGTGGAACAATCACCTAGAAAATGTTAGTTTTTACAAAACAAAAATGATTTGGCAAACTATGAATATCAATGTAAAAAGGCTTTTTATAAGAGCTTGTTCACACGACCGTGTGAAGCCCGCGCCCGTGCTGTGGACCGCAAATTGCGGTCCACAATGTACGGGCACCGCCCAGCCACATGGGGATCATAGACCCATTCACTTGTTCTATCTTTTTGCAGTGCGGAGGCACAGAACGGAACCCCAGAAAACACTCAGTAGTGTTCCGTTCCGTGCTTCCGTTCTACATCTCCGGATTTGCAGACCCATTGAAGTGCATCCGTGATGCGGAATGCAGACGGAACGGTGCCCGTGTATTGCGGATCCACAAATGCGGTCCACAATATGTCAACGGTCAGCACACGTTCGTGTGAACTAGCCCTAAGGGTACATTCACACGATCGTGCGTAATCCTTTTTGTTTTGCGGTCTGCGGAACCATGTGTCTGCATTTTGCGGACAAATGACTTCCGTTTGTGTTCCGTATGTCTTCCGTTTTTTAAGGTCCGCAAAAAATGGAAGGAAAAAACAAGAGAGAAAAAAAAATGAATTATTAAGGGTCCATTCACACGTCCGTGAATGTGTCCGCACCCGTTCGGCAATTCTGCGGAACGTGTGCGGACCCATTCATTCTCTTCCGGTCCGCGGCTCCAGAAAAAATGGCGGACAAAAATAGGCAGTTCTATGGGGGTGCCGGCCGGGTGTATTGCGGATCCGCAATACCTTCCCCATTTAGTCTGTCATCTTTGCTCCACAGCTCTGAGCTGCAGAGCAGGAGGCGAGACTCGAAAAGATGACATATTCTTCTTAGACTAGTTTCACACTAGCGGCAGGGGAGTCTTGTCCCCAATACACGTGTGCCCCCGGACAGCTGCTCCATCCCCATTGACTATAATGGAGTTCCGGCTGCCTCTCGCCGTGCCACCGCCGGAACTCCGCCACCGCCCCTATTATAGTCAATGGGGAAGGCCAGGCAGTCCAGGGGCACACGTGAACTAGCAGCAGGACGGATCTGACAGGCTGTTTACCCGCCGGAACAGCCTGCCGGACTCCCCTGCCGCTAATGTGAAAGTAGCCTTACATCACACTCTTTGAACCTCCTGAGGTCTACTGTATGTCCATAGTGTATGCGAAGAACAGGTCCATTCTTCACTTTGCCTTCTGTGCTTTTGAGGTTGAGCACCATGTTGATGCTTTATAAAAGCTATATACACCTTTGGAGGCATTTTGTATTAATGCGTTTTACCAAATTTGGGGCTAAATTTTTTTTTTTTCATTTAGTCTTTGTTAAAAACGACTTACAGCTTTCAGTTTCAGTGCATTTGCAGATAGTGATGGACAAACATTGGCCGGGACGGTTCAAATGTTCGCGAACCGTGTGTTCGCAGCGGGCCCCATAGACTTGAATGGCAGGCGAACCTGAAAAACCTTCAGGTCATATTTGCAGCCACCAAATAATTACAAGAAGTGCACAAATAGTCCCACAACATGGACAGTGACATACCAGATGTATTATTCGAATTTGCGATCTCCATTCATAATTTTTTTCAATATCGGCAATATAATATTCGTGTATGCACATGCGCAAAATAGGCACGGTCTACTACAGCAACTATAGAAAGTATATTATTGGTATATCACACCCATGTTTCAATCAGTTGTTTGGGGGCGCAACTGGTATATCACACCAGTAGAAATTATTTGTTCCAATTGAGTTTGGCACTCTGTGTAGCTGCGGTAATGCATCAAAACCGCAAACCAATGCTGCACTACCTAAATGCACTATATAAAAAGTATATTATTGGTATATAACACCCCTGCTTCAATACATTTTTTGGGGGGGGGCAACTGGTAAATCACACCAGTAGAAATTATTTGTTCCAATAGCGTTTTGTACTCTGTGTGGCTGCAGTATCGCAGCAGAACCGCAACACAATGCTGCACAATACAATTGCACTATAATATACTTTCTATGTTAGAAAGTATAAGTATATCACACCCCTCAGTATGTCACACCTATCGATAGCACACCTATACCAGTCCTTAAAACTGTGGCCCTATTAGCTAGCGTTTTGTGTCCCTAACAGCCTGTCCCTGCTCCACACATCAACCTCTCCCTACACTGGCAAAACACTGAATGTAAAATGGCGGCCAGCTATTTTTTTTTTTTAGAGGGTGGGGGTATGTCCATGTGCTGAAACGTCTCAATTGGCTGTCCTTTACCACCTGATGGATGTTTCATGTGTCAAAGTTCTTCACAATGTAAAAGAATATGGAGGGCGTGAATATCGCCATATGTTTACCCGTTCAGCGAATTGCGAATGAGCAAAGTTCGTTGAGAAGCAACCACCAGGCGAACCGCAAGGCCATCTCTATTTGCAGACTAGCAGGCTTCTTCACACTGAATCCTGCAGGGAGCTATTCTGATGGATCGATCTGTAGCCCTTATCTGTCAATTCCTTACTGCTCATAAACTCCAATTATAGCTAAATTATTTTCAGTTTGCCGAGAATTTATTATAGAGTGTTTATGAGCTGTCAATGGTTCAGAGATAAGGGCTGCAGATCCAGTCGACAGAGCAGTTCTGTGATCGATTCAGTGAGTTTAATTGTTAGGCTGAGTTCACACTTCAGTTATTTGGTCAGTGATTTCCATCAGTGTTTTGAGCCAAAACCAGATGCGGGTCAAAAACACAGAACAGGAGCAGATCTTTCCATTATACCTTATCTCTGAGTAGGCTTTACTACTGGTTTTCACTCACAATAACTGATGGAAATAACTGACCAAATACACTGAAACTGAAAGCTGTAGAAGAAAAACTGAAAGACCAAATGAAAAATGATCTTAGCCCAAAATGAGTACAGTAATAAAAAAATAATAAAAAAAAAGCTTCCAAGAGGTATCCATAGCCTTTAAAATTAGAATTAAAATTAGGAACTCTGCCAACTATGGATTTATGAAGCCCTCATTAGATCTTACTAATATATGCGTATTCACAACCCTGCAAGACTACATGTTGTTTTCTGTGGCATGCTCCATCAGACTCCATATGTATAGAGGTGTTGTCCCCAAGAAGAAGAAATGCTTCGTACACCCAGGGGCATTGCGAGGGGAGGGGCAGATGGGGCACGCACCCGCCCAGCAGTTCCTTTCGTTCCTGGGCAGTTTGTTTCCATAGTGAAGCAGGAAGCCGTCTGCTCCCTGCTTTACTGTTCTGTTGATCTCTGGCGCTCCCCCCTCAGGCCACACATCATACTGTTGGCTTTTTTGGGAGGAGCGCTAAAAGCCTGGAAATTAGCTTCCTGCAAAGCCAGCAGTGCTGATGTGTGTGTGTTAGTGTGTTGTCAGGTCAGGGAAGCAGGTAAGTATTTCTATTGTTTTTTCTTTCATTGAGCTGGAGAGGGCACTGGGGCCACAAGAAGGACATAACTACTATGAGGGGGCACAAATACGGGCTTAACTACAGTGAGGGGGCACAAAAGCGGGCATAACTACAGTGAGGAGGCACAAAAGCGGGCATAACTATAGTGAGGGGGTACAAAAGTGGGCATCACTACAGTGAGGGGACAAAAAAGCGGGCATAACTATAGTGAAGGAGCACAAAAGTGGGCATAACTACTGTGTGTGGGCCACAGCGATGGGCATAACTACTGTGAGGGGCACAAAGGTGGGCATAATCACACTGAAGGGCCACAAGGTGGACATAACTACTGTGAAGGGGCACAAAAGCGGGCATAACTAATGTGAAGGGACATCCTTAGAGAGCTGCTGAGATTAGTGCATCCCCCCCCCCTCCTCCCTTTTGTGTCTTTGTTCTTGTCGTTAGTCTTGTCTTGTTATTCAGTGGTCCTATAATGGACTAATTAAAGACCGACACAGTTTATTTTTCTTCTGTGCACTTTATTGTCATATTAATGATTGACATTCCTCTTTCTGTTGTGGAATATTACTGAATGTTATTACTGCCTAGGTTTCTGTGAATTTAGTGCTTCATATGTTATGCCTCATACTTTGTACTAATGTGCATAGATCTGTTGCGGATATGCATAACTAATGTGAAGGGGCCATAATGCATCACACCGACGCCAGTGACACCCTGGATGCGGTAGGACAAGTTGGTTCTTTACTTTATTGCAAGGTGTATTGGTACCGCCGTGTACTCTATGATTGATTTTATTAGGTAAGTGGGACTGGGTGAGTGTAGTTATGCATTGGGCAGAGTTAGAGGAGTGGCTTAGTGTAATAGAAAAACGTGCTGTGCGTGCCGCTTAGCTGCCCCCTCTTTATGTAAATCTGAATCCTGGTCCCGTGTGCAGGAATGCCTAGCTACGTACCCTTCTGCATACATCTAGTACCTAATGAAGAGAGTACATCATATGACGGCCTTGGAGCTCTAGTGGATAAAAAACAAAAAAACAAACAAACATGATGAAAATGCAATGTTTGTAAAAGCACAAACCTAAAAGAAAGGTAGAGGTTACAATAAGTCAAAAAGTTAACAGACCCACTTCTGATCAGAATCTGAGAAGCACATTTTTCAATAAAAAATGCATATTAAATAGACCTGATTCGGGGGGCGTGGTCTGCCGGGCATGGAGCGAGGACGCACGATGCATGAGCTCCCCTGCCATCCTGACAAAATCCTGCAATTTTCTGGCTTTTAAAACACACTGTATTAGCTGAGTGGGGCATTACAGAGTCATCCGGTGTGATATTCCGGGCGTTTGGTGGTGTCCCTGAGGCTCCAGTGATCTGTGTGGAGGAAGACTGCTCTTTACCTGGTACGGAGGGCAGCCATCTTGGAAAGGAAGACGACGGCTGACAAGCGCAGTTGTTGGCGCAGACACAAAGGAGATCTGACGTCCTGCTGGCGGGAGCTGTTTAGGAGCCTGGCCGCTTCGGTGGCCGCATGTTGTGTACGCTTCTGCTGCGCAGCTGGAGGATCGCCTGTGGAGGAAGATATCTCTCCCCCTGCGCCACCTCTCAGCACGTGGCGATATACAAGTATGGGTAAAGAAAATAATCCCTGAAGAGATAGAAGGGCGAGGGGGCTCTACACGGTTGCCTCTGGAGGGGGGTGAAGTAAGGGGCCTGGAGCCCAGTCAGTATTTTGGGCATTCCCACTGTGACATAGGCTGAGAGGCCGCAACAAACGTCTGCCTGTAAAGGCAATCTGTATTAAGGGGAACTCGCAATTGTCCTACAAATAAGGATAAAGGACTGTATTGTTGCCCATACCCCCTCCTTTAGAGTGACCATCACCAGTGACTGTTGCAGCTTAAAGAATCACAGATTACACCCCCTCCCCTATAACTGCAAACATCAAAAGCCATTTATCAATCTCACTTATGGGCCGCAAAACAGTGTCATCTGCGAGCTCTACACCAGCAAAAGAAGTGGTAGATAATATGAGCCAGACTGAGATGGATTTGAACCAGAGTGCCGATGCGTGTCAGGCAGCTCTAACAACAAAGATCGATCACTTACAGAGTGACATTAATTGTCTACGACATGATATGGATAAAATGAGAGACCGCACTAAAGAGGTGGAGCGCCGCCTGGGTGATGTGGAGGACTCTGCAAATACCACGTCTGAAACAACCAGAAACCTGCAACAACACGTGAAAGTTTTGCTTGCCAGAATAGAGGATGCGGAAAGCCGCAATAGAAGAAACGTCAGAATCCTGGGGTTACCCGAAAGGGTGGAAGATTCCGCTCCAGAGACGTATGCTGAGCAATTGATTCGCACTATACTGTGCCCTATTGAGCTGTCATCCAGTTTTGTGGTGGAGAGGGCCCACAGGATTCCTACAAGACCATTACCATCAGGAGCTGCTCCCAGACCTTTCATAATGAAAATATTAAATTACATAGATCGGGATGCTATTCTGGCGGCTGCCAGACAAAGGAAGGACATTCAAATTGAAAATTCTACCCTGATTTTACAGGAGAGGTCCAGAAACAACGGCGACAGTTTTCAAATGTCAGGGTACGTCTTCGGGAGCTGGGAATCAAGTACGCAATGATATACCCATCCAAACTGAGAATCCGAGAGGGTGACAGAGCCAGATTTTTCCAGACTCCGGAGGAAGCGGCTGACTGGATTGATCGACAACGTCCGAGATGAAGAGAAGGACTATGAGATCGCCTAGAACTGCTTCAAGTGTCCTACTCTCCTAATTGGGTTCTGATCATATCAATCTGGACTTGTGGACCACCTCAGTTGCTGCTTGATAGATATGAGTCTTCACACAGATAGCAGAATAGTTTAGTAATGCTATGATGTATTTTTTCTGACAGGGGTTAATCTCAGGTCAGAGCTATATTTTTTGTTTTGAATAGTTTTAAGGGACTTAGGTCTTATACTATGTCTTAGTATATTTGGGCAGGCTGTGTTTTCCTTAGTTTACACTAAAAGGTTTTTTAAGTTAAGGGTATAGAAGCTTAGACGAGTTGGGGATGCCTGGGCAAAGTGGGGGCATTGTGGGATGTTCTACCTTAGTTGTAGGTTGGCATGTGTGTGTGTGTGTGTGAGAGAGAATGGGGCAGTGACGCTGAAGGATCTGGAGGAGAATGGGCTATATCTCTTGAGCAACAGTGGCTGTATGTAAGTTAATTTCCTGGAATGTCTGGGGGCTGAATGATAAAGTTAAGAGCGCTACTGTTTAATTACATTAAGAAGTATAACCCAGATGTTTCTATTTTCCAGGAAACGCATCTTCGGGGTCAAAAGTGTTGGCGGTTAAAAGACCGTGGGTGGGATACGTTTATCATGCGACCTACTCCAACTATGCTAGAGTAGCATCCATACTGGTCAGTAAGACAATTCTGCTTCAGCTGATGTCCGTGCACATTGATCCGGCAGGGAAGTATGTATTGCTACAGGCTATAATTAGAGGATGTGAAGTCTTAATAGTAGGTATCTATGTTCCCCCACCGTTTGAGAGGGAGGTGGTTGACCGAATCATGGCTAGAGCAGTTGTTCTTCCGGCGGTTCCATTGTTTATATTGGGAGATTTTAATGCCACGCTAGATAGCAATCTTGATAGACTTAGGCCTTTTCCCAGGCATAACCCCGCTCTATTATATTGGGCACAAGCGCATCATTTGACGGAGATATGGAGGGATTTGCACCCTAATACAAAGCAATACTCATGTCACTCGGCCTCTGTCAACTCCTTGTCCTGTATTGATTTGGCCTTTACAAACCCAGAGGGGATTATGTGGGTGAAGGCTGCAGATTATTTGCCGAGGGGTATCTCAGATCATGCCCCCTTGCAGATAATCCTTACATTACCGAGCGGCAGGCCGCGCCCTACTTGGCGGTTGAATCCGAAGTGGTTGGACGTTCTTCCAGTGGGAGTGGCGTGTAGGGAAGCTATCTCAGCATATTGGGAAGTTAATGAGGGCCCCCTCCAATCCACTGGTGGTTTAGGATGCAAGTAAGGCAGTCTTAAGAGGTGTACTAATAGTGGCGATAGCAACACATAGGACGGAACTGCTCTCCTCACAGGTGAAATTAGAGGAAAAGTTAGATCTTGCAGAAAGAGCATACATAGATTACCCCACTCCAGAGCATCAATCGCTTTGGGTTTTAGCTCAAAGGCAGTATACTTTATATTTGACAGAATTCACACAGAATTCAGAAGCAGAACATCTTTGCAGAGGGGGACAGGAACGGGAGAACTCTGGCGTATCTGGCTAAAACAGAAATTCCACAAACAGAAGTATCAGCTATCAGGGATAGTCAGGGTATGCTCTTTACTGCACCAGAAGAGATATGTGACCAGTTTGCTAGTTATTACTCCTCCTTATATTCCTCTAAAACTACTAAATCTGCTGAGGAAATAGTGCTTTTTTGGATACTATCCCTGTGACTGAGCTAGCGCATTCAGAGAAGCAATTATTAGATGGCCCCATAGTCCCACAGGAAATCCAGCATGCAATATTATCCATGGCAAAAGGGAAGACTCCTGGTCCGGATGGTTTCCCTGTGGAGTGGTACAATTTTCAGATTGAAGAAGTGAGTCAGAGGCTCAGTAAACTATCAATGTATGCTCTGGAGGGTGGGGCCTTGCCGGCATCGTTCCATGAAGCTACCATAGTGGTTATACACAAAGCGGGGAAGCCTCCGGATCAGTGTGGCTCATATAGGCCCAAATCGTTGATAAATTCAGACGCTAAGCTTTTGGCTAAAGTGCTGGCTAGCAGATTATAGTCAGTCATTTCATCTGTAGTAGGCATAGATCAATCCGGTTTCATGCCCGGGAAAACTACAGATGCCTGAGACGCCTCTTTACAAACTTACAAATCACACGTGACAATGCAGGCAGCAGAGCGATTGCCTCATTAGATAATGAGAAGGCGTTCGATTCGGTGGAATGGGGGTTTATGTGGGAAGTCGTAAAGAAAATGGGGGTCCCCAAAAATTTCCTTCAGTCGTTGCATCTACTATATTTACAACCGATGGCTATGGTAAGAGTTAATGGATATTTGTCAAAGTCGTTTGCGCTGAACAGAGGCACCAGACAGGGGTGTCCTCTGTCACCCCTTCTGTTTGCTTTAATAATAGAACCGCTATCGATGTATATAGCAGGCAGTAATAGAATACAAGGTTGCAGGTATTTCCGAAAAGATCTCACTTTATGCGGATGATATGCTGATATAGTTGGCAGATGTAGGTCAGTCCCTGAAAGCCTTACTAGAGATAGTGTACCTGTATGGAACATTTTCAGGATTACGGATCAATTGGTCCAAATCGGCATTATATTTGGTTGATGATTTTCCCCCTCAGAGTGTTTCATCCAGGTCATCACTTCAGGTGGTGAATAACTTCACATACCTGGGGATAGTCATACATAAAGATGTCACCCAATTTGTGGCTTTGAATATAAACCCGGTAGTTAAATACATCTCACATAAACTGAAAGCTTGGGAGGAGTTACCACTGTCTCTAATAGGGCGCATCAATATATTTAAAATTATCCTTCTCCCTAAGTTGCTATACATATATAGAACAACCCCCTTAACTCTGCTGAAATCTCATTTTCAGACCATAGATCGCTTACCAACGCCCTTTTTATGGAATAAATCCATTCCCCGCATAGCTAGGGATACTTTGAAAGCTACTAATGAGAGAGGTGGCCTGGCACTTCCGGATATGTACCTATACTACATTGCAACAGAATTAAACTATGCGGCCATCAGTGGTATTAGAGGCGGCTCTCATGGGATCATATGAAGCTCTGATAAACTTAGTGTACAGAGCAGGGAAATACCCGGTGAAGCATCTTACTACACTAATGGTGGGGGTGGTTATGTCCCTGATGGACATAAAAGGGGGGTTAATGGAGAGGGCCTGAATCTCCCCAACCCTTCTGGCTGACATTAAAGCTACCAGCAAAACTAGCTTAAGGGAAAGCACTTTAACTGAGCAAGAGGCTAGAGGTTCAAAGGGATGTCTGGTAAGGGCGTTTAGCACTAAGTTAAGGTCCCAGGGAGGAAATCTAGGGCCTGTTACTGGCGTAATCCTATCTACTGCCTTAAAAATCCTAATAACCCAAGGGTCCATGGCTAAACTCC
Source organism: Bufo gargarizans (assembly GCF_014858855.1). Lineage (NCBI taxonomy): Eukaryota > Metazoa > Chordata > Amphibia > Anura > Bufonidae > Bufo > Bufo gargarizans. Next base: position 193,414,733 of record NC_058080.1, read on the forward strand.
TTCTCCCTAAGACCGATAAAGCTGACACCTGCACTTTTAGTGTACTTTTTGACCCGAGGGACAATCCCCTCTGAAAAAAATCCAACACCTGAACTACTGAAAAATCTAACGGCCAGGAAACCCCTTCTGCGCCTATAAAGGACAGAAACTTTCTCCATACTCGCACATAAATAATATTCGTCACCTCCTTCCTACTTTTCATCAAAGTGGAAATGACCTCCTTAGAGAATCCCTGACTAGCTAAAAATGACCTCTCAAATTCCATGCCGAAAGATGTAGAGACTCTACTTCCGGGTGGAACACTGGACCCTGAGATAATAGGTCTGGAATTCCTGGCAGGATCCACGGATCCGAAACTGACAGGGAAACAGGGAAAACCACGCCCTCTTCGGCCAGAAGGGGGCTATCAGAATTACCCTTGCCCCTTCGTACCTGATCTTCCTTATTACTAGCGGAATCAACTGAAGCGGGGGAAAGGCAGAACCTAGCGGAAAGTCCCATCTCTGGAGGAAGGCGTCCACCCCAGATGGGCACTCCTCTGGACTGAGGGAGAAAAAATTCTGTACCTTTCTGTTCTCTCTTGTGGCGAACATGTCTACTGAAGGCAAACCCCATAATCTTACTATCTGGGAGAAAATCTCTGGATTCAGAGACCACTCTCCCTGACGTAATTTGTGGCGACTCAGGAAGTCCGCTCGAGAATTCTCGACCCCTCTGATATGAATGGCCGAGAGATGAAGCACTCTCCCTTCTATCTCCTCGAAAATCCATCTCGTCTCCTTCAGTAAAGAATCTGACCTGGTTCCTCCCTGACGATTGAGATATGAGACCACTGTCCGATTGTCGGACATCACTCTCACATGTCTGTTCTGGATCATAGGAAGAACTGCTCTCAAGGCCAGCAAAACAGCCCTCAGCTCCTTTCGATTTGACGAAAACAGTCTCTGACCCTGGGACCACTCTCCCTGAAAGATCTGATCCTCCACGTGAGCCCCCCAACCCCAGTCTAGGGATGAAAGAGTCATGTCTGATAATTTTATAACTGACTCCAGGGATGTCCCTGCCCGTCTTGTGGCAGTCAAGATCTCTCCCTGTAACTGGCGGGAATGTCGTTGTGCCCACTGGACCGCTGGCATGCAGGAAGTTAGAACTCCTAACAGGGACATAGCTTTCCTTATAAACAGGGTCTGTCCTGACTGAACCCTCTGAACTACTCCCTGAACCCCAGGCTACCTTCTCCTCTGTGAGGAAAGTTCTTTCCAGCCTGGAATTTAAAACCAGACCCAGAAAAACATGTCTCGTTGACGGCTCCAACCTGGACTTTTGGATATTCAACAGCCACCCCAGAGACTGAAGAACCTCCATAACCCGATTCAGAGACCTGGCACATTCCTCCTGAGACTGGGCCACCACCAGAAAGTCGTCCAGGTAAGGTAAAAACGTGATGTTCTCCGTTCTGATGAAGGAAGCCATCTCCGCCACTACCTTGGTAAAGATCCGAGGTGCCATGGAGAGGCCAAAGGGAAGAGCCTGGAACTGATAGTGAAGAAGACCCACCTCGGTTCTTACAGCCACCCGGAGGAATCTCTGGTGATCTGGATGAATCGGAATATGATGGTAAGCATCTTTTAAATTCAGAACCGCCATATGACAGCCTGGAGACAAAAGATATAACGCTGACCTGATGGTTTCCATCTTGAATTTTCTGGCTTTCAGGAATTTGTTCAGATATCTGAGGTTTATTATAGTCCGGTACGACCCATCTGGTTTCTTCACTAAAAACAGGGTGGAATAGAAACCCTTCCCTAGCTCTGACTCTGGGACAGGAATTAACACCTTTTTGTTTATCAGTTTTTTTATTTCTTGCAGCATGATGAGAGAAAACCTTGAAATCACAAATCTTTCTGCGGGGCAACTCAAGAACTCCAATCTTAAAGGGGTATTCCCATCTTGCAAAATCAGCCAGAGTTGCAGTTACTTCACAAATCACTTCCTGTCTTTCAGTTTCTAAGGCTGGGCGGGCTTAGGCAGCTAGAGGGAAGCCTGTCCACGCCTCCTTATGACATCACACTGAGAGCTGAGTCCTACGTGCTCGTTCATGTGAAAAGTATGACTCACCAGTTTGGCTGGCACCAGGAAGTGTCTGTGAAGCTCATCTCTCCTGCTGTGGACTCAGATCAGTCCGTGGAGCAATGGTCAGTGATTTTATTGACTACCATTTAGGCTACTTTCACACTAGCGTTCGGGTTTCCGTTCGTGAGCTCCGTTTGAAGGAGCTCACGAGCGGACCCGAACGCAGCCGTCCAGCCCTGATGCAGTCTGAATGGAGGCGGATCCGCTCAGACTGCATCAGTCTGGCGGCGTTCAGCCTCCGCTCCGCTCGCCTCCGCACGGACAGGCGGACAGCTGAACGCTGCTTGCAGCGTTCGGGTGTCCGCCTGGCCGTTCGGAGGCGTGCGGATCCGTGCGGATCCGTCCAGACTTTCAATGTAAGTCAATGGGGACGGATCCGTTTGAAGATGCCACAATGTGGCTCAATCTTCAAGCGGATCCGTCCCCCATTGACTTTACATTGAAAGTCTGGACGGATCCGTCCCAGGCTATTTTCACACTTAGCTTTTTTTTGCTAATATAATGCAGACGGATCCGTTCTGAACGGAGCCTCCGTCTGCATTATTATGAGCGGATCCGTTCAGAACGGATCCGCCCGAACGCTAGTGTGAAAGTAGCCTTAGATGACCTGAATACTAACTACACATAAAAGTTTTCATATCTATTCCAAACCCTATCTGTGCAGCAGAAACTGTAATTTACTGCAGCCCAAATGCATGTCTGCTAGTATCCATATGATTCGTTTTTTTGTCTCCTATAAAAAAAAAAATCACTGAACAGCACAGATGCAGATTTGTTACCATTAGAGCTGTACTACATTAGAGTAATAACGTGCATATTCAACTCAGCCACATATCAGTGTATTACCCTATCTCTCCACCATTCTTTATATGCCATATATTGATAATCCCCACCTCACCAATCACTAAGAATGTACCAGCGCATACCTAGCTCTGCTACATATCCTTGTTATGTCAGTCCTACACCTGTAATATCTCTCCACCATTCTTTATATGACCTATATTGATAATCCCCACCTCACCAATCACTGAGAATATACCAGCGCATACCTAGCTCTGCTACATAACCATTTTATGTCAGTCCTACACCTGTAATATCTCTCCACCATTCTTTATATGCCATATATTGATAATCCCCACCTCACCAATCACTGAGAATGTACCAGCGCATACCTAGCTCTGCTACATATCCCTGTTATGTCAGTCCTACACCTGTAATATCTCTCCACCATTCTTTATATGACATATATTGATAATCCCCACCTCACCAATCACTGAGAATGTACCAGCGCATACCTAGCTCTGCTACATATCCTTGTTATGTCAGTCCTACACCTGTAATATCTCTCCACCATTCTTTATATGCCATATATTGATAATCCCCACCTCACCAATCACTGAGAATGTACCAGCGCATACCTAGCTCTGCTACATAACCATTTTATGTCAGTCCTACACCTGTAATATCTCTCCACCATTCTTTATATGCCATATATTGATAATCCCCACCTCACCAATCACTGAGAATGTACCAGCGCATACCTAGCTCTGCTACATATCCCTGTTATGTCAGTCCTACACCTGTAATATCTCTCCACCATTCTTTATATGACATATATTGATAATCCCCACCTCACCAATCACTGAGAATGTACCAGCGCATACCTAGCTCTGCTACATATCCTTGTTATGTCAGTCCTACACCTGTAATATCTCTCCACCATTCTTTATATGCCATATATTGATAATCCCCACCTCACCAATCACTGAGAATGTACCAGCGCATACCTAGCTCTGCTACATAACCATTTTATGTCAGTCCTACACCTGTAATATCTCTCCACCATTCTTTATATGCCATATATTGATAATCCCCACCTCACCAATCACTGAGAATGTACCAGCGCATACCTAGCTCTGCTACATATCCCTGTTATGTCAGTCCTACACCTGTAATATCTCTCCACCATTCTTTATATGCCATATATTGATAATCCCCACCTCACCAATCACTGAGAATGTACCAGCGCATACCTAGCTCTGCTACATATCCCTGTTATGTCAGTCCTACACCTGTAATATCTCTCCACCATTCTTTATATGACATATATTGATAATCCCCACCTCACCAATCACTGAGAATGTACCAGCGCATACCTAGCTCTGCTACATATCCTTGTTATGTCAGTCCTACACCTGTAATATCTCTCCACCATTCTTTATATGCCATATATTGATAATCCCCACCTCACCAATCACTGAGAATGTACCAGCGCATACCTAGCTCTGCTACATATCCCTGTTATGTCAGTCCTACACCTGTAATATCTCTCCACCATTCTTTATATGCCATATATTGATAATCCCCACCTCACCAATCACTGAGAATGTACCAGCGCATACCTAGCTCTGCTACATAACCATTTTATGTCAGTCCTACACCTGTAATATCTCTCCACCATTCTTTATATGCCATATATTGATAATCCCCACCTCACCAATCACTGAGAATGTACCAGCGCATACCTAGCTCTGCTACATAAACATTTTATGTCAGTCCTACACCTGTAATATCTCTCCACCATTCTTTATATGACATATATTGATAATCCCCACCTCACCAATCACTGAGAATGTACCAGCGCATACCTAGCTCTGCTACATATCCTTGTTATGTCAGTCCTACACCTGTAATATCTCTCCACCATTCTTTATATGACATATATTGATAATCCCCACCTCACCAATCACTGAGAATGTACCATCGCATACGTAGCTCTGCTACATATCGTTTTAACGTTGAAAATAGTCTGCAATTTAGATAAATGCATATTTTTTATTTTTTGTTTTTTACAGTTGTCTACGAGTTCCAGCATATCGTCAGTTTACAACCTGGATCTATAGATTTCTAGGCAAACATGCATGGATACCAATTCCCTCATGTGTAACAAAAAAATTAGAGAGCCTTTTCCTGACCATGAATGACAATATACCGGTTTCCAATACTATTCGGATGTTTCCATGTTTTTTGCTAATTTAGATTTACAATATTTAGTATTTTTTGCTAAACAAAATATAATATTTTGTTATTTTCATTTATCCAATTTTTTTTATATAAATATTATTTATTAAATTGCAATTGTTGTATTATATTCATTTTTTAATATAACATTTAAAATAAATATTTAAAAAGTTTTTTTACTATGAAAGGTTTTAATAATTTTATGTATTGCAATTTATTTTATTTACTAAATTTATAATACAGAATTCCAGTGGGTTTCACCTTGAACAACTAGAAAAATTGTATAAAAATTCAGCAAGATATTTGAACAATTTTTTTTTAATAACAAAAACTAATTAACATTTGCAACATGTACATGTAAAACGATGTTATAATTACAAGAAACGAAAAAATTTAATACAACATTTACAAGAAGGATAACCATAATATGCATTAGTAAAGTAAATGTAAATAAAACAATATAATAACAAAATTTTGTAGTATCATTGTAGAAAATTTATTTTTTAAAGAGATGTCTTCGCACCAGATCTTCTTTAGGTGGCCTTTCAACTGGTGCTATGTTTCGGGGTAAACTGGGCAAGGCAGATTCCCATGTGGATTCAAATTTTCCCTCAGCAAGTTCAATAATTCTAATGAATATTGGCTTCAAAAATTCTTGAGACCGTGGTTCGTACAGTAACTTGACCACCCAGGCTTTGCGTGCTTTACTGTACTCAAATCTATATTTTTTAGCTTGTTCCTGACCCTCTGCATCAGTCCTTTCTTGGAAAACTGCCTGTACTCTGCCAACATTTGTATTGTGTTCCAAAACAGCGAGTGTTGTACGAGCTACCATGGCATCGAAATAAAAATGCACCCGTTTAGGTCGGTACTTTAGTACGCAGGAGTGGAAAACCTCTAAATCTCCTGTATGACAAAAAAAACAAAGGTGTTCAATGTCCTTTATAAGTTTTTGACTTTCAACAATACTTTTCAGCTTTTCATATGCGGCAGAGTGATCAAGGAGCCACTTTTTATCTTGTATTTCTGTGTTATGATGGCACCGTGAGTATTCATCTTCTGTTTCCCATTCGTGTATATTTAAAACATGTTTTAGAACGGACTTCCATCTTATCACTAATTTTGTAGGGTTGCCATCACAATTTCTAGCGCACCACCATAGATGGTTTTTTATGGATGATATCCACGGTGAGAGGGCAGAACAATTTTGGGTTTTTGAAGCAGTTAGAATTTTTTGGCCAACTGACTTTGCCAGATGCCAAACATCAAATTGATGGATTATCCGTGGATATTCATCTTTTATTAGTTTCCGTATTGAAACATGGCGATCGGTTGCCACTATTCTAACATTTATATTTTTTTCTATAATTCGGTCTATTGTTTCTTTAAAAGCATTTTTTTCTAGGCTAACTGAAGATGCCGGAGGAATTATTTGTACAACACTAAAGTCGACTATTTTTCCTTGGTCCGTCTCCATCATTGTATATATACAATATTTAGCTGAAAATCCAGGGCTGTCAGATTGACCGTCACCCGCCAAGCATACAGGTGATCTTCCTAGTGCAGAGACAATTTTTGCACGTTCTTGTTGCCATTCTTCGTGTATGCTTGGAAAAATGTATTTTGGCTGGTAACGGTAATGGGTTGAACGAGATATCATAAAAATATTTATTATATCAAAAAACATTTTTATTTTGAGGAAGTGATTCCCACTAAGCACTATTGCACTAGACAAGAGTAGGTTGCCGGTCTTCTAGGAATGTAGATAAATCTTCGTCTTCCTCTTCATCAGATTCCATAATTACCCCAGGCGATAAATCAGGTTCTTCTTCTATAGCATAATTTTCTTCTTCCAATAAATTTATACTTGTAAGTTGAATTGTATGACAATCTCTAATGTTTGTTTTCTTCAAAGGTGACAGTTCGTTTATTTCTAATCTGCTGCACAGTTTGGCAGCGCTCAATGGTGTTGAATAAAATAAACTTTGTGACATCTCAATGTCTTCACTGAATTGTATATTATCATAGTCAGAATGCTTGGATGGTTCAATTTCTTCTTCTAACAGGTCTATTTGGCCATTATCTGAACCTTCATCTTCGTTCAGCTGTCCTTTGCCACTTGCGAGTGATGTTTTTTCACAGGTTTTTCCTTTTTTATTTTTTTTGCCAGAAAAAGATCCTTTAGCTCTTTTTAGGGTACTTTCACACTTGCGTTTTTCTTTTCCGGCATAGAGTTCCGTTACAGGGGCTCTATACCGGAAAATAACTGATCAGGCATATCCCCATGCATTCTGAATGGAGAGTAATCCGTTCAGTTTGCATCAGGATGTCTTAAGTTCAGTCGTTTTGACTGATCAGGCAAAAGAGAAAACCGTAGCATGCTACGGTTTTATCTCCGGCGAAAAAAACTGAAGACTTGCCTGAATGCCGGATCCGGCATTTTTTTCCTCAGGAATTTCAGACCTTTAAAAATGAAAAAAAAAAAAAAAAAACGGATCCGTTTTGCCTGATGACACCGGAAAAACGGATCCGGTATTGCAATGCATTTTTCTGACTGATCAGGCATTTTTCTGACTGATCAGGATCCTGATCAGTCTGAAAAATGCCTGATCAGTCAGAAAAAATGACATCCGTTTGCATACAGTTTGCCTGATCAGGCAGTCAGTTCAGGCAACGGAACTGCCTGCCGGAATCAAGCAACGCAAGTGTGAAAGTACCCTTACACGGTCCTTCAATAGACAACATTGTGTTCCTCGTTGACGATATCTTATTTTTTTGGTCTGGATACCAATATTGACTTTTGAAACATAACTCGTATCAAGGACAAATGTCTTATGATCCTTAGACCAATATAAGTCTGTATTTGTTGACTGATCAACCATGGTTGGCAAGCTATAATTAGGAAGTAAAACATTGGTGTCTGTAACAGTTGCAGTAATTGGCAGGTGAAGTTGGATCGTGCTTCCCAGGAGATTAATTTCACCGTGTAGAACGACATTCCCACTTGAACCAACCGGATGTGACACAACTTGTGTGTTTGGATGTTCTGATACCCTTCTTCTTTTTTGTTTTCTTTTGACACATGGGGTAGCTGCTATTGTTGGCAATGTTCCATCGGAACTTTTAGTTTCTCCAACGAGTTCTCCGGAAACATCTCCTAACGGAGTAGCGGAGCGCGATTCTGAACTATCCAATGATTCCGAAGTTGTCTGACTTTCCGTCTCAGTAGTTGCATCCGATGAATCCAGGGTGCTGCTAATTTTTGGTGGGAAAATGGTGGGCACAGCATCACGACGTAATTTTTTACGCAATCCTCCTTCCTCATATGAAAAATAGTCAAAGTGCTTTGAGCACAATCGATAATTATCATTTTTTTTTTGTGTTTCCAAGATTTTTTCAAGCCATTCGTCCACGTTTGGAAAATGGTCAGGAGCCTGCTCAAGCCATTTCCGGACTATTCTGGGATCTTTTGGAAACACATGCATTATGATATTTTTATCTTTGTTTTTCCAGGTGTGGGTACATCCCTTTATAATGCACGAGGGCATGTTGGAAATTCCAAATTTAGTGATCTGTAAAGGTTGATAAAATAGGCTTCATTAGAGATATATCAAATTCAAAATACCACAAACAATAAAAAAATAAAAAATTTGTGATCGAAATTAGCTTTTTCTCATAGTAGATCATAATTGTGGTTTGCAGACCGATAGATCCGCTTATCAATCATAGAGGTGGTAAAAGTTGTTAAATTTGAGGAACACCTCATCTACGTATACCAAAACTAAATACAAGTTGTTGGCCTCTACCAAACCAATCGAAACTACAACAATCAACAAATGGGGTTAGATAATTATTTATATATTGAATATAGTATTAAAATATATCATATATATATATATATATATATATATATATATATATATACATATATATATATATGTAAAATAAAACAAAACATGCTCTCTTACCGTTCAAATCAGTCAACAGGCGTACTATTTCCTGGAATAGATGTTACTAAATCGGATTTCCAGAGTCGAGATAATAACACGCTGTAATGCAAGCAGGAATCTCCAGAATCGTATACTGGAAAAAATAAATAAATAAATAAAAAATATATATATATATATATATATAAATTAAATTTAAAAAAATAAAAAATTTCAAGTGTCCTTTGCTTTGTCCCTATAAAATCCTTGTTGTACAACATATATATCTGTGAATCATATTCCATCCATTCCATAAAGGCCTCTCCATTCTCAAATAAATCCTTTCTGTCCACCATATATCCCAGTAACTAAAATTACATCCCATAATGGCCGTTCCTTTGTCCCTATAAATTCACATTATAGATTAGCTCCAAAGTTTGAACAACCCCCAGCCACCAGCACTGATGCAGATTTGTTTCCATTACAGCTGTACTCCAGTTGTGTATAAACCTTACACTATGTATCTTTATAGATGCATATACAGCTCAGCTACATGTGTCTTCTCCAGTCCCATAAGATCACTTTGGCTGAATGGCTTCCTATACAGCCCTGCTACATCTTTATTCTACTCCCCCACTAGCACTGTGTCTGAAAAGCTTCATATACAGCTCTGCTACATCTGTCCATTTATCTCTTCAACCAGCACGGTGTTCGATCAGCAGCATATTCGGCCATGCTACATCGTTTTCTCTATAACACCATCATTGATGCTGAGCCGCCACATATACAGCTCTGATACATCTGTCTATTCCCTTCCCCACTATAACTATGGCAGAAAATCAGTATATTATGCTCTGCCACAGCCCCCATCAGCCTCATATAGCCCCCATCAGCCTCATATAGCCCCCATCAGCCTCATATAGCCCCCATCAGCCTCATATAGCCCCCAGCCTCATATGCCCCCCATCAGCCTCATATAGCCCCCATCAGCCTCATACAGCCCCCATCAGCCTCATATAGCCCCATCAGCCTCATATAGCCCCCATCAGCCTCATATAGCCCCCATCAGCCTCATATAGCCCCCATCAGCCTCATATAGCCCCCATCAGCCTCATATAGCCCCCATCAGCCTCATATAGCCCCCATCAGCCTCATATAGCCCCCATCAGCCTCATACAGCCCCCCATCAGCCTCATACAGCCCCCCCATCAGCCTCATACAGTCCCCATCAGCCTCATATGCCCCCCATCAGCCTCATATAGCCCCCATCAGCCTCCTATAGCCCCCATCAGCCTCATATAGCCCCCAGCCTCATATGCCCCCCATCAGCCTCATATAGCCCCCATCAGCCTCATATAGCCCCCATCAGCCTCATATAGCCCCCATCAGCCTCATATAGCCCCCATCAGCCTCATATGCCCCCCATCAGCCTCATATAGCCCCCATCAGCCTCATACAGCCCCCATCAGCCTCATATGCCCCCCATCAGCCTCATACAGCCCCCATCAGCCTCATATAGCCCCCATCAGCCTCATATGCCCCCCATCAGCCTCATATAGCCCCCATCAGCCTCATATAGCCCCCATCAGCCTCATATGCCCCCCATCAGCCTCATATGCCCCCATCAGCCTCATATAGCCCCCATCAGCCTCATATAGCCCCCATCAGCCTCATATAGCCCCCATCAGCCTCATATAGCCCCCATCAGCCTCATATAGCCCCCATCAGCCTCATATAGCCCCCATCAGCCTCATATAGCCCCCATCAGCCTCATATAGCCCCCATCAGCCTCATATAGCCCCCATCAGCCTCATATGCCCCCATCAGCCTCATATAGCCCCCATCAGCCTCATATGCCCCCCATCAGCCTCATATAGCCCCCATCAGCCTCATATAGCCCCCATCAGCCTCATATAGCCCCCATCAGCCTCATATAGCCCCCATCAGCCTCATATGCCCCCATCAGCCTCATATAGCCCCCAGCCTCATATGCCCCCCATCAGCCTCATATAGCCCCCATCAGCCTCATATAGCCCCCATCAGCCTCATATGCCCCCCATCAGCCTCATATAGCCCCCATCAGCCTCATATAGCCCCCATCAGCCTCATATAGCCCCCATCAGCCTCATATAGCCCCCATCAGCCTCATATAGCCCCCAGCCTCATATAGCCCCCATCAGCCTCATATAGCCCCCATCAGCCTCATATGCCCCCCATCAGCCTCATATAGCCCCCAGCCTCATATGCCCCCCATCAGCCTCATATAGCCCCCATCAGCCTCATATAGCCCCCATCAGCCTCATATAGCCCCCATCAGCCTCATATAGCCCCCATCAGCCTCATATAGCCCCCATCAGCCTCATATATCCCCCATCAGCCTCATATATCCCCCATCAGCCTCATATAGCCCCATCAGCCTCATATAGCCCCCAGCCTCATATAGCCCCCAGCCTCATATAGCCCCCATCAGCCTCATATAGCCCCCATCAGCCTCATATAGCCCCCATCAGCCTCATATAGCCCCCATCAGCCTCATATGCCCCCATCAGCCTCATATGCCCCCATCAGCCTCATATAGCCCCCATCAGCCTCATATAGCCCCCATCAGCCTCATATAGCCCCCATCAGCCTCATATAGCCCCCATCAGCCTCATATAGCCCCCAGCCTCATATGCCCCCCATCAGCCTCATACAGCCCCCCATCAGCCTCATATAGCCCCCCATTAGCCTCATATAGCCCCCCCATTAGCCTCATATAGCCCCCCATTAGCCTCATTTAGCCTCATATAGCCCCCCATCATCATCCATCCGCCCCAAAAGTCAGTCCGTCTGCCCCCTCAAGTGCCTCCATCAGCCCCCAATCTCATATATAACATATACTTACCACGCTGTCTCTCCCACGCCGTCCGCTCTCTGAGTCCTCTCTCCCTTCCACAAACTAATCGGCCGCGCATGCGCAGATCGCGGCTAAAAGGAAAATAGATCTGCGCATGCGCGAACCGCCCGGCGACGTGCGCGTTCTTTATAATCAGTACAGCCGCCGCTAGATCACCAGGGAAGGAGTGCGCAAGCGCGGCCATTGGATGCGGCCGGCGAGCGGCGGCCGTATCCATGGGCAGCGCTTATAAACTAGGGATTTGGGATTTGGAATTTATAAAAGAAAAGTAGTTTTTTTTTAATTAGTTGTATTTAGTAAAAACTTTATTTGGGGGGGTGTAATTGAATGAGACATGATTATATAGATGGGAATACCCCTTTAAACCCTCCCGCAGAAGACCCATCAACCATTTCCCTGCCATCTTTTCCCAAGCAGGAAGAAAGAACTTTAATCTTCCTCCTACAGGGATTATGGCGTAATTGCTTTCCTTGTTTTCCCGCACGAGCTGTGGCCGATCTAAACAAAAAGCCCTTACTTCCTGATCTAGGCCTTGCTCCCTGCTCTCTGTCCCCCGTCTGCTTCTTATTTTGGAATCTTGTCGGGTTCCGAAAGGGCCGTTTATATTGCTTGAATTGAGTAAAAGATTCCTGGGGAAACTTTTTCTTTCTATCTGCCGCTTTCTCGAGTAAGGAGTCAAGTTCAGACCCGAAATGAAACTGGCCATCACAGGGGATGCTACATAACCTCAGCTTGGACGGCATATCTCCCCCTTTCCAATTCTTAAGCCACAAAGCACGTCGCGCAGAATTGGAAAGGGATGCGGCTCTTGCTTCCAGCCTCATCGTGTCCACCGCGGCATCCGCAATAAAGTCCGCGGCTTTCTGGAAGGTCGGTATAGAAGCTAATAACTGCTCTCTAGGGCATTTCTCCCTAATTTGCCCCTCTAGCCTCTCCAACTACAGTGACATAGACCTCGCAACAACAGTGGCAGCTATGCTAGGCCTGAAAGCAGCCGCAGAAGATTCCCACGCATTCTTAAGGGAGGAATCTATTCTTTTATCTAAGGGGTCCTTTAAGAATCCCATGTCCTCAAAGGGCAGCGAGGATCTTTTAGAAATCTTGGAAATGGCTACATCCAGTTTCGGGGCCTTGTCCCAAGATGTAGACACCTCTTCCTCAAAGGGGTACTTCCGTTTAAAGGTCTTAGAAATGAACGGTTTTTTATCCGTTTTTTTCTATTCTTTTGCTATCACCGCTGAAATAGACCTATGGACAGGGAAACACCTACGCTTTCTTTCCCTAAGTCCCTCAAACACGACATCCTCTACAGATCTATCCTCTCTGATATCTTCCAACTTCAAGGTAGATCGGATAACCTTTAACAATTTGTCCGTATCTTCCGCTGGAAATAGGAACTTTCCTTCTCTTGTGTTATCTTCAGAAGAAAAGGAATCATTAGAGTCCGATACCACGTTGGACTCCTGCCTCACCGTTCTTCTTCTCTTCCTACTTTTCAGGGAATTTTTAACTTCAGACATAATAGACTTAAGGTCTTTCAAAAGACTTGGAGTCTCCTCAGCCACCGTCTTCTCAATGCACTGCTGACAGAGCTTTTTAGCGTAAGAAGACAGCGGGCACTTGCAGATAGGGCATTCCTTTCTTTGCCGCCACCTTCTTAGGCACCGTCTAAGAAAAAAGGAACACACCCAAATCTAAGGAACAGCCTAGACCCTCTAAGGACCGAGAATAGGACTCACAATACCGGTGGCAGGATCTCAACATCCACACTTTCAGACCTCTTCTCTTCATCCATAATGAAGGAAAAAACCTGCACTGATAAAAATATTGCCCAAGTTATCTACTGCCACCAAGTATTCCTCTCACCTGAGAGATACACAGTTACTGCAGACCCACCACGCCAAGATAGCACTGGAACCACCTGGTCCACTTTCTGGCACTCTGAATTTCAGACACCGGCGTCCAAAACACCCCAGCACACTCATACCTGCCTGGAGCCGGTTTAAAATTGCCGGGATGTCGAACTTCCGGTCACCTGACCGGAAGCGCACGGCCGTGGAACGCATGCCACTTCCTGTTCGGACGCCTCCAACAGCGTCTACATCCAGCGGCGTCCCGGCTAGTCTGCAGCAATACCGAGGCCTTCTGGCCAACCTCAAACCGTTGGTGCTGTCCTCCTCACCTGAGGGACCGGCACCTTCTGCCCTTGCGATCCGGGATCTCGACACCGGAATCTCGCCCCCGACGCCTGTGGGGAATGGTCGGACAGGTATCACGCGCCGCCGCTAACCCTCCGGCTTCTACCGGGACTTCCAGGTCAGGACGACAACTGCAGGCTCCCGTACCAGGACAGGAAACCTCACTGAGGTGGGAGAGCGGCTCCACCTTTTTATGCTGCAGGTTTCCTGTCCTGGGGCGGAGCCATCTCTCTAAGGTGCTGTCGTGGGGGAGGGGAAAAATGACCATTTGCAGAACAATGACAGTATATAGGTGTATTCACAACTAAAGAGGACCGTTCCTAATGGCTGTTTTTTGTTTTTTAGAAAGGCAACAGTGAAAGGCCTCATGCACACGACTGTTGTTCGGGTCCGCATCCGAGCCGCAGTTTTTTCGGCTCTGGTGCGATCCCATTCACTTCAATGGGGCCGCAAAAGATGCGGACAGCACTCCGTCTGCATCCGTTGCTCCGTTCCGCGGCCCCGCTAAAAAAAATATAACGTCCTATTCTTGTCCACGCTTTGCAGACAAATTAAAGGCAAATTGCGGAACACACACGGACGCCATCCGTGTTTCGCGGATCCGCAATTTGCGGACCTCAAAACACACCACGGTCGTGTGCATGAGGCCAAAGACTGACAGTTTTACCATTTTTCCCCAGTATTGTGTGAATCTAGCCTAATTCATACAAATGGTTGCTGTAAGAGTTTTAGGGCTTATTCACACAAACCATTATCCCATCTGGGTGCTGTCCGAGTTTAGAACAGACAGCACTCGGGCTAAAAACTGACACATTAAAGTCAATGTGTTTTTATGCATGTTAGTCTTTTCACTGTCCTGTCTCTTCAGAGAAAATTGTAGCATGTTCTATCATTTGCTGTTCACAGAGTAATCGCTCATTCAAGTCAGTGTGCACCAAGCCCCCATGGCAGCTAGAGAAGAGGATGGGAGTAGTGGTGGCACTGATGTAATGATGTGGTGTCACAGTGTCTTACCTCAGGCCATCGCTCCCTGGGGTTTGATGCAGTGAAAAAGGTGATTATGAAAGGAACCAGGCAGAGATGGTTGAACAAACAACGTCTTCTTTTACTGAGTGTAAAAATAAAAAAAAAGCTTGTACAAAGTTCTCTCCTCCTGGGGTATGGTGGCTGGCAATGTGGCTGAGATGACACTCAGAAAATTGCTCGCTGACGCCGTCTCTCACTCAATTCCTTTACCTACGGCTTTACTCTGGCACCTGTGACTGTAGGTGTCCACTAAATGATGCATGCTTCTAGCTATGCCTGTCCTGAACTCTTGTTATGGTGTCTAAACGTGTTTCCCACCACTTTGCACCGGAGTCTTACTAGCTAGATTGTTTGATCATTTTTCTGACTCTAATACGCCTTAGCATGCCATTCTTCCGTGGCCTATAACCCTGCAGTCTCCCTGGGGCAATGATATCCTTCTAGTTGAGCCGCCTCTGTGGTCCACTTGGCCAGGAGGAATGGGAGATGGATCGCATTCTCCCTCACTCTACATTCTTCGACTGACTGGACGCATGGATGCTCAACTTTTTACTGTGAACTCTGGCAGGCTGTTTCTCTGCCAGAACAGCCTTTTGGAGTTCTAAAAGCTGATGTGAACATAGCCTTATCCATCTTTATTACTTGGATGTGTCATGGACACACTGCAGATTTAACTGAACAAAATTCATAGCATCATAGAGATATATGATGCTGTGAGTCCATGTCAGTTAACCCACGGTTGGGCCATGAAACATTGAAGAAATATGGACAAATAACACAGCAAGAACACGGACATGTGATTCAGACATTAGAAGATAAAATTCAGTCTGCCTGCATACATCACTAGGGGAAGGTTACTTCATTTTACACTGCTATGAATGAACTTAATGATGAATGCCCTGTCGTGGCAGAAATAGTTTATTTAAAGGGGTTTTTCTGGCTTGTGATATTGTTAAACTATTTGCCATTTTTATCATTACTAGAAGCACAACAAGGGGCATTTTTAATACTAGGGGCACTAAAGTTCCATTATTATTACTGTGGGCACATTATTATTACTGGGGGCACTATGGGAGCATTATTATTAATGGGGGCACTATGGGAGCATTATTATTACTGGGGGCACTATGGGGGCATTATTATTACTTGGGGCACTATGAGAGCATTATTATTACTTGGGACACCATGGGGGCAATATTGTAATTGGGAACACTATATGAGGGCTTTTTAGGGATACAGAACAATTATTTTTGTATTTTACTAGTATTTTTAGTGGCACTATTTGTATGGTGTTATTATTTCTGCAGTATAGTATTTGGGGATGACACTGGGCATAGTTTCGGGGTGGCAGTAGGATGACACTTTTGGGGCTCAAGGATAGGAGTATATGTTGAGAAGGTGGGGAGCATGATGGCAAAATGAGGGGCCTAAGATGTTTGTGTGGCAAATTCTGCAGAGATGCGATGTGGCTGAAAGAAATTGTCATGGCAGTCTGGAAAAGAAGAGGAAATGAATGTGTGCAATCAGATGAGATGTCACTTGATGTAATAGCTATGTATTTCTGTATTCTCTTGTATGTTTGGTAGTGCTGAAAGACCAGGCAGCATGCAGTTGGTAGTGTTGCTCGGTCTTGTGGCCTGTGTCTCACGGCCGCAGCCCCTTTATCCATATCTTAATTAGAGACAACTGGAGGAGGAAGAGGACAGAATGTTGTAGCTGATGTTGGCCACCACAGAGGTGCGACTGCTGGGGAAGTATTTTGCGCTGCTATTTGGTGCTGTGGCAGTTTTCTGTGCTGTGCTGTGCTGTGGTATTTAGTTCTGTTGAGGCAGTATTTTGTAGTGTACTGTGGTATTTCGTTCTGACAGGGTGTTATTTTGTGCTGAACGATCATACTGTTGACCCCACCTACTTGTGGAAGTCCCACTTACTTATGTTTTCCCCACCTACTTGTATTGACTCCATCTTCTGTCAGTTTAGAACCACTTACAACTTTGAGGCCACTTTTATTTTTTATTTTTATTTTCAGAACATTTTAAAGGGTTTGTACCTCAAAAAATATTCTACATTTTTCAAACCAGCCCCTGGATCTGAATACCCTTGTAATTGCATTTAATTAAAAATGTAGTATAGTCACTGAGTTATTCACCGAATCTATCTGTATAGTGACACCTGCTGTTTGCTCTTTTTTAATGCCTCTGTCCTGCTCACTGAAATGGAAGCACATGCTCAGTTCCATACTTCAAAGAACACATCCCCTGAGAAAGAGCATGCTCATAGGCTGCCAGCTTGAAATAAATTTAGCAGAGCAATTTTTCCTGCCTGTTGGATAACCCTGTTTGAGAAGATCTGTCACCAATTGTAATCTCTGTTTTAGTAAATTCTTGTATTTTTTCGGAAGCATTGTGTAGTTTCTCAGTTATTCTACTTGTAAATTTAAGGCGTACCTACACTTTCAGATGACTTCACAGAAAAATCTACCCATGTGTGTATATGCAGCAGTCCAGGAGGAGTACTTGGAAGATTGGAGTGGTAGGTTTGTCCCTGAGGATGGTGGTAGTACTCACAGATCACAATGGCGATCTGCACTCTTGTGCACCCTAGGGCCATGCAGGGACTGGAGGACACACCCTGGTATTGGAGATCCCGTCTGGCATTTATTGTGGTGCCCTTGATGTTGGATGATTTCCTGGGTGCAAGGCAGGACCGATAAACGATAGAGACAGAGACAATGATCAGGCCACATTGTTAGCAATAAATAAAGTCTCTCTTTACTAAGTTGATCATAGGGATTGTAGTACAAATAAGAGCAAAAGGTGTAGTTCAACAGTGCATCATAATGCAATATTCTCTCAATAACAGGGTATGGACAGCAACAATGATGGTGGTTATAGTACTTCCTCTCAGCAGAATCACAGGCATGCAATAAGGTCCTTCTGCAGTTCTTGGACTGAGGGGCGCTGAAATCTAGAAATGGGTGGCCAATCCATTTGAGTATGGAGGATGTTTCAGCAATATTCCCTCCACAGTATCAAAACCTTTCTGCTTTAAACAAGCACAATACCTTGCTCTTGCCTTCTCAGATGCCTTCTCACCTTTTCTCTACAATACAGTACAGTAGTAGGGTTACTTACACACCTATTATAGTCTCAGAGCTTAGGGTTCTCAGAGCTTGGGCCTAGCTCTCAGAGGGTAGCACCTGTAGGTCTTTACAGTATCTAGTCTAAAACTCACCACAGGGGCAGACCAGAACCATCTCCTGGAAACCTAACACAGTTTGCTAAGATTAAGATGTTAACCATACGGTATGTTGTCCATACTGTGCTACTGAGTGCATGTATGTAAGAAATCAGGACATTTAACTCAAAAAACATTACGTTATCTACGTCAGTGGTAATTAACACGTTGCAGTAGTCCGTCTAGTGTACTGCATATACATGAGTGATGACACTAGGCTACTTTCACACTTGCGTTCGGAGCGGATCCATTTGGTGTCTGCACAGATAGATCCGCTCCTATGATGCAGACGATGGGATCCGTTCAGAACGGATCCGTCTGCATTATATTTCAGAAAAAAATTCTAAGCGTGAAAGTTGCTCAGACGGATCCGTCCAGACTTTACATTGAAAGTCAATGGGGGACGGATCCGTTTGAAATTGAGCCATATTGCGTCAACTTCAAACGGATCCGTACCCATTGACTTACATTGTAAGCCTGGACGGATCCGTTTGCATCAGCACGGCCAGGCGGACACCTGAACGCTGCAAGCAGCGTTTGGGTGTCCGCCTGCTGAGCCGAGCGGAGGCCAAACTGTGCCAGACTGAGGCATTCTGAGCGGATCCGCATCCACTCAGAATGCATTGGGGCTGGACGGATGCGTTCGGGGCCGCTTGTGAGAGCCTTTAAACGGAACTCACAAGCGGAGCCCCGAACGCTAGTGTGAAAGTAGCCTTATCTGACCATTATATGACTTGTATCCTGCATTTTTTTTTAGCAGTTTCCCTATAATTTTTAGACTTTAACAGTAGCGTTATTCTTTTCCTGCATTGAGTTTTGAATGAAGAGCATTCTTCAGTTCAGTCTTTTTTACTTTTCAGGACGGAGATAATAGCGCAGCATGCCGCGGTTTTATCTCCGTCCAAAATTCTGGAACACTTGCCATTTTTTTTGCCATTGACATGCATTAATGCCGGATCCGGCCCCAAGTGTTTCAGCAAAACGGATCCGGCATTGCAATCTGCGCATGCTCAGACCGCAAAAAATGTAAAAAAATAAATAAATGCCGGATCCGTTTTTCCAGATGAACTGCCTGTCAGAATCCTCTGCCGCAAGTGTGAAAGTACCCTAAGACTAGCTTTCATATATAGAAAAGCAGGGAAGAATGTTAGACATTATAGAGAAGTAATGAACAGTGCGCACATGAAACCAGTGGCATTGGAGGCAGTATTAGCTGCTGAAGCATGTCTGTGTCTCTCACTCCACTGCTCTTCCTCCTTCCCTTCTCCACAGACTTCTCTGGTAGTTTGTGACATCACCCTTCAGTGAGCAGGCATACCGTATCTATCCGGATGAAACCATCACAGAATTCAGAGTGAATGTATGTTTAGGAAAGTGTGTGCATATGTGTGGTGTGTGTGGGTAGATGGCGGTTTAGAGCTGAGGAGAAACATACGGTTTCTCTGCAAAGCTACATTACAGAATTACTTATTTTTATCTGCACTATTAATTTATGCAAAATTCACGGCAGACATGACGCTGGGTCCTTTTCTCGATATAGGTGTGGATATGCCATAAATGAACAAACCCATGCCAAAGGATGTCACATATAAATAGCATTTATGGCAGCTGCATGCAACTTTAGAGCCCTAGGTATTTTCCATACATTTAACACCAAGGTATAAGGTATATACAGTTTATCTACTTTCAAACAGTTAATGAATGGCTGCACTAACAGTACAGACATACTGGTGTAGGGCTTGGTTATCTTTGTCTCGTAATGTTCATGCAGTTGCAAGAGGATCTATATTTGGCATTATCAGTTTTGGGAGTTACCAACATCCTAATTTTTGGCTGTTTACCAAAATAATTTCATTTACCTCAGTTTGAGGCCTCATGCACACAACGTTTCTGCAAATCCACATAATACAGATACCGTCCGTTTGCCATCTGCATTATTTTTTGCAGACACATTGACTTCAGTGGGTTCATGGACCACATTTTGCATACCAGAATAGGTCATGTTCTATAAATAATTTGCGGAATGGACATACAGATGCAGACACTAAGGGCCGCTTCACACGAGCGGATGCCTTGCGTGGCATCCGCTCCGTGACAGAGTGCCAAGACCCGCTGCAGACTGCAGAGGCACGGGGCAGTAACATGACTGTTAATGCTCCGTGCCTCTCTGTGATCTCTTTACTACGAAATCACAGTGACAACTGTGATTTCGTAGTAAAGAGATCACAGAGAGGCACGGAGCATTAACAGTCATGTTACTGCCCCGTGCCTCTGCAGTCTGCAGCGGGTCTTGGCACTCTGTCACGGAGCGGATGCCACGCAAGGCATCCGCTCGTGTGAAGCGGCCCTAACAGTATCTGAATTTTGCTGATTGCAAAATACTTAAGGTAAGCGTGCATGAGGCCTGACTTATGTAACAGCCTTCAATGGCAACAGTGCACACAGTGTAGTCTGGCAGGTGAGAATGGTCCTAGGTTTGGAAAAAAATAATGTATCTCAACTTCACTGTGTAAACAAAGACATGTAGACATCTGAGCAGTTTTGTAAGTACTATTTATTTCCTAATCCAGAATATTTCAAGAGAAATTACTTCATATGACCCACATCTACCAGCAAGTCTTTGATGTTTGCTTTACTGATCAACCATATCATGCTCTTTTGTATTGCTGTAAGCAAATTTTTTTGATGGTGAAACACAAAAAAAAAAAAAAAAATACATTGACAACTGGGTGTTACCATTAACCTTGTCAATAGGGCATATCACTACTCTGTCCAATCACTACTGACGGGGACATACTATATTGCCAAGAGGAATGGTAAGACCCAGTTCTAGATATGTTCATATTTTTCCAGGATAAATAACACTGGACAAGCGCACAATGCAGAGTTCTATGAATAAAATGTTCCAAGCAGTCACTAGAGCATTGTCTCCTGGTAACCGATGTACCGACCCACACAGATCTGAAACTGGTGACCTATTCTGAGGATAGGTCATCAATATCTGAAGCCCCTTTAAAGAAAAGCCCTTTCAGAACAGTTAGCTGGCCATAAAGTCTTCACATCCTTATCCCCTTTCCTCATGAACTAAGTAGAGCACTACTGGCAAAGCAAGCTTCAAAGCAAAGTAGGGACTAGATGCATTATTTAGTTGCACGATACAAAATGTTATTATCAAGGTACCATATGGTCTTTTTTGGGTCACTGCATAGCATTAGCCGGCTTATGTATATAGCCAGGCAATATTAGAGTATGTTCACACAATCGATTTTGACGCGGTCAAAATACACTGTATATTCCATTGCAGGCACCGCAGTGATTTTTGCTGCAGTTCTTCACTTTGAATGCGCAGACCTATCCATGGCTTAGCTCCATTGAATGGAGCTCAACAGAGGTTGGCACTTCCCACAGCTTCCAGCGGCATCTGTCCAGACACTGTGCCAAGAAGGGGACATGCCCTTTCTAGGGGTGGTTGCGGCTTTAAAACCCCAGCCATGCGAACTGCAGACACGATGCAGCCACCACCTGAATTTTGGCACAGAGTCTGCTCCAATTTTCCGGCGGTATAATCTCTGGTGTGAATGAGCCCTTAGGGACTTGGCTGAAAGGTGCTAATCCTCATTGTCATCCCATTTTCTTCAAGAGTTTGACACTTATCAACTACATTAATTGTCAGGTCTCCCAAACACAAAGCAGAAGGGTTCCAGTAAAGGATGTGCTGTATGTTCATAGTCTTGAAGGCAATTTATTGTCTGTGAAGAAACTCACAGGACAGGGAAATGAAGTCAAATTTAAGAATGACCACTGCATCACTTGAAAACACACTTATGAGATGGGGAAACAGCTCTCATTGTCTGAACATTGTGTTTGTTTAAATGAAGTTAAATGTTCTGGACTGACATTCTGCTGTTTGGCCACAAGATGCTGCTGTTTCTTAGGCACAGCTGACTGACTGCATATATATTTCCATATTCATGAGAGGTGTGGTTTGAGAACCTGAAAAAGAAGCTGCAGCCATCTTAGGATCAAGCTGAGACCTGATGAACTGTGTGTGAGCAGACAAACTGATGGATCCAGGAGAAAGAGAACCTCCTCAGTGACCACAGCTGCTGCTGAGTGAGGCTGATCGTTTGTCCAAGATCCAGATCCTGTCCAGGGAAAGAAGGATTGTTTCCAGGAAGGCTGAAAAGAGCTAAGGAACAAAAGCTGCATACTCTGTGGGACCTCATGTTTGCTGGAGAGACTGGTTGTTAGAGTGAGAGACATCAGTGGATAAAGAGCAGACCTGGGTCGGTAAGATCGTGCACACATCTCACTGCAGTTTGGCACCTAGAGACTTAGACCCGGCCTATAGTTAGGGTCTCTGCTTTGTGTCAGGCCTAAAGTGTTGCTGCTGTACTACAAGGACTCATTACCAAAAGGGACATTGCACATTTGGGAGCTGATAAATACCCCCACAAACTTTATTCAGTTCAGCATTTTGCTCAGGAGAAATAATCAGGCACGTGCTACCGGACTAGTTATGGGAGGGGGAATAATATAGAGCATGGTAAGATTTGTAAACTGCTATGTTGCACCGCACTAGCCCGTACTAAGCAACCAACAAATTGTTCGCGTTTGTTACAGGGTAATAATAGGTACAGCGAGGCAGTTTTAGTTGTGCCCGCCAGTAGGTAAATTACAGCGAAATTTCCACTGGCATCCATCAGGGGGCGCCATGCTGTGCAACACAGGGGTCTCAGCCTTTGGGCTGGGTGTATATAAATTTATTTTATGTTCACAACATTTGTGGTTGTGTTTATTATGGTATTGGAATTGCTTTCATCGTTCTTGACTTCGCTGTATCCTGGGGAGCCCACCCCGATACACGTCTTACACACTTGCAGAAGGAAAAATTACAGATGAACTGTTTAAACTAAAATGCAAAGAAAATGTGTGTACTGCCAAACAAGAACAGCACAAAGATTGTGTTCACGTATGGCACGGACATATGGCACATACAGACCCAGAAGCAATAAGAAACCTAGTTCGAGACCAGCTTGATAAAAGGTGTTAAAATAGAACAATGCAATCAGACAATGAAATGTACAAGCTGCCTTAAAGGGAAAATATCCAGAAAACCATTTCCTAAAAAAAGTTGCACAAGATCAGAGCAGCCATTTGACTTAATGCACACAGACGTTTGTGGTCCAATGACTATGCTCCCCCAGGCACAAAAATATATTTTCAAAATTGAAGTTCTAGAGAAACTTGAAGAATATCTCTCTGAAGTAAGAAGTTTGGGAAAAAGCCGAAGATTCAGACAACGAGACTGAATATACAGTGAGAAGACACAAATCTTTTTAAAGAGAAATGGAATCTTATTCCAGACTATTGTACCATACAATTCCAAACAAAACAGTGTTGTTGAAAGAAAGAATTGAACTCTCTGTGAAACTGGAAGAAATATGCTGTTTGATGCAGATCTACCAACAACATATGGAGCTGAAATAATCATGACAGCTTGCTATATTCAAAATAGACTATCAAGTAAAGCTACTGAGAAAAACGCCATATGAACAATGGAACAACAAGAAGCCCAAGCTACACCACATAAGGTGGATGCACAGAAAAAGACCAGTGGAGCGCCAAACGTTGAAAAGAAATAAATGTGATTAATGGAGGCCTACAGGGCCATACTAAAAGAGAAGGAAGCAGTGTGATGTAAAGCCAGTTGAAAGGGTGAAGATAAAAATAGTTGTTTTTTTTTTGTTTTTGCATTTGAAATAATAAAAAATAGTACAATTACTATACTATTTAGTAAAATAAATATACACAGGCGTGCGTTTTTACTCACTTCACGGTGGGGGGGTGGTACAGGTGACCTCGGCAAGGGGGGACTTGGCATCAAGTGTCTTGAGTTTATCTTGTGGCGGTGAAGTGAGTAAAAACACACAACCGTGTATATTTATTTTACTAAATAGTATAGTAATTGTACTTGTTTTTATAATTTCAAATGTAAAAAAATAAAATAAAATTTTTATCTTCATCCTTTCAACTGGCTTTACATCACATGGCTTCCTTCACTTTTAGTATGGCCCTGTAAGCCTCCATTAGTCACATTTATTTATTTTCTTTATTTAGTTCATATTTATTTAGTTTGCCGCTCCACTGGTCTTTTTCTGTGCATCCACTATTTGTGCCGGCCTGCGAGTCAGGCTCGCTGAACCTTGAATCCATTTGGTGTGAGCCGTCTCACAACTTTTTTCTTCTTTCCTTGGTTTTTGGCCTTTGCTTGTGGTATTCCTTGGCGCCCCAGCTTCCTCTTCCCTCCAACCCACACCGTATTCCATTTCCCCTCACAGCCCCCTCCCTCTCCCTGACTCGTACCTGCCCAATTTTTTTTCTCTTTCCCTTCCTTTTCCCATGGACCCTTGAGTCCTTCCAAACCCTTTTTCCCACCCTTCATTTGTTCCCCCATTTACGCTCCCTTTTTTCTATCTTTACACCACATAAAAATATTTGGAAGTAAGGCACTTGTATCTGGTCCCCCCAAAAAAGTACCAAATGGGAATCCCATGTCAAGGAAGGTATCCTGGTAGGCTACAGTGAATCTCAAAAGGGTTACAGAATCCTGCACCCAGAGACCAACAAGCTAACAATAAGTAAAGATGTAGTGATTGATGAGAGTCATGTGTCATTCAAGTTTCATGACGTCCATGACAACCAGAAAGAACATATAGAAATCTGGTTAGAGTCTTTAACTAACAGAAGTAGCAGATCAAGTACCAGATCAATCTCAAGTCAGAAGATCAACTAGATCAAACAAAGGCATCCCAGCTCAACGGTTATGTAACGTGGTCAAGACACTTCTGGAGTCAGAGGCACTGTCATGGGAAGAGATGCAACGATTATCCATACATGAAAGAAATGGATTAAAGCTGCTGATAAGGAAATGGAATCCCTTCATAAACTTCAAACATGGAAACTCACAAAGTTACACAGAAGCAGTGGGGGCACCATTGAATATAGCAAACACAACTCACCCAGATATCACAGCAACAGTTGGAATTCTCTGCAGACACTTAGGCTAGGTCTACACGACGACATTTGTTGCGCGACAAAAAGTCGCGCGACAGATAGGGCGCAACAGTTGTCGCGCGACATTTTGTTGCACCAATGTCGCGCGACAATTTTTATAATGGCAGTCTATGGTGTCGCACTGCAACATGCGACATGTTGCGACTGCGACGCGACAGTCGCAGAAAAATCCATCTTGAATGGATTTTCTGCGACTGTCGCGTCGCAGTCGCAGCATGTCGCATGTTGCAGTGCGACACCATAGACTGCCATTATAAAAATTGTCGCGCGACATTGGTGCAACAAAATGTTGCGCGACAACTGTCGTCGTGTAGACCTAGCCTTAAGTAAGCCATTTTAAAGAGGCTGGAACACTGTTGTTAAGAGAGAGTTCTTAGATATTTGAAAGCAACTCTACACGTTTGCAAAACTCGAGCGAGCCAAGGGACGAACAAGATAAGTATTTGTTGAGCGGGGATGTTGGAATGATGCTTATTGTTATGTGTATTGCAACAACTGTGTTATGTGATTTCTTTTCTAGACAATATTATGTTGTTAATAAAGTACTGCTAAAAAGAAAAAGGCAGGAATGGGCGGAGACGCGCTGCACATGTACAGAGACAACAGAGAGAAGAAAGCCAGAAGCAGATGTGTTGAGATTCTGATCTTACTGAAAGTTATATTCATATATTGTGCTGTTATTTCTGAATAAAAACCTGTTGTTCCTCGTGCTATGCCTGATGGAGAACTGATTAAGGGTCTATTCACACGTCCGGAAAATGGGTCCGCATCCGTTCCGCACTTTTGCGAACAGGTGCAGACCTATTAATTTTCAATGGGGCCGGAATGTGCTGTCCGCATCCGCATTTGCGGATCCGCACTTCCTGACCTGTACTTCTGTTCTGCAAAAAAATAGAACATTTCCTATTCTTGTCCGCAAAATGACGCCATTATAAATGACAACTTGTCTCCAGAAAACAATCCCCTCTATGGCTACATCAACAGAAAAATAAAAAACATATAGCTCTTGGAATGTGAGAAAGAAAAAGAAAAAATAACTTGGTCGTTAAAGCGGGTTTTAATAAATGACCCTCATACTGTTTACTGTATCTAATACATCAGATACCCAGATACTAGGGCCTTCATTTATCAACCACAGCATAGCAGAAAACTAGCATAGTTGCTTGCACAAAATTGTGTGAGTTTTTTTTGGTTGGGGGTTGCACCCTGCATACCACTTTTCCAAAAAGCTTGTAGGGTGGGGCAGGGACTGGGTGGCACAGAATTCTAGCCACAATAATTTGTTCACTCCTGGTAAATAGCTTAAAGGGACACTGACAGGCCCAATAACCATAATTAGCTGTACATATCCATGTACAGGTCTTCTAATGTGCATTTAAAACATATAAGTATCCCCCCTGTCCACATTATGAATACTGCAAACTCGTGTTTTATAACCTGAAGTAATCCCTGTTCTTTCTGCCCAAGGGGCGGGGTTTCAGCTCCACTGATGCTGGCTGGGTACAAGAGAAGCTGAAACCCCGCCCCTTGGGCAGAAAGAACAGGGATTACTTCAGGTTATAAAACACGAGTTTGCAGTATTCATAATGTGGACAGGGGGGATACTTATATGTTTTAAATGCACATTAGAAGACCTGTGCATGGATATGTACAGCTAATTATGGTTATTGGGCCTGTCAGTGTCCCTTTAAATTATACTTGAAATCTACAGTATATGCAATTTCATGTCTCCGACCACTCTGGATTACCTCCAGGCCCCTATGCAGCGTGGGTCCGCCACCTCCACAAAAGCCTCAACACTCCAGTCCCTTCAATTTTACACCTTCTGGGATTTGTAGACAAATTCATTAACTTTTATGTATTTTAAATTTCTTTATTCCAAAATGTTCAAATACAGTTAGTCACATGAAAAGGGGGCGGGCAGGCCTGGTGCAGACCTCCTTCTTTCCCCGACAATAACATTTTTAGAGATGGCCTTGCGGTTCGCCCGGCGGTCATTTTGTGGTGAAATTTGCTCGTTTGCGATTCACCGAACATACGAATATATGGCGATGTCCGCCGGCGCCATATTCTTTTGCATTGCGCCAAACTTTGACCCATCAAGTTGGACAGGACAGCCAATTGAGACGTTTCAGCACATGGACACACCTCCACCCTATCCCAGAACCCGATCTGGCAGCCATTTTACATTCTGTGTTTTGCCAGTGTAAGGAGAGGTTGCTTTGTTGAGCAGGGACAGACTGTTAGGGACACCAAACGCTAGTTACTAGGGCCACAAAAGTCCTTTTAAGGACTGGTATAGGTGTGCTATCAATAGGTGTGATATACTGAGGGGTGTGATATAATATACTTTCTAACATAGAAAGTATATCATAGCGCATTTGTATTGTGCAGCAGTTGTGTGCGGTTCTGCAGCTATATAGAGGGACAAAGGCTATTGGAATAACTAATTGCAACTAGTGTGATATACCAGTCGTCCCAAAAAAAACAAACAAAAAAAAAAATTTATGAGGGGCGCGATATACCTGCTTCCACAAAATACTGATTGAGGGGTGCAATATACCTGCTTCCACCAAATACTGATCTTCTCTAGGGACTTTGGCACAGGGTCATTTTGAAAATGACAGGCAGAAGAAGAGGCAGGCCTTTCTGCAGGCGTAGTAGGGGGTCGGGCAGGTGCACCAGACCGGAGCCCAAGTGGGAAGTGTGAAAAGGTGCGTGCGATTAAATCAAAGGACGCACCAGAGTTGGTTGAGTGGCTCACTCAGCCTTCCGCTTCTGAACCCTCCTCACTCTCTGCTGTGCGCACCCCCAAAGACACCACCACCATAGCCCCCCCCCCACTCGAGTCAGAGGAATTATTTTCCCATCCATTCCCAGACCTTACCGATGCGCAGCCATTCTTGGCATCGGATGAGGAAGGGGAGGTAGCAACGGCCGCCACCCAGAGGTCTGACGACAGTACCCAGATCAGCCCAAGGAGGGTGGTCCCTGCTGTTGCTGCCTACTCCGAGATCTCTAATGTCAGTGGTGGTGAAGGTGATGATGATGATGTGTCGATGGACGTCACGTGGGTGCCCACAAGAGATGAAGAGCAGGGGAGTTCAGAGGGAGAGACGGAGTAGCAGCCTGTGCTGTCAACGCATAAGTCATGGTAAGCCCAACACTCACCTAGGGACGACCGCCTTAAGAAGGCACCTGGCCTCCCATCACCGAGCCCAGTGGGAGCAACGCCGTCAGAACCCACAAAGCCACACTCCCGGCGCTCCACGTCCTGCCTCTTCTGCTCTCTCCTACCATTTGTCCTCCACTCCACTTTCAACCGTGCCGTCGTTGCGTTCATCTGGCAGAAGGCAGGCTTCCGTGGCCCAAATGTTTGAGTGTAAAAAGTTGATGACGCTGGATAACCCTCTTGCCCAACTGCTGAACGCTGGCTTGTCAGAACTGCTAGCCCGCCAACTACTGCCATATAAATTGGTGGACTCTAAGGCCTTTTGAAAAATTGTGGCCATTGGCACACCGCAATGGAAGGTCCCCGGAAGGAAATATTTCTCCCAGAAGGGCATCCCAGAGCTATATGGCCACATTTAGCGGCAGGTGAATATATCTCTGGCACACAGTGTCGGTGCCAAGATATATCTGACCACAGACACGGGGCAGGGAAGGTACATAACTTTTACTGCTCACCGGGTGAACCTTCCGACGGCAGTCAAGCATGTAACCTGTGGCACCCGTGTGTGTTTGGTGTTACCGCCACGGATTGCATGCAGGCCTGCCTCTTCTCCTCCTCGGCTGACTCCTCTTTTTCCACTGCTACCGCCTCTTCCGCTGCACCCCCCAAGCTCCCCAGAACCTATTTGACGTGCCAGGTGAGACATGGCCATTCTGTGCTGCGGCTGTTGTGCCTGGAAGACAAGAGCCACATCGGTCCTGCACTGCTTTCAGTTCTGCGGTCACAGGCCGATTAGTGTCTAACCCTGCTCCATTTGACAGTTGGTAAAGTGGTGTGCGACAACGGTGCCAATCTAATGAGCGCGCTGAAACAGGGCAAAATGACACACGTGCAGTGCATGGCACATGTCCTGAACTTAGTCATGCAGCGATTCGTTGCCAAATACCCCAGAGTCCAGGACATCTTGCGGCGGCCAGGAAAATCTCTGCCCATTTTAGAAGATCTTACACGGTGATGGCTCGTCTTGCTGACGTTCAGCGGCAACACCACCTGCCCGTCAGACGTCTGATTTGCGACAGCCCGACGTGCTGGAACTCCACCTTTTATATGCTTAATAGGCTGCTCCAGCAGCAACTTGCCGTTAACGACTACCTGTACGAACTCTGCAGCAGGACAGGTTCTGGGGTGCTTGGTTTCTTTTCACCGCACCAGTGGCTGCTCATGCGCGATGCATGCAAACTTCTGCGGCCATTAGTGACATCATACCTTACGCTTTCTTTCTGAGGCGTGCATTGCATCGTGTCATTGATCAAGCCGTCGAGGGGCAGGAGCTGGAAGATGAGGAAGTCGCAATGCTGAATGAATTCCCGGGGGGCTACTCCTTCTGAGACAAGTCAGCAGGAGTATGAAGAGGAGTCAGAGGAGGATAGTGGCTGGGGGGAGGAGGAGGAGCAAGAAGAGCAGGCTTTGAGGGAGACTAAACTTTTCGGGGATCCCTGGTGTTGTCCTTGGCTGGGGGGGAGGAGACAGAGGATGACATTCTCCTGGGCGATGAGCAGGAGCCAGGGTGCTACACCGCTTCCAATTTAGTGCAAATGGGGGCCCTTCATGCTCCAGTGTTTGAAGAGGGACCCCCGTATAAAAAGCATAAAGGGCAAAGACCAGTACTGGGTGGCAACGTACTTAGACCCCCGGTACAAACACAAAATGGCGGACATGTTACCAGCATCACAGAGGGCTGTCAGAATGCAGCATTTTAAGGCCTTGCTGCGAGAGATACTGAATCCTGCTGTTGCGGGCGCTGGCAGAGGAATTTCCACCCACAGCGATACAGGTGAGGGTACTAATCCTGCAAGAAGAGGGCGGTTTAAAGAAGTGTTGGTCACTTCGGATATCAGATAATTTTTTAAGCCAACCCATCGACAGCCGCCCTCCGGATACAGCCTCAGGGAACGCCTAGACCGACGGATGTCCGACTACATCGGGTTAACGGCCGATGTGGACGCTCTGAGAAGCGAGGAACCCCTGGACTACTGGATGTGCAGGCTTGACCTGTGGCCAGAGCTGGCACAATTTGCCATGGAACTCTTGGCTTGCCCCTCGTCGAGTGTCCTGTCCGAAAGGACGTTCAGCGCAGCAGCGGGGATCGTGACCGATAAGCGCACTTGCATAACTCACGACAGTGTGGACTACATTTCTAATAATAAATAATGCATGGATCCCGGAGGAATTCAACACCAGTGATGACCACATGTAATTTGCGTTTCCTCATGCCAGCCCACACATATCCGCCACCACTCAGAACAAAGAATGGTCCTTGTCTCCTCTATATACAGCGGCATAAAAGACCTTTTCTGTCAAGTGAATGCCTAATTTTTAGGGCCTGTACTGGCCTACAGTAAAATTGTTATCCAGTGACCGCCTAATATACCTTCAGCCACATAATCACTTGTTCTTTTCTGTCCGGTAAATGCCTAATGTTTGGGGCCTGTACACCACTGGACTACAGTACACAGTCAGTTTTACCGATTGCGCAAAATTTTTAGACTTTTTCACGCCATAAATTTGACTTTAGCGAATGATAAATCTGGCCCCAAGTGACCACACCCAGCCAGGTAGTTAACCCCTCCAGCACCAGACAGGGAAGGAACCCGGAGGAAGGAGCAAAACACAAGCATGCTGCAAAACAACATGTTGCCCATGTCAACCAGCATGCACGGCTAACGTGCCATGGCACACAGCAACCAGACCGAGACACAGCCGTGACACTCATGTTCCTCGCTTGACATGCCAACGTCCATCTGTTCACTGAAGCAGAAAACATGGCTCATCAGAGAAGGTGACCCCCTGTCAGTCAGCAGAGGTCAAATTCCAATACTGCAGAAAAAAATGAAACCTTTTCTACCAATGCAACTTCATTAGCAAAGGTGCAGTGACATACATCTTCTCTGGAGCCCCATACACAGTGGGGTTCAATAAACTGTTATTTTAGACACATCTGGGCTGTGTAAGGGATCGCTGTACTTGGGGGGGGGGGGGTCATTCTCACAAGAATTGTTGTCCACAGCAGCTTTTGAGGCCAAACATTGCATTTATTGGGGCATTTTTCATACATGGAACAGTCCAGTTAATAATCACTGGGGTGGTGAGGTTCCCACATACATCAAAACAAAACAAATACCTGCCCGGCTGGGCTCTCACTACACCTGTTAACGTGGCCCTGACTCAGCTACAGAACAGTGTTCACACACGGAACCCATATGCGGCTTTTTCTCAGTCCGTAGTTCCCCAGCCTCTCCGGCTGTAATCAGTCCTGTACCTGTATGGGGAAGTGTGGCCCAACAGTCCTCCCGACTCCAGCCTTGTGACCCTTGAATCCCGGCGTCACGCCGTTCCCCAAACTTCGGGCTGTCACAGTGCCCCAGGGTTTCTCAGCCAACGTCAAAATTAGGAAGTGTTCATAATAATGTTACTTGACTGTATATGGCAAAAAGGCTTGGGTAATTGGCAATATAATCCTCAAATGTAGAGTATGCAAATAAGGCTACATGCACACGACAGTGGTGTGTTTTGCGGTCCGCAAATCGTGGATCTGCAAAACACAGATGGCTTCCGTGCGTGTTCCGCAATTTGCGGAACGGCACGGACAGCCTTTAATATAACTGCAAAGTGAGGACAAGAATAGGACATGTTATATAATTTTTTTGAGGGACCACGGAACGGAGCAACGGATGCGGACAGCACACTGAGTGCTGTCCGCATCTTTTGCGGCCCCATTGAAGTGAATGGGTCTGCATCCGAGCTGCCAAAACTGCGGCTCAGATGCGGACCAAAACAACGGTCGTGTGCATGAGGCCTGAGGCGGCACTTACCACTTGTCGAGTAAAAGTCCTTTATTCTTCTAAACAGACATATACATAACGTGGCAGGGGCGGACAAACTCCCAAGCAGTCAAAGGCTGATTATCAGTGGCCAGAAGAAGCGCAATCGCGCAAAACGGCTGTCGCCTTTGTCTGCTTGGAAGTTTGTCCGCCCCTGCCACGTATGTATATGTCCGTTTAGACGAATAAAGGACTTTTACTCCTTAGGGTGCGTTCACAACGGGCGAGATTTCCGCGCGGGTGCAATGCGGTAGGTGGACGTATTGCACCCGCACTGAATCCTGACCCATTCATTTCTATGGGGCTGTGTACATGAGCGTTTTTTTTTCATGCATCACTTCTGCAATGCTTTAAAATCGCTGCATGTTCTATATTCTGCGTTTTTCACGCAGCCCTGGCTCCATAGAAGTGAATGGGACTGCGTGAATAACGCATTGCATCCGCGAGCAAGTGCGGGTGCGATGCATTTTTCACTGATGGTTGCTAAGAGATGTTGTTTGTAAACCTTCAGTTTTTTATCACGCGCGTGAAAAACGCATCAAGACGCACTGCACCCGCACGGAAAAAACTGAACAACTAAACGCAATCGCAGACAAAACTGACTGAACTTGCTTGCAAAATGGTGCGAGTTTCACTGAACGCACCCTGAACGCATCTTGACCTAATCTGTCACGCCCGTGTGAACTCAGCCTTACTTACCTTTTTGCCTCCCTACTAAAGGACTATTCATGGGCAGAGCACCACATGGATGTTTTACACGTATCACAGGATTGCCTATGTATCTGAAATTCTGAAGTTTAGGCAGTGCCTCCTCGTTCTATTCTTCTGATTGAAGGTAATTGGCAATATAAATTATAAGAGAGAGGCCTTAGGGTACTTTCACACTTGCGGCAGAGGATTCCGGCAAGCAGTTCCGTCCAGCAATCCGGACGCAAATGGATGCATTTGTGAGACGGATCTGGATGCAGATCCGTCTCATAAATGCATTGCAATACCAGATCCGTCTCTCCGTTGTCCATCATTGCTGGAACACTTAATGCCGGATCTGACACTTAGGCCTCTTTCACACGGGCGTCATGTTTTTTGCCCGGATAAGAGGCGGGTGCGTTGCGGGAAAATGCGCGATTTTTCCGCGCGAGTGCAAAACATTGTCATGCGTTTTGCACTCGCGTGAGAAAAATCACGCATGTTTGGTACCCAGACCCGAACTTCTTCACAGAAGTTCGGGCTTGGGATTGATGTTCTGAAGATTGTATTATTTTCCCTTATAACATGGTTATAAGGGAAAATAATAGCATTCTGAATACAGAATGCTTAGTATAATAGTGCTGGAAGGGTTAAAAATAATAAAAAAAGTTAACTCACCTTCTCCTCTTGTTAGCGTAGATCCCGGTCTGTTCTTTAGCTGTGGACTGAATGACCTGAGGTGACGTCAGATCACATGCTCCAATCACATGGTCCATCACCCTGGTGATGGAGCATGTGATCTGACGTCATCAAAGGTCCTTCAGCCACAGCTAAAGAACAGACCGGCCTCTACGCGAACAAGAGGAGAAGGTGAGTTAACTTTTTTATTATTTTTAACCCTTCCAGCACTATTATACTAAGCATTCTGTATTCAGAATGCTATTATTTTCCCTTATAACTATGTTATAA
Organism: Bufo gargarizans; assembly: GCF_014858855.1. Classification (NCBI taxonomy): domain Eukaryota; kingdom Metazoa; phylum Chordata; class Amphibia; order Anura; family Bufonidae; genus Bufo; species Bufo gargarizans. The sequence continues at coordinate 193,448,956 of NC_058080.1, forward strand.
GGGAAAATAATACAGTGAATAGACTGTCACCTAGAACCCATGCGTGAAAATCGCACCGCATCCGCACTTGCTTGCGGATGCATGCGATTTTCACGCAACCCCATTCATTTCTATAGGGCCTGCATTACGTGAAAAACGCACAAAGAGGAGCATGCTGCGATTTTCACGCAACGCATAAGTGATGCGTGAAAATCACCGCTCGTGTGCACAGCCCCATAGAAATGAATGGGTCAGGATTCAGTGCGGGTGCAATGCGTTCACCGCACGCATCGCACCCGCACGGAAAACTCGCCCGTGTGAAAGGGGCCTAATACACTTCAATGTAAATGAATGCCGGATCCGGCATTCCGGCAAGTGATCAGTATTTTGGGCCGGAGAGAAAACTGCAGCATGCTGCGGTATTTTCTCTGTCCAAAAAACTTAAGAGGGACTGAACTGATGCATCCTGAACGGAATTCATTCCATTCAGAATGCATTAGGATAAAACTGATCAGTTTTTTCAGCATTGAGCTCCTGTGGCGGAACTCAATGCCGGAAAACAAAAACGCTAGTGTGAAAGTACCCTAATGGATATTACAAATAGAGACACAATTTCCAGAAGGACTCAGTTTAAGAATCGATGTCTCTTATTTTTATTAAGAATATGTTCCTATGTTATGTTTAGAGATAATGGAATGTTTGACCTTATACCCCTCTAATATCATGTGTTTGTGTTTATCCTTCTAGATAATATGTATTGATGCTAGTAAGGGCTAGATTGGTTTGTATGGATTAGGGTTTGGCTACATGGCATTCTTAGCGCACAACAGCTGTCACGACCAAGGATCGTAGTGGGATCACATTGTAGCGGTGCTAGTATAGAAATGAACATAGTAGCCGGGACAACTTGCATATTTACTGTGACCGGAAACCCAGAATTGCAAAAAATCCAGCAATGTTGGATTTTTTTGCGATTGTGGGGTCGTGGTCAGCAGTTTGTTAAAACATTATTGTGCTCAGGTGAGATTGACACCCCCTCCCCACCCAAAGGATGGTTACTGCTTTTATGCTGTGTGTTCAAATATGCAGTTTTAGCTATGATGAAGAACGTGTATCTGATCATCCGAAACTCAATTTTTTTTCATATTTGGTGTGCAAATTTTTAAAATAAATATTGGATTTTATATATAGCAACGTGCTGGACATCCTTTATGTGCACGGAGCATCGCCACTGCAACAAGGAAGATGACACCAGCAGTGGGGAGAACCTGAGCACATATCTGGAGGCCACAGGGGAGAATAGGGTTAGTATCTCTTATTTTGTTATTTTAGGACATTAACAGGGGCTGCTTGAGTTTTTATTGAACTGAGACAACCCCTTTAGCGTATTCATTCAAGAAAATGCTCTGTGTGACAGCAGTATTGATAGGGGCATGGCCTGAATGGGCTTTGCACCTCATGGTGCCATTGAAACATGTTTTTTTGTGGTGTTTCTACCCCCCCTCCCCCTTGTTTCTTTTCTTATTATTTTCCTCAGGTTAAGTGAGCCGGTGAAATACTGGACAGCTTCAGGATTGGTCAATTACCTTATGGGTCAGCGTTTCTATTGGTGAAATCTGTTGCTGTCCCGTTGCTGGGCTAGTTGCTATTTTTATCTTGATGCTGGATTGGTTAGCAGGGAGCTGTGGCGGGAATTTCGGCTATTTATTGAGGCATCTTACCTGTGAAGAGCAGTCGACGCGTCAAGAGCCAAGAAGAAGCTTGTCCACGTCGGTTGAAGAGAGGTCCGGCGGCAGCAGAGTTCAGCGGCGGCGTGGGAAGGAGAAGATTTCGGCGGAGTTTAAGTGGCGTCTGGAGTGGTGCATCGTAGCGGTGTTGGAGAGGGTCGGCTGAAGCAAAGTAGACCGGCGACGAAGAAAGAAGTGCGGCGGTGAAATGGATGCTGGCAGCATTGAGGCTCTCCTCGGCCACATTCGCAAAAGGGCTCTTACCTGTGGCGGCGATGAATGGCTGCGCAGGTTGGTGGCCGGGGAGGTGCCGATGGCTGTTAGTTCCGGTACGCTGCAAGAAGATGAAAGCGGCTCTGCGCATGCTCCGGAAGAAGCGAAAGTGGCGTTACGTCACATTCCAGCGACCGGAAGTTCGTCAGCGCCAGGTCCGATACCGGAAGTGGAGGTTGCTGTTGGAACGCTTCAGGCCAGAGCAGCGACCAGATCTTCAAGCCGGAGGAAGAGGCCCAGGAGATTGTGTTCGCCGCAGAGGAGCGCTAATGTGGGCAGGCACCAGCAGTCTCCTCCCAGGCCGGCGGTCTCGCAGCCTGGTTTTGAGGAGATAGCTGTGTCGCCGCCTGAAGATTCCATCCAGCCTCCCAGGGGTGAGATCTCAGACAGGCATTCTTTGCTGTCTGATAATTCTAATCTTTCTTTTTTGCAGGATTTAGCTTTTATGTTTTCAGAATTAGCTAAAAGCAATAGAGTTAGGACTGAGCAATTAGTGGGGTCGCCATCGGCGGCATGGATGGACCCCCCTCCATTAGTGGCTAATTTGGCTCCTAGTGGGGGGGGACCGGTTCTTAAAATGCAGTAGGGGTAAATGAAGTTTGTTTAAAAGAGGCATTGTCGTGTGAGGCTTCTCCTCTGGGTTTTCACCTGTCCAATGTAGTCAAAGAAAAAATTTGGCGACGGGAGTATGTAGACATTTTGTCGTTACTCCCGTCAGCCAAAGACATTTTTAAAGTGGATAAAAAGACGGATGAAAAGTCAGAGGAGGAGAGAAAAAGAGGTATTGCGAAATCTTTTAACAATTGGTTACAGGCTTTTTCTATTTATGCTTCTATTTTAGTAGCGAAATATCCTCAGCTTGGTGTGGGCCTTTTTCAGCATATTGATACTATCTTGGAAGCTTATCGTAATTTCGGAGGGCTTTCTTGGTTTCAATATGATGAAACTTTTAGGCAGAAGCTAGCAGTTCATCCGGGTTTAAAATGGGGTAACAAAGATGTAGGGTTATGGCTTAGTTTAATGTTACCTCAAAGGGCGGTTTCATCTAATAGGCAGCATGCTTTGAGAGGGCAAAATTTGATTAAGAAGGGGTTGTGTTTTGCCTTCAATGAGTCAGCGTGCAAGTGGTTAAGTTCGTGCAGATACAGGCATGAATGCTCTGTCTGTGCAGGTCCGCACCCAATGTTTAGATGTTTTAAAAGGCCCTACGGATCCCAACAGGCAGGCGTTAGTCGGGAATTTTCAAAACCCACGGACTCCGGTGAAGTGGCAAAACATGCTTCCATGGTTAGAAATTTACCCAAACAGGGAGAAAGCAGATCTGTTACTTAAGGGTTTTACCGTTGTTTTTTTTTGTTCCTAAATTTAAAGGGCCGGGTTGTCATGTGTGTGAAAATTTAAATTCGGGATATTAGTAAATGTGGGAATAGTGAGGGATAAAATTAGTAAAGAAGTGCTTGCAGGTAGAGTGGCAGGCCCTTTTAATTCCCCTCCTTTTGAGGATTTTAGGGTATCTCCTTTAGGTTTAGTACCCAAAAAAGCTAGTAATGAATTCCAGATTATTCACCATTTATCCTATCCAGAGAAATGCTCATTAAATGATGAAATTGATAGTCAGCTATGTTCCGTTTCTTACAGTTCATTTGATGATGCCATAAAATTATTGAATTTGGCATAAATTGTTTAGTAGCAAAAGCGGATATTAAATCCGCTTTTTGTTTATTACCAGTTTGCCCTGAAGGTTTTAATTCGTTAGGTTTTAAGTTTGAGGATAAGTTTTATTATGATATCTGTTTGCCGATGGGTTTCTCGTTATCTTGTTCTTATTTTGAATCTTTTTCGTCGTTCATTCATTGGGTGTGCATGTATGATGTTAGGGTTGGGGGATTGTTGCATTATCTAGATCATTTCTTGTTTATTGGTCCGGCAGATTCAGAAGTTTGTTCCAGTTTGTTAGATCGTTTTTATGAGGTTTGTGAGCGTTTTGGGGTTCCGTTAGCTGAAGACAAGATGGTTTTACCCTGTTGTTCTATTGAATTTTTAGGTATAACTATTGATACGGTAGCAATGGAATTTAGGCTTCCAGGGGAAAAAATTGTTAAGCTGATGTCGCTAATAAAAAGAATGTTGGTAGCTAAGAAAACGACGCTGCGAGATTTACAAAGCTTGTTAAGGACTGTTTGCTTTTGCATCCAGGGTAATTCCAGTAGAAAGGGTTTTTTCAAGGAGATTGTATATGGTTACAAGTGGTCTTAAGGGGCCGGGGTCGCATGTACGTTTGAATAAAGAGCTGAAGGATGATCTTAGAGTTTGGGAGGAGTTTTTGATTAATTTTAATGGAGCTAGCATTTGGCAGGGTGATTTTGTTGAGGCGTCTGCTTTAGGTTTATTTACAGATGCATCAGGTTCTTGGGGTTATGGGGCCTTTTTGGACGGGCAGTGGTCAGCGGAACCTTGGCCCGAATATTGGAAATCAGTAGGGATCACAAAGAATTTAGTTTTGTTAGAGTTGTTTCCAGTAGTAGTTGCATTAGTAATTTGGGGTTCTGAGTTGGCTAATAAGAGGGTTTTGTTGCATACAGACAACAAAGGTGTTATGTTTGCTGTAAACTGCCTGTCGTCCAATAATAAGTTAGTAGTTAAGTTGTTACAGGTTGTGGTGAGATGTTGTCTTGCTAGAAACATATGGTTGAAAGCTAAGTATATAGCGAGTAAAGAAAATGTTATAGCTGATTCTCTTTCTCGTGCGCAGTGGCAGGAGTTTCAAGTGCTGGTTCCAGACGCGAGGAAGGAAGGCATCCCTTGTCCATCCTATTTGTGGGAGATAATCTGGCATTGATGAGTGAAGTCATTCGGAATTCATTGGCCCCTAATATGTGGAGTGGGTATGCATTAGCTTGGAGTAAGTGGATCGTTTTTTGCAATGATAGGAATGTGAGGGTTTTTGAGGGAGAGATAGGGTCAGTGTTAGACTTCTGTTGTGATTTGTTTAGGTTGGGTTTAGGGTACTCTGCTATTCAGAAAACATTGGCAGGTGTATCTTTCTTTTTTAAGTTGGCAGGCCTTCCTCCTATTAATAATTATTTTGTGGTGAAGCAATTCTTGAAGGGAGTTAGGAAAAATAGTTTTGTAGCGGATATGCGCAGGCCGGTTACTTTTGAATTCTTAGGTAGGTTGGTTTCGGTTTTAAGTCAGGTGGCGTCTTCGGTTTTTGAGTTTCGGTTGTTTAAATTAGCGTTTGTGTTGGCATTTTTTGGTGCGTTTAGGCTTAGTGAGTTAGTGGCGACTAATACAAGGTCAGTTTCTCAATTGTGTTTGTCTGATGTTCAGTTAGCTGTTAATTCTGTTTTAATTTCAGTAAGAAGGTCGAAATCTGATCAGTTGGGCAGAGGGTCAGTTATTTCTTTGAATAGTTTAGAGAATTCAGAAGTTTGTCTGGTTAAGGCGGTTAGGGAATTCTTGTTGATTCGTCCAGGGTGCAGTAGTTCATTGCTGGTTCATGAGGATGGTTCTTCATTGTCCAAATTTCAGTTTAATGCAGTTTTTAAGAAATGTTTAGTTCTATTAGGTTTAGGTTCAGAGCGTTATTACATCCCATTAGTTTTGTATTGGAGCAGCTACGGAGGCTTCTCGGATGGGTTTGGATAAAGCTTTGATAAAAAGGATTGGTAGGTGGCAATCTGACTGTTATAGATTGTATGTTAGACCTAATCTGGTGTTATGATTATAATTCTTTTTCAGATTCTGAGGAGATCAGAGTCTGGATTATAGGACATTCATTCGTTTTCTGGGCTGAGAAGAGATGTTTGGTTCGTAATTATTCTCAGCAAGTGTTTTTTAATATTCCTGAAGTTTGTGTATTTTGGTTTGGTTTTAGAGGGCTGAAATGGCACCAAGTAGTTCCCATTTTAAAAGGGGAGTTACATTCCCATCTTCCTCCTCAGGTCATAATCTTTCATGTTGGAGGAAATGATTTGGGTAGGAAGAAAACTTTAGAATTTTTGGCTGAGATGAAAAGAGACCTAGTGTACATTAGTGAGCTTATTCCGGGGGTTATTTTAGTTTTTTCAGAGATTATCCCTCGTTTTTTATGGAATAACCTTCAGTTAAGATTTTTGGATAGAATTCGTAAGAGAATTAATCGGGGTTTAGAGAAATTCATGCCGGCAGTAAATGGTTGGTCCTACCGGCACTTGGAGTTAGATGGATCAATTTTGGGTTTGTATAGGGAAGATTTGGTGCACTTATCAGATATTGGTCTTGATATTTTTATTAACGGTTTGCAATCTATCATTAAAAAGGCTGCGGTTTTGTTGGTGGGGGGGGGGGCAAGTTCGGATAATTCCTCGCTTGCCTGTTGGGGTTAGTCGCTCAGAATTCTGGGTGGACTTAAATTATTTCAGTAAAGGATTTTAATATTTATTCAATATGAATTTTATATTGGTTTGAAAATGGTTGAGTTATGTAACCCCCAAGAATTTAATAAAGACCGCGGCCTTTTCATCCACATTGAAGTTGGTCTTATTTATTTATTTTATAAGGTTTTATTGTTGAATATGGCACCATGATAGGGGCATGGCCTGAATGGGCTTTGCACCTCATGGTGCCATTGAAACATGTTTTTTTGTGGTGTTTCTACCCCCTCCCCCTTGTTTCTTTTCTTATTATTTTCCTCAGGTTAAGTGAGCCGGTGAAATACTGGACAGCTTCAGGATTGGTCAATTACCTTATGGGTCAGCGTTTCTATTGGTGAAATCTGTTGCTGTCCGGTTGCTGGGCTAGTTGCTATTTTTATCTTGATGCTGGATTGGTTAGCAGGGAGCTGTGGCGGGAATTTCAGCTATTTTTTGAGGCATCTTACCTGTGAAGAGCAGTCGACGCGTCAAGAGCCAAGAAGAAGCTTGTCCCGCCCTCCCTCCCTGCAATTTTGTCGCGGTCTTTGTTTTATTTTAGGGGGGGGGGTTAGTCGCTCAGAATTCTGGGTGAACTTAAATTATTTCAGTTAAGGATTTTAATATTTATTCAATATGAATTTGTTATTGGTTTGAAAATGGTTGAGTTATGTAACCCCCAAGAATTTAATAAAGACCGCAGCCTTTTCATCCACATTGAAGTTTGTCTTATTTATTTATTTTATAAGGTTTTATTGTTGAATATGGCACCATTCCTGGACTTCACACTGCTCCTGTGTCACAAACTCATGGCATTATAATGATTTATAATACTGTGTGTTTTGGCTCGTCTGTACTGTATTGTACTGATGGCTCTATGTAAGTACAATTTAGTTCGGCCAAGGTCAAGATAGAACACACAGCATTATAAATAACTAGCTGAAGGGTACATTTAATCTATTTCATTTAATGTTTGTGTGTGTTGTTAAAAGATATCGACAGTATCCACTGTAACAGTGACATCTACATAACCACGCCCCCTTAACAATGACCTCTACAGCCCCCCACAGTGCTCCATTGCTTTAAAATCCATTGCAGCCCACCCCCTTAACTTTGACCTTTACAGCAGCCTTCCCCTTTAAGAGTGAGTTTCACAGCACACCACCCCCTTGACAGTAACCTTAACAGTGGCCTTTACAGCAATCTGCCCCTTCATACTGATCTCCATAGCCGACCATGCCCTTAACTGTGACCTCCACAGCAGCCTGCCCCTAGGGTGGCCAGAGGTCCAGTTTTAGGCCAGACAGTCCGGCTTTCAGACTCCCTGTCCTCCGCCTGGCGCAGTGCCTGGACGAACACAAGGATGTCCTTTTGAACAGCTCACTCTCAGACAGCAGCACTGTGCTGTCTGAGTGCGAGCTGCAGCAAGAAAGTCACCGTCCTTCCCACCCCTGCAGCTAACAGAAATAGATTTTTAACTTCATTTTTTCAATCCCTGTCGGCTGAGGAGTGGTAGGGAGCATGGCCTAACCAGATCGGGGTGTGGCTTAGCGGGACCTAGAAGTTGATTTTTAACTTAAATTTTTTTCAATCCCTATCGGCTAAGTGGGGGTGTGGCCTAACTGGATGGGGGCGTGTCCTTTTGAACAGCTCACTCTAAGACAGCAGCACTGTGCTGTCCGAGTGTGAGCTGCAGGAAGAAAGTCACCGTCCCTCCTACCCCTGAAGCTGACATAAGTTGATTTTTAACTTCATTTTTTCAATCCCTGTCGGCTGAGTGGGAGGGGGCGTGGCCTAACCAGATCTGGCGTGGCTTAGCTGGACCTAGAAGTAGATTTTTTAACTTCATTGTCGGCTGAGTGGGAGGGGGCGTGATCTAATTGAATAAAGATCGTGGCTTAGAGGGACCTGGGGGCGTGGTTTTAAGTTCATCTTTTGAGGGTGAACACATTGTGGCAGGGGGCGTGTCTGGGCTCCTTCCTGCAAGAGTGAAGCCCCTCTGGGCACCTTACTGGCTCATTTGCATACCCAAAAAAACTGGATTTTCATAGGATAAAAACATCTATTGCTGAAACAAAGGCACATCTTGAAATAAGGTACTAAGTGCCATTAGGCCATGGCTTTACTTCAACAGAAATTATCCTTGTGAGAGATTTCCTTTAAAGCTCACTTACAGAAGTGAAGAAAAATGGCTGGGTTGTTATGGAAACCTGGAGTAAAACTGTGTATGTGCAGGGTAACGGCCTGCGAGCTTCTATTGGCTGATAAGGGTCATGTGACCAAGCTTCTATTGGCTAATGAATTTTTTGGGAATATATTAGGAACGGTACGTCCTGGAGAGCTGAGACTTGGTCTAAAACCTTCCCAGACACCTGATGTACCTGTGTGCCAAATTTTGTGATTGTAAATGCGGTGCGGATTCCTTTAGCGGACATACATACATACACACACACATACACACACACACACTCAGCTTTAAATATTAGACTAGCTGAAGGACCCGGCTTTGCTCGTGTATATTTAATCTATTTCATTTAATGTTTGTGTGTGTTGTTGAAAGATATCAACACTATTCACTATAACAGTGACATCTACAGCACCCCGCCCCCAAAACAGTGGCCTCCACAGACCCTTACCCCTTAACACTGACCCCCCCCCCCAGTGCCCCATTCCTTAAAATTGGACCTCCACAGCAGCCCACCCCCTTAACTTTGACCTTTACAGCAGCATTCCCCTTTTAACAATGACTTTCACAGCATACCACCCCCTTGACAGTGACCTCTACAGGGGCCCGCCCCCTTAACAGTGGCCTTTACTGGATCAGGGGCGTGTCCTTTTGAACAGCTTACTCTAAGACAGCAGTACTTACTGTACTGTCTGAGTGTGAGCTGCAGGGAGAAAGTCACCCGCCCTCCCTCCTCTGCAGCTGACAGTTGATTTTTACCTTAATTTTTTCAATACCTGTCTGCGAAGACGTTGAGGGGCGTGGCCTAACCTGATTTGGGCGTGGCTTAGTGCGACCTAGAAGTTTATTTTTAACTTCATTTTTTCAGTCTCATTTTTCAGTCTCATTTTTTCAGTCTTCAGTGGGAGGGGGCGTGGCCTAACCAAATCTGGGGGCGTATTCTTTTGAAAAGCTCACTCTAAGGCCTCTTTCACACGGGCGAGATTTCTGCGCAGGTGCAATGCGTGAGGTGAACACATTGCACCCGCACTGAATTTATTTCTATGGGGCCGTGCACATGAACGGTGATTTTCACGCATCACTTGTGTGTTGCGTGAAAATCGCAGCATGCTTTATATAGTGCGTTTTTCACGCAACGCAGGCCCCATAGAAGTGAATGGGGCTGCGTGAAAATCGCAAGCATCCGCAAGCAAGTGTGGATGCGGTGCGATTTTCACGCATGGTTGCTAGAAGACGATCGGGATTGGGACCCGATCATTATTATTTTCCCTTATAACATGGTTATAAGGGAAAATAATAGCATACTTAATGCAGAATGCTTAGTAAAATAGGGATGGAGGGTTTAAAAAAAATAATATTAACTCACCTCATCCACAACCAAGCAGGGCTGCCCGAACAAGTGGATGAGGTGAGTTAAAAAAATGTTTTTAACCCCTCCATCCCTATTTTACTAAGCATTCTGTATTAAGTATGCTATTATTTTCCCTTATAACAATGTTATAAGGGAAACTAATAAAATCTACACAACACCTAACCCAAACCTGAACTTCTGTGAAGAAGTCCGGGTTCGGGTCTGGGTACCAAACATGTCGATTTTTCTCACGCGCGTGCAAAACGCATTAAAACGCTTAGCACTTGTGCGGAAGAATCACCCATTTTCCCGCGACGCACCCGCATCTTATCCGGCCCTCACAGGCGACGCCCGTGTGAAAAAGGCCTAAGACAGCAGCACTGTGCTGTCTGAGTGTGAGCTGCCGGGAGAAAGTCACCCTCCCTCCCACCTCTGCAGCTGACAGAAGTTGATTTTTACCTTCATTTTTTCAATCCCCATCGGCTCAAGAGTGGGAGGGGGCGTGGCCTAACCAGATCAGCGGGACCTGTGGCGGGGTTTTATGTCTTTTGAGGGTGGACACATTGTGGCTGGGGGCGTGTCCTTCCTGCAAGGATAAAAACTTATATTGCTGGAACAAAGGCACATCTTGAAATAAGGTACTAAGTGCTATTAGGCCATGGCTTTACTTTCAACAGAAATTATCCTTGTGACAGATTTCCTTTAATTAAAGCTCTCCTACAGCAGTGAAGAAAAATGGCTGGGTTGTTATGGAAACTTGGAGTAAAACTATGTATGTGGAGGCTGGAGGACCTGAGAGCTTCTAATGGCTGATAAAGGTCATGTGACCAAGCTTTTATTGGCTAATGCATTTTTTTGGGGAATATCTCAGGAACGATACGTCCTAGAGAGCCGAGACCTGGTCTAAAACCTTCCCGGACACCTGATGTATCTGTGTGCCAAATTTCGTGATTGTAAATGCGACGGTTCGGATTCCTTTAGCAGACATACATACATGCACACATCTACTCAGCTTTATATATTAGATTATAATGACCTAAGTTCGTGTCACAGAAGCAGTGTTCAGTCTGGAAAATACTGCTGTCACACGGAGTGTATTTCATGAACTGAATATGCTTGTATCACCCATGGTGGCCAATTGATGCATGATTTTAATGCAAAACTTTGCGATCATTGGCAGCTGCAGGTGGGTGGAGCTTGGCCATGCATGTTCTGGTGCACTATGTGGTCTTAACCATAAATGAGCAGATTGTAACTCAGGGCCGGCGCTACCATAAGGCAGACCAAGTGGCTGCCTTAGGGCGCACCCTGGGGGAGGGTGGAAAAATGAACCTTCTTTTTTATTTTTATCACTTACTCTTGTGAGTTGCGCCGCAGCGCCGCCGGCCGCCAGACCCTGCCTGCGTGCGCAATGCGGCCCCGGCCCTCACAGGGTGGCACGGGCCCGGCAGCACGGCAACACGATCATGGGGTCAGGCCAGGGGGTGCGAGTGTCGCAGCGGCGGCGGGTGGCAGCAGGGACTGGAGCTGACTGTGTCTGTGAGTCTGACTCACACACAGCCAGATTGCCGCAGCAGCAGGACAGGTGGGTAGGTGATCAGTGATGAGCGCACTAGCGCCAGAGCGCACGGCATAAATGTGTTTTAAAAAAAATGTCTGTAGTCTGTGACATGGGGATGGGGCCAGGGTCGGCCGGGGGAGGGGGTGATGTGCCATGGGGGGGGGACTGAAATGTGACACAATAGGGGGTAATGATGTGATCATGATGTGACATGAAGGGGGTGATGGGACTTGGTTTGGAGTGTGTGAAATGTGACAAGGAGGGGGAGAAATGTGACATGGAGGCCTGATGTGACATAGGTGATTTGACATGAAGGGGGAAAAATGTGACATTGAGGCCTTGAGGGGGAGAAATGTGACATGGGGGGCTAATGGCTGACATGGGGGCATGATCTGAGGCATTAGGGGTCTGATTAACATTGGGGGTCTGATTGCTGGTCTGACCTGAGGTGTAATGGAAAATATTTTTTTCTTATTATCCTCCTCTGAAACCTAGGTGCGTCTTAGGCCTCATGCACACGACCGTTGTTTGGGTCCGCATCCGAGCCGCCATTTTGGCGGCTCGGATGCGGACCCATTCACTTCAATGGGGCCGCAAAATATGCGGACAGCACTCCGTGTGCTGTCCGCATCCGTGGCTCCATTTCGCGGCCCCGTTAAAAAAATGTAACATGTCCTATTCTTGTCTGCGCTTTGCGGACAAGAATAGGCATTTATATTGCCGCCGCCCGTTCCGTTCCGCAAATTGCGGAAGGCAACTCGGGCGGCTTCCGTTTTTTGTGGATCAGCGGTTTGCGGACCACAAAAAACAGCACGGCCGTGTGCATGAGGCCTTAGAGGGAGAAAATACAGTCCTCAAACCAGCGATTGTCTAAAGCAGAGAGAAGATACCAGGACCACACAGAGGAGAAGCCAGCTGCTGCAGACGGGACCAGGGCCAGGTGAACTGCGAGGTGGAGGGAAGGGCACCAAAATGTAGCTTATCTTGTGTTGGCAAAAATCCTTGCACCGGCCCTGTTGCAACTTGTGTAGTTCATGGCACTCCACTTTGAAATTTCCAGACTTTTGCCAAGTATACATGCTATTTAATACACCTACAATTGCAGTAACCTGGAGGGGAAGATGTGAGTGGTAGTTGTGGTACTGATAGGAGTTGTAGTGGTCTACAGTGGTTATCCTCCCTTTAACTCTACGTGGGGGCATGCAGTAAATTTGAGGCGCGCCCTTTTCTGGGGTTTCTGCCTGGTATGAGGTAATGTTTCCTTCAGCATATTTTTGAATGGGGCCCCCCTCCCCCAGTAATTTTTTTGCAACCCCTTCCTTTCATGCCACCCCCATTCCTGTGGCTAGTAAAGATCGCTCTCTCAGACCAGGCCCAGCAGCTGTTCCATCCGTTTTCTACACTGTCTATACTGTCACTGTATATATTTTCATTGTGCAATACTGTTGAGGGGGCCCTGACAAAATATTTTAGTCCTCCTCCTCCTGGATGGGCCCCTTCAGGGTCAGGGCCCCAAAGCAGCCGCTTCCCCTGCTTCCCCTATAGTTACGCCCCTGATTTCCTTGATGTTTTGAGGTTTAGAGTTACAAGGCAAGGGCTCCCTCATGATGTATGCAGTGCAATGGTGGCAGCAGTACAATGGTGGTGAAAGGCCAGTGTAGAGGTAACAAATCCAGTGTTCTTTACTGAGGTAGTAGAGGCTAGTCATAAAAAAAGACACTGGTAGCATTCAGTTCAGACTCTCCAGAGAACATACAGACTACTTCCAAAGCTCAACATCGGATAAACCAGCAGTAAGATGGCTGACTCTGCCGTAAGCCTCACAGGAGCAGAAGCGCTGGATGATAGAGGTAGTAGCTAAGGCTATAATAAACGTTCACAGTGACAATTCTCACACCGATGCTACCTAGGGCCAGGGCAGTGATACAAGGGAACACCCTTTCTTCCCTCGGTCAACACCCTGATGTTGGGACTCCTGCCTAATGTTCAGGCCCCCCAAAGCGTTTCGCTTGGGGGACACATGGGGGCAATGACACCATTAATATGTGTTTTTTGTATGGTTTTGCATGTTTTCTCTCTCCTCCCCCCCCCTCCTTTTTCTTGTTTTCCGCTTTTTTATTTCAGGTTTTATGAAGGGGTTAAGTCCTGTCAGAATTAGCTGGTTTTATCTGGTCTTACCTGAACCTTGGATGACATGCAGGGATCCTCTCTGATTGGTGCAGCTGGTTGCTGGGGGAGATTTCTGGACAGCTGATTGGTGTGGATGCAGGCGGGAAAGTTTAGTCCTTAAAATGAGGGTTTCGGCGGCACTTCTGGGCCAGTTTTATCAAGACCGGATCGTCGCCCCGCCCTCCCTCCCTATTCTTTTGCTTTTGTCGCTTTGCTTTATTAGAGGGGCTGTATCACTCAGCTGTTGCTGAGTGGATTTCGGTAATTATTGGAATTTTTAATGGTTATTTATTTATGAATTTTGAAGTTTTAATTATTTATTAATTTATTTACCCTTAATAAAAGCAGCATTGTGGCCATTTTTATTCCATCACAAAGTGTCTTGTCATTAATTTTAGTATTTATTTTAGGATAAGCTAAGTCAGAAATGGGTCATTTGCCTCCATGTTAGTTGGGGTGCCCTTGATGTTAAGAGTTTGGTGCGGATGCATGCCAGGAGATGTAGGTGCTGTATAGTCGTATGGTGCTGGAGTCAGTAACCAGGCAAGCTGTAGAAAACAAACATGTCTCTTTACTAAAGTTCAAAATGGGAGCTGTACTACTGTACATCCAACAATATCAAGGCACAGTGCCGTTTCTTCCCAATAGCTGTATACAGGAAAAAGGCAACAAATATTATAATAGAAGTAGTAATCACTGAGCTACTTCTAAACACTTTTCAACCTTTCCAAGATGATCACAGACGTGCAGAACTCTCCTACGGTGCGGTGCAAATCCTACAAATGGCCAACTCATTATCTGAGTGTGAAAGGTGCCGTTATCTGTTAATCCTTCCACAAGCAGCAAAGTCTATAGCCATAACAAGCAAATACCTTGACAGTTTTTGGATATCTGTTCCTTCTTCCCTCAGGAATGATGTTTCTTCTGGAGCTGAACTAACATCTGTTCTGAAGAGCAGGCATCGCAAAAATTGGCTGATGCAATCTTGACTAGAAAGCTCCTCCTTCGGAGGAAATCTAATTCCCTCTGCTGAGTCAAAGCATAAGTAATGTAACAGTGCCACCTACAGGCAGCTTTTTAAAAAAAACAAAAAAAAAAGCATAAAACAAAGCATGAACAGAATAAATATAATCAATTAAGAACAATTTGTAAGTACCCTGTTTGCGGTTCCTGCAACTCTGAGTCTCTCTCTATCAAATTCAAACTACTTTCCAAGTTGACCAAAGAGTAGCGAATCCATGGTAAAAGCATGGTAGGCGCATGAGGCAATGTAAACCAAAACTAACAAGTGGGGAATGGTATAAAAATGTAAATTTATTGATAAAAATACAAAAGATGGAGCTACTACAGAATTACAAGAATGCAGAGAAGCACAGGGTCACGGACGCCACAATACACCAAAATGTCAATGAATAATGACACATTTTACAGGTACCAGAGTAAAGTGCTGATGTGCATTTAAAGGTGACCAAAATGGTCCAATATGCAGTTGCTACACAATATCTTCAAACAAATAATGCAATTTGCCCTGTTAATAGCAGGGGAAAGGCACAGCGTATCCACACATGGCGTTGAAGCCGGAAAGCAGCAAACCATGGAAGTGAGATTCTCTGGTGAAAATCACTATGTAAACAGTAGTTGACATGGATATATAAAGAGACTCACTATGGATACGTGCAGAGTCACTGGCAGGAGTTAGGACAGGGAGATATCAATGTAGAACGTACCTGAAGACATGGTGGTGAGTGGGCGTGAGGACCCTGAGCGCACAACCTCGACGCGCGTTTCGCCCTACGGCTTCGTCAGGAGGTATAGAATGATATATGGACAGGGTATATATAGGGAGAAGTGGGTGGGTCAGGGAGATTACCTTCATTTGGTACACCTGTGGTCCACATGTCTGGGCGCGGGATGCTCCATGATGCTCGACGCCATCTCTCGGCGCATCCACGTCATCGCGCAAGCGCGAAAATATGACGTCATGGAGCGCGTCCAGATGGCGCCGAGCAGCGCATGCGCAGTCCGCGGCCCTGTGGAACGCAGGTGACCCGCAACCGGAAGTATATAGATATGTAGACGGGGAATGCTGCAAACGTGTCACTAACTATAACTACATGCCAAAAGAGACACCGGACGTATCCATATTGAGTCTCACATCAATACAAATGCGCTTGAAAACAACAATTCACATCATGTGTACATACCAAAAAGAAATTCATAGAGTCAGCCGTGTGTGAGTGGGGGCGGGGCGGAGCACATCCAAAGCCAGATGATTGCTCTAGCCCGACCCCACTGACCACGGCCGAAACATGGAAAGTCCCCCCAAGAACCATATAATGATGGACCCGACATCATGCACCATAAAGTGACGTTAAAGCAAAATGGCGTGATGTGTTGTACATCATATAGAAGTATACACATATATATGTAACGGATATCAAAAATATAGACAATATCAACAATCATTTACCAATGAAATTACATATATATTTTTATTTTTAATGATTATAGTCAGGTGCCGGCTATGTGTTCAGCATGATGATCCGGACGACGTAATTGAATACGCCTGCCCGTTGGTAGATATCCTGGATGGTTGGATTTAAGAATGAAAAGTATGGACAAATCCATACCTTAATAGATAAAACGATCTAAATATACTACCCAATTGGATATCGAACACACAGTCAACATCCGAAAACCAACCAGCATGATTCAAAAAAACATATCACAAAAATCATGATTATAATTAGGAAGTCATGATCTATATAATGAGAATTAAAACTTCATCACGAAAAATATATACGGCTTGAACATGATATTTCATAAATGACAAACAAGAACACCACTGAAGGAAAAAATTGTGATTATCTGGTGAATAGATAAATTTCATGTGCTGAGGCAGTGATATATCAAATCACCCGCCCCCGCAGTTATTTAGAGTCAAGGTTTGGGTGGGGGACATTCAGGGACGACACCGCGGGCGGCAAAACGGGCCGCCGGCGGGGTCAACCGAAAAAGTCCCCCATCCAACAGAAACCCAGACCTCTGCAGTGAAAACAAGAAGGGAAAGAGAGTCGAATACGACCCAGCAGTGAAAAAAAGAGGAACAATCCAAGCCAAACTAGGACTCGGAGATTATCCACATAATCAGAAGGCGATATTGAACCTGCTAACAAAAAGAAAACTATGTTGCAACCCTAGATGTTCGGGCAATAGAGTAACTGTGCCGAGGAATAATGTCCTTCATATGACCAATGATGCAACATCCGATGTTATCCCGCATGATGACCGTATTCTCCTATGGTTGATGGCGACCTCCCTTACCACCAGAACCCACAAGAACTGGATATGTGGAATCTCAAAAAGAAAGGAAAAAGACATATAATATTATAGTCATGAAACATATATAGACATCTAAATATATATATACCCTGTGATTAAAATTTGCGCGCTGTTCATAGAAAAGAAGAGAAGCTACTAAACTCATTGAGGCCATGGGGTGTGACGGTGTCTAGGGTGACAATCCACTTGGTTTCCCTACGCAGCAATGCCACTTTTATATTGCCGCCTCTGGATCCCAAGTGGATTCTGTCAATGCCCCTAACTGATAGTCCCACTGGGTCGGATCTGTGGAATTTGTAAAAATGTCTTGGGACTGCTTGTAGCGAGTCCCAATCCTTTTCAAGTGTGCCTGTCGCTGCCCGAATACTGCGAATATGTTCCAAGACACGAACCTTAAGTGCTCTTTTGGTCATACCGATATAAAATAAATTGCAAGGGCAGGTGATCTGATATATCACTGCCTCAGTATTGCAATTTATATGGTGTACGATGGTGTATTTCTTCAGACCAGAAGAGTCGCAAAAGCCAGTAGAACGGATCATGTACTGACAAGCAGTACAGGATCCGCAGGAGAAAGAGCCCCAATTCGGGCCCCTGCTCCCAAAAATTCCACCAATGGGTTTAGGCACATAATGGCTCTTGGTAAGAATGTCGCGCAAATTGCGCGACCTTCTCCAAGTTATCTGGGGATACGCCGGAAGGCTCGCAGCCAGATCACCATCGGTTTGCAGAACTGGCCAATGCTTGCGGAGGATGTGTTGTATAAACTTCCACTTGCTATTAAAGGGGGTGATGAATCTCACATTATTGTCTTTTTTAGTTTTTGGTTTCGGCCTACTTACCAGCAGAGAGTCTCTAGGTGTTTTTTTGGCTCTCTCATAACCCCGTTGAATAGTGTTGAATTGGTATCCTCTTTCGAGAAATCGTTGTGTCAGGGCTGAGGCCTGCTGGTCGAAGTACTCTTCGCTGGAGCAAATCCTGCGAGTTCTCAGGAATTGCCCTGTAGGGATTGCCTGAATCGTGTTTGGATGGTGAGCAGAGGAGGCGTGGAGAAGGGCATTGACAGCTGTGGATTTCCTGAATAGATCAGTAGACAGATATCCATCAGGGCCTTTAATGATCATGATGTCTAGAAATTCAACGTTTGTAAGACTATATTTCCAGGTAAGTTTAATATTGCGGGTATTTGTATTAAGACGAGCCAAAAAATCTTCCAAGGCAGGAATGGTGTCATGCCATAGAAAATTTTTTTTCCTTCAGTGGTGTTCTTGTTTGTCATTTATGAAATATCATGTTCAAGCCGTATATATTTTTCGTGATGAAGTTTTAATTCTCATTATATAGATCATGACTTCCTAATTATAATCATGATTTTTGTGATATGTTTTTTTGAATCATGCTGGTTGGTTTTCGGATGTCGACTGTGTGTTCGATATCCAATTGGGTAGTATATTTAGATCGTTTTATCTATTAAGGTATGGATTTGTCCATACTTTTCATTCTTAAATCCAACCATCCAGGATATCTACCAACGGGCAGGCGTATTCAATTACGTCGTCCGGATCATCATGCTGAACACATAGCCGGCACCTGACTATAATCATTAAAAATAAAAATATATATGTAATTTCATTGGTAAATGATTGTTGATATTGTCTATATTTTTGATATCCGTTACATATATATGTGTATACTTCTATATGATGTACAACACATCACGCCATTTTGCTTTAACGTCACTTTATGGTGCATGATGTCGGGTCCATCATTATATGGTTCTTGGGGGGACTTTCCATGTTTCGGCCGTGGTCAGTGGGGTCGGGCTAGAGCAATCATCTGGCTTTGGATGTGCTCCGCCCCGCCCCCACTCACACACGGCTGACTCTATGAATTTCTTTTTGGTATGTACACATGATGTGAATTGTTGTTTTCAAGCGCATTTGTATTGATGTGAGACTCAATATGGATACGTCCGGTGTCTCTTTTGGCATGTAGTTATAGTTAGTGACACGTTTGCAGCATTCCCCGTCTACATATCTATATACTTCCGGTTGCGGGTCACCTGCGTTCCACAGGGCCGCGGACTGCGCATGCGCTGCTCGGCGCCATCTGGACGCGCTCCATGACGTCATATTTTCGCGCTTGCGCGATGACGTGGATGCGCCGAGAGATGGCGTCGAGCATCATGGAGCATCCCGCGCCCAGACATGTGGACCACAGGTGTACCAAATGAAGGTAATCTCCCTGACCCACCCACTTCTCCCTATATATACCCTGTCCATATATCATTCTATACCTCCTGACGAAGCCGTAGGGCGAAACGCGCGTCGAGGTTGTGCGCTCAGGGTCCTCACGCCCACTCACCACCATGTCTTCAGGTACGTTCTACATTGATATCTCCCTGTCCTAACTCCTGCCAGTGACTCTGCACGTATCCATAGTGAGTCTCTTTATATATCCATGTCAACTACTGTTTACATAGTGATTTTCACCAGAGAATCTCACTTCCATGGTTTGCTGCTTTCCGGCTTCAACGCCATGTGTGGATACGCTGTGCCTTTCCCCTGCTATTAACAGGGCAAATTGCATTATTTGTTTGAAGATATTGTGTAGCAACTGCATATTGGACCATTTTGGTCACCTTTAAATGCACATCAGCACTTTACTCTGGTACCTGTAAAATGTGTCATTATTCATTGACATTTTGGTGTATTGTGGCGTCCGTGACCCTGTGCTTCTCTGCATTCTTGTAATTCTGTAGTAGCTCCATCTTTTGTATTTTTATCAATAAATTTACATTTTTATACCATTCCCCACTTGTTAGTTTTGGTTTACCTTGGATGTCATACAAGTGGTTTTTGTTAACTGTCTAGTCGACGGGTGGCCTTTTGTAGGTTAATAGCATGAGGCAATGTACCCTTTCCATTAGCAGTAAGGACTGTTTCTGTATAAAAGGGATTGCACTTACTGTCTGACCTTTGCACCAGTCCTTTAAATTGCCCCTCAACAGTCTGTATATTCTGTACTTCTTTATCTATCAGAGAATGGTGGTAGCTGGTAGGCATGCAAGGATAATGGTTCCTTAGGCCCCTTTTCACACGAGCGTGACAGATTAGGTCCGGATGCGTCCAGGGTGCATTCAGTGAAATTCACAAGCAAGTTCAGTCAGTTTTGCTTGCGATTGCGTTTAGTTGTTCAGTTTTTTCCGCACGGGTGCAATGCGTTTTGATGCGTTTTTCACGCGCGTGATAAAAAACGGAAGGTTTACCAACATCTCTTAGCAACCATCCGTTAAAAACACATCACATCCACACTTGCTTGCGGATGCAATGCGTTTTTCACTCAGCCCCATTCACTTCTATGGGGCCAAGGCTGCGTGAAAAACGCAAAATATAGAACATGCTCCGATTTTAACTCCGTTCCGAGGCCCCGCAAAAAAAATATAGCATGTCCTATTCTTGTCTGTTTTGCAGACAAGAATAGGCATGTCTACAATGGATTTTCTGCGACTGTCGCGTCGCAGTCGCAGCATGTCGCATGTTGCAGTGCGACACCATAGACTGCCATTATAAAAATTGTCGCGCGACATTGGTGCAACAAAATGTCGCGCGCCAAATGTCGTCGTGTAGACCTAGCCTAAAACGATACCTGTCTTCATTCGTCGGGATAAAGCCAAACATGTGTGCGAGCGCCATTCTGGAAATGAGTGCGGTCTAGCGCTGTCAATCTAATGACAGGAGGTGTGATGAGAAGCAGAGGGGCATCATTATGGAGCTGGAGTGGTGCCTGCCTCCTGGTGCTTGACTAGTTTGCATAATTTTAAAAGTTCATTTTTCTCCACAATTATACCATCAACAGGCATATGTAAGAACGGTATTGTTTTAATCAGTGTCATCAACCCTACCAGGCATAAGGGGTTGATCCAGATGACAGAGCTGATTTATTAGTGCTGGATGTGCCATTTAGGCTGGGTTCACACCTGAGCGTTTTACAGCGCGTTCTTACGCGCTGTAAAACGCTCAGCAGGCAAGAACCAATGATTCCCTATAGGAATGGTTCTCACCTGAGCGTTTTACAGCGCGTACGAACGCGCTGTAAAACGCACTACACCCCAAGAAGTACAGGAGCTTCTTTGGGGTGTAGTGTCGCGCGTTCCCGTACATAGACTTCCGGGAACGCGCGAAAATGGGCATTTGCTTGCACAGGAGCCGCATATGTGAGACGCCCATAGAATCGCGCATACAGAGCGCTCCATCCAGTACGCTCAGGTGTGAACCCAGCGCAAGTTATATTTTACACTAAGAAGACACCTTTCCACTGCACCGATACACAGGGATCAACGAACTTTGGGAGTACACCATGACACAATACCTCATCAGGGCCACTACCACCCCCATCCTCTGCACTAACTCCTCAGGGGTTTGCTGCAATTGCCATCAGCCAGTGATTCTTGTCTAGGCAGCTGAAGTGTGAGGAGCTGCATGGGTCTGTGCAGTGTAGGCCTCATGCACACGACCGTTGTGTGCATCCGTGGCCGTTGTGCCGTTTTCCGTTTTTTTTCGCGGACCCATTGACTTTTAATGGGTCCGTGGAAAAATCGGAAAATGCACCGTTTTGCAGCCGAGGCCGTGATCCGTGTATCCTGTCCGTCAAAGAAATATGACCTGTCCTATTTTTTGGACGGACAACGGTTCACGGACCCATTCAAGTCAATGGGTCCGTGAAAGAACACGGATGCACACAAGATTGGCATCCGTGTCAGTGATCCGTGGCCGTAGGTTGCTTTCATACAGACGGATCCGAAGATCCGTCTGCATAAAAGCTTTTTCAGATCTAAGTTTTCACTTCGTGAAAACTCATATCCGACAGTATATTCTAACACAGAGGCGTTCCCATGGTGATGGGGACGCTTCTAGTTAGAATACACTACAAACTGTGTACAAGACTGCCCCCTGCTGCCTGGCAGCACCCAATCTCTTACAGGGGGCCTTGATCAGCACAATTAACCCCTTCAGGTGCGGCACCTGAAGGGGTTAATTGTACTATCATATCCCCCTGTAAGAGATCAGGGCTGCCAGGCAGCAGGGGGCAGACCCCCCCCCCCCCCCTCCCCAGTTTAAATATCATTGTTGGCCAGTGTAAGAGATCGGGTGCTGCCAGGCAGCAGGGGGCAGTCATGTACACAGTTTGTAGTATATTCTAACCTGAAGCGTCCCCATCACCATGGGAACGCCTCTGTGTTAGAATATACTGTCGGATCTGAGTTTCACGATGTAGCTCATATCCGACAGTATATTCTAGGGATGGCCAACCTGAGGCTCTCCAGCTGTTGCAAAACTACAACTCCCAGCATGCCCAGACTGCCTACAGGTATCAGCCTACAGCAAAGCATGGTGGGAGTTGTAGTTTTACAACAGCTGGAGAGCCACAGGTTGGCCAGCCCTGGTATATTCTAACATAGAGGCGTTCCCATGGTGATGGGGACGCTTCAAGTTAAAATATACCATCGGATTGGAGAAAACTCCAATCCGATGGTATAAAAGAACTCCAGACTTTACATTGAAAGTCAATGGGGACCGATCCGTTTGAAATGGCACCATATTGTGTCAACGTCAAACGGATCCGTCCCCATTGACTTGCATTGTAATTCAGGACGGATCCGTTTGGCTCCGCACGGCCAGGCGGACACCAAAACGACTTTTTTTTCATGTCCGTTGATCCTCCAAAAATCAAGGAAGACCCACGGACGAAAAAACGGTCACGGACCTACGGACCCCGTTTTTGCGGACCGTGAAAATAAACTGTCGTGTGCATGAGGCCTAAGGCCTCATGTACACTACAGTTGTTTCTGTCTGCATCTGAGCCACAGTATTTGCGGCTCGGATACGGACCCATTCATTTCAATGAATTGCGGACCACAAAACACACAACGGTCGTGTGCATAAGGCCTAAGGCTTACTACAAAGATTCTCCATCCTGATGCGCCTAATTTATGATGAGGCGAATGCCTTGCGATAAGGCTACTTTCACACTAGCGTTCGGCTGTCCGCTCGTGAGCTCCGTTTGAGGGGGCTCACGAGCGGACCCGAACGCTTCCGTCCAGCCCTGATGCAGTCTGAATGGATGCGGATCCGCTCAGACTGCATCAGTCTGGCGGCGTTCAGCCTCCGCTCGCCTCCGCACGGACAGGCGGACAGCTGAACGCTGCTTGCAGCGTTCGGGTGTCCGCCTGGCCGTGCGGATCCGTCCAGACTTACAATGTAAGTCAATGGGGACAGATCCGTTTGAAGATGCCACAATATGGCTCAATCTTCTAGCGGATCCGTCCCCCATTGACTTTACATTGAAAGTCTGGACGGATCCGTCCGAGGCTATTTTCACACTTAGCTTTTATATGCCAATATAATGCAGACGGATCCGTTCTGAACGGAGCCTCCGTCTGCATTATTATGATCGGATCCGTTCAGAACGGATCCGATCGAACGCTAGTGTGAAAGTAGCCTAAGCTATGCACATCCTCCAAAAACCAGCGTAAAACCCTATTCTTTGTAACTGCCCCCCATTGTGTCTCTACCCTGGAGAGACCAAACTTATTCTCACAAGTGTTATTTGCCAAGAATTCCTCATTAAAGTTTGTTGCACTGGTTACATTACACCGGCCCCCTTACACCTGCACTACTGCCTCCATTGCATTGCTTGCACCACCAGGGAGAACTGCCTTGCACTCATCTACCTAATATCAAGGGCACCCCACCTAACACCAAGCAAGATCCCCAATACAAGGGTGTGCCCGAGAGAAGAAAGAGTGCGCTTTCCATTCACTGCCACAGCCCTAGGGAACGTTGGAGTGAGCCACCATAAACCACTACAACTCCTATCAGTGCCACAACATCCTAAGAACATCTCCTGCTGAGACTTGTTTATAGAACTACTCTATTTGAAGTGATTTCTTCATGCGCCAAAAATCTGTCTAAAATAGCTGCAGGAAATGGCACAAATTAGCGCATCTAAGGTTTTTACACTATTTTAGAGGAAGTGGGTGAAGCTTCATGTGAAAGGGGCAGGACTTTTGATGCACCAGTTTTCAGGTCTCAGGGCTCTTTCACACGAGCGGATGCCGTGCGGGTAATCCGCTGCGTGAAAGAGAGCAAACCCACATTGCGGACAGCAGAAGCACGGAGCATTAACATGATTGCCTCCTTGTGACCTTTTTACTACAAAATCACGGTGAGATAAAGTTGTCACCATCAATTTGTAATAAAAAGATCACAGAGAGGCATGGAGCGTTATCAATCGTGTTAATGCTCCGTTTCCCTGCTGTCCAGAGCGAGGCTTGGCTCTCTTTCACACAGTGGATTATCCGCACCGGATCCGCTTGTGTGAAAGAGCCCTCATAGTAAGCCAACCAATAGTTGGTACTGAAAAGTGTCTATCCCTGCACCAGATTTATCATCTAACCTGAGCCCCTGTGATAAATCTGGCGCAGGTCTAGACAGCCTGACTACAGCTACATTCACATAACAGTGAAAAACGGATGTGCGTCGGATGTTTTAAGAACAATGGTAGTCTATGGGGTTATCCACACAGCAGTTCTCTTGACGGCCAATGAATAATGGAAGTCAAAAAATACGTGTCTTATTTTGTCCGGTTTCATGGACCAACCGGCCCCATACAAAAGGATCAGTGAAAAAATACATTTGTTTTACCTTTTTTTCCCGTGTGTGTGAACGTAGCCTAAGCTTACACCATCTTTAGAATTAGTAAATCTAGGCCCATGTGTTTTCTATCCTCACATTTAACTGATTGAGGAAGTCCAGTGCCATGCCCCAGTGTATTATGATTGTGTATCCAGAGAGAGCATTCTTCCCCAATGTGCTGTGGGACACAGAGAGAGAAAATCCTTACTTTCTCCTGCAAAGACGAAGAGGACATAGGGGCGCAGATGGCATCATTGGTAGGAAAGATTAAGTGCCAATACTAAGAGGAATAGGACCCTAATTATGCTCACTTATATAGATACCATTGCCTTCTTAGGGACTTTGCACACATGAATGGAGTGGGGGTTTTTTAACCCTAAAAAAACAACAAAATAAGCGCTTTTAAAAAAAAAAATCGCTGTCATTTTTGTGGTGGTTTTTCTGGTGCTTTGTGTACACACAGTGTTTTACACCTCCTGCGCTGTGCCTCGTGACAAATTATGTACATCCTTTGGCAGTCCATGCTCCTGGAGTGTGAGGCTACGTCTACATGACGACATTTGTCGCACGACAATTTTTATAATGACAGTCTATGGTGTCGCACTGCAACATGCAATATGCT